>NC_066874.1:23614937-24924937 GCF_022985175.1 Labeo rohita | reverse complement strand
GATTAATTACACAACTGCAAGGCTTTACAACAGCAATCAATCTACAAGTCAGATATTTAGAAGCAAATTTTATATTGATATGGACACACATGTGAATCACATACATTGCTGATACATGCACACACACTCACACACACACACAGAAACTGAATGTTTTCAGATTACAGATGGATCAGGTCACTTTTAAATGTATAGTCTTAAATGTATAATCCTACAGGATGTTTGTGGCAATATACAGATTGATTTATCATTTATAATTTCACAATAATCTCAAAGTTCCTCCAGTATAAACACTGTGTACATACTTAGTAGACATAGAGGTTAAAACATAGTTTCCATGCCATGAAATGCATATAGCCTTTTCCAAGTTATGCACACACATACACATGATGCAGAGGGAGAATGGTGATCTACAGTAGTAAAATGCAATTTAATAAGATAATTCTGGGTAATAATCCTTAAAGGTAGTTATCTTTTTAGCCTAATGGATGAGTTTGCACACAGCATACTGTAAGAGTGTTAACTGGAAAAAGCCTGACACTGTGATTCAGGGAATTTACATTAACAATATCAACTAAATAAACATTCGGTTCACCATTGGTGGGCTCGGAATTAAAAAAATAAAACCCGGCTTACATGTTTCTCAAGTTTCAAAGTAATTGCCTTAAAAGGACCAAACACACTATGACCAGACCAAGATGACTGTTAGCAATACAAGTCAATACAAAGCATCTACAACTTGATTGAAGTCAACATGACATTAAATTTGAAAAAAAAAAAAAACTCTATTTACGTTCTTAATTCCCATTCTTGATGTTATTGTGATCAGTTAATCTGTGCACGTTATTATATGTGAACCTGGACCACAAAACTAGTCGTAAGTCGCACAGGTATATTTAACAATAGCCAAAAATACATTGTTCAAAATTATTGATTTTTTTAATGGCCAGAATTATTAGGATATTTAGTAAAGATCATATTCCATGAAGATATTTTGTACATTTCCTACCTTAAATATTTTTAAAACTCAATTTTGATTAGTAATATTGCATTGTTAAGAACTTTTTTTGGACAACTTTAAAGGCGATTTTCTCAATATTTAGATTTTTTTGCAACCTCAAATTCCAGATTTTCAAATAGTTGTATCTCGGACAAATATTGTCCAATCCTAACAAATCATATATCAATGGAAAGCTTATTTATTTCATAAAGCACAATTTGACCCTTATGACTGGTTTTGTGGTCCAGGGTCACATATATGGTTCATGGGTTAGTTACACTGATATTTTAGCTGTTAAGCCTGTCAAGTCAAGTCTTGTTAAGACAGATTTTTTTCACGTTAAATTACATTTATTGAGGCTTATGCTTAAAACATCCATTTTTATGGAAGTAGACAAAATTTGTGCACCACTCATACCCACTTTTTACAGTCCAATTAATTGGACAAAATCAAGTCCCAGCATACTTTCTATCTCTTTAAATATCCTGTTTTACATCATATTATGAAAGTAAAATGGGCTGTCAGTGCTGTTGACTTTGTGACTATAATCAGAAAATATCCACCTTTTTCTTTCCGTAAGAGTGGGCATAGCCATTTGTAAATTTTATGTGTCTGGCTTCCAGTCTCATCCGCGTCCAGCTATTTTTAGCTGTACGAAACAACTTGTTTTGCTACTTGATATTGCAAATTAATGTGTCTTACCATATTATTTTAATGTATTATCTTAATTATGAGCATACTGGTTTGTAGTGCAAACAGTTTTACAGTTTACTGCACATTGTTGTTTTTCTCATTATTTACTTATAGTGGATAATGAACCGGAAGTCTCACCCTTAGGCTTACTTCCACCCTAAAGAAGAAGGTGTTTCCTCTAGAAGTTATATCATGTTGTATCGCCTGTATCAGATGTTGTTGTCTATCAATCAGCCTGATGTGATGGTGTTAAATATGTGATAAAATATTTGCATTTTTGTATGTTTGTGTATGTGTTAGTCAGGGTAGATGAGAAAGCCACTGAATGTGCTGTATTTGTTGGTGTTTCCTCCATGCACTTTTCCGCCATCCAGCTGCACGCAGACCTCATCTCCCACGTCTAAATGAAGGATCACACTGTTAGAGGCGTAGTCATAATTCTGATCTGCATCCTGAGCGATCGCACTGGCCCTCACCTGAGAGACAGACGAGAGAGAAAAAATGGTTTTAATGTTGGATAAAAGAAAGAGTAAATCATCATCATCAGGAGGAGAAAGCGGAGAGTGTTCAGTGAATAACAGCTTTAATGTCATATCAGTCTGTTTCTACCCATTGTCAGTAAGCAGATGCCTTTAAATCCTTTAACCTCACTGGAAACTAGCAATCTTTCTCTCTCTAACAAACAGTTTTATGATTTTTCATCTCCTTCCTAAGACCTAAGTACCCTATGGGATGCACAGAACAGAGAGAGAGAACAAAAGACCAAGACAGACCAAGGTCCGAGGGAATAAGGCTTATTGATCTGTGTGTCGCTTCTGTGTGGTGTGTAATTCATTGGAAAGGCTGTTAAACACTGTGGTTTTATGTCATTCACAAACGTAGTTTGTTAAATTGTTGAACTCATATAATGCTATTTCCTGTGCATATATCAATCTTTGGGAATATTTAATTACTTACAGTCATGCCAACAACGCTATTAAAAAACACATTGCGTAAGATAAAAGGAGTAAAAAAAAACCCCTAATATTTTATTTAAAAAAAAAAACAGCATTAAAATAAACACATCTGTCTCAAACAATTCAGGTCAAAACACTAATTAATGTCTGTCCACCTTATTTTTCAACGCAGAAGTAAGCCGTTTTCTGTGAATGTGCAAAACTTACGGTTCATTAGTCGCTGTAGGGAAATAGCAAGAAGAACGCAGGAAACAGTAAAACTGTTTGCACTACAAACCACTGTGTTCATAATTAAGGTAATACATAAAAATAATAAAACATGCCATTTGCAACATCAAGCAGCAAAACTAACAATAGCTAGATTCTAATGAGACCGGAAGCCTTGCACATAAAATTTACGAATGACCACGCCCACACTTACGGGAAAATTAATGTATGATCTTAGTATATGTAAAAATCAAAGCTAATTCTCACTGCTTATCATCCGGAGTCTGTTACCATATCTATATCTTTTGTCTATTTTACGTTACTCATATTACACTTTGTACTTTTGAAGAATAATGTTTTCCAAATGTATTTCAGTCGCGTCTCCGATTGATCGACATTTTCTTGAGTTGTGCTTAATTCTTCTCACATCTACTCATTAATTATCCCTGTCTCCCCCTCATCTTTCTTTTCCCAGCACCTCTTCCCCCGTATCTGTTCATTCCTTGCACCATCTATCCATCTTTTTTTTCTGCTGGAATCGTAATAAAATGCAGGTCACGCGCGTGTCTCCACTGCGCGTCTCGTGTTGGCGCGTGTCCCTGTCCAGTCTAAATCGGATTGATTAACGGCGCGAGGTGGCAGCTCCCACGGGAGGCCTGGGGCTGCGTCGGGGCCTCGCTGGCTCAGTAATTGCCCGGCGTAGTGGCTCGGCTGTTGCTCCTAATGGGGCCCACTCCTCAATAACTCCACTGTATCACAATAAACGGATCCTCGTACCGACCACCGGTCAAATGGAGTCACCAAGTATTAAGTGTGTGTTTGTGTGTGTGTGTGAAAGAGAGAGAGTGAAATAGAGAGACTTCTAGCATGTGCATTGTGTTGTTTCCCCTCAGTGATTTCAACGACCCGTTATCAGATTAAATAGCAGGCCTTAGGTTTAAACTATACAGACAGTTTCTGACAGAAAAAGCATAATAATGCAAACATATTCCTAAAATAAATTCAAGAACCAAATAATATGTGCAGAAAAACATTCTCAGAAGTGAAAATAAAGAGAGAAATACACAAATTATTGGTTGTGAACCTAATTTATTTTGCTTGGTTGTGGTGTAATTTATTTTGTTTGACTTTTATGAAAGCCAATAAAATAAACTACACATGACATATGGCTTACAGCTGCTTTTAAATATATTATTATTATTTATTTTTCCTAGAATATCTTTATTTTAAAATAATGTTACTTTGGATTTTGTTTGACAGTTCATAAATGTGACCCTGGACAACAAAACCAGTCGTAATGGAAATTTGAATGTATTTTTTTAATGGTTTGTTAGGATAGGACAATATTTGGCTGAGATACAACTATTTAAACATGTAGAATCTGAGGGTGCAAAAAAAAATCTAAACATTGAGGAAAGAAAAAATCGCCTTTAAAGATGTCCAAATGAAGTTCTTAGCAATGCATATTACTAATCAAAAATTAAGGTTTGATACATTCATGCTAGAAAATGTACAAAATGTCTTCATGGAACATGATCTTTACCTAATATCCTAATGATTTTTGGCAGAAAAGAAAAATCAAGCATTTTGACCCATACAATGTATTTTTGGCTATTGCTAAAAAATACCTGTGCTACTTAAGACTGGTTTTGTGGTCCAGGGACACAAATGTGTTTATTCCCGTTGAAAAAAAATAAACAAACAAACAAAAAAAAAAAACTGTAGATTTAAGCTGTGCTGTACATAATATTATATATATAAATAAGTATATTTCTTTTCATCAAATAATTATAATTTTTTGGTTAGAATGTCAGTCCTCTCGCATGCACAGAGGGCATGTGACTATACCACAGTGTGTAACCTCAAAATATATCATGTTCTCCATTGCTAAAGGTTAACACTGTGATTTATGAATTCATGAATGAACCATTTATCTCCTGTAATTTTGTATTCATACAAATCCCCTGTTTCTGAGTAACATTTAAGAGGCTAATTGGTTATATGACTGCAGGGCTCCCTGTATGACTGGTTTCACTTGAAGATGCGCTTCACTTATCTGATGCAAGTTCTCTCTTTAATTTTACAAATATGTCTTGGTCAGAAACAAGCCTGGAAAGAAAGAAATAAGAACAACCCGTTTTGTGACACAATCAAAGATGGATATGAAGAAGCCAATGCGATTTTAAAATCATCTCTTTCTTTTATGCTGTCAGACAATATGTACATTTGTGACCCTGGACCACAAAACCAGTCTTAAGTAACTCGGGTGTATTTGTAGCAACAGCCAAAAATACATTGTATGGGTCAAAATTACTGATTTTTCTTTTATGCCAAAAATCATTAGGATATTAAATAAAAATCATGTTCCATGAAAAAAATTTGTACATTTTCTACTGTAAATATAACAAAACTTAATTTTTGATTAGTAATATGCATTGCTAAGAACTTCATTTTGATAACTTTAGGTGATTTTCTCAATATTTAGATTTTTTGTACCCTCAGATTCCAGATTTTCAAATAGTTGTATATCGGCCAAATATTGTCCTATCCTAACAAACCTTACATCAATGGAACGCTTATTTATTCAGCGTTCAGATGATGTATAAATCTTAATTTCTGAAAAATTGACACTTATGGCTGGTTCTGTGGTCTGTTCAAAAAAATCTTTGTTGAACTGTAGTGTGAGCAAAGGTGGACATTGACAACAATGAGGGAAACTGCTTTATGAACCTACACCCATGGGAATTAATGAAACAAACGCGCTAAATTGTTTGCCACAAACATTTAAAAATGTACCATACCATAATTCTTCATTTTTCTGTCTTTTTACAGTCCTGCCTCAAGGTTAAAGGCTCCAGGTGTGTGTATTAGAGTATGTCCTTTAACTGGTAAAAATGGCTATACTTGAGAATGTAAGTGCCTTGAATGCTGCAGGTTCATATATGTATTTCCTGTACAGTATGTCCTCTCTTGAATGGGCCTCCTCTCAAACAAACACTGACGTGATCTCAGAGTTTGTATTAGATCGACCTTTTGTCCATTCAAAGGGCAGCGCAAGCACAGGAAATTAGAGTTAGAGATACAAACAAACACAAAAAAAAAACAAGAGGCGGCGAAAGCACAGATCTGTAAACAGGGAAACGGGGTGTACAAGTGTCTATTGCAACAGCTGCAAAAACCTGTCAAGGTACTGTGGGATTACCTCATTAACTATATTAATTAATTAATTGGAGGATGTAAACTCATTAGCTGCTGTGTAATTGACAGGATGTTCGAGGCTTTTCTAACAACTTCTCTGCATCACACCTTAATTAGTGCCGCGCTACTCTGACGAGACCACGAACGGGGAGAGATTTTCGAGAGAGACAGAGGGGTGAAGTGCTAAGGATGAACCCAAAGTAAAAGCTAGTCGTACAGTGGGATGAGAAGAGACATGTTTACATAGCCAAGAATCAATTACTGAATTAATTAATCGAATTTGTAATGAGAAACAAATTGGCTGGGTATTCTACTTGAGTGACATTAATTTGTGGACGTTGCGCTCCCCGCTACACCCCTCAGGATGCTGTTTTCGTTTCTTATTCAGCCCCATGCAATCTATCCCTGCCACGAGGAGCCAAACTTCAACTAATAAGTGGCATTTCACAAATACATTAATATTCAGAGTTCTCTAAAAATAAAACTAACTGCCACAACCTCACTGCAGTTACACTGTGTTGGAATCTACCTGTATTGGATAGAAGATCATGGAAGATCATAGACTGCGTTTGTAGCATCATCTCGTGCAAATCCATGACCTGCATTGAGGTCAGCAGCCCTTTCTCGTTCTCTCTCTCACTTACACATGCGCTCACACTTTCTGTCGTTTTGCTCATCTATCTTACTTACACTGATCTGATGCTGTCTGTGTCTCTGGCCTCGCAGTAACACTTTCTCCCGACCTCTCTGTCGGCTCTCCTCTGATTAGCCATCCATCTTCCTCTCCTCCGTTCATCTCTCTATCATCCCACACCATCTTTCCGCCTCCCGTCGCACGCCCTGCTCGTCTGGGTGGGCTCACGGTTTTAGATTTCGCCTTTGCCTTTTTCATTTTAAAACAGCTATAATAAATATAGTGTAAATATTGATTTACACCTAAAACAACTGTGGCATGGGGAGGTTTTCCTACAGCTGCCATTTCAAAATAAAAATCTGTCCTTGTTTTGTCACCCTCATGTCGTTGTATGGCTTTATTTCTGGACAGAACTGTTTGTGTTATTAGACGGAAAAAGTTTGGAATGACATGAGGGTGAGTAAATGATGACAGAAATGTCATTTTTAGGTGAACCGTCCCTTTAAGAGCGAATCCAAACTCATGTTGGTGCGGATGTTTGTGAGAATGCTTTGAGAGGACCTTGAGATGGGTTAAATAATTTAGCTAAGGGGAGAGATAATTAATGAGGGCAGAGATAGACATTTGGCTGTGGCTCTGTGTGTGTGTTTGTGTGTGGCCCAGGTGGAAAAGAGGGAATCTCATCTTAAAGACATAAATGATTTAGCACAAGAGGAGATCACTGGAATGACAATATATGCAATACAGCATGCCATACACTGGCGAAGCTTACTCTCCTCATCTTCTCACTTTCCGCATCTCGTCCTCCACTTAATGGAGGCTGTGTTGAATCCCGAGCAGTCTAGGATTTGGCCTGCAGCGCATGAGCTATTGTATATTCAGCAATAAAATGTTTTAGTATATGAGTAGCAGAGACATTCTGCTTCTCTATGAGACAAAATGAGTAACAGCGTTAGCAAAATTCAGTATAAATATTTGCGATTACTCATGAAGTCAGTTCGGGTAACTTTTGATCTGATATTACAGTCAAAAACAAGTTTAAATTCGCCCTTTAAATATATTTAAAAAGTGACATTGTGCAGGAGTTTCTCAAATTAGATCTGAACAGAACCTTGATTTTTCAGTTTATCCAGTGTATTTTGCTTCCACTTGTTGGAAAAATCCACTTGTTTAAAATGCGAATGCACTGCATGAGATTGGCTTTACATGCAGAGCTTGTGCACTTGAATCAATACATTTAGCTGAGAAGGTTCAACCACTAGTATTTCACAGATACACTCTTTGGATCACAAAGCTGTGGATTTACTACAGTCAGTTGCTTTTTTGCTGGATCATGTATGATGAACAGACAAAGGGCATTAATGGCAGGTGTTATGTCATATTAATGGAAGTGCGATGAAGGGAAGTTGACAGGTTGCTACAGACTCATTAAAGGGTTTTCATCACGTCCTGTCAGATATATCTGTCACAAAGGGCCAAAATCTCCAGGAATCTGTGTGTGTGTGTGTGAAAGACAGAGACACAGCGTGTATGTAAACACATGTTGCCAAGGGAATTTTTATATCTCTTTGGATAATCCCTGCTTTCTGTTCCACTACTAAAAATCAAAACTGAGCGGTTGAGTTGAGAGCGCCTGAATCCCAGATCCGTGTCATGTTTCACCAGATGGAGAGGTTTTTTTCTCTCCTTACTTTTTCATTTATTCTAAATCCATGGGTCCTATGAGGACTGTCTCCAGCTGTTGCCTTTCGTTCCACTCCAGAGAGAGTCAAAGAGAGTTAGCTTGTTTGTGTGTGTTACAAATGTCCTCTTTTCATTGGAAACTATTAACCTTTTGCTATTTCGGACTTTTAAAATAAAACATACTCTCTTCTGTTAAACATTCCTAAATGGACTGTTCAAATCACATTTGAACCCACTTTGATATGCAAGTCTATGTTGTCTTCTAAATCTGCATTTTTCGTTTTATATATGTTCGCATTGTCTTTTTTCCCCTCTGTAGTTATCTACAGCAAGGCTTCGAGTGATAGGCTGAGAAAATGACTGCTGAATAATTGAGTAGCAGCCTTACTGGATCCTATTTGAATGTTAAATGTAGTCCTTAATCCTGCCGGTGAATCTAATATTTGTTTGATATTTCAGTCAAATCACACTCTTGTTTTTTACAGTTCATTCACGTCTGACTTAGTCTAGTTAAAGTACCTCTAAAAAACTTAGTTAGCAAACTCCTCCATTGAGCAGAATGTATGCAAAGGCTGTTTGCACCAGGGATGTGCGAAACTAAGAGTTGAACAACTGGCTGTCTTTCAGTTTGTGAGAATTCGAATTGAATTGGTCACGGCCCACAAAAACTCAAATTGGAATGACAAAAAAGACTGAATTTAACACAGCGATTCTGGGAAATTAAGTCTTCTTTTACCATAGTCTACAAAAGTTAAAGGATTAGTTCACTACTAAATTAAAATTTCTTGATAATTTACTCACCCCCATGTCATCCAAGATGTTCATGTCTAAAAATTAAGGTTTTTGATGAAAAACATAATTTTGCTCGATATAGTGGTCCAAATTGCAGTTTCGGTGCAGCTTCAAAGGGCTCTGCACGATCCCAGATGAGGAATAAGGGTCTTATCTAGTGAAAAGATTGGTCATTTTCTAAAAAAAAATTATTCACCTGTTTCTGGGGGGCACTACTGTAAAAAAAGAATGTGGGTACCACTTCCAATAGTATACAATGGTATTTTGTGTGATAATTAGCAAAGAGTGTTTTTCGGATCATTGTTTACTTTGTAAAGTTGCAAACCTTTATGAAAGATGTCATTACGAAGCTCAGGGACAACATGTGCTGTTTGAAGTTGCGTTCACACATCGTTAGCTAGTTTGGATTGCTACATCTTAAATGACTAGTGATAGTCTTAAATAACTAGTGATGTGACGTTTGAGCCCAGGCATCGGAGCTTGTGTTACCAAGTGTGCCAGATGAAGCCTAGATTCGAGGCTTGTGCTGTTAACGTAGTAATCACAAAACCAGTGACAAATGAAGCCTCACTTTCTGTCCAGTCACACGCGTGATTCACTTTGTGTCGAATTGTTCAACACCCCCTTCTCATATCCTACTTATTCAGACTTAATTACATTTAAAGAAAAAAAAAAACAGTCATACAAGTAATATGAAAAATACAAATTATCTCAGAAAAATTAAATATTTGCCATATGCAATTCATATATGTTTACATTATTATTCGATTACATGATATAGATAAGGGGTGGCGAAGTCTGGTCCTGGAGAGTCGCAGCCCTGCAGAGTTCAGCTCCAACCCTAATTAAAACTCACCAGCCTGTTGGTTTCTAGTAACCCTTCAGACCTTGATTAGGTGCGTTTGATTAGGGTTGAAGCAAAACTATGCAGGGCTGCGGCTCTCCAGGACTGACGTTCGCCACCCCTGCTATAGATACTCCCATACTAACATTTAATGCCACAGCTGAATATGTAAATTAATTTTTTAGAGACAGCAATTCAACAAACACACACTGTTTTAGTCTGACTGAGTTTCTTTCACTGGCTTTTGGTTGCTTTATTTTTTACTAACCACCAGATAGCGCTGTTTTCGACAATTAAAGCTTTTAATCTTTTCAGAGGAAATTTTCAGTGCTTCAGGAGGCTTCATTTGCTCATCACTACTGTCAGTTGTTGAATGAATGAGTGTCACGTCCCGCTTGTTTACTTCGAACCAGAAGACACTCCCACATTTGACGCAAGGCCTCATGTGGCATAGAAAACCTGTGGATATACTTTTTAACCACAAATGCTCATCTTGCACTAGCTCTGCGGTGTGCACTACAACATTGTGCATTGTGCAAAAGTCACGCGTGGTTAGTACATCATCTGTGTAATTTGGTTCAAAGAGGTAGACTAGGGCAAAAAACTCCATGTCATTTTCTCCTCCAACTTCAAAATCGTCCAACATAGTTGTTTTACCTTTTTTGTAAAGACTGTTTGACTTTCTTTGCATGTTCACTTTGTTCGCCTACGTCATGCGTGACCTTTCCAATGTGACTACGTAATGCGTGAAGTTGAGCTAGTGCAAGACGAGCATTTGTGGTTAAAAAGTAAATATGCCTTTTTTTCCCCAAAAATGGCAGATCGTTTTGCTAAATATGACCCTTATTCCTCGACTGGGATTGTGTAGAACGCTTTGAAGGTGCACTGAAACTGCAATTTGGACCTTCAACCCGTTGATTCCCACTGAAGTCCACTATATGGAGAAGAATCCTGGAATGTTTTCCTCAAAAACCTTAATTTCTGACTGAAGAAAGAAAGACATGAACATCTTGGCTGATGCAGGGCTGAGTAAAACCTGAAATCTGGAAATTTCAATTCTAAACTAATCCTTTAATTAATTAATAATTAAATTCTGAATCCTGTTTACTCCTACCTGTCCATTCTTCTTGAGGTCAGCCCACATGCTAGTTCCATCTCCGCCCCTCATGAGCACGTGATAGGTGAAGAAGTAGATTCCAGGAAGAGGGCAGGTGAACTTGCCTGTGGTAGGCTCATAGTAATTCCCTACATTTGTCACCACATCATCAAACTTGAGTATCTCGCTCCCCTCATGTTGCTTGCGCAGACCAGCATAGAAGGCAATTTTGGGGCTGTAGAATGATGGGATGTATCCCCCAGGGCCTGGACCTGGAGGTCCAGGTGGCCCTGGCTTTCCCGGTTCTCCAGGTGGCCCACGTGGGCCCGGGGGACCTGGTGGCCCTTGGTTTCCACGAAAACCCGACTTGCCTCCCCCTCTGCGTCCAGGGGTGTCGTGAGGTGGAGGTGAAACTGGTGTTAGCTCATTGGTGGGCGTTAGAGAGTCACAGACCATCTTGCAGCTTCCAAGCATCTCATAATGCGTACCTCCGCCTCCAGATCCACCCAGTTTGGTGCTGTGGACCAATAGCGGAATCGCGACCAGTAGCAGTAGCACCATGGCCACGCCCACTGCCGCGCCAATAACGCGCTTCCTGCGGCTGAGGCGCGAGGCAGCGATAGAGAGGAAGTCCTCCTCCCCTTTAGAAGAAACAGGCCCGGCCAGAATGAACTCTGGGAAGGAAAAAGGACTAAGGTGAGATAGAAAAGTTAACGAGGGAGTACGATACGATGAAACGTGGCTTGTGTCTGAGAAATGAGATAAAAGAAATTGTTTCCGATACTAAAAAATCCACTTTCAGCAACAAGCAAATCAAATATCCTATATGGAATAGTCTTAAAGGATGTTTGTGTTCAATTTCTGCTATTTTCCCCGTTTGCTTTCATTTACTACTTCAAAATCATAACCACCAGCCCGCTAACCACTACGTCTTCTGAGTGACACACACCGGACCCAGTTATCGCTCCATATAAACAGCAATTCTGGATGATCCAGTGGGTTTATATTGTCATATAAATATATATTACTTGTCTGATATAAGCAACATGTGGGATTTGGTGCCTCCAAATGTTCGTCCGTGGATGGAGATTCTATCAGGTGTATTTCTCAGGGGTTGCTCTATGGCGGTGGCGTCTCCTTATAGATTGGTGGAATGACAACCGTGTGGCTTATTTTTCCATGAGAAGTTCAAGAAGCATTCTGGAGAATTCCCAGAAAAGTCCATGTCCACTGCAGCATTTCAACAAACTCTGCCCCTCCTCTCACAGAAGAAAACTGTGATTCAAATTGATCAAAAACAATCCACGTTGAATATTATTTTGACTTTTTGTGACAGCCTTAAACCTTCAAGCTTATAAGTTTAAGTGCCTCGCTTGTAAACGTCCTGTAAGCCTGATGGTAAATGGATGGTAAGATAAAATTTTAAATCAGGCTCACAGCACTCTGGGTGATTTTCAGTCCCCGCTGGTCTTCAGGTGAATATAATTCAGGTTCCAAGATCAACCACCTCTAGCATCTTGATATGGTTTTCACTGATGACAAAAAAGAGCTAAATTAGATGAACTGGAAAACTTACAACACATTATATAAGAGGTGCCAACGGATCCACTGATGCTATTTCTGTTCAATATTAGGCAATTTACAGTAAAAATAAGCTTTTATGCACATTAAGGCCTCCTGGTGACATGCAAGGTTGCATACAGTATAATTTAACTAACTTCAATTTAATCATGCCATCAGAGTCTGACATCACAGACATGTTACTTCTCCAAAGAAACTACAAACAGTATCAGTAATCACAGATTTATTAATTTAAAAAATCAGATAACAACCAATGGTTGTTTCCAGGTCTTGTCTATTTACACTCACATGTCACTATATGCTCATATTAACTTTTGTATGGCACGGTGTGGGCTTTTTATTAATTTTTTTTCAATTTTGATTCCAATTAAAAAGCAAATACTCCAAAGATTAAATTAAAAGTTCATAAAACATGCCTGAGAAACAAATGACCATGGTAAAACAATTCTACCTACCTTATAAGTTCCCAGAGAATATTAAAATTGATGAGTAACTCCGCACAACACCGAAGCTCCTCTCTCTACACGAACAGCTCAGAATATGTCAGAGAATCCCGCGCCTTCGGGTTTTTCTTTCACGGTCACTCAGCTCTGACCGTTGTCAGCTTGAAATATCTCTTGTCTTGTCCTTTTACCGCTTCTTTACAGCCCTTTCTGCTTCTTCAAGACAGTTCACTTTAAACACGCCTACTTCTATTGTACAATATCTTTATGGATCATTAAACTACAACTGGCGCTTGTAAAATTCGTTTGTAACCAAATGACTATGTAAAAGTCGAATGTGGCGATATTTTTGTTAAGATATCGGCAAGAAGCAACAGTTTCTCACTTGTTCGATTTGTGTGAGGAAAAGGCGCTTCCACCCGCGGGATGTCTGTCGCGCGCTCCCCCGCCCTCCACACAATTACGCGCCCGCGCTCACTCTCACCAGTCTCCGCAGATCAAGAAATCGATTTCCCGAGGAGATGTGCATCCTAATAGGGTTGCTGTCTACCCAATTAGTACTTATAAAAATAAGTCAGGTTGTACTGGTATGCTGTCACTACTAGCAGGAGTGAGGGATGGTCGCAGCAAGAAATATAGGACCGACTGTAAATTAGCTGTCTTTAACTACTAGCCTGTACAGGGGATGTGGGAAATGTCTAATGAACGAGGTGTATTCACTGCTAAATTGTTACATATTTAGAGACGAGCATGTACAGAATAATATATTACTAGGGATATTTTTCTATTTTTTTTTTTTTTAATTTTTATTTTGTTATTACAGCACAAATCTAAAAATCACACAAAGGGACCATTGCAGTCGTAAAAATAAACATTGATATCTATGGTTCTGTAAAGAACTTTTAAAATCAATGGAACCTTTCCATTGCACTAAAGGTTGTGGAAATAGATTCTTCAGATTATTAAAATATTCTTCACACTAAAAAAAAAATTAATTGTTTACTGAAAGGTTCTTTGGAGAACCAAAAATGGTTCTTCTGTGGCATCGCTGTGAAACTCACCCTTATGAAACCTTTATTTTTAAAGGAAAGATTTATGTTATTTTAAAAAATCCACATTGTTTTATACATATTTTGAACTATGGGGGAATGCCATTATTTCGTTATGTCCAGTGGTTGCACTCGGTGAGCTACTGCCACTATTTTTACTGCAACACAACTCTGAAAATTAAATACTGATGCAACGCCAAATTGTCTGGCTTTTGGTTGTAATTTTCAGTTTAAAGGCAACAAGAGAAGCGATGTAAGCCTTCACTGCTTTCCCAGCGGAGAAAAAAATGGGAAGATGCCTGTGGACAAATAAAACTTCCTTAAGACACGTGGCTTTGTTCTCTCCACTTTAGCCTTGATGCCTTTGAAGCTTTTTGTAGACCACAGTTACTGAAAAAGCTTACAAACGGCAGAGACAAGAAATGCTAGATGCCATCCTGGCAGGATGTAAACATGTCGATGCTTGTCATGATGCCACAGCCACTGAAGGAGTTTCTAAGCGTGGATTTTACTCAATATCCAGGGGTGTTTAGGCTTCTTATTGGGAAAAATTGATGGTTCGTAATTTGGTTTAAGCCTATCAGTAGCTGTGGTCATCAAATCACTATTTTATTTTACGAGATGTGGTAAAAATAGCAACAGGTAGCGCCGGTAGCTCATCGAGTGCAGCCATTTGACATAATCAAAATAATGGCGCCACTCATAGTTCAAAATATGTGTAAAACAATCTTTTCATGTGTTCTCTATTACATATTTCAGAAAGAGACATAATTTATGTTATATTAAGCCATACAAGTCTTAATACCCAGGGTTCCCTTTAAGAGTGTGACCCTATATTTAGAGCAAACAAGTCTTACAAGATTGACTTCACTTTTAAATCTAACCTGAATCATACTCAACACAGAACCTTAAACATCATTTTTAGAAGCAAATGCAGGAGATCAATATGTACACATAAAAACATCATATGAAATGCTTTAAATTTGAATGTAAGTATGCCTAGTTGATTAAAGTCAACAAGCACAGATATAGCAGTGGTTTAAATTCAACATAATGAGATGTATTAGCATAAACTGAGCAGGACAAATGCATAAATTGCATGGCTAATCAAAGAAAATGAATATGTCCTGTAGGCATTTTGCAAATGTACACTTGTTTGTCTTATTCTACATACAGACCTCTTAAAGTAAGGACATCTTATAGGAATTTATAAAAACAAATTGACTGTCTTAAAAAATTCAACCCCTTTTTAACCCCTCTCTCGCTTCACTGCATGTCCCTCAGGAGTCGACTGCCCTGAGTGCAGAGCACACTTGCCATGGCGAACAGTATATCAGCTTACTTGTTAATACCTGCTTAGGCATTTTTACACTTATATCAATTAAAGTAGCATGAGATGTGTTCATTACATGAATGATAAAAAAACGGAAATCGTCTTTGCATTCATCTGTGGTGATGTTAAAAGAGGTAGAGGGAGGAGAAAAGGATAAGAAAGCTTGACGGGGATGGGGGGAGAATGACAGTGTGTAGGGTGAAAGACAGTTTAGCTGTGTTTTCAAGTCTGTTGTCAGTGTCTCTGTTTCTTTAGCCTTCAGAGCTCATTAGCAGTGATAGACACATTGCTACTGACAACCTCCCCCACACACTTTAGCTCTCACCTTACTCTTTCCCTATCATCCCACTTTCACCATCATTTATATCTCTATCACCATTTCCCTTTACCAGTCACTATTATCTGTTGTACTAAAGCACCTCTCCTTCTCGCTTTCATCATACTTTTTTCGTTTTATCTCTGGTGCTGCTGGAATCAGTCATGGTTGTTACTCCTCCATTGTTGGATTACAGTGTACTTCATTGTTAATGTGAGGTCTTTGTCACCAATGAAATTGTTTTTATTTGTTAAATCACGTGTAGGTGATTTTATTCTAATTAAAGGGCCGGTTCCTGCACATGTGGGCACTGATTACCATTTAAGTTCTGTGTTTTTGTCATTGTCGGTTTTCATTGATTTGTTCTGATTATTGATGATTGTACTGTTCTTAATGATAAATGGTAATGTTCGAACAAATTGTGGGTGCTAAACTTGACATGATATACTCTCAGAGTTTTCTCAGTGTAGACAGACAATAGATAGATATACAGACAGACAAACAGACAGACAGATAGATTTACACTATATTTCACCACTGCATTTACACTGTTTTGACCAGTTTGTCCCATAACTAGTGACCAGTGATGGTGAGTGAGTTTCCCTTTACCATGTTCAATGTGCTCTATGTAAAAACACATTTAAAAAGCATACATATCATTTATTGAGTACTTTCAGTTCGGAGGTGGTTCTCTCCCGAACCCTAACCGCTAAATTTTAATTTCTGAAAATGATATTGAAATCAGTTTTGTATTTTTTTCCATTGTTGTTTTTGAAAATATTTTTTGTATTTTTTAAAAAGTGAAGTTAAAATATACATATATATTTATTTTATATTTTCTTTGTAAATTATGAAACTTTATGTAAAAAAAATGTGTCCTGCATTTTCATGTCACTACCGAAACAGTGATAGTTTAAGTCCATTGGCTGAGACTGATATTAACTACACCACTACATTTATGGGCAGGAAATATTTATGTGTCACTCTCTCTCAAAGCTTTGTGGTGGGTAGATAGACCCCATCATTTTGAGGTGAATGTGTTCAAATATCTGAAAAATCTGTGTGTAACTTTAAGGAACGTCACTTAAGCACGCTTTTTTGGGAGTTATTCCATAACATTTAGTTTTTGTGTACAACTGTTCAGAACTGTAACCATATGCTGATTAGCATCTTTGAACTAGATTCAAAGTATCTAAAATTGTCACTTTTTTTTTTTTTTTTTTTTTGGAGTGTTATCCCATAAAATTGTCAATACCAAAACAGTCACGACCGAAAAATGTCATCATTGTTTTGGTAGTGACGAAGGGGAACAAATAATCCTCATATTTGGGGGAAATAAACAAAATTTTAGTATGTTTTAGTAGTGTTTTATGCAAGTTAAAATTCTGTAATGTGATGTGGTTGCTTCCAAAGCATTACTGTCACTACCAAAAATGTGCAGTCACTACTGAAAGATGGAATGTTTTGTTAAAAATAAAGTATACTGCATTATTAACTAAAATGTTATAATAGTTTTTGGTTCAATATATATTCAAACTAATGATTTTTAAAGGAACACTCCACTTTTTTTGTAAATAGGCTCATTTTCCAACTCCCCTAGAGTTAAACAGTTGAGTTTTACCGTTTTCGAATCCTTTCAGTCGATCTCCGGGTCACTTAAGTTTGTGTAGATGCAGAGTTGCAGTTGGCAGAGTTGACGGCTGCGTAATATCATTGCGCCTGCTGCACCCATGATACGACAGCATCATTACGCCGAAATGAGAGTATAGTTCCTAGCCATATCGACCTAGAAAATTTGCAACTTTTTTTTTTCGTCCGTCTTTGTACATGATGTAACTACAGAAGAGTCCAGTTTTATATAGGAAAAATATCTAAACTCTTTGGTAATTTTTGAGCGAGATGCTAACAGTCTAATCGGATTCAGTGATCTATGCTAAGCTATGCTAAAAGTGCTACCACCAGACCCGGAGATCAGCTGAATGGATTTAAAAACGGTCTGGGGAGTTGGAAAATGAGCCTATTTTCACAAAAAGTGGAGTGTTCCTTTAAAACAGTATGATAACTTTTTGCCTTTTACAAAGAAAAATTGCATTCAAAATACAACAAATCTCATAAATTACACTTGAAATATTCTCAAAAAAATGTAATTGTTATTGATATACCTTTTTTTTTTTTTTTATAAAATAGCAAAAAAATATATTTACAATGTGGATGTAAACAAAATCCTAACAGGTCAATAAAACCCTTTTAATTAAATTATTATTACTGTGTTTTGGTAGTGACAAATTTGCGGAGAGGACAAATATTCCCAAAATTTCTGAAAATACAATATGAGAATTAACTGCACAATTACTAGAAATATGTACCTTGGATATTAAACAATTTGCATACAAATTTAAAAACAAACAAACATTTTTTTCAAGATGTTTCCAACTCTGACTTTAGACCAATTCTGTAGAATGGCCCTTATATAAAATAATAGTAATTGTTGACAGAATTTTAATTTTTGGGTGAACTATCCTATAAAAGTCAGTTAAATCCACAAAGTTATGGATTTGAAACTCTTATAGCACACCAGCTGAGTCAAAACTGAACACTTGCAGAATGAATTTGAGGAATACAGCGTTCTAGTTGAATCCTTGCAATTAAAAGACATCTTGACAGACAAAAGGCACTCATTTATACTTCTATTGATGGTTTTCTGGAGTACAGAGGAAGAAGGCCACCCTAAAGCCTTGGAAGAGAAAAGACAGTCATCCTCTCTCACATGTAACACTGTAGCCTTTCTACACCATCTCTTCATAGGTTTCATAGGGCTACTTCAGTGTTTTAGTCTCTCAAATAATTTTGAATCAACTGAGAACTACTGTCGTAGCACCTATTTATGATTCTATGTGTCTGCCCATGTTTCTGTGAATGTCTGTCCATGTTTCCTCCTGCTTAAAGCTCATTGGGGCAGATCCAACGAGGACTTGTCGCCATTTTGCCTCTTGATCAATAGAGCACCTCCCATGATGCACCTTGTCAACTTCTCACACTGGCAACCGCTTGATGTGTCTGAGGTCACATTAGCATAACTAACTCATGAAAACTTTTAAAGCAACTCAACTCAACGCTGTACATAAATCATTAAATATATGCAAATATATACCATCTAAAAAACACCCAAATTTTCTGGTTTGGTTTTGGCTTCTAAAATGACTTTAATTGCTATTTAATGTTTTTGTCTGTTACAATAACGTAATATTTTACAATTATGTCTGGGGGATTTTCTAAAATTGGTAGTAATAAATGACTATAAATTCACTTTTCTATCTATTATTGCATAAACATTAAGACCACATGATCTATGATCTATAACGCTCGGCTAAATGTATTCTACAATGTATTATATAATATTAAGGTAACATAAATATGTATGTATATACGTATACAAGCATGTGTGCAATGGATGGATGTATGAGAGAGTATAAGGAAGAGTAAGGGCAAAAGGGAAGTGTGTGTGTGTGTGTGTTTATTTGTGTGTCTCTGATTGCTTGCTGATACAGGGTGACATGGTGCAGATTGACTCAGCCTGCTTTTCTAATTCTCTCTATTAATAAGCCACAGCTTCCCACTGTTGCACCGGACTACATCTATTCATCTCAATTTGTCATCTGCTCGTTCCCCCCTTCTCTCTCTCCCTCTCTTTCAGTCTTTCTCTCCGTAAACACCTCTGCCCATCTCTCTCTCTCCTTTTCTCCCATCATCTCCTGCATCACGTCCGATTCACCCCTCTCCTGTTCCAAATCTGCCCATTCCACCTGCCTCTCGTGTCCTTCTCAGCATGAAGATTGAGAAGGCCACCTTTCCTACATTTTAATTCTATTGAAATATGAAGGTTAGATAAACTGTTGTACTTGAGTAAACTGTACTGGCATTCATACTTTATAAAAAAAAATAATTTTTCAATTAATTCAAATAGGAATATTTGAAGATAAAATTAATAGGAAGATAAAGACTTAACAATAATCACTTTCCATTTAGAATTCTGTTTATTCAAATTCATCTTTGCTGTTTTTATAAAAATGTTTTTGCTAAAACTGATCTTAAAGCAATTTTATGCCTCTTATGCTTTTATTTATTACTTATAGCAATGCATGTTAGAGTCTCACAAAACCAGCATGTTGAAGAAAAAGACATATATATAAAATTAGATTTTCATCTATTAATATTACTTTAAGAATGTGATGAGGAGGATGTGCAAATCATCAGTTTTTAAGCATGTGCATTAGTTCATATTTATTTTTTTGTATACTAGTTCTTCCTAATTCAAGCTTATTATCTAAGGTCAACCGGTGTAAAGTACATTCACAGAATTTACAAAGAGATATATGGCTTATGGAAAGCTTAATAAAATAATGCATCCAGGATCAGTAATGGCACTCACTGATCCAAATTTGTTTAGACAGATGAAAATGCTCTGGTGGGAGAAAAATAAACATTATGAAATGATGATGAAATTAAATTAGTTTGATGCTATAATGTATGGTTTTGTATGTTGGTTATAGTTCAAACCTTTTGGAAATTAAATCTTAAATGAAATTCATTTTTTGTAAAAAATTGTCCTCTAAACTATACATTTCCATACCATGTTTGCCATAGCTGTTTATTGAAGTATACAAGTGAACGCAACAAAATCACATTATCATCCATTCAAGCAAGGTTATTTCATGAATTTCAAGTTGAAGTCACATTTTCTTAATGTTTAGACTTTAGAGTTTAGAATTTATTTACAATACGTGTTGGCAAAAACAACGGTTTGATATTTTTGTACGTTATATACAAACTTTATATATTACATTTTACAAAATTTTTTCAATGAACCTTTTCCTAGACAATGATGTTGGAAATGTTTCAGTACCTTTTTCTAGACAAGCTATGCATCTGTGCAGAAACCGACTTTCATCATCTGTTTATGACAATATATTTTGTGACTGTCAAAGAGGAAAAGACCTTGTACATCCACAGAAGAAATACACAAACAAAAGAATACTTTCAGTGAACACTGGAAGAAATGATGACACTGAACTTTTTGAGAAAAAAATAACACTGTTGCATGAGTACAAAAACTAAAAAGATAAAAGAGGAATCTCCAAAGCATGACAAGGGATAGAAAGACAGCGGGGGAGAAGAGAAAATGAGGGAACATCCAGCAGGACTGACAAGAGTAACAGACAGTGATTCTTTGCACTTATCTTCCTTCACTTGCAACACACACTCACGTCTCCTATGTAAACAATTTAAACAGACATTAGCCATAATACACTTTATGACTACAGATTATAATAGTTTTTCTCAATTGATAGTGTTCATTCTTTTAGTGCAACACCTACAAACTATCAAACACAAAACCCAAAAATGATCAAAAACATTTTTTTCCACACACACACACAAAAAAAAATAACAACAAGGAAAGCCAGACAGTGAGAGTCCAATTTTTTTCATGATCAGACAGTGATCTAAATGGTGTGTTATGGGCAATGCAGTGGTCTGTGCATTTGCTGGGTTTTGTGTTTCTCTCGAAGCCTAATATTGATTTTGATGGATAAGAATGTTTTTGAGTAAAGCTTAAAGCATTTTTGTAATGGAAGTCGGAGGTTTGTACCAACTGATGTGTAGTTTGAGATTGTGTTTATGGCGGTTTAATGAAAATGTATGTCTGAAAGCGTCAGAGTAGGTAAAATTACTGGTATGACCAACATCAGCGTAATGTGAACCTGAATCAGCACTGCTGGGGTGCATTTTATGTAAACTGATTTTGTTAAGTACAGCGTCTGAGCTCTCTGATCTAGATTATTATTTGTGTCTAAGGTTTTTAATTAATGCATCTAATTTAAGAGATCATCCAAAGAACTCCCACCTTCACTTTCTCTTCTTCCTCTGTCTTTCTGTCCCTCTCTGTCACCTCCTGCCCAATTTATTATTAACGAGTGTTGTCTGTCTCGTTAGTGTTCAGAACACAGCACTGTAAACACGAACAAAACCAGACGCACCAGGCTAACCTCAGATAATTGCCGTCTTTCTCTTTCTTTCTGCTTTCCCCCATTTTCTTTCTCTCCGTCGTTCTGCTGACACCTGCATTTCAACTTTCATTGTTAACCGACTATAGTGGACAAAAACTGGCCAGTTTCATACCCCAGCATGGTTATAAATCCATCCATTAATTAATGGCCAGTTTTGACTCTCATTTAGACCAAAATGTTTTCAGTAGAATTTGAATTGCCTCGAGCATGTTGATAAGCTAATTTAAAAAAAAATTAGCCTGTCGGTTTGTGTATTAGTAGTGGTGATTTTCAGTAACACTTTATAATGTTTCATCGATTCACCAATAGGTGGCGATAAGTTACTGTGTGGGCGAGTCATTGAATCATTTATATTATATATATTATTTATATTATATATTATATTACATTTTATATTCATTCAGAATCTAAACAAGTGTGTCGTCAAATCATTCACTCATTTGATTCATTCAATAACACGATTCACGTGTTGTTCGGAGACACTGAACGGTTTTGTTGTGGCTTTGTTTGGAAGAACTATATTTGTGAAGCAAGCTGTCAATATGGTGTCTAAAATGTAAGTTACTCAATATTAACTTATTGTTTTTGAACTGTTGTATTTATTTTGCAATATCAAACTTGCAATCGTGCTGTTGATTTGAATATGCGAAAGAAAACATGCTTGAAAGTTGATGATTTATCTTAGAAAGCTGATTATTTGCAATAAACATTGTTTGGTTCGTTATATGCCTTTATGTAAAAGAAAAAAATGAAAGACTGACAAGGCTAAATCTTGCATAGGGCTGGGCGATACCACTTATTTTGTTTTCGATACAATACCGATACTTTTAAGGCCAGTATCATCGATATCGATACAGATACAGATACAGATACGATACTTCTAAACTTAACACCTAAATTATTACATTTATTAAATTACTAAGATTAAGAGTAAAATGTGTAATTTAACATTTAATATGCCTTAATTGCAACTTATATTTTTTTTTTACACATGGTTAAAATATATTTACTGTAACTACAAAACCTATAGTTGAAAATACTTCGTTTCATAAGGAGCTGCCAGTGACAGGCTGTTGCACACATAAAATACAACATTTTTTTTTTTCTGGCAGGGTATGATTTATATTAACATTACTACAACATAGAACATGATCAATGAACTTTAAACGTTAATTTAAATAAATGTAATTGCACAAATTATGTAGGCTACAATTTCAATTTGTTTAGTGTGAAATAACTCAAACATTTTTTTCTGTCCTCTGATGAGCATTGTTCTGGGCTGCCATTCCCAAAAGCATCAATGCTTTCTTATGATGCTTTTGGGAAACACAGCCCTGTTTGAATGCACTCTTTTATTGATTGGTTCTGTCTTGCAATATTTGCATGTGTTCAGATGAGCAGGAAAATAATTATATTCTGCATAATTATTCGCTAACATAGATTATATGTCCAATTCAGTGCATACTGTACGCATTATTTTTTTGCTACATAAACCTGATAAATAAAACACACCTTAGTATTGATATTTTTTTGTTTGAGTATCGATACCTTCGATACTTACATCTGTATCGATATATCGATACTTCAGGATCGGTACACCCATCCCTAGCATTGGGCTTTACGCTGTTTTTGGCTCTCCCCTCAATAGAGGGTTTGCAGTTACGTCACGATTACCCAGTTGCACGCCATAGTGGAAATACTCGGATGTAAACAACAGCATGGATTGCGCAGTTAAATGTACTACTGAATATATTGTTCTGCTAAATTATGCTGTCTAAATCAGGGAAAAAGCGTGTTTAAGCTGCTAAATCATACAGAGAAGAATTTAGTAAGAAGGAAAAAGCGCAGTATTTTGACAAACTAAAGTTAATAGGTGGTAAAGATATGTACAAGCAGTATTAATTAAAATATTAGCCTAATATTTCACCTACCTGGCCAGAAATGATAAGAACAAACACGAATGGTAAGATTTTTGTCCTGGAAATCCTTAATTAGTTTGGCCAACCACAAATGCCTTTTGTTCCTCAGACAGTTTTTTTGCACTCTTCTTTTGAAGAGTATAACTTTTAGCAGTCTATAGTACTCCACATGTTTTTCCTGGTTTTTAACTGACCATTTTCAGCAGCAATAATCAGTCAAATTTGCGAGTTTCGTTCGGTTCAGTGGCATTGATTACATTCAGTGCCACCAATATGGACGTCTGATTACGCGTTGTGAAAACACTTTATTGTACATCTTGATATCAGATGCAAGTATTTCATTTGACAGAGTAAAGAGCAACGCTTCAAACACATAATGAAATAAATACTTAAATTAAAACAAAAATAAAAAATGTTAAAAATAACAGAATATCTTCGTTGTAAATGTGCAGACTCCAAATAGCTAAGGGTGCTCTGTTTGTGAGCTAGTTAAACAAGTACGGTTGAGGACTTGGCTGTTGAGATAATTGCCCTCTTTTGCAAAGATACTGCTTCGGTAAATAGAAAATAAATGTAAAAGGGCAAACTGCTCTTGGGTCCTACAGGAAACCGCTCTCTCGCAAACACACGCTTCCCTCCCGCTGACTCTCATTGAAATTCTACACAGTCTTCCGTAGTGCTGTTAGGAACATCTTTCAGAGCCAATTAATTTCCCCTACTCATGTCTCTCCTTCACTCTCTGGCTTCATGCATTTCCAGTTCCTGTCCCATTTCCTCCTAACAGTCTTTCCTAACCACCGAGATGTTCTTGGTGACTTTACAAAACCAACACACTATTGTAGTTAGTCATAATGTTGTTCTGAAAAAATCCCTAACCTGGGATCAACATTTTAAATGAAACTTTTGCTAGGGGTTTTAGACTACAGCCCCTAATCTCTGCACAGTTCTTAAAGGAGAAATCCACTTCATGAGGGGGTGAGTACATTATATGTGAATCTTTGTTTTGGAAGTGGACTTCTCTGTTAAGCTTGTTTTGTGATATATGGATTATTATGGATCTTAATGGTTTTCCCTACACTGACAAATATCAAATATCCCAAAACTTCCCAAGACGTCCATTGAAATTTTAAGTAAATGATAACAGAATTTTCATTTTGGGTGAACTATCCCATTAAAGGCTTTTTAATCTCAAAGCCAAGGCACAAAGCCATAATAAAAGTTTGTCTTGTCAGCACCAATAGCCTTGTGGTTAGCATGTCGACATATAGCGCTGTTCGATTCCCAACTCGTGGACTTTTCCCGATCCCACCCCCTTCTCTCTCTCCCCCACTTCACTTCCTGTCTATCTACACTGTCCTATTCAAATAAAAAAAGCCAAAAAATAAAAGTTTGTCTTACGGATTTTTCTTTTTTTTAGATTTTCTATTGTTGTACATTCTCCCCTCAATAGTGTAGTGTAGAAAGTGCTTGTTGGGAATGGAAAGACTGACTGTGCAAGAGAAAAAAGAAGTGAAACGCTCTGTTGGATAGACGGTCTCTGCAGACTGGGAAGAAGGATCAGGATGAAAGGAGTAAAAAGAGAAAGATAGTGAGAGAGAAAGAAGCAGATTGTGTCAGGAGCTTTACCCCTTGAATGTGAATGCAAGCAGGAGCCTTCACTTAACAGAAGGATCTGTCATACCGCGTATGTGGCGCGTTTGCATGCGTGTGAGAATCAGACACTGTTGACAGGATATCTTACAGAGCTTGATGGTATTGACAGAAATCACTGCCTGAAAATAATACAGCGGACATTTCAACACGTGGGCCTGCCCTTGTCCACAATGACAAGATGAAATATCACTGAGGACTGTATTTTTGTAGCCTATGCGTGTGTGTGCGTGTGTGAGAATGACGGTTCATTCACCTTGACAACACGCCGTTACTTGTGATGCTTTAATTACAAGTAGCAAGAACTTCATGCATTCAGATTAATTAATAAAGACAGTTTTAAAAAATAGACTCGTGCTAGTAATAACATTCAAGCTGACATGAGTCAAGTTTTTCTGGTTGATGGTGATATTTACAGCATCTTTTTATTTATCGACCTTTCTAACAATTTCAAGTTGTTTGCACTAGCTCATTTTAATTAAATTAAAATAGTATAAAATAATTTCTAGTGTGTGTATAGTGTTAGCCAGCTGTTGCTGTCAAAGTGGACATGTGAAAATGCAAGTATTTGAATTGCGAAGTCAGTGAGACTCGTTGTGCCCTTTATCTTCATCAGTTAATTTGGCAGCAGCTGGTTTGAGTCTTCCGCTGATGCTGATTTGGTGGAAGGAAGTGGCCTTTTCTGGCAACACAAGGGAAAATGTTTGTTTTAAGAAAAGCTATAGAGTCTCTCTCTCCTTCTCCGTCATGCTCCCTTGCTTCTGCTCTTAAGGTCACGGTTTGTACCCACCGTCACTGACTGTCACTCCATTTCTCTCTTTCTTTCTCACTGTTTCTCTTTCCACCTCTACCCTCCCCCATCTCTCTCTGGCCCTCTGTCAGCCATTTCAAAAACGCCTTTGAAAGAAAGAGAAAAAAGGAAGACTGAGGAACAGGAAAAAAGGAGGTGAAAGAAAAGGAACAGAATCAGACAGAAGAAGGGGAACAAAGACAAATACGTCAAAATATTTACCGTCATTCCGTCAGAATGATGCCAGGACACATCAATCCATTCAACATCACGCTAGTATCTGTGTGTCATATTTTACTGCTAAACCGTGGCCATGCACTCAAATAATTCAGTATGAATTACAAAGGTCGTTCTTGCTCTGTGGTCTCTGTGATCTATTTACAGTGCTCCAGTTTTTCACGTCAAAATGACTTTTACCTCAATCTCAGACACAAAACTTGCCTGACATTCATATATAAAAAAAATCCATAATAACAGCCTATATCAATGAATGTTGTATTAATGTACAAACTGTACAAAAATGTCTTTAAAACCTAACATTAAAATGTATTTAATTAAATGTTTTTAATTAAAGGTATAGTACACCCAAAAATGAAAATCTGCTGAAAATGTAAACATCCTTAGGCTAACCAAGATGTAGATGAGTTTGTTTCTTCATTGGAACAGATTTGGAGAAATTTAGCATTGCATCACTTGCTCACAAATGGATCCATGGAATGGAATATGTTAATTGATTGGATTGGAGTGTGGATTGGATTTTTGTGATGTTTTTAGTAGCTGTCTGACGGCACCCATTCACCGCAGAGGATCCACTGGTGAGCAAGTGATGCGTCATGCTACAGTGCCTTGCAAAAGTATTCATACCCCTTCATTTTTTTCACATTTTTTCAAGTTGCTGCCTTATGTTAAACTGCTTTAAATTACCTGTTTCCCACATCAATCTACACTCCATACAGCATTATGACAAAGCAAAAACAGATTTGTCACAACCTCGTAAATGTATTTAAGAAGAAAAAAAAGTGCATTGCATAAGTATTCATACCCTTAACTCAGTACTTAGCTGAAGCACCTTTACAGCCTCAAATCTTTTTGGGTATGATGCGACAAGCTTTGCACATCAGCATTTGGCAATTATCTGCCATTCTTCTCCTCACCTCTTCACCTCTCAAGCTCTGTCAGCTTGGATGGTTTAGATTGGTGGAGTGTTGCAATGATGTTTGTCCTTCTGTAAGTTTCTCCTATCTCCATATATGATCATAGAGTTTAACCAGAGTGACCATCAGGACCTTGGTCACCACTTTAACCAAAGCCCTTCTCCATCAATTGCTCAGTTTGGCCAGGAGGCCAGCTCTAGGAAGAGACCTGGTTATTTCAAACTTTTTCCATTAAGGGTAATGGAGACTACATGCTTCTGTGAACCTTCAGTGCAGTAGAATGTTTTCTGAACTCCTCCCCAGATGTGTGGCTTTATGCAACCCTGTTTGTGAGCACTACAGGCAGTTTTTCCCCTCAGGACTTGGCTTTTGCTCTGATATGCATTTTCAGCTGTTGGACCTTTTATTAAGACATTTTCCCTACACTGTACAACTACAGTGTGCCTTTCCAAATCATACCAAGTCAATTGAATTTGCCACAGGTTAACTCCACTCAAAGTGTAGTAACATCTACATATACGAGTGCTCCTGAGCGAAATTTCAACTGTCCCAGATAATGAAATCATTTAAGTTTTTTATTTCCAACAAATTTGCAATTATGTTAAAAACCTGTTTTTGCTTTGCCATTATGGTGTATGGAGTATAGATTGATGTGGTAAAAAAAGTCATTTAAGGCACTATAACATATGCCAGCAACATGACAAAATATGAAAGGGGTATGAATACTTTTGCAAAGTACTGTATATTCAGAAACAAACTCATCTTGGATGAGCTTTGTTTTTACATTTCAAGTGTATGGTTTTTTAAATGACTTCTGATGGTTTACTTTTCTCAGAAGCCAATAATTCTGAGTGCAAAACTCAGAATTCTATTTAATGTAGTCTGGGTCATATTTTATTTTACCTTGTGAAATTTTTCATGGTTTTTGAGGATGAATACT
The DNA here is from genome assembly GCF_022985175.1 of Labeo rohita. Lineage (NCBI taxonomy): Eukaryota > Metazoa > Chordata > Actinopteri > Cypriniformes > Cyprinidae > Labeo > Labeo rohita. The sequence goes on along the minus strand of NC_066874.1, from coordinate 24,896,594 downwards.
TGTCAAGCAACCTGTCTGTGTTGTCATCTACTTAATTTAACAGTGTCACATAAACAGTGACATGATTTTGCACCATGATGCTTGTCCACGACAACAAAATATACAGAAAATGTTTCCTCTTTCTTTTTGCTTACTATAATATGTTCAATGCAACAGTGACCTAGTATATATTTCTTAAGGAAATAATGCATCTGATTAATATTGGTTTACTCAGAAACATATTCAAGCAAAGAAACAGCAAAGTAATTCATTTTCAACACATATCAGGGATCTCTCTGTCTTCTTTATTCTTTTTTCTATTGTTTGATACTTTTACTCTTTTTTTATTCTTCTTCTCTCTCCGTCTGTCTCTGTGTGATCCCTCTCCCCGGACCTGCTGTGGTGCGTTCAAGCGCTCCACCGCCACGCACTAACGAACTTCCAACATCTTGTCCCGTCACGGCAATTACACACACATACACACACACACACACAAACACTCACATGCACAGTGTTTACACTGACACTAATACACGTATTCCCAATGCCCTACACGTACACCCTGCCCAAATGAAGGGCTTGCATATTATGTAGTAAGGTGTGTGGATGCAATATCATTAACATTAGCCGTCACAGTTGATTTAAATCAAGCCTTGAATAAGGATATAAGATGTTGAGGAGACCAGGGTTGGTCGGCCACAGGAGTAGGTAATTTCTGGTTCATAATTGATCCTGTCATAAAATGTAACATGAATGTTTGCTCACTTGACCCACATTCATTGATTCTTTTAAGTCTTTAAAGACTAAGCCTGCTGACTGACAAGAAGATTTTTTTTTGTCAAAGCGAAAGATAAAACGTTCTAGAAATAATTGAGAGATGTTTAAATTTAGTTAATTTAATTTAAGACTTGGTTTTGGGGTTGGAGTAAATGATAAAAATTATAAGTAAGCTGATATGTCCATATCTTTCTTCATATTTCATCGTTTCCCTTTGGCAAGGGACTGTTATTACAATATTAAATGATTCATTTAACCGATTCGTTCAAAAATGTTGCTTCAGACTGTTTTTATGAGTGAATCATTGAATTATTCGCTTAACCGATTCAAAAATACAAATTTATTTAAAAACGCTACTACTGTGTGTTGCTTGGAGACTCCAGGGTTCATTGTGGCTTTGTTTAGATCTGTTTACATTGGTAGAGTGAATACAGACAAAGTAACTAAAGGAAACATCCAAAACGTAAGTTATTAACTTTATATTCTTGTGTGTTAAACTGTTATATAAAAGCAATGTGACACTTGCAATTGTGCCATTGTTCATAAAAAAAATAAAATAAAATGGTTTAAAGGAAACTGTTTGTTCTAGAAGTGGAGTTCTAATTTAAATTAAGCATATATCAATAAATTGATCATAAAAATAGACCTAATTATCAGACAAATCTGTGTTAAGTGGTGTTAGTTTGGGATGTTGAGGTCCATATGTATATATCAAATGAAATAACAGAATTTAGTGTACATCATTTAATCAGAATTTGTGCAAAGAAAACTGTTCACTCCATAGCCAAACGCTATTATAGATCTAAACTATAAGAAATACATAGTTGTAGATGCTCATCACAATGATATGATAAAGACTCAGGGTTAATTAAGGCTCAAATTTTAATAACACACACTTAATCATTTATAGCTTAGCTGACTAATGCAGACCAGGGCCAGACACATATACACACACAGCTGCATGTATTATTTAGCCATATTTCTTTTTTCCCCATTGCTCCTGAGTAGACAAACAGACAAATACACACTTCAGCGCTTCTGTTATTGGCTTAGGAGACACAAGGGGTTCAGCTGAATGTGTGTGGGTATTACAGACTCACACTTGGATGGATAAATTGCTGAAGACTACTGGCAAATTAAACATTTTAATAGCATAGTATTAAAGTTGATGTTAAAAGACGGCCAAGGATTTGAAATTAAAATGCAGAGGAAAATTTAAAGGGCATTAATGCAGACAAGCAATTGATCATACTGTAGTATGATGCAAAGAATAAACCAAACAACTAATATTTGAGAATAAACGCACAAGTACAGAATAGACAGCCTTGGAGAGAAGTAATGTCCAGGTGAATCAATACGTGCATTTAATGACATTTTAAAAAACACATAATAAATATACATACAAATTCACACTAAATTAAATTGTGACCTGTCATTTGGATAAACCTAAAGCAACTGCAGAACTGTCCTTCTCTCTTTTAGTCTGAGACATAAATTGAGTGTAAAAAGAAAACAAACAGTCTACCAGGGAGAGAGAACAAAATAAAGCGAGGGAGAAGAGGAGCGCCAAAGAGACTCAAGGGATGGTTAGGATTTATGGTTCAGTAGCTGAACTCACGATCAGATAATTCAAAAGTTAATCGCTTTCCATAACTCTCTTGCACATAATCTTGCTCATCTTTTATCAATGACAACACCAAATACCAGAATAAACTGCATCTCACGCGCTTGCATCCGCACGCACCGCTTGTTTATGAGAAGAAATGATGCCCATTAAAAAGTTTGCTTTCCATCATGAAAAAGCAGCAGTTTGGTGAACAGTTACGCTTTTGTAGATAGTCCAGCACCAAGCCTTTAGAAATGTTATGGGGATCAGGGATGCAACAAACTCTATCATTTACAAAGACATCCAAATTTGTGTTGTGTTATTTCATTTAAATTACATGCATAAACACTGTTGTTCATATGTCTGGGCCCGGTAAGATTCTTTTTTAAATAAGAATAAGAAATAATCTCATATGCTCACCAAGTCTGCATTTATTTGATAAAAAGTATATAAATATTAAAAAAATAACTTTTTTTCTGTGATAGTCATTACTTCACTTTTTTTCTTCACGCACACCTTGTGAATTTTCAAAAAAAAATAGCATACCGATACAAGTGGCTAGTTTAGATAGTATTTTCTTCTCATCTTACCTACTATGTTTACAGCAGTAACCAAGCAAATGCTGTTCCATAAGCGCCACCTGCTGTCACAGAGTGAATTTGCATTTTCATTCAGCCCGTCTGCTGTTTTTGTTATGTGCAGTTATGTTTAATGTATAATAATTTTACCATTTACAATTCAGACCATTCTGTTTTTGCTTTAAATTTTGAAATTACAATCTAATGTACATCAAAAACTGCTCATTCTACATGCAGAGATGGCAAAAGTACACACATCCTTCACTCAAGTAAAAGTACAGACACTCATGTTTAAAAATACTCAGGTAAAAGTAGAAGTACTGACTACACTTTTTTACTTAAATTAAAGACGTATGAGCTCAGACATGTACTTAAGTAAAAAGTACTCATTACTGCTACCTGTTTTAGTGTCATGCTGGTGACTGGTCCTCACGTCATATTTACACATTAATACAAAATAACTTACGTCAGTCAGTCATATTTTATGAGTCACATTTTTCTCTTACCAAAATTAACCATGGTGTAGCAAAGCCATGGTTCATTTGTGGTTACCATGCTTTAACTATAGTAACCATAGATTTTGGTTTTAATTTTCGTAAGGGTTGTATTGTTATCTGCCCTAGCTCCCTACGTATTACAAAATGATGTTTTATAACATTTGTTTGCTAAATTACTACTGTAACTTTATAGTAGATAATAATTATGTCCTTTAGCATAGAGTATTTTGGGTAATGATAGTAATTTAATTAAGATTCGTTTATAGTACTACTGCTGTAAGAAACAGTTTGGCAGAGACGCGGAGCGTGCACGAGCCGAATCGCGTTGCCAGTCAAGACTAACCGATCCATGATTTATTACAGATTTGTTTTCGAATTTTAAAACTAATGTAACGAGCCTGGTTTGAAAATGTAAGAAGTAAAAAGTACAGATATTTGTGTAAAAATGTAAGGAGTAAAAGTAAAAGGTAGTCAGAAAAATAAATAGTGAAGTAAAGAACTGATACCAGAAAAATCTACTTAAGTACAGTAACGATACATCTCTGACTACATGTAACATACGTGATAAAAAAAGAGTGGTTCTGCAACTGTTTCGTGTATTCTGATTCATATAAAGGCACAGTTAGGGAAAAAAACATAATAAACCGTGAAACTGCCAGAATCGATTATACAAATGTATACAGATTTTTGGTCAAACCGCCAATGTTGGACCTAATTACGTTTATTATTATGTACACATGCAGTACTACCATACCCAGATAGCACACGTACGTCTGCAAGATGTCTGTTAAAGATCACTTGAATTGGAAAGCATCTGCTGTGTACAAACTTCTGACAGACGTCTGTAAGTCTGACAGACGTCTGTAAGTTGTCAGTTTTACGTACATTTTAAATCATAAACATCTTAAAGACATATAATAGATGTCTATTGACATCTAAAAGAAAACGTCCCATAGACGAATTGTAGATGAGCAAACACTCTAAAAAATACATCTTCCAGATGTAAATACAGATGTCAAATAGACGTCTTCATGATGTATGTGTGCTATTTGGGTAAACTCCCTATCCATCTTTTTTTTTATTTCCTTTTTTCATAAGAGTTGGTGCGGCGATTCGTAAATTTTATGGATTTGGCTTCCAGTCTTATACACGTTCATATATTTTTAGCTGTACAATACACCTTGTTTTGCTGCTTGATATTGCAAATTGGTGTGTTGTACCATATTATTTTACTGCGTTTACTGTATATTGTTATTCTTCTTGTTATTTCAGATTAGCAGCTAATGAACCAGAAGTCTCACCATAGACTTACTTCTGCATTAAAGAAAAAGGTGGATGGGGGTGTGGATCACTTGTTAAAGACTCCATGAGAAGTGTTGTATGGAGAGGCCTTCAACAGAATTCTTTTTGATAGTTATAAGGATTTTGCCATGTTGTTTGACCACTTAAAGCCAGTATGGCAGAGGTTTAATTTAGTGAATTTCAGAGCTTTTTATCCAGTCTTGTTCTTCTTGTAACCACTCTTCAGATACTGTTAGATTTTACTGAGCTTTTTTTTACTGAGCTTATACCTGTTGTTAATTAATAATTCCTTTGGTGCTAACAATCAATATCCTCACTGATATATTCTGTGTGTTATTAAAAAACAGAGCGGCGCAACTGAATATCTTCACACATTCAGAACCGTGCAGACTATGGTATTTGAACTATGCTCTGCAATGTGTGTCTGTCAGGTTGCAGTCAATACCCACTGGGGTGGACTGAGACATGGGGAGTTGAAAGCATAACGCAAGCAGCCAGTTCAAGCCAGGACAGATACCCCAATACTGTTTATTAGCTGAAATAAATTACTTTTACCTTGTTTATTTGCTCTTTTATGTTATTTGAAATCTTTTGATGCTGAGAAAATATTCATATGCATTGGCACCACTTTGAGTCTTGGCTGAACAAGTTTTAAGCAGAAGAGTCAAAAAGTCTGGTTGTGATGTTACGACATGGTGAAGTCTTAGTTTATAAGGATTAATTAGGTAACGCTCAATCATTCTTTCTCTGATCAATTCACTTGTTCTAATGAACTTGCATATTATGAACATCTTGAATGTATATTGTAGCCAAAAATAATGATGCAACAAAATAATTGCTCTTTTAATCATCTCATTTATCTCTCAAATCAGCGTTGTACCGCTCGCCATGACCATCGTTGTTCAAAGACACAGGTACCTTGGGTGATTTGGGTTTGACATTTAAGAACAAAGGACAAGTTAAACAAAAAAAATCAACAAAACATACCAACAGTTTCAAAATGTAACAGCTAGCACCACACTGAAACCCCAAGAAATGTTCTTGGGTGTAGACTAAATGCACGCTTGTTAGTGGCAAGATAAAAAGAATGGAAAGATGGAGAAGGAAAAATGGAAGAGTGAGGGGATTTGTTGCTGTAATTGAATAGATTTGGCTTGTTACCACACAGTTGTTAGGTGTCAAACTGGGAAACGGTGTGTTTGTGTGTGTGTTAGCATGAAAGTTAGCTCAAATCCTTATGGGCAAAGTAGCATGAATGTTTGTTAGCTTGTGTGTGCATATGCCTATGCATCTAAGAATGAGAAAGAGAATTTGAAAAAGCACATGCTGATTATCCCCCCCATTCTGGCCACATATGCTGCCCTTCTCAGCAAGTATCATTATTGTTTTGTTTTTGTAGCGTCTTTCCAAAAATAGGTTTAACAGAGAAGGTGTGTTTATTATGCACAATTCCACCAGACCTGATCAAGATGACCGAATGTTACCACTGTCTGTTTTTTAGTATCAATTCTAAAGTTATAGTTTGGTCAGAAATTAAAATTATCATCATTTTCTCACCCTCCTGTCTTTCCAAACCAGTATTTTCTTCCTAATCTTTCTTCTACCTTTTTCTCAGTAGGTCTTATCAGCCCTCATCCAACTCCCATGTAACATTCTTCTGACAGCCCTAGACAGTGTTTCATGGGTTGGTGATCAGTACAGCTTCTAAAGCTCATCTATAGCAGCCTTCCAGAGATGTTCTGTCCAGTTCTCTGAGTGAACAATGATATCATGAAGGTACCTGACAGCAGACACGGTGAAGTCTCGGTGTTATCCATTGTCCTCTAAAGAAATTAAAGTTTTTATTTTATTTTAACAAGGACCTGTTACATTTATCAAGAAGTGACTGTAAAGACATTTATAATTTTGTGTCCCATAGGTGGAGTGTGTAAGGCTGGGGAAGAAAAATTTGGACAAAAATGCCGCCTGCACAAACAAATTTAATCTATCACGTTTGTTGATAACAAAGTAAAAATGAATAGAAAGTGTCGACTGCGGTGTTAAATTAAGATCTGCTCATGTTGCACCGTAATTATACGGTTTTACAGTATTGCGCATTAAAACCAATCACACATGATTCTGTTGAGCTAAGGCATGCAATGGCCAATCATAGGCGTCCAGATGAGTCATCGCTGAAACTCGTCAGTTTTGCTGTGCGCGAGCAACTCTTGAATTCTCTACATATCTTTGCCACCTATTAACTTTAGTTTGTCAACATATTGCACCCTGCTTACTAAGTCCTTCTCTATATGATTTAGCAGCTTCCACGTTTTTCTGTAGTTTAGACAGCATAAATTAGCAGAACAATGTATTCAGTAGTACATTAACTGTGCAGTCCATGCTGTTGTTCACATCCGAGTATCTCCAATATGGCCGTGCATCTGGGTAAATGACCAAACCTCTATTCGGGCACATGCCGCCTTCAAACTCTGTGCCCTTTTTTATTTTCCATAAGGCAAAAATCATTGATTGGATCATTTAAGTAATACATAACCCTGAACCCTAAGTATAAACAATAATAAAAGTTTGTTTCCTAATTAGTTTGTATTGCCAACTCATGTTCACACGTACACAAAGTTTCAGGATTTCAAAATTGCATACCCAGCCCGGCTACACAAACACCCTTCATTTTATTTCCTACACGGCCACGCGTATTCATTTGATATGCAACGCAAAATACAGTGTGTGTGTGTGTTTGTGTGTGTGTGCATTCTCAAGTGTGTGTGCTTTAAATGTCAAGGGTGTGTAGGTTTAGCATTTCATTTAGCATACAATTAAAAACAGGAAGAGTGGGGATAAGAGAAAGATCACGAAAGAAGGGAAGTTAGGAGAGGGCAAGTCACTAAAATGAAGTTGGGCGGTGGAGGAGGAGGGGAAGAGGACAAACAGAAAAATTTATTGAGAAGATAAATGGAGAAAAAGAGAGATGGTGAAAAGGCTAAAGAGAAATTAAATATGGGGGAATGAATCAAGTGAAAATAGCAGACATGATGAATAAATAAAGTAGCTGGAAGAGGAAACAGCAATACAGTATGAGGTATACATCTCAGAGAGAGAGAGAGAGAGAGAGAAGACTGGAAAATAAAAGCTACAGAAATGCATTATTACAGAATTGCAGCAGTAACCCTTTAAATTTCTAACTGAGCAAATGAAAGAATCATTTTTTTCTTTTATGGTGGGAATCATTATAGTGTGGTTTTAACATATTGAATATTTTGTACCCTCTCTGTACAGCTGTGAAAAGATTTTAAGGAAGTAGTATCTATTTCCACCCACTGGTAAGAAATAGTATTGCGCCCTGTTAAATGAAACTGAGAAAATAGAGAGAGATACTGAAAACAACTGGAATTTTTGTCCTATTATACTATATGTAATATGGGTGTTACTTTGCATAATGCAGCCCTAGCTTGTCAATATTAAGTTATTTAGAAATAAATTAACATAATCATGTCTGTAGTATTTGCCTTTTTTCCAGGTCAAAACTGAAGTGTATAATAAAAATCTGATAAAAAATGTCCAATAAATGTTCAAAAAGTTGCTATTTTCATCATAAAAGTTTCACTACACAGTAGGGCAGGGCTCAATAAGGAATTATTTTTTTTTTCTAATCACTCTGTTGAACCATTAGTTCAGATTTGCATTTGCGTATATTTTCACAGGCCCCTTAAAAAAATTATCAAATTATTTTATTCTTGGCAGCATATTTTTTTGTGACAGAAAAATATATAATTTTCATTACATGTTATCTTTCCCCCTAAAAAATAATCAAATAAAATAAAAATAAATGAATTAATTAAATTATAGATTTTTATTTTACTATTATTTTATTTTGGAGGTAAAGGTACAGTTTAATTAATCAATTGATTTTATTACAATATTAATGTTTATTTAAATATATTTATTAGATGTAGTAATATTTATTAGAGTATTACAAAATAAATATTTATTCAGGATTTGGAAAATAAAAAAAATAACTTACACTTCTCTAGTATCTTCTCTTGCACACTGTGTCAAAAGAAATCAAACAGTTGGATTGCAAGGCAAAAAATAAAAAAACAGGCCACCAAAATTTCGAGCCTTTTAAGAAAGAAAAAAGACTATACTAATCATGTTAGTCAAAAGTGTGGTCTGTTTTTTTACTAACCTTTAGTTTACCCTAACATAGTAGCACATTACCTGCGTTAACTCCTGCTTTGATCCAATAAAATCTGCACGTGAACTCTGTTGCATGCAATCCTATTACAGTATTAGACTTCCTCTACTGCTGTGAGTCCAGCTTATTTCTAAGTATTGAGCCAGCACTAAAATACTATTTGTTAATTTAAAGAAAAAAAACTTAGCAGAAACAGACCAGCCGACAAATGCAGATTTAAAAGACCAGACAGTCAGAGAGAGATTTGCTGGAAAATGCTGAAAGAATGAGGATGGTGCATTGAAAGGTAGAAAACGAGGGAAGGCGAGAGAAAAAAAAAACGTGAGTAGGAACGTGAGGTCAGTTCTAATAATACTGATAAGACCTTGTCATGGCCACCACACCATCTCACTCTTCTAGAAAGAATGGAGGCAGTGTTGGACAGCTGTGTGTGTGTCTGGCAGGTGTGTGTATGCGTTTGGGATGTGTTTGTATGCGTGTGTCAGATTAGTTCTTGTTTGGTAGAGCTGTGCGTGTGTATTCTGCAACTGTCTTTACTCCTGTTCCACTGGATCCCTCATATTGGGCTGGCGGTGTTCATCTGGCAGTTCACACACAGGAAGATTGAATTTGATGCTAATCATGTCTACGGTACGCATAGTGTTTGTGTGTTTGCATTTATATGTGTGTGAAAATAATAAACTGCATGTTGTTTTATGTCTGTACTTTGTTGTGGCTGTATGTAGCCTTGTGTGTGCATGTGTTAGAGTTTATATTTGTGTGTTGAATACTAGATGCCATGTCTCAGCGGTCAAGCAGCCAGATGACCAAATGACACAGCACTTTAATGTTCTGATGTCACAGTAAGAAATCATTGCTCATAGGAGGATATTTGTGACCCTGGACCACAAAACCAGGTTTTAAAATAGTTGTATATTGCCCTATCCCAACAAACCATACATCAATGGAAAGCTTATTCAGCTTTCAAATGATGTATTAATCTCAATTTTGAAATATTGAACCATATGACTGGTTTTGTGATCCTGGGTCACATATTCTTAAAATGGGAGTGGCTTATTAACTATTCTAAATATTAAGGGCTATTTGATTTAAGAATTTTGGAATTTTTGAAATCAACTTCAAGAATTGGAATCTACTTGACTCTTAATTCTGTCATTAATTACTCACCCTCATTTCATTCTAAATCAGCAATTGTTCATTCAATCAAGAAATTCAATTCAATCAAGAAATTGTTGAATAAAGTCACTATTTTGTTTTCTTTGAGCACAAAAAGTGATGTCACATGGACTATTTTATCAATGTCCTTACTACCTTTTTGGGCCTTGAACATGGTAGTTGCGTTGCTGTCTATGCAGGGTCAGAAAGCTTTTGGATTCCATCAAAAGTATCTTAATTTGTGTTCTGAAGATGAACAAAGGTCTTACGGGTTTGGAACGACATGAGGGTGAGTAATTAATGACAGAATTAATTTAATTTTTGAGTAAACTGCGAACTGGGAATGAAATTATCTTATTTTAAAGGCAATTGGCAGTGTCTTGCAATAAACTGTCTGCTGTGTATAGTATATTTTACAGTAACATGATTGATAGTATGAATGGCACAATATCTTGACATTTCCTTTTAAAATTACATAGGTATATTCTTTGTAAACGCACAGTCGCTTAGCTTAAAGGCATAGTTTACCCAAAAAAAAAATTCGAACATAATTTTGTTCCAGACATTTGTGACTTTCTTTCTTCAGTGAAACATAAAAGAGGGATGTTGAAAACAAGAAGAAAACATTTTGAAGATTGTTGGTAACCAGACAGTTTTAGTTCCCATTGACTTTCATTGAAAGTTCTATGAATACAAATAAAATCAACAGGACCCGAAACTGTTTGGTTACCAATTCCTCAAAATATCTTATTTTAGAAAACTCAGAGAAGACTATGTCAGCTGAGGTGGAAACAGTTAAACGTACTCTTATGAAGCTACAAGCATACTCAAATATCTTCGCCATGTGTTCAGTCGAACCCGGATGAAAGGAATGCACACGCATACTTTGTGGTACTCTTATGCACGTACATCAAAGACTGTCATGGGAGAGAATGAATTATTAAATAAAGACATTATTTTTATTATCTTTATCCACAAAAGTTTCATAACATTATGGTTGAACCACTGTCACATGGGCAGTTTTATCAATGTCCTTACTACCTTTCTGGGCCTTGAATGTGGTAGTTGCGTTACTGTCCATGTAGGGTCAGAAAGCATTTCATAAAAAATATGAGTAATTGAGTAATATATGACAGAATTTTCATTTTTGGGTGAACTATCCCCTAAAAATCTATTTTTAAAAGTAGCATTGTTATGAATCTGAATTTAATTAATCTATTAAGAAACAGTGATTCAAAGACTCCTAATACTCAAAAAAGTTGCCACCAACTGGTGTAATGATGTAACACAAAGAAAGAGTCGTAAATGAATTAATTTAAAAGTGTTTTTTTTTATTTATTCTTTTTTGTAAACAGGAGCAAAAATTTCAAGTAGCAGTGTTGAATCAAAGTCCCAACTATGTGCTGGTAAGGCTTCTCTAGAAAGTGTAGTAGTATTTTGGTAATTAATTTCACAAACATAATGTAGTTAGGTCAAGTTCTTCTAAGAAGTCATTTCACCTAAGTTTTGGGATTGCCCGCCAGCCCTGCATTCTTTATCAGAGACTAGATTTAAAAATTAAGGAGACAAAATTTTTAGACCATTTTAGTTTTAAAAAACTTATACATACATAAATAAATACACTACCAGTCAAAACTTTTTGAACAGTAAGATTTTTAATGGTTTTAAGTAAGTCTCTTCTGCTCACGAAGCCTGCATTTATTTAATCCAAAATACAGCAAAAGCAGTAATATGTGAAATATTTGTACTATTTAAAATAACTGCTTTCTAGTTGAATATATTGTGATTTATTTCTGTGATCAAAGTTAGATTTTCAGCATCATTACTCTTCATTACTCTGCATCATTACTTTTCATTAATATTATCAATATTTAAAACAGTTGAGTATGTTTTTAGGATTCTTTGATGAATACAAAGATCAGTAAGTTCAGTATTTGTCTGAAATAAAAAGCTTCTGTAACATTACACAGTATAAGTTTGTTTTTTTGTTTTTTTGGAAAGAAATTACAGAAATTAATACCTTTTAAACTGATCAAAAGTGATGATAAAGACATTTATAATGTTACAAAAGATTTCAGATAAATGCTGTTTGTCTGAACATTCTATTCATCAAAGAAACCTGAAAAAAAAATCTGTTTTCAACATAATAATAAATGTTTTTTGAACAGCAAGTCAGAATATTAAAATGATTTCTGAAGAATTGTGACTGGAATAATGATTATAAAAATTCAGCTTTGAAATCACAGGAATAAATTGCAATTTAAAATATATTTAAACAGAAATAATTATTTTTAAATAGTAAAAACATTTCAAAATGTTTTTGCTGTACTTTGGATCAAATAAATGCAGGCATGTTGAGCAGATGAAACTTCCTTAAAAACAATAAAAATCTAACCGTTCAAAAACTTTTGATTGGTGGTGTATATGAAGCAAATTATTATTCTGAATAAAGCCCTGTGTATGCTGTACACTTTAGCCTTGACTTTGCCATCTGAGACAATTTTCTGTGACCGTAAAGGATTTCATTTGGCATAAAACACTGTACACATTGCACAATCTGCCTTGAGATCACATCGTATTACATTACGTCTCCTATTACAGTATCTTAAAGGATTAAAAAAGAATTTTTCTAAATTGTGGTCAAAATAATCAGACGTTTTATAGAGAACTGATCGTACTACATTTAATGTTGCTGAAGAGAATTATCTGGTGTTAAGGAGGTTTAACTCAACACTGTAAATAACTTGTTCAAAACAGGATTGGCAGGTTCATAGTGGTCAGCTTCTCTAACCTGTAACAACTAATTGAGACGTGACTGGCTGAGTGTAAGCAAAAACAACAACAACTCTGATTAGTCTGCTGACCCTGATCCACAGCAGCATTCGATCAGTGGACAGTAACATACGTCTGGACATCTAACAACAAAGTCATCCAACAACCAGCAGCTGTTGCACACTGGGACTCTAGAGTCATAGAGTTTAACCCGGATTTTACTATAATCTCATTAAGACACTAATCTTGGTGACTAGAAGCCTTCCTGTTTGTAAATGGAGAAACATAAGATATACAGTATTTACTGAACTGGGTGGATAATGAGTTTTTACTATATTTATAGATCGATAGATTTAAATCTGGATATCATTTATTTGATTAATTACATAATTTAATTACACAATTATTATTTAAGACCATAAAATTGAATGAATCCATATTAATGTGTTGTTGGATAACAATGGTATGTGGTGCAAAACAGCTGTGATTTATCAAGCCTTGAGCTTGATAAAAGTCCTTCCTTGTGCCCTTTATAGTAAGGGTCATCTGTACTAGTTACAGCACTAAACACACAAAGACAAACGCACACACCTCTTCTCCATATAATCATGATATTGTGTTCATAACATTGAGTGTTTTCTTAGAAAGATCAGATGGAAGTGTACTATAAATAATTTATTCATGCCAGAGCTGCATTGATTATTCAAGGATGAAGAAGTAAATTAAGCTTTTTTCAATGCCCTTGTGTTGTAGATGGGAAGCCCACTTCTACAAAGTATTTAGACAGATCCCCGAACGTCCTCAGCTGTTCCAACACCCTACACAATGGCTGTAAGTCTGTGTGCGTGTGTATGTGCATGTGTGAGTATTTTGTTGCACCGCATATTCTTAGTATGTCCTATGGGAAAAGATAGCATAAAGGTCATGTTGCTGTGTGTTGGTGTATGCATGTCTAACCATGACCGTATGCTTTTGTTTGTCTGTGTGAGTGTTTTGTGTTTGTATCTGGTTTTGTTTGTGCATAAAGATCACATGACATGGGATTCAACTGACAGTAAATGTCTATGTGTGTTTGTTTTAGTCCGAACACTAGCAGCAAGTGGTGCCACTGCAGATAATTTTAAATTTAGTTATGAAGGGGGTGGACACTGTCTGTGACACTGCATGCCAGAGTAGAGGGAGTTCATACTGCTGTCACGTTTCCACTCCACTTTCTCAATCAGTCTTGAAGTGTGTGGTCTGATAGAGAAAGGTGACGGTTACAGTTTCTCTTGTAATTCCCAGGCCATCTCATCAATATGCAACGTTCAGCACCTGTGGACCCCACGAAGATGGGCATTGGAAAGGCCATCGCCGTCCTCACCTCTGGAGGAGATGCACAAGGTGAGGAAGTGTGTATTTTTTTATGTATGGGCCTTTATGGAGACCAACTCTGAAGGCAGATACTCACCTCAGGGCTTTAAAAAGTTTTGGGGTGCACTGTTTCTTTATCGTAATTTCTAATAGTGTAACTACCAAATTTTGTGCCTTAGAACATTTTCCACATTTTTATGATGTGACAACTTAAATAATCTGCCATTGGTTATTAAGTTTCTGTGTATGTACACACCCATTCAACAATTTAGGGTTGGTAAGTTTTTTAAATTTTTAGTATCACATGATCCTTCAGGAATCATTCTAATATGCTGATTTGTTTCTCAGGAAACAGATCTTAGCATTAGCACAGTTAACCCTTTAACTGTCACCCCCATTTTTGAATATAGACATAAAAGTGCACTATCCAAACTTAAATTGTTATAATCCATGAACAAATACATTTTCTAATATGATTTGAAGTACTAATATAATATGAAGTAATATGAATTACCATTTCAGTGGTAATGCAATGTCAGATTTTAAAACGGGTTTCAAAGGATGAATGAGGTTTTTAACTTTCAATTGATATATAATTTATGATCATTTCTAAAACATGATAGGGAAAAAGGCAATGAAAAAGGTCAGGACTCCTGTTATGATGTAGATTTTTAAGGTGCACTCTTGTTATAAATTAATCTATTATTTTTCCTAAATTATTTGTAAGAAAAACAGTGGTAAAATATCTATTTAGGAGTCTTAGACCTTTCCAACAATATATAGTTTGTCATGATTAGACTGGGATTTAATTGTAATATAGTGACGTTTTTAAGATTCTTTTATTAATATATTTAAAATAATCTTTTTATAGCATTATACATGTCTTTACTGTCACTTTCGATCAATTTATCACATCCTTGTTTAATAAAAATATTCATTTATTACAAAAAAATCTTACTGACCCCAAACTGCTGACTAGAAGTGTAGCTGTTTTTGGGTAGTTGATGCATAACATGTTTATGAGTATATTAAAGATGCATCAGTATTTAATAGGTAAAATCTATAAATTACATCAATTTAAAAAAAAAGAAAAGAAATGTATATATATATATATATATATATATTGCATCAATAAAAAAAATATATATATATATAATTTTTTTTTTATTGATGCAAGCTGAGGCTGAAATATACTTTCCCATATACAGTATGTATTCAAAACCTATATATTTTTGGAATGCTAAAAGAGATGTTTATATCATCAAGGTCCAACAAAACACTATAAAATTTCACATAAAAATGTTTGATACAAATCTTCTTCATGCTTTTGTGCATTACAAAATTGGTGCGCGTTCTTCTGTTCCTCCTCGTTGTTGCGTAAAATCACTGTCCACTTTTGTTATATGGAAAAGAGCAGCAGGGACATTCCTCTGAACATCTCTTGTATGTCACAGTATGAAGGATTATGTGTTCAGAATGACATGAGAGTAAGCAAATTATGACATCATTTCAGTTTTGGAAGAACTATACCTTTGAAATAGAGTTTCGATTTTGCAGAGTGAGAAGAATAGCAGTGTTTGTCATTTGGGAAGGTTTTTGTCTGTATTATCAAGAGCGATATGCAGTTTCCTCCTCTTTTGCATTAAAATGCAAGGCGTACAGTCACATGTGTGTGGTATTGAATTCGGGCATGACTTGATAGATGACAATTTGAAGTGGTTTTGTTGGATGCTTGATTACCTGATTGAACTACCACCTTCTCATTTACTATAGCAGCCATGTTGAATGAGCAACAGGAATCGTATATCAGAGAGGTCATGAGAGGTGCTAAAGCTTTCACACTGACCTTTTATCCAACCTTTAGCAGTAGGAAAAAGAAGCAACCTTTAACCTTATCTGGTACCAGCTGGAGAATAAGTCAAATAACTGTGTAATGTCAACTAGTCCTATAAGAACCTTAACTATGGTCGTCCCATCATTCCCTCTCCCTCTCACTCAATTCCTCCCCATGATCTCTCTGTCTCTCTCTCTGTCTGAGGGGTGTTATATTTAGCCGGTGACCTTTGGGGAAATGTGGTTGCTTTAGAGAGCTGGGCAATGAAGCTTGCCTGTTGTCCTCTCCGGTTCAATCTTAAATGAAACCCGAGCCACTTAGATTGCCCTTTTCAATGGGACTTAACCACCATGTGTGTTTGTGTGTCCAGATGACAAGATAACAGGTTTAGAATAAAACCAAAAGCAGTTTTTCTCACACACATTCCAGTTAATTAGTAGCTTTCTTGATATGTTTCACAAGCAGTCATCAAATCTTAATTAAAGTAATGCTTGTGACAAATTAAAGACAACCTTAGACCTCTAGTTCTGATATGTAAATGTCTAGCAAATCAAGTCTATGTGCAATAATTATGAATCTTTAATTATTATATTTCAGGTATGAATGCTGCTGTCCGAGCCACGGTGAGGGTTGGGATCTACACCGGTGCGAAAGTCTATTTTGTACATGAGGTTTGTACATCTAAGCACACACAAATTAAAAGTGAAAGAATGGCATTCGCTGCACACTCCCGCTTTCTAATTCACTCTTGCTCAATTCTAAATCCACTCATTCTTTTCAAAAACTGGTGTCTTATGTAAAGCGTGTGCGTTCAATTACACATCCTCCAATCTTTGTGTGCATCTAGGGTTATCAGGGCCTAGTCGATGGAGGAGATAACATCCGACAAGCAACTTGGGAGAGCGTGTCAATGATGCTGCAGCTGGTATTCAACTCATCACCTTCCTTCACCTTCAGCCTGGGGCATAACTACACCCTTTTTTACTGGGGCACAAAACAGTTCAAACAGTTCACTCATGCTTTATAAAAGAGAACACAAAAATAGCACTGGATGAGGGCAAATTTACCCGCAGTCAATTGTAGGACACAAAACTCACAAATGTCTAATATAATTCATGTGTCAGGGATGAAGCTGCTCTTTATTGCTTGTGAACATGAGACAATTTATATCCATAAAACAGCATTATAGAAAAGTTTCACAATATTAGAACACTTATTGATTGAATGCCTGTGTCCCAGTATAGAGGGTTTGCACTTACGCCACGTTTTTGGTCAGTTACTTGGATGTGCGGCCATATCAGAGATACTCGGATGTAAACATCAGCATTGATTGTATGGTTAATGTACTACTGAATATGTTGTTCTGCTAATTTATGTTGTCTAAACCATGGAAAAAACTGCTAAAGCTGCTAAATCATATAGAGAATGACTTTCTAAGCAGGAAAGCGTGTAATATTTTGACAAACTAAAGTTAATAGGTGGTAAAGATACATACGAGTAGTATTAATTAAGATATTAGCCTAATATTTCACCTACATGACCAGAAATGACAAAAACAAACACGAATGCTGTCAAGATTCTTGCCTTGGAAATCTTGGTTCAGTTTGGCCAACCAAAAACACCTTTTCAGACAGTTTTTTGCACTCTTCTCCTTGATTTGTTTTAACTTTTGGCAGTTAATAGTACTTTAAATGTTTTTTCTCGATCCAACCGATTAGTATAACCCAAAACATGACAATAATTGACCATCTTCAGCAGTAATAATCAGCAAAAATTGCGAGTTCTGTTCAGTTCAGTGGCATTGTTTATGTTTAGGGCCGCCAATATGGACAATTGTTGACGCGTCGTAAAAAAACTGTTAATGGAAGGCTAGAAACACTTCTGCTTTCAACAAACATTTTTGCTCAATGGGCCTCATTCATGAAACTGGCGTGTATATATATATATATATATATATATGAAGAGTTCAGATGCAAAAGCCTCTAGATCCATCTGACGTATTTATTTAAAATTAGCATTTCTTTCTGACTACTTTGTATAGGTTTCTATACAAAGAAGTACTGGTACTTCTGATTGGTCTGAGGCTGGAATTTAGTGAGTTTGAAGTAAAAATATTTGATGGACGTATACTACTTGTCAGGAGCATTTACTCAGTATCATTTTCTAATTTCTGACAGAGATGGCTTTTAGCTGATTTATATGAGTAAATTCAAAGTATTTTGCCCATTTGGTAGTTAAACATGTATGTTAATGAATTCGAATCATTCACGTTCACTCATTTACAGTTAGCATAATCCCTGCCTATACAACTACGTAATTCATGTGTCCCGAAAACACAGTGGAATCTCCTCAAGTTTGGCTCCAGTATATTGCAAAAAAGACTAATAGGCCATATACCTAAAAATAATATTCAATTACCGTGTCTGTCCACCAAAGCCTTTTTAGCCAGCTGAAAAAATGCCTTCTGAGAATGGCCAGCTGGTGGCGCTTCTCAACTTCTCAACTCAATTGTTGTTCGGTCGTTGTGCAAATAGAATGGTAATGGTTGGTAGGTGTAGTATTGGTATTGTCCCCTCCTCCATTAATTGCACAGCTGGGTAAAACGTGACAAATCAGTGTTGCCAAGTCCGCAGTTTTCCCTTGGAACTTGGCTACTTTAACACTGTTGCAGTTGTTTTTTATGTACACGGGTTGAATTGACCCCAATAACGTGATATTAAGCCCCGCAGTACAAGTGGAACCCCATCAAAAAATGTGTATTTTACCCCCGACCTTCTCCAAAACACGATTAGGCTAGTTTTGATTAGCAGTTGGGTCTGGTTTTGTTGTGAAAGCATGGCAACCCTGGGGCAAATGAACTTATTATTATGGTAGTGCATCAAAATTTTGTGTCATTAGTTTGCCAAAAAGAGCACAGAATATTTAATGCACCATTTACACGTGACAGGGAGCACGTGTACATTACTTTCATACAAACTAATATTTTTTTTAAAAAAAATATGGCAAACAGAATGGCAAACATTTTCATGAATTCGAAACTTTACATCAGAGGGGCTTTCTACACAAAATTTCATTTTGCTCATGTTTCAAGAATGAGGCCCATTGTGTTTATTATCGCGTACACATCAACATAATAACGGATGAGTGCATCAGGTTATTTGTGTACACATGTAAGCGATCATGTTACATGGTCTAACCACTATGGTCTAGCACAAAATGCCAGAGTTCACCCTGAGACTTAGGGTAATGTTACATACACACACGCGCTACTGCCCACACCACATATTCCAAGTGAGAAATCACATGAGCTGCAGACAAATGACCAAATGACATCATGACAATGCTGATTGGCTAATGGCACCACAAGAGCATGAGCAGTCTCTTGCTAACCAGCCAAACCTTAACCCTAATGCAGTAGCCCGAGTAGTACTGTCTCAACCACAGTAACCATCCACCACACGTATGTTTCTCTGCCAACATCTTAGGTTATTTTAATGTTTGCCATTTTTGTTGTTTGTGTTTCTTTCTTATTTATCTCTGATTATTTTGTCAGGGTGGCACAGTGATTGGCAGTGCTCGCTGTCAGGACTTTCGCTCTAAGGAGGGTAGAGCTAAAGCAGCGTGTAACCTGGTAAAGTTGGGTATCACTAATCTGTGTGTTATTGGTGGAGATGGAAGCCTGACAGGCGCCAATGAGTTTCGCAATGAGTGGAGTGAACTGCTCCAAATCTTGCTGAAAGCAGGTAGGACTACATTACACAGTTATATATATACAGTTGAAACCAGAAGTTTACATACAGTTTGCAGAATCTGCAGTATGTTAATTATTTTAGCGAAATAAGAGGGATCATACAAAATGCTTATGTTATTTTTTATTTAGTACTGACCTGAATAAGATATTTCACAAAAAAGACATTTACATATAGTCCACAAGAGAAAATAATAGTTGAATTTATAAAAATGATCCTGTTCAAAAGTTTACATACACTTGATTTCTGCTACTGTGTTGTTACCTGAATGATGTTTTTTTTTTTTTTTTGTTTAGTAATAGTTGCTCATGAACTGTTAAACTGCCTGCTGTTCTTCAGAAAAGTCCTTCAGGTCCCACAGATTCTTTCAAACTATCACTGATGCTCCAGAAGGAAACACAATGCATTAAGAGCCGGGGGGTGAAAACTTTCTGAATTTGAAGATCAGGGTAAATTTAACTTACTTTGTCTTCTGGAAAACATGTAAGTATCTTCTGTAGCTTCTGAAGGGCAGTACTTAATAATAAAAAAAAGATATTTATGCAAAATAAGAAAAATGCACACAGATTCATTCTGTTCAAAAGTTTTCACCCCCCCGGCTCTCAATGCATTGTTTTTCCTTCTGGAGCATCAGTGAGTGTTTGAACCTTCTGTAATAGTTGCATCTTATTTTGGCAAAATAATTAACATTTTGCAGATTCTGCAAGGTGTATGTACACTTCTAGTTTCAACTGTATATATTATTGTCAGTTTCTCATAGAGATTTAGAGAGAAACACATGTTTGTTTGGCTTTGCTCACAGGTAAAATCACAGCAGAAGAGGCTAAACGTTCATCTCATCTGAACATCGTCGGGATGGTTGGCTCCATCGACAATGATTTCTGTGGCACAGACATGACCATTGGCACTGATTCAGCTCTGCACAGGATCATGGAAGTAGTGGATGCCATCACAACAACAGCTCAGAGGTACATACAAACACACATGCATGTGCATATGGCACTACACAGTTGGCAACACATTGATTTGTCTGTACTTATCTCACCTTTTGCAGTCATCAAAGAGCCTTCATTCTGGAAGTGATGGGGAGGCATTGTGGGTATGTTGCAGTATGGATGCATGGACATGTCATTTTGTTATTGTATGTTTCCATATTATCTTTTTTACAACAAAATCCATATCTCATGCCAATCAGTGTTTTGTAATTTGACTTGATTGATCATGAATTAGTTGCAGTAATATTGTTTATACACAAGGATACAGCCAGTGTTATTTTAGTATCATTAAGTTATTTTTTTTTCTTTAAATATTTTGAGTTTTAGTTTCAGTTTAATTTTTTAAAGTTTAGGTGTGTTTGTGTCATTTTTATTAGTTACTATTTTGTTTATTTTATTAGTTATTATTTTATTAGTTTGCTCTTTCAGTACATTAAGTTATAGTTCTGGTTTGGAAAGTAGAATAAATAATTTTTTGTATAATTTATTTTTTATGTAAACAATTTTTTAAACTTTTTTTAATGCAATATTTCTCTTATGTTCTGCCATTAACCAAGAGTATATGTTTATGTGTGTATATAGATATTTGGCCTTAGTCACTGCCCTGTCATGTGGTGCTGATTGGGTTTTTATTCCTGAAATGCCTCCAGATGAAGGATGGGAGGATCATCTGTGCAGGAGACTTACCTATGTAACATCTATACACATTATAACTGCCTTATTTATCATCATAGTCAACATCATCATCTGTCTAATGTCTTTGCTAATATGCTGTCTTCATTGTGCAGCAAAGAAGCATTGGGAATCGTTTGAATGTCATCATTGTGGCAGAGGGTGCTTTGGATCGCCACGGCAAACCTATCACTTGTGATATTATCAAGCACGTAAGCCCCTCATTGCTGCATATAAATATGATCATTGTCATTTTTTATCAGATGGTGCTTAACGTGACATTGACTAATTCTTCACATTTGTCCGTTTCTTTAGCTGGTCACTAAAAAGCTCGGCTTTGACACACGTGCCACTATTCTGGGTCATGTGCAGAGAGGAGGAACACCTTCGGCCTTCGACAGAATCTTGGTATGATCAGAACTCAGATTTGGAAAGTATTTTTTGTTTATTTGATGCATCTGTAACAAGGTCTTCCCTCGTCTGTCTTTCTGTCTTGTTCACAGGGCAGTAGGATGGGAGTGGAAGCTGTGATGGCATTGCTAGAGGCCACTCCTGACACCCCTGCATGTGTGGTCAGTCTCTCTGGAAACATGGCTGTTCGACTGCCCCTCATGGAGTGTGTGCAAGTGGTGAGCAGGCATAGACACATCCTGATTTGGCTGCATAACTTTCTTATTTGATTTGTTTTGTTGTGGTCATCCAAATCAGCATGCTGTTCTCCCAAACTAGAAATGAACAGTATATACTGCCGTTCAAAAGTTTATGATCGGTAAGATTTTTAATGTTTTCAAAAGACAGCATTTATTTGATTAAAATAATTGTGAAATATTATTGTAATTTAAAATACTGGTTTTATATTTTAAAATACTTTCAAATAGAATTTATTCCTGTGATGCAAAGCTGAATTTTCAGCATCATTACTCCAGTTTTCAGTGTCACATGATCTTTCAGAAATCATTCTGATATGCTGATTTATTATCAGTGTTGAAAACAGTTGTACTGCTTAATATATTTTTTGAACCTGGGATACTTTTTTCATGATTGTTTGATAAATAAAACATTAAAAAGAACAGCATTTGTTTAAAATAGAAATCTTTTGTAACAATATACAGTATAATGCTGTTCTTTTTAACATTTTATTCATCAAAGAATCCTGAAAAGTATATAAATCAGCATATTAGAATGGTTTCTGAAGGATCATGTGACACTAAAGATTAAAGTAATGATGCTGAAAATTCAGCTTTGCATCACAGGAATAAATTCTATTTTAAAGTATATTCAAATAGAAAATAACTATTTTAAATTGCAATAATATTTCACAATATTACAGTTTTTTTACTGTGTTTTTAATCAAATAAACACAGCCTTGATGAGCAAAAAAGACTTATTTAAAAACAAAAAATACCTTAATGATCCCAAACTTTTGAACGGCAGTATATGCCTATTTTCTATTCAAATATTATTTGAATGTAAATTTATTTACATACTTCATAGTTCATAAGTTATTTTTCTATATAATTTTATATCAACTACAGTCAACAGTTTATATAAAAATGTTTTTGAAAAAAGTCTCCTATACTTACCAATACTGCTTTTATTTGAGCAAAAATACAGCCAAACAGCCAACAAAATAAAAAGAACAGTAATTTTGTGAAATATTAATACAGTTTAAAATGACTTTTTTTCTTTTTTAATATTTGAAAATTTTTTCTGTGATGCTAAGCTGAATTTTCAGCATCATTACTTTATTCTTCAATGTCCCATGATCCTTCAGAAATCATTTTAATATGCTGATTTGGTGTTTAAGAAACATTTCTTATTATTATCAATGTTAAAAAACACTTATGCTGCTTAATATTCTTGTGGAATCCAGTTTAAGGCATCCTT
The DNA here is from genome assembly GCF_022985175.1 of Labeo rohita. NCBI lineage: Eukaryota > Metazoa > Chordata > Actinopteri > Cypriniformes > Cyprinidae > Labeo > Labeo rohita. The sequence continues at coordinate 24,873,246 of NC_066874.1, read as the reverse complement.
GCTGAATAAAAGTATTAATTTGTTTTAAAAAACCTTACTGACTCCAAAACATTTATGGTAAAAATGTAGTATAATTATATATTGGTTTTAATGTATTATCCTTTTTACAGAGGCATACGGTATTTGATGCAAATGGGTTTTTTTTTTGTCGGTTTATACCATTGTTAAGCAATTTAATATGTAATATCTTCCTGTTCTTGTTTTTAGACAAAAGAAGTGACCAAAGCGATGGCAGAGGGCAGATTTGAGGAAGCTGTTAAGCTCAGGGGAAAGTGAGTTCTTTATCTTTCTTTCTTTCTAATATAACAAATGAATCTTATGATTTATTTGCTGTTTCTCTTCTGCAGGAGTTTTGAGAACAATTGGAACACATATAAACTCTTGGCCCATGTGACCGCCCGAGACGTTAAGGTGTGTAACAAGCATCAATTTATTATGCAGTTTATCCCTTTGTTAGGCTTTACTCCAGATTTCAATACCTTTTATCTATATATATTTGTAATTTCATTAGCTTTCTCTTTCTATCTTTCTCTCCTTGTTTAGAGTAATATAAACATAGCTATCCTGAACGTGGGAGCTCCGTGTGCAGGAATGAACGCAGCAGTCCGTTCAGCAGTCAGGATCGGTATCCTTCAAGGACACAACATGCTTGCCGTACATGACGGGTTCGATGGACTTGCAAACGGAACTGTAAAGTATTTAACATAAATGAAGAATCCATGAATCCATATAAAGAACTTCAGTCTATGTGATTTCATCTGTCTCCTGCTTTTCACAGATTGAACCAATGACATGGGGATGCGTGGGAGGCTGGACAGGCAAAGGCGGTTCTAATTTAGGAACCAAGCGGTACAACAGAGCTGTTCATTTAATTCATATTAATTCATTTTATAGCTCTGTAGAGTGCTTTAATATTGCAACCTAACCACATTAGGGTTTGGGCATTAGTAATAGATTAGTAAGGGTTTTTTCTTGGTTGTTGTTTTTGTTTCTCCCTGCAGGTCACTGCCAGCTAGTATGATAGAAGAGATCAGTCTGAATATAGCCAAGTTTAACATTCATGCCCTTGTTATCATTGGAGGGTTTGAGGTGAAAAAAATCTAATTCTACTTCCAATATGAAGAAAAACATTATTTTTTATTTGTCCATCTGCTATCTCGTCTTTCTGTTTCCTTCTTACATGCTCTTTCTTTTGTTTAGGCTTTTGTTGGAGGTTTGGAATTGGTGACTGCCAGAGAAAAATATGAGGAGTTGTGTATTCCCCTTGTTGTTATTCCAGCTACTGTGTCTAATAACGTTCCTGGATCAGACTTCAGCATCGGTGCTGATACTGCTCTCAATACTATCACAACTGTGAGAAACTATAAAAAATTAATATACAATTCACAGACATGCTTCTCACTAACTTTATGTGACCCTGGACCACAAAACCAGTCATAGGGGTCAGTTTTTTTGAAATTGAGATTTATACATCATCTGAAAGCTAGGATAAGACAATGATGGCTAAGATACAACTATTTGAAAATGTGCAGTCTGACGGTGCAAAAAAATCTAAATATTGAGAAAATTACCTTTAAAGCCGTCCAACTGAAGTTCTTAGCAATGTATATTACTAATCAAAAATTAGGTTTTGATATATTTATCATAGGAAATTTACAAAATGTCTTAATGGAACATGATCTTTACTTAATATTCTAATGATTTTTGGCATAAAAGAAAAATCGATAATTTTGACCCATACAATGTATTGTTGGATATTGCTATAAATATACAAACATGCTACTTATGACTGGTTTTGTGGTTCAGGGTCACATATGTATCTGTTTTGTGTCTTTTAAGACATGCGATAGGATCAAGCAATCTGCTGCTGGAACAAAGCGTAGAGTTTTCATCATTGAAACAATGGGGGGATACTGTGGATATCTGGCAACCATGGCAGGACTGGCTGCAGGCGCTGATGCTGCTTATATCTATGAAGACCCATTTGGCATTCATGACCTGGAGGTAAAACATGTTTGGTTAGATTTATGCTTGATTGAATGTGTGTATATATATAATATAATTTTGCTTGTTTTTAACTATTAAATGTCTGGTTGGTAGACAAATGTGGAGCACTTATTGGAGAAGATGAAGACCACAGTGAAAAGAGGCCTCATCCTTAGGTTGGTCATTCTGTCACATAATCTGTTTTTACATCTTTACTTCTCCAGTAATCTAGACAAACAACTTGTACCAGCATAAATAACATCAAACTGTTTTTTTTCTGTCATTCCCTCAGGAATGAGAAATGTAATGCAAACTACACCACAGATTTTCTCTTCAACTTGTACTCGGAAGAGGGCAAAGGTGTTTTCGACTGCCGCAAGAATGTGCTTGGCCACATGCAGCAGGTGTGTGTTTATACTATTGATAGTGTTCTTTGTTTTTAACATTAAAACTGAGAAGAGATTTCTGTCATTATCTCTGGGCTCAATTACTAATTTTTCTCATGGTATTTTTTTAAGGGTGGAACCCCTACACCATTTGATAGGAACTTTGGCACAAAGATGGGTGCTAAAGCAGTGTTATGGTTGACTGATAAACTGAAGGAGTGTTACAGACATGGTGAGTGAACAGTCATTTCAGTAAGTGGACAGCTGAGGAAAGGGATTTTAACCGGATTTGAATTGTGTTTAAATTTAAATTACCACTGGCCATGTAAAAATAGTAACTGAACAGAGAGAGAGAATTATAAGATTTGATAAAAATGTCATAAAATGTATATTAAATTTTAACAGTCAACTTTAGGAGGTTGAAATAAATATTATATGAGATGTTTGTAGATTCAAGTGTTATTTTGTATTCATTTTATGAACTATTTTTTAAACGTTAAACATTTTTATCTTAAATATAAATATTTTAAATTATGAGAAAATATACAAATAACATGTTTAACTATAATGAATTGAATATTAGTGCCAAAATTATGGTTTAACTGGGTTTTAATTGATGGTTATAGTTAAGAAGGGTTTAAAGGCCAAAATGACATTTAATGTGTTTTAACTATCTAATTTTCATATTAGGTTAATTTTATCTTAGAAAATAGTGTAACACATCTAATAGTTCTCACAACCTTTAAAATGATGGTTCACCCAAAAATGAATATTACCCAGTGATTTATTCACCCTCAAGCCATGGTAACCCAGTTGTATATGACTTTCTTCTTTCAGACGAATACAGTCGGAGTTATATAAAAAAAATGTCCTGGCTTTTCCAAGCTATATATTGGCAGTGAATGGCTGTTGAGGTTTTGGAGTCCAATAAAGTGTGCCTATCCATCATAAAAAGTGCTCCATTTGGCTCCAGGGGTGAATAAATGCTTTCTCAAGTGAATCGATGTGTTTGTATAAGAAAAATATCCTTATTTAAAACTCTGTAAACTGATGAAGCTAGAGATTAAAATTTATAAAGTTTTAATTGTGGATATTTTTGTCACACAACTGCATGGATTCACTTCAGAAGGCCTTTATTAAATCACTGGTGCTGTGTGGAGCACTTTTTATGATGGATGAATACACTTTATTGGAATTCAAAATTCCAACACCCATTCACTGCCATTATAAAGCTTTTTTTTTTTTAAATATAACTCCAGTTGTATTCGTCTGAAAGAAGAAAGTCATATACACCTAGAATGGCTTTTCATTTTTGGGTGAACTATCCCTTTAATGCACGTAAAACCAACGGGGCACCAAAGTATACCGTATTCATTTAAAATACATTACATATGAACCTGACCTGTTTGTGTGAATAATGTTCTCTTTTTGTCTTTCCTTAAATGTCTTTCACTCATATCATCATATGAGCAGGCCGTATATTTGCTAACACACCGGACTCTGCCTGTGTTCTGGGAATGAAGAAGAGAGCCATGATCTTCCAGCCTCTCTCTGATCTCAAAGAGGACACTGACTTTGAGTGAGTGATCCCTCTGTTTCATTTCATTGTACACATTGTCATTCACTGAGTGAATCCTACCTTATCACTGCATCCTCATGTGCTCACGCTGCCTGTTTCTGTTCCAGACATCGTATACCGAAGACTCAGTGGTGGCTGAAGCTCAGGCCCATTCTTAAGATTCTGGCCAAATACAAGATCAATTTGGACACCTCAGAGACAGCTACGATGGAGCACGTTATCAAGAAGCGAGGAGCAGTCTAGACAACACACACATACACAATTACAGTGAGATAGAAAGGTTTATGAGCCATATGATCTTAGTATAAAAGAACATTCAGTTGATCACCCTCATGTTCTTCCAAAACAGTATGAACACAAAAGGAAATATGGATAACATGAGTGAGCAAATAATGACAGAATTTTAATTTTTGGGTGAACTATGCCTTCAAGAACAAAACCCCACTAATAGACATTTTTTCAGTATCAATTGGATTTTTAATTTTGAATTCTGTCATCACTAAAATGTACTATTGTTTGAAAATAAATAAAACCGACTAAATGCAACCTGCATATTCACTGAACACAGAAAAGAGATACTTGAACAGTCATATTAATATCAATTGCTGAAGAAAAACATTTTTTTAATGTGGAAGTAAGCCTACGGGTGAGACTTCCGGTTCATTAGCCCCTGTAGATGGTTTACACTAAGTTAACCAGATGCACAGCCATATTCTTGGATGTAAACAACAGCATTGACTGCACAGTTAAAGAGGTCCTATTATGCTATTTTACAAAGTCTTGATTTTGTTTTGGGGGTGTATTAGAACATGCTTTCATGCTTGGTGGTTTGAAGAACGCATTATTTTTAACGTAATTTACATTATTACAATACATCTCTCCCAGCCTGGCACATAAGGCTCGATTAGTTCCAGGTTTAATGAAGGCCCGCCTTCCAAAAAACGAAATGTGTTGTGATTGGTTAGCTGCCCCACTGCATTGTGATTGGCGAACAGCTTAGACATATTTCAGTACTGCCACGCCCCTTGTCAAAGAAGCAAGTTCTGTGTACAACTGTTAGCGCAAGCTAGATTGAAATGATTCTTACGTTTTAATTATGGATATTTTTCTTACAAAAATGCATAGATTCATTACAGGAGGCCTTTATTAACCCACCAGAGCCGTGTGAGGTACTTTTTATTATGGATGGATGCATTTTATTGGACTTGTTTTGGACTGCTAAGGGGAAACACCCGTCTATGCCATTCTAAATCTTGGGAGTGCTAGGATAAATTTCAATATAACTCCGATTGCATTCGTCTGAAAGAAGGAAATCATATACACCTAGGATGCATGGAGGGTGAGTAAATAATACGCTACAGTAGTGTTGGGTCCTATCATCAGCTTGGGAGATGGGCAATACACAATATTATCATGCTAATATATTTAATTATTTACATAATTATTTTAATCGCCAGATACCAGCTCCAGCATAAGGCTAAAAGCAGCCTAACATTATCAAAGAACATCATCACTGATCAGCCTAGCCTATTCTAGTGCAAGTTTATGCATTTTAAAAAACACTTGTGTTATAAGTGAAGCTAATGTTATCTACATTGTATGATGAATAAATCAATTACCACACACTGCACACGTCTGTGGCGCGTTATGGCTCTGAGGTGTCAAGCGGAGTAGACCACAGCTTCGGCACGTGTTTCGACGCCCTGTACTGCACGCGTCTGCGGCGCGTTGGTGCCCTGAAGCGGACACTTTAGTCAATGCTTGTGTTTATACCCACCGCGCTGTGGCTCATTGAAGCGGTTCTCAACGCTGCATCGCTAATGTTAGGCTAATCCCTCACCTTGTCCCTACCCTCCCTCCAACAATTCGAATTTCCGTGGGCGGGATTTAATTTAATGATATTATAATAGACCGTTTTGTGACATCATTGCATGCGGAAAACAAACTTGTAGTCCAAAGGAGCCGTTCGTTGTAGTTCTTGAAAAGGGATTTTTTAAAAACGAAACATCTCCTTTTGGAGTGGACTTTGAGATTTGAAACTCTGTAGATCTTTTTTTATGTCCAAAGATACACACCACACACTGACTAAAGTTAAAAAAGTGAAAAAGCATAATAGCACACCTTTAATGTACTACTGAATACGTTGTTATGCTTATTTATGCTGTCAAAACAACAGAAAAAAACGTGTGGAAGCTGCTAAATCATATAGAAAATGACTTAGCAGGAAAGGGTGCAATATTTTGACAAACTATAAGTTAACAGGTGGTAAAGATACATCTGAGTAGTATAAATTAAGAAATTAGCCTAATATTTCACCTACCTGACCAGAAATAAGAACAAACACGAATGTTGTCAAGATTCTTGCCCTGGAAATCCTGGTTCAGTTTGACCAACCACAGACATTGCTAGTTCCTCAAACAGTTTTTTGCACTCTTCTCCCAGATCTGTTATAACTTTTGGCAGTCTATAGTACTCGAAATGTTTTTCCTGGTCTGACTAATTAGTAGAGCCGAAAACATTAATAATCAGCAAAATTAGCTAGTTCCGTTCGGTTCAGTGGCATTATGTTCAGTGCCGCCAATATGGCCGATTGATGACGCTTGTGAAAAGAGAAGAATAACAACGTGCAGCAAACGGTAAAACTATCTCTACTGCAAACCATTGTGCTCACAATTACATATATTAAAAAAAAAAAGGTAAGGCGCACCAATTTGCAAATCAAGCAGCACAACAAGCTGTTTTGTACAGGTAAAAATAGCTGGACTTGGATGAGACCGGAAGTCAGACAGACAAGATTTATTAAAATGGCCGCGTCCACTCTTACAGGATGAATATTATGGGATATATTACATCCCATCTTACCATACATCCTAGTTTTTGTCTGGTATGCTCAAGAACGTCACTGAAACCCTTTCAGAACAGTCTTGAATAGTCACATTCATTATATTCATGTGGTGGTCCCTGGTGAAAAAACCAGCATATGCTGGTAGGTATGTTTTGATGCTGGAATGCTGGTTAGGTAGGTTTTGATGCTGGTTTAAGCTGGTCCTTTGCTGGTTTATGCTGGTTTAGCTGGTTTAAGCTGGTCCTTTGCTGGTTTATGCTGGTCCTTAGCTGGTTTAAGATGGTCCTTTGCTGGTTTATGCTGGTCCTTTGCTGGTTCATGCTGGTCCTTGACCAGCAACATGACCAGCAAAAACCAGCAAAGGACCATGCTGGTCCTTAGCTGGTTTAAGCTGGTCCTTTGCTGGTTTATGCTGGTCCTTTGCTGGTTTATGCTGGTCCTTTGCTGGTTCATGCTGGTCCTTGACCAGCAACATGACCAGCAAAAACCAGCAAAGGACCATGCTGGTCCATGCTGGTCCTTAGCTGGTTTAAGCTGGTCCTTTGCTGGTTTATGCTGGTCCTTTGCTGGTTCATGCTGGTCCTTGACCAGCAACATGACCAGCAAAAACCAGCAAAGGACCAGCTTAAACCAGCATCAAAACCTACCTAACCAGCATTTCAGCATCAAAACATACCTACCAGCATATGCTGTTTTTTTCACCAGGGGTAAAATAAAGATGCTTGTCTACAGCTGTGGTGTTATATACATTATTTTATCATTAAACACTCAAAAAAACGCTACTAAAGAAGTTACCAAACATGTACAATAGCAGTAAACCGATGCCACGCTAAAGAGATCACAAGAGCGCCGCCATGTGGCGAAAATGTTCTTAGTAACAGTAATAATCTAGTAAAATTTACAATAACTGCTCTTGATACTTAATATTTATCAAAACGTTATTTACAAAAATAACTACTCGCTTCTTATCAAATCTTATAGCTTTGCTTGAGCAAATAGCTTGCTATTCTCATCTTATTTAACTATTTGTAAGCGTGTTGCATTTGCCTTGTGAGGGGAAAGTTACGAAAGTTCAAGACAGACAGGCAGACAGACAGATAAAATCTAGAGAGGAAGAGGAAGAGGTGAAGTGGCCACATTATTTCTGTATCGTTTGCAAGCCAACTCGGCGATGATGTGATCGATACGCAGTGTCTCAAATCCTAAAGCGCTACCTGTCTAGACAACATGTTTAAACATCATAAGCGCGCAACATTTTCGGGAATCACACACACGCGTAGTATTTGTTTTGGCTCACATCTGCGATACCTGCCCAAATATGTTGCACCTGCCTGTAACGACCAAAAATGCTGTCTAGGTAGGAAGCGTACTAGGTTTTGAGACACAGACACGCCAGTGAAAGCGATGATGACGCCTCCAGTGACGCTTTGAATGAGCTTTTACACGCTCCGCACGACATCTCCCATTTAAGGTAAGAGACTTAATTTAAATGATTTCAGAAAAGATAATACATTTCACTGTGTTGAATATTAAGTCATTATAAACGAGTAGATTTTTGTTAATGCTTTTGTTAATGTTTTTGTAACAGTTTGTAAAGTCAATTTTTAATTAGCAGAAAAGCACATTTGTGTTGGGCTGAAACTTAATTACTGATTGGGCGTACCACTTCCTTTAAAGAAAATAAATACATTAAGTAAAATAAATTGCAGCTAATAAATAAGTATACAATCAATTAAATACACAGCCTATGTAGGTAACTTGAACTTTGGCATTTTCAGTTTTTCAAAGGGTTAAAAACTGTTCACATGACATAACTCTACAATATAACATGAAAATACTATGGGCACGATGAACCTAATATGTAATTTCTTAGGGATAACTAGACATTGATATTGTTTTTAGACTAATCAATTACTTATAATACCATCATATAGTAACTTCAACGCGTATAGGCTATTGTGTTAAAAGCGGATAGGGCTTTTTTCCTATCTAGCTTGTACGCCAAAACAGTTTTCTAGTCAGAAAAACACTAAAATGCATACAAACTGTCATATTAAAACTTACTGCATAACTTAATTCTGGAGGTATTTGGTTATTGTAACAAACTGTAATTTATTCCAGCATGTTTTTATTTATTTTATTATTTTAACTGTTGTCTACAATATGGAATGTACAAGAAATCTGTCATTTTATTTTTTTTTTGTGAGCCCTGTGCTCTGTCAAAATGGCGTATATACTGCTTACTTCAGTAAAATATGAAATGAAACGCCATCAGGCGCAGTTATTCTAACTGTTTCTTCTCCGAATGTTTCCGTTACTGAAACAAGGTCAACCCTAACCTGAAAATGTTATAATCTTCTTTTCACTTGCTTTTAAAGAAAGAACAACGGTTGCACGTCCTACTTAGTGAAAATGCAAGAAAGTGTGCTTCACTCTTAGAATTTTTGTCTCTCACCCGGTCTGTGCGGGTTAAATCATGAAAGACGATTACAAAAGAGGAAGAGTAACATTCTGTGGTTTTGTATTTTGTATGCCTGTCTGTCGCCTCGTTTTTAGATGCATGCAAACTCACATGTAAGGCCTGACTCATTGTCAGGTGTCTGGTGTTAAGTACGTTCTCATAAACGTTGTCAAAAAAAAAAAAAAAAAAAAGAACAGAATGCGGTCTGGTGGAAGCTCAGTGGTGTTTTTACATAATGTATATTTAACTCTGTTTCTTTTAATTCATGTGCCTGTCATATGGTGTAGTCACGCAAGTGTAGAAATTCATGTTTTTATGTGTGTGTGTGTGTGTGTGTTGTAAACTGTGAAAAGAGAACAGCAGATATGAGTTACTAAAAATAAGACACAATGTGATTTGTTTCTGGTCCCAAAGAATGTGACAGCTGAAAAAAATATTTATTAAGTGGGCTTGAAAAAAAAACTAATTACAGAATTTAATTTATTTAAGGTGCTGCTGCTTATTCTTCTGAGCCAACGATTAATAGTATCTCATCCTAGAGCTTTAAAGCTACAATCACCAAACACGAGTCAGTCCTTCAGTCTATTCTAAAGTTAGCTGCTATAAGTGACCCTGGACCACAAAACCAGTCTTAAGAGTCAATTTTGACCAGTGTATGGTTTGTTAGGTTATGGTTATGCCTTTTTCTAAGGCATGTTTATAAAAATTACTTAAAGGGCTCATCGGATGCTAAGTTCACTTTTTCATGTTGTTTGAACATTAATGTGTGTTGGCAGTGTATGTACAAATCTACCCTAATAAGTGGTTTTTAATTAATCTGTAAAAATAATATCCCTTTTTTCAAATCGAGCCGTTTTCAGATGCCTGTCGGTGTGCTGTCACACAGACAGAGGCCACTCCCACGATAGTTGATTGACATGAGCTCTTACCTCAGATCAGCTGTCACAGTCCAGTAACTTTCCTTGTTTCGATGCCGAAGCAGGGATGTAAGTTAGACAAGAATATCTCTGATTGAGCGATTGAGGTGTTGTGTTGCTGGATGTAATAATGAACATAGTGGTCGTCATTTACTCCCGACATCTGAGCCGCTGAAGATGCAGTGGATTTGTTTGTGAAGGGAATGCGCCTCCCAATGTACATATATCCGTCTATGTTCAATCAATCATTCATGATCCAGCTTCACTTATAGCAGAAGTGTGTATAAGCGTTTTTTTATGAATCTTTGCGATCACCTTTTCTTATAACGTGGTAGTTAGGAGGTTTAGCGGCTAAACGCAGCTAAGTGCGGCTAAAGTAAACAAGATCGTCTTTCCACATAGAGAAGAGAGGGGTGGTGAGCAGAGCTCATTTGCATTTAAAGGAACAACCTCTTAGAATGAGATGATTTTTGCAGAGCTGATTTTGACAAGGTAAAAAGGGTGTTGTTTTACAAAACCATCGAGAATTTTTAATTAGAGTATATTAGAGACTTTTCATTAAGACCCTAAAGAATCATATGAACTTGTGGAAAATGGGCATCCGATGACCCCTTTAAATGTCCAAACCAAACTATGGCCCAATTGTGGTTTAGTCTAAGCCCTGTCTGTGAAACCAGGCCATGGCGTGTTTAAGCTGTCTATCACTAGCAAAGCTTAATGACTGTCCTAGAACATGCTAACTCATGCTAGCAACATACTAAAACATGTTAACAATATGTTAATCATGCTAAAACATGAAAACATGTTCAACATGCTAATCATGCTAAAACATGCTAACAATGCTAAAACATGCAACAAACATGCTAATCATGCAAGAATGTTTAAGATGTCTATCACTAGCAGAGCTTAATGACTATCTTAGAAAAACATGCTAAATCATACGGTGACCGGGAGGGGACACCTTCGGTTCACTTAAGTTTGTCTTAAAGTATGCCTGAAATGTTTGTAGGACTATTTGATATACTTTATGTAATATTTATTAATGATTAACTTCTTTTGAATGCTGTCTACATCGCGCACAGACAACATTCGCATAGACAGCATCACATAATATTATCATTTAATATTGTATTAATTTCTATAATAATTAATATAATAATTCCTTAATTCAAAATAAAATGGTAATAAATATATCTCTGATAATCCCGGGTTACTATGGTCACGCAGGTTTGTTTACGCATTAAACTCGTGGCCACGAGAAGCGCCTGTCGTTTCCTCAACATAATAAGACGTGGCCACGAGAAATGGATGTTGTTCCCTCATCATAGCATCTCGTGGCCACGACATAAGGATGTCGTTAACTCGACAAAATGATCTCATGGCCACGACATAATATCACGTTCCCACGAGTTGATATGTCGTGGTCACGACAAACTTAAGTGAACCGAAGGTGTCCCCTCCCGGTCACCGTAAAATCATACTAGCAACATACTAAAACATGTTAACAATATGCTAATCATGTTCAAACATGCTAGCAGTGCTAAAACATGTTACAAACATGCTAGTCACGCTTTAATATTCTAAAGCATACTATAGACATGTTAATCATGCTAGAAATATGCTAAAATCATGCTCAACATGTTAATGCTAATCAGGGCTCTCAAGTTTTAGAAAAAGTTTGGAGTGAGATTATATCTGTTAGGAGAGGAGCCCCTCGGCCCCACGCAATTCTCTCCAGTTTTTGCTAGAAGTTAAATTTGATCTATTGTTCATAATTGACCAGCACAAAATAGAAACTATAACAACTGGTAAGTTTGATTAAAGTTAAATTCATAAAAAATAAAAGAAAATGTCTTGTATATTTCAACAATACAAATGTTTCAAAAATCCAAAGAAATTTGGCCCCAAATGAGCCAATGAACAGCAGTGCTCAATGTAGATACTGCTAATCATGACAGAAACATGCAAGCAACATGTTAATCCTGTTAGAAAAGTGCTATCAACATGCTAATCATGCTAGAAAAATGTTAGCAACATGGTGACAACATGTTAATAATGCTAAAAAAACGGCTAGCAACATACTAATCGTGAACAACAGGCTAATCATGTTATAAACATGCTGGTAACATGCTAACAACAGGATAATCATGTTAGAACCATGCTGGTAACATGGTACACTGTAAAAAACAATTTGTTGAGTCAACTTAAAATAATTTGTAACCTGGCTGCCTTAAAATTTTAAGTTCAGTCAACTCAAAAAAAGTTTATTCAGCTTGAAATGTTAAATTATACTAAGTGACAACTTAGATATTTGAGTTGAATCAACTTAAAATTTTAAGGCAGCTGGGTTACTTACCCCTCTGTTAAGTTTAGCAAACACAAATATCTAAGTTGTTACTTAGTACAGCTTAACATTTCAAGTTGACTAAACTTATTTGAGTTGACTGAACTTAAAATTTTAAGGCAACAGGTTAACAAATTATTTTAAGTTGACTCAACAAATTGTGTTTTTTATTTTTTACAGTGTACCAACATTCTAATCACGCTAGAAAAATGCTAGCAAGATACTGACATGTTAATAATGCTAAAACATGCTAATCATGCTAGTAGCATGCTAATTGTGCTAACAACATGCTAGCAGCATGTTAACAACATATTAATCGTGCTAAAACAGGCTAACAACATGCTAATCATGTTAGAAACATGTTAACAACATACTAATCATGCTAAAACATGCTAATCATGCTAGAAACATGTTAAATCATGTTAGCGATGTGCTAAAGCATGCTAGCAACATGCTGTCAACATCTATCTGTAAACTTTCAAACTTCAAGCTTTTACAACTTCTTTAATCTTTCACACAAAGATTTTTCAAGCCAACTTCAAAATTTATTGTCATCTAGTTTTCATTTAATATTGATAGAGAAACAATTTGTGTGAAAAGAAATGGTGAAAGAAGTTTGCTTTTATGGATGGTATCATGGAGATAAATTATTAGTACAGGTATATTTCATATTAGGATATGTCAAATTAAGAAACGTTGATCAAATGAGCTCAAAATGAACATTTTGTCATTGTAACCTTAGAAGTATAATAAAACTGTCTTTTTTTCTGCAGATGAAGGCTGTTTTGATAGCTGCGACAGTTCTTTTTCACTGTTTGGGTCAGAGGTGTATCCTTGGTAATGCAGTTTATCTCTTTAATCACGTTCAGGCTTTTTAAGTGTAAATCCAGTCTTAAATTTGAAATGTCTGTGAATTTTAGGGCAGGAACCGCTTTGCCAATCTCACTCATCATGTTCTGAATGTATAAGGAGTCCTAGCTGTGCGTGGTGCACACAGACAGTAAGTTATATCATGCAAATGAATGAGTTTGAATCTGATGCTGCTGCAAAAAACAAAACAAAACAACAGTTTTCTATGATCAGGAAAGGTGTCAGTCTTTGTCAGCTGGAGAGAACTGAGAAAAGAGATCATTGAGAAACAAAGAATCCATTATACATTTAGTTGTAGAAAGTTGCACTTTGCCTTTGTGCTCTTTTAAAAGCTCTTTTCCTGCTGTGGTACCTGTGGCTGAGCATGTTTTTGGTGCAAACTAACTAGCTGCTTTTTTAGCAGTTCAAGCTGGCACACTTTTACTCTTTCTCACACAGTGACCTTCTTGGTATTGTCTGTCAGCTGTTTTCTAAACTAAGCAATGTAGGCAGCGTTACAACACTATATGCAATCTGTTGTAGCTTATCTGTTGTGAACATGTCATCTATTATTTCCTGCTTTTAATGTAGCTTTTAATGGAGCAAACGCAACTTACTTTTAGTTCATTTTAGAAAACGTCATAGGTATGCAGTTAGGCTACTTTATATTATATACACTACCAGTCAAAAGTTTTTGGACAGGAAGATTTTTTACCAAGTTCACCAAGCCTGCATTTACTTGATCCAAAATACAACAAAAACACAAAAAAATAGAAATATTTTTACTCTTTAAAATAGCTGCTTTCTATTTGAATATATTTTAAAATGTAATTTATTCCTGTCATTTCAAAGCTGAATTTTTAGCATTGTTACTCCAGTCACATGATCCTTCAGAAATCATTCTAATATTCTGATTTGCTGCGGAATGGTATAGTTTATAATGTTACAAAAGCTTTTTATTTTCAGATAAATGCTGATGTTTGGATTTTTCTATTCATCAAAGAATCCTGAAAAAAAATGTACTTAAATGTTTTAAATATTGATAATAAATTGATAAGTGTTTCCTGAACAGCAAATCAGAATATTAGAATGATTTCTGAAGAATCATGTGACACTAAAGACTAAAGTAATGATAATGAGTAATGAAAATTTGGCTTTGATCACAAGAATAATTACATTTTGAAAGTATATTCAAATATAAAACAAATATTTTAAATAGTAAAAACATTTCACAATATTACTGCTTTTGCTGTATTTTGGATCAAATAAATGCAGGCTTTGTGAGCAGAAGAGACAAAAAACAAAAAAAAAAAAAATCTTACTGTTCAAAAATCGGTAGTGTACATATACCATTTGTATGTTTTTAAAACCAATAAATCAGTAAAACAATCAAATAGACATTTATCATATTTTTAAATATGGATAAATGGGAAAAATACAAAGAATTTTATAAAAATTAGAAATCAGTTATTAAACTTTAAAGAGAATCACACCAAACAGTAAAAGTAAAAACAGTTGTTAGCTTAAATCATTATTTCTATTAATTATTCTAATTTGACCCCTTAATATAATTTGGTGTAGGTTAATTCATTTTATAAATATTATTATATAATTTTATATATATTTATAAATATTATTATATAATATTATATAAAAAGTATTATTTTTAACAAACAGGTCAGTTTGGATGTTACCATGTGAAGCACAATTTTAAAGTTACCAAGTTACAAAATAAAAAAGTATATAATTAAAAGTATATAAAAGTATATAATATAAACAACGAATAACAAATTAAAAATGCAAAAACACTTTGTAAACTGTAAAAATATATTTTTTGAAGTTGTAAATAAAAGATAATTAAAAAGATTATTGGAATACGTTTTACAAGAAAAATTCATGTTTAATCCAGTGTTACTTGCCATGTCTTCAGGATTATTTACTAGCAAAATATGTGTGTGAAAACTGCTTCTACATCATTTTTTAATGTGGTAATTTTTGTTCATTTATTTTATAAATGATTGTGCTTGTAATGCAAATTTCCTTGTGATGCAGGACTTCCTGAAACCAGGTGAGTCAAATGAACGGCGATGTGATTCTGTCGAGTCTCTGAAGAACAGGAAATGTAAAGCGGATCATGTGATCAACCCTGTAAAACATCCTTTGACCAATGTGAAAAACAGTGACCTTAGCGACGATGTTCACAACGTGGTCCAACTCAAACCTCAGAATGTCAACATTACACTCAGAGTTGGTGAGTTTAAGACTTCTGCTCAGACATACAACAGCATGCAACATACTGTATTATCTTAAAGCCATATTCAGAGCATTTACACTTCAGCGTAATTATAGATGTAGATGTAATATTATACAGCAAAAATGTTCAGTCGTATCTTACACATACAAATAATACAGATTAGCCACATTAAAACTATATACAAAACAACCATATTTCTGCAGTCGCCAAATTGTTTTCTGAGATTCTGTTTCTTTTAAATGTGCAGGAGTTCCATTTGAATTCACAGTTGAGTTTAAGAGGGCTCAAGGTTACCCTATAGATCTGTACTACCTGATGGATCTGAGCTATTCCATGAAAGATGATCTGGAGCAAATTAAAACCTTGGGGCAGAAAATCCTCAAGAAGCTGAAGGACATCACACAGACCGTCCGGATTGGTGAGACTAAAGGCTAACTGAAATACTAACATTAATGGTGACAGGCCAGTTATGAATTTTCAACATCGTAAACAGTAATTAAGTAATTCACAGTTGTTGAAAGTGCAATGAAATCTACTGGATTACAGACAATTCTAGATAAAATGACTACACATTAGTGTATTTCCAGAAATATATGTTATGTTTATATATTGATATGAATATAAATATATATACATGTAAATACATGTAACATATTTTCAAAATATATACTGTATGTGTGTGTACATATATATATGTATATATATAATAGGGGTGTAACGGTACACCGATGCCACGGTTCGTTACATACCTCATTTTGAGGGTCACGGTTTGATATGATTTCGGTACAACAGAAAAAAACAAAAACAAATCTACTACGCTAGGTTTCTTTTCATTTATTTTAAACAGACAGTAGTACCAATTACATTTTTTTTATCTACATGTAAAAATACTAAATATTATATCAAATTAATGTCATATATAGGCTATAAAATCTGCAGTACATATATACATACAAGGAATAAATACTTGAACAAGAGAACCAAAACTTGACAAGAGAAAAAACTGTGCGACACATAACATAGCCTATATTTGCTAAGTTTCAGTTCATTTTGTGACAGAAAGGAAACTCATATGGCAGGAAGCGACATTTGTTTTTTGTTTAAATTGATTTTGTTGGTATGAGGAAAGTTGAAGTAATCGTGCCGCCGCACAGAAAGACAGAAAAATATCAGTTCCAGGCTTCTAGCTTTGCTAACTTGACAGTGCAGTTGGTACTTTATCAAAATAAAACAGTGAACCAAACATCAGCACATCTCACTGTGTCACCGTTAGAATGATGAACCGAGATGTGACGGTTCGGTACGAATATATGTATCGTTACACCCCTAATATATAATAAATATACACAGTACACACACATATTATGTAATCAAAACTTATTTTACTCTTGTTTAAAAGTCTTTTGGTAAAAAAAAAATATATATATATATATATATATTTCTTTGGCAAGTTGTCAGTAAAGGTGACAGTACAGTATTTTATAATGTTAATAATTTCCTTTTTTTAAATTCTGTAACTCTCTATTCATAAAATAATCCTGAAAAGAATCTTAACTGATCATCAAAATTGATCATTTCGGTAACACTTTTCACAGAGTCATTTATTAACATTAGTTAATGTATTAACTAACATGAATAAACAAAGAACAGTACATTTATTACGCTATTTATTAATCTTTGTTGATGTTAGTTAATTTTAAAAAACAGTCGTTCATTGTTTATGTTAGTTCACAGTGCATTAACTAATGTTTCTGAAGTAATGTGGAGTGTGAAGGCATTAAAGTGGTGTAATGGCTGCTGAAAGTTCAGCGTTGCCGTAACAGGAATAAATTTAATTTTAAAATACATTAAAGTAAAAAATAGTTTTTTTTTTTTAGTTTTTAAATTCTAGTGTTTCTTTAAGTACTATTAAATATTTCACAGTGTTGCTGTTTTACTGTATTGTATTTTGCATCAAATAAATTATTCTAAAAATAAAAAAAATCTTACTGATGCCTAAAATATACTTCATTAAAACATAAAAATTAAAATTGAATTAAAATAGAACTACTTGAACTTCAGTTCAAAAGGATTAGTGCTATATTACTGTGATACATCCTAAGCTCTTCCTCCATCTTTCAGGTTTCGGGTCTTTTGTTGATAAGGAGATGTTGCCGTATGTCAGTCAGGTGAAGGCAAGACGTCAGAACCCCTGCCCCAATCGCATAGATACCTGCCAACCGGCTTTCAGTTTTAAGAATGTCCTGCCTCTGACTGACGATGCCAGCGAGTTTGAAACGAGAAGTTAGCAAACAGAAGATCTCTGGCAACCTGGATGCTCCTGAGGCTGGTTTGGATGCCATCATGCAGGCTGCGGTCTGTAAGGTGAAAACTGTGTGTTACCTGTGTGTAGTCTGTTGTGCATCAAAAGAATCAGATTTGAACTGATCATTTTAAGCCTCAACTAACCATAGTAGCTACATGAATAAAAGACTTGTTTTCCATTTCTCACCACAGGATAAGATCAAGTGGGGTAATGTGACACGGATTTTGGTTTATACGTCTGATGATACTTTCCACATGGCAGGAGATGGACGACTAGGTGGGGTCTTTCAGCCACATAATGGACAGTGTCTTCTTAATGTTAATGGTTCCTATAATGGAAAAGCCTATGTGAGTATTGCACATTTAATGATGAACATTCTTTGTGTCGAATTCGAAATTTTGCTTTAAGGGCAATTTAAGTGGTATGATTTTGTATATGAAGACATCATTTTATTTTGTCCTACAGGATTACCCATCAGTGGGTCATGTATCTAGAGTTCTGCAGGACAACAACATTCAGCTCATATTTGCTGTGACTGAGGATATCTATCCAGCATATAAGGTTTGAGGGAATTACATCACTGTTTAAATGTTTGGGGTTAAAAGAAATACTTCACGGTAAACTGCGAATTTCATGTTATCAAATAAAGTTGAGGTCAAAAGTTTACATACACCTTGCAGAATCTGCAAAATGTTAATTATTTTACCAAAATAAGAGAGATCATACAAAATGCATGTTATTTTTTATTTAGCACTGACCTGAATAAGATATTTCATGTAAAAGATGTTTACAGGCCACAAGAGACAAAAAATGGCCCTGTTCAAAAGTTTTTATACACTTGTTTCTTAATACTGCGCTGTTACCTGAATGATTCACAGCTGTGTGTGTGTTTTTTTAGTGATAGTTGTTCATGAGTCCCTTGTTTGTCCTGAACAGTTAGACTCGCCACTGTTCTTCAGAAAAATCCTTCAGGTCACACAAATTCTTTGGTTTTCTGCGTTTTTGTGTATTTGAAGCCTTTCCAACAATGATTGTATGATTTTGAGCTCCATCTTTTCACACTGAGGACAACTGAGGGACTCATATGCAACTATTACAGAAGGTTCAAACGCTCACTGATGCTCCAGAAGGTAACAGGATGCATTAGGAGCTAGGGGTGGAAACTTTTGAACAAAATGAAGATGTGTACATTTTTTACTATTTTGCCTAAATATCAGATTTTTTAAATTTAGTACTAACCTTCAGAAGCTACAGAAGATACTTACATGTTTACATGTTTCTCAGAAGACAAAATAAGTGAAATTTACCCTAATTTTCAAATTCAAATTTTTTTTTACCCCCATCTCTTAATGCATTGTTTTTCCTTTTGAAGCATCAGTGAGCGTTTGAACCTTCTGTAATAGTTGCATGTGAGTCCCTCAGTTGTCCTCAGTGTGAAAAGATGGCTCTCAAAATCATACAGTCATTGTTGGAAAGGGTTCAAATACGCAAAAATACTGAAAAGCCAAAGAATTTGTGGGACCTGCAAGATTTTTGATTTTTTTAACTGTTCAGGACAAACAAGGGACTCATGAACAACTATCACTAAACAAACAAACAAAAAGCTGTGGATCATTCAAGTGTATGTAAACTTTTGAATGTGGTCATTTTTATAAACTCTTGTGGACTATATGTGAACATCTTTTATGGGAAATATCTTATTCAGGTCAGTACTAAATAAAAAACAACATGCATTTTGTATGATCCCTCTTATTTTGGTAAAATAATCAACATTTTGCAGATTCTGCAAGGGGTATGTAAACTGTTGGCCTCAACTGTAAATGTAACACTCTCAGAAAAAAACAAAAAAACACTGAGAAAGCTTTTGAGCCTTTTTTATTAGAGTGTACACTTAGTGAGCACAGGAGTCTTCTTTCAAAAACAAACAAACAAAAAAGAAACATTGTATATATATTTAGATATTTAAATATATTTATTAATAATCATTCAAGTGCATTTTTAAAGTATAATTAATCTCTCTTTTTTCTATGATTCATATAAACAAACATTCACAGGCACTGAGTGCATTGATTCCTCAGTCAGTGGTTGGTGTATTAAAGAATGACTCCAGTAATGTTGTGGATCTCATCTCTGAAGCCTATGGGGTGAGTTTTTTCATAATTTAATGTTCTGACCTTGTTTAGTTATGTTGGCTTGTGCACTGGCTCTACTTCCTATTTCAAAGACTAATTACAAGTGGCTGCTAAAACAAAACAGTGAGCGTTTCCCTGCAACCCTGTTTTCCACTTCTGCTTAAATGGTTAACTAATTACTAAATGAACTGAAACTGTCATTGTTTGTATTACACGACCTACACTACCAGTCAAAGATATTTGAACAAGTAAGATTTTTAATGTTTTTTAAAAGAAGTCTCTTCTGCTGACCAAGCCTGCATTTATTTGATTTATTTCACATTTTGCTATTTAAAATAACTGTTTTCTATTTGAATATATTTTAAAATGTAATTTACTCCTGTGATTTCAAAGCTGATATACTCCAGTCACATGATCCTTCAGAAATCATTCTAATATTCTGAATATTCTGCTCAAAAACATTAATATTATTATGTTGAACACTGTACCGACTTCAAGCTTTTGAATGGTTTAGTGTATAATGTTACAAAAGCTTTTTATTTCAGATAAATGCTGATCTTTGGATCTTTGTATTCATCAAAGAATCCTGAAAAAAATTTAATCAGCCGTTTTAAATATTGATAATAATAATAAATGTTTCTGTAGCAAATCAGCATATTAGAATAATTTCTGAAGGATCATGTGACACTGAAGACTGGAGTAATGATGCTGAAAATTTAGCTTTGATCGCAGGAATAAATGACATTTTAAAATATATTCAAATAGAAAACAGTTATTTTAAATAGTAAAAATATTTAACATTTACTGTTTTAGCTGTACTTTGGATCAAATATAATGCAGGCTTGGTGAGCAGAAGAGACTTCTTTAAAAAAACATAAAAAATCTTACTATTCAAAAATATTTGACTGGTAGTATAAATACCAAACCAATAATTGCCATATTTTATGTGGGCTAGAATTTGTCGTCCACACTGGTGTTAGAGCAGGAAGGAGCACCAAAAGAATTAGACGTGTCCTACTGGTCTACATGTAAGGGGAATAAGGCAGATATTGAATGGAAGGAGAAAGGAGAGTGTCAAGGCATCAAGCATGAGAAGGTAAGCACCACCATCAGTGATTTCATCTGAATTATCAGCAACCAGGAAACATTTGTTGTTGTAGCTCATAAAACTGAGGAAATTTCGTATTTTCTCATGATCTCTTTATTTTATAGATTGCATTCAAAGTACGTTTGAATGCGTCTGAATGTCTGAAGGAGCCTCAGACATTTCGGATCAAAATGCAAGGTATCAATGAGGAGGTGAAGATCACAGTGCATACAGAGTGCCACTGTGACTGTGGTGCTTCAGAGAAGGCCGCCACATACTGTAGCGGTAAAGGAACTCTCTCGTGCGGCTTGTGCAGGTACAGCACCCTAGTGTCTCAGCAGGGAACTACATCAGCTCACAGACTATGAAGATGCCTTGATTAGAGAATCGTTTAATGTGTAGCATTAATTAAAACAATTTACCTTTTGTTATCATGTCGTTCCAGCCCTGTATAATTTATGTTTTCCATACAACAAGTTTTATTTATTTATCTAAAAAAGCCAGTGTACATTCAATTACATTCATATAATAATGTACCTGAGTTAGCTTAAAGGAGAAGTTCACTTCCAGAACAAAAATTTACAGATAATTTACTCACCCCCTTGTCATCCAAGATGTTTGTGTCGTTCTTTCTTCAGTCAATAAGAAATTATGTTTCTTGAGGAAAACATCTCGGGAATTAGCTCCATGTAGTGGACTTCAATGGTGCCCCCAAGTTTGAACTTTTGAACCAGTTTAAATGCAGCTTAAAATGTTTCTAAATGATCCCAGCCAAGGAAGAAGGGTCTTTTCTAGCAAAACAATCTGTCATTTTCGAAACAAATTAATAATTTCTATACTTTTTAACCTTAAACACTTGTCTTGTCTAAGTTTGCGTGAACTCTGTTTTTTTCTGGTTCAATAAGGTCAATACAGTTAGGGTATGTCAAAAAACTTAAAAATCGTCCTACATCACTGCAGGAGTACTGACCCAGTGTTTACAAACTGAACATGCGAAGAAGAAAAGGTAAAACAGCAACTGTATTGACCCGGATTACACAGACGAGACAAGATGAGCATTTGAAGATAAAAAAGTATATAAATTGTCAATTTGTTTTGAAAATGGCAGATCGTTTTACTAGATAAGACCCTTCTTCCTCGGTTGAGATCGTTTAGAGTCCTTTGAGGCTGCATTTAAACTACATTTTGGAAGTTGAAACTTGGGGGCACCACTGAAGTGCACTATATGGAGATAATTCCTGAAATGTTTTCTTATCGACTGAAGAAAGAAAGACATGAACATCTTGGATGTCAAGGGGGTGAGTAAATTATGTCTTTTTTTTGTTCTGGAAGTGAACTTCTCCTTTAAAGGCTATTTTTTATCAACAATATTCACACTACCAAGTCTTTTCATTTCACTCGCGTTTCCAGTCACGTTTGCCACTTATGTGTCTTAAATCAGTTACATGACACATGAGAAGCAATGGGATTTGGTATCATATATTTTAAACACGTAATTTGACATTAAATTTTCATTTATTAGCAACTTAAAGTTTACTTCATTAATTTGCTCACCCACACGTCATCCAAGATGTTCATGTGTTTCTTTCTTTACTCGCACAGAAATGTAGTTTTTTTAGGGAAACATTTTAGGAATTTTATATAGTGGACTTCAATGGTGGCCAACGGGCTGAAGATCCAAATTGCAGTTTCAGTGCAGCTTTAAAGGGCCCTACACGATCCCAGCTGAGGTATAAGCCTCTTCTAGTGAAACAATTTGTAATTTTCCTAAAAAAAAAATGATATACTTTTTAACCACAAATGCTCATCTTGCACTAGCTCTGCTATGTGCATGCACGTCTTTACAAATTGTGTAATCACGTTGGAAATGTCACATGCAGTTAGTTCTTCATCTGCATACTTTTGTTAGAAAAGGTTTTTTTTGTAAAGGCCATTTGAATTTCTTTGCACATTTGCTTTGTAAACACTGGGTTGGTACTTCTGCTAGTGCAAGACAAGCATTTAAAAAGCAAATAAATTTATATTTTTCTTAGAAAATGGCTAATCGTTTCACTATATAAGACTAGATACAGTTCCTTGGCTGGGATCGTGTAGAGCCCTTTGAAGCTGCATTGAAACTGCAATTTGGACCGTCGACTTGTTAGCCACCACTGATGTCCACTATATGGAGAAAAATCCTGAAATGTTTTCCTCAAAAACCTTAATTTCTTTTCAGCTAAAGAAAGACAGACATGGACATCTTGGATGTGAGTAAATTATCAGAAAATGGTTATTTTCAGTGAACCTCTCCTTTAAAGTTCAGTCAAATAATCACAAAAATCTTCAAAAGACTACTTTTATGATACTTTTGTGGTAGGATGGTAGTATAAATCACCTTTTGTGTTTCACAGCAGAAAGAAAATAATATGGAGCAAAAAGGACATGTAATTGATTTATTTGAAAAGCTTTTTAAATGAACACCTTGTTTGATTTAACAGCTCATATAAAACTGTCTTACCAGTTTATTTTTTTTAAAACTTAGAAACTGTGTGTGTGTGTATTAGCTGTGATGACAGGTTTTTGGGTCAGCAATGTCAGTGTGCGCAACAGAGTGACAAAGACTCTATCGCCAGTATGCTGGCGTCCTGTCGGCTTGACAACAGCTCGCGGGTTTGCAGTGGACATGGCACCTGTGTGTGTGGCAAGTGTGAGTGTCGAGGCAAGCTCAAGGGGAAATTCTGTGAATGTGATGACAATAATTGTGAACGCCATAATAGCATTCTCTGTAATGGTAAGTACAGTGGCTTGGCACAAAAATGTGCCCCTTTCTTTCTTTCTTTCTTTCTTTCTTTCTTTGAATTTCAGATTCAAAACTCTATCTGCTATCTGTTCTTCTGTGCGTTTGTCATAGGTAAAGGTGAATGTCAGTGTGGAAAATGTAACTGTACTGAAAACTACACGGGGTCTGCATGCGAGTGTTCGCCTAGCCAAGACAACTGTACGAATGACAAAGGGCTTTGCAGCGGTCAAGGCAAATGCACTTGCAACCATTGTCAGTGTAACGAAGGCTTCACGGGAAACCACTGCTCTGAATTCATTAATGCTTGCACGAAGATGAAGTGAGTATCTCTCTCTTTCTGTGATCTGATATGTGTGTTCAAGATTATTTTGAGTGATTTTGTCTTCCTCTGCCTGTTTTTTTCTATTATTAATAAGCTTTTAAAATGATCATAGTGATGTTAATGCTAATGCAATGTAGCAGGTCAATCTAAAAAGAGAAAAAAGCAGAAAAAGGTGTAGTTTTTGTGATCAGAATTCATCCAGAAATAAGAAATTTGGATGAGTTTGTTGATACAGCTCATACATACAATTCCAGTGATTCATTCTTTATCAAGTGCTCATTGTATCAACGCAGTACCTTTATAACCGTTCGATATCCAGAGAATGCAAGAACTGATAAATACTTTAAATCCAATGTAGGGCGAGGTGTCTGACAAATGCATTAATTAAATTGCCTATTTCTATTTTAATGTGTCTGCAGGGACTGTGTGGCATGTCATGTACAAACTCCTGATATAGAAGGCTGTGCTGTAAGATGTTTTAATGCTAAAGTAATTCGTCTTGAGGGCTATCATGAGCTGCATTGCACATATGCAGACACCACTTCATACGATGTAAAGCTTGGTTTTAACGGCACAATTGAACTTCAATATGCAGACTTGCCACGTATGTATTAAAATCTTATTTCATTTAATATAACAAGGCCGTAAAATAAGCACACTCTTAAAGGAATAGGTCACACAAAAATGAAAATTCTGCCATTAATTACTCACCCTCATGTCCTTCCAAACCCATAAGACCTTAAAAATATCTTAATTTGTGTTCTGAAGATGAACTAAGGTCTTTTAGGTTTGGAAGGACATGAGGGTGAGTAATTAATGGCAGAATTTGCTAACCCTTTAAACTCATTTATGACACAGAATGTATGGAACTGTGAATGTTAAATGTTTGTTCTTTTTGTCTCTGTAGGTTCTGTTGATAAGACCACGCTTATTATTGGCATCTCTGTGTCAAGCATAATTTTTATTGGCATTATAATAATCATTATTTACCGTTGCCTGCTGGAGCTGTACGACATTAGAGAATACCAGAACTTTGTCAGAGCACAGAAAATGACTGAGTGGAAAGAGGTGATGTACAGGCAAAGACACTGTAGTATTAACCACTTAAGCACAGTTTTTATATGTTATGCATTATAACCTGTGTAGACAACATAGTGTTTGTTTCAGTGTGAAATTCAATACAGACTGACCATGTAACAATCAAATGTCTGTTTGTTCTGTACAGGTCCAGAATCCTCTTTTCAAAGGTGCCACGACAACGGTGTATAACCCTTTGCATGACATTGAGGACAAAGAAAAGGAACATTCTGAGTTGGATTAATTTAAAGAAAGAGACGATCTCTAGGAATTTGCTATTGTAATATCTACTTTTTGCATTTTTTATTGTACCATCTTCATAAAAATACATGATTACATGATTGTTGTAAATATCGGAATGTATTTTATGCATATTAATATATATGATGAACACAAAGGCTTTTTCTCTTATAAATAAATAGAGCTATTCAGGTTGATAAGCGGAACAACTCTACCAAAGAGAATTGCCATGTTCAGACCACAAGTTTCTCAGGAATGTACTTTTATGAGTAAAATAAAGTGTTTAACATTAGCTCATTTGCTAAATAAAACCACATTGCTGTGTTTTTAGTCCTTATATAGCAGATTTACAGCTTACATGATTTTATTTTTTATTTTTTTAAACAGTGACTTCATGTTATGTTTGAGGTATGACATCTTTATTCCAGAACATTTAATATTGCAATCATTTAGCTTTTGCTTCAATAATAAAAGTGCCATTCAAAATTTCCAAAAAATGTTTTGTGTTCTTTCATCTTTTAATTTTAGTTCAATTAGCAAGTCACATTCTGTTGTCCGTTTTTATTTCTGAATGACTAGTAATGTATCACAGCTAAGGAAAGCGGTAGAATTCTAAAAAAAAAAAACTACAGTACCCATGCTAAATTAGCTTCACTTCCGGGACGTCTGCAGTTTCCCGATAGGCTTTGCGGTATTTTAAACAAGTGCGCGACTTCGCTCTGGGTTCCGCTGCTGTCATCCGAACAACGGCGAAGAGCGAGTGGAAATAATAATTAATTTTATCTTTATTTACCCACATTTATGAAAGATACACATGAACGCATTTCAAAATACTGAAGTAGTATCGCTGTTCCTCCGTATTTGACCGTTTAACTTAGCATGTTGGTGGCAGGCTAACAGGTTTGTTTGATTTGTTTACACGGCTTGTGGATTAACGCTGGCCTAAGTTAGCTAGCTAACACGCTAGTCTGTAACTAAATGTCAAAATGTACAAGATAGCATAGTTGATTGTTATGAAATGTACTTTTAATGCGGTAACGTTAACTCAGAGTGGATTGTCATTCAGGTTTGTAGACTGTATTACGTAGTTACATAGTTTGCTTGTATGTGTTTGTATGTACATGTCATGTCACTAAATTGTCTAATCTAATATATGAAATGCTTGTCATTAACAAGCAATTTGTTTTATAGTCACAACGGTGATAATGAAGTGCTTGAAAACAGAAGAGTACGTCCAGCAGTTATCTTGTATAAAGGACACTGTGGTTCTTTACGACGAGCTGAAGGTAAAAATTGAGTTCAATGTATATGTGAGATTGGGAACAGTTTCCGAGATAAAACCTGGATTTATTTCATATTTCATATACACTACCAGTCATTTTTAATGTGTGTGTGTGTGTGTGTGTGTGTTTTTTTTTTTTATTTTTTTTTTTTTTTTAAGAATTCTCTTCTGCTCACCAAGCCTTCATTTATTTGATCAAAATACAGCAAGATGCTTTAAATTGATCAAGAGTGATGGCAAAGACCTTTGTAATGTTACAAAACATTTCTATTTCAGATCAATACTGTTCTTCTCAACTTTCTACTCATCCAAGAAACCTGAAAAAATTCTACTCGATTGTTTTCAACATACTAATAATAATTGCTTTTTTGAGCAGAATATTAACATTTGTTCTGAGCCATATGACTTGGGTAATGATGCTAAAAATTTAGCTTTGAGATCACTGGAATAAATAACATTTTAAAATATATTCAAATAGAAAGCAGTTATTTTAAATAATAAAAATGTTTTAAAAATTTCGTGAGCAGAGGAGACAAACAAACAAAAAAAAACATTAAAAATCTTATGTGCACTGCTGGAGCTTTTCTTATTTTGTTTTGTTGCAGAAACATGTGGATGATGGCTTTGGTCCATATGGTCGCACAATGTGCGATCGTATCATCCGGGCTTGCAACCAGCGGCTGGGCAGTGGGACCTTGGATCCTGCCCATCAGGAGCGGATAGTGCAGTTGGTGGAACTGGCCGTCCAAGGGTTTGAATCGCTGGAGGAGTCTGGAATGCAGAGCAACCCATTTTATCTAGAGAAAATAGTGTTCCACATCCTACAGAAAGTCACCAGCCTTGGAGCTCATGGCCCTGCTTGTCGATTAGGCCAGCTTATGTATAGAAGACTAAAGTGTTTGTCTGCCGAGGTACAGTGTTCTTGATGACAGTTTTCCCAGGGTTATGACCAGTGTATTTTAGTATTATTTATATTCTTATAGTTTTTATTCCTTTGAATTAGCCTTTTTTATATTTTCTTCTTTGTTTTTATTTAAACTTCAGCATTTGTGTTAAATGAAATGTTTTTTTTATATTGCTATTTAGGTTTCGCTTTATTTTATTTTATTTTTTGTTAATTGTATTTATTCCCAAAGTATTTCAGTTATTTGCCAAGAAAACATTTCTTATGTCTTTGTAATTTTCATGCAATATTTAAAGTTTATTTTATTTCAGCTTTATTCCAATCAATAAAAAATAAAGATCAATAAAGATCTGGTAAAAATAATGGAAGTTCATTGGTCAAAAATTGTGGGAACCCTTTGATTCCTTTCTAAATGTAATAGAAAATGTAACTATATTTCACTGTGCTTTCTGTAGACCTTATATTTTTGTTTTTTGTCAACAGACGGATGACTTCCATGTTCTGGTGCGGAATTGCTTCGCAGTGCTGTGGAACAGTCTCCTGTCCAACAGAGCGAGCGGTTCCACCCTCCTTCCACGGGACAGACTTCACTGCCAGCTGCAAGCTTTAACTTTCAGACTCCTAGAACAGGGATCCAGCTCAGCCTCATTCCCGTCTAAAGTTCCTCTGTTCGTAGAAGAAGCGGTAGTGGAGTATGAACGATCGTGTGGGAGTTTTACTAAAGACGACGTGAGTTTTCTGTCCTCTGAATTACGGGAGCTGTTCTTCGGCCCTTTAATCAATCTGCAGGACTCTGCACTGATGTCCCTCTCACTAGCTGTGCGGTGTGAGGTGGTGTTTAAGGTTTGTAAACTGCTCTGCAAGAGTCGGTTTTCTTCTGAGGCTGTTGAGCTGTTGCGTGGGGCTCTGAAGGGCGTTGATGGTCACGTGGGTCTGCGTTCGGCTTTGAGTCTTGCAGATCGTGCCGTGCAGCTGCAGTCTGCGTTAAGCTTAGGAGGTGAATGCAGTAAGGCTTTCACTGAATGTGCACGTTCCCTCAGAGGGCTGCCCCGTGCCATGTCAGCTGCAGAGTCTCATGCCCTGTTAGAGGCTTGTCAGCTGGTGGTTTGGGCGTTGGAAGCTGGTCAGTGTAAAGGGATGGATGTAACTACGTTGCTGGCTTGCTTTTCATTTTTGGAAGAATATCAGGAACTTCTGCTCACGCAGCAAAAAGTAAGATTGTATGATAATTCACTGGTACTCATTAATATGTGTTTAGAATATGGTTTAGGCTTTTGTTTGTGTTTCAGGACTCATTTTCACAGCAGGTGCAGTACTCGCTTTGTTTCAGTTTTTACCAGGGCTTCATTAGCACGTACGATAGTCTTCATGCATCTCAGGTAATATGCTAAACTGTCTTAAAATCATGATTATGTTTTATGATGAGCTAGATGTTTCAAATTTATATTCTTCATTCAACTTTTACATCCAAAGGTATCTGCGGGCGATGCTCTGGACAGAGTGCTGTTGTACTGCCAGGGAACAGCAGGACGGATGCTTACTGAACTGCGGACACTCAACAATGACAATTTCTTACTTAAAGCAGGTACATCTGCCTGCATTTTTTTTCAGGATTCTTTGATTTAATAGAAAGTTTACAGAACACCATTTATTTAAAAAAAATATGTTTTTGTAACAATGTACAGGTTTTTATTGTCAATTTTATCAATTTAATGTGTCCTTGCTGAATGCAAATATTAATTTCTTTAATAAAAAAAACTTACCAACCCCAAAGTTGTGAACAGTAGTGTAAACGCACCCATTGAGTGCATGTAAATTGAATTCTATATTAATTTATCTTTGGGGGTTTTTTTTTTCTTCTAGTGTGTGCGGTGAATAATGTGGTGTATGAGCTGTTTAACAGGAAGCTTTATGAGGGAGCCTTTGGTTTGGCTGTGATTGTGTGTCAGGAGCTGTGTAAGGACTGCCCACCCTCTCTTCCTGTGGATAGGGTAAGAACTGCAGCTTTCTCTGGTCATTTGTTCATTTTGTTTGGCGTTAACAGTGAATAAAAAGGAACATTTAAAATTTTGACATTTTGTGACACTTGTAGGGCCCTATGAAATTCCTTTTTTATTTTTTCCCAAATTCAGTTTTATTTTTACTTTTTCAGTTCTGATCCGTTTTTAATTTTCTGGATTCTTTTTTTTTTTTCCATTTAAATTTTTAAATTTTGTTTTAATTGTTAAATAAAAAAAGAACCATAAAGCATGTCTAATTAATTGAAATAATGAAATGTACACAATTTGACAGCAATTTGTTAAATGTTTTTTTTTTTAAATTAATTTTAAGACACTGATTATTTTTTTTCTTAAAAAAATTTTTTTTTTTCTTTTATTCTTAATTTTTTTTTTTTATCTCATTCTGTCTTTTTCATTATTTTTCATTATTTTTCATTACATTAAAATAATCAGAAGCATCTCTAATTAACAAAAAAAGACAGTTTTGTAAAAAAAAGTCGTAGTTTCTTCAAGTTAAACCAAACATTTATTTTGACGAGTTGTTTTGAAGACCTTTATGATGACAGTTTTTCTCAAAAGAAGTGTTAAAATGCTTTAAAGTGACTCTCAGAGCATTAGAGATTAATACTTAAGATTGTTTATGTGTTCAAGTACTCATATATTGAGGCGGCATAGGCTGAAAGCACATTGAGCAGCACACAATGTGTTCAGTATTGGTGTAGTAAACGAAACCGTGTGTCTGCGTCATTCATTCACGCAGAACATGTAGGATTTATATTTAAATAGCCTATTTGAGGGTTAATATTCATAGACACTAGTCCATGTCGTGATTTGACTGTAGTTTACTGACCTACTTTTGATTTATACATCCAAAATTTGGCAAATTCTGTGACGTTCCACATTATACAGTAAATTCCATTTTTATGACTTGATTCCTGCGATTCCATCCACGTTTTCCGCATTGCAGAAATAATAGGACCCTAGACATGTGACCCTTGATGTCAAGTACCTTGTATGTGTATTGTCTGTTGCTCTATCATGAATATTTTGATTTTCAAGTTGTACATTCAGTTAAATGTGTAAATGTCACTATTATCCTCTGAACTGTAGATGTATTGTGTGTATGTTTCAGGTCAACCGCTGTTTCATGCTGACAGTGCAGTGTAGCCGGCGTGGGGGTCAGCTGGAGCGGGCTCTAGACTGGATTGTGCGCTGGATTCAGGTTTTGGGCACACAGATTTTGGATCATTTCGCAGAACCTGTGTCGCTGTGGGTCAAAACCAAGTGTGATGCTGCCCGAGCTGGAGAAGATGACACACGTCTAAGGTATCTTAAATTAAGCCAGATGTACTATTGTTTAAGTGTGACTGAATGTGGTGATAATGGGCTTTTTTTGGTTGGCTAGGACTCTGAGGGATGGTTTGGGAGAAGCAGTAGTGGATGAGGATGTGCTGATGTGTTTGTTAGAAGAGGAGTTGCGTTTGTATAAGGAGCAGACTGGAGACACAGCCCAGGAGCGCTACAACACACTCTGTGACCTTTTGGATATATGCCATGAAGAAACACCACACACACTGAGACGGGCCACATATCTGTGTGAGATGGCACAGGTTGTGTGCTACCAGGACTTCAGCCAACAGACTGACTGGTGGGTATGACCACAGGACCATATTTATTTTACTTTTTATGCATTTATCTTATTGGTTTTAAAATCTTTTTGTTTTTGCTAATTAGCTCAGCAGTTGACTTTACCCACGAGGCTTTGAGGTTGTTGGAGACGGAGCCAGAGACAGCAGAGAATGCTGATAGGCTGAAGGATGAGAAGGCACACGCCTCACTCTGGCTCTACATCTGTACTCTTGAGACCAACCTACAGGAGGTCCGTGCCTTAGCAGTGTACAAAATGTTTAAACAATATGTTCAAAAAGATTTAACAGTCTTACTAACCCCAAACTTTTGAAACAATTTGCATACTGAAAAACTTTATTTTCGTTTGGTGTGTCACAGGCTGTGGACACAGAGAAGCGATTACGTGCGGTGCAGGAGGAGAATAAAATGGAGGTGAATATGGATCCTGTTCCCACTAATGATCTGGAGTATGAAGACAAACAGAAATCACAAGAGAGCCAGTTAGTCTATGATGGACTACGCTTCAATCTACTGGCTCAAAACAGTAAGTCACACTCAAACGCAGAATGGGTTTGAGAAGCACTGCTTTATGGGATAATCCACTAATGTGGTTGATTCATGTTTGTGCCAGAGCTGAGCGAGCCTTTGGACAGATGTTTGTCTCTGTGGCGGAGTCTGCTAAAGGGGTCTGTGCCTGCAGTTAGAGACCCTAAACTCACTGCTTCCTCCACGTCACTGATGGCTGCCCTCTATGCACTTATGGGCAAAGTAAGACTAAACATCCACATCATTCACTGTAATTTGTGTAACATCAGTTCACTCAAACTCATATCCACAAGAGAAGTATTTAAGACTCATATTGAATAATGATTATGTCTTTGTTAGCACCTGCAAGCTCTGGAAGGGTATCAGCTTGCTGCTGCCCTTTTCCGTAGCCTTGGTGATGCCCAGAATAGTGCGAATGCCTTTTGCCACTCCGCCAGGATCCTGTTGTATCTGGGCTCTCCTCAGCTTGCACAGGTGAATTAACTGTTTACATTGAACCTCTGCATTATAAACTCTACTTCGTTGTTTACACTAGAACTTTGTTTGCATGTTTCAGGTGGAGTTAGAAAAAGCAGAACAGAGTTTGAGCTCTGTCCCGAGCTCCGAGGGCACATCTGTTATATCAATGCTTGCTATGCTGCAGAAAGCACAGATACACTATGCATTAGGACAGGTAATGGTCATTCATATAATCAATGGTCATCCTGTATTTGTATACTTGCTCACAGAATCACTGATCTTTCTCTCTCAGGTTGAGCGTGGTGTGTGCTGCCTGATGGAGGTGATAAAGGAGTCCGCTCAGCATCATTCTAAGAGCTGGTACCTGCTCAGGGCACGAGCACTGCAGACAGCCAGTGAATACTTGAGTCTGGACACACAGACTTTGGATTCACAGCTACGACAGAGCATTACTCAGCAAGGTCAGTACACACATTACACATTTAGGTAGCATAAGCGT
The DNA here is from genome assembly GCF_022985175.1 of Labeo rohita. Taxonomy (NCBI): domain Eukaryota; kingdom Metazoa; phylum Chordata; class Actinopteri; order Cypriniformes; family Cyprinidae; genus Labeo; species Labeo rohita. The sequence continues at coordinate 24,840,364 of NC_066874.1, read as the reverse complement.
AACATTTATTGTAGAGATGCACCTATCGACCAGGGACCAGAATTTGACGATTTTCCAAATGATCGGCCCGGGCTGGTGACTGGCCAGTCAGTCTGCCAGTTCCTAGCCGGTCAGTTTTGATGTCACATTTACAACGACTGATAATATATTTGTCGTGGCAGATGAGGCCTTCGCAGCCTGAGTGAGTATGTGAGAGAAACTTGTGCAGAAATCAAAACAAATGAGTGTAGCACTCACAGGAAGTATACGCTATGCATATGCGGAAAAAAGAGATATTTATAATATATGATTTAGGTAAGCACGTTTCCCTAAGTTAATATCAACACAGTTGCAACGTGACACTGATTTTATATAAAAGTTGTTCAATAAACAAAAAGTTAAATTGTGTTTTAGACACAATATTGACTGTTTTTGCTCAATTTCATTGCCAGAATTTTCAATCAAAGCCACAGCAGAACTGTTGTGCGTCTTTGAGCAACACAGCAGTGTTTCGTTACTAAATGAATATACCTTTTTTTTTAGTGAATCGAGTCAATGATTCAGTAACTATTCATAAAAGACAGCCACTTATCTTGTTTCTGAATAAATCAGCCATTTGAAGGAATCGTTTAAATGAACTGCTTTATATTTTAGTATATAATGTAATTTGCGGTGGCGAAGCTTAATGTAACATCCATTATTCCAGTTTTCGATGTCACATGGTCCTAATATGCTGATTTGGTGCTTAAGTTATATATTTTTTTCACTTTTGATAGTGAATGTATTTTTGAATAAATCTAGACAGCAAATTAGTCACATCATGTCAATTACCCATATACTATGCAAGTAAAATTATACATTTTTTTTTTTTTTGTGTTGTAGGCCTGAAGACTCCAGACACGGCTCAATATGAAGGGTTGAAGCTTTTGTGCAGTCTGGTCATGATGCTACTGGGCAATGGATTTTATGGAGCCCCTGGACCAAACACAGACACACGCTTTGTAGATCAAGGTACAAGAAGCTGTAACCATTTCTCAATAGATTTGACCACTTAAAGACATATGGACGATTTTTATAATAAAAAGATCCAAAAAGCACTACAGCAGTGTTATATATTTTGTTGACTTGTATACTTTATGCCAGATGTTTCTGAGAATGTTTAAATCCAGAGAAATAAAAAATGTAACTAGTGTAATGGACTGTCATTACGTCGCTTGCCATTGAAGTCCTACACCATCAATTTCCGACGGTTTTATTTTGTAGAAAACATGGAAACACCAAAGATACTTTAATACTAATGTTAAATCTTTAATACATTAGCTTATCCATGAGCATGGATAAGTTGGTTTGCGTCGACTGTGGGGATAAAGACGACAGCTCCCATGATTCCACACTCAATCATGGTGTCATCAAACCACGCCTTTGTTTCATTGTTTGTTTTTTGATATGCACCCTCTAGAGGTGAAAATTTAAAGAAAAATCTTTTTGGTTTGTTTTCTCTCTGTAGGAGACAGTGTTGTATTTAAGTGGCTGTTGCTGAGTGAGGTGCTGGTGTGCTCCGAAAGGATGGTGATCGTGAGAAGCAGCAGTGGGGCTGTTCATGAAGCTAAAGCTCAGTGTCTTGAGGCTCTCAAACTGGCCACCAAACTGCAGACACTCAGCCAGTGAGTACATACTTCATATCTGTGGATGTGAGAGGCAGAATGTGTGTGACAGCTCAGATCCAAACATGTGTTTCTGACATTGAGGGGCAACAACACACACCAAATGATGTTTAAACAAGTAGGTTTAAATATGCTTCTGGGATGGCAGACAAATTGTTGTCCATTTGTAATTGCATGTTATTTTGTTTTACAGCTGTGCTGAGCTGTTGGTGTTAAAGGCAGAACTGGAGCTGATGAAGGGCGCAAATGAAGCTAGTAGTTTGGATCTGGAGCAAGTTAGAAACTTACTTGATCTCTGCACAGGTAAAGATCAGCGAACAGTTACCAAGTCAAAACCCCTTGAACCTTGTGTTCATATGTATAGGCATAGTTTTTTTTTTTTTTTTTTTTTTTTTTTTTTTTTTTTTAAATGTACAAATTTAAATAACTTAAACTAAAAGTATTTATTTTTAGTTAAGTATATTTATAGCCAGTAATTTTAAAAACCATAGTATTTATTTAGTTTTTATCTCCCCTACATATAGATTTTGGCCAGGAAAAACAACAGAAAACAGATATAAAAATAAAACCACGCAAAGGTCGGCCAGCTGCCCCTTCCTCGTCTGGTCACACCCCTGAGGAAGATGATGATCTGAGTGGAATCCTCAGTTCTCGTGCCCTTCATAAGGAGCCTGTGGAGACCATGTCTAGATTAGGAAGCCAAGGAGCATCTCCCCCTTTGAAGCCCAAACGCCAACATGGGCTTTCCTGCCTGACCCATACAGACACCTGTTCCTGTCCCTGCTGCAGTGAGCTCAGTGTGGCTCGAGTCAGTATCCACTGGGCCCTATTACAGGCAGACCTACAGACAGACCCCGAGCGCTCTCGCCGACTACGCCAATCTGCCAGGAAACGCTGCCGTAGTGTCGCAGCTAAGCTCCAAAACAGCTTGACAGCTCTTAGCTTGTCTAAAGAGTCAGCTGGGCTATGTCTATCACTGCTACAGGCGGAACAAGGCAAAGTGCATTTGGGCGCTGTGCTTCAGCTCCTCAGAACAGGAGACAAAGGGAAGGCTACAATCTTATGGGAGGAAATAGAGGCAGGTTTGGAGGCAGTGACACCCAAAGGGGCATTGACACCAGAGCTTGGGCCCATCAGAGCTGCTCTGCTGGGTGCCAAAGCAGTGGCCTGCTGCTTGGCGTTGGCCATGAAGAAACAGTGTACACCTGAAGAACTGTTTTCTTCTGTGTGGGGTTGGAATCCACCGAAGATTAAATCACAATTAAAACTCAAAACCGAATCAAAGCATCGATCCAAGAGCCCCGTGACTGACACAACTCCTCTAGAGACAGGTGCTAAACGCCACCCTGATGTTAAAAGTGCATCTGCAGAGCATGAAAGCAGGAAAACCAAAGAATCCTCTGTAGTTTCTAAGAAACCTAAGGAGTTAGTGCCTAAAATTACAGTCTCAAAATCCTCCATGGTTTTCAAAACGCCCAAAGCAACAAGGACTTCCCGGCCTAAATCGGTCTCCACTAGCACCGGCATTGGTGATTTAAAAGCTTTTGACTTCACCAATGAGGTGCCTGAAATTTCTGTCAACTTCACACCCTCATTACACCCATCTGGCACCCAACGTGGGATTGCGAAGTCAAAAATTGCCCCAAAGGGATCGTTCGAAGTTTACAAAGATTCTTCACCTGCGGAAGAGAAACATGTGATCGTACCAGCTGCGCCTAAACGAACCAAGCGCTCTCGCTTCAAGGTTTGGTTCATTGGTTTCACACTTCATGAGATGATTGTAGAAGATATCTTCATATCATAAATGATCAGTTAACTAATAACATCTGCTTGCTCTCTTAGGTCGAGTTCAGTGATGAAAGTGACACTGAAGCCGCACCTCTTGCCGTAGTGGAAAAGTCCGAGAAAAAGCGGAGTGCCTCCAGCTCTAAAACATCTCGCACCCTCAAACCAGCCCTGAACTCCATTCCTAGTGATGCCAAAGTTAATCCAACCGTAGAACCAGAACCTCCCCGACGTACACGGACCACTAAGAGAAGCACAGCACTCCCCTCTACCAGCTGCATATCTTCTGAAGAAGAACCTGGCTTATCTACGCAAACACGCGCACGCAGAGGGCGTCCAAAAAAGAGCCAAAGTTCAGAAGCCACAGAGGAGCCAGAGAAGATGAGAATGATTAAAGAGGACGAAGATGTTCTTTTGGATATCAGCCTGGAGGAGCTCAGAGGATCTGACACAGAGATAAATGACACAGGTGTGTTTGTAGAACAAAATTAATATAATTTTATTGCTTATTTGACTACCCCTAATTGGACTAAATTAAATGTTTGTGTTTGGGTGTGTGGTTCTAGGCAGCCCGGATGCTGGTTGTGAGGTCTTGAGGAGAGATCTGGCTGCTGATGTTGGACGAGAGTGTTTCAGTGAGCTCAGAAGAACTGGACAGAATGGCTCTGGATCTCACACAAGCCTACCACATGCATCTACACCTCTAGGTAATACTGTGCGAACTATTGTTTGAGTCTTGAGAGATTTATTTTTGCCACTTTAATGATCCTTAAATTGTTAAATACATACTTGTATGTGTCAAAATGCGTATCTTTGCAAGTATCCTCGTAAACAAAGTAATTTAGCTCTTAAGTGAATGTAAACAGCTGAGAAAGAAAATGCATGTGTGATTGGATCTGGACAGCTCTTGAAGTGACAGCAGTCTGATATTCCTACTGTTTGTCATACATGTTAATCAAACAACAAAAGAGAGAAAATCTCTCACTGCTTTTTACCGATCACATTTGTAACTTTAATAAGAAATATATTTAATTAACACAGTGAAGAATATGCAGTGTTTTAATACATTTGATTACTTTATACGATGTAGCATTTCTTAAGTTTTATGTCTTTTTTTTTTTTTTTTTTTTTTTTTTTTTGGCTTGTAATTAGTTTATAATTATTTTAATCAGTTTACTTAGTGTTTTTTTTATTAGTATTATTATAAGCAAGTATTAGTTTTTTTGTGAGATATATAAATATATTACTGTGAAGTAAAATTACTCATTTTGTGATAAGTTTTTGGTCCTATCGCCCACTCCTGATTATGCACTGTATTTTTGATCACACAAATGCAGCCTTGGTGAGCATAAGCAAAAATGTAACAATTTTGAATGGGTCTTAGGGTGTCTGTGAAAAATGAAAAATTGGGGGTTTTAATTTTTGTGCTATTTAGGACTGTCAAAATTGTGTGTTTTATTACGATAAATGTGTATATAATGTGTTTGTTTTATTTCATATTTAGCTGACCTGTCAGTAGAAGCGGTCCAGTCGTACCTGTGTTCTTCTTGGCTCCTCCTCCACCACTTCCCATCTCCCTCTCTTTTTCCCCACATCTGCTCACTGCTTGCTCAGTCGTTCGGCCAGACCGATCCCATCACTACTGCGATGCTACATGCACAGTCGCTGGGTGTGTCCACTCGCCACCATATGACCCGTCATGTGGTTAGCCAGTTCAGGTATGTCAGTATAAAATGCAGACATTTAGACAGGAAAAAAAAAAATCTCAGCCTGTCTAAATAGCACATCTTCTCTCTGTCTATCTCTGTAGGAAGTTGAAGAAATCTTCTAATGATGTAGCAGAAGGTCTTGGTGCTCTGAGTCTGGAGGAAACGTCTGGGGTAACACAGTCTCAGAAACTCTCTGCGCTGGAGCAGATCTTTTCCTTTACCTCATCACATCCAGCACAGTTCCCACAGACACACTGTCAGCAGTTCACACAGCAGCTGAAAGACTTGCCAGCAGGTAATGACTCCGACTGTGCTGAAAGTGACTGAAAAAAATTATTATATTACTCTTCAGGCACTATCAGAAATACTAAAGGGACCCAAAATGGTTTTAAAATTCCAAACAACCATTTTTTTTTAGGGTTCCAAATGCATAGCTACGGTGCTGCAGCGATCAAAAGTACGAAATCGCTCATAACTCCTGAACCGTCAGTCGCATTCTCAAGTGTCTCAAGTATCTCGTTGGAATCCTTGGCTCATGCCTCAGATTTGATTGTGAGCTTTTGAAATTTTGGGGTATTTTTCGATTTTTCTTTTTTTAATTTATTTATTTATTTATATTTTTTTTTAGTCCTAGTCCTAGGTTTTCTGCCCAATCAGAACCAAACCAGTGCAGAAAGATTCTCTGGAGAGTGAATATCAATAATTATCAAAACACTTTAACTTATGAGGTATCTTCGAACCAAACTCAGAACACTTATGCTAGAGCTCAATCTGAGGTCACAGGGGGAAAAAATGCAGTGCTTGGCCACTTGGTGGCGCATTAAGAGGTAAAACCATAAAAATGGCTGTAAATATGCAACCATGTGTCCTTTTAACATGAAAATAGCTGTGCTCTGTTAGTCCAAAGTGGCAAAAGTGTCTATAAGGACATTTGTGTATCTCAAAAAACATGCCCACCATTGGTTGATGAATTTTGAGTATCTATTAGACCAGGTTAACAGAGGCCAAACGGAATGAAACCCAGTGGGCCTGTTTGATTCACAGCTCCAAAGGTCTGTGAGAAATTTGAAAGAAATCAGCCACTTGGGGGCCATAACGCATTTTCAAGAGCATAAACGATTGTACATTGCACAGTGTTTTTTTTTTTTTTTGTTTTTTTTTTTTTGTACATACACACATCATTCTTATCATATAATAGAACTTCTCATTATGGATGACTTTGCCTCTAGAACCACTGCTGTCAGTCAAATCATTTGTTAAATGATTGAGAAGATGTAAAAAACCTACTTTTGCGAACTAGTTTTAGGTGGAAAAATCAGTACAGTACAATTCTCTGCACTCTCTAGGTCAGTAATTACCAAACAAATGTTGAAATTTACCCTTTGGGAAGCTATAACGGGGTTGTTTAGAAAAGGGACCTGTCCAAATTTACCCAAAATCCTATAAAGCCTAAAGGAAAGCTCAAAACTTCACAAAACCTGGTGAGCACATGCAACAGGTGATTCTAAACAAGGATGCAAAGTTTTAAGGAGTAATGTTTTGGTCTAATGTAAATTTGTGCATGAATGCCTTAAAGCAATTAAACCTCGGTAATCGCTGCTTGCGGCTATATTATTTAATGTATTTTTGCTCTAGGAGTCACGGTGTGCATGCTGTCACTCACTGGCGTGTATCCTGACGAAATTGGTAGCACTATTCTTCTGACCCGACTGGAGCGTGGCTCTACCCCAATCACTGTTCGAATCCCTACTGCAGACAGAAAGGTACAGATAAATTTGATATATTTGTGTAGATGTTTTCACTACTTTGGTTTATTACCTAATGCAACACATTTAAAACATTACAATCTTTTCACATTGGGAAGGAAATGTGGAGATGCTTAAACAATTTGCTTTTATTTTTAGCGCTCTGTTTCTGTGCTGTTGGAAGAAATGGATGGCGTATTGAAGGGGCAAAAGGAAGTGAGCACGGTGGCTGAGAAAGCACAGTGGTGGGAAGGAAGAAAGGCTTTGGATGTTCGCGTGGAGGTAAGACACAAGATCTTTGACAGTTAGAAAATGTTTTATGTAAAAGGAACGATGTTGGATACTAAATGTGTGGTTGTCCATTAGAAAATGTTAGAAGAGATGGAAGAGGCTTTAGGGGTTTGGCGAACTCTACTCCTGCCTTTGACCTCTGACTCTGAACTTGAAGTTCAGATAAAGTGCTTCCAAAAGGCACTGAAAGGATCGAAGATCACACAGGACATTCTTAAGGTATGTGGCATCTTTGCGCATGCATTAGTTTGATCATCACGTTCCCACCTGTAACTCCTCAATTCCTTTTTTTTCTTTCCCTGAAGGTGGTTCTCTCTGCATCTCCACTCCTGTCCCTGCCAGACCTGCAGTGTCTTGTGGAGGGGATGGGTATGCAGGACAAGGAGTTCCTGCGCCTTCTGCAGGGTGGTGTGACTGAACTGAGAGGAAGAGAGGAGCCAAAGGGACATACAGTTCTTATCTTAGACAAGGTACACTGTCATTAATCTGTGAGGCAATTTAATTTTTTGAGATGAGTCCATTTGCTGAACATTGTGTGGTTTTACAGTTTTTACAGAGGTTGCCATGGGAGAACATCGCTTGTCTGAAGTCTCGTTCTGTCACTCGCATGCCTTCATTGCATGCAGTACTTGGACACAGTCATCTGAAAGAGGTATTGCTACTAAGTAACAAACACGACATGGAATATTTACTTTTCAGAAAAGATCTTACTTGTAGTTAGTTCAGCAGTCATTCTTCAGTCGAAAAGAAGTTAAGGTTTTAGAAGAAAACACTCCAGGATTTTTGTCCATATAGTGGACTTCAGTGGGGAACAACTGGTTGAAGGTCCAGATTGCCATTTCAGTGCAGCTTCAAAGAGCTCTACACGATCCCAGCCGAGGAATAAGTGTCTTATTTAGCAGAACGATCAATCATTTTATAAAAAAATAAAATAAAAATAGATAAACTTTTTAACCACAAATGCTCATCTTGCACTAGCTCAGCGTCCACAACTTTGCGCATTACATAATCACGTTGGAAAGGTCACCCATGCTGTAGGTGGAAGTACCGACCCAGTTTTTACAAAGCAAATGTGCAAAGTCAGTCAAACGCCCTTTACAAATAAACAATGATGTCAGACTTTTCTAAACTTTTATCCTGGAAGTGAACTAATCCTTTAATGTGAATCATTTGTCTTTTCTCAGATGGATTCAAGTTGTGTTCTGTCCAGTGGTGTGAGCCCTAAGAAAGTTTACTATGTGCTAAACCCAGATGGAAACCTACCTGACACTGAGAGTCGCTTTAAAGAGTGGTTTACTGGGTAAGTTCACACACTGACGGCCACAGTTATGTAACTAGTCCTGTTTACAAGTTGTAATTTCTGTCTGTGATTGGCCAGTGAGCGAGCGTGGCAGGGGGTTTGTGGAACTGCTCCTGACGCAGATAAACTACAAGAGGCTGTGACCACCAAAGATCTCTACATGTGAGTAAAACTGCAAAAAAGATGGTATTATTTATTTATTCAATAAAGCATTGATGAAATATAAATTAATTTGTGTCTGACAATGTTTTCGTACCCCTGTGTAGTTACATAGGACATGGTGCAGGAGCCCGGTTTCTGGATGCTCAGAGGGTTTTAAAAGGCTCCGTGCGGGCCGTAGCTCTTCTGTTTGGCTGCAGTAGTGCTGCTCTCAGTGTACTCGGCCATCAGGAGGGAACAGGAATCATCCTAAGCTACCTGACCGCAGGATGGTAAAGTACACGTTCATGCACAAAAACATTGTGTGTAGGCGTTTCTGAATTGCTTTATCATTAAATATGGTTCTTTCTCTCTTAACCAGCCCGTTGGTGCTCGGTAACCTGTGGGACGTGACAGATCGTGATTTAGATCGTTTCACGTCAGCTCTGCTCCAATCGTGGCTCTCTGCTGGTTCTGGCTCCTCCCTTCTTCAGCATTTAGCCCAGTCGCGGAACGCCACGCATTTAAAACACATAATTGGTGCCGCGCCCATTGCATATGGTTTGCCTGTGTATATTCACTAGCCCAGATTTTAAAGTTGAACTTTTATTTTTCACAGCTAATATAGTAATGATCAAATATGTAAATGCAGCTGTTATTTAAGGTCTAATATAACCAATCTCAGGGCTTGTTTACAATGCAAAGATAAGCTCTGCCTATATGAAAATGAACATAGGAAATCTAGGACTAAATCTAACCTGTGCCTAGGCAGCAAGCTTAAAGTGTTTTGGCATTTTAAAGACCTCATTTGATTTCTGCCGTGTTGTGTGGTTGCAATTGCTGACATAGTTACCTCAAGATGTTTTAAGTATTTTAAGTCACATTTGTTCTTGTATCCTTTTATTTCTTGTTTTTAAGTTATGTCAAACTGCTTTAAAATAAAACGATTTTACAACATGTTTTTGACAGTTCTGGTTATTTCAACTTGCTGTGGTGCAGCAGGAATGAGGGAAGTACTTTTTAAGAATTAAAGTACATGTGGGGGGAGACCATAAACTATGAAGCCTTGTGTCTTCAGAATGCCAAAGATGTTGATTTCAGAGGACATAGAGGATCTAAATTTCTGACATGCCTCAGTTTGATATGTGTGCAGGAGCAGGCTCAGTGATGGATCTGAATACAGTAAAATGTTTAATTTAAACCCAACGATTTAACTAATTTATTTAATTAATCTTTTTAAAAGATTGATATTGGTTTCTTTGTTTCACCTCTTACATTTTGGGCTTCCGTAAATAAGTGTGTTCAAGAACGACATTACTTTTGTTGGAAAATCTGGCAAAATACCATGTGCATCAAGTAAATACTTGAATCACTGTGTGGTGTTACAGGGTGAATCCAATCTTTTAATTGACATTATTCAAAACAAATAGGGTATTTGTGCGCTTTACAGAGTATTTGAACTATTATTGCTTTTTCTTTTAAAATGATTTTTTTTAAATACAAAATCATTGCTAAAAGTCCTTCCAGCTGTGTCCGGTTGACCCGGAAGCTTTCCTCACCCTATTCTATTGTCAACATGGCGGTGAATCTAACTGAATTGTCTCTTCCACAATTAGAAGGCTTGAAATCTCAGCTTGATCAGGTAAATTGTGTTATAAATATAATAATTTCCTTATTTTATTTAGAACCGCAAGATACGCTGATATAATCAGTCCTTGGTGTAGTGTTGTGCACGGAGCGGCTGTCATGCTGTCTGGACGCGTGCTGCTGGTTGTGCTTTGTAACTCATTAAACCGATACGTAAGCCAAATGTGAATATTCTGTCATTATTTACAAACGTTCATATTCTTTCGAATTCGCATGACTTACTTTCTTCCGTGGAACACTAAAGGAGACGCAGAATGACACATCACAGTCACCATTCATTTGTATAGTATGGTGTGAAAGTGAATGGTGACTGTCAGTCAAACATTCTCCCGTACGTTAAGTTATGACAAAATTAAATATTTTGGTCGAACTTTTCCTTTAAACAATTTTTAACGAGTATATGTGCAATTTTTTTTACTCGTGAATTTTTAGTATAGAGGGTTTGCACGTACGTCACGATTTTTGGTCCGTTACATGGACGCGCGGCCATATTGGAGATACTCGGATGTAAACAACCGCATGGATTGCACAGTTAATGTACTACTGAACAGGTGAAAGCTGCTAAATCATATAGAGAGGGACTTAATAAGCAGGAAAGGGTGCAATATGTTGACAAACTAAAGTTAATAGGTTGTAAAAAATATGTACGAGCAGTATTAATTAAGATATTAGCCTAATATTTCACCTACCTGACTGGAAATTATAAGAACAAACAAATGTTTGTTTTGTTCCTCAGACAGTTTGTGCACTCCTCCTCTTGATTTGTTATAACTTTTGGGAGTCTATAGTACTTCAAATGTTTTTCCCGGTCAGATCGGTTAGTACAGCCCAAAACATGACAATAATTGACAATTTTCAGCAGCAATAATCAGCAAAATATGCAAGTTTCGTTAGGGTCAGTGGCATTGCTTACGTTCAGTGCTGCCAATATCGCAGATTGATGACGCATCATAAAAACACTGTAAATACAGAAAAACTTGCACAGAATATTTTTTTCCGTAGTAAACTGCAGTTTATCAGAGCCCCGTTAACAAATAAAATGGCTTGAATTTGTTTTCTAGGAAACAGAGTTCCTGTCATCTTCCATAGGCCAGTTGAAAGTCGTCCAAACTAAATATGTGGAGGCTAAAGACAGTTTGAATGTACTTAACAAGAGCAATGAAGGTGAGTGTTACCTCTGAACTTTATATGATACTAATTTTAAATAAACTGAGTTACAATAACTGATTGTTGAATCTTTGGCAAGACCTAATTTGTTCACTGAATTCTTTTTAACATTTTTTCCCTCAGGAAAAGAACTACTTGTCCCTCTCACCAGTTCTGTATCCTCTCAACACCTCAGCTGAGCGATAAATGAGTGCTGATGGATTAATTGGGTCTCAGAAATGATCAGTCCACCATCAGACCCTCAAAAAAGTCACATGGCCAGTTTGTTGTTTATGTAAATCATTTGCATTAATCTCAGATAGGTTGTTTCCTTAACTGCTTTCTTGCAGATGTATGTGCCTGGAAAACTGAATGATGTGGATCATGTGTTAGTGGATGTCGGAACAGGTTATTTCGTGGAGAAGGTAAGCCACTATTTTGCACATCTGTGTAATAATTGTAGTTTTTTAGGTTTGAAAACATTACCAAATAAATCTTACTGTTTGTTCATCTTTTCAGAATGTAGAGGATGGCAAAGAGTTCTTTAAGCGCAAAATTGACTTCCTTACAAAACAAATTGAGAAAATTCAGCCTGCCCTTCAAGAAAAACATGCTATGAAACAAGGTGATTTTACTTACATTTGCTGTCTCTCTCTCTCTATATATATAGGAATCCAAATGTACAAAATGCATTAAATTAAACAGTTTAATTTGCCTCCTAACAGCTGTTGTGGAAGTCATGAATATGAAGCTTCAGCAGCTGCACAGCCAACAGGCATCACAGTCTGGCACCACCAAAGCCTAAAAACGGTTTCAAGCAGCATGGCAGAAAATTCTAGGGAGATCCTGAGCATTTACCTTTCAGATATATCCATTCTGAACCCTTGAAATGGAGAACTACTGCTCTGATGTTCACATCTCCTTGGGGGGAGAACGAAGTCCAGCACTTTGCCTGCATCAAACAACTAATCAATTTTTCTGTTCCATGTTTTCATTCTCATGTTTAGTGAACAAATGAAGCATTGGGCACGGCCTGTCGCTGTATCCACAAAGCCTCCCACCACTGGGATTAATGTCTTTGGAGGAGATTTACTTTGAGGCACAACATAGCTTTGTGGCAAACATTTGCCGTGGATTGTTTTTTTAATACATCAAATATTTTGAATGCAAATATTTACATCTGAAATCGGCTAAAGAAAATGTTCTTTCTTTTCTAAAAGTGAGTTCACAGAAAAGTATTTGCATTTCATTACTAGTATTTTGATGTCAAAACAATAAAAGGAATAGCTTGATTTGTTGTCCCAAGCAGATGGGTTACTAGTCCATGTTACAGAGAGCAGGAACGTTATGACTACTGTAAAATGTTTATGTACAATTTTCCACCCATGCTGAAATAAAATTAAAAGTTGACATTTAAAACCTGACACTACATCTTGTTACAATTATGAAAATTAACTTTCATAAAAGACAGTTATCTAGACATATGATGTGTGTGTGTGTATACAGTTGAGGTCAAACATTTACATACATCTTGCAGAATCTGCAAAATGTTAATTGTTTCACTAAAATAAGAGGGATCATACAACATGCATGTTATTTTTTATTTACTGACCTGAATAAGATATTTCACATAAAATACATTTACATAAAGTCCACAAAAAATAATAATAGTTGAATTTATAAAAATGACCCTGTTCAAAAGTTTACATACACTTGATTTAAAATACTATGTTTTTACCTGAATGATTCACAGCTGTTTTTTAGTGATTTTTTACATTTTTAGTGATAGTTGTTCATGAGTCCCTTGTTTGTCCTGAACAGTTAAACTGCCTGCTGTTCTTCAGAAAAATCCTTTAGGTCTCACAAATTCTTTGGTTTTTCAGCATTTTTGTGTATTTGAACCCTTTCCAACAATGACTATGATTTTGAGATCCATCTTTTTACACTGGGGGACTCATATGCAATTGTTACAGGAGGTTTAAACGCTCACTGATGCTTCAGAAGGAAACACGATGTCTTCTGAAATGAAAAAAAAAAAAAAAAAAAAAATGTACACACCTTCATTTTGTTCAACTGAGCCCATCTGAGTTGCCTATGAGTCCCTCAGTTGTCCTCAGTATGAAAAGATGGACCTCAAAGTCATACATTCTTTGTTGGAAAGGGTTCAAATACACAAAAATGCTTGAAAACCAAAGAATTTGTAGGATCTGAAGATTTTTTTCTGAAGAACAGTGGGCAGTTTAACTGTTCAGGACAAACAAGGGACTCATGAGCAACTATCACTAAACAACACAAAACAAAAAACAGCTGTGGATCATTCAGGTAAAAACACAGTATTAAGAATAATTTTGAACGGGGCCATTTTTATAAATTCATCTATTATTTTCTCTTGTGGACTATATGTAAACATCTTTTATGTTAAATATCTTATTTAGCTTAGTACTAAATGAAAAATAGCATGCCTTTTGTATGATCCCTTTTATTTTGATAAAATAATTGCAAGATGTATGTACACTTTTGACCTCAACTATATATATATATATATATACAGTTGCTCAGCAAGGCTGCCTTTAGGTGCTCAGAAATAGAATAAAACACTAATATTTTGAAGTATTATTACAATTTAAAGTAACTGTTTTGTATTGTAATGTATTTTAAAATGTAATATATTCATGTGATACAAAGCTACATTTTCAGCATCCTTACTCCAGTCTTCAGTGTCGCATGATCCTTTAAAAATCATTCCAATATGCTGATTTGCTTTTCAAGAACCATTACTTATTGTCAGTTGAAAACTGCTTAATATTTATGCAGAATCCATAACTACCATTCAGAAGTTTGGGGTATGTGTGTGTAAAAGAAATGAATGCTTTTATTCAGCAGGTAAGCAATCAAATTGATCAAAAGAGAGAGTAAAAAACATTCTATTAGCAAAGAATAAGAAAAAAATGTTTCTACAAAATGTTAAGTAGCAAAAACTGTCAAATGATAAGAACCATCATCGTTAACTGAGCACCAATAATAACTAATGCTGAAAATTCAGCTTTGCATCTCAGGAACACATTACATTTTCAAAATACATTCACACAAAAAATAGTTATTTCAGACTGTAATAATGTTTCTCAATATTACCGTATTTTTATCAAATAATAGACTTCATTAGCCTATCTCAAATGACACAAAAAGGATTCACTTTAATACAGAGTTGTCATTAGTTCGGATGGAGGACTGCTGTAATTATATGTGCATTATTCGCTGTGTCATGGTTCGCAGTTGCCCGGCTGCAGTTTCGCTGAGCGTCTGTCGCTATGCGGCGAGAGCGCCCGCTGGTTGCTATGCGGCGCAACGCGTGTTGCGCTCTGTTGCCAGGGAAGAGCGAGCGTGATGGAGGGGGTGGTCGCATTGTCTGTCGGGACGGTGGCGGTGTGTGAATTTCTGCCGTCTGTCAGAAACGCTCGCCGATCCCCATTAAGGCTTATTAGTGTATGAAGTAGACCCGCACTAGAGATAAATCCGCAAGCGTTAGTGTTAGCAAGTCTTCCTTTTCCTTCTTTCATTCGTTTATTTTCTGAAACGGTAAGACAAACCGACCCTAACTAGCTAGAGCAAGTGCTTGTTGCATTCAGCCGGCGAGAGGAGGGTGAGGAGTGGCGGATCGGAGGCGCACGGCGCTTGATCGCGGATCGGGGTCGAGAGAGGCCGGCCGGGGCAGAGCCAAAGGCGGCCGATGACTTCGGAGAGTAGCAGCCAAGCGCAACAGAAGGAGGAGGTCGAGCCGGTATCGGTCGCCCGAGATCAAGAGGAGAAAACCGGCGAGGACCAAGGCGGCATGGTGAGCTCAGGCCTGTGGTGCTGAATCGGCACAAGCCACTTAACGTTAACCCTCCCCCTAAACACGACGTTAACTTTTCGTTTATAATATAGCTCTTGCGTTTTTAGAACAAACGTGTTTAGACCGCAGGGTGACTGTTTATCCAACTGGTATGTACTTGCAGTGTGTTGACAAACTACCTGTGTCCTTGCGCGCTAACCAGATTGTCAGGTCGTTAGCAAATGAAGTATCGATCCGCTTAAATTGTTGAGCTTAATAACCGCGTAGTTGAGTAATACCTAGGTCTGGCTAGCCGACTTTAAGTCGGACATCGGTACTAGGCAACATAAACTAAATATATTGCCACCAAGGCTTCGTCTGCGCATAAATTTCATAGCACGTGTTCATAGCCTAGTCAGCGGAGCTCTACTGTAACTGAGCAATGATTTCATTACTTAAGGACGCGTGACACAAGTTAAGGTTGATAATTTTCTATTACAAGCGGGTTAATGTCATTTGGAAATTAATTAATTAAATCACCACCACATAACAGCTTGATTTAGGTTATTATTAACTACTTAGAGTTGCTAGAGTAATGCAGGGTACAATTGTGACTCTGAACCACAAAAATGAAGTAGAGATTTATATTAAATAAGCTTTCCATTGATTTATGGGTTGTTAGGATAGGACAATATCTGACTGAGATACAACTATTTGAAAATCTGGAATCTGAGGGAATCTGAAAAAAAAAAATCTAAATATTGAGAAAATTGCCTTTAAAGTTGTCTAAATGGAGTTCTTAGCAATGCATATTACTAATCAAAAATTAAGTTTTGATATGTTTGTGGAAGGAAATGTACAAAAATCTTCATGGAACATGGTCTTTACTTAATATCCTAATGATTTTTGGCATAGAAGAAAAATTGATAAAATTGAAAATTTGGACCCATACAGGGTATTGTTGGCTATTGCTACAAATATACCCATGCTACTTATGACTGGTTTTGTGGTCACAATTGTGAAAGAAAAACATTTCCATGAATAAATGATAACAATTAAATTAATAATTTTATATTGATAAAAGATCATTACAATGGTTAAAACCTCATTATAAAAATGAAACATATTAAATTATTCTAATATGAAGCAATGTTGATTTTATTCTAGTCTAACTAATCAAGCTGTCTAACTGTTCTACCAGTTGAACAGTTTACCAGTACCAGTTTAATTTCTAGCTGTATACATTTGATTACAAGTATATTATACATTAATTAGGCAATTGTACTGTTTTGCTTAGATTCTTGTATAATGCTTGTATTGCCAGTGGTCATTTGCTGATAATGGCTTAAGTGGCTTGGTCATTGGAATGTTTTAACATGGTGAGGAAGGTCAGTTTTAAAAAACCCTTCATTTTACCTATAAAAAGCACTACCATGGTGCAGCTGATCAGTTGTTAATACTGTGGTACTTTCATATACTATGGTTCTGCATGATTATAATGTTTATGTACCATAATATTTAAAGGATACAGTAGTGTAAGATGTGGACTTGCACCAAAATAAAGCAGATTCAGGTTTGTTTCCAGTTTTTTGTTGTACATATGCTAAGTCTGTTCTGCAGGAATCTCACTCTCTCTCTCTCAAAATTAAGCAGTATAACCAGTGAGAATTATTTTAAAGCACTTTGACTCCAAGGCCCCCCATTGTCCACAACAATATTTGAAGGCCCCGTGACTTTTCCAGATGATTATGATTTACGTTCTTTCTTTCTTGCAGTCTCTTTCTCTCTGTGCCCCACTTTGTTTGTTCACTCAATCATCTGAACTGTCACTTAGCACAATGACAGCATAAAAAGTGGATGTCAACCTGGAGAAATGATTATTTACTATAAACAGCAAAGAAACTTTGATAAATGGATGGTTTTAAATAGAGGTTAAATATGCAGTTTGAATGGAGATTTGAAGTTTGAAGGAATGTAGGTCTAGCTTGGCGGTTGCACTGTGCTAATGTGTTCAGAGTAGTTGCTAGGCAGCTGAAAAGGTGTCCTGGATGTTTGTTAGGCAATTGCTAGGTGGTTGTTAATGTGTCCCAAGTGGTTGCAATGGACTTGCTGGGTAGTTGCTAGGAAAAAGAGGTGATCCACAACTCAAGTTTGTACAATCACACTTCCTATTGATGATCATAATACTGATGTCCAGTGGCAAATGGATAGTTATCCATGATAAAGATTTAAATAAGTAGTCTGTGCTCAAATTTTCTACCCTTTAAAATAATTCAGTGCTTTGCAAAACTAGAAAAATGTATATTCATTGAAATTAAATAAATTTAAGTTTTACAATCTTATTAATGTGCATGACTTTTGCACGTCTGGAATTTACATTTTTAAAGGGAATCTTGGGTATTAAGACTTGTATGGCTTAATATAACATAAATAATGTCTCTTACTGAAATATGTAGTAGAAAACCTGTGAATTTAAAAACCACATTGTTTTATACATATTTTGGACTATGGGGGCGTCATTATTTCGATGATGTAAAATGGTTGCACTCTGTGAACTACTGGTACTACTTGTTGCTATTCTTACTGCACTCAGTAAACTCAGAAAATAAAATACTGATACGATGACCACAGCTACTGAAAGAGATTACAGGTGGCGATAGATATAAGTGCAAGCCTAAACCAAATGTCAATATGCTGTTTGTAAGTTCTTTCAGTAGCTGCGGTCTACTAAAAGCCTCAAAGGCATCAGGGCTAAAGTGTATAGAACAAAGACGCAGGTTTTTAGGAAGTTTTATTGGTCCACAAGCATCTTCCCATTCTTTTCTCCTCTTCTTATTGTTAGGGAAGCAGTGAAGACTTATATTGCCTCTCTTGTTGCCCTTCGACTGAACATTACAGCCAAAAGTCACACAATGTGGCCTTGTATCAGTATTTTATTTTCCGACTTGTGGTGCAGTAAAAATGGCAACAGTTAGCACAGTAGCTCACCGATTGAAACCATTTTACATCATTAAAATAATACTGCCCCTATAGTATGAAATATGTTTCAAATGATGTGGATTTTTAATTGGTTTTCAATTACATATTGCAATAAGAGACATCATTTACATTTTATTAAGCCATACACGTCTTAATACCTGGAGTTCCCTTTAAAAGCAGACTACCTCTGTTTTTGAGGAGGTGAATTACTTTTAGCATCTTTTAGTTGTTTTAGCTTTTTTTTGTTTTAATTTTAAAGTCGTTTTGAGGCTGCCCTAAAAGTTTGCTCAGGCCCCCTAGTTTGCCCTAGCCCCTGGTTGAAAACCTTTGTTTTTAAACTTTTTCTGTGTGAATTTAGAATTAAATGAAGTTCACTTTGGTTTCTAGATTCCCAAAGTCACAATTCCAGCAGTAGAAAATTTACCTTTTGAGAAACTATGGACTTTCCTAAATTACATAAGCATTTAGTGTTGTATGTTTAATTTTGTTTTGAGCAAAATAGCATACTTTAATTTTTACCTGACTGTGAAACTGCTTTTTAGTAGAGAGTTCTAGAAGACTTTGTATGGGGATTTCAGCTTTTGTCAAGTCTATGTTTGTTCCACATTAGGCTTCAACAGCGAATTTGCATCGAGATCCAGTCATCAGATTCTCCATGATCTGAATTGGGCGTTTCTGGTTGCTACTATTCGGTGCTTCGTGACACAACTACGATAGACACAAATTTCATCCTTGAAGGCCGTTTCGGAACGTAACGTTATTTGGAAATCGCTCATTTTAACTACATTCATTCATTTTTTTTGTCAGGCTTGTACAGCATTTGTTTCAGCTGTCGCCACGTGCTCAGCAGTGATCTTGGTGGCAGAGGTTATAGTTCCGGTAACTTGAACAGACGTTTGACAGACATAAACTCGCTCCAATCATACGGAGATCCGTTATGACGTATTTCAGAACGCACCAATCCCGTCACGGTGGGCGGGCAATATTCAAAGCGTGCTGCTGCATGTGATCAGAAAAGAGGCGAAGGAAAGACTAGCGCACGGCCAATCAGACTCGTTAAGCGCCGTGTAGATGCTTACGCAGAGCACAGGGGATTGATGCAGATGATGAGTGGCCGCGAAACTCTTTGGCAGTGAACTTGCACTTTTGCTTTAAACGGAAAGAAGTGGAATCCGGTGCCGCGTTATTGTGAGCTAGGTTCATTCGCCTGCTGGGTATCTAGCGAGTGATAACGTCGTCGGGGGAGAAGACCATGCTGTTGTTTGTGGAGGTGAGTTAATGGGGTCATTTTTGGCGACCGCGAAGGTTTTTCACAGCTTTGGCGTGGAGTCAACTCGATGGCGCCTGCCATGAGTTCAACAAGACGGAGAATTCGTTGTGGCTTTGTAGTGCAGTCACTATTCTTCTTCTTGTCTTTTGTTAGTTAAAAATGAGTAGTTAGTGACCAGCAAGATTAGTTGAGTTACTATGTAAGACCTTGTTTATGTAGACGCGAACTGACCGTCGACAGCGAAAGCTCCACGTGCGCGCAACAAATGCTAGCTATGTAGCCAACCTGCTTTATTTGCGCAAAATGCGTAACTTTTATGAAAACCGAAGCGATTACCAGAGCAAATACTGAAGGTATTCACGAATTGCCTCGGCTTTTAATTTAACCCTTAGTTCAAAAATAACTTTAGCCCGTCCAAATCCAATAAAGCGCTAGTCAGGTTAACCAGGCTGCGTTTCAGATGCAGGTTTGTAGCTCTTTGCTCTGAACTCTCGCTCTGGTTTATCGGAGTGGCTAATCAGATTAAATGGGTGAAAGGCCGACTATTTAAAATCTCCTGCCTGTGTGTGTGGAGTGTCGCGTCGGGTAAGTAATGGATCTTGTGAATGAGGTGTGAATGAGTAGTATAAAGTATAGAGAAGTTACAGGGAGAAGTTGTGCACAGTTCTGGCTTTCAAACTCGTCAAGTGTGTTAATAGTGTCCTTGCCTGTCCTGTGGTGTTTGTATTTCTTCAGTGTGCTCTTCAGACGTCCTTCGCCAAGGTTGTGGCTGAAATGCAACGTTGCATTTGTTGAGATGGCAGGTGGAAGTTATTTTTTAATGTAAATCGAATTGAGACTTTTAACTTTACAGCAAGGTGGATGTGGTGTTGTAATTTGTGCCTCAGCGTGTCATGTGAAACTTTGATAGCGTCTTATGTTAACCCTTGAGAGACCCAAGCATCGACATTTGTGACCCTGGACCTCAAAACCAGTAATAAGGGTCAGTTTTTTTGAAATTGAGAATTATCACGTTACATCATCTTAAAGCTGAATAAATAAGCTTTCCATTGAGGTGTGGTTTTATAGGACAATATTTGGCCCAGATACAAAAAAATCTGGAATCTGGAGGTGCAAAAAATCTAAATACTGATAAAATTGCCTTTAAAGTTGTTCAAATGAAGTTCTTAGCAATGCATATTACTAATAAAAAATTAAGTTTTGATATTTACGGTGTACAATTTACAAATTATCTTCATGAAACAAGATCTTTACTTAGTATCCTAAAGATTTTTGGCAAAAAAGAGATGGATAATTTTGACCCATAAAATGTGTTGTTGGCTATTGCTATAAATATACCTGTGCTACTTAAGACTGGTTTTGTGGTCCAGGGTCACATTTGTGTTTTCTTTCCCCCCCAGTGAAGTGATTGTAAAAGTAATATTTTGGGGTTTAATTTGCTTTATATGTGCATTACTGAATGAGCTCGGTCTATTATGTTACTAAAAAACATAACACAACACTGTTGCATATTTGGTGTACTTGAAAATGTCTTATGCAAGTTGATATGGAGAGGAATGTGATCATTTTGTAATCACTTAACATGTTGGGAAATGAGAAATTCAGTTATTTGTAAAGTTGTTCCTGGAGTGTTTGCAGTGGTGTCAGTTATCAGTGGCCTTGTTCAACAGCTGTGACTAGCAAGCTTTGACATACATTTTACCCCCATGTTGCCATGTTGTGACTGAGCTGTGCACTTCATGTATATTTTAAAAACAAAAAAAGATTTAATTGCTTTGGGCTGTGCTTCAGTGGGTCATTGAGAATGACAATTAGATGCTGCTAATGTGTATTTAGAAGGCAAGTTTTTCAGGATTTTTTTCCCTGCTATTTTTGTGGTTACCCTCCCATTATACTGTGAAACAGGGTGGATAACTATTTGCTTAATACACTGACGCCTAACTACGTTGTGTTGCCAGTTAATTAAACACTTACTGCGCATGAATTTTGATATGGTTGTGCTATGAAGGATGTCAATGTCAGATGCGTGATAATGGGTAGTTAAATGATCAGCAGAGTTCTAGTTAATAGTCTTATAATTAATTTTAATTTAAGCTACAGTTAGCACATATTAACAGATTTCTGCTGATTTAATTCTACTGTTAGGTGAAATCTAACTGTTAAACTTTGTTTAACCTTGTCTTCAAGGTGACCACTAAGGGGGCCGGTCTGAATCCCAATGCTAAAGTGTGGCAGGAAGTGTCTGCACCAACCACCCAGGCTCCAGAGGCGGCCACAGAGACGTGCCATTGGCCACAATCAGATACTGTCTCCACTGAGGAGTCAGAAGGTAGGTATCTTGATTAGCCATTTGTTTAGTGTTGTAATTAATATGTAAAAATTCTCCCAGACATGCAAATTGTCAGCATCTACTGCATCTCATTTAGAACTCATATGCTTTCATTTATGTGTGGACAAAAGCAGGACAAAAGAGATTTTTATTTCTGCACACCAGTTAATTTACGTATTTTAGTTTTCGATTTTTATGATTTCAGCTAATTATTAGTTTGGAAAACCCTGCTGTCAGGTAATGTTGATTCAGTTTGTCTTATAAGAAAAGGGCTAGATTCGTTAGGGTAAATGAAATTACTCAGGGAGCTATGACCATCTTGTAGCATGATGTTAAAGTTTACTTAAACCCAGTGATGATCAGTATCGCGCTTGGAAGGACCCAGAACCATTCTCACTGTAGAGATCTTTCATTCTCATCTCTCCTCTCTCTCACTCCCTCCATTCTGTTCTTTTTCAGTCTCTTTTTCTAATTCTCAAACTAAGCTCTTGCTCATTCTCTCAGTGGAGTGTGTCAGCCCTAATGACCGTGAGATTATGAGATCTGAGGGTTGAATGGCCTATCGCTGTTCTTACATGGCAGGTAATCAGCAAGCTTCCAAACTCATGTACTACTGTTGTTTCTCCACTGTAGGTTTCAAGGAGTATGGTGTTGGCTATGGTGAGACTGAGTCAGCCCCTCCTATGGAGAGCAGCATGTTGAATGGCATGGAGTCTGCAGAACTGGCTTACCCACTCTACGAACAAGGTCTGTCACATACACCCACTTTCACGCTTTAATTCCACTCCATTCCAGTGCTGCTTACTGGCTGATTGTCATTGGGGGTGTGTATGTGTTTTGTTTCACTCAGTGGAGGGTGAGACGGTCGAGGAGCAGCCTCTGCTGTCTGAAGAGAGTCTGAAGGAGTCACTGAAGAAGCAGCTGGAATTTTGCTTCTCGAGGTAACGCCCACTGTACGCCCAGACATGCTAACACCTGCTCCCCCACATTATGTAATTATGTAAGGGATGAATGGAAAGTCATAATCATCTGAACAGTAGAGCAGTGCTTATTTACTCTTGCTTGAGAAAATTCTCATTCACTAATTAAATGCAATGTCATAATGGACCTGTGATATTGGAAATGATTTGATGTGGATGATCCGATCCAAGCCATTTTATTTGGCAGTATTGTGGTTGTTGGTTGCCAAATAAGGACAGTTTGATTTGATAAGATATAAAAAAATAGCTCGCCCAGATATTAAAATTGTCATCTTTTATCTTTTACTCACCCCAGTGCCATTCCAACACAGTATGGTCATAGGACAGCAAAAGTAATTTAGTTCTTGTGTGTCTTGTGACTAATTGGGAAGTGCGAATTTCTGCAAAAGTCATTACTTGTTCAGTTACTCAGTTCTGAATTAAACTTATTTGTATGTATGTATTTGTTTGTATTTGTTTACAAGCAATACTTGTACATTGACCAGATTTTTATTTATTTATTTCTTTCTTTTGGATTGTTGATTCGGCTGATGCCAATAATTAAATTCCAAATATCAGGTCCTTTGTTAGTTTTGGTGTTTTTAGAAGCAGTGCTTTTAAGTGTTAAACATATTTTTATATTTATTCTTTAAAACACTGTTGTATGCGGACACATTCAAATGTATGTTTTTGGGTGTTGCAGAGTTTTTGAGCATAGTGTTTTAAGTGTTGTGTAAAAAGTACAACTTTTTAGTGTCTTGACACAAAAGTTAGTTCACAGGTCTATTTTTATTTTTTATTTTTTTATTTGCATGTGTGAACTTAAGCAAATCAGTCCAGTGTGATAACATAGTAGTATATGCAAATCGTGCAATGGAAGCTTTTAATTAGCAATGTAGGCATTCAAATTCTGTTTTCCCACTATATACACTTAATCTGCCTTCAAACCAACTCTTATATGCACACTGACACTCAGTGCAATCAATATGACTGCAACATCTTGTTTCCCACAGAGAGAATCTCTCCAAGGACCTTTACTTGATGTCTCAGATGGACAGTGATCAGTTTGTCCCTATTTGGACTATTGCAAGCATGGAGGGGATCAAACTGCTGACTACTGATATGGACCTGATACTTGAGGTGCTACGAGGTAAAATAAACAAAACCCAACCACATTTTCAGAGTTTGTCCATTCCTTACAGTGCTTTAATTCCTTGCTTTTTCTGTCCTTCTCAGCCTCTCCCATGGTGCAGGTGGATGAAAAAGGTGAGAAGGTACGGCCAAACCACAAGCGATGCATCATCATCCTCAGAGAGGTTCCTGAGACCACACCAGTAGAGGTGAGACCACACTTTACGGTCATATTTTGTGGCTGTATATGGTAGAGATTAGGTTTATCATTACTGTGGTCACCCCGATGATGATCAGTATCGCGCTTGGAAGGATCCAGAACCATTGATGCTGTTGAGATTCATTGTCTAACTCTCTCTCTATCTCTATCTCTATCTCTATCTCTATCTCTATCTCTATCTATATCTCTATCTCTAAATCTCCCTTTGTCTCTCAGTACAGTGGATTTTGCCCTAATGACCGTGAGATTATGAGATCTGAGGGATATCTGGCCTCTCTTTTTTTTTTTTTTTTTTTTTTTTGTCAGTGGTTTTCACTTATTCAGTTGATTTGCTGACTGATGCTTTTGTTTCTCTGTCAGGAGGTGGAGGCCCTGTTTAAAAGCGAGAAGTGTCCGCAGGTTATCAGTGTGGAGTTTGCTCACAATAACAACTGGTACATCACATTCCAGTCTGACACTGATGCTCAGCAGGTATTATTGACAACACACACATAAAGGGCCTTTCTCATAGAACAAATGTTTGTATAAACAATTGGTAAAAAAATTATTATTTCAAGATGTGTGCCACCAAATTGTGTTGTTTGGACTTATTTTAATTTAGATCAAATGCTGCAAGTAAAAATTGCATGAATTTATTTCCTGTATTATGGCTTATGACTTTGTAAACTGTTTGATTTGTAACATTCCGTTTGCCATCGTAATTATTCATCAAATGTTCATAATGAAATCTACAAAGCAGTAGTTAAAGATTTCTCTTTTATCCATTTTATGTTAGTTTATTGTAAGTTAGTTGCTGATTAGTTACATGCTCCCTTTGAAGGGGTTAAAACAAAAAGATATTATAAAAGCCACAATAATTGGCTGGTACAATAATAAATATTGCATTAATTAATTGCATTAATGGTCCCTAAAGTGTTTTTGCAGTTTTTCTGCTGGTTTAACAAACGCAAACAGCAGATTTGTTTGTTTTGACCCAGTGATGATAAACTAAGCGCATAGAGGGAAGCTGTGAGTGATCAGAAGATTTTGGGAGTTCTTTTTTCTTCTCCCTTTCTGCTACTTTTAGCTCACTTTTATTCTCTCTCTCTCTCTCTCTCTCTCTCTCTCTCTCTTTCTTTCTTCCCCCCAAGTCTCTGTCACTTCTCTCCCAATGAGCGTTAAGATTATGAGATCTGAGGGTCACTGATTGTTTGCTATGGCTGAAAGATTTCCCCTTTATGCATTTTATATTAGAGAAGTTCACTTCCAGAACAGAAATTTACAGATAATTTACTTGCCCCGTTGTCATCCAAGATTACGTAATTTCTTAACAACTGAAGAATGAAAGACATAAACATCTTGGATGACAAAGGGGTGAGTAAATATGTAAATTTTTGTTCTGGAAGTGAACTTCTCCTTTCATTTATTATAAGTTAGCTTCTGGTTAGTTACCTACTTCATTTTAAAGGGTTAAAACTAAAAGCTATTATAACAGCCACAATAATTGGCTGGTACAATTACAAATATTTTGTTAATTGCATTAATGGGGCCTAAAGTGTTTTTGCGTTTTCTCTGCTTGTTTAATAAACGCACATGTTTTCTGACGCATGTCACATTTGTTTTACAGGCTTACAGATACTTGCGTGAGGAAGTCAAAACCTTTCAGGGCAAACCAATTATGGTGAGTGTTCATTGTGCTGCCGTCTCTCTTGTTAGGTCAGCTGTAATTTAAGCCCCCAGTATGTGTGCGATCCTGGCCAACACTTCAAATACAACTAGTGTCACCTTGACTACTCTGAATGCTGTGATGATTAACAGGATTCTCTGCAGTACTCAACTTTGACCCTTGTTCCTTCAACCAGTCAGTGATCAATTATACCATCAATATGTAACCAATAGGAAAGACCCTATAGTCACTGTATGGCATTATGTAATCCACAAACCAAGCTGTTTTTGTCCTGCTCAAAGTCTCTTTGCATTGACTTGTACAACAAAATGCATTTTATCTTGTGCAGCCCACATCCATAAATAGAAAAAAAACATCTGTATGAGTAATGCATGAGATGCGTCTGTGAAAGGAATCTGCTCTCAAGTGCCCTGCTAAGACACTGGTTCATATTTAACAGTAATTGCTGGATTAGGGAGGTGCATGTACTGAACTGAGTGTAACACAATGAATGATTATTTAGATGTTCAAGTTTTCAAAGGTGTCTCTTTGTATGTTTGTGTCTGTAGGCTCGTATCAAGGCCATAAACACGTTCTTTGCTAAGAATGGTTACGGAGCCGTTGATTCTGGGGTTTACTCCACTCCATCACAGTACTCGTCTCCAGTTTACCTGCAGCAGGTGTACCAGCCTCCACAGCAGTACCCTCTCTATAGCCTCCTGCCACAGACGTGGAACCCCTCACCAACCCCTTACTTTGAAACACCACTGGTGAGAACTTCATCTTGACATATGTTGAAGCCTTTTAAAATGAATGAAATCCCCCATATAAGAAAGATGCTACCTTTTCTAAAATGTTGATTTGGTGCTCAATTCTTATTGGTTAAAAATGAGGCTACACTATATTGCCAAAAGTATTGGGACACTTCCTTCTAATGAACAGGTTTGACTACTTTAGTCATTTCCATGAGTGCAAATCTTAATGTTTAAGCATATAATGATATTTTAGGGAATTGTGTGCTTCTAATTTTATAGCGACGCTTTGGCAGGACCCTTTTCTGTTCCAACATGATAGTGCATCTGTGTATAAGGCGAGGTTCAAAAAGAAATGATTGATTCAGTCAGTGTGGAAGAACTTGATTGGTCTGCAAAAAGTCCAAACACCAGTGACTTGTACATGCATTATATGAACAAAAGTATTCGGACACCCCTTCTTTAGAACAGAAAAAGGCACTGTGCAATTGTGGCAACAAAGATGGAAACATAATTCATGTATTTAAAAATTGTATTTCCATCTCTTTTGCAACAATTTTGGCATTGTCTAAAATGATTGTATCAATATGTACAAGTCATTGGTGTTTTTGGCTCCAGCTCTGCACTTAAAGTCACACGAGAGGTGTTCAGCTGGGATTAGGACTTTCTTTTTTTCAACCTTCGTCTTATACAAGGATGCATTGCCATGTTAGAATACAAAAGGGTCCTGTCCAATCTGTTTATATAAATTTAAAAGCACACTATTCCCTAGGATATCATTACATGCTTAAACATTAAGATTCATAATCATGGAAATTACTGAAGTTGTCATATGTTCGTTAGAAGGGGGTGTTCCAATACTTTTGGCAATATAGTGTACATAAATTTGTGGTGAAAATGTGTAATGTTTTTTTTTCCTGAATTAGGAAAAACAGTATTTGAACAGAGATTTTTTTTTTTTTTTTTTGTTTGTTTTTTTTTTGGCAACAGTGTAAACAGTCCCTTTCACTCTGTCACTTGATGAATTTGATGTTTATTTGCTAAAAAGTACTTTTTTATAATGGAAAAGTAAAAACCTATGTTCAGAAACACAAATGTAACTGTATATGAAAAGATCAGAGCAGATTTGGTTGTTTTGACCCAGTGATGATAAACTAAGCGCATAGAGGGAAGCAGGGAGTGATCAGAAGATTTTGGGAGTTCTTTTTCTTCTTTTCTGGTATTTTTCTTTCTCTCTCTGTCTCTATCTCCTTTAAGTCTCTGTCACTCCTGTCCCAGTGAGCGTTAAGATTATGAGATCTGAGGGTCACTTTGTCTATTTGATATGGCTGAGCATTGTAGCAATTTATAGTCATTTTAGAACCACTTTGAAAGTGACTCATCCAATAATCTAATTTTTTTTTTTTTGTTTTTGTTTTTGTTTTTTTTTAAGCCTTTTATTTTGTTACCTTTGTATTGCAGTCAGGAAGGCCGAAGGTTTAAGCTGATGGAGTCGCAGTGGGTTTTCTAGTTTGTAATCAGGGTTGTGATTGTAGGCCGAGCTGCAGGGGACTTACTGCAGAGAAGTCAGGGCAGTTGAATGGTTACCATGCCAACAGTTATTTGGTTCATTTAGCATATTACATTAATGTAAAGAGGTGCTTTGGCCATGTGAGACAAAAATGTGAATTCATTTTGTATTAGTTTGAGGATGTGTGGGTTAATCTCAGCTGTTGATTCATCTTGCAGGCTCCATTTCCCAACAGCACATTTGTTAATGGCTTTGGCACAGCAGGAAACTACAAAACTGGCTCCTCTCCAATCAGCCTTACGCGCAACTACCCCCGCAACCGGTAAGATCGTGAAACCTACATTTTAAGAACCTCTTTTGAAGTCTGTTCCTTTTTCTCTCTGCCAAAAATATAATAGATTGTTTCTTCGACAGTGGAAACTTTATATCCCAGGGGCTGATTTTTAATAAAAACAGACATGCTTTATGAAGGTCACATTAGAAACATCTTGTGGGCATGAACTTGCTTTGCTGCATTTCAAACATGTTTGCAAAGATTTAGTTTTATATCTATTCATTTGGCAGGCCCTTTCGCCCAAAGCGCCTTGCATTTTATTCAATTTATACATTGATAAAATGTTTAAGGATGAGACTCATATCCTTGGCATTGCTGGTGCGCTGTTCTACCACTTGAGATGACCTTATCACAGTAAAATAACCAATTGTGATTATTTGTGTGGATTATAATAAATACGTATTGTTATTGTGCCTCCTTTCGAATTGAATTGTACTTTTTGTCCAAGGGTGAAAATATTAAAGATAACCTACATTGATTTCCTCTTGTATACAAAAAGTGAGGCAGAGCTCTTGTTTGATGCACTGGAGTCACAATGACTTTATTCCTTTACTTTCTAGACTTCCACTTTATTCCAGAAAGAATGTAATCAATGCCTTCAGGTAGATATGTTCTACTTTTTCTGGAGCATTTCTTTGTTGTAAATGATCATCTTATGCATGTACCATGCAAACTGCTTAAAGATTAGAATGCCAGAACTGCATTGTGGTGATTTAGATGTTTATGCTAAATGTTGGTCTAATGGTAGACTATAGCTAAGGGATGGGGTGCATCACATCACTTGATTATAACAGAACATTTAGTGTTGTTCAAGTATGAGCAAGCACTCCATAGTGATTGACCATCATGACTCAGCTAAAAGCTGCATCTTGACGCATGATGCCTTTCACAGTCAATGAATGTCAGTGCGTTGTCATCAGATCTGTCATGTGACCTTGTCCTTGCATGTATCTGTTGCTTTGTGTACGAGAGTTTCCTGATGGTGTCTTGGGAAGTGCTTGCATCAAAACAGTTTTTTGAAATTGAGATTCATATTAGCTGAA
Organism: Labeo rohita; assembly: GCF_022985175.1. Lineage (NCBI taxonomy): Eukaryota > Metazoa > Chordata > Actinopteri > Cypriniformes > Cyprinidae > Labeo > Labeo rohita. The sequence continues at coordinate 24,810,977 of NC_066874.1, read as the reverse complement.
GAAATATAAGATTTCCAGTGATATATGGTTTGTTAAAATAGGATGATATTTGGCCAAGATACAACAACTTTTGGATTTTTAGGAACTTTTGGAAAATTTGGAATCTGAGGGTGCAAAAAAATCATAATATTGAGAAAATCACCTTTAAAGTTGTCCAAATGAAGTTCTTAGCAATGCATATTACTAATCAAAAAGTTGATATATTTACTGTAGGACATTTACAAAATATCTCCAAGGAACATGGTCTTTACTTAATATCCTAATGATTTTTGGCATAAAAGAAAATTTGATCATTTTGACTCGTGCAATGTATTATTGGCTATTGCTGCAAATATACCCGTGTTACGAATGACTGGTTTTGTTGTCCAGGGTTTTATATATCCAGTGCCCTGTTTATTACAAGTGTATGTTTAATATACTTTATAGATGACAAATGAGACATAATCTTGGCTGAAACCACAATATTTTACACTAAAGAAGAATAGGGGCAGTTGTAACAAGTGCTTTTTTTTTTTTTTTTTTTTTTTTTTTTATAAATTATAGATTTTAGTTTTTGGACCTCTTTTTAAAAAAACTTTAAGCTAAATTTAAAAAGAACGTTTCGTTTATTCATTGTTTGAGTTTGAGATTGACAATTAGTGAAATGTCAGCTGATAAATTTTTTTTTTTTTTTTATTGGTTTGTCTGTTAAAAGAGAGAACATCTGCAAAAGAAATGAAAATGTGTCACTTGTCAGGAACTTCTCAACCAAACAGTCTTTTTTCTTTTTGTCACCACATATCATTTATAACACCTCCATTTGTGATGCTTGTTCTGCACAGCCAGAGAGAGACCACCCTTAAAGCCCAGCTGGACAAACTATCTGTTCTGCAGATGTTTACTCAGCTTTGCTCAGGCTTTGGTGCCTCGATTATAGTTACATGCTACCACCTCTGAGAAACCTCTGATTTTTCTATGTTCTGTGCAGGAATCATGTAAAGCCACAACCTCGTGCTGATGTGGGTCAGCTGACAGATACTTCGTCTGGTACCGGTAGTCCCCAGCCTCCATGCACCCCTACTTCAGACACCACTGCCTCCACCCTCACCCCTCTCTCTGAACCTCCAGCTTCCCCCAGAGAAAACCACCACTCAGACCTCGGCATCAACAGCCGGGCCAGGTCAGTTTTTTTTCAACCTGTATAATTTTTAACTAAGCAGCAGATTTGGTTGTTCTGACCCAGTGATGATAAACTAAGCGCATAGAGGGAAGCAGGGAGTGAAAGGAAGACTTAAGGAGTTCTTTTTCTTCTCTCAGATCACTTTCTCCTTCCATCTTTACCTTTGCCCCCTCTCTCCCCCTCTCTCTCTCACGCTCTCCTTTAAGTCTCTGTCACTCCTTTCCCAGTGAGCGGTAAGATTATGAGATCTGAGGGTCATTTGTTGAGTGTGTTCACTGAATGGTGACAGGTTTGCTGATAGCAGTGTATTTAACGACTTGTGTCTAGGAGAGGAAGCTATCGTGGCATGAGGAGGAGAAGAGAAGATGAAAGAACGGCAAGTCCTAAACATTTATTACATGGCTCTCTGAAGTACTTCATTTTTATTCTTCATTCATGCTTCATTGAAGTTCTCATTTCGTTTCACAGAGGCAGAATCCTGAATTAGAAGTGAAACCTCCGCCCCCTAAGTTTGACCTAGCAACCACTAACTTCCCGCCATTGCCAGGAGGTGCGCCGAGTCGTCTGCCAGGTGTGACCGTGCAGACGGAGTCCGTTTTGGAAAATCGCATGGCAGATGTAGTTAAGGGCATCAGCAGGGACAAGGTAGTAAGAACTACTTTCTGTAACCATTTCTTTTCAGTCACGTTTGGTTTGCGTGTTCATAGAGAATCAGATATCAATCAAAGCTACCATTTTTCTATGTGTTTAGCCGGAAACGAGTAAGCAAGATGTCAGTCAAGATCCTGGAACATGTCCAGTGGAAACTCCGTCGACAGGACCCTCCACTCCAGCGCCAAAGCTTCCTGCCACAAAACAGGAAACACCTAGCACTAGGTACACGCATACATGTACAATTGGATATTAAACTTTGAAAGGGAACCCTGGGTATGGCGTAATATAACTTAAATGATGTCTCTTGCATATATATGTAGTAGAAAGCCCATAAAATATTTGCATTATTTAAAAAAAATCAACATCGTTAATCATTTTGCACTTTTTTTCGATGACATCAAATGGTTGCACTTGATGAGCTACTGGCGCCACCTGTTGCTATTTTTACTGCAGCTCAACTCAGAATAAGCGACTCGGGAAAATAAGTTACTGATGCGATGCCACATTGAGTGTGTGGCTTTTGGTACTAATTATCAGTCGAAGGGCAACAAGAGAAGTGATGTAAGTCTTCACTGCTTTTCCTAGTAATAAGAAGAGGAGAAAAGAATGAAAAGATGCCTGTGGATGAATAAAACGTCCTAAAGACCTGCGTCTTTATCTCTTCCCTTTAGTCCTAATGCCGAAAGCTGAAAGAGCTTACAAACGGCAGAGACAAGAAACGCTAGATGCCATCCTGGCAGGATGTAAACATGCTGACGCTTGTCATGACGCCGCAGCCAGCGAAAAAGTTTCTCAGTGTGAATTTCACTAGATATCCGGGGGTGTTTAGACTCCATGTGGGGTAAAATCGATGGTACGGCATTTGGTTTAAGCCTGCACTTATATGTATCAGTACCTATAAGCTCTTTCAATAGCTGTGGTTATCATATCAGTATTTTATTTTCAGAGCTGTGTATTCCGAGTTGTTTGCGGTAAAAACGGCAACAGGTAGTGCCAGTAGCTCACAAAGTCCAACATTTCATGTCATTGAAAGAATGACCCCCCCCATAGTCCACAATATGCATAAAATGATGTGGATTTTTTACATAATGTAACTCTTTCATGGGTTTTCTACTACATTTCAGTAAAAGACATAATTTATATTGTATTAAGCCATGAAAGTCTCAATACCCGGGGTTCCCTTAAAGAATTCAATGTGTTCAAGTATCGTACATTACCACTAAACAATACTATTTATCTAGGTTTAATTTATAAATGTATTGTAAATGTTACTATAATAAAATACACTTGATTTAGTATGTGTTAAATATGAGAGAACACTTTTTTTTTTTTTTTTTTAAATATGTAAAGCAATGTAATATAAAATATGCATTGAAAAAATATAAATAATTAAGAGGTTGTATGAATAGGAGCATGTTGATTCAAATCACATTTCTCTTTACAGTGCGTCACAGCCAGTGAAGAGACCTGAGAAAGAGGTTCCGGTCGCTGAAACTTCACCAGACCTTGCATCAGTGACTACAAAGCACGTCCAGCCCGTTCCTGCCCCGAAACCTTCACGCAGCCAATCAAGCACTTCAAGCACTGCAAGCACTGCAAGCACTGCTTCTACGCCACCTGTCCCAACAAACGCAACTGTCCAGGTAAATGCACTCGTGTGCTAAATTTCTAAGTGTTCCTGTTGGTTATTCTGACCTTCAGATGGGAACGGCGATGTCTGTTAACTTGAAGGTTTTATTGAATCACCTCAGGAGCCTCGGAAGCTGAGCTATGCGGAGGTGTGTCAAAGGCCACCCAAAGATCCTCCCCCTGCACCAGCACCGGCAGCACCGCCCAGCCCCAGTCCCACCCCTTCTCCCACCACAAACCAACCACTACGAGAACTTCGCGTCAACAAAGCAGAAGGCCCGGCCTCATCCCGCAGCGAGAAACTAGAGAAAGGAAACGAGAGTCGGACATCGAGAGAGCAGACTGGCTACCAACGTGGTAATGGCCCTAGAGGGTCAGGGTTTAAGCTTAGAGAGCAACAGAGACGGCCTCTACAGGGTCGACGCTCCTCTCCACAGACGGGGTACAACAGACGCAGTGGAAAGGAACAAAACATCCCACCAAGATCGCCAAAGTAATGCCTCGTATGCCCACAACACGTGCACACTTGTGTGTGTATACTTAGATACACAACTTATAAATATATATAAAAAGTAAGAGTATATAAATCTATATATAAATATATCTATATATAAATCTACATATGAAAACTGGACTGTCGCACTGTGGTGTCGAAGAACCCTCTGCTTCCCAAATGACTGTGTGATATCTGGGAAGCTGGTCCTTAAAAATACAGAAGAAAACTAGGAATTTAAGGAAGATGAAAACCTCTTACACTTGAAAGGAGAAATGGAAGCTATGCTTCCTGTGTTGTCTGTGATTTTACAGCAATTAATTAGCTTGGGTTTTGATTTTACTTGGAGTGTTGAAGGTCCTGGCACTAGTGTACAATGCTGTACCTTTTTTTTTTTTTTTTTTTTTTTTTTTTTTCGTTTTTATATATAATATTATCTATAAATGATAGTAGTACTGTTGGTGACAAATCAAGCCAGCACATATTGTCCATATGCAACAGATCACACAAAGACAGCATGGCAACACTTCCACCGGTCCATAAGTCACCTGTGTGTGTGTGTGTGTGTGTGTGTGTGTGTCTTTTCACTACTTCCTATGTTTGATTCAGCTGTGATGCTTTTGAAAATGATCAATGTGCAGTGATTCATAACAGTTTGTTTAACTTATTCAAAATGTGCGCAAGGCGCTGCATTGCAGATACTGATACGAAGTTCTCATGGTCCTGGAAGACCAGGGAATTTCGATAGTGTGATTTTCAGACTTGGAAAAGTGAGTAGTATCACTATTATAATTAATTCTTCAGCTAGAAAATACTCTAATGTGACAAGTCTGATCTTTAAAATGATTTTAATTTTTTTTTTTTTTTTTTTTTTTTTTTTTTTAATTGACCTTGAACATGGTGGAAATCTATTGATATTTGGCATGAAGTTTAAAAAAAAACTTTCATCAGTTGTGCACATTGTATTGTAATTGCTTTATGACTGAATCAAAATGAAATCATGAGGTGCCTATAGATTCCCACCCCTGGTCTAAAACTGGAAGACAAGTCTATGTGTGTATGTTCAGACAAAGGAAGAGGGAAATGTGTAGGTTTGAAGGACACAATGAGAGTGAACAAAGTTTGTCATGACAAATGGATGAAGTAGTACTAGACATCCATTGACAAAAAAAGAATCGGACAAATATATATTCAAGGTGATTTTTGAGTTGGTGTGTCGTGCTGTATAATGTCGTACGGTGTCATCTGTGATGTCCAGTGTTTCTGAAGGCTGGGTCTGTCAGTAAGAGAAAGATCAAGCTGCTTTGATGAAAGAGTGAATAGAAATCATTCATGTAGGTGAGCAAAACCACTGTTTGTCTTCCTTTCCTTAGGGAGTGCAAGTCTTGCTAGTGTTTTCTAGTGATACAGTGTCTCTTGACAATTTCCGTTCTGCTGTAGATGCTGGTGACAATAATCGGGTTGGATTTTATGCTCTCAGATTTAGTGCTGCTTCAGAATTGCTGTTCATGTCCAGTCTGTGATATTGAGTCAGTCTGTGTTTTATGTTTAATTATCTGTATGTGACGCTTGCATTTATGCCTGTACATTTCAGGTATGATTACATGTAATATACCTGCTACAGCACTCATAATGTACCTGTCATCCAATCTCATGTCGACTTTGGTAAAAGAGAGGGAACTCAGGACCTCAGAGGAAATCGTTGATGTGTATGACTGCTAATTTTGTCCAATGCTTACTGCAGGATGTTTTTTTTTTTTTTTTTTTTTTTTTCTATTCGTAGCCTTTTGAATTCAGTAACCACATTAAACTGTAGGGGTCTTAAGTTTCAGTTAATGTATATTTGAATGTGTGTGTTGTTGTTGTTGTTTTTTTTTTTTTTTTTTTTTTTTTTTGTTTAATCAGTGACACTGTAATGCATGATTCTCTCCTCAATTTGTTTTTCTCCCCTCCTTAATGTCTCATTCACTTGTATGGATGGGTTGTGCACAGATCCAGACCAAAGTCAAATCAGCAGAGAAGACAATCTCAGGAAGTGCTGTTTAAATGCAGTAGCTCCTCTCTCACTCCTCTCTTATCATTCTGCCATGGGCAGAGCCACTGTTTAATGAGTGAGTGGTTAAAAATCATGATTAGTGAGTTGAACAATGTATGTTTTAGTTTTATGAAACTTTGTGTGTTGAACCTTATGAAGGTGTTCTATGAACCTTTTTTTTTTTTTTTTTTTTTTTTTTTTTTCAAAATCCCCTTTTTGTGACTGTTAGACAAAATATTGGAGGGAAGGTTCATGCATCAGTTTTGTTTTAATTTATTTTGTTTTAGATTGTCTGTTTCTTTAACTTTCATTAGTGTGGCTTTCTTGGCCTAGCATATGTGTGTTAGTTTGAGGTTTGTATTTTCTATATTTGGCAATGTTGTCGTTGGGCGCAAATTATGTAGAAACTGTGCCACTAAAATTAGACAAAAAACAAAAAAACACAAATCAGTGGACCTGGTTTTATTTTTTTATTCTTTTATCTGAATTAATGGAGTTGATTCATAACTGGTTGGTGAAATGAATTGTATTATGTTTTGTTGCTAATCTTATAACCTGTGTAGGCTGTAAGCTTTTTAGACATGAAATGGTGCAGTTATGAGTAGCAAGTCTTTAGCCAAAAACAAAAAAAGAAAAACAAGTATTGACCCTTTTTAATTATTTAGGGGGGGTAGACGTAGCAACTGCTGAGTGAAGTGTTGAATGATATTGTAGATGTTCAATGAGAAAAAAAAAAAGATAAAGGAAATGGAAGAAAAAAATAAATGATAAAATGATTTTAATCTGTGTTTGATTTTTCTTTCTTTTATATAGCAGTGTCTTATTTTTATTATTAACTGGGGCCCTATAAACTCAGTTTTATTTTTACTGAAATGTATTTTTTTTTTCCTTTTTCTTTTTTTTCCCTCCCTCAATATATATATATATATATATATATATATATATATATATATATATATATATTTTTTTTTTTTTTTTTTTTTTTTGTTCACGTTTTTCTGGATTACTTATTTTTTTCCTGATTTTTCAGTTTTAAAGGTTAAATTAAAAACTATTAAACAAAAAGCATGTCTGATATTAATTAAAATCATGGAACTTACAGAATTTAACAGGAATTTAAGTTTAACAAAAATTACATTTTTAAGGGCCTTTTTCCTTTTTTTCCTTCCTCAAATTCAGTTTTATTTTTACCAAACCAAACTGTGTTTTCCATTAATTTTCTGGATTCCATTTTCATTAAATGTTAATAATCAAAAGCATCTGATTTATTTAATAAGATCTTTTTTATTTTTAACCAGTGTTTTTACTTTTTTTTTTTTTTTTTTTTTTTTCTGGTAAATATTCATTAAATTATGTATTATAAGTGTACTGACCTACTTTTGATTTATTAATCCAAAATTTCATGACATTTCACATTATACAGTAAATTCTATTTTTATGCACATATATACATTTAAGAATATTGTTGTTTATATATTAAATGTATTTATAATTATGAATATAAATGTATACATGTAAATATTTTCTAAATATAGACTGTGTATTTATATACACATAATAAACAGTGCACAGACATATTATGTAAACAAAAACTTATTTTGGATGCGATAAATCTAATGTTTGTTAACATTAGTTAATGCACTTTGAACAAACAATAAACGACTGTATTTTTATGAACTAACATGAAGATTAATAATCGGTGTAAAATGTATTGTTCATTGTTCGTTTCTCTCAGTTAATCCATTAACTAATGTTAACAAATGACACTTTATTGTAAAGTGTTACCGTCTTTTTCCCCGTCTTGGGTGTGCAGCAGAGGTGTGTAAACTAGAGCAGCGGATTTTTCATCACGTCTCCAAATCTGTTACGTAACGACTTTAATCTGGTTTTGAGTATTACCTCAACATATCGCGAGATTTGCATATTGTGAGCTAGCTGGATGAAGGAGTTCCAAAGGTGGGAACGCGGAGAGAGAGGGAACGAGCGAGAGAGGGAGGAGCAGGGTAAGTTTGTAAACACTGAAACCCTTGGCTGATGAACAGGTGACACGCAACACATTTGGATTATCGGATGCATTGCAATTAGCGATTTCAAGTGTAGCGGCACTAGTCGCTGGAATGGTGGAGGTGTCATGAGCACCGTGTGTACACTGCATGAGACGCGACACAATTAGAACACTCCCATATAATTATCGATTATAATCTTCGTACGCTGGCACTGTAGCTTCGTTTAATATAATGAGGGTGTTCTTGTTTTGTCCCTTCGCGTCGCTCGCTTGCAGTGTAAACGGGTGTTACAGCATGTTGGCTCATGTGTAGTTAGCATTAGCCTTTAGCTTTAGTGATGGGAAGTCCGACTCGTTTCCGCGAATCGGTTCTTTTGAACAGTTCGTTTGAAAAAAAAATGGGTAAAATGATTTAGATGTTACGTACGCTGTCACGTAATTGCGTCATTTCGTGGTCGGTGTTTTATCAAAAGTTCGATATTAATAAAGTAATGTTTTATTTCAGCTGTTTCTTTTAAAAGCCGTAAATGTTTAAAAAAGTATATTATTTTACTAACGTTAACGGTTTTGCATGTGCTGATAAAGCTGCCATACAATATATACAACGTATCTACAATATATTTTAAGCGTATTTTAAGTTTTAAGTCCTACTATTTTAGCTTTAGGATTAAAGTAAGGTTAATTTTACGTTTCGGTTCACTTCAAATGCTCCTACTTGTCAGTTGATTGATTCAATCAGATTCGTGGACGAATCGTTCGAACTGGGTTTGTGAAGCGATTCAAGAAATCTATTGAAAAGATCCGATTCAAAAGAACGATTCGTTCACGAATCGGACATCGCTAAGAACCTTTTAAACGAGAAACACAGCGCGCCAGGAGTTACGACAAACCTTCCGACGTGTTATTGTTTTGTTAAAACGGTTGTTATGGTTTTATTACATACTATTGTCGAGTAATTTTCTGATATAGATAATTCTGGAATGGCTTACGGAGGAAACGCATGCTAGCTAGCGGTATGTGTTGGTGTGATAAAGCTATTGGGTTGAAGCGGGTTTCATTTAGCGGAAATGTTCTTTAAACAGGGATGATCTCAGACAATAGTCAAATGAAAGCGTCTTATCATGTAATCGTCATGTACATTATGCAATCAGTTGAACCTAGCAGGCCTCTGTGCTGCAATGAAGTCTGGATTCCTGTCATCTGTCAAGAGACTGTACAGCATTTCAAATGCAAAGTTTGGGAGGAATTCTTTTAAATAGAGGCGTTATGGGCACGTAATTGTTAAAAAAATAAGTTGAAACGAATAGAAAAGGGGTTTTAAAAAGTCTGAGGTCTCATAAGACAAATCATAACTATTCTTTCTGGATGGTGTTTAGAAGTGACACAGGAAGTAGTTGATCTAAAATGGGAGACGATCGACCTTTTGTCTGCACTGCCCCAGGCTGTGGACAGGTAAGAGCTATTTTCTTGCATTGTTATTCTTAAATTTTTCTTTTCATGCCAGCCCTGTCTATTTATATAAGGTGTGTGTTTAAGATCTTTTTGGCCCTTAGTCTTGGGGCCAGTGACAGATTGTTGCCCCAAACTTTTGTTCTAAAATCACACCAGCTGTTTTAATCCCTGCTTCCACTGAGCAACTGTAAGAGGCTCCCATAGCACTGCATAACTAGATAACATAAGCCGTCATCAAAACAACAGATGGCCTGATATCATCCACCGCTTCTGTGTTTCTGGCTTCCATCTGATTTGAATTAGGATGAGACGAAAATTGATTGAAAACTTTGCAGCGGGTTAATGCATATGTGTCTCTGTTGATGTTTCTCTCATGTCAGAGGTTCACCAACGAGGACCATTTGGCAGTGCATAAACATAAGCATGAGATGACGCTGAAGTTCGGACAAGCTAGGACAGACACAGTTATCATAGCAGGTTTGTGGCCTACATAGATGAATTTATCATTCTCTTTGGTCAGAGCTTATAGCTTTGGTCATAGCTTGTGTTATAACCAGTTCACACCAGGAACGATAATAATGTGTTTATTATAAGCGCACGCTTAAGTTATGTCATCTACTGCTTTAAATGCTTCGGTTCTTTAAAGTCAGGTAGATTCTGATTGGCTGTCAATGTTTTATCAAAGAAATCATTCTGGGAGTGATTCCAATAATATAGTTTATTTATGTTGTAATAGATAAGGCAGATCCATTCTGCTTTAAAGAGCTTGAGCAATTAAAGTGTCAGACGACAGAAGTCATATAACTTGCTTTTTTGACAATATCTGATATTTATTCTCCACCAATGACATAGCCGCCTTTGAATGTTTGTATTAGTTGCTAATACTGTGTATGTGCTTGTTAAACTATACTCGTGAGTCCAGATGTCTTCACTACCAGTCAAACATTTTTAAAGAGTAAGATTTTTAATTTTTAATATCTCTTCTGCTCAGCAAGCCTGCATTAATTAGATCCAACGTACAGCAAAAAGAGTAAAATTCTGAAATATTTTTACTATTTAAAATAATTTGAATATTTTTCTATTTGAAAATATTTCAAAATGTAATTTATTTTAGCGATTTCAAAGCTGGATTTTTTTTTTTAGCATCGTTACTCCAGTCACATGATCCTTCAGAAGTCATTCTAATATTCTGATTTGCTGCTCAAAAAGCATTTATTATTACTGTTATGTTGAAAACAGCTGAGTAGAATTTTTTTAGGTTTCTTTGATGAATAGAAAGTTCAGAACAGCATTTATCTCAAATAGAAATCTTTTGTAACATTATAAATTTCTTTATCATCACTTTTGATCCATTTAAAGCATCCTTGCTTAAATAAAAGTATTCATTTCTATCCCCCCCTTCCAAAAAAAAAATTATACTCACTTAAAGCTTTTGAATGGTATAGTGTGTAATATTACAAAAGCTTTTGTATTTCAGAAGAATGCTAATCTTTGGATCTTTCTGTTCAGAGAATAATGACAAATTTGTACTCAACTGTTTTAAATATTGATGATAATAATACAAATGTGTTTTGAACAGCAAATCAGCATCTTAGAATGATTTCTAAAGGATCACTGAAGACTGGAGTAATGATGCTGAAAATGTAGTTTTGATCACAGGAATAAATTATATTTTAAAATGTATTCAAATAGAAAACTGTTATTTTAAATAGTAAAGATATTTTCTGCTTCTGGTGAGCAGAAGAGACTTCTTTAAAAAAACATTAAACATTTTACTGTTCAGAAACTTTTGACTGGTAGTGTATAGTCAAATAATATGACAACCCACTAGTGAGGACATTTTACTGGTCCTTATTAGTTAAAAAAGACTTGGCCAGAGCATGTTTTGATGTAAATCTAGTGTTTTGCACATGTTTTTGTAAGGGGTAGTTTTAGAGGTTGGGTTAGGGAATAGAAAATATCATTAACCTGATAGAAAATCAGTGGAAGTCCATGCAATGTCCTCAATAATACAGTCAAACAAATGTGTGTGTGTGTGCAGATCAGACACCCACTCCCACCCGATTTCTTAAGAACTGTGAGGAGGTGGGGTTGTTTAGTGAGCTGGCTGGCTCCTTTGAGCAAGATCTCCGCAAAACACAGGAGGAAGAGGAAAGGAGAATTAAGGGCACGGTAAGATTTCAAATAAGGAATGTGTGAAATATTAAAAGGTTAGCAACTTATATGCTCTATTTGAGAGAATTTTGTTAATGAACTTGATTTCTTGAACCTCAAAGCTTCCAGCTCTACAGACACCTACAGAGGTTAAAGAGAGGGAGGGGCCTCTTGAGATTGACTCCTCCCCTCCTGACAGCCCTGACTCCGCCTCCAGCATGACAAACAGCAAAGATGCAGTTGCCATGACAAAAGAGCCTATTGCTTTGAGGAAAGCCAAGGTTAATTTAAATTTATGAGAAGATCGATTACAGTATTCACTGTTGTTTTTTCTAGTGCTGCTTATAATGTTGTCATGTATCTCACTCTTGCAGGATGTTCCTCCACGAACTGCAGCGAGTTCCACCCCTACACCAACCATAGTGCGCCCAGGCTCGCTCCCACTTCACCAAGGATTCGACGCCATGAACCCGACTCAGCCCTCTCCCACCTCTGTTATCACTAGGACCCCTCCGTCAAACAGACTCAGGTACAAAAGCACTAGATTTGAGGGCGGTTCGTTTCAAATAGGGGTGCCTTTTTTATGCACTGTAGGTGTTGATCCACTCACATGAAATCACAAGCTTGACTTTGTGATAGGTTGTGTTCATCCTCAGGAGTGAAGCAGAAACTTTTTTTTTTTAATTGCATGAGTCATTTCAGTGTTCACACCTCTGCTTCCTCACCCTGCGTGAGGAAAAATGTCCTAAAATAGTACCTCTGTAACTCTCTTTTCAGCTCGCCGTCTGGTTCTTTTCCTATGCTGATGCAGCTTCCAAATGGCCAGACTGTTCCTCTGCTGCCCAGTCCAGGGCAGACTTCAGTCATATCGGTATGAGATCTCACACATATGCTTTTTATGGCATGAGTCAGGGTAGTTGATTATACATTTGCCATCTAACTAGTCAAGTAGTCAGTGAGGTCAGCTAGCTTATTTGTGTTTCATTTTTAATACTTTTATTATTATTAGTTTTAACACTGGTGCAATAAAGGGGTTGAATTAAACGACATAAATTCTTGGAGAGGGTTTTATCAAGCTGAGAGTGTACAGCGCAGTTAAAGGAGAAGTTCACTTCCAGAAATTATTAAAAAATGTACTGATAATTTACTGACCCCCTTGTCATCCAAGATGTTCATGTTTTTCTTTTTTCAGTTGTAAAGAAATTATGTTTTTTTGAGGAAAACATTTCAGGATTTCTCACCATATAGTGGACTTCTATGGTGCCTGCGAGTTTGAACTTCCAAAATGCAATTTAAATGCAGTTACAAAGGGCTCTAAATGATCCCAGCTGAGGTAGAAGGGTCTTATCTAGTGAAACAACTTGTTATTTCCTAAAAAAATTAACAATTTATATACTTTTTAACCTCAAACGCTCATCTTCTCTAGCTCTGTGTGAACTCTGTGTATTCCGGTTGTATTCCGGTTCATAAAATGAGATGGGAGTTTTTTTTAACCAACCTACCCTAACTGTCTTGAACTGGAATACAGTTTCACGCAGAGCTAGACAAGATGAGCATTCATCTAGCAAATAACCAATCATTTTGCTAGATAAGACCTTTCTTCCTTGGCTGAGAGCCCTTTGAAGCTGCATTTAAACTGCAATTCGGAAGTTGAAAATCGCGGGCACCATTGAAGTCCACTATATGAAGCGAAATCCTGAAATGTTTTCCTCAGAAAACCTTATTTCATTACAACTGAAGAAAGTAAGACATCAACATCTTGGATGACAAGGGGGCGAGTATCTGTAAATTTCTTGTTCTGGAAGTGAACTTTTCCTTTAAATGCTCTCTGAGCTTTCCTAAATTTATTCCTTTTAAATCATGGCCACTACAGTGTTCCAGTGTTCCAGTCTCTGGGTTTTTTGTGAAATCTATTTGTTTTATTTAATAAAAGGTTGTAGCTGTCAGTTTAGTATTATTTGTATTTTCAGCTTTCCTTTACATTTTTTTTTCATGCTTTTGTCACTTTTATTAGTTTTTTTTTATTTCTTTGTACAATTTTGTTCAGTTTTAGTATTTTAGTACTTAAATGGATAGTTCACACAAGAATTAAATTCTGCCATAAATTACTCACCCTCATGTCGTTCCAAACCCGTAAGACCTTTGTTCATCTTCGGAACACAAATTAAGATATTTTTGATGAAATCTGAAAGCTTTCTGACCCTGCATAGACAGCAATGAAACTACCACGTCCAAGGCACAGAAAAGTAGTAAGGACATTGATAAAGTAGTCCATGTGACATCAGTGGTTTAACCTTAGTTTTGTGAAGCTACGAGAAAACAAAAATAACGTCTTTATTCAACAGTTCAACAACTGTTTTATTAATGTCCCTGCTACCTTTCTGGACCTTGAATGTGGCAGATGCGTTGTTGTCTATGCATGGTCAGAAAACTCTTAATCAAAAATATATAATATTTGTTTTCCGAAGATGAACAAAGGTCTTATGGGTTTGAAACTTATTTTATTTTTAGTTACTTGCCAAGACAACATTTCTACATAATATACATTCATCTAATATTTATATTACAGCTTTATTTCAATTATTTCAGTAGTTAGTATTAATGCCATTGGAAGTCTGGAATATCTGCTACGCTTGTGGAGGAATTTGTGTTCTTGCACTCTGTGCTGTTTTTAACAGTTTTTTTTCCAACTTCTTGCACCATCAGCATGTCAAGTTAAAAATAGTTCCAAATTTATGCATTCCGCTGCACTCTGTCCAGCTGTTTTTTATACAGATGGTCTTTAAGTCGACTGGCTAGTCGATTATGAACATGTGTAGTGTGTTTCCACTTCCCACAGACAGATATCATTCCTAAATCAAAACAGTAGTAATTACTATTACCTTTACAGTATCTATTTATAACTTTTTCAGCAATATGACCCTCAAAGCAAGCTCACATCTGTTTTTTGTTTGTCTCTATGCTTTGTGTTTATAGAATGTTAAGCTTGTGTTGCTATGTGTGTGTATATATAGCTTGCCAGATCATCAAACCCAGTGCCCAATATCCCAGGGATTCCAGGCCCTCCTATTGGTGGGAGCAGCAGTGGCTCCTCCTCTCCGTCTGGATACAGTACACACTCTGATGCCAAGACGGTGAGAATGCGCACACGTACACCCACGCTAGCACACGCGGTGTTTACTTAGGTATAAATGCTTAACAATGGGCTTATTATGTAACGATTAACTAACTACAAAAAAGTAACACACAGGTTTTGAGCATTAAATTAAACGTTGTGGCGTTTCCTTGTGTTTGTGTATGGGATCTGTCTCCATCTAGAGGCTAAAAGCAGCACTATCTCAGCCGAGTCCTAGTGGACCAGCACCAATACAAAAAACTGATCAGACTGAGACACCATCACCTGCTCAACCACAGGTGCTCACAGACATCTCATACCTGTGTTGCATATATGCTAGTATTTGCCTGTTCATTTTGAATAGGGTTTGGTAAATTAATAGGTTTAAGTGGGATATTTTATAGTAAATAAGCTCAACTAAAGCATTATATATCAGTATACACTTTTTTACTGTCATCAGCTGTTATCAAAAATCAACATAGCAGCATTTATTTGAAATAGATTTTTTGAACAATGTAAAACTCTGTTTCAAATAAATTGCATATGCTGAAGTTCTCAATGTATTTTGACAGCTCATGCAATGTCTTTCAGGTATCCCCTGCTCCACCAAAAGGAGGACGCAGACGACGAGGAGCAGATATTGAGCCGGATGAGCGCAGACGCCGTTTTCTTGAACGGAACAGAGCTGCTGCTTCCCGTTGCCGGCAAAAACGGAAAGTGTGGGTCAATGCCCTGGAGAAGCGCGCTGAGGAGTTAGCGACTTCTAACGTCACGCTCACTGTGAGTCTGACAGAGTGTTGAATGAGTTTATTTGTATTTTTGATCATGTCATTGGTTGAGCCAGCATTGCTGGATCCGGCTGGTCAGAATTTTTTGGGGGGGAATGATCCTTTTTACCTTTTCCTTTTGTTTTTTTTTTGTTATTTTTTCCTTGTTATCTCTGCAAAGTAATAGGATAGTTCACCCAAAAATTAAAATTCCGTCATTAATTACTCACCCTCATGTTGTTCCAAACCTGTAAGACCTTCGTTCATCTTCAGCACACAAATTAAGATATTTTTGATGAAATCCGAGAGCTTTCTGACCCAACGCAACTGTCACGTTCAAGACCCAGAAAGGCAGTAAGGACATCAATATAATAGTCCATGTGACATCAGTGGTGGTTCAACTGTAATTTTAAATAAAGTTGTTATTTTTGTATTCTTTGCGCATAAAAAGTGTTCTTGTAGCTTCAAAAAATTATGGATGAACCACTGATGTCACCCTGCACTATTTTAACAATGTCCTGACTACCTTTGTGGGCCTTGAGAGCTCTCAGATTTCATAAAAAATATCTTAATTAATGACAGAATTTTCATTTTTGGATGAAGAGATCAGAGATAGTATATCCAGGGTTCGTACAAGGTGCTTAAAGTTTTTGAAGTACTTTAATTTGAGTTTTTCAAATTGAAGGCCTGAAAAACCCTGGAAATAGCAATATTCCTGAAGAGGTACTTAAAAAGTGCTTGAATTATTGAAAGACAATGTATCTTTTTTTTTTGCCTATTTTAGTTAATGTCATAAAACTATCGAGCTAAACTGGTAGTAGTACTGACAGTGTCATGTAAACATGGCTGAAGATACAAAAAGAGGAACAGATGAACCCAATCAATCGAGTCTGTTTGATTCAAACTCGACTTATTTTCACTTAAAGCGCTTCAGTAGCAAAAACCTGATCAAATTAGAGGAGCCATTCATTTTCAAATTTCGACATTGCTTATAATGATTTTAAAAAAACGTTGCATTACAACATGATTCACTGTTTTGAAGTGCTCAGATCAGATCAGACCTTCAAATCGTATATCGCGAATCATTTTATTTAGATCAGGGCTTTGGAGTGAGTTTGCAAATCATTTAATTTAGATCAGAACTTTGCAAATCGCAAATCAGTCGATTTAAATCAGAACCTCAAGTCGTACTTTGCGTATCGCGAATCATTTGATTCAGATCAGGACTTCAGAGCAGGTTCTTAAATCATTCTGCGAATTGAATGATTTCACGCTCCGAATCCTGATCTGAGTTGATAGTTTGTGAATCATTATTCAGATCAGGACTTTAAATTTGATTTAGATTGGAAGTTTGGAGTGGGTTCACAAATCTTTTGCTTTAGATAGGAACTTTGTGTATCACGAATCAGGTGATTTAAATCGGAATCTCAGGTCGCATGTTGCAAATCATTTGATTTAGTTCGGAACTTTGTGGATCATGAATCAGTTGATTTAAATCGGAACCTCAAGTTGCATATCACAGATCATTTGATTTAAATCAGAACCTCAAGTCGCATATCACAAATCATTTGATTCATGATCCACTTTGTGGATTTAAAATTAGAACATCAAGACACATATCGTGAATCATCTGATTTAGATCGGAACTTTGCATATTGCAAATCATTTGATTTAAATTGGAACCTCAAGTCACATTTCGCAATTTGATTCAGATCGGGCCTTCAAATCGCATATTGCAAATCATTTGCTTTAGGTCAGGACTTTGAAGCGGGTTTGCAAATCAATTAATTTAAATCGAAACCTCAAGTCGCATATCGTGAATCATTTGATTTAGAACGGAACTTTGCAAATCATTTTATTTAGATCAGGACTTCGAGTTCTTGAATCATTCTGCGAATTGAATGATTCCCGTCCGCTCTGCAGGTCCTGATCTGAAATGATGGTTCGTGAGTCATTATTCGCAAATCATTCAGATCGGGACTTCGGAGTGGTTTCACACTACTTTTTTTTTTCTTAAACAGTAAAAAACATCAAGCCTTATGTGAAATCTCTGATTGAAGTCCTTGAAAATAAAAAAATTAGTGCTTGAAAAGTCTTTGAAAGTCCTGGAATTGTAGTTTACAGTATCTGTATGAACCCTGTATATCCAAAAATGACCTTCATGCAATTTGATAATAAGACTACATTGATACAGTTGTTTATATATCCTTGACAGAGTGAAGTGTCCCTGTTGAGGACTGAGGTGACGCGTCTGAAAGAGCTGCTGTTGGCCCATAAAGACTGCCCTGTTACTGCCATGCAGAAAAAAGCTTATCTTGGTAGATCATCATCTTCCTACTCCTATCCGGCCAACATATTATCTTTATTCATCCTAAATCCCTTATGTGTAACACTCATTCTTCTTCCATTTCTCATTATAGCTGCAGGAGTGGATGAGAATGCAGCATCAGCGTTGGTGATGCCCATGTCGGTACCGGCGCCGGTGTCGGTTAACGGTCTGAGCGTGCGTGCGGCAGAGGCTGTTGCCGTTTTAGCGGGAATGGGCTCGGGCCAGTGGAGTAACACAGCTGGAGATGCTTCCTCCCAATCGCAGCCCACATCCAGATGATGAGCATGTCCTTCAGCCAATGGGAACTAAATATACTTTCAAAAGAGCGAAGCCCCCTTTCCCCCTCAAAACTGTCAGTCCTGGTGTGTTTGTAAATGCTCTCATGTGACAAATGGGAACCAATGTTACCACGCTCTGACCACACCCCGCTCACCCGTAGCCTATCACAGACTCTCCCCAGGCTAAGTAGTGACATCATAGGACGCCCCTGTCAGACTGCACAGACTAGGAAGCACTGCAGTGGAAATGAAGTCTCTTCAGTCATCTCTATAAAATACACCTTTACATATACTTGTATAGATCTTCTCACTAATGCATTGAGTTGATATTTGTCTTGTTTGCAGATATTTCTAATTATTTTGCATTTTATTCAATGGTTTTTCTAATATAATGATTCGTTGCATGATTCTGGCCACAATAGAAAGATGATACTACACTATGCAGATAAGTTTAACACCTCCTTTCTCAGTCTCTCTTGGTGATGCTATCTCACACATACTCGCTCTTTCCATTTCTCCCTTCTCTTCTTCTCTGTCTTAATTTTATTGTCGTATCTAAAGTAATTTCTCTCAGGTCCGTGCTTCTGTGGCTGTTTTTGTGAAGATCGTGTCTCACATTTAGCGTAACCTGTCGCCGCAGAATGGACTCGCAAACGCTTAAGAATGGAGAGAAAATATATTTTTATATTTGAATATCGTTATTGGTTTGTCTGCATTTTGCAATATATATATGGATATAACGGGTAGCGTAACCACGTGGACATGTTTTAGATCAGTATGATTATGATATGCTCTGCTGAATTATAGGTATCTTTAACCAAAATACATAAATCCTTTTGCATTAGAGGTTAGGCCCCCAAAGTCGAAATGCATCTGGTCTCGTAACAGGGAACACGTGCACAAAAACTCACGCGTGATGACTCTTGTGCTTGCATTTTGTGAATGTACAGTAGTTAACTAACCCGGCTATGAATGTGAAGTCTCGTTTCAAAATTATTGAAATGCTTAATAATGAATACGTTGGGTGTTAGAATGGTGTTACAGAAATAAAACATTATTTCTTTTTGGGGCCTGAAAGACACACACTTGGCCACCCTGAGTGATTTTCATCTGGTGCACACAACTAACACATAACTTATTAAGTTGTATTCCATTAAACCGTTCATGCCTGATCACTTTTTAAAAAAAATAGAATAATGTTAGTTTAAGCTTGGCTTTTGTATCAAAACTTGCTGGGGTTTTTTTTAAATCTAAATTTAAATATCTTTTTTTTTTTTTTTTGGAAGCCCATTCTTGCCATATAAGAAGAAAAAATCATGACATAAAAAGACAAAATCATGACATAAAAGTAATAGATAATTATTTCATGAAAGTCATAATTATGACATCAAAGGTCCAAAATAAATCTTGTTTAAATATCATATAGGCATGATTTTTAATGTCATTTTTATGACCTTTTGTCATTTGTTATGATTTACCAAAGCATTTTTTCTTATGTGGAGGAAATTGGCATTAATTAGTTTTGATCAATGGCATCATTTTTCCTCTAATATCATGTTTTGATTAGATTATGTGTAGATTATCTAGGTGTTTTTTTTTTATGATCCAATCTGCCATATCAGTTTTTGTCATTGACCTTCCTTGCATCTGGATTTATCCTATTTGGATGTAGAACGTACTGCTTTCCACAGTGTGTATAACTCACTGATCCCAAACTGTGTAATGTGTAAGTGAAGCCCTTAAACTAGAGCTGTAAATATGAAATGAGTGTCAGCGTACAAACATTGCTTACTGTATGATATTGACTAACTGAAACGGTCCTTAAGATATGTTACAATTAAACATTGTTGGAACTCTATCCTCTTGTACATTCAATGAGATGCGTTGAGCTGGTTTATGCAATTTTGATCACCTTGTTTTGAAGGAGAGCTATTCCTCTGTGTATATAGAAGTGGTACGGTGGGATTTGACTGCTCTGTGTATATGGAACAGCTTGGATGAGGTGCATGTGCACAGTGTTGTTTATCAGTGTGAGCAATATATTATAAACAATACAAACCTTGTATATTGCCAGTGTATAACGTATTTAAAATGAGGACATGTTCTTGAATTAACATGTTAGTTACAAAATCAGAAGACACAGGTAAAGACTAAAATGCTACAGTAAGTACCTGCTAATTGGTTAATAGCCTACATAGTTTGTTGATATCAATTATGCTGTGTGTGTTACATGCCCTACTTGTGTATATCACTTCAAAGGAATAACCTACCCAAAATTTTACCCACTGGTCTTTCAAAACCCCTATATAATGTTGTTTTCCCCCTTTTGACAGACGTGAAGCTTCATCAAAATGTCTCTAGTTGTGTTTCACAAAAGAAACTGGGCCTACCTATGCACTTAGAAAGACAAAGGTGAATAAATAACGACAGAATTGTCATTTTTGGGAATAAACATTACTTTTCACCATTGAATTCAAGATATTGAGTTTGATAAAGATGATTCTCTCTCACCACAGCAGAGGGAGCAAAATCGCCGCGGCTTCAGAGCACTGGCTCCCAGACTCCTCATCCCGAGCTCTGGTCATGTGACTCTTCCCATCGGTTGGGATTTCTCTCTCGGCATGGCGGAGATGATGGAGCTCGGTCTGCTATCTAATGCCATTTGTTTTTCATTGTGAGGAGGACACGGGTATTTTAGTTGTCGGTAAACCGTTCTGCGCCGTTCTTTCCCCCGGTGTCAGGCCATAATGGCGGAGCGCGGTGTGGATGTGTCCGCTCTCCCCCAAGAGGTCCGGGAGCAGCTCGCTGAGCTGGACCTGGAGCTGTCGGAGGGTAAGCCTTTAAACAACAACGGCTCTTCTTTTCTTGTTTAAACGGGTGACTTATGCTGGATATGTATTAAATGACAGGCTCAGTCTTGCATCCTCGACGAGAGCATCCACACACAGGTTCCGTGATGATGATGCTTCAATGTCGCCGCCGCCGCTCGCGAAAACATACTGACCTCTTTTTCTGCATCTCACTGGTTCAACGTCGCATTTATCCGCGTTTTAAACGTCCATTCCGCTTTGTTTTGCTCTTTAATTGTCCTGACATTACTTTTATATGTGTCCTTATTTACTGTTGCATTGCGCAAAACAAAAACACCCAATCTGTGAAGCGCTTTGGACATATTTATGTGATTATTTACAGGCCACGGTTATTCTGCATATGTCTCTGTTCATACTTCATACAGACTCTATCAACTAATAATATTCAGTGTTGTATATTTAGTCTTTACTTAATCTGATAATGGAAAAATATATTAAAATAATATACTGTTTGAAAACAATAGCTTTAATAATATTTACACTATATATGCTATTATAAAGGGTAACTTAATCTGTTTATAAGTAAACTTTAATGGGTAAACTAACATTTATCCTAAAGCCTATGCTTTATTAATAAGCACACTGCTTGACACATTGACAGTGCTATTAATAGACCTAAACAAATGTTTCCTCCATAAACAATCAACACCCATATAAGATTCAATGAGAGGTCATGTATGGCAAGCCGTTTTAACATTTATTGGTTAGAATGAAAAGGTACCTTTTTTTTCAAATAGTGACTATTTTTTTTGGTTTGTTTTTTATTTCTCTAGTGTGCATTAGATATTACTTATTCCTTTGCTAATTATTTCATTGCATTCTACAAAGCCCTGTCATTTAGATACATAGTTAAAATAGTTACTGATGGTATGTATTCTAATTATCAGAATGTATTGTTTACATTTTCACTAGTACTGTTAGGTATTATTTCTTATTCATTGTATTTAATATAGTGCTGTCAGTCGATTAAAATAAATAAGCAATCACATTTTTCTGAAATTAATTGCTAATCCCACCTAACATAAAATTTTTTAAATATACTTTATATTGCAATAATTTCACATTCAATCTTCAAATATCTTTTGTATTAAATTTAGTGCTGTCAGTTGATTAAAAAAATAATGAATCACACATTTTTCTGAAATTAATCGCTAAAGATCGTGATTAATCCCACCTAACGTTGAATTTTTTAATTATACTTTTATATACTGCAATAATTTCACATTCAGTCTTCAAATATCTAGAAACAACATGAGGACAGTATATTTTTAAATATTTTTAAAATTTTTTTTTATGACTGAGGGTATCACTGGTACAGTATTTTGGTATATATTTGGTATATCTTCTGTTTCCTGTGGTCATAAAGACGTTCTGCGTCTAAGTAAATGCAACTTTTGTCAAGAAAAAAAGAGACAGAAGTAGCAGTTGTGAGTGAGGTGTTCAACCCTAGGCCCGCCCCTGCGTTAACTGCGTTAAATACTTCTATCCCCGTTAAACTGGAAAAATTACTCGCCTGCATTAACACGATAATTAAATTATTTGAAAATTTGTAAAGATGTAAATTTTTATTTATAAATATTAAAATCTTTATGAAATAAATACAGCCCATTAAATAGAAGTCAACTGTCAGTATCCCACCAACAGACCAATAGCAAAATTTGAAATTTATTGTCCAGTAATTGCTAGCATCTAACGAATAGTTAATTGCACATTTAAAGAAAATGCTAGTCACTAATACATTAAAGTAATTATTAGTAACATAAAAGTTCTATGGAATAAATGTTAAAACAGCTTGCCATAAGACATGTAAATCGCTCACTCAGACAATGGAACTTGGCATAAAGTGGACTGGTGTCACATGTGATATATAGCTTCAATGTCATGCCCATAACGCACATATGCACATGTATAAAATTCATATAAACAAAGCATTACTCTTTATTTAGCGTTTTAAATGGTCTTCAGTATGAACAGTGATCCAAGACCTCAGGTGAAACAGAAATACACTGAAGAATTATAACACAGATGTGTGTGTGTGTGGTTGTTTACATTTAATGTGCCGTTATTGTCGTTGTGATTCATTGCAGAAGGGGCTCTGTTTGTTTGCGTGTGTGTTTAGTCATCCTTATGTGTTATATAAGCCTTTCAGCAATGGTGTATGAAAGATTCAGAAGAGCAACACAATATCTTAAACAGCATTACCGAAATATAAAAAGAGATTCTCATTTATCTCTGCTCCAGAGAATCGTTTGATATAACAGCTGATCTGCCATCAGTGCAGCCTGCGCTCATTCTCAGTACATCTCCCACACAGCAAATCAAGACAGCACCTAGAGGCAGATTACAAATGATGGGCTAGCTTGCTTTGGCTTCACTTACTTCATTGTCGTGTGTTTTTGGATTTTATGACAGTTGCGTACATCATCTTGTGTCCTTGCTGATGCAGTTTTGCAAACACACACATGCTTATCTCTTTCTGTCTTTGATGTGTTTTTAATTTCCCCAAGGTTTGACTTCCTGAAGTATGCGTTATATATATATATTTATGTATTAGCTAAGACTGCGTATCTGTTTCTCAAAGCCCACAATGCAGTCCTGGCACAATTCACGGTCCCCACCTACAGTCCTCAATTTTTGGCTCTTAGAGAGGAGATGCCTACTGCAGCCTTTAAAATGCCGTCAAAACTGACTTATCCAGTAATAGCGAGGTTTGCTTTAGAGTAACGTTAGTCGTGTATATGAGCATATGTTTAGCATCACACCCATATCGTCTTTCCTTTGGACTAATGACTGTATGGGTGACAGCACAAAGAAAAGGTCACAATGAAAGACTCTTTATTTCAGTCTTTAAAGGACCAGTGGGAGTGTGGCTGCTTCCGGTTCATTGCTCAAAGACCCTGCTTTGATGATTTTTGTTTGGGTTCAGACATAGTAGTAGTGTAGTTATGGCCATTTGACAGTAGTTATAGCGCTGATGTTATTTTTAGTCAGCTGAGATCATGTTGTCCTTTTATTGTTTTAATAGCAGAATAATGTGTTATGACTATTAACACATTAGCGTGAGTATTAACAGTCACAGTCACAACAAAATAGTACTGTAAAATATGATGGTATTGGATAGGTTAACATGCTGATGGCTTATTTTTTTAGACATTGAACCACACATTTGGCTAAGGGTGGTATGAATGATTGATTTATATAGCACAGTGCATTTACTTAGTTGTTAAAATATCCTTACATATAAAATATATATATAAGAATATGTTGTTAAAATATAATATCCATATGATAAAAAAGTCCTTAAAATAAAATAATAAATAAAAAAACTATCCTTGCATGTAATATCCATACATTTATAAATATGTAGCTAAAATTGCTACATTTTTTATGTATGTGCAAGCATAAAAAAATGGTTATTGTTGAATCCTGGTAATTATACAAATAGGCTTAATATTATATGAAAAAATCCTTGAATATAATATGCATACATTTAAAAATATTTTGCTAAAATTGCTACATTTCTTCTGGGCCAGCGGACAGTATTTTTGTCAAGCCCTGTAAATTATACAAATAGGCTTAATTTTTAATAAAAATATCCTTACATATAATATCCATATGATAAAAAGTCCTTAATATAAAATAATGATAAATAAAATATCCTTGCATATAATATCCATACATTTATAAATATAGAGCTATAATTGCTACATTTTTCCTGTACCAGCAGGGGAAAAAACATTGTTGTACCATGTAAATTATACAAACAGGCTTAATATTAAATAAAAAATATCCTTGTATATAATATGCATACATTTAAAAATATATTGCTAAAAATTACTACATTTCTCCTGGGCCAGCAGACAAAATATGGTTATTGTTGAGCACTGTAAATTATACAAATAGTCTTAATTTTGAATAAAAATATCCTTACATATAATATTCATATGATAAAAAAAGTCCTAAAAATAATAATAAATAAAAATATCATTGCATACAATATGCATACATTTATAAATACATAGCTAAAAATTGCTACATTTTCCTGTGCCAGCAGAAATTAAAAATCCTTATTGTTTAACTCTGTAAATTATACAAGTAGGCTTAATAAAAACAAATAATATCCTTGCATATAATATGCTACATTTCTCCTGGGCTAGCAGTCAAATTATTCTTGTTGTCAATCCCTGTAAATTATAGGTCTTATTTTTTTAAATACCCTTGCATATAATATCCATATGATAATTAAAAAAAAAATAAAAATAATAATAAAATAAAAATATCCCCCTTAGACAGCAGAAATAACATGAACTAACAGGTAACTCTGTTTTTAACAATTTTCAAAAAAATCTAAAAGTTTTCTCATTGTGCATTCCAGTTAATCTCAATCAAACTGCAGTTGTGTTATTTTGCTTAAGTAAAAATTAACAACAACAAAAAAAAACAGCTAACCAGTGTTGCCAAGTCCGTGGTTTTCCCGCAGAATTGGGCTATTTTAACATGGTTGCCTGTGGGTTGTTTTTCATGTCCGCAGTTTGAAGCGAACCCAATCACATAAACATAAATAAATATTTAGCTCCTGGAATGCTAATTTTACCAGAGGAATCCCACCAAACAATGTGTATTTTACCCCCCGTAAGGTGATTTTTCCTGAGTAAACTCCCTTGAAACTGATTTGGCTACTTTTGGGCTAATTTTGAGTAGCAATTGGGTGGATTTTGTTGTGAAAACCTGGCAACCCTGCAGCTAACTAACACAATAAAACATGATAACATAATAAAAAACTTATAATAAACTCTTATAAGCCCTGTATATTATACATATTAAGGAAAAACATCCTAAATTTATTATATATATTTTTTATTTTATTATTTTTTTTATTATATCATATTTATTATTTGTACATATAAATAGTGTTAAAGCAATTACTTCTGTGCATGTATTTGTTTACAGTAACAAGACAGGAGATGATTTTTAAGATGACAGTTCTTCAGAGACTCCACCAACAGCTTGTATTCATTATTTGTAATGTACGTGTGTTGTGAATGAAATAGTTTGTTTCTGTGTGTCCGTGTGTCTTTGTGACAGAGGAAGAGGGGTGGAGATAGGAGGTTGTGACACACTCACACACAATGAGCACCATTGAAAGCATCAGGGCTGAGCAGTCGTGATCTCTGCTTGAATTCCCAGCACATACTCAGACGCTTTTATGCTCTTAAGCTGATCAAATGAGCTGTGTGTGTATGTGTGTGTGTGGAAATCCTCTTCCATAGCTGGTCAGCATATACTTAAACTAAGGAGGCTCGGACCAGCTGTATAATGCATCTGATTGTGTGCATCTGTTCAGGTAACCTTAGTAGCTTAAGCGCCTACTGTGACTGTAGGAGGACAGGCAGGCTTTCTGAGTTGTAAAGAAAAGAAGAGAAAGAGATAGAGTGGGGGAGAGAGACCTAGGGACAAAACACAGAGAGTGAGAGATTACTCTAATCTAGGTCACAGAGCATCGGGAAGCAAAACACTCATTTACCCATGATTCACAGCAAGCTTTCTGACATGTTGTGCTGTCTCTCCCACTGACTCTTCTCTGTTTTCTCCTCTTTCCCACCATGTGATTGCTTGATGTCTCCTTTGTTTTAAAAAAAAAAACCCTGGTTCATCTAGCTAGCTCGCTCTCAAGTGCACGTCACACAGGACATGTTAATAGTTAATATCTTTTGCAATGCTTGCGATATGGGTTCCTCGCAAACTGAATTATTCACCGGTCTGTGATGGACATCAGGTCTGAAAAAAAGAGATGCACACTTTACTTGTAGTACACACATAGACACAAATTCAGTCAGTGAGAAGAGTTTTTCTATGGGCCTTAATGATTTTCGTGATGTGGAATTTTTTTTCAAATTCCGTTTTAATTTTTCAGGATTCCGTTTTTTCTGTTTACATTTTTCTCAACTCCTTTTTAATGGTTAAATGAAATGTTTTTAATTAAAAATAATGTCTGATAAATTAAAATCATGAAACTTATACAATTTCAAATCAATTAATTAAAAGTTTTACAAAACGTTTAGGGCCCTATGAAATGATTTGTTTTTTCCCCACCATTTGCTTTATTGTGTGTAAATAAAATTATGTGTTTTAGCATGTCTAATTATTTGAATACATACTTAATTTATTCAAATTTATTCTTAAAATAACCTTATGAAAGTTTTTTTTTCCCCCTCAGAAGTTCTTTAGAAATTTTCTGGTTATCAAATGAAGGCATAAAACATTAATTTCATGTATCTTTTAAATTCAAGAAAAATAAACAAACTTTATTTTTTGGTCAAACAAAGGGGATTTACAATTTAAAAAATGGAAGAAATGTTGTGTGATTATACCCTAAAAAATGCCCTAAATATTATTTGTAGAATTGCTCTGAGAGTCACATGAGCATTTTAAGCGTTTCTTTTGAGAAAAACTTTTATCATATCAAATACAAACAGAAACTTGAAGGTCTTTACAGCAACCCGTCAAAATAAAAGTTTGGTTTAACTTGAAGAAACTGACAGAAATTAATTACTTAATGTAATTATAATACTAATACTACTAATACAGTTATAATTAAAAATATTTTTTTATGGAATATTTACCAGAAAAATTATTTACCAAAAAAATGTATATACATTTATGGAAAAAAAGAGAAATAAATAAAATAATAATTTTTTTTTGTAATAAAAACCAATTAAGTAGAGATGCTTTTTATTATTAAAAATGTAATGTAACCATTAAAATGGAGTCCAAAGTTTAACATTTATTAAATTGCTGTTAAATTGTGTTTTATGATTTCAGTTAATTAAAAAATGCTTTTTGATTAATATTTTTAATTTAACCATTAAAACAGAGCAATTAAAACAGAAAAAAAAATGGAATCCAAAAAACTTTTTTTTTTTCAGAATTTCAAGATAGAAACTCGCGATTGTGAGTTATAATGTCAGGATTGCAAGTTATAAAGTGAGAATTGTGGGATATAAACAGTTATGACTATTTCTTGCAATTGCAAGTTTATATTCCACAATTCTGACTTCTTTTCTCAGAACTGTGCAACAAAAACTCACAATTGCGAGTTATAATTTCCAACTCTGCGGAAAACTTCAGCTCACAGTTCTGACGTTTTCTTAAATTGCAAGTGTACATCACACAGTTGTGAGTTTATATCATGCAGTTCTGAGAAAAAAAGTCAGAATTGCTAGATGGGATCTCACAATTGCAAGCAAAAGTCAGAAGTGTGAGATAAAAAGTTGCATTTGCATTTTTTAATTTTTTATTCAGTAATGGAAACAGGCCTCCATAGGTAACAATTAACTAGAGAGCATGTGACTAAGAAAGGTATGAGTAATAATTTGTATATTACAGTTCTGTTTCTCACCTGTGTAATGACGTTTCAGAACTGAAGATGGACATTTGTGTGTTTGTGACAGCATAAACTGTTTCTGGTCATGCATTCACTCAGCAATTTCAAACATTCCTGTGCTTTTATTGTGGCTAAAATAATCTCTCCGAACACGCATAAATAATTTCTCATGTGAGTAGGCTTTCGTGTTGTATTGGTGTGTGTATGTATGTATTTAAGTGGGTTGTATTTAGAGTCACAGTTGCTATGGTAACAGTAGAGTTCGCCTTAGGCTGGTCTCATTCATAACGAATAAAGCTAAAAGCAGTAAGAAGCCCATATGCCACAAGAACAGTAAAAACAGTATAACATAATAACCATTAAGCCGTATTACACACTCACCACACAGTATGACCTTTATTAGAGGGCTGCTGAAAGGTGAAGTGTGTAATTTTTGTGTCACAACATAATTGTAAAAATAGCTGAGAACAATGTGAATGGTGCTTTCCTGCACAAATCCTGCTGCTACAATGTTAGGGGTTGTAAGTGTTGCTATGTGGTTACAAAAGTGCAAAAGTTAGGTGGTTGCTACTTGCTAGGATGTTCTGGGTGGTTGCTAGGTGGTTGCTTGCTGGCTTAGGTCGAGTTCTTGTGGTATAGTATCTGTTTGTGTGTGTCTAGTACCTACTTAACCATATTTTGGGGACAAATTTGTACCCAAAAGTGAGTAAAACCTAACAAAAAGTTTAAAAGTTTTTTAAAATTGTAAAAATCCAGTTTTCTGTGAGGAGTAAGTTTAGGTAGGTTAATTATCTTTATATAAAAACAAGTCTATGTAATGTCCCCATTTAGATAGCTAAGTAAACTTGTGTGTGTGTGTGCATGCATAAGTACATTTATACAAAGAAATAAATTCTAAATTATATTTTAAATAATTACGATTAAATAAATATAAAATAAATGTACTTATAAATACATATACTTAAAATATTAAAGGGGTCATCGGATGCCCATTTTCCACAAGTTGATATGATTCTTTAGGGTCTTAATGAAAAGCCTATAATATTCTTTGGTTAAAAATTCTCAATGGTTGTGTAAAACAACACCCTTTTTACCTTGTCAAAATCAGCTCTGCAAAAATCATCCCATTCTGGTCGAGGCTGCTTTAAATGCAAATGAGCTCTGCTCGCCCCGCCCCTCTCTTCTCTCTGTGGAGTGACGAGCCTGTTTACTTTAGCCGCACGTTTAGCCGCTAAACTTGCTAACTAGCATGTTATTAGGAAAGGTGATTGCAGAGATTCATACAAAGAAACCCTTATACTCACTTCTGCTGTAGGTGAAGCTGGATCACAAATGATTTGCACGAACATTGACGCATTTATGTAGATCAGGAGGTGCATTCCATTCACAAACAAATGTAATCCACTGCATCTTTAGCGGCTCAGATGTCGGGAGTAAATGATGACCACTATGTTCATTATTACATCCAGCAACACAACACCTCAATCACTCAGTCAAAGATATATTTGTCTAACTTACATCCCTGCTCCAACATTGAAACAATGGAGGTCGGACTGTGACAGCTGATCTGAGGTAAGATGCTCATGTCAATCAACTATCGTGGGAGCGGCCTCTGTGTGTGTGATGCCACACCGACAGGCATCTGAGAACGGCTCGACTTGAAAAAGGGAATATTATTTTTACAGATTAATTAAAAACCGCTGCATGGATTTTCATCATTATAGGGTAGATTTGTACATACACTGCCAACACACATTAATGTTCAAACAACATGTAAAAGTGAACTTTGCATCCGATGACCCCTTTAAACTTAAATACAGAGTATGTGTGTGTGTGTGTGTGTGTGTGTGTGAAAGTGTGTAATCCTAATCGTATTTTCTCCCTCAACTTCAAAAATCATTTCAAAATCATCCTACATCACTGCAGAAGTACCAACCCAGTCTTTGCAAAGTGAACATGCAAAGAAGATCAAACACCCTTAACAAAAAAGGTAAAACAGCGATATAGGACGATTTTGAAGCTGAGGGAGAACATAAGATGGGAGTTTTTCGACATAACTGTCATGAACCGGAAAAAAACAGAGTTCAGGGAAAGTAAGATAAGATGAGTGTTTGAGATTAAAAAGTATACAAATTGTATTATTTTTATGAAAATAACCGATCGTTTCGCTAGATAAGACCCTTTTTGGAAGTTCAAACTTGGGGCACCAAAGCATTCCACTATAAAGAGAAAATGCTGAAATGTTTTCCTCAAAAACATAATGTCTTTACCACTGAAGAAAGAAAGACATGAACATCTTGGATGACAAGGGAGTGAGCACATTATCTGTAAATTTTTGTTCTGGAAGTGGACTTCTCCTTTAATGTGTTGTGATCAATGCCACGTGAACCGATCGTCTTTTCTTCTTCACTTAAAGCATGAAAAAACCCATTAATGAACATCAGACCGTATTTTATTTAATCTGTGGAAAGATGTCAGTACACACAGTGTTTCAAGTTTAAGTCCACCAAAGTTAATCTACTATTCTGTCTGATTTGTTTGTCAGACAGAATGGTGGATTTGGCCTTATGATTGGTCAGATCGCTTGTGCCTAAAAATAATGCCATTCATTGAAAAAAAAAAATCATAAGGGTCCTAAAATCTTTATTAGCGCTTAAAATTTTATTTTAGATTGATTTAGTCTGATCTGGACACCTCTTCAGGTTTGACAGCACTTTAACTTGCACTTGCACACAGTAAAGCACACTGTAAACACAGGTCAGATCATCCCCATATACTGTGTTACAAAGTGAATTAGGAAGGTTACACCTGACAAGGCATGTTCCCAGGTGTGTGAAGTGGTAATTTGAGTCTTGTTGTCACCTGCATGCACACACCCAGGTAACCCTGACTTTACTGTTTCCACGAGCAGGTTTTCAAAGCCGGTTTGTCGGTTGTATAATATAGAAAGACTCAAGAACAGATAAGAATGATTTGAACTCCCTGTTGTGTCTTTTACCCTGTCACTCTCTGTCTGTCTGTCTGTGTTTCTCCCTGTCTCTCACAGTCTGTTTTTATATTCTCAGCAGAACAGGAAACCATGTCATAGGGTAGAAGATTTAGCACTGGAGAACATGACATCATCCAGAGGGAAAGGAAATGTGTGTGTGCATGTGTGTGCGTGTGTAAGGAAAGACAGAATGTTGGATGTGGACAAAAGAACAGGGAAGGAGGGCAATGAAATTCTACTTGAGTACAGTGTGATACAGTGTTGGCAGTTGCTGAATGGTGAGTCACCATCTGGTTATGGGTTAACCGAGGCTGTGTATGTGTGTAGGGACACAATGGAGAGATAGCCGTATTGTGTCTTGAGTGAAAGTCATTGTGAGCGCTCTGTTGTGTCATAGTGTTTTAGGGCCAGTGATGCAGCACACCAGAGGGAGGGTAAATATGAGTATCTGAAAACTTTGTAGCCAGGGAAAGTTAATGCTTTTCAAAACAACAAGCCAAATTCTCTCTCAGTTGCAGTCACAGTCAATTTAGGAAAAAAAATGAAAAAGATGTTTGTCCATCAAAGAAAGAGAGCTCTTTCCTTCATACACACACTCTAGACAGTGAGACACGTACATATTCCTGCTTCAGATCCAACTTTCCCACAGTCTGAGCAGCTGGTGTGCATGTCTGTCGTACAGAAAGTCACCAAGGGATTAGATGGCTCTATTGCTCTATTGTAATTACCTTTACAGAAATGCCTAATGTAACACCAGTAACATCAACAAGCTTTTTTTGCAATATCAAGAATTGCCAACACAGAAATAAATCACATTTTAAAGGGGTCATCGGATGCTATGTTCACTTTTACATGCTGTTTGAACATTAATGTGTGTTGGCAGTGTATGTACACATCTACTTTATAATGATAAAATCCATGCAGTGGTTTCCTGTAAAAATAATATTCCGTTTTTCAAATCGAGTCCATCTCAGATGCCTGTCGTTGTGGCATCACACCGACAGAGGCCACTCCCACCATAGTTGGTTGACATGAGCATCTTACCTCAGATCAGTTGTAACAGTCCAACCGCCACGTTTTGATGCCAGAGCAGGGATGTAAGTTAGACAAGAATTGAGCGATTGAGGTGTTGTGTTGCTGGATGTAATAATCAACATAGTGGTGGTCATTTACTCCTGACATCTGAGCCGCTGAAGATGCAGTGGATTATGTTTGTTTGTGAAGTGAATGCGCCTCCCGATCTCCCGAGTTCAGATGCAAACGCACCTAAATCCATCTGATGTCTTTCTTTAAAAAATGCATTTTTATCAGGCTCAGATGTATAGGTTTCTATGTAAGTACCGGTACTTCTGATTGGGCTGAGGCTGGTATTTTAGCGAGTTTGAAGTAAAAGTATTTGATGGACATATAATATGTGTCAAGAGCATTCACACAGTATCATTATCTCATTTTCAAGATGGCTTTTAGCTGGTTTTGCATCTGAACTCTTCATATCTCCGTCTGTGTTCGCGCGAATCATTCGTGATCCAGCTTCACCTACAGCAAAATTGAGTATAAGGGTTTTTTTCATGAATCTTTGCGATCGCCTTTTCTAATAACGTTCTAGTTAGAAAGTTTACCGGCTAAATGCAGCTAAATGCGGCTAAAGTAAACAGGCTCGTCACTCCACAGAGAGAAGAGAGGGGCGGGGCGAGCAGAACTCGTTTGCATTTAAAGCAGCCTCGACCAGAATGGGATGATTTTTGCAGAGCTGATTTTGGCAAGGTAAAAAGGGTGTTGTTTTACACTACCATTGAGAATTTTTAACCAGACTTTTCATTAAGACCCTAAAGAATCATATGAACTTGTGGAAAATGGGCATCCGATTACCCCTTTAAAGTATATTATCATAGCAAAGAATTGTTTTACATTGTAAAATGATCAATTATTAATATTTTACACAATTATATTTTTATTGTATTTTGAATGGAGCTTTGATGAGTGTAAAAGAGTACTTTCCAAAAAATCTTGCTACCTGATCTCATGATGAAAACAAACTTGAGGGAACTTTTTCACAAGACGGAAAATACGTAGAATTAAGTACATATCAATGCAGTTTCCAACAGAAATAAACACTAGAGGCAGTAAAACAGCGAGCACTTGTAATCATTTTTGTACACAGTTATGGTCACAGCTTTCTTGGTAGCCCAGCCAGCACGGAATTAGACTTACGATGCAGAATCCTTGGGAACGAATCCCGTAAAACACATGACTTGCGATGAAAGAACTAAAAGGTGAGAAATCAAAAAAGTAATGGCATGCTTGCGATTGTGTTTTTACGTCAAATTGGCTTTTGTTTGTACTATCAGGTAGGTTTAGGTGTCGTGCAAAAGGTACATTATTTTAAAATGTCACAAAGCATTACAGTCAGAACTTCATCTGTTCCGGGGAAGAAAACGAACACTTATTTAGCACCACACAGTGTTCATTTCACATTGAATATGTCACGAAAAATACATGGCAATATGTATTTCGCGTTTTGCAAAAAAGTTCCCACAGGTACATTTTTGTCATGAGTTCAATTTGAAATCTTATTGACCACAAATATTTGAATGGTAATGTGTTTATTTATTTGCTAAAGCCATTATTCCATTTTAATCTCTCAGGTGAAGGGAACATCGGATGCAAAATTCACTTTTACATGGTTTGCATTTAAATGTCTTAGCAAACTGTGGACACAAGCACCCTACGAATGATAAAAATTCATTCACTCCTGTTTTTTAATCCTCCTAAAAATGAAACTTCTTCGTTTTGATTTTCTGAGCAGTATGATGTCATATTGCTTAAGCCCTGCCCACCACAGATGGACAGTCCCATATTAGCATATTTCGGCCCTCAGCCAGTTGTAAACTGTCCGCCATTTTCTCCACACTCGAGCAGCTGTAACGACAACGTCTCCTAAACAATTAGTTTTTGTTTTTGATGGTAATGTGACACCAAATACACAAAAAAAAGAAGAGGGGGTGGAGTCAGTAGTAGCTTATTATAATTTAAAGAGACATGCACAGAAATGGGTCGTTGTGAACAGAGCTTTTTCTTGACAAGGTAAAAAGGGTGTTTATACAAGACCACTGAGGAATCTTAACTAAAGTATGTTGCAGATATTTCATGAAGACCCTAAAGAATTATGCCTTGTGGAAAATGGGTATTTGATGTTGATGTTTAATATCGATATGCATGTAAATGTATATTTATACAAGAATGACAAAAACATTTTTAGGTTGCCAGAGGAGCTTTTTAAAATTATCTCTAGTCATTTTTGTATCTTGCTAATGTAGTCAAACTGTAACACTAATGTAGCTTTATCTCTTAAAGGAGTGTGGTTCTCCTTCACCTCCTTTCTCTCAGGGCCAAGAAAATCCCCATGTGTTTGTCTGTGTGTATGCATGCCTGCCAGTAGATGTTTATGTATGCATAAACTAAATCATGGAAAATGCCAGAGATGGGAAAATAAGTGGTGTACTGAAAAAGGTCACTTGTCATAGGACGTTTGCCCATAATTGCTTGCAAATATAAGTGCTGTCGTGATTAAATAGATTTTGCTCTTGACATTCAGATATCAGCTCAGTTCAGGCTAAGGATCCATATTAGAAAAGCATTTGGATTAGATTTTTTGATGAATGTTGAATTATAAAGTGGATTTATTGCATTGATACTAGTTAAAATAAGATTTACAATGCAAGGCCTGTACAGTTTGGTTTGTTTCAGGACAGGTTAGTGTGCTTGAATTAGACTTTGGAAATGTGAATTTAAAATAAAAGTTCATTTTACATTTTAAATAAGAAATTACTGATTTAGACTGACAGTGTTTGTTCATGTCTAACTTTAGGTCATGTCATGTGTATGAGTGAGTGAGCGGTCAAAGCTTAATGTAGATTTCTGCCTTAGTCTGTTGTCACTCACTTCACATTATCATCATTCTCCCAACAACCAACCACAATCTGTGAGCCTCAGTGTGGAGTGGACCACCTTAGGCCATCAATAAAACCTTCTAGTTTGCGGTTGACTTAGAAGAGCTCATTTACTTGTCTTGAAAATTGTCTGCAGTTCAAAACACAACACTGAAAGATGCATACAGAACATACACATATGCACAACCCCCTTCATAGCTACATGTGATATAACAGTCTGGTGAAGCTAAAAATATCCCATGGTGCAGCTGGGTTCGGTCCTCATGCATTACTTATGGGAGTTGACTCTTCTTTTGCTATTTTTCCTTTTTTTAATGTTGAAAATGGTTTTTGAAAGAATGATTTGTTTAGTGGCCTGACTCATGATTCTGTGCTGTTTGCTGTCAACACTTAATCTGATTTCTATGGGATTAAAATAAGTATTTTTGTGTTATCTCTTTTGAAATCTTTCCCCTTCAGGGGATGTGTTGAAATGAGCTTGAGCTGCTCACGTATCATAACCAAAGCTCTCTCCATCCTGCATAATCCCACTAGATTACACATTCTGCTCTTTTTCACACTCACAAGTGCACACTTGAATCCAGCACTAACTCACACAAATCGGCTTGGCTGTTAGAATGTAAGATTGTGATGATCTTTAAGGATTTGGGTGTTTGGGTTTCTCTAAACCAGTGTTTCCAAACCTCCTCCATCAACAGCTAAAAAGTGTTCCTTTGAACTCATGTTTTACCAGATATTATGTAGCATTATCATTATTAATAATCCACTACTACAATGCCAGTGCATATACTCTGCTGTTTAAAAGTTCAGGGTCAGTAAGATTTTTACAGTGTTTTTGAAAAATGTTTTCAAAAGTGTTTTCTCATGCATAAGGCTTTATTTGATCAAAAATACAGTAAAATTGATAATGACAATTTCTTTTGGGATTCTTTAATGAATGAAGGTTAAAAAAACAGCATTTATTTGAAATAGAAGTATTTTGTAACATTGTAAATGTCTTTGCTATCACTTTTGATCAATTCAGTGCATCCATGTTGTAGTAGTTTTTTTTAATATTTTGAACGTTAGTGTATACCTGCACAAAAATCATAAGATAATCACAGTTATTTTAATATGTTGACAGTCATTTACAACTGTAGTCATAATTTCTTTTTAACAAAGCAAAATTACAAGCTTTCCCTATAAACATCCTTGGTTGGGTTACAGAAGAAATGCACTCCAAAACTATTTTGACAGGTTTAGTTCACGCAAAAATTAACATTTTGTAATTCCTTTCTCACCCTCATGTCGTTCCAAACCTGTGAGACCTTCGTTCGTCTTTGGAACACAAATTATGATAGTTTTGATGAAATCCAAGAGCTTTCTGACCCTGCATAGACAGCAGCGCAACTGACACCTTCAAGGCCCAGAAAAGTAGTAAGGACATAGTTAAAATAGTCCATGTGACACCAGTGGTGTTATGAAGCTATGAGAATACTTTCTGCGCACAAAGAAAACAAAAATAATGACTTTAGTCAGCTCTCAGATATCATCAAAAATATCTTAATTTGTGTTCCAAAGATGAACGAAGGTCTTACGGGTTTGGAACGACAGGAGGGTGAGTTATTAATGACAGAAGTTTCATTTTTGGCTAAACTATCCCTTTAAGAGTCATTTTTTCATTTGAACTGTATGAAAACTTTTTGGAAGGCCACTGCTTGAACAGAAATGAAGTGGAAAGATGTGTGTCTTGTCCAACCACAAGTGTTTTGCAAGACATTCGACCAAAAATGTATCAAATGTTGAGTTCATGCTGTTTGTTTTCAACTGGTAATCACATTATCTCTCTTTTTTAGGTGACATCACACAAAAAGGATACGAGAAGAAGAGGGCCAAAGTTTTAGCACCCTACTTGACACAAACACAAAGTAAGAACTACAAAAATATCCCTGCTCATACCCCCTCTTCCCTCCATCTCCTTTCAGCCATATTATCTCTCTCTCCTTGTTTTTCTCAGTTGTCCACTGACTCATATGATAATGTGGTTATGAAACATCTTCTCAGGCTGTTCCTCTTGAGGTTGAAGGCTTCCATATAGAGTCCCTCTTCACTGCCCTCTACTGTTTATGCATTGGACCGCAGCATGAATTGCTCTGATTTTATTGACAGTTGTTGATGTGAGATATGTTGGAAATGTTTATAGTGCTGGAGAGACTTTACTATAGATTTTCACATTATCTGTAATCATTGACCTTTGCTGGTTTGCGTGACGTTCACTCTTGTTGTCTCCAAAGATTTGGCTCCGCCTCCGGCCTATGATGCAGAGTCTCCTGGTCCAAGCTCCGCCTCTGCACCTGAACCTGGCCCTTCGAACTCGTCCTCCTCCTCTTCTCGCCACCGGCGCACACGGCGTCCACACCGGAGCGGTGGGACTAGAGATGAACGATACAGATCGGGTTAGAACAGCCTGACAACATACATTACTTTTTCTTTTTATTAGCCATTATAGTGACTGATATTCAGACTGAGGTGATGTTTTGCCATTAGCGCCACTAAACGAAAGCATTTAATTTTATCAGCCTTTATAGTGGCTGGTAAACAGCATTAGTTTTCATTCAGCAAATATGATGATGTTACAGCTTATATGGGTTACTTATAGTTTCTGCAAATTTCAGCAGTGAACAAATGTCACACTTAATCTTTAAAACTTTTTCTTATAGAACTACAATTTGCGAGCTGTATGTAGACTTGTGTTTACTTAAGATTTATAGGGTGTGAGGTTTACAGAGAGGCTGCAGATGGTAATATTTTCCTGTTCTTTGACCACATCCATGCAAGAACTGTTTAGTCATCTGCCATGGCAGTCATCCTTGGACAAAATGGTTGCCTAGATGAAATGTGTCATTGTGGATTTCTGGTGCTTTGTGGCAATTGAAATATGGCAGCTTGTTTATTTGATTGTAGGTTGCTTGTTCATTTGTTCAGTTTATCACCGCAGGTGATTATATATTATTTTACTGTCCTACTGTTGTCAGAGATCAGTTTCATCAGTCCTGCAGATTAAATCAGTTGATTTCACTGCATAATTTATGTTCAGGGCCTTGTTATGTAAGCATTACTAAAACTCTGATGGGTGACTGCTGTTGTTTAAAAAGCTTTGCTGATGTAAAAGTTGCTAATTTATATTTAGGTACAGAAAGCAGGTTAATGAGATTCCAATCAGTCTTGTACTCTGGAGAAAAGCATTTAACCCCATGATGTTGAAGGTTGTACCTGTCACTTTAAATAAAACTTCTGCTAATATCTCAGTGCAGAGGTCCAAGGAAAAAAAAACTGGCTGTTCACAGTTTTTTCTTTTTCTTTTTGCCTCAGATATCCACACTGAGGCAGTTCAGGCAGCTCTGGCCAAGCATAAAGAGGAAAAGATGGCACTGCCTATGCCAACCAAACGTCGGTCTGCATATGTACAGTCACCAATTGACAATTGCACCCCACCAGGTAATTGCAAGCACCAAATAAACCATTGCACTAATGTGAATATCGTAATTAAACTTACAGAACCGTACCACATATAGTAAGGAAGTATATCATCATATATGATTTTTTTAAATATTAATATACATTTATAATACATATGAATATTAAGGAATAAAATGAAAAGTTATTAATTGTATTATTATTATTATTATTATTATATGTGTTAATATATTATATATACATATATTTATTTTAAATATATATTTATTATCTATTCATGTATTTAAACTCTATGTATAGCATACCTTTTGTTTTTGCTGTGATGTTAAAATTTGTAGCAAAACTTATGAAATTTTACTGGTATTGACAGTTTGGTATTTTGACATCCACATTTACCTTTCTTAGGAAAATCATTATAAAATGCTGAAAGGATTAGTTCATTAGTTCAAATTTCCTGCTAATTTACTCACCCCCATGTCATCCAAGATGTTAATGTCTTTCTTTCTTCAGTCGAAAAGAAATTAAGGTTTTTGAGGAAAACATTCCAGGTTTTTTCTCCATATAGTGGACTTTAATGGGGATCAGTGGGTTGAAGGTCCAAACTGCAGTTTCAATGCAGCTTCAAAGGACTCTACACGATCCCAGCCAAGGAATAAGGGTCATGCCTAACAAAATGATCAGTTGTTTTCTAAAAAAAAACCCCAAAAACAACATTTTTATGCTTTTTACCCACAAATGCACGTCTTGCACTAGCTATACATCCACTACTTCACGCATTATGTAATCACAGCGAACGTGCAAAGAAAGTCGAGCTTTTCACCCTACCCTACCTTTTTGAACCTGAGTACACAAACAAAGAACTAACCACATGTGAACTTACAAACTGGTTACATAATGCGTGAAGTCATAGACACACTTCACAGAGCTAGTGCAAGATGAGCATTTGTGGTTAAAAAGTGTATAATTTTAAAGGACAGATTGTTTTGCTAGATCAGACCCTTCTTCTAGATCTTGTAGAGCCCTTTGAAGCTGCATTGAAACAGCAATTTGGACCTTTAACCTGCTCTGCTTGAAGTCCACTATATGGAGAAAAATCCTGAAATGTTTTTCTCAAAAAAACGTAATTTCTTTTCGCCTGAAAAAAGAAAGACATTAACATCTTGGATGGCACGGGGGTGAGTAAATTATTAGGAAATTTTAATTCAGAAGTGAACTAATCTTTTAAGTAGTTCCTACCATTATGTTTCTTAAACATATTCTATCATTGTCTTCCTTGTTTTTAAATGTATTTTCTCTTGTTCTTTCTTTATTCTTTCAATCTCTCTCTATCCCTCTCTCTCTCTCTGCCAGACTCCTCCTCTTCCTCTGATGATGAGGCCGTGTCGAGTGAAAGTACGGGGCCTCAGCAGTCTCCAGACACCTGGATTAATAGCTCTCTGCACGGCTCCTCCACCTCTTCCTCTGCCTCCTCCACTCTCTCCCATGGGGAGTCTCGGCCCACCCAGGCTCCTCAGCCTCAGTCTCAGCAGGTCCCGCCTCCACCTGCACTTGCCCACCCGCCCCACTCCCACTCCCAGCCCTCTGCCCTGGCAGAGGCCTTCGCTCAGACACGCATCGGTGAGTCACAATTACCCCACACTACTTTTGCCATTGTTAATACACTTTAGATGTTTTCATTTGTATCATTTGGTTTTAAGTTTTAATTTCAGCTGTTTAACCTGCCATTTTTACATGTGTTTTCATTGCGTTATTATTTCGAAATGGTTTGACTTTTATGTTTTCTTCTCCCAAATGTTATTTATTGTTCATTTGTTTTTTTTTGTGACTTGTCAGTAAGAAGAATAGGACGAGGTAAAACTGAGTGTTAGCAGTCTTTCACCTTATCCTGTGTGTGTAAAATTTGTTGTGAGTTATGAATATTAATTGCCTCTCCACATGCCCCATCCCTCAGCCTCTGCTCCACCTGTGTGTTTAAAGGATTAGTTCACTTCCAGAATGAAAATTCCCTGATAATTTACTCACCCCCTTGTCATCCAAGATGTTCATGTCTTTCTTTCTTTAGTTGAAAAGAAATTTTTTGAGGAAAACATTCCAGGAATGGACTAAAATGGGGATTGACAGGTTGAAGGTCCAAATTGCAGTTGCAGCTTCAAAGGGCTCTATATGATCCCAGGCGAGGAATAAGGTCTTATCTAGCGAAACGATCAGTCATTTTCTAAGAAAAATACAATTTAAAATATGCTTTTTAACCACAAATGCTCATCTTGTATGCGGCTTGTAGACACATACGTAATCACACACCAGTGATGTAGGCGGAAGTACCGACCCAGTATTTACAAAGCAAGCATGCAGAAAAAGTCAAACGCCCTTTACAAAAAAGGTAGAACAACAATATCGGATGATTTTGAAATTGGAGGAGAAAATGTGTACTTTTTTAACCAAAGCACACAGATGAAAAACTAACTACGCATGACCTTTCCAACGTAATTATGTGATGCGTGATGATGTGTATGCGCATTGCAAAGCTAGTGCAAGACAAGCATTTTTTTTTTGAGAAAATGACAGATCTTTTCGCTAGATAATACCCTTATTCTTTGGCTGGGATCATCTGGCCATTTTTAGCTGCATTGAAACTGCAATTTGGACCTTCAATCCACTGATTCTTATTGAAGTCCACTATATGGAGAAAAACCCTGGCATGTTTTCCTCAAAAACCTTAAGTTCTTTGAACTTCTCCTTTAAAGCCTATGCATGATTGGTCTGTCCGTAGGAGGTGATGAAAAATTACAAAAGGTTCTTAAAGTGGGTGAACTTATGTGGTTCAGGACTGATCATTCATACCTTAATACACACTTCATCTCATACTGTTTTTATTCAGAGAGAGTGGTTTTTCTGCAAATGACGTAACTTGAGTGTGTGTGAAATGCAGACAATAACTATAGACAGTCTGTAGACTACAAAATCTACCAGTAATCAACTGTGAATGTATAGACAACATGAAATGCCATTCGCACCCTTGCAGAAACTGTTTATGTGCATCAGACCTGAAATGGAATATTCAGTAGGCTGATATTATTGGTTAATGTTATTTTTCTCCACCCACACGGCCTTAGCCCACAGAGGCAGAGAAAGTTTTTGATGAAGGATTATGAAAACAGTGATGTACGATGATGATGAGACACAATAAAATCAGAGACAGTTATGTAAGAGATAATGTACAGTCAGTAGGTAAAATAAACCCTGACAGGGTAATCAATATTGTAGCACCCTAAAGAGGTTTACTTTGGTATAATGAGCAACGGACTGTACATTATCTCACGATAAAGGCACAGATTACATAGCTGTTTAGCAAATAAATAAATAAAACTAACATGAAATAATGATTTGAGAGTAAATTACTTTATAAAGTTTGGTTAAGATCTTTAAAATGTTCTTAAAAGAAATCTCTTATGCTCACCAAGGCTGCATCTATAATCTGAAATAAGGTAAAAACCATAATATTGTAAAATAATATTACAATTTAAAAAGTTTTAAAATTTAAAGGGATAGTTCACCCAAAAATGAAAATTACCCAATGATTTTCTCACCCTCAAGCCATCCTAGGTGTATGTATATGACTTTCTTCTTTCAGATGAATACAATTGGAGTTATATTAAAAAATGTCCTGCCTCTTTCAAGTTTTATAATGGCAGTGAATGGGTGTTAAAAATTTGAAGTCCAATAAAGTGCATCCATCCATCATAAAAAGTACTCCACATAGCTCTGGGGGGTTAATAAAGGCCTTCTGATGTAAATCGATGCATTTGTGTAAGAAAAATATCCATATTTGAAACTTTATAAACCGTAATCTCTAGCGGCGTTGCAGCGGATGATGTAGGATGTAGGCGCACTTTAAGAGCTAAAGTATGATATGTTTAAAACTTTCAGTAGCGGTGGATTTGAGTGAGTAATATGTGTTATTTTGTACCAGATCCAGTAGGAGGAGTTGGGCCCCCTGATGTGCCATCCCAAGCTCAGGCCAGAGGCTCTCGTGTGGATCTGCCTGCCAACGCTGTGGTGCGAGGCATGAGTCGAGGACAGAGCCGGTCCAGCATGATGGAGACAGCAGACGGTACTGAGTGTGTCTGTGTGTGTGCAGGGGAAAAAAGAGTAAAAGAGAAAGCGATAAATAGAGAAATGTTTATTTGTAGTGCGCTATTAGACATACATACTCTCAAAATGTATGTCAATCTTTAAGCTCCTTTTCATAACTTTCTTTTCATGCCTCTCAGAACTTTGTGTAAACATCTCAGTAGGGGCATTTCAATGAGTCTTTATGAATGCTGTGTTTGATTGCTTCATTAATCGCATCCCGTTTCTTTGTTCCTTTCCACCTTTTATCCGCTTGTTTCATGTTGCTTTTCTCTGTCAGTGAGAAGAGTAGGCAGAGGTAATGATTGGTCATAGACATGTCCTGTAGGTTGGCTTTGAAATTGTGTGTTTGTGTTTGTATACTGTATATGTGTTACACAGAGAGAATGTGAACCCTACTAGTGAAACCCTGCACTTCTTTAGGAAAATAAGTAAATAACAGTAGATCACTCATCCCTACATCTCTACTTACATGTGGTTTTACTCAGTCCTGATCCTTCATAATACATCAAAACTGCTTTACAGGTGAAAAATTCTTATAAACGTACCATAAAATAATTTATTACAACTTTTCAAAGGACTTATGTTTATACTAAAGTCCTTTACTATTAGAAAAATATGTAGAAAATACAGAAATATTTATAAAAAAAATACAAAAATATCTCACATTCAGATACACTACTATTCAAAAGTTTAGGATTGGTAAAATTTATTTTAATGATTTGAAGTCTCAACAAGGCTGCACTTATTTGATAAAAACATACAGTAAAACAGTGATAGTGTGAAATATTATTACAATTTAAAATAACTGTTTTCTATTGTTATTAGTGCTGTCAAATCGATTTATCATGATTAATCACATCCAAAATAAAAGTTTGTGTTTACATTAAGGCTGCAAAATGATTAATCACATTCAAAATAGTTTATGTTTACATTCATATACTGTGTATATTTATTATAAATACACACACATGCATGTACATATTAAGAAAAAAATGTTAGATTTGTATATATTTAAATTTATATAATAAATTATATACAAGTATAAATATATATACATACAAATATTTTTTAAATATATACATGTATTTGTATATTTATGTATAACATACAGTGTTATATATACTATATATACACACTATATATATTACAGTGTTAGCATAAACTTTTATTTTGAATGCAATTAATCATGATTAATTATTTTGCAGCCCTAGTTTACATAATATATGTGTGTACTTTGTATATTTATATGTATATATAAATAAACACATACATGTTTATATTAAAAATATATTTGTAATTTATATTTATGTAAATTATAAATCATATATAAATATGAATATATATATATATATATATATATATATGTACGTGTGTATTTATATATAAATATACTCACATATATTTTGT
Source organism: Labeo rohita (assembly GCF_022985175.1). Classification (NCBI taxonomy): domain Eukaryota; kingdom Metazoa; phylum Chordata; class Actinopteri; order Cypriniformes; family Cyprinidae; genus Labeo; species Labeo rohita. Next base: position 24,766,717 of record NC_066874.1, on the reverse strand, counting down.
AAATACAAACTTTTATTTTGGATGCGATTAATCGCAATTAATTGATTTTTAAGCTCTAATTATTATATATTTTAAAACAATTTATTCCTGTGATCCTGTGAAGAAATCATTCTTATATACTGATTCGGTGCATATTTTGGTGCAAGAAACTTTTTTTTATTCTTCTTTGAATTTGTATCTGTAAAACTTACTATCACAATTTAATGTGACTTTGCTGAAAAAAAAAGTATTACTTTTCTCCTAAAAATAACAATTTTACTGACCCCAAACTTTGAAATGATTGTGTATATATTGATTTTACATTTAATTTGATCTTTAATCCATTGTATATCTAGGCATTTTTGGACCAGAACTGATAATACCACTGTAGAAGAGTGTAATACGTTCATAGATATGCTTTAGTCATGATTTATGCTTTCCCAGTTCATTTATAAGTGTGCGTGAGTGTGTGCTTGTTCGTCTGTCTCATCCCACCCTGCCTGACCCCGATCCCGGTGTAGGTGTTCCAGTGTCCAGTCGTGTGTCCACGAAGATCCAGCAGCTGCTAAACACGCTAAAACGACCCAAACGCCCGCCACTCAGTGAGTTCTTCATGGATGACCAAGAGGAGATTGTAGAAGGTACGTTAATGAATTCAGAAAACATCAGACACATTAAAAGAAAGCTGTAGCAATACGCGTTTCTTCCTCCACAGTTCCTCAAGTAGATCCTAACACCCCGAAGCCAGAAGGACGGCAGATAATCCCGGTGAAGGGGGAGCCGTTGGGTGTGGTCAGTAACTGGCCTCCTGCTCTTCAGGCAGCGTTAACTCGATGGGGTGCCACACAGGGCAAAAGCCCCGCCCTCACAGCTCTGGATATCACAGGAAAACCACTTTATACACTTACATATGGTAAGACTGAGCAAGGTCACCTGCAAAACACTTATCTTGATTAAAAGCAGATGCTGGAATTGGCGAGAAAGGGCTTCACGACTAAGTGATTGGTGTGTGATTGACAGGGAAACTGTGGAGTCGTAGCGTAAAGCTGGCCTACACGCTTCTCAACAAGCTGGGAACCAAAAATGAGCAGATTCTCAAACCAGGAGACCGGGTAAAAAATTATATAACTTCATAATATAATAATAGTGCTGGGCAATGCTTAATTGTGATTTATCACTTCCAAAATAAAAGTTTTTGTTTATATAATATGGACCACAAAACCAGTCTTAAGTAGCACGGGTGTATTTGCAGCAATAGCCAAAAACACATTGTATGGGTCAAAATTATAGATTTTTCTTTTATGCCAAAAATCATTAGGATATTAAGCAAAGATCATGTTCCCTAAATATATTTTGTAAATTTCCTACTGTAAATATATCAAAACTTAATTTTTGATTAGTAATATGCATTGTTAAGAACTTCATTTGGACAACTTTAAAGACGATTTTCTCAATATTTAGATTTTTTGCACCCTCAGATTATAGATTTTCAGATAGTTGTATCTCAGCCAAATATTGTCTTAACCTAACATTTGTACTGTGTATATTTTGTATATATTTTGAAAATATGTATATTATATCTAAATATATTTAATATATAAACATAACATATATTTCTTAAATATATACATGCATGTGTGTGTATTTTTAGATATAGTACATGCACATATATCATGTACACAAAACCTTTTATTTTGGATGCGAATAATCGCGATTAATCGTTGCCCAGCACTATAATATAATTTAGTTGTGTATAATTTTGCAATGTTTTTATTTGCTACTATAGTTTTTATCCATCTATGGAATTACCTTTTATTTTTCTATTTTCAGTTTTCGTTTTAATTTTAGTTGTATTAATTTTATTGTGTGCTTTTATCATTATTAATTTTTCTGTTTAGCTTTAATTTATTTTTATTTGAGTTTAGTTTTAGTACTTTATCTTATTTTGTTGGTTTCTGTAATAGTAATAAATATTTAATATACATTTCTTATATTTTATTTCAGCTTTATTTAAATGATCATTTTTAATACAGTTTTTAGTTTCAGTTAACAATAACACGATATGGACTATGAATATTTAGCCGCAAAATACTATTTAAATATGTATCCTGCAATCTCTAGAACTTCTCTGAGAGTCACTTAATGAGCATTTTACTGTTTCTTTTGAGAAAAACCATCGTTATATCAAATACAAACAGAAACTTAAAGGTCTTCGCAGCAACCCGTCAAAATAAAAATTTGGTTTAATTTGAAGAAACTGTGACAGAAATATAGTACTTAATGTAATAATAGTATTACTACTAGTAATACAATTATCACAACATTGTTTTTGAGGAGTATTTACCAGAAAAATTATTTACCATAATTTATTTACCAGAAAAATGTAATACACAGCACAGTATTTCTGAAAAAGAAATGAAATAATACTTTTTTTTTTTTAATTTAAGATTAATCGAAATTTAATAAAACAATTAAAATGGAATTCATAAAATTAATGAAAAACAGAATTTGATCAAAATAAAAGAGCCATAGAGCCTTAAAAATATAGTTTTTGTTAAACGTTTAGGAAATTGCTGTTGAATTGTGTATGTTTAATGATTTCAATTCATTAGACATGCTTTTTGATTAATACAATTTAATCTAACCATAAAACAGAGTATAGAAAAATAAATCGAGAAAAAAAATCCTTTTCAAGTTTTTACAGTTAAACAATTATGTTGTCTATTGTGTAATATTGCTTTTGCATTATTGCTTTGATAGTAAATTGTGTAAATAGGAGAAATATTCAAGCTGCCTCACATAATGCAGTATTTGCTTTGTTTTGGATTAAATTTTGCACTCACAGAATCGTGAAATCCTGCCGGGACTAGCTATGAGTTACATATATTTTTAGAAGCAATGTTTATTTAAAAAATGCTGCCATTTCGCAGCAGGCACTGGACGTCAGTATAATGTCAGGTTGGCATTGGACCCCAATGTCGGACAGATGTTGCATTTTGGATGAGAATGAAAATCGGGTTGACGTCAGTACTTGACGTTGACTTAACGTTGGATTTTGGTTACACAACCTAAAAAAAAAAAAAAATAGTCAGCTGATGTCGGAACATTAGGGGTTGGTCATATATCAACGTCTTATGACGTTGTGTGCCTGCTGGGTTCACTTTAATTATTTGTAAGCAATGTCTTTTTATTGATCCAGGTGGCATTGGTGTATCCAAATAGTGACCCTGGTATGTTCTGGGTTGCGTTTTATGGCTGTTTGTTGGCTGAAGTCATTCCTGTGCCCATAGAGGTTCCACTATCCCGAAAGGTAGTCACATGTTAACCAATAATATATTACACAAAGCTTTCAAATCTAAACAGAGTGCCAGTAATTCATATTGTTATTGTGGTTGAAATAATTTCCATGTGTTTACAGGATGCTGGGAGCAGCCAGGTTGGTTTTTTGTTAGGTAGCTGTGGGGTGGGTCTGGCTTTGACCAGTGAGATCTGTTTGAAGGGTTTACCCAAGACCCCCACTGGAGAAATACTGCAGTTTAAAGGTCAGAGACTTCACATACACCAATTAATGATCCATTTCCTTTTTTAAAGACCGTCAGAAATGGTAATTTTATGATGGATCTAATACTAGTTGGGTTTCTGATAGGCTGGCCCAGGTTGAAGTGGGTGGTGACGGACTCCAAATATCTCACGAAACCTTCGAAAGACTGGCAGCCTCACATACCGACAGCCAACACAGACACGGCATACATAGAGGTGAGATCATGTGCGTGGTTTATGTGTGTGTTTGTTGAATTGATGTAAGTATTCTTCTCTTTCTTTCTCTCATGCAGTATAAGGCCAGTAAGGAGGGCACAGTGATGGGTGTTGCGGTTTCAAAAGTTGCCATGTTAACACATTGCCAGGCTCTAACTCAGGCCTGTAACTACTGTGAGGGTGAGTGATGCTGTTGCTATGGAAACACCATCCTTTAGTTGCAGCTACACTAAACCAAAAAACTCGCTATGCTGCTTTACTTGCACTGGCCGTTTGGTAATAAAATGTGTCTGCATGCAGGTGAAACGCTGGTGAATGTTTTGGACTTTAAGAAGGACATGGGTTTGTGGCATGGAGTTCTCACGGTGAGTGACAAAAATGTGTATGATTCATCAATGCTGATACTACGGATTTTTTCAGAATAAATAAAATATAATATAAGAATATATGTGTGTATGTATCTGTGCCTATATATTTTATTGTTCTATTTGCTTTTTATTTATTCATTCATTTATTAATAATATATTATTGTTTTTATTGTTTTACTTTTTATTTATTTATTCATTTATTAATAATGTATTATTTTGTATTTATTTTTTTATTTATTTATGAAATAAAAATAATTATTTTTTAAGTAAATTATGATTATTATAAAATAATACGTTTTTTTTGCATTTACTATTAGAATTTTACCTCTCAAAATGTAATTATTCTTTTTATTATTTCACTTTTCATTTATTCATTTATTTATAATTTATTATTATTTGTGTTGTTTTACTTTTTATTTACTTATTCATTTATTTATGAAATAAGGCACATTTTTGTTAAGATTATTTTATTTTATAAAAAGAAAATTATTATTCTTGTTATATAAAATAAAAAGGTTTTTTTCATTTACTATTACTATTTTACCCTCAAAATGACTGTAATTATTATTTTTCTTCTCCTTGTTATTCATTTATTTATTCATTTATTAAAGATATATTATTGTGTTTATTGTTTTACTTTTTATTTATTTATCCATTTATTAATACTTTATTATTTGTTATTGTTTTACTTTTCATTTATTCATATATTTATGTAAAGGCACCTTTTTGGAAGATTCTTTTTGAAAGTAAATTATTATTATTGTTGTTATTATTACATAAAATAAAAAGATTTTTTGCATTATTATTTACTCCTCAAAAACACTCAAATTACTGTAATGTGAATACATCTAAATACTGTAAAACAATGAAATAGATAATGTTTTTTAATCAAATCAGCATGAAGGTAGCTCATCAAATATTACTGGGGTACTTACAGTATATGTACATTGCATTTCAGTAATGATAATTAAGTAACTGAAAATTAGGCTTGTCTTGAAAGTAATGTCACAATGCAAAATAGTTTTTGATTTTGTGCTGAAATTTAATTTTGGCAGTTTCCAGGCATCTGCTCAATAACATCTGTGTGTATTTCAGAGTGTGATGAATCGAATCCACACCATCAGTGTTCCATACGCAGTAATGAAGGCCTGTCCACTCTCCTGGGTTCAGCGAGTTCACATACACAAAGGTACAAGAAACACGAGGCCAAATGTTTGTCTGTTATCTACACACATTTGTTTTGATATAAAAAACGTTTGTGTCTATAGCACGGGTTGCCCTGGTGAAGTGTCGTGACCTGCATTGGGCGATGATGGCTCACAGAGATCAAAGAGACACCAGTCTGGCTTCTTTGCGCATGCTAATTGTTGCTGACGGAGCCAATCCTTGTGAGTTACACCAGACCTCCTGCAGACACTCCATGGGAGATGATATTCATTTAATATTCATATGCAACAATTTGACTCCTTTCATCTCTCCGTATCTCCATCTCCTTCTGATTTAGGGTCGGTTTCATCATGTGATGCATTTTTAAACGTATTCCAGGCTCATGGTTTGAAGCCAGAGGTCATTTGCCCATGTGCTACATCACCTGAAGCCATGACGGTTGCCATACGGAGGTATATCATGCTTCTGACAAACTGTAGGGATCCCTTTTTAAAGGAGTCATGAACTGCATTCTTTAGTTTCATTTATAATCTCAGTGTGATTTTACATCCAAAAAATGTAATTTAGAAGTAATAGGCTATTTTCTATCCTGTTTTTTACCCTCTCTGCAGAATGGTCTGTTTTTATGGGCGGGGCACATTCAAGACTCGCAAGTGAACGCCCACTGCTATGATTGGCTAACAGTTTTGCTTATTAAAATAACAGATGGACGCTGATACTCTGAAAATGAAACATGGTCATTTGGGTGAAAAGCATATAAATACTCTACAGTAGTCAACAATTGAAGTGGAAGAAAAAACTTTTCATCAAAGTTGTTCTAAAACTAAAACAATATCCGTTCTTGTCTTAGAACAACTTTGATGAACTTTTTTGATCCACTTCAAATGTTGACTACTATATATCCAAACAGTATGGAACAGACAATGCAATAGTGGTAAAAACATGTGATGTGACATTACTGTTAGATCCACTGTAGTCAGACTCAGCACTGTAACATCTTTTAATTTTAGTCTCTCTGAAAAGCCTGCATCATACTGTCTTGTTTAAAAATGAATCTGTAGTAAAGCAAACAAGTAAACAGTGTTTGACTGACACAGTCTGGAGCCTTTTCCTAATTTATCACATTTACACCGGATGCGAGCGGCACAACATGACTGTAGACAACAGAACCCACTCTACTCTGGATGTGGCGCAGATTGACACAACAAATCCCCGGGCGTTTGTCTCAGTATTACGTCATAAAGTGGCACATTCCAAAACAAGTCGTTTTCTGTGCTTGGTTTCAATAAAAGCTGTTTTTAAACTGCTGAGAAAGTTTTGAGTTTTGAAACTTACAGGATGTTTTTATAGTACACTATAGTATGTCAAGGGATGTCTCGGTTCATGACCCCTTTTAAAGCACTAGCTATTTGTGTCCTGATTGTGAAATGTTTCTCCAGGCCTGGGGTCCCTGGTGCTCCTCTTCCAGCGAGAGCCATCCTATCCATGACTGGGCTGAGCCATGGGGTCATCAGGGTCAACACTGAAGACAAGAACTCTGCTCTCACTGTCCAGGATGTAGGACACGTCATGCCCGGAGGTGTGTGTGTGCTTCTAATGCTAATTTTATACACTACCAGTCAAAGGTTTGGAATAATTAGATAAGATTATTTAATAAGATTTTTAAAAAACTGTTTTTAAAATAACTCTCTTTTGCCCAGCAAGGTTGTTGATAAAAGTGCAGAAAATAGTCATATGGACCTTTCTCACATTTCCGGGTTTCTCATAGCGGAAGTCGTCATAGTTGGGTAAAATCTGAGAGCAGTGAATGGGAGAGTACCACAAATATATTTTTTGCATTCGCATTTGCTCAAATAGCAAAAGAAAAACTACACGATAGTGTTTTCACGACTTTCAATCAAAGGAAAAATTGAGCTAGACTGATATCAGCAGTCAGAATAGAGAACAATGTCAAATTTACCGTCCCTCCCATAGACGCGGCATTAGAAACACCCTCGCATAGCGTTAACTATTTTTTTTGTAAATTGATGAAAATGTGATATAATACAAAGTATAGTGTTATAAATGTACATACATATTTTTAAAAATCAAAATATAAAAAACTTTAAAGGATTTATAATAACGATGACCGTTGAAACGTGTCATCACAGGCTTGTGAAAAGGGTCCATTGTGAAATGTTAATTTTTTTTATTTTTTTATTTTAGATTTGTTTTTTTTTTGTTTTTGCATTTTTGCCTTTATTATGATTGGACAGATCAGAACTGACAGGAAGCGAAGTGGGAGAGAGACAGGGGGGCGGGATCAGGAAAGGTCCTCAAGTCAGGATTCAAACTCGGGACGCCCGTAGAGCAACAGTGCTATATGTCGATGTGAAATATTAAAATTTAAAAGTACTGTTTTCTGTTTTAATAGATTTTACTTACTTACCTACTTACTTGTCATTATTACTGACCACCAAAACTAATAGCTAATTATTAAACAATAAATTAGCATATTAGAATGATTTCTGAAGGATCAAAATATTTTAAATTGTAATAATAATTCACAGTATTACTTCTTTTACTGTATTTTTGATTAACGCAAGACAGCATAAAGAGATGTCTTTCAAAAGAATTAAATAAATCATAATTATCGAAAACTTGGTAGTGTCACTGAATCTTATATATGTGATTTGCATGTCTGCACATACAAAAAATAACCATGGTATTACTATAGGCTTATAGACCGTGGTAAAACTGTGGTACTCTCTTGGACATTTTCTTCAGAGAAAAATCAAGTTCATAACACCATGCTATCAAAGTTTAAAATATGTTTGTCATGCATGCATGAAGTTCCCTGTTAAAAAAAACAGCATATGCTGGTTAGGCATGTTTCAAATCAGTGCTGCTGGTTTGAGCTGGTCCTTGTCTGGTCCTAAGCAACTAGCTCCTGCTCAGGACCAGATTAGGACCAGTTTAAACCAGATAATGACCAGCTAAGGACCATCTTAAACCAGCTCAAACCAGCAACCATGCTTCAGAACATACCAAACCAGCATATGCTTGTTTTTTAAACAGGGTTAGCCTGTGTGTTTATGTGTGTTTTAGCATTGATGTGCATTGTGAAACCGGATGGGCCGCCAATGCTGTGTAAGACGGATGAAATTGGAGAGATCGTTGTGAACTCTCGTGCTGGTGGAACCATGTACTATGGCCTGTCTGGAGTCACTAAAAACACCTTTGAGGTATGACAATCAACTTAGCACTCACATACACAAACAATGATATAACTTTGCACGGAATTACACACAATAAATATATTTTTATTGGAATAATCCTGCAGCATTGATGTGCTTGTGAATGTTGTGTTGTTTGTTTTAAATCTCGCAGGTGATCCCAGTCAATGCTAGTGGCACTCCTATTGGTGAGATCCCATTTGTGCGCTCAGGATTACTGGGGTTTGTTGGACCGGTAAGAGTCTGAAAAAGGAAAACAAGAGCAGGACGGTGCCATATTTCATGCATCATAATCTGTATTTCCTGTCTCTTCCTTCAATAGGGTAGTCTGATATTTGTGGTGGGTAAGAATGAAGGCTTGCTAATGGTTAGTGGTCGTCGCCACAATGCTGATGATCTGGTAGCGACGGCACTAGCGGTGGAGCCAGTTAAAACTGTGTACAGAGGAAGGTGAGGGTTCACATTTGAATATAGAGAGAATAATGTTGTCTAATGTAGTAGATATTAATCTGAAGTGTATGTGTGTGTTTTGTAGGATTGCTGTATTCTCAGTGACTGTATTCTATGATGAGAGGATAGTAATCGTAGCAGAACAAAGGCCTGATGCCAGTGAAGAAGACAGCTTCCAGTGGATGAGTCGGGTTCTGCAGGTACACACAAATTTATAGATGTAGTTTTAAAAAATAATAACATTTTATTCTTTAAAGTCTGATATACCAAGTTATTTCTATGGTACAAAAGCAGTTTGTGACTGTACTGCCAGTATGTGCTATCTTTTGGTGGGAAAATTGCTTGCAGTGGCTATTATTAAATATAGCCAATAATTTAATGATTAATGCGTATTTATTATTTAAAGCTTTTGTCACTGAAATATGTGTTGTTATTGTTAACTAAATGTAAAATGATTACAAATAATTTTCATTAATTGAAATAAAGCTGAAATTATATATATATATATATATATATATTACATTAAAAAAATTTAATGAAAAAAATTGAAAAGTCGATGCAATAAAATTAAGAAAACTAAAACTGAAATAAAAATGAATTTAAGCTAAGTAGAAATATTTAAAGGAACAAAAACAAATAAAATAACGAAAGAACACAAAATTACCTAAACCTCAAGTAATTAAAACTCTAAAATTATAAAATAATAAAAAATATTAATAAATAATACAAAAATAACACTGGTCTTAATTGACTTAATCTGGTTATTCCAGTCGGGTTAACGCATTTAATGAATATGAATATGGCCAAATTCTGATTAATATCAGGATATTTTTCTGCATGTTCAAGTCAGTGGTTTATCATGGTTAAAACAGTGGCTTAATATTGCTTACATAAAAGATATTTCATTGTTAAGTTTACACACAAACGTTTGATAGTCTTGTATGTATGGTTTATTTATTTGCTGGTGGTTTTGTGTCCTATTTCACAACTTCAGGCAATTGACAGCATTCATCAGGTGGGATTGTATTGTCTTGCACTGGTTCCTGCAAACACCCTGCCCAAAACTCCCCTAGGGGGCATTCACATCTCAGACACCAAGCAGCTCTTCCTGGAGGGGGCGCTGCACCCCTGCAACATCCTCATGTGCCCCCACACCTGCGTCACCAACATGCCCAAACCACGTCAAAAACAACCAGGTGTGTATGCATTAGTTAAATGGAAATCTTGGAAGCAATGGAACCCTAAAATCTGGATGTAAAATTTGATGCATGTTAAGTGTTCTATCCTGTTTTCCTTTCTTTCATAGTCGGTGTCGGCCCTGCCTCCATCATGGTGGGTAATCTGGTTGCTGGGAAAAGAATTGCACAGGCTGCAGGCAGAGATCTGGGACTGATAGAGGATCAAGACCTGGTCAGGAAGGTAAATTGAGACTTATTGTGTATTGTGCCCATGCAACAGGAAGTAAATAATGCATACTGTATCATTTAAAGCAGTATATTTAAAATGCATTGTGTGGTATTTTAATGCCTTCGTATGGATGCAGTTGTGCATGTGGCCTACAATGATGGTAAGCCCTGTGATCATTATGACACAATCACATGCATGACATGACTTTTGGCATGGCTGTATGTTTGAACTGATGATGAACTGTCTATCTTGTTTTTTAGCATCAGTTCCTTGCAGAGGCTTTACAGTGGAGAGCACAAACTGATCCTGACCATACACTTTATGTACTTTTGAATGCAAAGGTGAAAACAAATGTCATACACATAAAAAAATAATGCAAGTGCTTAATCAAATCCTCACTTAGATATTCTGTTTTGCTGGCCTATAATATGCTCTCTTTCTGTCTAGGGAGTGGCAATATGCACAGCTACTTGTGTTCAGCTTCATAAAAGAGCAGAGAAGATTGCTGCTGCTCTCATGGAGAGAAGTGGTATTAACATTGGAGAGAATGTGGTGCTTTTGTATCCACCAGGTAAATCACAGATTTGTCCTGTCATAGCTGTTTTTGAAGGATGGACAGTTAAATGGAACTCCAGGTATTAAGACTTGTATGGCTTAATGTAATGAATGTAAATGATGTTTCTTACTGAAATATGTAGTGGAAAACCCTTGAAAGATTTACATTATTTAAAAAAATCTTTTTATACATATTTTGGACTATGGGGGATGCCATTATTCCGATGATGTGAAATGGTTGCACTCTGTGAGCTACTGGCGCTACCTTTTGCTATTTTTACCACAACACAACTTGGAATACACAAAATAAAACACTGATACGATAACTACAGCTACTGAAAGAGCTTATAGGTGGCGACTGATATAAGCGTGGGCTTAAACCAAGTGATTTACCATCCATTTTTCCACACAAGGAGATTAAACGACCCCAGATATCGAGTGAAATCCACGCTAAGAAACTCCTTCAGTGGCTGCGGTGTCATGAAAAGCATTGACATGTTAAATCCTGCCAGGATGGCATCTAGCGTTTCTTGTCTCTGCCATTTGTAAGCTCTTTCAGTCGCTGTGGTCTATAAAAAGCATCAGGGCTGAAGTGGAGAGAGCAAAGACGCGGGTCTTTAGGAAGTTTTATTCATCCACAGGCATCTTCCCATTCTTTTCTCCTCTTCTTATTGCTAGGAAAAGCAGTGAAGATTTACATCGCTTTTCTTGTTGTGCTTCAACTGAAAATTACAACCAAAAGCTGCACAATGTGGAATTGTAAAAGTATTTTATTTTCCAAGTTGCTTATTCTGCGTTGTGTTGCGATAAAAATAGCAACAGGTAGCGCCAGTAGCTCACAGTATGTAACCATTTGACGTCATCGAAGTAATGGAGCTCCCCATAGTCCAAAATATGTATAAAACAATGTGGATTTTTTAAATAACGTAAATCTTACATGGGTTTTCTGCTACATATTTACATTAAATAAAGCCATACAGGTTTTAAAAAAACTTCCCTTAAAGTAAACCACAAAGTCATGGTTAATTGGAGAAAAGTGCTCTTTCTCATTTCACATAAAGGACGTTAACATATAGGTGCCTTAAAGCAAAGCAGCAAAGCAACAGTGTTGTTATTGTAACTGAAACATTTGTATAGAATATATATAAAATGTAATGTTTTTTTACACACTTTAAAAATGCATTTGAATTCTCTGTGTGTGCAGGTATTGATCTGATCGCAGCATTTTATGGCTGTTTGTATGCTGGTTGTATTCCTGTCACCGTGAGGCCTCCACACCCGCAGAACCTCTCTGCCACCCTGCCCACTGTCCGCATGATAATTGATGTAAGTCTGTGTGTTTGCATCTCTTAACACCGTTGTTAGGTTTCTTTTTGGTTTTGAAGGCCTTTCAGAAGCCAAACTCATTGTTCACTTTTCTTGCATCTCTCTCCTGGTTTCCTCAGGTCAGCAAGGCTGCTTGCATTCTCACTACTCAGGTTTTAACGAAGATTCTCAGATCTAAAGAAGCAGCAGCTACAGTCAACATAAAAACATGGCCCATCATAATAGACACAGGTAACACACACCAGTTAGTTTTCAAAACAGCTACTGTGCAGAACATACTGTGCTTTGCTTGCATAATAATAGGTTCAAGTCATATGATATGATTATTTAGGATATACATTGGATCAGGATTTGCTCTTTCATTGAAACAACTTTTAGTTTTGTATAATAGCTTTCCTAATGGCAGACTCATCAGATTCATTTGGGTTAATTTACAAAAAGTGAAAATTCTGTCATTAATTACTGACCCTCATGTCGTTCCAAACTCATATGACCTTTGTTCATCTTTGGAACACAAATTAGGATTTTTTTATGAAATCTGAGAGCTTTCTGACCCTGCATAAAAACAACAACACAAATGACACATTCAAGGCCCAGAAAGATAGTAAGGACATTGATAAAATAGTCCATATGACATTAGTGGTACAAACTAATTTTATGATGCTACGAAAATACTTTGTGTGCAAAGAAAACAAAAATAATGACTTTATTTAACAATTTCTTCTCTTCTGTGTCAAACTTTGTGCATTCATGAGTCAATTTATAGGACATTTTTGAGTAAAACAGCACTATTTTATTGGCAATTCTAATTTAATTCTACTTGCAACTAGTTTAATGAAAGGAATACATTTAAAATTAAATAAAATCAAATTAAATTAAATTACACAAGTTTACAGTGTACTGCAAGAGACTTCAGGAACAGAAACAACAGGAAAAGGAACTAAAACTGTATTCTTAAAGTCTTCAGACTTCACTTAGGTGGCAAGCTTAAAAATATATCCATAAGTAACATATCCATGATTCTTCCCAGATGACTTGCCTCGCAAACGACCTCCCACAATCTACAAACCACCCAATGCTGAGATGATCGCCTACCTGGACTTCAGTGTCTCCACCACAGGCATGCTGACAGGAGTGAAGGTGAGAGATTTGTATCTCAATGGATGTTTCATAATTCTTTCAGCAGGTTTTGGTAAACCTTTTAAACCAGAGTCATTGACATGTTTACCTAATAGGATGCATTAGCCATTTACCTTGATGGGATTTTGTTAATACACAGTGGTGTCCAAAAATCTAAAACCACTAGTGAAAATATTTCTATTTTGAAATTTTCTCATTTGAGATTGTAAAACGTTTTAGTTTAAATTAGATTTCCTAATTTTCTGTGTTATTTTAGACGTTTTGGACCCCATTGTAGCAAATGTCTCCCTTTGACCTAAAGAAAAAGTTTACCCAAAAATAAATATTCTGTCATTAATTACTCTTCAAGGCCCAGAAAGGATGTAAGGACATTGTTACAATAGTTCATGTGACATCAGTGGTTCAACCATAATGTTTTAAGCTAGTACTCTCATACTCTCAAAATTGTTATGGAGTGAACGAGACGTGGTCAAAAACAGGCGGGGTACACATTACCAAACAGGCACAGTACAGACAAGACACAAGAGTAATCCAGGGACAGGTGAGGGTTCACTGACAGCGAACGTAATCCAGGGGGCGAGGCAAACAGGTATTCCAAACAGACATATAATAGTCTAAACGAGGAGTGAACAGAGTCAGACACAGCAAGATAAAGGGGTTAATCCATGACAGGTAATAAATCCATGGCAGGCTGCAGACAGACAAGATGAGATAACAGGCAAGGATCAAGATTTGGATAACCAGACTAGAAACAAGACTAAACTAGACTCAGGAAACTGGGGAAAACTCAGAGTGGCTCTGTAATGTACCTACCGCTAGGAGAGTGATAAACGCTATGCAATATCGGCGCTGAGTGATAGGTGTGACCTCATATACTGTGTGTGATTGGCAGCAGCTGCGTGTAATCAGTGAAGTGGAGCATTGGAAATGTAGTCCAGGGTGTAGTGCAAGTCTGTGTAGTGTGAATGTCAATAGAATGGCAAGGCGACCTCTGGTGGTGAGCAGACTGAAGACCATGGACAGGATTCGTGACATTAACATTACGTCAAAAAATACGTCACATGGACTATTTTAACAGTGTCCTTACTACCTTTCTGGGCCTTGAACGTGGTAGTTGCATTGCTGTCTAAGCCCTTGGATTTCATCAAAAATATCTTAATTTGTGTTCTGAAGATGAACGAAGTTCTTACAGGTTTGCAACAACATGAGGGTGAATAATGAATGACAAAATGTCTATTTTGGGTGAACTATCCCTTTAAAGCAAATCTTAATTGTACTGTACATTTAAGAGTCTTCTCTCTGATTGGCTGTCTGTCAGATCTCTCATGCGGCGGTGAGCGCTCTCTGTCGCTCTATAAAGCTGCAGTGTGAGCTGTACTCCTCTCGCCAGATCGCCATCTGCCTCGACCCCTACTGTGGACTTGGTTTCGTGCTCTGGTGCCTTGCGAGGTAACAGATGGATACACACAAACAGTCACATACAAATGACTCATACTCACATACAAATGACTCACAGCTTTGTGTCATCTCATGCAATGGCTTGCTCTCTTCAGAATGCATATGAATATGTTTTAATGGTATTATAAACCTGAAATGTGCTTGTGTTTTACAGTGTGTACTCAGGTCATCAGTCCATCTTGATCCCTCCTATGGAGCTGGAGAGCTCGCTGACCCTGTGGCTGGGCACACTCAGTCAGTACCGCATCAGAGATACCTTCTGCTCCTATTCTGTCATGGAGCTTTGCACTAAGGGACTAGGTGGACAAACAGACATGCTGAGGGTATGCATATTTACTATGGCTGTCAGACGATTAATCATGATTAATCGCATACAAAATAAAAGTTTGAGTTTGCCTAATATATGTGTGTGCACTGTGTGTAATTATTATGCATAAGTAAATACACACAAAATAATGTATATATTTAAGAGAAATATGTTATTTTTGTACAAAATATTTTTATTTATATATATAATATAAATTATATAAAATTATAATAAATACATATACTTGTAAATATTTCTTAAGTATATACATGAATGTGTTTGTATTTATGTATACATAATAATTACACGCAGTACACACACACATATATTAGGCAAACTCAAACTTTTATTTTGTATGCGATTAATCATTTAACAGCCCTAATATTTACTCACCATTAAAGGCATAGTTCACCCAAAAATTACAATTCTGCCATCATTTAATTTACTCACCCTCATGTCATTCCAAACGTGTATGACTGTCTTTTTACTGCAAGAGAATTGCAATTCCATTCCATCTTTTTTTGATCTTCACATGTTCTTCTAATGTTCTTCATGTCCATCTGACTTCAGGCACGTGGTGTGAATCTGTCGTGTGTGAGGAGCTGTGTGGTGGTTGCTGAGGAGCGTCCACGCTTGGCTCTCACACACTCCTTCTCCAAACTGTTCAAAGACCTTGGACTCTCCATGCGAGCTGTAAGCACTGCTTTTGGGTCAAGAGTTAACCTGGCCATCTGCCTACAGGTACGTTATCTTAAGTTAAACTTTGCAAATGGATTTTCTTTTGCAACAATATATATTCTTCTCACTGTTTCATCATCTCTGTGTTAGAAATAAATGCACTGGTGAGAGGTTGTGGATATATATGATGTTGATTATTTGATGTGCAGGTGATCTGTATGTTGGTGGGGTTGTATTTTTTACAGGGTACCACAGGACCAGACCCCTCAACTGTTTATGTGGACATGAAATCCCTCCGACATGACCGGTAAGATAAAGACAAACACATATAAACACAAACACAAAACAAATAGTCTTTAAAGGGTTAGTTCACCCAAAGCTGAAAATTCTGTCATTAATTACTCACCCTCATGTCGTTCCAAACTCGTAAGACCTTTGTTCTTCTTTGGAACAAAAATTATGATATTTTTTATGAAATCCAAGAGCTTTCTGACCGTGCATTAATAACAACGCAACCGAAATGTTAAAGGCCAGAAAGGTAGTTGGACATTGTCTATGTGACATCAGTGCTTCAACCTTAATTTGAAGCTACGAAAATACTTTTTGTGACAGGGAAGAGAAGACATTTTGTTTTCTATGCACACAGAAAGTATTCTTACAGCTTCAAAAATTATGGTTGAACCACTAATGTCACATGAACTATTTTAATGATGTTCTTACTACCTTTCTGGGCCTTGAACGTGTCAGCTGCGTTGCTGTCTATGCAGGGTCAGAAAGCTCTCGGATTTCTTCAGAAATATCTTAGTTTGTGTTCTGAAGATGAGCGAAGGTCTAACAGGTTTGGAATGACATGGTGACAGAATTTTCATTTTTGGGTGAACTATCCCTTTAAATATTTGTAGGTGATGTGTGTTTTGTGTGTTAAAATGTGTGAAATGTCACTTTCTGGCCAAATGGAATTGTGTTTGGTGCTGTTAAATCAGAAATCACACTTTTCACTTTTAAATAGTGCAGTATTCTATCAATTATGAGACTGGGTGTTGTCAAATATGAAAACATCTCCAGAGCTGCTGGTTCCTCCCAGCTGAGCTCCTCCTAAGTGATTACGTCATGTAATAAACACTCTTTCTCCTTGTACAACACTGATAATGTTATTTCTGTGTTGCAGGGTAAGGTTAGTAGAGCGAGGAGCTCCACAGTCACTTCCTCTCATGGAGTCTGGAACAGTAAGGACGTTTCCATTGTTCGATCAAGCATAAATGAAACTGAAAATATAGTTAATGCTCTTTCTCCCTTATCTAGATTCTTCCTGGCGTGAGGGTGATCATAGTCAATCCAGAAACTAGAGGACCGCTAGGCGACTCTCATCTTGGAGAGGTGTGTTTACTTATGAGAATAATAATTGGGTATTTTTTTCAGCTTTTTTTTTTTTTTTTTTTTTTTTTTTTTTAAAATAGCATTTTCTTAAACTAACAATTTTCTTGTAAACTAACAAGTTATTTTGTTAAAGTCACCATGAAATCAAATTGAATTTTTTTGGCTTTTAGTATGAATATGATCTAAAAGCTAATATGTTTCAAAAGAGTGACAAAATAACAAAATTTACAAGATGTAAGCATTAAAAACTTAGTCTCTAACTTCCGCCAATATGGATCAATGATTTTGATGATATCAAACTGCACTTCAGCTTCTTTCGGTCCAATCAGATGCTGTCTAGAATCCAAAGCGTCCCACTGTAATTGGTCACAGATTTAGTATTTTATGGTGAATAGCACGTAGTGCACTATATAGGGGATAAGGAACGATTCAATGTCAATATGTTTTTCATTGGGGCAAAGGAAGTCTGGTTTCGCGCTGTCACATGAACTGCCACAGTGTGCACACAGTCTGCTTTGGTTCAGAGAAATGATAGCACGGAGAGCATCACATGCATGAGCCGTCACAGACCATAAAACATATTAGACCAGTCTGAATTCTACACAGAATGGTATATTTTATAGCGATATGGATCACATTGTGGCTGTCATACTCTGTCAAATATGGCTTTACTGAGATCAGTGGTTTTGGCCCAAGCTGTAATATAAACAAAATGCTATTTAAAAAATGTCCTGCCCTGTCTTCCTGTTTCAGTTGAAATTACATCATCGCATAGAATAACGCTGCATGTTTCAAAACACTTCAGTGGCCCTGCAAATACAGTGACTCCTTTGTCTTGCTTAGGCTAATTTTGAAAATAATAATAATTTGGCTAATAATTTGAGAAACCTACAGCTTTATTTGGAAATGATACAAGTTAAGTGATATTTACCTTAATTTTGTTCATCGAAATAGATTATATTTCTTATCCAGTAATACACTTAATTCTTTCCCAGATTTGGGTACATAGTCCCCACAATGCAACAGGATACTACACTATATACGGAGAAGAGAATCTGCAGGCTGACCACTTCAACACGAAGCTGAGTTTTGGAGATCCTCAAACGCTCTGGGCCAGAACTGGATATCTGGGATTTGTCAAGAGAACTGAACTCACAGACTCCAGTGGAGGTGAGAGAGAAATAAAAATGGATAAATTAATGACAAAGTGCTCAGACAGACTGATGGAGACAATACAGTGTGTTTGGCTAGAATGGCTAGAATCTACACAACCATTTGTCCTATCAACATGGAAATCGCTATGCACGGTTGTGGCCCAAAGTGCCACAAATGTCTATAACAGCGGTGCTCAACCCTGGTCCTGGAGATCGACTTTCCTGCGGAGTTCAGCTCCAACCCTGACCAAACACACCTGAACCAGATAATTAGGATCTCAAGGAGCACTTAATAATTACAGACAGGTGTGTTTGATTAGGGTTGGAACTAAACTCTGCAGGAAAGTCAATCTCCAGGAACAGGGTTGGGCACCCCTGGCCTATAAGGACATTTGCATATCTCAAAAAAACATGGCCGCATTTGGTCGATGATGTTTGAGCATCTATTAGACAAGGTTAACAGAGGCTGATCAGAATGAAACTCGGCGGGCCTGTTTGAGTCATGGCCCCAAAGGTCTATGAGAAATTTGAAAGAAATCAGCCACTGGGGGCCGATATCACGTTTTCCAAGGGTGTAAATCAGAGGTCTCAAACTCAGTTCCTGGAGGGCCGCAGCTCTGCAGAGTTAAGCTCCAACCAGCTCCAGCTCACACCTGCTTGGAGTTTCTAGTAATCCTGAAGACCTTGATTAGCTGGATCAGGTGTGTTTGATTAGGGTTGGAGCGAAAGTGTGCGGAGCTGTGGCCCTCCAGGAATTGCGTTTGAGACCACTGGTGTAAATGACTGTACATGGCGTGTTTTTCTCACATACACATGATATTCGTATCTTATGATAGAACTCCTCATTCCAGACAATTTTGCCTCTAGAACTATTCTGTCAATCAACTAGTTTTTTAAATAATTGAAAAGAACTAGTCCTATGTTTTTTGCTCGTCTGGAAAAAAACACTGCAGTACAAAAGGAAAAACTCAAAACTTCAAAACCTGGTGAGCACATGAGACAGGTGATTCAAAACAAGCATGCAAAGGAGATCTTTTAAGGAGATCGGACCACAGCTGGCACAGTAACATAAAAAAAAAATTTAAAAATATTATATTTCTATGGTAAATTACCTGGATTTGCCAAAAATGCTTTTTAAATAATTGATTTAGGTGGTTACAGGCTTGCTAAATAATGTCTTTTTTCATATGTGCTTAAATGTCTCAAACCACTTGAACCCCGGCATATATATTTTCCTAATTGTTAATATTGTAACTAGGGATCTCAGACTTTTGAACCTCACTGTAGATACATGAATTATAAAAAAAAAATGCATGCATTTTGAAAAATGTCCTTGATTTTTTAGATCGCCATGATGCCCTGTTTGTAGTGGGCTCTCTGGATGAGACATTAGAATTGAGAGGTTTGCGATATCATCCAATTGACATAGAGACCAGCGTGTCACGTGCCCATCGCAGCATTGGTGAAAGGTAAAATCCCACCCACACATTCTTTGCTTAATTTTCTTTTCTATTTATAACCTCTTATTTGCTTATTTTCTCTGCAGTGCTGTGTTCACCTGGACAAACCTGCTGGTGGTGGTGGCTGAACTCTGCGGATCAGAGCAGGACGCTTTAGACCTGGTTCCGCTGGTAACCAATGTTGTATTAGAGGAGCATCATCTGATTGTGGGTGTAGTGGTTATCGTTGACCCAGGGGTCATTCCCATCAACTCCAGAGGAGAGAAGCAGCGAATGCACTTGAGAGACTCCTTTTTGGCAGATCAGTTGGACCCCATATACGTAGCGTACAACATGTGAGCTGGGTTATGGGCGAGACAAAGGCTTTCCAGAAAGGTGCTATGGAGCCTCACAGCTGGGATCGGGTTCATATAAAAAGACAGACTTGGCCCTGTTTTTTCAGGCATAAGGTGTTAATGAACAAAAATTACAAATGTGTGAGGTGACTGTTTCGGTGAAGGGATACTATAATAGAATTTCCCTTTTTGCTCACTTCCTTTTGCCCCAGAACCGCCCTTTTTCAGCAAAATGCCACTTACTGTCTGTCCAGTTCTTGGTCATGATTATAAATTTACTTGAAGAGCATAGCTGTTTTTTTCTACTTAAACGCATTCCTATTCTAGC
The DNA here is from genome assembly GCF_022985175.1 of Labeo rohita. NCBI lineage: Eukaryota > Metazoa > Chordata > Actinopteri > Cypriniformes > Cyprinidae > Labeo > Labeo rohita. Next base: position 24,746,257 of record NC_066874.1, on the reverse strand, counting down.
ACTAACTAGTTTTTTTTTTTTATTAAAATGAGCTTAAAGCCTCAGTTTGTAAGTTTTCACCTGGGTTGTTCGATTCCAAAATATTTGACTCTGATTTCAAGTTTTTGGAATCAACAGAAACGATTTCAGGAGTCAGTTCTCAGAAGTATAAAGGGAGACAAAGTGAAATCTTAAAATAGTGCAATATAAACTAATTTATACTACTATGATTGATAGAGTGAATGATGGGAGGTCTTGACGGATGGATGGACTACAAAAGGCCTAAGTCGCATTGATCAGTCCAGTAATTATGTAGGTTCAGCAATACAAATTCTGTATCTTAAATTTGGGATGTGTAATAGTGTGGTAATCAAGTTAATGAACACATTAGGACACCATGCTTCTGAATCCCAACAGCAAAGAATGGAAGATGAGTTTCTTTTAGGATCTAGCATTTGATGATTCTGAATATATATACAGAATTGATCTGCAACCCAGCTTATTAATGGTGCTGTGTGTTACAGGGCTCTAAAATGAAACATTTTAGGACAGCATTGGGGTAACAGCATCAATACTCCCCTGGTCATTTGTCATTCATCAAATGCTTTTGTCCAAAGCAGCTTACAGTATACTTATAACACAGGGACAGTCCCTCCAGAGCAACCTGGGGTTAAGTGCCTTTCTCAAGGGCAGTATTGATTATAGGACATTTCTGTAACGCTCCGGTTCATAGAATGCCCTTACCCAGGTTAAACTCCACAGCTTCATCACCATTGTTTTGAATAACACACAAATGTGATACAGAGACTGCAGATGTCAGCTCATTTGCTGTCTGTTCTGGAACCATTTAGCATTTTAAATCTTACCACTGGGGCTTTAACAAAATATATTTCAGATATGGTATATATACAGTACCTTGCAAAAGTATTCATTTTTTGCAAAGTTCATTTTTTCACGTTTTGTTATGTAGCAGCCTTATGTTAAACATCAATCTACACTCCCTACACCTTAATAACAAGGCAAAAAAATGATTTATGACAACTTTGAAAATGTATTAAAATTAAAAAAACGAAATAAATACATTGCATAAGTATTCATACCCTTAACGCAGTACTTGCACAAGCTTTTTGGGTATGATGCGACAAGCTTTGCACATCTGCATTTGGAAATTATCTGCCATTCTTCACCTCTCAAGCTCTGTCAGCTTTGATGGGGGGCAGACGCACATTTTCAGGTTTTTTCAGAAATGTTTGACTGAGTTCAAGCCCAGGCTGTGACTGGGCCACTTTCACAGGACATTCACAGAGTTGTCTATAAGGCCACTCTTGCTGTGTGTGCTTAAAGTCACTGTCCTGTTGGAAGGTGAACCTTCTGCGAAGCCTGAGTTTCTGTATGCTCTAGACTGGGATTTCATTAAGGCCATCTCTATATTTTACTGTGTTGAGCTTTCCTTCTACTCTGACGAGTCCCTCAGTCCCTGCCGCTGAAAAACAGCCCCACGGCATGAGGGTGCTACGTCCATACTTTACTTTTGGGATGGTACTCTGCAGGTGATGAGCAACCCCTGGTGCTTTGTTGCAAATTCCAAGTTGGTTTTCATGTGTCGTCACTGAGGAGAGGATTGAGTTTGGTCACACCGCCATAAAGACCGGATTGGTGGAGTGTTGCAGTGATGTGTGTCCTTCTGTAAGTTTCTTCCATCTGCATATATGATCATGGAGCTCAGCTAGAGTGACCATCAGCTTCTTGGTTACCAGTCTAACCAAGGCCCTTTTCCATCAGTTGCTCAGTTTGGGAAGGAGGCCAGCTCTAGGAAGAGTCCTAGTTGTTCCAAACTTCTTCCATGATGGATAATGCTTCTGTGAACCTTCAATGCAGTATAATTTTTTCTGAACTCATCCCCAGATGTGTGGTTTGACGCAATCCTGTCTCTACAGGCAGTTCTTTTGAACTCAGGGCTTGGTTTTTCCTCTAATATGCATTTTCAGCTGTTAAGACCTTTTATTGAGAGGTGTGTGCCTTTCCAAAATACCCATTCAACTGAATTTGCCACAGGTTAACTCCACTTAAAGTGTAGTAACACCTACAAGCGATATGCATGCTCCTGAGCTCAATTTCAAGTGTCCCAGATAAGGGTATGAATACTTATGCAATGAAGTAATTTCAGTTTTTTATTTGTAATAAATATGCAAAGTTGTTACAAACATGGTTTTTCTTTGTCATTATGGTGTATAGAGTGTAGATTGTTGTGGAAAAAAAGTAAATTAAAGCAGTTTAACATAAGACTGCAACATAACAAAACATGAAAAAACGAAGGGGTTTGAATACTTTCGCAAATCACTGCATATATATATATGTATGTATTACACTGAACAACTTCATTCCCTCAACCCCCACAAGTTCTGCATGAGGATAATCATCCTTATTATTTTTCATTATCCTTTATGCACTTTATTAGATAAATGCAGATACATTCTGTAACATGGATTATTAATATCTGTAAACAAGGGCATATGTGTAGTATTATGTAATTACTTGCATTATTGAGTAGCATATGAATTACACAAAAAAGTGCAGGCACATTCAATAAACACATTTTTGAGACTAAGTGCTCAGTGTAACCTCAATATTTACAAATCACACATTCCTTGAGTTTACTTCTTTACTTAACAGTAACAGAAACACTCATATAGACAAGAACGTTCACTTACTGTAAACCTCATTATAACACACCAAGCCCAAACCAAACACAAACTGAGGTACGTATAGCTCTATTTTTGCTCTCATCTAAAGGTGCTTATACACATCAGGACAAGCCATTTAAACCTCTGAATGGCAAAAAAGGAATTCAGGCATCTGTACAATAAAACAAAAGAACTGTAAAATAACACGACACTCTGTACAAGCAAGCCCCTCGTGAACACCTAACTGTACAAAGGCATAGATTTTACATGTTTGGCAAAGGATCTTTAAAGGACAGTTGCTGTCTCCTGTACTATAGACATTTTTACTAGGAATGACTAACTTCTTGTAAACCATAAATAATTGTAAATTATTGCTTGTGTACAGATGAGAAATTCTACTGTACTGTAAGTTAGTTGCTGTACTCTTGTCAAATTTTTGGATTAATATTAACTACTGTCATCGACATCCCTTCGTAGCCGAGCGGGGCTCTGAAGTTGAAGACTTCTTGTAAATAGCTTGCTCTGTTTCTGTTTGTTCTTTTCAGAAACGTGATGGGTTGAAGTCTGTGTGTCATGCATTTCTATTTAGAATTCCGATTCAGAAATCTTACAGTATGTACAAGTCTTTAAGATGTAAGCATGATAAAGTCGAGCACTGTGGGGGCTTGAAAGACTACTTTCAGAGTCCTTACACAACTGATCACTACAGTATGTTAGCCTAACCTCATTCCGGGGTTGTGTACGTATGCGTATGTATGGTCACTGCGTTGAAAGGCTGTTTGCGGACGAGTTCCACGATACCTTTTCCCAAATCAGAGACACTACTGTCATGAAATGTATTCTCTCATTTTCACTGTTGTTTAATGGCATCAGAGCTGAGTTTATGTGATGAAAGCACAAGCGAGTGAATGAGCTTTTTACACGGGGCATTCAGGGAAATAGTGCTTTCCAGGACGGAGAGGATATTCATTTATAAATACTCACTTTCATGTTTGCAATGATTTTGTTCTTGAAATAAAAAGAATTTATTTGTCATCTACATAAGTGTTAACCAAGTCTTCGTATGGACAAAGAAACGAAACAAAAAGCAGAAAATAATAAGAATTGATCATCTGTCATGTGAGCTAAGTGCTGGAACCAAAAGAAATGGTTCACACACTATGCAACCAGCTGCAGTTACATATAAAGTACACATCCGGCAATGCACTTAAACACTATTCAAGAAATAAAATATAGATTATTTGCTTGCTAAGGACAATGGGAACATGCAACAGTAACATGACTTTTTTTTGTTTAAACAATGCATATTAACCTTATGTGTTGATTAAAACGTTCTGTTCAATTCTCACAGCATTTTTTAATCGTAAGATTAAAATATCACATTCTAATGATAAGAATGTGATAGAGTTACAGTTTCTTTTAGTCATTCATGGATATAAATGAAAATCATTATGCAAGCAAGCACTTCCCTGTTGGTTCACATCTCTTTCTTTTTTGTACATTGGTTACTGTAACTGTTTTATACTCCAATGAAAAACATGAAAAAATAATAAAAGGCTTTTATTTTGCATCTCTGAAGTTTGTTTTTTATAACTGCAGTTTGTATTCTATCTATCTATCTATCTATCTATCTATCTACAGTGCGTACATTTTCTTTTACAGATAAAATAAGCCAAAAAAAAAAAAAAGATTTAACTCAGACTGAAAGTCAAAAATTATTAAATGCCCATGAGAAGGATGCAATAATAATGCAATGCTAGAATTTGCAAAGTTAAGGCATGACCATTGGACATCGAAATGCTCATTGGGTCAGCACAGTCAGAAAAAACAGGACTTTTAAATCTCTTTATTTGGCTTATTTTATCTGTAAAAGAAAATGTATCTTATAATTATGCACACCTGAATATAAGGAGTTTTTCTTCCAGCCTTCATGGACAATTATATATAACTTATAAATGATTAAATACAAAATTAATAATAGTCATTAAAATTGTAAAATGTGCTTGGAAAAAATATATGACTAGAATATCAACGTGCCTAATCCACTAATCTCATTTGGTTAAACTACACAATGCTTTAATATCCCAGCGTCTTTCTGGAGGAAAAAAACAATGTTTCAAACAGATTTTTAATAACCAACATGTTTTTTTTAAAAAATATAATATTAACATTAAATGACATAAAGAATTTCTCAAAATAAAAATAATGTACATTTTGAAATTAAATTTACACATTTCTGTTTGCGAATATAATATTTGCCAAGCAGAATCTATAACTTCAGAAAACTGCACTGGTTTCATTCATATCCCCAGACCCCGTTTACGTTTCAGCGATATTGACCAATCACAGAGCTTAATACAGATTTACGTAACACGTCCTTCTAGGGGGCGGCGCTTATTGCGGCCTTTAGGAAAAAAAAACCCTCAAGCCATCTAGATTTTTTCAATGGAAACCGCCCAGGTTTATTCTATGCATTATTAAATAATTTACTTTACAAATTATATCTCGAGTGCTGGCATCTATATAGACGGCGTCATTGTTTCTAGGAGCGGTTCAAAAGGATTAAAGGTAAAGCGTTGCTTTTGTTTTGTACTCTTCCTCTTCTGCCGACCTGTCGCTACAGCAGTCATGGCGCCCGTCCGCTCGGTTGTAGCACTCGTCTTACGGGAAGGTGTTTTAATGGCTCCCCGTATCGCTGACGTCTGTTGACGCGGGCACTTGCGTGCCAGTGACTAGCTTGGAACTTTCTGCAGAGCGCGGCATAAAGTCGCCCACAGGCTTCATAACACACCACAGCGGTTTGCTTTATTTACGTTAGAGATGCGCTTTTGATCGGGATCTCATGAGGGAATAAGACTTTAAGAATCTGACACTCGTTAAATATTTGCAACATCGCTTAAAAAACTGCCCGTTTCTTGTGATGGAGCGTATGTGTAGTAGAAACAAGCCCGCTTATAAATACCGCCAGAATCTTACGTATTTTAACAGATCAGTTCTAAAATGAAATCATAGACAGTTGTCTATGTTTATTTAGCCTGTTAGCTGCTGTAGCATTAAATTGTTTGTTTTAAACGCGGACTTTTTTAACAGACAATATTATCGAAAATGTTGAATCAACAGGTTAGTGTGTCTCGCAATGTTATTATGGCTTTATTAAAATAGAAATTAGCCCCATCTTGCTTGTTTTTTGGAGGATTGAGAGTTTTTGATGGGCGTTATTTAGCATCCGGTTCTGCATAATAACAACACAAAGCAGCTTCATCTAATTTACTACTACAAGAGGAGGTGGTATCTTCCATGTTAACTAGCTGTTACTTTCATTACTAAGTTATATTTTCTGTTTTTGTACTGGAATCAAATCATAAATGAGGACAGCTGCAGAAAGCATGTAGCAATAATGTGTAGAAAGCAGCCCGCAAGGGCAGTGTAAGTGTTTGTGGTGGAGCTGAAGGGTTGAGAGCTACTGACTCAGGGTTGGGGTAAAATGGAAACGGTGACTAAATCAAGGCTTTTGACTGTTAGCCTGGGTTGACCACAGAACTACCTCAACACACATGCACGCACACATGTTTGTTTTTGTGAATTGTGGGGACTTTCCATAGACATCTATAGTTTTTATACTGACCAAACGATATTGTCTATTCCCTAACCATAAACCTTACTCTTACCTAAAACATGTTTGCACTGTTACATTTTCAGATAAACATAATTTACTATTTTTAAATCATTTTTTTTTACATTGTGGGGAGCTTGCAGTAAATGTAGCAAGAACAAGTACACACACACACACACACACACACACACACACACATCCTGACCATCCTGTAAGCACATATAAAAACTGTGTTCTTTAGCATTCTCATGGTTGCTGTCAATCTGCAAAGTTATACATCATTTTTATACATTTTATTCTACCGGTAGTTCAGATTTGTTTGCACTGGGAGGCAAATACAATATATTATAATACTTTAGATATACTACAGTATTTAATATAGCACTGTTCCCCATCTCTATTTATTATGATTTTTTTAATGTAATTTTTATATTAATTTGTATTGGTTAATTAAATTAAAAATAAAACTATGTATTTTTATTTGAAATATTTATGATAAAATAATATAAAAAAATTACCAAACATTTTTCACAGTTATTTGCAAGGCATAAAAATGATCAGATATGTGACATTTTTTTAGAAAAGTGAGGAAATTGTGATGTGTGAAATGGAATGAAAATAATGAAAGTATAAAATGTACTTTTTATTTCTTTTTTTATTATGATCAGCTCTGACATATAACTGGTTATAAATTGCTTGTTTATTGTAATTTCTGTAAACAGAATTTTTTTTTAATTCCAGTAATCACAAAACTAGGAAATTAAGAAACTATGGAAACTTTGAAAGCATCACATCTACATTAAATATTGACCAAAATCATTGTTCATTTGCAGTGGCAATGGAGGAGGTCCAGCAGAATAACAGTAATGGCTCCGAGTCCCAAACTGTTGCCATCCCCACAACTATAACTGCCTCTCACATATCACAGATAGCACAGGTACTGTATGTACTTACATACACACATTTTCATGATGTGCACTACCAGTCAAAGTTTATTAATGTTTTTTTTGTTTTGTTCACCAAGCCTGCATTTAAAACAGTAACATTTTTGCTATTTAAGGTAACTGTTTTCTTTTTTAATATATTTTAAAATTTAATTTTTTCCTTGATTTTTAAAGCTGAAATTTTAGCATCATTACTCCAGTCACATGATCATACAGAAATCATTCTAATATGCTGATTTGCTATATGATATATGATATGTATAATAATTCAGATTTCAGATAAATGCTGACCTTTGGATCTTTCTATTTATCAAAGAATCCTGAAAACATGTACTCAACTATTTTAAATACTGATAATAATAATAGTAATAAATGTTTCTTGAACAGCAAATCAGCATATTAGAATGATTTCTGAAGAATCATGTGACACTGAAGACTGGAATAATGATGCTAAAATTTAAGCTTTGATCACAGGAATAAATTAAATGTTAAAATATCTTCAAAGAGAAAGCAGTTTTTTAAACAGTAAAATATTTCACAATATTACTGTTTTTTCTGTATTTTGGATCAAATAAATGCAGGCTTGGTAAGCAGAACAGACTTCTTTAAAAAAAACAATAAAAATCTTAAAACTTTTGTCTGGTAGTGTATATACATATACATATACATGTTGTGTGACTAAGCAAAAACAACAATAAAATAATGTTACATGTTGTCATCATCTTGTGAAAAGATGTCTCTGGGTGGGAATCCAGTGACTGTGGTTCAGCTGCCCAGTGGTCAGTTCCAAGTTCAAGGTGTGATTCAGTCAGCGCAGTCATCGGTTATCCAGTCTCCACCAGCACAAGCGCAGGTAATGTGCAGACACTCACAAAGTCATAAACTTCCTGATCTTTATAACTTCCATTTTTACTCCAGGTTGAAATCGGTGATATGTTTTCCCCCACTTAAACAATGTTTCCTATTAGGGCCAAGGATCTGACAGTGATGATTCTCAGGAATCAAGCGACAGTGGAGCATCCAACCAGAGATCAAGAGATATCTTGGCTCGACGCCCATCCTACAGGTAAAAAAACCCCAGGTCAAATCATTTATGACACATGAGTGGCACCTCAAAATTACACCAATTCTTCTATTAGTTCTAAACCCAGCGTCCTACTAGTTTACTCTTTCAGTGCTCTTTCAGACATCTAGCAAGTTTGAATTTATCAGAGCCAGCAAGCTTATTTGGTAAGGTGGACACTTGTGGCCTTGGCATTGGCCAGAAAACAACTTCTCACACTAAAGAACTGGATTGGCTCCAAAATATTCTCTCAGTAAACGCACAGCTCTCAAAACTCATTATTATTCATGGTGATTGTGTAACCGAACATTTTCTCCCAAGTGTGGTTCTCCTACACTGTAATGACTAATAAAATGAGAAAGCAAGGACAGAAGACATTTTTAGTGTCCAGGTAACAGAAATTTCACTCATTCTTTATTGTGACATATCTGAATGAAATGACTTTTCTCAAATATGTTTCATACCTAAAGTAACCTGCTCTGTCTTGTCTGTCGGTGCGCTGTCAGTTTCCCTTTTCGCGTCGGGATGTATCATGTGTGAGAACTAGTCCTAGGTTTTTCACCCAGTTGGAAACAAACCAGTGCAGAAAGATTCTCTGGAGAGTGGATAATTATCAAAAAAAAGTTTAACTTTCAAACGTTCGAAAGGGGCAGGGCCACTTTTAGTAAAATGCCTATAACTCCTGAACATGATAAGATCTCGTCACCAAATTCCAAACGTTTATGTAAGAGCTCAATCTGAGGTCACAGGAAAAAAAATAGCAGAGCTTGGCCACTTGGTGAAAAACCAAAGGTAAAAGCAAAGGCAAAATCCATAAAAATGGCTATAACTACGCAACCATTTTTCCTATCAACATGAAAATCGCTGTGCACTGTTGCAGTCCAAAGTGCTGCAAGTATCTATAAAGACATTTGGCTCTAAAGGTCTGTAAGAAATTTGAAGGAAATCGGCCACTGAGGGGCAAAATTGCATTTTTCAAGTGCATAAATGATTGTATATTGCAGTTTTTCACACATACACTCAACCTTCATATCATTTGTTAGATCTCCTCATTCTGAGCAACTTTGCCTCAGGAACCATTGCTGTCAATCAAAATGTTCATTAAATATTCTCAATTATGTGAAAAATCTACTTTTGCAAACTAGTCCTAAGTTTTTCGCTCAATCTTGGAAGTCAATCAATAATTATCAAAAAATGTTGAATTTTACCCTTGAGGTAGCTATACAAGGGTCATTAAGAAAAGGGATGTGGTCAAGTGCATGCAAAAGCTTACATCTCCAAAATGAAAACTCAAAACTTTAAAAAACTGAGATTATGTGTCAGATGATTCTTAACAAGTATGCAAAATTTCATAGAGATCCCATCATAGGTGGCGCTATAACAGTAAAAAAGGCTTCAAAAAAATATTTCACTGGTAAATGACCTCAAATTCATCATATATTCACACAAACACACTAGATCTTCATATTGTATGATAAATCTCCTCATTCTGAACAACTTTGCCTCTATTTAAACCTCTGCTGTCGATCAAATTGTTTATTAAATATTCAAGTTTATTTAAAAGGGCTACTTTTGCAAACTAGTCTTATGTTTTTCGCTCAGTCTCAACAAAAACACTGTAATTAAATTCTCTGGACCCTCTAGATCCATTATTATTAAAAAAATATTGAACTTTACACTGTGGTAAGCTACAACAGAATCAATTTTAAAGGGATATGGGCAATTATACCCAAAAGGGTATAAAAGTTAAAAGTTATCATATTTCTGTGGTAAATGACTTTTTTTAGCCAAAAATGCTTTTTTAAATAATTGATTTAGGTGGTTATAGCCAGGTTAACACAATGTCTTTTTCCTTAAAGGGGTCATCGGATGCAAAGTTCACTTTTACATGTTGTTTGAACATTAATGTGTGTTGGCAGTGAATGTACACATCTGCCCTATAATGATAAAAATCCATGCAGTGGTTTTTAATTAACCTGTAAAAATAATATCAAAAATTGCAAATTCCTTCAAATCAAGCCATTCTCAGGCGTCACACCCACAGAGGCCGCTCCCACGATAGTTGATTGACATGAGCGTCTTACCTCAGATCAGCTGTAACAGTCCGACCTCCATTGTTTTGATGCTGGAGCAGGGATGTAAGTTAGACAAGAATATCTCTGATTGAGCCATTGAGGTGTTGTGTTGCTGGATGTAAAATGAACATGTTGGTTATTTACTCACGACATCTGAGCCGCTGAAGATGCAGTGGATTACGTTTGTTTGTTAATGGAATGCGTTCACGCGATGTTCACACAAATCATTCGTGATCCAGCTTCGCTTACAGCAGAAGTGAGTATAAGGGTTTTTTAATGAATCTTTGCGATCGCCTTTCCTAATAACATGCTAGTTAGCAAGTTTTTTGGCTAAGCGCGGCTAAAGTAAACAGGCTCGTCACTCCACAAAGAGAAGAGAGGGGCGGGGTGAGCAGAGCTCATTAACATTTAAAGCAACCTTGCCCAGAACAGGATGATTTTTGCAGAGCTGATTTTGGAAAGGTAAAAAAAAGTGTTATTTACACTACCATTGAGAAATTTTAACCAAAGCATGTTATAGACTTTTCATTAAGACCCTAAAGAATCATATCAACTTGTGGAAAATGTGCATCCGATGACCCGTTTAAGCGCTTGAACCCCTGCATTGCAGCTATATTTTTTTTCGTTGATATAGTATGTTATCTTTGCCATTGGATTTTTGTTCTTTTGGAAATCTTTATGACAGAAATCTCATTTATCACCCCTTTTGCATTCTTAATAGTTGAGCGTGACAGCATAATCACAGAAAACAAGATGAGCACTTACTGACAATGACACTTCATTTACACAGACCGAAAGGCTGCCTCTGATACTGTGGAATGTGGTGGGCCAGAACGCATTTTTTTTTAAATTATTATTATTATTTTTTTTTAAACAAATAATATAAGCAAAAACCTTTTTGTGTATTTTGGGGTTTTCTTCTGGATCCTTTTGCACTCTATTTCATATTTATACCTAATCATACATAAAAACATTAGTGAGAGGAGAGTGAAAAGCAAAATTTGCCAAGCTCCAAATTGCAGGCACCTCTGGCACAAAACCAAGAGTTTAGGTGCTACACAAAAACTTTCTGTTCCTTTTTGTGTTTCAGGAAGATTCTAAATGATCTGTCAGCTGAGGAAGTGGCAACTCAGAACGAGGGAGAAGACGAAAGCTCCACCTCCTCTGCCATAACAAGCGTTTCACTCCCTACCCCGATCTACCAGACAAGCACTGGCCAATATAGTAAGCCAAGCCAGCATAATATTAGAATACAATGGGTGTTGTGAGGTACTGAATGCATCATGTGGTAACCTCCTATGTATTTTGCAACAGAAATGAAGCAAATGGTTGCATAAGTGACCCAACTGAAATAACCAATTGCATAAAAAGCATATGTATCTTCATGCACAGTTCACAATATTATATCATAAGCCGTCCGTCACAATTTTGTTTGCTCTTTTCCAGTTGCGATTTCATCCAATGGCTCTCTGCAGCTGGCCAGTGCTGGTTCAGAGGGTGTGCAAGGCCTGCAGACTCTCACCATGACCAACTCGAACCCGAGCCAGCCAACTATACTGCAGTATGCTCAGACCGCCGACGGACAACAGATCCTGCTCCCTAGTAACCAGGTGGTGCTCCAAGGTGGGCACACAAAGGCAAAAACACCTTTTCTTTTGGCAGTTCATTAGTACATGTGGGACACACTGTGGCTGTGATACTGTGTTACAGGTGCAGGGGGAGAAATGCAAGCTTATCAGATCCGCTCTTCTTCCTCCTCGCTGCCTCAAACCGTCGTCATGACATCACCCGTTATCAGCTCTCAGGGCAAAAGCGATGACCCGCAAATGAAGAGGGAGATACGCCTGGCGAAGAACAGGTGGGTGTATTTGAGCACAAGAGATTGAGTTTGTTTAGCGAGATGAGGTAATGTGTAATATCCTGGTTGTTGTTGCATTCTTTGTGTGATTCTGATTTTTTGCATGCAGGGAGGCAGCCAGAGAGTGTCGCAGAAAGAAAAAGGAGTATGTGAAGTGTTTGGAGAACCGTGTGGCTGTCCTGGAGAATCAGAACAAGACTCTTATCGAGGAGCTCAAGACATTAAAGGACCTGTACTGCGTTAAAACCGGCTAGTGGGACACCCATGCAATCGTGCTAACGGGACTTTGCCGGCAGACCTGTCTGCCTACGTGCTTATACAAACACAGACACAGGGACTTTTTTTTTTTGGCATGGGGGGATACATGTAATCCTCATGTCAAATGCTTGTTTTTATACAACTCATTTTTAACTAATAGCCTAAGAACGATTGACCAGAAACAACTGCAGCAATTATGCTTTTCAGAATAGATGGAAAGAGGGATATGCTTTTCCATTAACATATTTTTATTTGCAGTCAACAGATGTTTATATTTGTGTATGTATCTTGTGCGAGCATCTGCACGTCTACACTGGGAGATCTTGCTTTATTCTTGACCCGTTTGGTTTCCAGGGAATATTGAATGTTAATTTTATTGAAGCGTTAGCTGAATTTTGTTTTATCCAAGGTAGAAGACTGGTATTTTTACACCTTATCTCGGATGCGCTTGTATGTATGAAAATTGTGACGCGATTGTGTTTTTCATGAAGTCATGCAGCTGTGTTCTTTGCTATTTTTCCCCTTCTTAGGAAGCTCTGGTATTCTTACCCCCATTCCGTATTTTATTTTACTGAGTTTTAGTGAGATGTTTTCTACAGAGACTGATCCGAATTTAAGGTGAGGACTTTCAGCTTTACTATTATGGGTAACATGAAACAGTGGTAAGTTCATTTGAGCCTTATTCTGGATTGATAGACTAATGATGTAGGATTTAAACTATGTCCTTTCTAGTCCAGGTCTTTGTAATATGTCAGACTGGTCTTTAAGCCATAAACACACTTGGGTTGGGACCGTTGTTGGTTTTAGCTGAGTAATAGACCTTAGGCTTACCACTGTTTATAAGCCAAGCTGTTACAAGACAATCGAATCAGGGAGTATATGATGAGAAAAAAAAACTGTCACTTGTTTTTGCTAAAGTGAATCTAAATAAATATTTTTCCAGCCTTTGTTTTTCTCCCTTTCAGTTTCAGTGTTGTTTCACTTGCCTGATTTGTGGCTCAAGTCTCAAGGAGGCCCTTGGAAAAACTCCACTCAGATAGAAGATGCAAGGTTAGGTTATGACATGATGTTGGTCGGTATATGTGACCCTGGACCATAAAACCAGTCTTAAGTAGCACAGATATATTTTAGCAATAGCCAAAAATACATTGTGTGGGTCAAAATTATCGATTTTTAATTTATGCCAAAAAACATTAGATTTGTAAATACTTAAGATCAGTAAATATATCGAAACTTAATTTTCAATTAGTAAAAGAACTTCATTTGGACAACTTCAAAGATGATTTTCTTTTTTTTTTTTTTTTTTTTTTTTTTTTTTTTTTTTTTTTTTTTTGGTTTTGTGGTCCAGGGTCATATATTCAGGAAACCATAATTTAAAAATTATAGCTTTTGTTTTTTACTATTATGTTTATTATTACATAAATAATTCTAAAATGAATTTTTAGGCTTAGGAAAAGTACAAAAACAAATAAAATCAAAGTCAAATAAATGTCTGTGCTCTAATTTAAAATAATCAAGTAGAAACTACTTTTTGGAAGAACAATCTGTTTTGTCAGAAGTTTTTAGAAGATATTTAATGTGTTTTTTTTTTTTTTAAAGAAGCTGCTTATTCTCACCAAGCCTATGTTTATTTGATCCAAAGTACAGCAAAAACAGTATAACTTTAAAATAGTTTTACTATTTAAAATAAATGTTTTAAATAAATTTATTTAAATGCAGGCTTGATGACAGAAGAGAATTATTTAAAAAACATTACATTCTTACTGTTAAAAAGCATTTGACTGAGATTGTATATTTTCAAAAACACAAAATAAAAATATGGAAAAAGTCAAGGAAATTCAAGGTGGAGAATGCAGTATGGTCTAGGTATTTATGTGTATTTAGCTACTACCATGGTGTTATAACAAGTACAGAAGCATAAAGGCAAAAGTATAAAGTTTAATTTCTTTTAAAAGTGCTACATTGCGTGACACACATTTCTCCTAATCACTAGATGGCAGTATGACTCTTTGATGCATTAAGCATAAACTCAAAAACGCTGGCTTGCTTTTCAGCCAAGACAGTCATGTAAAAAGATAAGAGTCATATAAAATACTCAGTGCAGTCTTCTTTAGATTGTCTTTTTACATGAAACAAAAACTTTGTATTTTATGGTTGAATACAAGTGGTTATTTCATACAAACATATAAAACTCCATAGTGAAATGTACTATGAATTTTTGCTAAATTCACATTTGTTATTTGACTGCATAACCTATAATGTGTGGTTTGATCATAAAAAATATAGGAGCTTGGATGTGACGTAGCTGAAGGTCAGAGAAGCCAGCTGCCTCAAGGTCCTTCCAAGTAGTACGAGTTGCATCACAGCCATCGTTCATATAATACCTGATAAACATACAATTATATGAATTATGTGGTTATAAACTTTGCAGTTACAGACTTTCTTATTCTATAGTGGTCACATGCTTTGTTACCATGTATGTTGTATTCCATTATTGTTGTGTTAAATAGATACATTTGGATTATAGCAAGAACCCTTCCTCTCACTCCCTGTCCAAAAGAACCCATGACCTCCATATATACACTACCAGTCAAAGGTTTTTAAGCAGTAAGATTATTAATGTTTTTTTTAAAGAAATCTCTTCTGCTCACCAAGCCTGCACACAACAAAAACAGTAAAATTCTGAAGTATTTGTACTAGTTAAAATAATTCTATTTGAATATATTTTAAAATGTAATTTATTCCTGTGATTTCAAAGCTGAATTTTTGGCATCATTACTCCAGTCACACGATCCTTCGGAAATCATTCTAATTTTCTATTTTGCTGTTCAAAAAAACATGTATTATTATTATTATTATGTTGAAAACAGCCGAGTAGAATTTTTTTCAGGTTTCTTTGATGAATAGAAAGTTCAGAAGAACAACATTTATCTGAAATAGAAATATTTTGTAACATTCTAAACATCTTTATCATCACTTTTGATCAATTTAATCCATCCTTTCTAAATATATGTATTAATCAAATAATGCTGAAAAAATGTACTAAACTGATAATAATAATAAATACGTCTTAAACTGCAAATCAGCATATTAGAATGATTTCTGAAGAATCATGTGACACTGAAGACTGGAATATTGATGCAAAATTTTTTTATCTTTGATCACAGGAATAAATTACATTTTAAAATGTATTCAAATAGAAAGCAGTTATTTTAAATAGTAAAAATATTTCACAATATTACTGCTTTTGCTGTATTTTGGATCCAATAAATGCAGACTTAGTGAGCAGAAGAGATGACTTAAACATTAAAAATCTTATTGTTCAAAAACTTTTGACTGGTAGTACGTTATATATGCCACTATATGAAATGTCCTGTTATTTTACTTCCTCTTTTACTCCAGCTGGAGATAAATAACTTTATTATTTAGTTATTTAAAAGTACATATAATGTAAAATATAATCGTTTGGATAATTTTTTATAAATATTATCTTTTTATATTACCAGAAAGGCTGAATAACATGTTGGAAAAAGTAACTCCAGGTTGAAGGGTCAGACACCACATGTTCAATGAAGAATAGTGCTCCTCCCTAAAAGAAGAAAAAGTACAAAATGTACATTTCTCAACTCATAATTGTGTATTTGAATGTGGTTAATTTAAAATGACCTGGTATTTAAAAGCACCTGAAAACAGTAGTCTACTGATCTGTATTATGAAATATGTTATATTTCCACTCAAGTGCTGACTGCCATAAACTTACAGGCCTTAGAACTCTCTTTGCTTCTTGCAGAACCTTCGACATATCTTGGACTGAGCACAGAACCAGTGTGCACACCACTACATCCACTGAGTTGTCCTCCACCACCTTTAGATTCTCCCCGGAAGCCACTATGAAGCTGTCATAAACGAGGTGGTCGTTCTTCGCCATAGTTGTGTCCAGGTACTTTTGGAAATGCGGGTTGGGGTCAGTGCATGTGATCTTGCAGCCCGTCGGGTAGTGCTCGAAGTTCGCCCCGGTTCCGCAGCCCACTTCCAAGATGCGCAGAGAGCCTTTCGGGAGGTAAAATTTCTCCAGGTTGCGAAATAGCTCCTTTTTTTGGTCCTTCATCATTTCATTGTACACTAATGTGAAATTATATACGAACCGAGGAAAGACGCGTTTGTATAAAGACAGAAGTCCAAACCACTCTGCAACATACAGGGGCAAAGTGAGGACTTTTACTACAAAAGCACAAGCGTTCATAAACAGCGTCATTTTAACAACGAACCTGGATTTCTTAATGGGCGATCACACAACACCTCGTAACAAGGACTTACTTTTAGATACGAGAAACGCAAGCAGAGCCAAATGGGAGGAGCTGGAGCTCTAGCTCCCCCTCGCTGGAGGTAATGGGTGGAGATAGACACTTAATCACACCCTACCCTTACCCCTTACCCTATCGCTAAACATAACTCCACCCATTAGTTCACACAGAGGTGAAGATTGACATCCAGAAAGGGTAAGCTGGAGGCCATTTGGTTCTGCAGTGATCAGTACTGAAGAGATACAGCTAGAGTTTGGTGAACTCTGCCCTGCGAATTGTTTATCAGTGAAGACGTGTGACCGCTTAGCCTAATTAAAAACAAACTTTAAATCAGTGCTGCAGCAAAGTCAAGAACATTTAGGATGTACTATATGTTTACAAAAAGTGTATGTAGGGCTATTAGGTGTTTTTTTTTTTTTGCCTATTCGCTTGTTAAGCCTGACGTCAAGCGTCACCTCTTCCGTGATTTCCGGGTCCAAACGCTCTATCAGATGACGTGACAAAACAACAAACGGTACTAATTATAAGCTCACAATGTGATATAATACTACCAAAAAAATTTAATCCTACCTTTTAACTCCATACCGAAATCCCAGATAGCCATACAATGAAAATATAAATATTATAAATAAATAAATATAAAAATGATTTGTGTTTGGGACGGTGTGAGCACGGAGTCTGTAGTGTACACCGTAAATTTGAAAACGTTTAGCTTAAATGTTTAATATGAATAAACAGTGCTCCTAAACGGCTGCTGAGATGGTATTCTCAAGTGAAATGAGTTGGGGTTTGGAGCCGGAAACGGTTTTTTTTTATTTATTTATTTTGCCTTTATTAGGATAGGGCAGATCAGAACGGAGAGGAACTGAAGTGGGAGAGAGATATGGGGCGGGATCGGGAAAGGTCCTGGAGTTGGGATCCAACTCGGGACGCCCAATGCGCAAAAACATATGGCGCTGCCTGCAAGGCTATCGACGCCGAACGGGAATAGCGTTAGTTGGTGCGCTCAATGGACGCATTACGTCATCAATTAACAAGCCCATAAGGTGTTTTTAAAAAGACGCAACAACGTATGACGTCATACGTCGACATTCGGTCCTAGGTTTTTAGGCGTCCATTCTCACCTGTGCATTTTGTTCACTCCTTGCTGATACAGTGCATGCAATATACATATACACTGCATATTATTTTATTACACATAACGTAATTTATTAAATTATGTGTTTTGTTTTATTTAATTATTTTATTAATCAACAGCACCTTTAGTAATATATTTACCAGGAAAATGGTGACACGTTAAATACTTATTTTACCCACTGCATGTCCCTTTAAAATTTTGTGTTTATCTATTTTTTAAGTTTCAGTTTCTTGGAAAAACTCCACTCAGATAGTTAGACAGGAGATGCTAGGTTAGCTTATGAAATGATGTTGGTCAATATTTGAGAAAACATAGGCCTGGTTTCACAGACAGGGATTAGACTAAACCAGGATTAGGCCATAGTTTAATTAGTAATTTTTATAAATGTGCCTTCGAGGAAAAAAAAAACCTTACTGGTGTGCATCTTGAGACAAAAGAAAGGCACTGATATTTTTTAAGATGAGTCAGTGCAAGTTTTTTTCAGTTGAAGCAGCTCAGACTTACATTTTAGTCTAAGACTATGCTTAAGCTTTGTCTGTGAAACCAGGGGTGAACGTCTTGGTTGTTGTACTAAAATGTTAATCAGAGAACTGTTTCATATTTAGTTCACATTTAAAAATGATAGCTTTATTGTATTTTGGTTCAATTCACAACATATATAAAGAATAGTGGTTCCACAGTGAAAGACAACATGAACATATCAAGTCATTTAATCCCCCCCTTAACAAAACGTAAGTCAAATACATTTCTATAGTAAAAATACATTGTACTAATTTTTCAGCTAAAACTGTAACTTTTGTGAGTAAAGTACAATGTTTTATAACAGGAACTCCAGGAAATCCAACAATGTCTGTCAAAAATTAAAGTTGGAGAATACAAGGTGCACTTCTAAAGTATATTATAAAAAGTATATTAGTATTATGTCAAAGGATCAAGTTTATGTTTATTTTCTTTTATAAATGCTCTCTCCTGTGACATACATTGCTCCTAACAACTAGATGGCAGTATGGCTCATTTATGCATTAACCACGACCTCACAAAAGCTAGAATGCACTCATCTCCAAATGGGTACAGATGAAAGTTGTTGTTTTGTCTGCTGGTATTTTCATACAGAACCTTAATAGTGATGTGTTTTACAAACAGCATACTCATGCAACAAGATAATGACTACATTCATTCAATCTCTGCACATTAAACAAAAACTTTCTATTTTATGGTTTAACACAAATTGCGCTTTTATACATTTAAATGTAGATGGTAAAAGGAATCAGTTTTGCATCTTTTTGCCAGAATTATTTTCATTATTTGACTGCATAACCAACAATGTGTGGTCTGATCAAAAAGAACAGTGGTGGTTGCATGTGCCGTAGCTGCAGGTCAGAGAAGCCAGCTGCCTCAAGATGCTTCCAAGTAGCACGGGTTGTCTCACACCCATCACCGAAATAGTACCTGACAAACATGGAATTGTTTTAACTCCAGTTTGAGATTAATAACTATTATAATTATTATTATAAAAGTTATTACAGTGGAAATCACTAGTAAAATATAATGGTGATTTTACACACAATGTATGTTTTTATATTACCAGAATGGTTGAAAAACATGTTGAAAAAAGTAAACCCAGCTTGAGGGCTCAGACACCACATGTTCAAGGAAGAAAAATGCTCCTCCCTGTAGAAGACAAAATATATATATTTCTCAACAAATAATTGTGTATTTAAACATAGGCTGTTTAGTTCAAAATGTCCAGCATTTCAAAACAGCAGCCTGATCTGTAAAGTGACATTCGCCCTAGAACAAACAGCTGTTTCTACTGGGTTTATCGCAGCAAACGGTGATCTACGTGTAGTTGCGTAATGCTGTTACCTTTCATCTCAAATACACTTCATGTAATCAATAACTGTTTGATGCAAATAGGCTTTGGAGTGACATGAGACTGTTTATTAAATATATATGCACTAACTATCATGAACTTACAGGCCTCAGAACTCTCTTTGCTTCTTGCAGAACCTTTTGCGTATCATTGACTGAGCACAGAACCAGTGTGCACACCACAACATCCACTGAGTTGTCCTCCACCGCCTTTAGATTCTCTCCCGAAGCCACTATGAAGCTGTCATAAACGAGGTGGTCGTTCTTCGCCATGCTTTTATTCAAATACTTTTGGAAATGCGGGTTGGGGTCAGTGCATGTGATCTTGCAGCCCGTCGGGTAGTGCTCGAAGTTCGCCCCGGATCCGCAGCCCACTTCCAAGATACGCAGAGAGCCTTTCGAGGGGTAGAATTTCTCCAGGTTTCGAAATAGTTCCTTTTTTTTGTCGCTCATTTTGCCATTGTATGAGATCGACATTTTATAGACGAGGAGAGGAAAGACGCGTTTGTAGAAAGACAAGAGTCCAGTCACCTCCGCAATGTACAGCGGTAGAACAAGGACTTTGACTAAAAAAGCGCAAGCGTTCATTAACAGCGACATTTTTAAATGATACGTCTGGAACAACACGCTACATTTGATATAAAGAGGGGAGTAGCTGTTGCACACACATTGTGACAACTGACCAATCAACGTCTTTGACGCATGTAATGTTTCAGTCAGGACAGTACTCCAGTCGGTCGCCAGATGGCGACCTGTGTATAAGTAATAGTAGTGGATCCTCCTTTATTTTTCCTCACTAAAAGTAATCAATTAGTAGTTTTGAGAAGTATGATTAAAAGCATGTACACAAATAAGCAATGGCTCATTCAGAGGTCGAAACATGACGCCACGCTTCTCAGATTTGTTTTTTTTTTAAAGCATATAATATACCCAAAATGTAAAAAAAAAAAAAAAAATATATATGCTAAGATTTGACATTTGCGTGATTTTAATTCTGCTAAGAGCTCACACTGAGCTTTTATTGTTCACCTTTGGATTAAAATATGTAAAAAAAAGTAAATAATTTAAATGATCTTGCATTAACTGATAAAGTACAAAACACATTTAACGCTTGGTTAGTTAGAGATTTTTCTTTGACTGGTATGATATTGTTATGAAAGGCTGAAGGGTTGTCAACATTATCTTACAGCAATTGTGTTGGATGCTCCAAAGTCAATTAGCCAAGGCGAATAAGAAAATGTAGGTCTATAATGTTATTTGGAAGAATAGGCCACATACTTAAATAGATATATAATAGGTAATTTAGTTTATCGAGGTGGTTTAAATGCTATTGACTTTGATGTCTCTAATACCATTTTTAAAATTAAATGGATTCAGAATTGAAAAAATGGTATTATGTCCCAAATTTTGTTTTTGAAAAAACCGTTGGTATTACATTTCTGCTCAATTGTAACTTTATATCTGTCTATCATCTTGTCAAATGCAGTTATCTCTAAGATCCTCCATGGTGTCTGAGATTAGGATTTAGGTTTTTCTTACTTGAGATTAGGTTTAGATTAATTTAGATTAACGTAAAAGATCCAACAGTGTCTGCCGAAATTTAAAGATGGAGAATACAATGTGGTATTTATGCTTTTTTTACTATATTATAAAAAATATAGAAATATTAAGTTAAAAGTATCAAGTTTGTTTCTCTTTTTTTTTAATGCTCCCATGTATGACACACATTCCTCCTAACCACTAGATGGCATTAAACACTCATTTGTGCATTAACCACAACTTCACAAAAGCTGGCCTGCACTCATTTTCAAAAGCCTGTTTTATCCACCTTATTTTTCCCCATAAGAGTGGGTGCAGCCATTTGTAAATTTGTGTCTGGCTTCCGGTCTCATCCACTTCCAGCTATTTTTAGCTGTGCAATGAGCTTGTTTTGCTGCTTAATATTGCAAACTGGTGTGTCTTACCATATTATTTTAATGTATTGTCTTAATTATGAACACACTGGTTTGTAGTGCAAACTGTTTTACCATTTACTGCACTTCGATATTCTTCTCGTTATTTCCCTATGGTGGATTATGAACCGGACGTCTAACACATTACCAGAAAACAGCTTACTTCCGCATTGAAAAATAAGGTGGATATGAAAGTATTTTGTTGTTTTACTTGCTGGTATTTCTGTACTTAATCTTAATAGTAATGAGTTTTACAAACAGGATACTCATGCAACAAGATACAGTCATATTGAAATATAGTCTTGGCACATTAAACAAAAACTTATGTTTTTGTGGTTTAATACAAATTGCTCTTGCATACAAAGACATAATTAAAAATTAATTTTCATTATTTGACTGCATAACCAACAATGTGTGGTCTGAGTATAACAAACAGTGGCGGTTGGATGTGACGTAGCTGCAGGTCAGAGAAGCCAGCTGCCTCGAGATGCTTCCAAGTAGCACGGGTTATCTCACAGCCATCACCAAAAAAAGTACCTGACAAACACAGAATTTTATTTCATTTTTATTTAAAATTCGGTACAAATCACAAGTTAAAATTTAATGGTGATTTTATAAATAATGTGTTTTTATATTACCAGAGTGGTTGAAAAACATGTTGAAAAAAGTAAACCCAGCTTGAGGGCTCAGACACCACATGTTCAAGGAAGAAAAACGCTCCTCCCTGAAGAAAAGAGTATTTGAGTATGGCTTGTTTAGTTTAAAATGTTCCAGCATTTCAAAACAGCAGTCTATCTATATGTTGACATCTGCCCTAGAACAATCAGCTGTTTCTAATGGGTTTATCGCAGCAGCCTGCGCTCTACGTGTAGTTACGCAATACTGTTAAGTCATTCTGTGTCAAATCAACCAGATTTCACAATATTTCACCAAATTTCCCCGGCTCAAAGTTTTGATTTTGCTAATATTTTTTCTAAAGAAAGACAGACGTATATTATTGAAAGCCAAAATATTAAAGGTCATGGATGAATATTTAATGAGCAATCCACTATTTTGTAGAAGGGGGTCAAAATAGCAGTTTTCACCTGAGTTGATTCAGAGTCAAATTATAAGGGGGTAGAATGACTTCAGAAAGATGAAAGCTTTATAATGTTATTTCTACACAGGTCTGTTAGTAAAATATGTTGACTTTAGTAGTCTTTGTTGCATTATGTGCCAATGGTGACCATTCAAAATTGATACCACATTTTCATCTTTAAATAATTATCAGCTGTATACAAAGTGACCAACATTTGGTTTTCAACCATTGAAAATGGGTAATATTCAACAATGTGGACATGGGGCCTCACTGAGTTCATCTCTGGGACTGAATGATGTAGGGTCTTGAAAATTAAGATTCTGAAACAAAAGTTTATTAAGAAATAGAATCTAAAAATCACATTGCAATATCTCCAATACTTCTTGAGTTACAGGCACACAAACTTTGGAAAAAGAATATATATGGCACACAGACAGGCATGTTCAATGCAGTTGTCTTGATAGAAATGAAAGAATATACATTTCTAGTTTCAACATTATTTGTTCTTCAGGCATTTCTCTTTAAAAAAAAATTGATTTTTATTTTATGCCAAAAATCATTAGGAAATTATGTAAAGATCATGTTCCATGAAAATATTTTGTAAATTTCCTACTGTAAATCTATCAAAACTTAATTTTTGATTAGTAATATGCATTGTTAAGAACTTCATTTGGACAACTTTAAAGGCAATTTTCTCAATATTTAGATTTTTTTGCACCCTCAGATTCCAGATATTCAAATAATTGTATCTCAGCCGAATATTTTCCTATCATAACAAACCATACATCAATGGAAAGCTTATTTATTCAGCTTTCGGATGATGTATTAATATCAATTTTGAAAAACTGACCCTTATGACTGGTTTTGTGGTCCAGGGTCACATATATATATCACATTTGTTTTTTGACCACTGAAAATGTGTACAATTTAATGATTTACTGCTGGAGCCATATTGAAATTCCAGTATCTCTGGAACTGAACCTTACAGAGCCCTAAAAATACAGATGTCAAAAGGAAAGTTTGTTAAGACCCAATATCTAAAAGGCAACTAAGATATCTATAATACTTCCTGAGTTACAGGCACACAAACTTGAAACAAGAAAAAACTTGAAAGGTGCTATTTCCCATTTTTGTGCAACAAAGATAACTAAAGTCAACAAATTTTACTAAGAGAGAAGTAATTTTAACACTCTGTATCTCTAATATACAGCAAAAAATACTGTCTCTAAATCTCAGCAAACTCTGGACTACTCAGCAAATATTCATCCATGACATTTAATATAATGGCCTTCATCACAACACGTGTCTATCTTTCTTAAGAAGGAAATATTAGCAAAATCAAAAAAAAAATTGAGCCGGGCACCTCTGGTTGAGTTGACACGGAATGACCCTGTTACCTTTCATCTCAAATACACTTAATGTTATGTTCATGCAAATCGGCTTGGGAGTTTTAATAGACGGTTCATGAAATACGAAAGCATACTGGAGTTCAACCACCTAAGCACTGACTGTCATGAACTTACAGGCCTCAGAACTCTCTTTGCTTCTTGCAGAACCTTCGGCGTATCATTGACTGAGCACAGAACCAGTGTGCACACCACAACATCCACTGAGTTGTCCTCCACCGCCTTTAGATTCTCCCCGGAAGCCACTATGAAGCTGTCATAAACGAGGTGGTCGTTCTTAGCCATAGTTTTCTTTAGGTACTTTTGGAAATGCGGGTTGGGGTCAGTGCATGTGATCTTGCAGCCCGTCGGGTAGTGCTCGAAGTTCGCCCCGGATCCGCAGCCCACTTCCAAGATGCGCAGAGAGCCTTTCGGGGGGTAAAATTTCTCCAGGTTTCGAAATAGTTCCCTTTTGCTGTCGTTCATTTTGTCATTGTATTTATACGTAAATGTATAGATGAATAGAGGAAAAACACGTTTGTAGAAAGATAAAAGTCCAGTTACCTCCGCAATGTACATCGGTAGAAGGAGGACTTTGACTAAAAAAGCGCAAGCGTTCATTAACAGCGACATTTTTAACTACAAACCTGGAACACTGCGCTACGGTTTATATACAAGAGGGGAGTAGCTATTGTGCGCACCTTGTGACACTGGCCAATGAACGTCTTTGACGTATGTAATATGTTTGATTCAGAGCAGTTCTCCAGTCTGTCGCCAGATGGCGTTCGTCTGTAAATAATAGTAGTGGATCTTCCTTTCTTTTTCCTCACAAAAGTAACCCTCATGATTAGTAATTTTTAAAAATACGATTAAAAGCATGTACACAAATAAGCAATGGCTCATTAATAAAACCTTTTTTTTTTAATACTGGTTTAGAAATAATATTTTATTGGTGACACTGCGCTATGATGGTTACTTTAATTTAGAGAATGTTTAGATAAAATCAAACTTTAATTTTCTGCAAAGAACTGTTGTCTTATGGTCTTCTTCAGTTGTTGCGTATTACTGATGCTGTTGATTTGAATACAGCTATTGATTTAAATTTAAAGTCAGGTGGTATAAGTATTCTTGATCTATCTTCTTGTCAAATGCAATTATCTCTAAGATCCTCTATGGTGACTAAGATTAGGATTTAGGCCTTTCTTACTTGAGATTAGGCTTACAGTAATATCTTTAGACGCTGTAAGCTCCTGTGATACTTGCAGGCAACAGTCCCAAAAATTGACATCGCAAGCACATAAAAATGTGCTCTGTTAATCATCTGCTCTGTAAACAGTGTCATGTGAAGATGCCTCTGTGTCCCATTTGGCTCACACGCAAAGTGGGGCTTCAGCACCAAGGACAGTGACCAAACACAGACATGGCTGGTGGCGCATTGCACAGCAAGGCTTCATCCACTTGGGGCTCATCAGTGAAGACTAGAAAAGATGCTCAGGTGGCCCAGAAGGGGGAGTTGGAGGTAAGCTCAAAGTCTAAAGCCCTTGTTTCCTTTCACTTCCTAACAGGATTAGAGGTAGATTATCTATTGCCTGCGACCTTTGACCATGCTTCCTCACCCACACAGTTTGAACCAACCCCATAAATACAATGCCACAGTCTAATCTTGCACTGAACACTGTACTTAAAATGTCAAAGATGTCGCCAGTGAATTTCATTGGAAACTCTGCATTTGCCCTCAGAATGTAGAGACTTTAAAGAAATAGTTCACCCGCAAAATGAACATTTGCTGAAAATTTACTCACCCTTAGGCCATCCAAGAGTGGATGAATAGATACATTTGTTTCTTCATCAGAACAGATTTGGAGAAATTTAAAATTAAATTACTGAAAGCAATATTATGGATAAAGGATGTTTTTGCTGGAAGCAATGGTTTGAAGATAGAAATGTCTTAAACATGGATTTATTCATTACAAACATGCCTTTTGCTTCACCAGATGTTAACTGATGGACTGGATTCCAGTTTTTATCAGCTGTTTGAACTCTCATTTTGACGTTACAAGTGATGCAATACTAAAGTCTGTTCTGATTAAAGAAAGAAACTCATCTATATATTGGATGGGCAGCATTTTCAGCAAATTTTCATTTTTGGGTGAACTATTTCTGTATGTGACTTTTTGCTTCACACATACAAAACCTTAAACAAGTATTTGTAGGAACAAGTGTTGTGTAATTATTCTAGGTGGAGATATTGAAATGCTTATGTATGGCAACGTAGAAATTTCACCATTTGTGACCCTGCACCACAAAAGCAGTTGTAAGTAATATATTTATAGCAATTTTATATAGCAAAATTATCGATTTTTCTTTTATGCAAAAATCATTAGGATATTAAGTAAAGATCATGTTTCATGAAGATATTTTGTAAATTTCCTACTGTAAATATATCAAAACTGACTTTTTGATAAGTAATATGCATTGCTAAGAACTTCATTTGGACAACTTTAAATGTGATTTTCTCAATATTTTGATTTTTTTTTTTTGCACTCTCAGATTCCAGATATTCAAATAATTGTGTGTCAGACAAATATAATCCTATCCTTACAAACCATATATCAATGGAAAGCTTATTTATACAATAAGTTAAGTTAAAAAATGGACCCTTATGACTGTTTTATAAGGTCACATTTAATTTGAAAGCCAGTGCCATATGATGATGCTTGCTACCACAAATGACAGAAAATGTATTATATATTGTGTGTTCTGAATGAACACTCCAGATTTGTTAATACAGAATTTAATTTTCATTTTAAACATGAATTTTACATGTGCATTTGAAATTCTAATGTTTTTTAATTAAACAGCTCCAGTTTAACTCTGTGAATCCCATTTTAACGATTAAATTTAAGACAGTTTAACAATTGTTGGAACAGAAATGAGAAGATTAGATTAATTTTACTGAGAAGTGGTAAATATAATTAGACTCACATCATTGTGATTGATATTCCCTTTTAGCGCTGTTTCGCTTACGTTGCAGCGTTCTGTCGGTCAGTACGGAAGTCGGAAGTAGGGTACTTGCAGACGCTCCCTAACAATTTGCTGAGAGTCATCAATTATGCAGGCTAGCCGTACGCACTGGGAAGGAAGATAGCGGCAACAATATGGCGACATCCGCAGTTTCTCCTGGGTCTTTTAAACATCCTTAGGCACGCAACATCTACATGGATCGCTCTTAATGCGGAAAAAGTAAGTAGACTTTCTCTTGTCTACAGCGCAAGTGTCGTGTTTTTTTCAGGTGTTTATAGCCTGTTCTGAGCGTGTCTCATACCTGGACTCATCTGCCGCAGAGCGGTCTCTCGCGCTCAGCATCTTTTCAGCTCACAGATGTGGATAGGCTTGCTGCAGGAAACGCAGGAAAACGCCAATTAACACGCAAGACACTACGAACAGCTATAGTACTGGTCAAACACAGGCTATGCAAGGGGAAAAAGTCTGACTGAGGTAAATGAGGGTGTTGGCCTGGCGCTGGAAACATAACATTAGTGTGTGTGTCGAAATGTAGAACATACGCATAGCATGGGACAGGCAAGTACGACCGCCGCAAACTTTATTGCATGGGAATATCGTGCGGACAGACTGACGCAAGACGCAGTATTCAGCATTCAGATGTCATTTGTGACAGTGTTTTGCAACGTAACATGTCAAAATCACTAATGTGGCAGTTTTTAGTCCCCCTGCGCCTGCATTCCCCCTCCCTTCGAGTCACCCTCGCCATACTTCTTTGGGCTGGACTCCCTAGAATCGGTGCGTTCCCGTTTTTGCCGTTAAAAACGGGGACTACCAACCTCGTTTTCTCTCTCACTCCTCCTTGAAGCGTTAGCGGCATGATGTGCCCGACCGTGTGCGCGGTTGCGGGTTGAATCACAGAGAGGACGGTCTGACTGCACGGGTGTGGTGCTGGAGCGGACAAGGGTCCCAAATGTTCTTGAAGTGTTCAGATGCGAATGCAATGGGATAGAAACTCGAGACGTATGATAAAACATCGCAGGCACGACTGTCTAAGACATCAGTGGCGTTGAGATTTAGATGTTTCACAGATTGATTCGCTGGCTCGTGCCTTCGCACGAGCTCCCTTCAGCTCCACTGCAGTATTTCAGTCGAGAGAGTGGGGCCCACGCGTGTACGTACAGATGCCATAATTACCGCAAACAAACTTGGGCATACTGATCTGTACAAATCCCGTAACATGTAGTGCCGTCAGATGCGCATAGCGTGTTAGGAGAAGAAATTGCATAATACCTGTGAGGGGCGGAAGTATGAATCAATTTAACTATGTTTGTGCCATCGCACATGCTTTATAAATTACATTTGCTTTAAAATGACGAGGACCTTTTTCTGAATGAGGTGTATGTTACCATTGGCGTAACCAAAGATATGAGATAGCTTATGTAGTCAAACAAGGACATATCTGTGCGTTCATGTGTATTGAAATATAAAACAGAGAGTTATAGTCAGATTTTACGGCCTTTATTCTCCACACGGGATAGGCCGGCGAGGTTCGTCCTCGTGACAGCTGTGCTGCTCCCCTCCCCTCGCCTCGGTGTACAGTGCCAGAGGCCGAACATTCACTTTCCATATCATTTA
This sequence comes from Labeo rohita, assembly GCF_022985175.1. Lineage (NCBI taxonomy): Eukaryota > Metazoa > Chordata > Actinopteri > Cypriniformes > Cyprinidae > Labeo > Labeo rohita. The sequence goes on along the minus strand of NC_066874.1, from coordinate 24,717,413 downwards.
GTTAAAGACATCAAATACGGAAAAGTCGCTTTAGTCGGGTGTTTCATCGTGGCTTGAGGCAGCATCTGTGATTTTTTTCCCTCCTCTCAATCACCTAGCCTAGAGGACAAGCGTGAGTGGTGCTGAACGGACAGCGCCGCTAAGACTCGGCATTCGACGGCATTCAGACGGCAGTGGACTTGTCTCGGCTTACTAAAAGCATACGACACTTCTTTTCGCTTGATAAGGAATACCTTCGCGATGATATCGGAAAATACAGTTTACCAGAGATGAGAGCAGGCAATGATTTTGCTTGAAGGCACGTAAGTAGCCTAACCTGTCGAATGGCATCGGTTATTTTGGATTCAACGTGTAGGTGTTTAACTTGGGGCAATCAAAAAGTGGAGGACGTACCATTAAACGGCATATTCTTTTCCATAACCAACCCTTGCAAAACACTGTAGTCTGTAAGGGTAAAAAAAAGCAGTAGTTTTGTTAAGGTCATTGTGTGTATATATTGTCAGGGCCTGTCTATCTGATGTATCACCTTGAGCCGAGGCGTCTCTACAGTATCCCAGGAAGGAGACTTGGAGGTTGGACACAGCCAGCGTGTAACTTAAAACGCGCGTCATAGTGTTTACTCTGTATTTCTTTTGTCTACACAGTTCATTTTGGAAAAAAGAATGACTTTGTTGCTTTACCTAATGTGTATGGCAAGCTGGTTTAACAAACATGCATTAAAACTAACCACTAATGCTTTTTCTTAAAAAAAATACTTAGTTAATTTTAATAACAAGTAAGTGCTATTCATAAGAGCGATCATTGTACACTAGTAGTCCTTCTATTGTTTCTTGTTAAATTATATAGTTCTACTACCTAATGAATAGTAAAACTGGATCATATACCAGCAATAATTGTAGTACTAATTGCAGCTTCTACTAGTAGTGTATGTTCTGAATTGTGCTAGTGAGTAACTCAATACATATGTTACTAATGAATAAGTTTTAAATAAAACTAAAATTATTGTACGATTTACAAGAGAATACTATTTCAGTCTATTACTTCAAACATTCATGTATAATTAATTATTACTTGTCTTTAAGTGAGAATTGTTTCAAAGCCATTTTTATATAATGAACATTGTATAATGAAAAATATGAATGCTAGTTACAATTGGATTGCCTAATAGTCATTTAAAATAGATGCTAGTTAAATAATACTGGATTACATGAATAAATGTTAAAAGTTGCTATTATATGTCTGCTGTAGATCAGCAAGCCTTTTAATGGTGATAAAGTCACCCATCATACTGAGCAGTTACCAGATATATAGTTTTTAGTAAAACTGGATCAGGTATTGGATCCAAGGATCAGGTAATTGAAATGCATATTAGTTAAAAGTGCATACTTGTTTTCTGAACTAAGAAGTAAAAAAATAAGTACTTATTTTACTGAATAAGTACTAGTAACTAACTCCATAGATACCCATCATTATTAGAATATAAAGGATTGCTTAGTAGTAATTCAAAATAAATGCTAGTTGAAAGGAATAAATGTTAAAACGACTTGCCATAAGTCTGCTGTCGATCAGGAAGCCTTCTGTTTTAATGGTAGTAAAGTCGCCCATCATAAAGAGCAATGTCACGTGACTGTGGGCACTTCACTATTGATTTAGCCAGTGCTGACTTAACTGAATCAGTTTTTGGCGTATAAATAATTAACAGACTGTGTCATTAAGGATATAGAGAACAGGGATTCAGCACTGGACATCATATAAAACAATCCCGCTAAAAGAGAAGTGAAAGAGAATCATTATTCTTGGCTGCCTAGGTTTAATATTTTTGAAAGTGAAAGAATGTGACGTCTGTATGATACATCATATAGCACTTGCATTAGTTAAGACATGCGGATGTGTGGAGATGATGGTCTGCAAACACTGCAAACATGCAGCTTCAGTAATCAGTTGAAGAGGGCATCGTGTCAGCAATGGTTATGTGTGCTTATATGAAGTGCTTATATGCTTTTCTTATTTTTGCTTGTCTAATTAGTTTAGTACTAGAAAAGGATATGTTTTACATTGATTGCTTGACCATAAATGCAAGTCAGCCCTGCAATAGAAAATGCCTGTAAAGGGACATTCTGCAAAAGGAATAGCCCAGTTTAGTGGAGCCTGAGGGACTAGGCTGGGACTGACTCTGCGACACACACCTGGAACACAGGAGAGGGTGACTAAGTAGTACTAATGTCATTTAGAGTTTTTCCTGCACATGTGTGATAAATCTCTTTGAAACAGATTGTTTTTGTTTTTCGTCAACAAAGCTCTATGGGGGAAGTAAATTTGTTAACTTGCAATAGAACTGCAAATGCAAGCTTAGTGTGTAAATTCTTCAAATTATCATGAGTGCAAGTGTGACTAATTCTGCTTTATTGGAGTAAGTGGTTTTATTGTGCAGCATTGTTTTGCATATGAGACCAAAATCAGTACGTTAGCGGCGTATATATGCATCATACGTATCATACGTATATATGCATACATGTATGTTTTCAACATTGATGTTCTCAAGGAACATGTCACACTGAAGACTGGAATAATGGCTGCTGAAAATTCAGCTCTGATATTATTTTAATGAAGTGAATTAAAATAGAAAACAGTTATTTTAAATTGTAATAATTTTACTGAACTTCTTTCAAAAACAGTAAACAAAAATCTTTGAATGTATCTGTCTATCCTGGTAAGAAATGCTACATTTAAAATACATTTATTTCATACTAAGTATAGTTCAAATCTATTAACATATTTACATGCAATTTCACTTTTAATTAGGACTGTATGATCTTTGAATAATATTTTTTTATAATATATTTATTTTTTATAATAATAAGTCTTTAAATGCAATATATTTGAAGTGTACCGTAAGTATACTTGCAGTAGTTCCATTTTAGCACAGTGAAGTATACTTCAGTTTATCTTTAGTTGGACTTCAGCACTACTTTTGCACAATTGTCCAATAAAGTACATTATGTACAAAATGAGTTGTTCCAACTGACTTTAAGTATACCAAAAGTACAATTGCATGGCATTTTTATTAAGTACATAAATATGTAAGTGTATTTGTAATATACTTACCATGAAATAATTGTATTTTTAGTACGTTTTAGTATATTTATTTTTTTATGGATAGATAGATTGATAGACAGATATATGTGCACAAAATACTGGAATCAAGCTGGATTTCTTATACACAACATGTACTCAAAATTCAAATGCAAAAGGAAATTGTTTGAGGAAATTGTACTGATAAGTAGATTTTGGGAATTGAAACACTTTGGACAGAGTTAATCTCAAAAAGGCCAAATATTGGCTGATTAATGTGTCTAGTCAATATGTCAGGTCTGTTACTCCAAACATAAATGGCAAAGAGGCACAGTTAATTTTGCTGTATTTGTTTATTATCAGTATTCTCTGTCATGTAGTGTCTTTTTTTGACAGACACATAATATGCCTTTTTTTTTTTGTATTATTAAGGTTAGGCGATTCAGTCAGAAACAAGATTTTCTCCATCCTGTGCTGTCAAGTCAGCACACACATACAAAAATGAATCTTTGCAGTAGAACTTAAGTTAGATCAGAATCTGCTGATATAGTTCGTGTAAGAACATAATACATCACAAATGTGAAATGACAAGTATGACTAGGCAATAATGTTGTCTTTAAATTTGTTAAGAGTGTAAGAGTATAGTCTTGAGCAGCTGGACATTTGCATGATGAAATGAACTCTTGTACAGAGTCCTCCATTTTATATTGTCTGAGATGAAAAAGCACAACAGCCAGAAAGTGTTTAATCAGCATAGTGTGTCTAATGTACAGCCTTAGTATTAAATGAGTAAAGTGGAGGGTTTGCAATCTGTGATCCACAAACGCCTGATTAAATGTTGTGATTTCAATCTGAACCGTGACATTATGTAATAAATCCGGAAGAGACAGATTGAATGCATCTGAACTGATTGAATATTTAATATGATGTTTTTTGGAATGGGTTTGATGACATCATGGATTGGAATTTTAGTTAGATGATCCAGGTCATCACAGAGGGTTGATAAGGGCAGTAATGCAGTTATGACCTTACCCTCTAATGTACAGTCTCTCTGTCTCTCTCTCATGCACACACACATACAGGTCGAGCCTCCAGTGCTGCAGCGCATTTGGTATTATTCTGCTTGGTCATCTACTTCTTAATGGATGTAATGAATGTGTGTATGTGTGAGTGTAAGAGTGAGAAAAAGAAGCAAGAGGGAGAGCTGCAAAAGAGGATGACCAATAACGCAGGCCACTGAAATCAGTGAATAGTTCGCAAGCACACACACATGCACAAATATGCTTGAAAAGTAGAAATGTTTTATGTTTGTTTTGTTTGTGTGTAATAATTTGCTTTGTTTAACATCTTTTGAATTTTAATTTCTGTTTCTTTTTCTTTCCTCATTGTTCCCCTTCTGCATCTGTCCGGGTACCTCCCTCTCCCCTCCTTTTCCTAGAGTTGGCTGTCCTGAATGGCTTCTAAATAAAGAGGACTCTGCTGCAGGATGACAATATGGCTGCGCAGCTGCTCGCACCTCCAGGCCCCGATAGCTTCAAGAGGTTCACCCATGAGACTTTGGCCAACATCGAGAAGCGCATCGCTGAAGAGAAGAAGAAGAAGCCTGTTAAACCCAGATCTGACAGCAGTCACCGTGATGACGATGATGACAACAAACCGAAGCCCAACACTGACTTGGAAGCGGGGAAGAGCCTGCCCTTTATTTATGGGGACATCCCTCCTAACATGGTGGCTGTGCCCCTGGAGGACTTGGACCCCTTCTATATGAACAAAAAAGTGAGTGAGCTTTGAGTCCATATCATCCCTGATAAAATTCATCCTTTATGCAGGTGGGATACAGTTTTCCTCACTATGATGAATTCAGAGGTGTTCTGAATGCTTCGCTCTCCAGCATCTGGGAGAACTGAAGGAAAGAGAGATTGGTGGAAAGGCTTGGAAAAGTATAAGGAAAAGGATAATGAGTGGTGGCAATAGATGTTGGTGAATCAAACTTGTGAACTTAAACATATTAGGGGTACAACTATAAATTGATTCATGGAACAATTCTGCAATTTTCACGAATGCATCGCAGTCCTCTCTTGGATTGATTATGAGCTTAGTTTTCAACAGCATATGGTACTGCATTCTTTAGAAACAGCCGTACTCTGCTTGTGTCCAGTTGCTTACACACACAACTTGAACCTAAAATAATCATTCATAAAGTTTGAAAAGCTTAAAGTGAATAACAAGACAGTTCAAAGTGGGCTGTGTTTACATTAATCTTTTGTCACAAAAGCATAAAAGCCGAGGTGCAAGTACATTTAATCACTTACATTACTCAGCCGAACACAGTTTAGGCCAAATTTACTAAACAGGGCAAATTAGCATTAGAGGGGAAAATCTGTGTGTGATTTACTGACAATGCGCACATTAAAGATCCATAATGACCAGCGCAATCTACCAATAACAGCGCATATTACCACCTGCTTTAAGACATGTTTAAAAAATGGCGCGAATACCAGTAATTTGATGAGTGCAAATGTTAGTAAGTCGTGTTGTGTGATTCATTTTAATACTCTTCTCCCATGCCTTTTCAGCGCTAATTATTTTAATGGCAAAAGACCTGTGAGCGTTTAAGCGTGCGGTTTAAAACTACACTGGTTGCCAGAATTTTATCGGTATATGGTAGCAACGTTTTAAGTTTTACGGTTTTAATTTTACATTTAAATACCGTAATTTCATTAACTGATATAATGTTGATGTACCAAACTATTGAAGTACTGAAATCTGTTTTGTACCCTTGTAATACACTGATAACCACCAAAAGCAGGTGGTGATGAGACAGTCACATCTTGAACCAAGGGTCATCATGAGTAGCTTTTAAATACTGACATATATAGAAGGCGCACAGTGTCATTCACACAATCACTAAACACCATCATGGTAACACATGAAACTGAAATAATGCTATAAACATTAATTTAACAACATTAGATGTAACGTACACAGCTGCTAAGAAAAAAATAAGAAGAAACAGTTATTTCAACCAAAAAAAAAAAAACAGTTATTTACTGTAAATTTCATATTTTTCTACTTCTCAAAATGGTATACTACCGTAAAATTGCATGCAGTGTCCAATACAGTTTTTTACTGTATATAGTAGGGGAACTTACCGTTAACTGTTTAACAGGTTTTTATTGTACGGTCATTTTTTACAGTGTAGCCTAGAGCGCTATCGGCTGTTAAAAACTAAGCTCAGAATTAATTCCAGAGAGAAACGTAATGCATTCGGAAAATTGAATCTAATCGATTTATCGCTGCATCCCTAATAAGTATGTTTGGATGGATGAACAAATTAGATGATATAGTAACAACTGAGCATAAGGATCTACAATTTTCTTTAAAAAAAACCCCCAAAACATTCCATTAAAATCATACACATAATCATACAATGACAAAAATGTACCTGTGGGAACATTTTCGCAAAATGCAAATATATACCAATAAGTACATATCACTGCAGTTTCCAACCGAAATTAACACTAGAGGCGATAAAAAGAAAGCACCTGTAATCGTTTTCTACACAGTTATGATTACAACCATATGTTTAGTTTTCCGGATGTAACAATCTTGGTAGCTCAGCCGGCATGGAATTAGACTTAGGATGCGGAATCCTTGGGTTCGCATCCTGTGGAAAACATGGCTCATGATGAAAGAGCTAAAAGATGAAAGATAAAAAAACAATCTAAAATGGCATTTGCAATTGCGTTTTTACATCACATTTGCTTTTGTTCAGACTATTGGATAGGTTTAGGTGGAGATGGAACGTTATTTTAAAACGTTACGGAACATTAGAGTTATAGCACCACTTAGTGGACATTTCAAGAGCTGCAGTGACACGTACAAAACCAACGTCACACGTTTTTTCTTCTGTTCCGGTGAAAAAAACGAAACACTCTTTTATCACCACTTGGTGGACATCTCATATCAAATATGTCAGGAAACGTACATGATGGTACCTATTTCGCGTCCTGTGAAAAAGTTCCCACAGGTATGTTTTCATAATGACATCGGCTTGCAAAAAATAGATGGTGTTCCTGCTTGCTGTGATGTAATTAAAAGGTCCAAATATTTAATTTGAACAATTATAAAAAACCTAACATATGAGTAATTAATAAAAAAAGGAATATAAGACAAGGCTTTCCAGTTATTTCCAGGCTTATTTTAAATGGTAGTGGAATTGTGATCCTCCATTGTCAGAATGTACAATAATGTCCTGGATTTAAGGCAAAGATACTTTTGATGTGTACAAACAAAGAGTTCATTTGCAAAAACAGATAATTCAGTTTTTAACAATTTTCAAGAATCATATTTTTTCATTGTGCATTCCAGTTAATCTCAGTCAAGCTGCAGCTGGGTTATTTTGATTAGGTAAAAAAAATGATTAAATAACAAATAAAACACAATGAAAACATGATAATAAAACATAATAAAAAAGAGTTACCTGTTTTTGCAAATAAACTTCAAATATTATTAGTTTGTTTAAATGTTTCCTATTCCGTTTTAAGAGACAGAGTGGGCATTGCTTATTTTAGCTTTGTTGGTGGAGTCCTGCCTTGAGAGGCAAGGATAGCAGTAACAAGGTTAAGAATTAGATGTGAATTAGTGAATTAATCATCCATAGGGCTGGGATGATAGAGATTCAAAATTATATCTCAGATATGATATTTATGTATGTGCTATGAGATCCCTCGTGCATTTTTTCATCAGCTAATTAAAATATCTAAAACAAATAAAATACATAAAAATGTGAAATAGTCATTTCATGTGAAAAAAAAAAAGTTTTACACATTACTAAATTAACCTTTTTTTATATGCACCAATTTAAAAATATGAAGTAGTAAATAACAGTACATACAATATATTTTTACTAAAACATTGTAATACATGCAAAATGCCACACTGAACATGTGTGATGGATGATGCAAACAAATCTTTGCATCTTTAATTTCTGAGTTGATGAATTCACACAGGCAGTTTGAACAAATTCACAGAACTGAATCTACCTTACCAGCTCTAATGCTGCTTTTGCTACTAAAGTTAATGTTCTCACACAAGATACAGAAGGATTGTGAAATTAATCTAATTGAAGTGCACTCGGATCATTGCATTCAGATCATTCAGTCTTCAGCAAACTCATAGCAAATACAGTATATTCACATATCGCCCAGCTATTGTGAATGCTTTACAAGTAATTCCCCACTGTGTGTGAGTGTGTGTGTGTGTTCTCGTTATTGTTAGTTATTAAGAACTTTCCGGTGGTGTTTTAAATGCTCTTCAGCTTCAGTTTAGTTTGTGTGTGTATATATATATATATATATATATATGGGTAAAGGAGTGATGCACCCACATCAGCACCTCCTTGCTGGTGCGCTAGAGGTATGTGTTACATAACCGAGCACAGTGTAGCATGTGTTATACAGTGGGAGTTGAGGAGATATTTTAGAGAGAAAATTAGCAGAGGAAACAGAATATTGGTGTTGTCTGTGTTTTTATCATCTGTTGCACACGTTACCATATCCACCTCGTATTACCAGAAATAATGTGCGTTGCTGCCAGGATGTTCCATCCAACATATTCCATCCTCTTTTGGGCCCTCCCTCCTCCTCCCTCCTCCTCCTCTCCCTCTAGTCGGCAGTGGTATGTTTTTGTTCTAACTGCAGCAGCTGTGGTACACTCATGCATTGTGGGGAAGGGTTAAAGGGAATAAAGAGAGAAGATGAATGCAAGGAAGAACTGCAGAGTTGCAGTTCTTACTGGTCCCTTGAGTAGTGGGGTGAAAGAGCCATTCAGAATGTCATGGGCGTATAAACCAACAGGAAGCCTTGTAGTCACATGTGTTTGTTTGTTTGTATGTGATTGAGTGATATGGGATGCAGTTTTCTGATGGCAGTCATTGCGCCAGCTGTGAGTGAGGGTTTGACCTCTCGAAACAGATGTTCAAAAAAAACGTTCAGGTCTGATACTGTAGATTTACTTTAATGGATGATTTATGACTTCGGTGAGTGATTATATTTTGTTTTTGTCATATTTGTATCTACATTTTATTTTGTTGATTGATTAGTAGATAAATTAATGAATGGTTTATTGTTTTGAGTTTTGCTTATACCGTATTTTGTATGTTTTATTACTTTTTATCTTATTTTAATAATTCTTTTTAATTTAATTTTATTTCAACTTAGTAATTTTGTTTTATTTTATAGATCAAAAGATACATTAATTGGTGATTTATTATTATGAATGAATGTATTTTGTTAGTACCATATTATTACTGTATTTTATTTTCTTTATTTTCTTTTATTTAAATTTTTCCTTTCGTTTTTTTTTATTTATATCTAGATACATTTTTTATCGGTGATTATATTTAGTTTATACCTCATTTCATATCTGTTTTATTTTTTTAAATATTATTTTTATATTATTTAATTTTTTTCATTTTATGTTGATTAATATATTAATAACATTAATGGATGGTTTATTATTATGAGTGATTATATTTGGTTCATGCCACGTTTGTATCTACATTTTATCTTGTTGATTGATTAGTAGATAAATTTATGGATTTTTAAAAATATTTTGTATAATATATATAAATAATTAAAAATCTATATATTTTTATATTTTATATATGTTTTATTTATATTTTGTTTATACCATATTTTGGTACCATATCTATATTATTACTTTTTATTTTATTTATTAATTCTGTTTAATTTAATTGTATTTCAATATCATTATTTAGTTTTAATTTATAGATTAGTAGATACATTATAAGGTGATTTATTGTCATGAGTGACTATATTTTTTCTAGTACCATATTTTTCCTTTATTTAATTTTATTTATTTAATTTTTCCTTTTGTTTTCTTGATAGATAGATAATTTTTTATCAGTGATAATATTTACTTTATACTATATATCACATCTATTTTATTATTCTATTCTGTTTTGTTTGTTTTTTTATTTAATTTTATTGATTACTAGATACACTAATGGATGGTTGATTATTATGAATGATTATATTTAGTTTATACTCTATTTATTTATATCTATATTACTCTATATTTATTTTATTGATTAGCATATACATTAATGGATGGTTTATTATTATGAGTGATTATATTTGGTTCATGCCATGTTTATCTATATTATTACTTATTTTTTATTTTTTATTTAATTTAATTTTAATTTAATTATTTTGTTTTATCCTATAGATTAGTAGATACATTGATGGATGGTTTATTGTTATGAGTGATTATTTTGTTAGTACCATATTTTATTTTACTTTTTTATTTTGTTTTATTGATAGGTAGATACATTAATGAATTGTTTATTTTTATCAGTGATTATATGTAGTTTATACTATATTTCATATCTATATTTCTATTCTATTTTTTTAATTTAATTTTATTGATTAGTAGATAAATTATTGAATGATTGAATATTATGAATGATTATTTTTTGTTTATACCATGTTTTATATTCCTTTTTTAATTTTTTTTTACTTTAACAGATGGTGATAATGAGTGATTATATATTGGTAATGCCATGTTTTGCATCTATAGTATTATTAGTCCTATTACTTTATTTAGCAACACTAAAAACATAATGTCAGTCAAGTCATTATAACTTTATTCGCTCTATAAAAGATTGATAGACAGATCTTAGCGCATCTTGAAAGTTGTAAATAAAGACTGAGAAGTGTTAGTTAGCGGTTTGAAGGGGTGTTGGTCATTTGAGGCCTTACGGTAAGTGCATTCATGACGTCGAGTAGATCGGATGTACTTGGAGTTAAGTGCAACAGTGATGCTATATACAGTTTTTCCACTATTGAGCCCCCCCGCACACACACATACTTCTCCCTCCCTCCCTCATCCTCCTCCCCCGCAGCAGTTCCCTCAGCTCTTGTCCACATCTTCATGTCTCTCCGTCTCTCTTCTCTGTAGATGATGAAATTTTCAGTAGCTTTGCAGCATATCACTTAGGCTGTCAGAAGGAAAGACCAATAGGCTGCTTTGTGTGCGTGCAGGTGTTGACATAAGGCTGTGATCACATGTAGATGACCATTAAGCTCCATGTTTTTTTGTTTTTCCTCATATGCATCAGCATCTGCAGAAGGACAAAGGGTTGAAGCCACAGTTGAAACTATACTTGTGTGATGATCATTCATTATTTGGATGGGACGGTTGAGGTTATGCAGCCTGATGAGTGTGTTGCAGGACTGTTAGACACTTGCTGTGAAATTAACTCGTTTTAGCAAATCATTTTAGCATTTTGATAAACAAGATGCTCATTAACATGGCCAGGATACTGAGAGCTGCAGCTATGTCCTCAGCAAAGAGTGCAGCATTGTGAGAGTGGGAGCTCCCGCCAGCGGAGGAAGCCCACAGTCTGTCGCAGTGTGTGTGTGTATGTGTGTGTGTGAGAGAGAGAGAGACTCTGGGGAAACCAGTGCTCAGTATTCAGTAACACATGGAGCCTTCTGGGCGGTTCACAGCTTTTGCTAGTGTGACAGTCTTTAGGATTCTGTGCCTCAAAATGACAGCTGTCTTCAAACTGAAGACACAGCATTTTCTGTCTGACATACGCTGTCTTTAATTTATGATTTTGTTAAGCACGATAGCGTTTGACATGATTACATGCACAGGCAGACAGACAAGTACAGTGAAAAAGAAAATAGGGGATGGAGAAATAGAGAGAGACAGGGACACTCTGAGGTGAAGGTGCTCATTTTGTCCTTCTTCAGACAGCCGTCTATTTTTAATCTAATTAGATTTCAGGAAGGTTCTCATCCGCTCGTCTCTGTGGTGTTTCCTTGGGTGCGTGTGCGCGTGTGTGTAACTGGAGTGGTGTTTTGTGCAACGTAAAGTATTCAATGTGTGGTATCACAGGGCTTGTTTTCCAGTAAAAATGTCCAAACATCCTTAAAACAAAATAAATATTTCAGCACTAAGAAAGATGTTAAGTCTTTTCTAATAATATATCTGAAATATAGTTTATTTTTGTACACCAAGCTTAAAAAAAAGAAAGATAAACCAGTCACCAAGATACATAAAAACACAATTCGACTTTGATATGATGTCTGTATGTGTGTGTAAACTTGGATTCGTGTGGTTTCCATGATGAAGATTCTATGTCTCTTTTTTCTTGCATTATGCAGGATCAAAGGAGCTTTGCAGGGCTTCTGACCCACCTTCCTTCCTTCCCTCCCCCCTCCCTCTCGGTTTCCCCTGTCCCACACACACTATCTGGAGTCAGCACTTCTGCGTCTGATGGATCGCAGTGTTAGTGGTTAGCATTAGCGTTAGTATTACAGTCTGAGTTCCTGTAAGAGGTTCATATCTTTGCCAGAGCTCACTGCAGTTGTCTTAGCTCCATTTGCGTAAATGTATCCCTAGCTGGGTTTTAATAGGCTTGTTTTAGAAATGGCCTTTGACCTTAATTTTATTTTATTTTAAACAAATTATGTGGGTGTTTTTGAATTATTGGATACATTTTGCAAGTTGTATGTTGAATGCGGCTCATTTTTGGATTAAGTCAAAGTACTTGTCATGTTAACCTTTCATATATGTGACCCTGGACCACAAAACCAGTCTTAAGTAGCAATTGCCAAAAATACATTGTATGGATCAAAATTATTGATTTTTCTTTAAACATAAATATATTTTAATTTTTGATTAGCAATATGCATTGCGAAGAACTTCATTTGGACTTTAAAGGCGATTTTCTCAGCATTTTGATTTTTTTGCACCCAAATTTTCAAATAGTTAGATCTCTATCCTTACAAACCATACGTCAGTTGAAAGCTTATTTATTATTCAGATGATGCATAAACCTCAGTTTCAAAAAATAATGACTTTTGTGGTTTAGGGTCACATTTGTTGTTTAGTGCCATTTTCTACTTACTCATTTTTCTGTGAATGACTATGGTCTCTCACCATGCATCCTGACATATATAATTAATATCTCTCCCTCTCTTTTGTCTTTTTCTCTTTTTCAGACCTTTATAGTGCTTAACAAAGGAAAAACTATCTTCCGTTTCAGTGCCACGCCCTCGTTATATATCATTAGTCCTTTTAGCCTATTCAGGCAAATAGCAATTAAAATTTTGATACACTCATATCCTTTTCAATGCTCCAAACATTGTCTGCGTTATTAATGGTTGTTCTTGTTGAATCTGCTTTGTAATCTGTGCTTTGTCTGTCTGAAATCTGAGAACAATGCTGAATTTATGGATTTATGGATCAAATTTCTAAATGAGGAATTATCTGTTATCTATATCACAGTACATACTGTAATTTAACATTTTCACTTAAATGTTCTGTAAAAAAGAGTTTTGTGAAGTAAAGCTTCTTGTGCTGTGACACAGACAGTGATTTAAAGGCCATTAATCATGTGGAGGCTAACAACGTACTTCTTCCTTATGGAAAATAGTTAATGTCTATGTTCTCAGCCAATGAAATTATATGTTATTGTACATGTTTCCATCATAGTTTTATATCTGATCATTATTTATGACATTTCCACAGGATTTCCTTAACTACTTCTTACACTTTTCAGCATGATCATCATGTGTACAATTTTGACAAATTGTGTCTTCATGACATTCAGCAATCCTCCAGAATGGTCCAAACAAGTAGAGTAAGTATTCTATTCTATTCTAGTCTAGTCTAGTCTAGTCTAGTCTATGCAGATGTTCTTCATCAAATGTGATTGTAATGTTATGTATATTTTTTGTGATTTATGTGAACAGATTTAATAATAACAGAAATAGAACAAAAAGGGATAGAATGTCATAAATTTCTACCTAGGCTCATTGGAAATACATGCCTCTAAATACATTTAAAAAAAAAAAAAAACATACCTGTATAGACGAATCACTGCAGTTTCTTACAGAATATTATGTTATGACTTGAAAATAATTTTAACTTCCTGCGTGATTTGAAAACTGATACTTTTGAACGTTTTTGTCACATATACAGCTTCATATGCACGTGTTTTAGTTTCAGTAGGTTTGCTTGGTAGCTCACGTGATACGCCGTTGCACTTAAGAGATGAAGAGCTCCGGTACGAACCCTGTGAAACTACGGTTCGACAAAACAGCTCAAATCCGCATAAGGAAGTTAAAATAGCACCAGCAAATGCGTTTTTATATCACTTTTGCATTTATTAACACTATCGGGTACGTTAAGGGTTAGTTTTGGTGTATGGGATATTTCCAACAAGATAGAGCATTATCCTTTAGTGACACTCCCTGGATATTTGAATTCTGAATAGCCGCAATACATACCTCAAGCAGCATAATAAAAACACAGCCATATGTGCCTGTACCGACGTAATAAAAATGTGCCGCGGCCACATAATGAACGTGTTTTAGCTCCACTCTGTGGACATTTCACTTTGAAACTGCCGTGAAACGTCCAGTAAGGTACATATTTATGGTGTTGCAAAAATGTATATAGAGGCATGTAAATTTAAACTCTGAGCCAGAAACCACTCCAGTATTAGTGCTGAAAAGCAGGGCTTATAATGTTAGTAGACTGACAAGTTAATGACTGGCTTGGAGGGAGGAAATGCTAAGGACAATGTGAGCTCCACTTGGAAATTTGGCCAGTCCTAAAAATTGCTGGGCCTATTTTTGGGGTAACCGGGGGTAATGGAGTTTCATTCGAGTCCTTAACCAATGGTAAGCTCTGTTCTAAAACCTAGTGAGCAGCATTTTAGGACATCATCTTAATTATGCTGCTTCTTAAGACGTTAAGGTTAAATTCTAAAGTAGTGTTTGCCAGTGCCAAAATGCATTTTGACAAGCACAGTGAAAAGAGTAAAATGGTGGGTGAAGGGAGAAATATTTGTTATAAAAATAATGAAGTTATTTAAATTTATATTCCAAGCAAACACTTATATGCAATATTTTTTGCACTCTGTTAGATACACCTTCACAGGAATCTACACTTTCGAGTCACTCACAAAGATTGTGGCTCGAGGTTTCTGTATAGACGACTTTACCTTCCTCAGAGACCCCTGGAACTGGCTGGATTTCATGGTCATCTCTATGGCGTAAGTATAATCCTGTTTTAATTTAGACATTAATAAAACATTTTGATAATGTTGCATTTAAAATATATTTTGCATGCAGTATTTACAGGTGCATAGCTCTTGTGTGCAGCGTTGACTTTTAGGCTATAGTGGAGCTTCAGTTTGTGCCACCTAAGCAGTGGAAAAATATATGGTGATAATATTTAGGAAAATTATTAGAAAAAAATAAAATAAAATAAGAAAAATCCTTTAGTGTTCTATCCTTTTCTTCTTTGCAGCTTTGAAATGGGCTCTGCAATTTTTCTCTTTTTTGTATTTGCACCCACATTGAGTCAAACTTCTCCATTGATTGCAGTGCAAATTTAGACCAACTTAAAGCCTAAAAGTTTTCAAGAACATGCAAGCTATTTATTCTAGTAATGTTTCTTTGAGCATTTAGATATGTGGTTCTGCCAGAGTCTGACAATGATAGTTTTGCACAGTAAAGATTCTAAAATTAAGTGGTTAATCAACACCATGACCTTCATTTAGGTCATAGGATGACTTTTGAGCCTTGATGTCATGCTTGCACAAAAGAGTGTCTGTGTGGGCGAACGTGAGAGAGACAGAGGCTCTTGTGTCCTGCCTCTCACAGGTGGTGGATGGGAGTTCAGTGCTCAAAGATGACAATGTTTGTGCCTATACTTCTGTGTATGTGTGTGCACATATATATCATAACTCTGTCTTTCTAAACTTTAAATTAATCTGTCCATCACTCCTTTTCTCTCTTTATCTGCATTCATCCATTTCTCTGGAGGGCAGCCATTTTCTTCTTACATAAGACAACTCTTGCCCCTAAAAAGTAAAATATTCAAATATGGTGACATAACTAGAAAATTACAACAAACAAGCTCTTTCCTCTTGGAATGAGCAAGTTTGAAAAGAATGTATTTGTGTTTTTAGGTATAAAATGTATGTTGTGAGTTCTGTATGACATTGTGAGAATCTGTACATATTTGATTGCTTTTACTTTGACATTTAAAAAATGTTATGGGTTCAGTAGTTAAAGAGCAGGTCATACGGTATTTTAAACTGTCCTAATATTTTGTCAGAGTTCCTTACAACAGGTTTAGATGCATCTAAGGTCAGAAAACAGTTGTGATTGGTCTTTCTGTATACAATGCAAGCCAATCGTGCCCACAGCTGCTAAACTGTAACCACTTCACAAAACAATAATGGTGGATACGTTAGCTGAATGCTAACATAACTAACTGATGAAACAATACAGTTTGTAAACAAAAATATGTCTATATTCTTAATTATTTTAATGAAGTAATTAGAACAACGACAGTCTACATTAATCGACAAATTCTTAGGAAATAGTGGGTTCACAGTGAATTATCAGAACTATTTTTGTAAGACAGTAATATCATAGTTTATTTGGAAGCTGCACTAGGTATACATAACATATTAGCACAAAAACCTTGCTATTTTGAGCGCCTGTTGGTCCATAACAAGAAGGTACAGACATATCATTCATGGACAAGCATTGAACGCACCAAGATTAGAGAAGCAGTCCTTGGTAAAATGACTAGCACCAATTTTAACCACTGATTCTTCACATCATCATCTTTTGGCAATGAAAACAAAACAAAATTGCTTTCACAGCACAGAACACAGCGTCTTCTTGACATGATGTAAACGCACTAAGCACAGAAGTGTTTGTGGGCAGGTCAGAGTGTTCATATTTTGCAGGCAGTTGGGGATTATGCACTCTAAAAAAACATTTATTATTATGCAAGAACACATGGGCAAAATACAAGACAAATTTAATTGATTTGGGTGAAAAAGCATAGTTTACAATATTACATACATTTAAATGTGTTTAACAAGCATTTTAGACATAAAAATGTACCATTTAAAAGTAGATTTTTAATTTTAGTGTATTCAACCATTCTCTGTAATCGCTTTTTACCATAATAACGCTAATTCTCATGCCGTTGTGTCGCCGAAATCTGAGCCGGTGAAGGGCTGTTGTTGACTGGGTAACTGCGAACTTCAGACTGCAGCCTTGGGTTTTACTGAAAGATGTTGTGACTGACTCCACAACCTGCCCATAAACAAACAGTACTGACATTAGAGAACATATTTTAAGTACAATAACGAATAAAATCCATTTATTTATGGAAAATCCATTTATTCCTGTGAAACAACCGCTGCTGCTGACACAGCTGACTGACATCTCATCCTTATGCTGCGTTGCGTAAAAAAAATACAGTTGTAATTGTATCATTAAATGAAATAAAATGTATATAAACCTTTATTTCACTGAAGAAGTGCAAATCATTCCTAGAGGACTCAAAAAGCCTGTGCTCTGACTGACTGTAACTCAGCTGTAACTCAGCAGCTGGGTTGTTTGTCAGAGACTCTTGGAGACTCTTAAAAAAATTACCCAGCATTAAAAATGGCCCAGTAACTTATAAAATATTAAAAATAACCCAATAAAACTAGCTAGCAAGTTGAACCCAGCATTTGGGTTAAAATAATAACCCAGCACCTGGGTAAAAAAAAATTCAAAATAACCCAATAAAATGACCCCTTTCTTTTGAGAGACAATGTTTTTCATGCACTTTTTTGATTAACAACTTTGCGGACTGTTTACATTGAAGGATAGCTATGTTACAAACTGCGAATAAGATATTTTTCGAAAACCCATATGACCTGCTCTTTAAGTTCAGCTCTATGGAAAGTATCTGTGACATGCAGTCCGCTACCACAGAAGAAATTTCTACTTCATTTTGTAAAGTCAAAAGAAAACAGTGTATATAGTAATACTATTATAAGTCTATGGGGCAAGAAACAAGTGCCACAAGATTTAAATCCTTACGCTGGGATCACATCATGTCGGAATTACTGTAATTACGAGATAGCAACTCTTAAGATTGTAATTGGAGCTGTTCACATCCGCCTCTTGAGAAAAAAAAGGTTTCTAAAGGAATGCTCCTAACGCCGTAGATCCATGTGTGCGGTGGCAAACAATTTGATGGTTACATTAATCCACCTGCAATTGCGAGTTCAACAAAAATGTGAAACTTGTAATTACAGTAATGCTGTGAAACATAAAACCAGGAGCATTGTTTTTATGGGATGCATAAAACTTCTTGTGAACCATCTTCTCTCACTGCTTTTTCATCTTGTATCTCTTCTCATTTCCATTCTGTCACTCTCCCCTCTCTCTCTCTGGTAACTATGTTGCGATCCATTCTGCAGGTATATTACAGAGTTTGTAAACCTAGGCAATGTGTCAGCTCTGCGCACATTCAGGGTGCTGAGGGCTTTGAAAACTGTTGCTGTGATCCCAGGTAAGTCCAGCATCCATCAGGGCCAACAGAGGGCGCCGCTCGCTGTCTCTCTTTTCACGCTCCTGTCTCTTCCTTCCTCCTCCGTTCGTTTCTCTCTCTCTTCTCCCGTTAGACAGGCTTTGCGTGATGTCTTCCTCCCAGTTCAGTGGTGGTGCTGGTGGTAGTGCTGTGTCGTACGTGTTGTGGTGTTGTGTGTGTGTTGTGTCATGGTGTTTGTTCTGTGTGTGATCCTCCCTTGTTGCAGATATGTAACAGAGTTTGTGGACCTCGGGAATGTGTCAGCCCTGAGAACCTTCAGGGTTCTACGAGCTCTCAAAACTATTTCTGTCATACCAGGTGAGAACGCGTTTAAACACGAAGGCTGAGCTGCTTCCCACGCCGATGCAAACTATTATTATTACCAGTATTACTATTACTGTTATTATTTTTCTCTTAGTTTTTTTCACTTGACTTGCTGTACTTTTTCAAGAGGATGCTGCTGGAAGAATACTTTCATTTATGTTCTATTTATGTTTTAAAACACAAACGATCAAAAATGGTAGCGATACATTTTTGATAGGCTTTGCAGTCTGCAGTCAAATCATGGAAATCCTTCCAGTAATCCAGCGACGCATTGTAAATGTCTGCTGTTTTGACCAAAAGTAGTGGGAACGTCTGAAATATGCATCTTACCCTGCTGGAAAACCCATCTTATGGTGCTAGATGTGTTTTGGAACATGGTCACTAGTTTAGGAGTTGGTATACCAACTAAATCAAGATCCTGCTGGTTAAAGTTGGTCAAGCAGGTTTGTTGCCAATCCAAAATGGCTCACCAGATCAACTTAAAGGAGAAGTTCACTTCCAGAACAAAAATTTACAGATAATATACTCACGCGTTGTCATCCAAGATGTTCATTTCTTTCTTTCTGCAGTCATAAAGAAATTGTGGGAAAACTTTTCAGGAATTATCTCCATATAGTGGACTTCTGTGGTGCCCGCGAGTTTGAACATCCAAAATGCAGTTTAAATGCAGCTTCAAAGGGCTCTAAATGATCCCAGCCAAGGAATAAGGGTCTTATCTAGCAAAACGATCTGTCATTTTCGGAAAAAAAAAATAAAAATGTATATACTTTCTAACCCCAAATGCTCGTCTTGTCTAGCTCTGCGATGCACTTGCGTACTTTGTGTAATCCGGGTCAATACAGTTAGGGTATGTTGAAAAACTCTAATTTTCTCATTTTTACCTCCAACTTTAAAATCATCCTACATCGCTGTTTTACCTTTTTTTGTAAAGGCCGTTTGACCTTCTTTGCATATTCACTTTGTAAACACTGGGTCGGTACTTCTGCAGCGATGTAGGATGATTTTGAAGTTGGAGGAGAAAATAAGATGGGAGTTTTAGGGCGACATACCCTAAATGTACTGACCTGGATTACACCGAGTACGCATGCGCATTGCAAAGCTAGACAAGGCATTTGAGGTTAAAAAGTATATACATTTTTATTTTGTTTTTAGAAAATGACAGATTGTTTTGCTAGATAAGACCCTTATTCCTCGGCTGGGACCCTTTGAAGCTGCATTTAAACTGCATTTTGGACATTCAAACTCACAGGCACCATTGAAGTCCACTATATTGAGATAATTCCTGAAATGTTTTCCTCAAAAAACATAATTTCTTCACTACTACAGAAAGAAAGGCATGAACATCTTGGATGACAGTGGGGTGAGTACATTATTTGTACATTTTTGTTCTGGAAGTGAACTTCTCCTTTAAGGAACTTGGACCACTGAATAGCCACTTTGGAAACCAGGTGCCATGTTTCAAATCACTTTAAGTTGGTTTTAACTTGGTTTTGCAGTTGGGAGATCACATTTCCTAGTATGCAGTTTAGTACTCTAGTACAGTACAAGTAGACACGGAATGCAGTACTTACTACATCCAACCTATGTTTAAAAAAATCAGTCAATAAAAGCAAAAAACTTAGGATTGCTATTCTTTGTTCTATATTCAAAATGTCCAGCCTCAGAGTTATCGCATCATAGGATGGATGTCTTTTCTTGGTCGTGTTGAGTTTTAGTTAAAGTATCCTAAGCAGACAACATAAAACTCAACCTTATGACATCTTAAATGCATAGAAAAATGTATATGTGCATTTCATACTGTTCAAAAAGCTGGCATAGTTTGTCTTTTGATGAACATCTCATCAGAGTTGTTTAAAAGAAGCTGATGTGATGTGTCGTGAAGCAAAGGTTTGTGGGGTAGAGCGCTTACTGAGACTGCCAAGCCTAGTTTGACACATTTCTGCTGCATGATGCTTTCGGAGACATCTGCTTTTTTAGTTTGTCTTTCTTTTATTATGTTTTTTGTATTTTTTTATCAAGTGGCTTTCCTCGGATTTCTGCATCCTTTACACACATGAAGATTTATATATTTTTTAATCTTATTTTTTTGGCAAAATTACTGTTTTGTAGCTCCCTCCCTATTCTTATTTCAAAGAACTCGGAGTGGAAAGTAAAACAGAGACATCAGAAGATTTGAGAAGATATGTGTGTATGTATGCATTGTAGCAAGGGGACGAAAAATCAGGAATAGCCAGGTTAACTCCCTACAGTAGTTTTCATCTGCAGACTTTATGAAACATGCACACAATTACACCCACCTACATTAAACACATTCACATTCAGGACTGTCACTGTTGTGGACTTCACAAGTCAGTATTTTTAGATTAGAAAATGATCAGATGGGATATGAAGACAGGGTTACACAATCTCTGGACATGAACGATTGGTTAAACGGATATTGACACCATGTTGATAAAGCAAAGATGATGATGTTGCTGCCTTCAGCCTTGGCGTTTAAATGACCTGCATGCCCTTCCTCCCCTTGCCTGTCCTCTCCTCTTCCTCTCTCTGTGTTGGCTCTCTGCATACTGTTTGTGTATGGCGCCGCTCTCTTCAGGCAGTGTCCATTTTGCTGATATGTGTTGAATATTGTATGTGTGTTTATCTTTTAAAGAGTGCTCCTTGTATCTCTCCAAGGTCCCTACGCAACCTGTCCTTAGCAAAGTGCTTATGAGAAAACAGTAAATGTGCACTTTTGGAAATCTTTTTAGGCTTAACATCAGCAGCATCCAGTTCATTATACTGGCTACCAGTTTATTATATTCGCAAGCCCTCTTTTCATGCGAAAGCCCTCTCACACATAGGAAATAAAGGAAATAAATGTATCAATATATACACCAACATTTTCAAGCCTTTTCTCTCTCAGATGAATTCCCACACACATCAGTGGACTCGTATATTGAAACTTAAAGGGATAGTTCACCCAAAAATGTCTCACCCTCATGTCGTTACAAACCCATAAGAGCTTCATTCATTTTCAGAACACAAATTAAAACATTTCTGATGAAATCCAAGAGCTTTCTGACTCTGCATAGACAGCAATGCAACTACCATAATCAAGACCCTGGAAGGTAGCAAGGACATTGTTAAAATAGTCCATGTAACATCAGTTCAACTGTAAAGTTATGAAGCTACGAGAATACTTTTAGAAGTGTCTGTGCAGGGGCGGAAAGCACTTGGATTTCATCCAAAATATCTTCATTAGTGTTCCAAAGGTGAACAAAGGCCTTACAGGTCTTACAGGCCTTACAGGAATGACATGAAGGTGAGTAATTAATGACAGAATTTTTATTTTTGGGTGAACTGTCCCTTTAAGAAAATGCTAACATTTACATAATATTTGTATTTGCTAGCCTCACTACTATTGGTATTGCTTATATGTGACCCTGGACCACAAAACCAGTCTTAAGTAGCATGGGTATATTTGTAGCACTAGCCAAAAATACATTGTATGGGTCAAAATTATTAATTTTACTTTTATGCCAAAAATCATTAGAATATTAAGTAAAGATCATGTTCCATGAAGATATTTTGAAAAGTTCTACCATAAATATATCAAACCTTATTTTTTGAATAGTAATATGCATTGCTAAGACCTTCATTTGGACAACTTTAAAAGCGATTTTCTCAATATTTTGAAATTTTTTTTTTTTTTTTGCACCCTCAGATTCCAGATTTTCAGCTAGTTGTATCTCAGCCAAATATTGTCATATTCTAACAAATCATACATCAATGAAAAACATTTATTCAGCTTTTAAATGATAACTTGATGAATGTTTTATGGTCCAGGGTCACATATTTAGGGTTAACCCTGTCCTGCAATGATTGTTCTACAGACTTAAAAAGATACGTCAGATCAAGTGGTTCTTGAGAAGAGCTGTGCTATTACTTTCTGAGCAGATTTATGATTTTAGTTTGGTGGATAATAAAAATACCCCATAGCCTCCACCTAAAGCAGTGGTTCCCAAAATGCAGAGTTAAAAAAATGGGACATGGCAAGACTAAGGGATACGGTCAGCAAATTATCCATCTTAATATGTCGCTACTTGCCTTGTAAGTAAATAGTAGAACACAAAACATTAATTTGATGTATTTTATTACCTCAAGGCGACTCACAGTACCCGCTTGGCTCGTCGTCTGTCATAAGTTGTTGCGTTGTTGTCATGGAATAACAGACCGCTAGATGGTACAATTGAACAATCAGAAATGAGTCTTGCAGGGAGCTGTGAATAAATGTAAGTAAATGATGCATGGTTCTGCACTTAGCATGGAAATTTGTGAAAGGACAGCCAGGTAACATAAAGCAGACATCGAATCTACTTCAAACGTCACAACTAAAACAAAGACGAGAAAATATGACGAGGCATATTTCGCCCTGGGATACACCACAGAGACCACAGAATTTTGTCTGCCTCAAAATATTTGCTTCTGACAGTATAAGTAGAGTGTAAGTAGAGACTTATTATCGATGAAGCAACAGTCAGTAAACGAAAGGCTATTCCTCTGTCAAACAACACTATCGCGACATGACAAAAAATAGCATTACAATGACAAGATACAAGGCCACTGCAGATGAGTTGTTCAAAGTCATTGACACTTGAAAGACACTGATCTGAAATCGAAGGACTGTGTGGGGATCTGCATAGATGGGAATGGAAGAGGGATGCAAGCACTAGTTAAGCACATTTCCCCAAATGTACAGTGGACACACTGTATGATGCACTGGGAGGCGCTAGCAAAGATGTAATGGAAGTTATTATCGCCATAGGAAACTACATCAAAACAAGACCAGTCCATTTTTTCACTGTGCGAGGAAATGGGATCTGATCACACAGCTGTTTTTGTTTCACAGCGAGTCGTGTGGGAAAGTTTTATCCAGGATGAGATCAGAATCTTCTTGACGGAAGAGGGAATTGAACTTGCCCATAAGTTCAATCATAACAACATTCTGAAACTTACATACCTCAGTAACATGTTTTAGAAGCCCAATGAAAAACTGGAAAGAAGGAATGTAGACTCATTTGAGAGCTCGAAATCATTCATCGCGGTCGACAAGCTGCAAAACACAGTTATCCCATGTATGACAACCAATATCTCCGCTCTACAAAAGCATCTCCAGAGGTATTTCCCAGTTCAGGATTGTGCAAAATATGACTGAATTCAAGAACCCATCAGTGCAACACCAGCTGCTGACTTGAGCACAGCAGAAGAGGAACAATTAATTGATGTCACCTCTAATGAGGCTTCAGTTGAAGTCCAATACATTAGCTGCATTTTGGATTGGAGTGGAAAAGGACTACCCACTGGAGAGCCCTGGCCGTATTCCTTACTTTTTGCCACATCCTACCTATGTGAGATAGGTTTTTCTGCAGTTGCAGTGATCTCAAACAAGACAAAATACAGATTAAAGCTGGACATTCAAAATGAAAGAGTTGCAGTCTCACAGCTGTTTCCTCGATTTGAAAAGATCTGCAGCACAAAACAAGCATTGAAAAGACTGTGGGACTAAAGTCTAATTTCTATCCCCCTTTTTTTGCTGTAAGAGTGGGCCATTTGTAAATTTTATAGGTCAGGCTTCCGGTCTCATCCACATTCAGCGATTTTTAGCTGTACAAAATAGCTCGTTTTGCGGCTTGATATTGCAAATTGGTGTGTCTTACAGTTACCATATTATTTGAATGCATTAATTGTGAACACACTGGTTTGTAGTGCAAACTGTTTAATGCACGTTGTTATTCTTCTCGTTCTACCGGCTAATGAACCAGAAGTCCCGCCCTAGGCTTACTTTCACGTTGAAAAATAAGGTGGATAGTTTATTTTTGTGCAGAGGCAAATTTGAAAATCTGTGAAAGCAGTGAATCATGTTACACAGTAAAAATTAATTGCTGTGTAATTACTGTGTTATTACAACGTTTCAAATAAATCCTGCAGGATTTTGCAAGCAAGGTCATGTCTGAGAGTTTCTTTATGTGGGGGCATGTAGGTGGGTGGGTAAACATTTTTCTGTGCAAAAGGTCCCCCTTTTTCCCTCTTTTCCCAAGAGAAAAAGTTTGGGAACCACTGTCCAGCCTAGAAACACCTTATTAACACCTGAGAAACCGCCTAGAACACCTTAGCAAACACATAGCAATGCTCTGGCAGCCATCTACACCTAAATGCCCCTAACGTTGTGGTAGCGAGTTTTGCACATTACTCCCATATTTCTCTAGAAACATAAATATTCAAATTTTCTATCAAGCTAATGTCAGTTTTTGTTTTGTTATTTGTAAGATTTTTGCAGAGTTTGCAGTGGTGGATTAAGGAGGGCTCAAACATTTCATATAATTCTCCTTTTCTTTTTTATCTTCAAGACTTTATTAAATGAGATCCTTGTGTTGCTGTTATTGTTGCAAACTACATATTAGTTTCCTCAGTTGATATAATGAACTGGTGTAATTTATAGTTTTTCAAATTATAAATTAGTCGGTACACATGAATCCAAATGTTTACTTCTGTTCAGTGAGATACAGTTTGTGTGCAGTTGCCCTGAGGAGACGGGAGACTCTTTAAACTGCCTGTTCAGTGTAAATTGTGGTTTTATATAAGCAAACTTTTATTTCTTATGATAAATTGTACAAAAATGAAGGATCCAGTGGTATGATTGCTGAGGTATCTGTTTATGGTTGTGAAGCTTAAGTAATTTTTAACATGACACAATACATTTTAAAGGTTTGGGGACAGTATTTTATTTAAGAAATCAATACTTTTATGTAGCAAGGATACATTAAATTGGTAAAAAATTGACAGTAAAGACTTTATAGGGTTTTCATTTTTTTCTTCAAATTAATGCACTTCTTTTGAGTCAGAGATTCCTGAAAATGTCATTTTCAACATGTTAGATTGAAAATTTAGCTTTGTCACAGGAATAAATTGCATTTAAAGTATATCGAAGTAGAAAACGGTTATTTTAAATTGCTATAATATTTCACAATATTATTGTTTTTACTGTATTTTAGATTAAATACATTTGGGGACAGTATTTCATTTAAGAAATCAATACTTTTATTTAGCAAGGATACATTAAATTGATAAAAAGTTACAGTAAAAACTTACATTGTTATGGGTTTTTGTTCTTTCAAATTAATGCTCTTGTTTTGAGTCAGAGATTTCTGAAAAATTAAGGAAAAAAATTTCAGCATTGATAATAATAAAATATTCTTCTCGAGCATCAAATCAGCATATTCGATTGAAAATTCAGCTTTGCTGTCACAGGAATAAATTACATAAAAATATTTTAAAGTAGAAAACTTTATTTTATATTGCAGTAATATTTCACAGTGTTATTGTTTTTGAGTCAGAGATTCTTGAAAAATGTTGGAAAAAATAATTTTTAATACTGATATTGTTTAAAATTGTTATTTTAAATTGCAGTGATATTTCACAGTATTGATGTTTTTACTGTATTTTAGATTAAATAAATACAGCTTTGGTGAGCATAAGAGATATTTTCAAAAACATTAGAAAATTGTTTACTGACCTCAAACCTTTAAAGTGTATATATAGGAAACGTGAATGATTCTCTTATTATTTAAAGTATTAAAAACAGCATAAAAAAACATTTTTGTGGGACTCATAAGGGAAATTTACATTACAAAGTATGACAAAGTGTGTGCATCAAGAATGTGTAGAAAATATTATATTTATAAATATTCTGTGTGGTGTGTATGTGTGTGCGCTCATTCTTTAAATTGCTTTGTGTGTGTGTGTGAATGATGTGTGTTCTTGCGCAGATATGAGCATTATCACTTGTGTGGCAGACTGTATATTCCTCGTTGTGTTTGTCTCCTCATCTTCCCACAGGGCTAAAAACGATTGTGGGTGCTCTGATCCAGTCAGTGAAGAAGCTGTCAGATGTGATGATTCTGACTGTGTTCTGTCTGAGTGTATTTGCCCTCATCGGTCTACAGTTGTTCATGGGTAATCTTCGGCAAAAGTGTGTCATCTGGCCATTCAACCAAACTGAATCCTACCTGGCCAATGGGAGCAGGGGCTTTGACTTCAATGAATACATCTTGAATGAAAGTAAGTAGGCAAGCTATGACTACGTAAGGTAGTTTATAATCCAGCTGCGTCAAATAGTGCTGTCCTCAGCTTTTTTGATTGTCTCTACAACTTTGATTTTCTCTACAGTACTTTTTGTGCAAAAAAGTTCTCTTAAATAATTATTTTCATATTAAGAATAGTAAAAATGAGTAGGCTTTTTGATGATTTTAGACGTTTTTCACATTTTACAAGTCTTTTCTCTCTCCTCTTTTCACAGCAAACTTCTACTTTCTGCCAGGCATGCTGGATGCCCTGCTATGTGGAAACAGCTCAGATGCAGGGTAAACAGTGAAAACATACACGGACAAACACAATATTCCCAATACTAAATCAGCAACACTTGTTTTAAGTCTAAATTGTAAAATCTAAATATTTATTTCCAAATGAATGCACACTTCAGGAACTTTTTAATGACATTTTATTGTCAAGGTATGATCCATTAAAGACAAAAGTATAGCATGTGTGTGTATGTGTGTGTGTGTTTAGGCGGTGTCCGGAGGGCTATACTTGCATGAAGGCTGGACGCAACCCAAACTATGGCTACACCAGCTTTGACTCCTTTGGTTGGGCTTTTCTTGCTCTCTTCCGACTCATGACACAAGACTTCTGGGAGAATCTATACCAACTGGTGCGCATTAGTTTCTCTCACCCTTGCTTTGTTTTTGATTTACTTCTGGTTCTGATTCAACACTGTTCTATATCTTACTAGATTATTATGACAAACCTGATGATTTTCGTGTTATTTTTGTCATTTGACCTCACTGTATTTTATTTTTATGTTTTCTGCTTTCATGTTTATTTCAGTTAAAATTTTTGGTCATTTTTATTAGTTTTTGTTGTGTCTATATTGGTTTTATTGATTTTTATTTCAATTTTATTTGTAGTTCATTTAGTACATCAAGGTAAACTGAATGAAAATAAGAAATAAGTTTGAAACTGAAATAAGTTTTTAAGTTTTTTTTATTTTATATCAGTTAACATTTTATTTTTTTGGTTTTAGTTAATTGTAATTACCTTGGAGAGAACTGTCCCTTTAATTTTTGGTAGTCTGATCTAATAATATGTCAAGTAGGAGGGAAATAGGGGATAATATTACTTCCTATCCTTGCTTGCTAGCTAGTTAGATCATAACAACAACGTTTCCATTCATGTTTGTTAAGAAACAAAGTAAAGTTAATAGAATTGATGGAATAACTGAAATTTCTTGACATTTCTTCCCATTTTTTAAACTGAGGTGGTTTTAACAGGTTTTATTAAAGGTCCACACTCAGAGGTAAATGGCCAATCATAGTTAAGAAAGTTTGGGGTAGGGTTACTTCTGGATACGCCCCTGATATTGCATACTACACAACCGGTCAAAAGTTTTTGAACAGTAAGATTTTTTATGTTTTTTAAAGACTGCATTTATTTTATCCGAAATACAGCAAAATTAGTAATATTTTGAAATATTTTTACTATTTAAAATAACAGCTTTCTAATTGAATATATTTAAAAATATAATTTATTCTTGTGATCAAAGCTGAATTTTCAGCATCATTATTCCAGTCTTTAGTGTCACATGATCCTTCAGAAATCATTCTGATATGCTGATTTGCTGTTCAAGAAACATTTATTATTATTATTATTATCAATATTTAAAACAGTTGAGTACATTTTTGTAGGATTCTGTAATGAATAGAAAGATCCAAAGATAAAAGGTAAAAGCTAAAAGATAAAAGCTTTTGTAACATTATACAATATACCATTCAAAAGCGTATAATTTTTTCTTTCTTTTTTTTTTAGTACTTTTATTTTGCAAGGATGCCTTAAATTGACCAAGCATTTACAATGTTACAAAAGATTTATTTTATTTTAGATTATAATTAAAAGTTTTTTGAGCAGAAAATCAGAATATTAGAATGATTTCTGAAGGATCATGTGACTGGAGTAATGATGCTAAAAATTCAGCTTTGAAATCACAGGAATAAATTCTATTTTAAAATGTATTAAAATAGAAAACAGTTATTTTAAATAGTAAAAATATTTCAGAATTGTACTGTTTTTGCTGTACTTTGGAGCAAATAAATGCAAGCTTAGTGAGCAGAAGAGACTTCTTTAAAAAACATTAAAATTCTTACTGTTTAAAAACTTTTGACTGTTAGCGTACATACTACAGAAAGTAGTATGGTATTACGCTGTTTACCACAGTAATAGAATCATCTTTCTCATAGACTCTGCGAGCCGCAGGGAAGACGTACATGATCTTCTTCGTACTGGTGATCTTTGTGGGATCGTTCTACCTGGTGAATCTGATCCTGGCTGTGGTAGCCATGGCTTATGAAGAACAGAACCAGGCCACCATTGAGGAGGCAGAACAGAAGGAAGCTGAGTTTAAAGCCATGCTGGAACAGCTGAAGAAACAACAGGAGGAGGCACAGGTATACAAATACATGCACATGAGAAAAACTTCCCTGCGCTTTTTTGCTCTTATGTTCATCCTCTTTCTTTTGTCCCTCATCACTAGGCCAATGCCATGGCAACCTCGGCAGGTACAGTATCTGAGGATGCAGTAGAGGACGACGGAGGAGGGCATCTGTCCCGCAGTTCCTCTGAGGTGTCCAAGCTGAGCTCCAAGAGTGCCAAGGAGCGAAGGAACAGAAAGAAAAAGTGGAGGAAAGAACAAGAGGAGAAGGGTGACAGCGAGAAGGTGGTAAAGTCAGAATCCGATGACGGCAGCAAGAGGAGCCGCTTCCGTTTCAGAGACAACAGGCTTGGGCGGAAGGCCTCAATCATGAACCAGGTGAGAGTGGGGTTATTTCCACGTAAATGTAATGTCCACATGATCTGATGTCTCAAGTTAAGTGGCATGTGATATGTCTGGCTAGATAGCTGTGAAGCTACATTGAATGAGTAGATCATCACTGTTAATTCAGACTGAAGTAGATGGATATAAGAGGTGTTGTTGTTCATTGTCATCATAGAATTATTCTCTACTATTGACCATTTTGTAATTTAAAAGGATAGTTCACCCAAAAATGAAAATTCTGTTATTAATTAATCACTTTCTTGTGGTTCCAAACCTGTGAGACCTTCATTCATCTTCAGAACACAAATTAAGATATTTTTAATGAAATTCAAGAGCTTTCTGACTCTGCATAGACAACAACGCAACTGACACGTTCAAGGTCCTAAAGGGCAGCAAGGACAGCGCTTTGTTTACAAGCTAAGGAAGATGTACGCTGTACTTAAATAAACACATCGGAAGATTTCAACAGTGAGGATGTCTTGTAATTTTTTGCCCAGCCTTACTTATTTGAACCAGAATATAAAGACATTGAACTAAGAGAGATGCATGTTCTACGTCAGAGCACTGACTTCACTAAAATGCATCATGGCACTATATTTGGAAGTGTGCGTCGAAGACTCACTCAGGAGCAAAGAAATTGTTAAATGAAGTCATTATTTTTCTTATCTTTGCACACAAAAATCTCGTAGCTTTATAAAATTACGGTTGAACCACTGATTTTACATTTTAACAATGTCCTTACTACCTTTCTGGGCCTTGAATGTGTCAGTTGCATTAATGTATATACAGGATCAGAAAGCTCTCAGATTTCATCAAAAATTTCTTAATTTGTGTTCCAAAGATGAACGAAGGTCTTACGGGTTTGGAACAACATGGGTAAGTAATTAATGACAGAATTTTCATTTTTGGGGTGAATTATCCCTTTAAATATCTGTGCCTATATCAAGATAAAAGTTGCACTTAACTTAATTTTTTTGTTTGGCTTTTATTCCATGTCAGATAGCTATGAGAATTTTATGAGCAGATACACTGGCAAATGACATGTCATATGGTGGGACAAGCTATGCTGCATCTAAAATTATTTAAAACAAAATGTTGCTGTTTTTCAAGAATTATTATGCATGCAGCTTTTAGAACTTCATTCATTTATATTCCATGGAGTATTCAAATAAAAAATGGTTTGTCACACCACAGGACCATTTAAAAGAAACTACTTACAAATAAATAATAATAATAATCATTTTTAATACAATTATGCATGCAGCTGTTATGACCTTAAAGCAATTTATTTTCTTTATTTATGGAATATTCCCATTTTTTAAAAATGATTTGTCACATCACATGGCCATTTAAAATTAACCAATTCAAACAATTCAAACAAACATGTGACTATTTATAAAGTATAAATATATAGGGTACAACGGGGCTAAAGGAGCTAAATGTGTTACGGCGTAAAATGTATAATTGCAGAAAAAGAAATACGCTTGTATTGAACATTCATGGAGCAACAGATTTGTGACAAAAAATCAAGGCACAGAGTATTGATATAAATACTTTAGCTAAAATAATGTTAATTTATTTTGAAAAATAAACTAATTCATTTTTGTTCAATAAATATATTGTCATTAAAATATTTTAATATAATTTTTTTTTTTAATACAGAAACAAAATCATTTTAAAAAGTAAAGATTCTGAAAGCATTGAAGGAGATCCCATAATAATAATATATATGTACAGTAGTAACAACAAATGATATTTTATTATATGGTATAATTAATATCATGTTTTTAAATATGATGATTTCATTCTAGACATGGTGAATATCTCTAAGATGGACACCCATCATAATATATAATATTTACCATCAAAATCTAACCATGTCATGTCAACAAATGGAAAAGTCAGCCATCTATTAATTATCATGTTAATAATTGTGCCCTTTAGCCCCAACAGCAGGAGCGCTTTTTACCCCAAAAACCATACTTACTTACATATTCCTTTGCTATTTAAAAACTGTTGCTTTAATGATCTTAAACAAAATGGAAATTTATTAAGAAGACTTTTGTTTTAAAATATATGCATCCATATATAGTACTCATAGCTGTGTGGTAAGTGCACTGACATATAGCGCAATGGCGCTTTAGGCCGACCTGGGTTCGAATCCCGACCCAGGGTCCTTTGCCGATCCTGCACCTAACACTTTCCTGTCAATCTCCACTGTCCTATCATCCAAAAAACCACAAAAAGGCACAGAGTTAACTTTGTGCTGCTGTCCACGATCAGACAAATTTGCACGTACATCTTGAAAAGCCCCTTTGTACCCTACATTTTCCTTTAAACTTACACAACACTTTTCAATGCACAACAAAACCTTAAGTATTTTTATAAGCATGTCTTGATCCAGGGCAGACAGTGAAACAGACTAGAGGAGATAACTAGGCGAGAATACAAAACTCAGAAAACCAGACAAAACACAGGAAACTAGGAAGTGGCTCCGTAATGATTGCTAACACTAGGAAAGTGCTAAACGCAGCGTACAATACTCGGCAAATAGCAAGAGGAAGTCCAAGGCTTATATAGAGTCTCTGATTGAATGCAGCTGTGTGTGTGTGTAATCAGCGCAATGAATGATGGGAAATGTAGTCCAGGGTGTGGTGCAACAGTCTGTGTAATATGAAATGGCAAGGCGACCTCTGGTGGCGAGCGGACTGAAAGCCACGGACCGGATTCGTGACACTTATGCGTATTTTGTTGAATAAAATCTCCATCTTACACATAAATACCATCTGAACTTCACCACATATGTTTGTCTGATAGACAGTATTTTATTATTAGCATTAGTGATTAGATAATCTCTACAACTGCACTCGATGTTGCAATCTATATTTTGCAATCTATTATGTTGCAATTGCAAACCGCTATCACGGCCCAGTTGAGCCCAGCCCAGCCCTTGATCCTACTGTTCTTTGCTTTGTGCAGTTGCTACCACTTTCCGCTGAGTCATCGTCCATATCACCAGGGTGATTAGACAAAGTGCTTCAGCCTTACACTCAAAGATCAGAAGAAGAGGAAGTGCTCTTGCTCAGTGCCCATCTATCTATCGCTGTAATTCTTTCCATCTCATTCATTGTCTTGCTTTGGGCAGCAGCTTATGGATTTATGATTGTACATTTTTCTTTATGTCTAAAAGCTCTGTTAAATAACTCGAAACCACGTCAAACCTAGTGCATTTGAGTTCTTTTCTGTCATCTGTTCATTTTGTCACCTTTCTCTGGTTTATTGAAGAACGCTTAGCTATTCTGATCGGAGTAGGAACACCTGCTTAAGATCTGTGTTTGTTGTTGTGTAGAGATGTGAAGTATGGCACGGGAACTCCATACTTTCACTGGCCCTGTGAATTATTTAACCACCCGCTATAAATCTTCCATCTGATGAGAGCAGTAATATAGTGTGCTTAAGCAGGAAGTTATACTCCTGGGCCCCACCCTGCAAATTCTGCTCAGATCAACCTCACAACAGTGGATGAAAGCACTGTATTAGGCAATTGTGCCCTTAATTGGAAGCTTGTTCGATGAGATTAGTTATTACGGTGTGACCCAACATTTTACCCCTGGTAGTGTTTTTTTCTCTCTCTCTTTGGATTTAGCACAGATTGTTATGGATATTTAAGTAACACTATGCAATCTCCAAAGGACTTTTCCTTTGTAGCACTGCGGTCTCAACCCTTTACCAGATCAACCCACGTCTCCGTAGTGAGTGATCTGAGTTAAGTAGTCCCTGCTGAGAGCGCATTTGGGCCTCTTTCTGCTGTACATAATCTGCAGTGGTCAACCGCTCTATTAGGGAAAAGGCTCTCAGCCGCACCGCAGAGAAAATGCCTGCGCTAGCAACTAGCATTCTGCATTATCAGTGAATTTCAGCAAACAGTTAGAACTCTGCAATATTAGTGGTCTCAACTAGTATCTTGGATCATCTGTGAATTTCAGATGGGAAGTGAATTTTAGCTAGAACGGAGCATTCTGCAGTAGGATAAATGCTTCTTTTTGCACAAGCATGAGTGTACGAGAATACAGTAAACTTTCGTAATTTATTGTGTTTTGTAGTAAAAGAATGAATTTATTAGATTGTGAAGTGTGAGTGTTACAGTATACCAGAATGAAGTCAGAGAGAATATTAAAAATAATTGCTAAATAGCTGTTAGCTATCACATATTTAGTATTAATAGTTTATTATTAAAGGGGACAAACTAATTCACTGTGTCCTCAGTGGCTCTGATGTCGGGAGATAATTAAGACTCATTTAAGATGGACAGCGAACAACTGGCTGACAGTGGAAATATGCTAAAACGGGACAGTCCATCAGCAGTTGTGGGTGGGGCCTGAGCAGTGTGACGTTATACTCCTCAGAAAAAAGAAATGGCTTGATTATTGAGACTGTTTTATAGGGATAAAAAAAAGGAGTAAATGGATTTTTATCGTTGCAGGGTGGTTGTGTCCACACACTGCTAAGACACATTTATATGCAAACACCATGTAAAAGAGAATTTTGCATTCAATGTCCCATTTTTAAATTATAGCATTAGTATTATTATAGTATTTTTTTATTCAGTTTTATTTTGTATATATATATATATATATATATATATATATATACAGTTCAGGTCAAAAGTTTACATCCCCCTTTCAGAACCATTAAAGATGTTAATTAATTTACCAAAATAAAAGGGGTCATACAAAATGTATGTTATTGTTTATTTAGTACTGACCTGAATAAGATATTTCACATAAAAGATGTTTAACAAAAGAAAATAACAGCTGAATTTACAAAAATGACCTGGTTCAAAAGTTTACATCCCCTTGATTTTTAATACCTTACCTGAATGATCCACAGCTGTGTTTTTTTGTTTTGTGATTGTTGTTCATGAGTCCCTTGTTTGTCCTGAACAGTTAAACTGCCCACTGTTTTTCAGAAAAATCCTTCAGGTCCCACAAATTCTTTGGTTTTCCAGCATTTTTGTGTATTTGAACCCTTTTCAATAATGACTATATGATTTTGAGATCCATCTTTTCACACTGAGGGACTCAGTGCAACTATTACATATGCAACATATGCAACTATTACAAAAGGTTCAAACACTCAGTGATGCTCCAGAAGGAAACGTGATGCATTAAGAGCCAGGGGGTGAAAACTTTTTGAATTTGAAAATCAGGGTAAATATAACTTATTTTGTCTTCTGGCAAACATGTAACTATCTTCTGTAGCCTCTAAAGGGCAATACTAAATGAAAAAAAAAAAGATATTTGGGCAAAATAAGAAAAATGTACACATCTCCATTTTGTTCAAATGTTTTCACCCCCCAGGTCTTAATGCAAGTTTTTTCCTTCTGGAGCATCAGTGAGCGTTTGAACCTTCTGTAATAGTTGCATATGAGTCTCTCAGTTG
The DNA here is from genome assembly GCF_022985175.1 of Labeo rohita. Lineage (NCBI taxonomy): Eukaryota > Metazoa > Chordata > Actinopteri > Cypriniformes > Cyprinidae > Labeo > Labeo rohita. Next base: position 24,682,234 of record NC_066874.1, on the reverse strand, counting down.
TCCTCTGTGTGCGAAAAGATGGATCTCAAAATCATACAGTCATTGTTGGAAAGGATTCAAATACACAAAAATGCTGCAAAGATTTTTCTGAAGAACAGCAGGCAGTTTAACTGTTCATGACAAACAAGGGACTCGTAAACAACTGTTACTAAACAAAAAAACACAGCTGTGGATCATTCAGGTAACAACACAGGATTAAGAATCATTTTTAATTATTCTGAAAGGGGGGTGTAAACTTTTGACCTCAACTGTATATAAATATTTTTATTTTTAGCCATTGTGTTGTGTGCTTCTGTCATTTTATAGGTTTTTAATTTTATTTTTATTTTTAATTGTAATATTTTTAAATTTCTTAATTTAGCAGTCTTTTTAGCATTCAATCTTACATTCAGCTTTATTTCAATTAACAAGAACAAATTTCTAAGTGTTAGTTTTAGTTAACCAAGACAACGCTTTTTAGCTATTACAAATATTATGAAGAAGATTAAAAGGTTACAAAGACAAACATTTATTTGTAATAAGCTGAATTAATGAATTAATTAAAAAAGTCCTAAAAAAACACAAAAATGAAGAATGTGCAATAAGACAAGAAACATGGTCTGTTTTAATTTCCTACTGATTTTAAACATTGATCAGCTTTATTTGGTTCTGTGTTCTAAAAGAACAGAGAACAATGGCTCTCTGTATACCAGAAGTGTCTTGCAGTTAGCTGTTTAATTATTCATTTAATGACTTTGGTCAGCAGTTATTGTTCTCCAAATGAGTCACTATTTGGTGGGCTGCTTCAAAGACATATGTGGAGTCATCGATAGACCACTCAGAAAATTGTAAAATCAGTGCAATGCAAATGGCTTTTTCTTATGTTCTCCTGCATTTTTTACAGTCCCTGTTGAGCATCCCTGGCTCGCCCTTCATGTCCCGCCGCAGCAGTATTTTCAGCTTTAAGGGCTCGGAGAACGAGTTCGCAGATGACGAGCACAGCACGGTCGAGGAGAGCGAAGACCGCCGTGGCTCTCTCTTTGTCCCGTACAGGCGCAGCAGCTACAGCGGCTACAGCCAGGGTTCCTCACGCATTAACCCACTGGCACCCCACCCAGGCTGCAAAAGAAACAGCACGGTGGACTGCAACGGAGTGGTGTCTCTGATTGGGCCTGGTCCTGGCCGGCTACTGCCTGAGGTGAAAATAGATAAGGCAGCTTCTGATGACAGTGTAAGGACGTCCACAGGGGGCAGGTTCAGAGTATAGGCATGACAAGAGTGGCCGATTATGATTCCAGTTCAGATTTTTCCTTTCTCTTTCCCTTTTCCTGTACCCCATTTTGACTCTTTCCTTTTAAGTCTCTGAGTTTCTAGTCTGTCTATTCTCTCTCAGCCCCTCAACTACCTTTCTTGTCTCTGTATTTTAATTTTCATGCAAGTCTTGATCAGCAAACCTTCCAGTTCCACTGCCTGCCAGCGCTCTCCCTCTGTGAATGGCATGGCCAATCCAAAAAAGAAATTGGGAGAGGGGTCTCTTTGCGCACATTAATGCCTAGCTTTAAAATAATATATGCTGTAACCCCTCCCCTTTCAACCCAATTTACATACTAATTACATTGCTACATACTTATAATATTCTTCAGGTCACACTTAACCCATTCGTTCACATTAACCACAACTGCAAATTTGTCATTTTATTTATTTATTTTACATATATGACGTTTTCCACCTCAATTTTTTTTTCAGAACTTTAGGACCACTCTGCTCCCTCCAAAAAAGTGTGATGCAAGAAAAACCTATCCTAACCTTTCCAATAACAGCATTCTGGTTCATTTTAGTTAGCATGGTGGATTGACATCCTTATACTCTCTTTGCCTTCTCCTCCTGTGTGGGATGCATGACCTCGGGCCCAGTTTTCACCCAACTTTATAGCATGCTGTTTCAGATACTCAACTGAACATGCTATTGTCACTAAGTAATTGCGCTGTAAAATTTAGATGATCTTTGAAAGTAAAGATAAACAGGTAAAAATTGTCTTGATCAACACCTACAAGTGAATTGATATTCAAGAGACTTTTCTAATGGTAGTGAAAACTGGGTCCTAAGCAATGTGTGATTTTTCTTCTTGCATGATGATATTCTCTGGAGAACAAGTAGGCAACCCTTTGAGCAGCTAGCAGTGACGAATGAATACTCTTGTAACTAAAGTAAATAAATAGGTGTCTCTTATTCAAAATCTCAGATGTAGAGTGACAAGGGTGAGAAAACAATAACTGTAACAAAAATTAATGACAAATGAATATTTAGAAATGTAAACTGATATTTCCTACTGACACACTACAGTACAAGATAGAAATAACTGAACCATTTTTTAGCTGGTGAAAATACTAGTGGCCTAAGACTTTTTACACAGTACTGTGTATTCATAAAACGCCTATAGAGCTATGAGATTTTAAATTGCATTACTTTTCCAGGTCTAGAAATCACACTTATAATTAGACTCTCAAATACTAAGGTTCTATATAGAGAGGAAAAAGCAGTTGTTGAGCAGGTGAATTAAAATAAAAAATATCTTGTTTGTCTTATTTTAAATAATTTTAGTGATCTTGAGGTCCTGAGAACCACTACTCACAAGCATTCAATTACTTATATAATTTATATATATATATTTATATATGCTTCATCTAGTGTTTAGAAATGTTAGAAATCTGCATTCATTTTAACTGAAGGTTATGTATACTACCAGTAAGATTTTTAATGTTTTTAAAGAAGGCTCTTCTACTCACCAAGCCTGCATTTATTTGATCCAAAGTTACATTTTGATTTTTTTTTTTTTTTTACTGTTTAAAATAACGGTTTTCTATTTTAATATATTTTAAAATGTAATTTATTCCTGTGATCAAATCTAACTTTTCAGCATCATTAGTAGTCTTCAGTGTCACATGATCAGAAATCATTCTAATATGCTGATTTGCTGTTCAAGAAACATTTTCTATTATCATTATTATCAGGATTATTTGATTAATAGAAATATCAAAGAAACCTGAAAAATTGAACTCAGCTGTTTTCAACATAATAATAATAAATGTTTTTTTGAGCCGCAACTCAGAACATTAGAATGATTTCTGAAGGATCGTGACTTTGAAATCACAGGAATAAATGACATTTTAACATATTACTAAAATAGTAAAAATATTTTATAATTGTACTGTTTTTGCTGTATTTTGGATCAAATAGATGCAGGCTTAGTGAGCAGAAGAGACTTAAAAAAACATTAAAAATCTTACTGTTCAAAAACTTTTGACTTGTAGTGTATGACAGGCTACTGTTGGGTGTTTGTGAGAGAATTAGTTATGGTAGGTCCATATGCAATTGTCGTGCAAAAATCAAATTCTAGTAAAGCCAGTTTAAAACACTTTCGGTACAATACTTTACAGAATGTTTTACAGAGACAATCCACTTAAGAATGTATCAGAGAATTCAGCTGTGTCTAAAAGGAACAATCAATAAAAGTTGCAGGTTAATTCGGGCTTGTGTTTTTGTCAGCATGTGCATGTGTGTTGGCATGGGTTAAAATGTTTCTTGAAACAAATCACATCTCTGATTTTTCTTTGTCTTGTCCACAGACTACAGAGGTGGAGGGAAAGAGAAAACACTCAGGTTCTCTTATGGTGTCAGTGGACCAGCTCAATACTTCCTTCAGCCGGAAAGAACGAGCCAACAGCGCAATGACTGTTGTCACCAACACGCTGGTGGAAGGTATTGTATAATATCTGTCTGTCTGTATGATACCAAAACAGTACTAATATACAATCAGTAATAATAAAGTACTTTTGTACTTCCATGTAGATCCATATTACATATTTCATGCTCAGGTCTTAAAAATGTCCTCTCTTCTCCTTATTATTTTTGTCACCACAGAGCTGGAGGAGTCTCAGAGAAAATGTCCGCCCTGCTGGTATAAGTTTGCCAACACGTTCTTGATATGGGAGTGCTGTCCGCTATGGATAAAGATCAAAGAGATAGTGAACCTCATAGTGATGGATCCGTTTGTAGACCTGGCTATCACTATATGTATTGTGCTGAACACAGTCTTCATGGCCATGGAGCATTATCCCATGACATCACACTTTCAAGAAGTGCTTTCTGTTGGAAACCTAGTAAGAATGTTTTCTTTTTTTTCTCCTTGTTTTTCTTTTATACCAAAGAAATGACCAAAGTAATCTGTAACATAATTGCACATCCATATAAACAACTCATTGCAAAACTGAACTGAATGCGAAAAAGAAATGTCTTTCGAACCTCTGTTAGAAACTTCTGTAGGATCTTCTGATTATGGTTCTGGAATTAATACTACTTGCATAAAGAAAATCTGATAAAATGCAACTAATTACGCACCATGAGCAGCAGATTATTTTTATTCTGTTTATTTTATTTCAATTATATTTTGGAATTTTATTTTTAATGTTTTATTGTTTCTGTGGTATTAATGGTATAAAGGTCTAAATGTACTTTTTTCTAAACTGATACAAAACACATATTCTGACTCTTTTCATTTGCTGTGAAAATGTGCTTTTGAATACCATTATTTGAAACTTTTCTTAACAAAAGTTTATATGTAGTTTCAATCGATTTGCATACCATGTAATTAATTTAATTGCATTTTTTTAATCAATCAACAGGCCTAAATTCAGTCGTTTCCTTTCTCAGTCCTAACCATCTCCCCATTTCTGTAATGAGCAGCAACACTGGACCCTGTCCCACATTTCCATTTTAAGTTATGTCTCTGGCAGTGCAGCACTGATGTCTGCTCCTCTGTATCTGATGGACCTACATTGAAAATGCAGCCTGCATTAAACCAGTCTTTCACCATCATTTCCTACTGTCTTCCACTACCTATCTATTGCTCCCCATATCCAATTTAGTGATCTCACAGTGTTCATGTTACATACACAATCAATTTTTGTTGTTGAGGTCATCATAATGGCATCTTTTTTTGTTTTCTTTTTATCTCAGGTGTTCACAGGTATCTTCACAGCTGAAATGTTTGCGAAACTGATAGCCATGGATCCCTACTACTACTTCCAGGAGGGCTGGAATATCTTTGATGGCTTCATTGTGAGCCTGAGTTTGGTGGAGTTGGGGCTGGCTGATGTGGAGGGGCTGTCTGTGCTGAGATCCTTCAGATTGGTGCGTTATGAATGAAGACATGTCCATGCATGTTTTCATAGTAATACATTAGTAATACACTTCATTATAGATTAGAGTTAAATGTCTCATATTTTCTGATTCTGAACCTTTTGTGAATCCCAAACATTTATCTCATACAGCTGAGGGTGTTTAAGCTGGCTAAATCATGGCCCACTCTGAACATGCTGATCAAGATCATTGGTAACTCTGTGGGAGCTTTGGGAAACCTGACCCTGGTGCTGGCCATCATCGTCTTCATCTTTGCTGTGGTGGGCATGCAGCTGTTTGGAAAGAGCTATAAAGACTGTGTGTGTAGGATCGCAGAGAGCTGCGAGCTGCCCCGCTGGCACATGAACGACTTTTTCCACTCCTTCCTTATTGTCTTCCGGGTGCTGTGTGGAGAGTGGATCGAAACCATGTGGGACTGTATGGAGGTGGCTGGACAAACAATGTGTCTTATTGTATTTATGATGGTGATGGTCATTGGAAATTTGGTGGTGTTTTCTTCCTGCTGCTTTTTTGTCACAATTTCCTTCCTCACTGTAAGAAATATCCCTCCTGTCATTTTGTGGTTCAAAAGGATGCTTGCAGGCCTCGTTGAGGTTTGCACATTGGTAAAATAATGGTGGGTGCAAACTGAAGTATAGGATGCTTTGCAGTCAAAGGGTAGGGCTTAAGCATGGTTGAACCAAAAAATAACAAATGGGACATCTTAAGGTCTTGTGGACTTCAAGTCTTCATCATATGTGAAAGTTAAACCTCTGATCTTCTCTTGATCAGGTGCTGAACCTGTTCTTGGCCTTGCTGCTCAGCTCTTTCAGTGCTGATAATCTGGCAGCCACAGATGATGACGGTGAACTGAACAACCTACAGATTTCAGTGATCCGCATTAAGAAGGGTATCGCTTGGTTCAAAGTTAATGTACGGCTGCTGGTGGCCCACATCTTGAAGAAGAAAACTATGGAGGATGAAGACAAACCTCTTGATGACATGTATGACAAAAAACTCAACATCATAGGTAACCACACCGGTGTTGACATCAAATGTGGCGATCTGAACTACCCCAAGAACGGTAACGGCACCACAAGTGGCATTGGTAGCAGTGTAGGAAAGTATATGATTGATGAAGAGCCCATGTCCTTCATACACAACCCCAACTTAACGGTACGGGTTCCCATCGCTGTGGGAGAGTCGGACTTTGAGAACCTCAACACAGAGGACTTCAGCAGCGAGTCAGATGTGGAAAACAGCAAAGATGTGAGTATTACTAAAGACCGTTTTAAGGAAAGTCAATTCACTTGTTGGCCATATTTGCCTCCAGGTAGCTTTTTCCAGCGTGCAAGACCAACTCCTAACTACTTGAATAGGGAAATGCTGAAATCTTAAAGGGGTCATCGTATTCAAAACTCACTTTTACATGTTGTTAATGAATATGCATTGCCAGTGTGTGTACACAACCCACCCTGTAATGATAAAAATCCACCCAGTGGTATTTTTTTAATCTTTATAAGTAATATCCCTGTTTTCAAATCAAGCCATTCTCAGCTTCTTGTCTGTGTGATGTCACAAAAATGCAGGCCACTCCTGCGATAGTTGATTGACACGGCTGTCTTACATTAGACCCACCCTGAGTGAGCTGACAACAGTCCGCCATTGTGTAGACTCTGGTGCAGGGGAAGACAAGAATGTCTCCGATTGAGCGATTGAGGTGTTTTGTTGTTGGATGTAATAATGAACATAGCAGTCGTCATTTACTTCTGACATCTGAGCCGCTGAAGTTGCAGAGGATTAACGTTACTCTGTTTTTGAAGGAAATGTGCACGGCGATCTACATAAATGCTTCTATGTTTGCGCGAATCATTTGTGATCCAGCTTCACCTATGGCAGTATAAGGGTTTTTAAGGCATCTTTGCAAATCAGCTTTCTTAATAATGTGCTACTTAGCAAGTTTCACAGCTAAACGCGGCTAAAGTGCTGCTCCTCACCTCACAGAAAAGAGGGGCGGGATGAAAAACAACACCCTTCTTACCTTGTCAAAAACAACTGTGTTCACATCGACCTGTTTCAGTGCATGCCACTTTAAATGATAATGAGTTACTATTGACTCCACCACTTTCTTTAGTTGTTTGTGTATTTGGTAGCGTGTTAGCATCAAAAACAAAACTAATCCAATGCGTCCTCAGTGGCTCTGATGTCAGGAGAAAATGAATACTCATATGTTCACATTTACATCCAAATATAAAACACCTGCATTATTTACTAGACATTGTTGTCGCTACAGCTGCTTGAGCATGGAGAAAATGGCGGACAGCGTACAACTGGCTGAGGGCAAAAATATGCGAATACGAGACAGCCCGTCAGTGGTCATGGGCGGGGCCAAAGCAGTATGATGTCATACTTCTTGGAAAATCAGAACAGCTTGATAACTGATACTGTTTAGGTTTTTTGGGGATTAAAATAAAGGGAGTGAATAGATTTTTTATCATTGTAGGGTGCTTGTGTCCACACTGCTAAGACACATTTATATGCAAACACCATGTAAAAGAGAATGTCCCCTTTAAGGGTTTTGATGTGCTGATATATATAAAGTAAAGAAAGTAAAGAAAATTGCATGTAGCCTATATGGTATTCTTTGAGGAATTGAAAATGGCTTACTGCTGCTTACTGTACAGAATTCACAAGGATCATCATTTTGAGCCCATGTTGCTTTTTTGCATTATTTTACTTTCAGAAAGAGTTGGTTTGTGTATTCTAGCAGAGACATACTTTCTGTTCCTGGCACATTGAAAATTATTGTTTAACATTTGGTTGCATCTCTTTATACATTTCCTAAGGCCATATTAGGGCTTTTTTGATTAAAGATGACTTCTCTATTAATAAAGTGCCAAAAGAAGGCTCCTTGAGTCAGTAGAGCATGACTAAAATAAATATGGCTAATCAGGACTGCATTGACTTGTACAGTCTTAAAGAAGCAAACTAGTCATTTTTATTTCGTGTCTGATACTTTGACAGATGCATTATGCTCAAATGCACATATTTTAATTAATCAAATGGCAAGAAACTTTAATTAGGGAGTATGATCAGACAATGGCGGTATGTGTTTGTAGAGCGTGACTAGAAGTCAGTGTCAGTAGTTGATTACGGGCTGCAAATTACAGCAGTATGGGTGGATTAAGGCTTTGCAGGCAGTATAAGAATGTTGAGTTGTGCTATTCCTGTGATTTATTGCCTTGCTGCTTCTGCTGAGTGCTGAGCCACTCAGCCAAAGAATAGATGCAGTCCACCAGATGATGTAATGTTTTTTCTTTGTATGTGTGTGTTCGCACATGTGCATTTGTGTGTAGGTTTCAACAAAATTAGGTTATTAAATCTGTGGAGAGCAACAACGACTGTAGCTAGCCACTAAAAGTTAATAAATACTGTTTTATGTGTGTTTTAGCCTGCTACTGGGCACAAGAATGAACCAGAAAACAACATCAGCGATCACTTATCATCCCAAAAACATACGTAGTTAAAAATTTGAGTTTACCTTTGGCCAAGCATAAGTTCACGGGAATTGACTAATAGTAACTGAGTAAGAAAAATAATGCACTTTTAAAATGTTTATCATTGACGCATATACATTTATACTGACTCTTCTGTCATTGTCCTGGTCTCTGTGCAAAGACTGGGTCACCTTGACCCAGTTTACACGTAACAGATCCAGTACGGCTGAACTACACGTGCTGAACATCTAGCCAGTGGCATCACAGTAGATCATTCCTGTTAGCCAATCAGAGCAGTGCTGGTTGGGTCTTTATTTTTGATTGGCCAGGTTGGCTCAGGGAGGACTGCAGTGGTGATGTGTAAGGGTTGTTTGATGCTTTTGATGCTTTCGACTGCCGGTATATGTATGTGTGTGTGTGTGTGTGCATTAACGATTCAGGTTTTATAAAACTGCTGTGTCATCCTGGTCTGCTGTAATCAGGGTCAGGCTTTTCCAGTAGGCTGAGGAATATGTTTTTTATGTTTTTATGGGTGTAATCACGTGCCTGTGTGTGTGTGTGTGTGTGTGCATTGTTAATAAATTATGATAGGTGCTTGCAGTAAATTTGATGACTCAAGGTTTATATGTCACATTTAAGGTTGCTTCCTTAAATGTGACATATAAAATAAAATATAATATAATAATATAACATAATGTAATATAATATAATGTTATTATATTAGTATAAATTGTGTTAGAATAAAATCAGTAATAATATTAATTTGCATAGGCCACTTATATTATATTATATTTCTATTATATTATATTATATTATATTATATTATTTTTTTATATTATATTATATTATATTATATTATATTATATTATATTATATTATATTATATTATATTATATTATATTAGACATTATAATGTAACACAACTTTTAGATTATTGTTTATTTCCAAATAATAATAACTGGAAATATTAAAATAACTAATACTGTATTATATTAGATTATGATGTTAATATATTGTTTTTGGTCCTTTTTCAGTTATTGGTTAGAGATAAAATACATGTTAAACAACTGTTTTGTACAGGTGTACAATAACAAAAAAGTGACTGTAAAATAAACCAATACACAACACCTGATTTGCATAAAATGCAGCAAAAAGTCATTCATCACTGTCTGATTTGCATATGTATATGATAGCTTTTAACCTTGTTAATTCAGTTAGTGTAGAGTCAAGGTTAATTGTGTTTTGGGTTGAGTGAATGCTAATTAAGCTAGACACCCAGAAGAACAATGAAGGTTAGTTCTAGGACACATCTGGCCTCAGTTTCTAGCTTACTAGTAAGGTTAAATTTTTGACTTACTGTTACTCATGTTTAGGTATGAGTTCATATTGTTTCTGCAGGAACAGAAGGTTTTCACTGGAGAAAGCAGTGATTAGAGAGCTGGAGTCAGGCTCACCTTGTGTTGACCTTGATTGTGGCTATCTGTATTTTTTGGAAAGCTCTTGATGAAATAAAATGATATAATAAAAGTGGAAGAATGCATCACATTAAATAAAATATAAATTGATAAATTGATCTATGTGTTTTCTTTCCCTCTAGCTGGATGACACCAGCTCTTCAGAGGGAAGCACTATCGACATAAAACCTGATGAGGAAGAAATGGCTGTAGTGGAGGTCGTGGAGGAGTACATAGACCCGGAGCCCTGCTGGACTGATGGTGAGCAATACATGCGTGTTTGTTTGAAAGTAAATGTTCTTTATATAAATCTGACTTTTTAATATTTTTTATGTGATACTTTGTCTATGATATTTATCATTTGAAGTAATTGTTTGAATTTGTTACTATTAATCAAATGTATATTGAAAAACTACAAAATTGACACATTAAATTGACAGGCATAGTGTATACTGTATTACATATTTAAGTTTTACTGGTAAAGCAGTTTTAGGCAATGAAGCATACACTTTGAGTGTTGATTTGATGTAAATGTGTATTTATTAGATGTGTAATATGTTTTCAGCTTGTGTGGCACGGTACAAATGTTGTGACGTGCCTATTACTGAGGGCTGGGGAAAGCATTGGTGGTTTCTGAGGAAAACTTGCTACCTCATTGTTGAACACAACTGGTTTGAGACACTCATCATTTTTATGATTCTGCTCAGCTCTGGAGCTCTGGTGAGGTCATACACATCCACACAACACTATATAGTTTCCAAAGTTTTCATTATTGCTTAAATTTTCTCAAAAGTGCCAAGGTGTAAATGACATATAGTTGTTACTTTATTGTTGTATTTTGTTATTTTTATATATTATTTAATGTTGTTATTTGTTATTTGTGACCCTGGACCACAAAACCAGTCTTAAGTATCACAAATATATATGTAGCAATAGCCAAAAATATATTGTATGGGTCAAAATTATCGATTTTTCTTTTATGCAAAAAATCATTAGGATATTAAATAAAGATTATGTTCCATGAAGTTATTTTGTAAATATCCTACCATAAATACATCAAAACTTATTTTTTGATTAGTAATATGCATTGCTAAAAACTTCCTTTGGACAACTTTAACGGCAATTTTTTTCAGTATTTTGAATTTTTTGCATCCTCAGATTCCAGATTTTCATAGTTGTATTTCAGCCAAATATTGTCCTGTTGTCCTATTACCCTAACAAACCATACATCAATGTAAAGCTTATATATTCAGCTTTCAGATGATGTATAAATCTTGGTTTCAAAAAATTGACCCTTATGACTGGTTTTACGGTGCAGGGTCACATTTATTAAAAGCATATTTCTAGAAAATGACAAAATCGCAGAAAAAAGATTTAAAATGCATTTAGAGGATTTTACATTGGGGTTACAACAACAACAGGGTAACAATTCATGCAATGTTTAGTTTGATCTTCTGAGGTTAAAGAGACAGTTCAAAAATGAAAATTCTGTCTTTAATTACTCACCCTAATGCTCCAAACCCACAAGACCTTCATTTATCTTCGGAACACAAATTATGATATTAAGATAAGATAGTTCTTAAGATATTTTTGATGAAATCTGAAAGCTTTCTGACCTTGCATAGACAGTAATGCAACTACCACGTTCAAGGCCCAGAAAGGTAGGAAGGACATTGTTAAAATAGTCCATGTGACATCAGTGATTCAACTTTAATTTTATGGAGCTACACGCGTCGAAGGCTGATGCAGAAGAGAAAAAACTGTTGAAAAAAGTTGTTATTTCTGATGTCACATTGACTATTTTGTTGACCTTTCTGGGCCTTGATCGTGGTAGCTGCGCTGCTGTCTATGCAGGGTCAGAAAGCTCTCAGATTTCATCACAAATATCGTAATTTGTGTTCAGAAGATGAACAAAGTTCTTACGGGATTGAGTGAACTTACGCTTCAACATCATCTAAAGGTTGAGCATCTTTTTTCTCTTACCATTTTTAAAAAGGGGGGGATATTTATTTAAAAAAAAAAAAAAAAAAAACATTTGAAAGAGTTCCAGGCCCAATTTTATACCCAAATCGTTGAAAGTGATGCAAATAAACGTTATGCATGTTACAGATAAATTAGTTATTTAATTCTGTATAAATTAGATAATGAGTGGAGACCTCAAAAATGTCCATGCCAATTCATAACCTCTTACGTTATTAAAGATCTAAGAAATGAGTAAATCAGAGATAAAAATCAGCACATCAGTGATAAAGATCAGCAGGAGCTGTAGGAATTAAAGACTAAGATAAAGATACTTGGACACAGCGTGGATATCTCAACCTTTTACAAAGTATATGTGGAAAACTAATGTGATATAATGCTAGTGCAGGTGGATTTTAATGTGATTGAGGCTGCATAGCATATTGTGTGGTATATGATCTATGTAAGTAGCTAATGGCTATATTGCACTGTACCAGCCCCTGCACCTCAGCAGTCTGTCTTGGGGCTGCAGTATCTCATGTCTGCTTTTAGGGACCGTAGCCAAATGCTGTAGAAATGGCCCCACATGCAGACGATTCTGCTGCCTCTCTCACAGCTACTGTTAGGGATCGTGCCCAAACTCCCATTAAAAAAGTGAAAGTGTAAGCTTATGTAAGTGGGGTTGCAGTGCCACACCTTGGTGATGTCAGGAACTGACTGTGGGGAAAACTGCAGTTGATAAATCTTTCTTCACTTGATCAAACAAAACAAACTTGCATCAAGATTTCATTTCCATAAGTGACTTTTGTAGAAATGTAAATTGAAAACATTTTCATGTTAATTAATATTCTAAAAATTACAGAGATGAATTGAACATTCAGAAACACTGTGCTAAATAAATGTAAGAAAAATCCCTTTCTCTATTTTGTTTTTAAGGCATTTGAGGATGTATACATTGAACAAAGGAAAACCATCCAGATCATTCTAGAATATGCAGACAGAGTCTTCACATACATCTTCATCCTGGAAATGTTGCTGAAATGGGTGGCCTATGGCTTTGTCAAATACTTCACCAATGCATGGTGCTGGCTGGACTTCTTCATTGTGGATGTAAGTAACTTACAGTAACATCCAGGAATCACAGCTGTTATCCATTGCACTGCCTCACATCAGATGGATTATTCTGCAGATCATATATGCCTTAGTTTTGAGTATTTCATGGTGTACTGTCAGTCCTTTTTGGCAATTAATTACATTATTTCTCAATACGAACAAACATGTTTTTCTATTATACTCCTTTTGGTCCTTGTTGTCTGCTCTGAGGTCAGTGGTCATTGTCTTCAGACTGATTGTTTCCAAAATATATATAGTAATAAAAATTATTTATTCTTGTTATATATGTACTGATGTTATGGAGAAACGTTACTGTAGAACAGAAACATTGTTACAACAGACATTGGTAACTTGTTTTATTTTTAGATATATGATGCATTTCATTGTATTTCCCCCGTTCACAGAATAGAATCAGCTCAAACTACTTAAAGTAAATCGTGCAATCATGAAAAATGTGAATGTGAGAATATTGAAATTTTAATTTTATATCTGTCATAGATATTTAATTTAGTTGAAGCCACATAGAAAATTTCAACATTTATATTGACTAATTTATACTCATTTATAGTGTTTTAAGGTTTAAAATCCAGCAGTAGTTCACAAACATATGAATGCCATTAATAACTGAATTATTAAATGGTTTTTAATTTATTTACATGTTTGTAGAGTGTTACTAATGCTTACAAAACATTGCTTTTTCATCTTGAAAGTGATTTGGAAATTTTCCTTGCTTATTAAATCAATGAACAAATGCAAAATGTAAAAGTTTTATGCAAAAGTTTGGGAAACCCTTGCAGAATATGTGAAAATGTGAATAATTTTAACAAAATATGAAAAAAAGAAATTATTAAAATAACCCCCTGCAAAAGTTTGGGAACCCTTGGTTCTTAATACCATGGTGGTTACCTAGATGATCTATGACTGTTTTTGTTTTGTGATGGTTGTTCATTAATGTTCTGAACAGTTAAACTGAGTACTGTTCTTCAGAAAAATCCTCCAGGTCCTGCAGATTCTTCTGTTTTGCAGCATCATTTGCATATTTGAACCCTTACCAGCAGTGACTGTATGATTTTGAGATCCATCTTTTCAGCTGAGGCACTCAAACACAACTATTAATAAAGGTTCAAACATTCACTGATGCTCCAGAAGGAAACATAATGCATTAGGAGGCGGGGGGTGAAAACTTTTGAACAGGATGAAGATGTCCATATAAGAATGTTTTCTTATTTTGTTAAAATATCATTTTTTGCCATTTAGTACTGCCCTTCGGAAGCAACAAAAGATACTTGGATGTTTCCCAGAAGACAAGTTAAGTACAATTTACTTGATCTTCAAATTCAAAAAGTTTTCACCCCCCAGCTCTTAATGCATCGTATTTCCTTTTGGAGCATCAGTGAGCATTTGAACCTTTTTAATAGTTGTGTTTGAGCCTCAGTTGTCCTTAGTATGAAAAGATGGATCTTAAAATCATACAGTCACTGCTGGAAAGGGTTCAGATATCCAAAAGACGCTGTAAAACTGAAGAATCTGCAGGAGAACAGTGCTCAGTTTAACTGTTCATGAACAACCATCACAAAACAAAAAAAACACACACAGTATTAAGAACCAAGGATTTCCAAACTTTTGAAGAGGGTTGTTTTAATCATTTCAGCTAATTTTTTGTCTCGTCTATATGTAAACATCTTTTATGTAAAATATCTTACACAGGTCAGTACTAAATAAAAAATGACATGCATTTTGTATGATCTCTCTTATTTTGTTAAAATTATTCACATTTTCACAGATTCTGCAAGGGGTTCCCAAACTTTTACATGAAACTGCGTTTGTAAATGAACTTGAAAAAATGGGTCATTTGGAAATGCTTGACATGGTATTGTCGTCAATACCATTTACACGTCTAAATGACTGCCCACATTTATATAGACAGCCTATTTTGGATGTTTGGCCGATTGTGTGTTTGATTCCATGTGTTTGTGGATATAAGTCCTAAACGAAAGTGTTTCCGATTGCTAGTTATTGTCCCTGACAGGCACTGTAACCTTGTCTCTCTATAGTGCTGATGGACACAGAGGGCCTGAGGGGGCATAAGAGGGCCGGGAAGTGAGGGGCCAGGGTAAGGTCTCTGCTAGGACTCTCTTGTTCTTTTACAGGAGTTCCTCTCTCTCTCTGCCTCCTTACTCTCCCAAACTGCCCTGTTACCCTAATGACTCTCGAATGGTCTCGTGTGTACCGTACGCGGTTGGTGTTTGTACGTATTGTGCGTATCTTGTGTGTACAAAGTACAGTGAACGTGCTTGTAAGTTTGTGCACACCTCTTCTCTAAATGTGTCCCTTCACCTCTGTTTTTTTGTATTTCTCAACCAAAAGTTTCCTTCCAGGTTTGCTGTAAGCTGCTTTCCAAGCTTCGTCTGCCTGCGATACCAAAAACGAATCGCATACTAAGATCAAAAGTGCAAACATTTGGGTCGCCCAACATACAGTAACCTATGACTGGTTAACCCCATGTTTAACCTGAATCTCTCTCCTTCTCTCTCTTTCTCTGTTGTTGAGTACACATATATGCATACATACATGAGCAAACTCTTCTATATGTATGTATATATCTGTTTACTGCCTCTCCAGCTCAGTGTCAACGTAGGGTCCTCTCTCTTTCTCCCTGACGTCCTCCTTGACTCTAACGCTTTGGCCCATCTCTTTCTCTCTTCCTCCCTTCCTCTTTCTCTCTTTGTATAGGTGTCTATAGTCAGCCTTATAGCTAATGCGCTGGGCTACTCAGACTTGGGCCCCATAAAGTCCCTGAGGACTTTGAGGGCTCTCAGGCCCCTGAGAGCTTTGTCCCGGTTTGAGGGCATGAGGGTAAGATCCAGGGCTGCCCTATGCATGCCAGTCACTCTGTGAGAACACGACTGCATGCCGAAAACCACCATTGTGCAGAAAGCAAAACCACAGCTACAGAGGAATAAGCAAACCTATCAGGATTCTGGAAATCCAAACATTGTTTTGGCTAAACCTATCCTTCAAGTGCATGTATTTTAAAACTCTCCTCATGGAAAACCTTTTCAACATTGCGTCATGATGCAGCTCAAATATGAAGACTTAGCTTCCTTTTATTGATTTGTTAGTTGTCTAGAAGAATCATGAAATTCCTTTTCCACTCAATTGACATCGCAAATAGTCTTATAGCAACTTTTGGGGAAACTTATGGTTTTTAGAATAAAGATGAGAGGGGATATTATGTGAAGCTGCCTCATCACAACCATTCATTTCTTTTGTTCGGTTACCATTCATGCAACAGTACTAGCTGAAGGACTCTTTGTGATGTTTCTAGCATCCAAATGCATTAAAGTTTAACTGTTTCTCTCAAAGTACCTCTGCCATTTTCTAAAGTCGTCCTCCAGCCTGAACCCCTAATTCCCATGCTCTGTCTTCACCCTGCTCTTTTCTGCAACCTAATACTTATCCACCAACTCCTACATCCTTACTCCAGTCATTTGAGAATAATTAAATTAATTAATTTCGATCCCCCAGAATACATAAAAATACGTAATTTTCAGTTCTTTAAGCCAAACATTAAAGACTAATAGGCAATATCAATAAAAACCATCATCAGAAGACAGTAGAACATTTTCTAAATAATTCTTTGATCACTGGAACTTGAATAGAATTTAAACCTGCTTTAAAACTAGTATACTATAGCCTAATCAGTTTATTTTTTCACTGCATTAATGTTCTTTGTATCCACTCAGTTGCTTATAATCTGGTTTTATCTCTTTGCCATTGCATATCATGTAGAATGCATGTTCTTGAAGGTGTAAGAAGAAAGTCACGCCCCCCCCCGTGATTGCATAACCATCTCATTGACTCATGTATTGAGTCGTTTTATTCTTATATATATATGTGAACCTGGACCACAAAACCAGTCACTTTTAAATAAATAAGCTTTCCATTGATGTATGGTATGGTTTGTTAGGATAGGACAGTATTTGGTCGAGATACAACTGTAACAAATCTGGAATCTGAGGGTGCAAAAAAATCTAAATATTAAGAAAATCACCTTTAAAGTTGTCCAAATGAAGTTCTTAGCAATGCATATTACTAATCAAAAAGTTTTGATATATTTACGGTAGGAAATTTACAAAATATCTTCATGGAACATGATCTTTACTTCATTTTTGGCAATTTTTGACCCATACAATGTATTGTTGGCTATTGCTACAAATATACCCGTGCTACTTAGGACTGGTTTTGTGGTCCAGGGTCACATATATACACCAGCTTGCTGAACAAGCGCCACTGATTGCCTGAATGCCAGAAGGAGTATGTACAGGTCAGATTTCACTACCAGAGAATTAGTAGCTTTTTACTTAATCTCTGAGAACTTTTAAACATTTCCTACACTTCAAAATACCACAAATGAATGCAAGTTTTACTTATTTATGAAAGCCAGAATAGGAACCTTGAGTTCCTTGTGTAAGGATCACTAATTAATGACTTATTACAAATCGCTGACGTTGTAAACTATGTATTTAAAAGTATAAATGGAGGGGGGGGGGGCATGGCTACTGCTAGGATTGAGGCCCTGCATGCACCATTATTGGCTGATCATTTCTGACATCACTCAACCAGACAGTGTGCTGACATCACAGCTTTTGTGTGTACCGTGAGTGAGAGGTGATCGGGAGGGTGGGAGTCTTCCTCTACAATGTCTACCTTTACATTTCTACCACAAATGGGGCAGGTAGTTTTCTCTTAGTGGTATACTGGTATGGCAAGAGAAAAAAAAAGTGTTTGGCGGTTATGCATTTATGTATGAGTAGTAATAAATCAAAGTGGCAATGGTATACAAATTGAATTCCACATATCCTCTGGATACTGGTGTTGTTTTGCTTCTGTTTGTTTCTTACTACTTGATACACCATTGTCAAGCATGAATTGCTACCCATTCTTATTTTTGAAAACTCATCATGTTTAGTAGAATTCTGGATTCTTTAGATAATATAGAACTTTATAATAATACTTTTAACCAATCACTGAATGGGGAACAATGTTGACTTGCAAATAAGGTAGCAAGTAAGTCATGAGAAGCAGACATAAGCAGAGCATGTGATGTCCAGCATGCAGCTCGCAGACAGAAAGAAACCACTGCAGGTATCCTGTAAATTTGAACCTTGCTGTAATAAAAACTGCTAAAATTTGATTTTAAATAAAACATTTCATCAAACACTAATGTAAAGAGTTTCCTGGCGTTTTGTCTCTAAAACCTTTGCCACTTTAATGCACACTTTTTATTAATTAACTTAATTTCTGTTTGGGAACCAAGCCATACCAGTTTACATCATCTTAGTGCTGTCATCTTTAGATTCTATGTTAAGTTGCAATATATTTGTGTATTTATCTCCATGCTCTTGCACGAAAAATTACAGTTGGACGGTTTTGAGTATTTCATTATTAAGGGGTTGGCACAGTAATTGTAGAGTAAATGTTAAACCTCTACCTCTTCAATTTGTTCGAACAATACATATAAGTGGTTCTATATCTGCATGTATATACAGTACATGCAAAGATGATATTGATCAACAAATCACCAGATTTTACTACACTTTATTTGTTAGTAAACATTTATCAGTTAAAACTCCTAGATGTTGTTCTCGAGATTAGTTTATTAGATTATTTGTTTTTAGGCCTTCTAAGGTGTAAAATTGGATCGCTTTCAAAAGAGCTTGAAGATATGCACGTTTAACATATGAACAGCAGAATAGCTCAGTTTTACTCTAACACCCACTTTCTCTATCTCTCTGTTTCTCTTTTTTTATTTCTCTCTCTTAAACACTCTATTGAAATCCATCCCCCTTTATTGGCCATTTTTTTTTTTTTTTTTTTTTATTTTTTTGGTTCTATAGGTTGTCGTGAACGCTTTGGTGGGTGCCATTCCCTCCATTATGAATGTGCTCTTGGTGTGTTTGATCTTCTGGTTGATCTTCAGTATTATGGGTGTCAACCTGTTCGCTGGGAAGTACTATTACTGCTTCAATGAGACATCAGAGGAGTACTTTAAAACTGACGTTGTCAACAACAGGACAGAGTGCTTTGCACTCATCAATTCGAACTACACAGAGGTTCGCTGGAAGAATGTAAAGATCAACTTTGATAATGTGGGTGCAGGTTACCTTGCACTCTTGCAAGTGGTAAGTCATCTCACATCTCAAATCTTTTGTATATCAGTTGTTTAAATACCCACCATGACCTCGCTCAGTAAACACAAGTCTCTTAATTTGCTTAAATACATGAACTGTTGAAACTGTGATGAAACTCTTTCCCCACCAGAGTTTTTGAAAAAAAGTTGCCAGTCACCGCCAGCGTTTTTAATCATTTTCACTCAATTTTCATAGCCCCCAGGATATTTTGTTGTATGAATCTGTTTTATTCTAGCTTCAAGCATTCTTTTTTTTATCAACACTTAAATGCAAGTTTCCTAAAAAGGCAAGATTTTGAGCAAAAAGATAAAAAGTTGCATTTTTATTAAAGATCTGGATCATATTCAGTACGATGATCAAAGCATAGGAGTAGATTGCTTCCATCAGCACCCCCAAAGCCAAAACTTTTACCACTTCTTGGATTGACATGTCACTCTGTAACATTAGGCAGTTTTGATTTATATGCTGTTTATTGTTGATAACATATTTTTCATATGCATCTGCTTACATATGAGAATACTTGTTTCTGCATCTTCCTCACCTGTGTTCATGAGATTCTGGTCTCATTCAGAAGATGCATAATAGTGCCCTGAGCATTTAACAGTGTTTTCTCTTAAAGGACGAGATAACTTGTCAATGGTGGGGAAAGAGTTTGGGTTACGCTGCATAGCTTTGAGTTTGGTTTCTCTCTCCATATGATCTAGGCCACATTCAAAGGCTGGATGGACATCATGTATGCTGCTGTGGATTCCAGAAAGGTGTGGGGTTTTTTTTTGTATTTTATAGTTTGACACTGTTGGTTCTTTATTCAAGCGAGTCACTTTTTGCTTGTTGCTGCTTGCAGGTTGAGGACCAGCCTGTCTATGAAGACAACATCTACATGTATATATATTTTGTCATCTTCATTATCTTTGGGTCCTTCTTCACTCTGAATCTCTTCATTGGTGTCATTATTGACAACTTTAACCAGCAGAAGAAAAAGATAAGTGTTCTCTCTCTTTTTCACCTCTACAGTGCTGACTTTCATGCATTTTCTTTGCATTTTTGATATCTCATATTCTGTCCGTATTTTTCTGTATCTTTCAATTTAGTGCTTAATGGTGAAATCTCCTTAATTACAGCTTTTTTGTGCAATGCTATGGGTTTGTATGGCCGTGTGCCCCATCTGAGCACATGTTGTTAAGCAAGATTGTCAGGTTGTAACCAGTCTGCTTTTGTCTATATACTTTGGAGGTCAGGATATCTTCATGACTGAAGAACAGAAAAAGTACTACAATGCTATGAAGAAACTGGGCTCAAAGAAACCCCAGAAACCCATTCCTAGACCTCTGGTAAGCAGACAAATAAGCATCTGGGTTGCTAATTGCTACAGATTCAGTATCTTTCCGTCAATAATTGTTGCTTAGTGATAGACCAATATTGGCAAATTCAAACGTGTGTATTCTTTGTATATCTAGAGTGGTAAGTGTGGCAAAATTAAAAAAAAGAAAAACCTTTGTAAATGTGACCCATGCTGGCAAAATGTACAGGTTAATGTTGAGCTACAGGTGCAAAAAAACCCCTACAAATGGTCTATTTTGGTCAAATTTGTGGTTTTCACAAAAATGAGTTCATTAAGCCCTTGTCTAGCAATCCCAGTGCTCCAAATAGTAATTAATAGTGCTGTCAAAATTAGCGCATTCATGCAGGCCATTGATTTTTCCATTTTAACGTTGTTAAAAATATTTAACGCAGGGGTGGGGCTAGGGTTGGCAACCCCACTCACAATTGCTGCTTCTGTCTGTTTTTTTCCCTTGACAATAAGTGCATTTTTTAGTCGCAGAACGTCTTTATGACCACATCAAATGGGAGACTTTTCAGACTAATAAGTATTAAAATTGATACAGTAGCTCTCACTTATACTGTAATGTTGAATGGCTTTAGTCAATGGTTAAATATTAAGGAAAAAAGAACAATTTTCTAGAGATGTCAGTAATACTGGTATCAGTGATAGTCAACTTCAGTCGCAAAAAAAATTTCACAAAATTAAAAAATATACTCTCTTTATGTTATTCATTTGATGATAGAATGTGAAATGATTGCAATATAAAAGTATATTTAAAAACTTTAATGTTAGGTGGGATTAATCGCGACTGGTGCTTCTCCTCAGCACAAGTTATAGTTGTAAAGTGTAGCATTCCAGCTTTGTGAATGGTATGAGTCTGAACCAGTGAAATGTGATGTTCAAACCCATGCTGATGTAAAAAAAAAAAAATGATAGCGCTGACTGACACACCTGAATGCATGCACATAAAGATGCATCTTTCAGAGAGCGTTCAATCCCGATATACACAATTTACAGTATTTCAGATTTTGAGCTTGGCCGATTTTAAAAAATCATGCATCATTTTGAAAGTTTCTTAATGGAAAAAAAAAGTGACTCATTTTGCCAGCACAGGTTACAAATGTTTTAAAATGCAATTGCAAATGCAATTTAAATGCAAAAAAAAAAAAAATTGCATTTCAAAATAATTTATTATTATTTTTATTAATAATCTTATTGTTACATTTAACTACATTTTAAATATGAATTATAAACAGGTTTAAATGTTTTATTTGTCTATATCAAAAGCTTTTACATTTTTTCTTGTTATATTTAACTACATTTTTAAACAAATGAAAGTTTTACATATTTTTTGTTTTATTCAATTATTTATTTAACGTTTTATTTATTTAATTACATTTAACTACATTTTTAAATGAATTTAAAATGTCCTATTATTTACTTTTCATAATTTAGAACAAATTGCTGATTTCTTCATTTTAATTTTAAGTAACATTTCTAGTCCTCTAACCTCTTCTTTTTTCATTTTGCTTACAGAACAAAATCCAGGGGATGGTATTTGACTTTGTCACTCAGCAGGCCTTTGACATTTCCATCATGATGCTCATCTGCCTTAACATGGTAACCATGATGGTGGAAACAGATGATCAGTCAGAAGAGACAGAGAACATCTTGTACTGGATAAACTTCATCTTCATTGTGGCCTTCACTGGCGAGTTCGTCCTGAAACTCTTTGCTCTGCGACACTACTATTTCACCAATGGTTGGAACATCTTTGACTGCGTTGTCGTCATTCTATCCATTGTGGGTGAGTGCTGTGTCCACATGTGATTTCATCAATTGGCTCTTGACATGTCCTTTCCATTTTATGAGCTTTGGACAGTTTTGTACAATTTTTTTTGCTTTGTTTTTTAGGTATGTTCCTGGCAGACCTCATTGAGAAGTACTTTGTGTCACCAACTTTATTCAGGGTAATCCGTCTGGCTCGAATCGGCCGTATTCTGCGTCTAATCAAAGGAGCCAAGGGCATCCGGACATTGCTGTTCGCTTTGATGATGTCACTTCCTGCACTGTTCAACATCGGCCTGTTGCTTTTCCTGGTCATGTTCATCTTCTCCATCTTTGGCATGTCTAACTTCGCCTACGTGAAACGAGAAGTAGGAATCGATGACATGTACAACTTTGAAACTTTTGGCAACAGCATGATCTGTCTATTCATGATCACCACATCAGCTGGGTGGGACGGCCTCTTGGCTCCTATCTTGAACTATCCGCCTGACTGCAACCCCGAGAAGGAGAACCCAGGAACCACAGTGAAGGGCGACTGTGGCAATCCCTCAGTGGGCATCTTCTTCTTCGTAATGTACATTATCGTGTCCTTCCTGATCGTGGTGAACATGTACATCGCTATCATCTTGGAGAACTTCAGCGTTGCCACCGAGGAGAGCGCTGATCCACTGTGCGAAGATGACTTTGAGTCCTTCTACGAAATCTGGGAGAAGTTCGACCCAGACGCTTCGCAGTTCATCACCTTTGCCAAGCTGTCGGACTTTGCGGATACGTTAGAACATCCTCTCCGTGTGCCAAAGCCAAACATCATCGAGCTGATCGCCATGGACATGCCCATGGTGAGTGGTGACCGCATTCACTGCTTGGATATTCTGTTTGCCTTTACCAAGCGTGTGCTGGGTGACAGCGGCGACCTGGATATGATGCGACAGCAAATGGAGGAGCGCTTTGTGGCGGCGAATCCCTCCAAGGTGTCGTACGAGCCCATCACCACCACGCTGCGGCGTAAGCAGGAGGAGGTGTCGGCCGTCGTCATCCAGAGGGCATACCGAGCGCACCTGGTACGCAGAGGCTTCGTCTGCAAACGCAGGCCTGCCAACAACAAACTGGAGAATGGAGGGACCAATCAGGAGAAGAAAGAGGGCACGCCTTCCACTGCATCCCTGCCGTCCTATGACAGTGTAACCAAGCCCGAGAAGGAGAAACAGGATGACAACAACGAAGGCAAGGGCCGCAAGGAGAAGGGCCGCAACCAAAAAGACGTCAGGGAATCCAAGTGTTAAGACTGCTGCGGTAGAACTCGTGGACAGCGATAATGATCATGACGATATTATAACAAAAAACTGTCATTTCAAGCGAACGGAAACCCTGAATCAAACTATACAGATGTACAGATTACTTTAATTTAAGAGGAAAAAACAAAACCGAAGTAACACGACAAAAAATTGTTTACAAACGTCACTGGTGTATCGAGGCGAAGAAAAGTGTTGGGGTTCCTCAAAGCTTGAAGACACTTACAAGTTAAACCAAACATAATCAGCTTCCTGTGTGACACTGTTGCATCGAGACTTGATTTAAACAGAATCAAATACGAATTTCAAAAGACCGATACTTGATCAAGTGTATTTTAGAGGGCTATATCGCGCTTCAGTATGGAACTCTTCACCGAGCAGGAATGTGATAATCCGAGGGAGAACTAGGATCGGATCCCATGCTTCTGAACTGCGTCGGCGAACTTTCCATGCAGAAAACAAACACTGCTATTCATGAACGGATCAGCTTCCCGAAGCGGATGGCGAAGGAGTCTGCACCGTTTCATTTCACATATGTGTAAGAACTCAACGTTACTGTGAGAGCGAGCAGGATAGACATGAGTGTGAAACAAAACCAAGAGTCTGGCTGATTCCAACGGTCTCTTTGCGTTTGTTAGCGTTGAATATATTTTACATGGTCTTTACATTATTTGAGCGGCAAAAAGGAGAAACAGGAGGGAAAATACGAATTTAACATTTAACATTTTGCCCATGTCACCCTCAGTAACTGTGTCATGATAACTTTGTTATACCTGCATCAAAAGGCTTTTTCTACATGGGCTTTCACACCGATAGGACCGGGGGCAATAACCAGGGTCCCCCAATACACATCTCCAAATGAATAATAAATTATTGTGCTTGTTCAATGCATAGAAATGACTTGCATGATGGCATGTTTTGATCAGAAATTTTGCATGAGTAATCATAGTCCACAAAACACTAATACAGACCACCACAGTGGCTTGACGATGTTTTAGGCTGTCCACTGGCTAAATTTACGACCAGGAAATTGATACTGAGAAAACCCAATTGGGCCTAAGATGCCGAATCGCATCTTCTCCACGATTTAACAATACGAAATCAATTATCAAACATTAGGACAGAATTTGGGATTGGCTTCAGATGGTGCAAAATGCCTGTGACTAATCAGTGGCTTTCGTACATTGAAACAAATACTAGCATTGTGGCACATTATTGGAGAGGAAGGACACAAGGGACATCCCATTTTTTGCTGCTCAGGAGATAATGAATGGGAAAACTAAATGTCGGAATGTGTGTGTATGGAGACGGGAGGAAAATGATACAAAATAACACTGTAATTCCTAAAGCTTCTTATTTTATTTGTATGCAGCAATATCGCTTACCTCACCTACAGCACTGCCCGCGCTGCGGGTCTTATGGTAGGTGGGTCCAGGGAGGGGTTCAAGAGGGTGGGGGGCAAAGGTTTGGGCATTATTAGGGGTGTAGCAAGTTGGTTGGCATTTTTAATCCTCATCAGGGGTTAGATGAGATGAGCTATAACCGTTTCTGAGAAAGTGGCAGTTTTTTTTTTTTTTTTTTTTACTTTCGAAAATAAGAATTCTGATATTTTTTATTTGATTTTTACATGCTATATTTCTTTAAAGAGTTTTGCAGTGTGTCTACGTCTAGTCTCGTTTCGGTTTGTCCTTCGAGGATCAGCCGGACGTTTTTATCTGTGTACGAAGCCATTACATCTTCAGCAATGGTTTGATTGTAGCCAGGACAAATGGACAGGACCTGAGAGAGAAAGAGAGACAGCGGGGAACGGTTGGGCAGTCACAGCTGTTTAAGGAGAAGCCAAAGATGTTTGTCTGATTGTTTGGTGTGTGCAATTTGTGTCTGGAAGTTTCTGGAATGTCACAGGAGCGGAGTGATCCTCTCCTGCTTAACACTTTCAGACAGACTGATGCTTGTTGACTTTCCCCATTATACTCAGGATACAACACAGATGTATCATGTGACTCTGTTGTCATCAATAAGGGCCTTCACTAGGTCCAGAGAATGTTTGTGATATGGAGTGGAGCTAAAGCAGGAGCGCTCCCACCACATTGAAGAGTAGAGCTATCTGACACAGAGCCGAGCTTCTGAGATTTCAGGCAGTAGTGAAAGTGTTGATGAAGTGAGATCCAGACTGAGAATATTGCTAATTCTCACCACTGTTCTACGGAGGGCCTTGGTTTTAAACGTGCAGTTATTCGACCCCTGGTCAGCCTTGTTTCTCATCAGTACACCACCACACTAATGCCAAATAACCATTCGGCACTGGTCCCACAGCAGCTTACTGTGAGCCGGGCAACTCCACCCATCAGAGTGACTACATTTTCAGTTTCTTTAAGTGATGTCAGCAGTTTTCCCTTACCCTTCATCTGGTGTCGATGGTCCAGTTGCTGCATGTGAGGGTGTTGACCTGAACCAAAACAAAACAAAACAAAACAAAAAAACTGCTCAGCAAAGCTCAACCATTCTCATTTATGCACCCATGCAGGCTCGACTGTATAAACAACAACAAAAAGAACAAATAACAGATCATGCATTCATTTAAAAACAAAAATGAATGAAAAATCAATTTAAAAAAAATATATTGTACAGTATAGGCTATGTTGTAAGCAGCACAAAATGCTGAAAAGTTAAGAATGAACTTTTTAAGAGACTATAAATAATGTAATATATAATTTTATTTTAACGGCATGCATAGTTTTTTGTAAATACAGAACTACTTCAAAAAAGAAAAAAAAATTACTGCTATTAATCTAATACTGAAAAATAATTATAACCTTAATAGAATGGCTTCACTCATTGCCCTGGTCTCACTAGGTAGACTGTGACATATTTGTTAGAAGGTGTAGATTTTTTGACACACTTTTCACATTAAAGAGGGGAATCCAATATATGTTAAATGCAAAAAGTATATATAAATCTATACATAAATCAAGGCATATATATAGAGCTATACGACATATGTATCTATGTATACATGTATATGTACATATGTGTATATATATGCACACATATACATATGTATGTATATATGATATGAGAGCACTGTCCTCCTCTGTGTTGACCTCTGCTTGGAGTGGAGGCGAAGCACTACTGGCTGTCATTTGCTCACGTTCTTTTCTTTCGTGCAATACGTTCGGTGAACGACCAAAACTCTGACCTGGCCCACACAGTGTGTGTGCGCTTGCGTGCGTGTTTGAGACGTCTGGGTTTGAGCGAGTGTTGTCTGTGTGCGTGCACGGGTCTAGCTTTCAATGCACGGTGATGTACTGGCTGCTCGCTATGGCTTATGTCGCCCGTTTTTGGGAGGGGAATGCACTACCAGCAATTCATTTACACCCTGTGTGAATACGTCCTACCATCTCCAACTCACATACTACGTACATATGCACTGGACGCCACACGTTCTTCCCCCATAAAACCCTGTTTTCATCTTCCGGCCTAATCGCCGAATGCCATGATCTTTCAGTCCGAGTCTGAGAGAGAGCGAGTGTGTGTGCGCGCGTGTGGGGGTAGGGGGGAGGGGACGACTCGTGTGTGACGGTTTGGTCACTTTAAATGTGTGTGATGCAGCTTGATTTAAGCTTAGCTTGTTCTTCATCTCTTAGATACACAGCAATGCAATTTGCAGTCTTAGGTTTGGTTAGGCTTTATATTATGCTTTTCTTGTCTTTGTATGTTTGTTTAAGGTGCCTTTTGCTGCCAATTTTGTTTGTCGAAAATGTAGATGATGTTGCATAAAATTCTCCTAAACAAGTGGAGCTTGTTTCAAATGAGCACTGGGAGAAAGAACTGAACTAAAGAATGTCTGTGACATCTATTAAAAAGCAAAAAAAAAAAAAATAAATAAAGACACACACAAACACACACACACACACACACACAAAAAGACAAAATACAAAAAAAATTACAAAAAGCGAAAAAAAGAAAATAAAAAAAGAAAACTTAACTGGCATCAGCCTGACTTCATCATCAGAGATTGTCAATATAGCATGGGGCGGGAAATGGAGTGCGTTGGTCACTCGATGAATCTCTTAAAGGTTGAGTCTGTAGAAAGAGAAACAGTTTGCCTTCTGTGCTCAGCTTATGTTAATTTTCAGCCACTTCTTTTATTTTTCTATAAATACTTTTTTCTGTCTGTTCTTTTGTAGCATGACTGAGATGCTATTTCCTTCATTTGCTGACAATAATTCAAGTGGTTTTTGGTTCATAATGTTGTTCTTATCTCTTGCCACTGATGTTGGAGAGGAGAGGGTGTGTTGCACAACCACTTGACTTAGTGAGAATCAGTGAAAGATTGTCTTCATTTGAGCACGAAACCTTTTCCAAACAATAAAGCAGCCTTCCAGTTATGCTCGAGTGGTTGTGTTTTTTCTGTCTTCTGTTAAAAATGTTGAACAATATACAATATAGAATTTGGTGGAAGAGCATTACTAACGTTTTTGGGTCATTCCACGAAATCAGTGTCTTTTCCACTTGGAAAAAATAAAAGAAGATTAATAAATATATAGTTTTTTAAATATCCATGAAATGAAGACATCTTAAAGACACCATTCACACGGGGCGTCAGCGTTAACGCTTTACGTAGGCCATGTCTGAAGCTTCGCGCTGATCGGCCAGAATGGGAATCGACCGAACGGGATTGGCTAGTTTCTAGTATATTTGCATAAGGCAATCTGATTGGCTGACGCCTGCGTTGGCGCTTGAAAAGTGGAAAAATTTTTAACTTCTGTCGCGAGCAATGGACCCATAATTCAGTTCGGCAGCGCTTGATGTCACTCCTTTAAAAAAAAAAGGAGAAGCGTTAACGCTGATGCCCGTGGGGTGTTACAGGAAGTAAAAAGGTACTATAATATTTAAAAAAAGCTTCTGTTATATTCCTGCATCAAGTCGTACAGTCATTACTGCCCAACCTCTGTCTTTGAACAAGCTGTTGGTTTATGTGTCTGCAATTACAAAATGCAGTGTAATGCTCTGCTTTTGCTAAGACTGCTAATGCTAACATGAGTGAATTTCAGACAGACACGGTCCACTTGGGTGTTAGTTCGGTTTTAAGTCGTCCAATATAATCTCTCTGGGCCAAAAGCACCATGAACTGACACAAAAATGAAAACATTAAAACAGTGTGTATACCCTTACATAGTTACAAACACAACACTGCAGTGGTAATTTCCAGTTAATGATGTCTCAGAATTTACCAGTATTATGAAATGTATGTGTCAATGGTGCTTTACCGGAAAAAAGACGGAATGCCATTGCTTGTGTGAGGTCGTTCCTGTAATTTTACGGACATTTACTGTTATTACTGTTTGAAAGGGGCTATTGACTAGGCCACATTTGAACACAGATGAGCCTGTTTAAAAAACGGCTTGTTCTTCACTCCCCCAGAACAGATATTTTGGAGTATACGGGTAAGTTTGTGAAGAGATCTCTTCTTCAGTCCAGTTAAGGCGTTGTCCGTCGTTTTACCTCAAATGACGAAACGAAATGCAGCGCGTGGACGTTTATATGACTGTTTAAATCATGAACGGTGGTTCGGGTAATACTAGGTTGTTGCTAAACAACTGAATGATATATTTTAAAAGCTCTCACTATTCCTTCACTATTTTCCCTGGTGAAAAAAACAGCATATGCTGGTAGGTATGTTTTGATGCTGGAATGCTGGTTAGGCAGGTTTGGATGCTGGTTTAAGCTGGTCCTTTGGTGGTTTATACTGGTCCTTTGCTGGTTCATGCTGGTCCTTGACCAGCAACATGACCAGCAAAAACCAGCAAAGGACCATCTTAAACCAGCTAAGGACCAGCATAAACCAGCAAAGGACCAGCTTAAACCAAAACCTTAAATCAAAACCTACCTAACCAGCATTCCAGCATCAAAACATACCTACCAGCATATGCTGTTTTTTTCACCAGGGTTGGCACCGTAATGCACCAAAATACTAAATAACTAAAAACGTAAAATGGTATTTTAGCCATGGTTAAAAGCAGAGTTAAAAAAAGGACAACAGAGTGAAAATTCCACTTGCCTAATATAAGGATGAGGAAATTATAATCTGCTCATCTAAAAAGTCTGTTGGTACACATCCTCTGTTTGAGAATCACTGTTCTGTGGTGTTGGTGGTTCCACGTAACATTGACTTTGTAAGGAGTGCTGACAAACAGTTCCTAAGGTTTCTATTTTAGGTGTCATTGAAGGGGTTCTGTATGTTCCCTTGCTGTGTTCTTATCATGATGAATTGAAGGCTGTGTTGGCTGTTGAACAGCATTCCTCCACACCCACCCCTTTTAACTGTGGGTCAAACAAAGCATCACTGAAAACAAAAGTCCAAATGTTCTTACATCCAACTGGTATTTTAAAGGGGGAGAGAGAGAGAGAGTGATAGACATAGCCTGACTAAAAGCACAGGTAGGTCATCATGTTTTGTGGTACTTTGACATGAAATGTCTTTAATTAGACTGAAGTACTAATATTAACCAAACCATTAAAACTAGTCTAGTTTTTAAACACTAGAGAGTATATGTAACGGAGGAGGTTTGTTTTCAGAAAGAAACTGTAGATGCAAGTTTTGTCAGTTATTAGTACGAATTGATCTAAATCAAAATTTGTGTGAGAGACAAAAATAAAACATTGGTCGCTTCAATGTGCAGACCAAGAACCAGTCTCAAAAATGGTCTTAGGCTGCACAAAGATGTTGATCCCTAAGATGAAAGACCCAATTCATCAGTCTAAGATTAAACGGCTCACACTGAGGCAAGGACAGTATCGAAACTTCTGAAAAACAAAGCGCTGAGGGCTGTGTGTGCTGGGAGGTGGGGGTGGATGGAGAGAATAGAGCATCTGTCACACTCTGCTGCACATTGACTGCAGGGAGCTGTTTTGGGTAGGGGGGTCACAATAAGGAAGAAGTGGAGAGTCAAAAGTCAGCATCTGTGTGTAGCGCTTAGCTTGAGAGCGGTAAGGACATCTAAAATGAGTAGAATGTGAAAA
Source organism: Labeo rohita (assembly GCF_022985175.1). Classification (NCBI taxonomy): domain Eukaryota; kingdom Metazoa; phylum Chordata; class Actinopteri; order Cypriniformes; family Cyprinidae; genus Labeo; species Labeo rohita. The sequence goes on along the minus strand of NC_066874.1, from coordinate 24,651,430 downwards.
CTGTTAATAAGAAGAATTGTTTAAGGGTGTATGAAAATTTTGGTTAAAAGGTTTGCCACTAGAGGGCAACACACCCTATGATAACTGCCAATAAATGTGTGTAAAATTGTATGGCAATTAAGAATTGGTATTGAAAATATAAAAAGAGAAGAAAAAGAACACAAAATCACCTTGACCTTTTCCATGAAAGATCAAGTGATTAAAGAGCTTATACCGAGATACATCTGCACAGCCATAAGGTTGTGATTTCTGTTGGGAGTTAAAGACCATGATATGTGAATGTCATCCTGGACAGGGTACAAGGTGACCTGACGGCACCAGCTGTGCATTGGGCCCTTATCAAACATAACTGTAAAGCCTGTATAAGCCGTAAGCAGATTGTGGAGTAATTAAACCACTGTGTATTTGAATAAGACTGCAAACATTGCTATTTTTTAAAATAGCAATGCAAAATATGTTTATTTTAAATGAAATTAATACTTTTATTTAGCTTTCAAAGGCTTTCAAAAAGCATTTAAAATGATACAACCTCATTTTGAATGATAGTGTTTTTTTTACTTTACAGGTGATATTAAAGCAATATGCCCCAAGAAGCCGTGGTTTATTTATAAACTCACTGTAAACCACAGCTTCACAGGGCTTATTGCTTTTATAAAATGGTTATTCCATATACGTAGTAAGGTTTCACAAAATAAAAGCGCATAAAGTGTAATGATATTAATAAAAACATTATTCTTCTGCCAAACAATGTAGAAATGTCAGAAAAGGTTGTGACTGCAACAAAGTGGTCGCTGAGCAACAAACAGACATAAACAAAGGTGTATGTTCATAGAGTAATTTACAACAGCTTCGAACACAACTCAACCAATCAGAATCAAGGACCAGAACTATCCGTTTTATAACTCGGTTTTTATGCCAAATACACACACTCACACACAAAGAGAGAATGAGCAAAAAGTGTATTGGTACAATAGTTTTTATTTTGTGTATTTTTTCCTTGAGGTAGACATTTCAACATGTAATACACAGTTGCATACTCTGAGCATTGTAACATTGAGGTAGATCGTATATGTATTACGTCATATGATCGTGTCCCGTATATTGCATAACATAACATTCAAATTTAAATATTAACTAGACTGCCATTTTCATTTTCGGTTTGTACATTTCAGTGTATGTCCCACTTGCCTCCCCATAACAAAAGCTTTTTATTCTTTCACATGCCTCATTTAAAACAGAGAAGGGTCAGAGGGTCAGAGGAAAACACATCCAGTGATCAACTCAGGGGGCTGGGACAGCTCTGTGGGTTTCCATAGTAAACATCACAATAGGTGAATAGTGAAAAAGACTGTGGAGAGCCTTTTAGCCTTTTTGCAGTAGACCTGTGATATATTACGTGTTGTGTAAAAATATGCTTTGTATTTTTATCACTGAAATACTGTTAGGTTACAAATAAATTTTTTTTAAATGAAAGACATGGCAAAGAAACTACACTAACTAGACAATAAAAGACAAAAACATCTGTCAAACTCAAAAACTGTATAAGATAAACATAAGTATGGCTTCATTCATAATTCCTGAGGAAAATCAGCTTTACATTCAAAGTTTATAGAGGAAACACATAATATTCCTTAAAAAGAGTATTTTTTTTATCTGATTTCAGTGTTGAAGAACATCCATGACACATTACATTAAACACGACGTATGGAACTTTCATATGTATGCTTTGAGTTACAATACAGGCTTCATTTTTATGTATTTAAAAAATCTTTCTCTTTTCTTTTCCATTCTTCTCTTTCAGTCTTTCTTTGGCTTGGATTTCATTGATTGAAGCAGTGGATTAGTACTTGCCACCATAATGTGCTTCACTGCACACCATAATTATAGAGAGAGAGAGAGAGAGTAAAAGAGGAAAGGAAGAGAATAAAAAAAAGAGTGATTTCAAGGATACAAAAGAGTGTCTGTGCTACAGGTCTCATTAAAGCTGCAGTCAGAAATAATAATAATGTGCATAAGAAAGACAACTGTAAATGGTTTCATACCATAATAATATGTGACCCTGGACCACAAGACCAGTCATAAGGGTCAATTTTTTTTTTTTTTTTAATTGAGATTTATACATAATCTCGGACAATACTTGGCCGAGATACAACTAATTTAATATCTGGAATCTGCGGATGCAAAAAAAAAAAAAGAAAATCAACTTTAAATTAGCAATGCATATTACTAATCAAAAATTAAGCTTAGGTAGATTTACGGTAGGAAATTTACAAAATATCTTCATGGAACATGATCTTTACTTAATACCCTAATGATTTTTGGCATAAAAGAAAAATCAATCATTTTGAACCGTACAGTGTATTTTTTGCTATTGCTACAAATATTCCCGTGCTACTTAAGACTGATTTTGTGGTCCAGGTCACATATTTGCCCTGATGTTTGATATGTTCAAGTATTGCTATAAACATGTATAAAAAGTATCGTTTGACTACATCAAGCAGACTCAGGGATATGTGTACTGTCCCGGACCTCCATAAGACCGTGTTTCCAGAGGCCGTAGGTTACTGGTCTTACCCACAGAATCTGCCTCAAGATCGGATTGAGTGGAAGGTCTGTCCGGCCTGTAGCTCTGGAGGTCCGTCCCACAACTTTCGTTGACATTTCCACCACTGTCGCTGTTCTGCCGTTCAGTCTTGTCCCTGATAGTGTAAGGTGACACTCTAGCAGTTTTGGACTGGTCGAAGCCGAACTTCCTGTTGCGTGGAAGTTCAGCAGCAGCAGCATGGCTGCTGTGTATAGGTGTGGGGGTGTGTAGACCCGAGGGCAGCAGTGCAGGGGTGCTGTGAGGGTAACTAGCACTCAGACCGCATTGCTGGGGATAAGCATAGCCTGGTGCGGGTGGCAGGTATGCAGGCGGCAAGGCAAATGCTGGCGACGGAAGATAGGATGGTTTAGGCAGCAGATGTTGGCTGCTGTAGGATGATGGGTAATCCTGAGATGTGGGAGCACCACTGTACTGCTGTTCTGAAAGCTCACTTCCACTCACCTTTAGTGGGTCTAAAGGCCCAGGAGGCCCATCTGTGCTGTACCCCCCAGGCCATGGTTCCTGGTGCTGCTCACTTCTCAGGAAACTACCATGTTCTGGTAAGGCTGAGTTGAAGGAATACCTCTCAGCATAGCGCTTTAGCAAGCTGGAGGCACTGAGGGCACTGATGTCGTCGGTGTAGCCTGAGAACGCAGGGCGACTGGGCTGTGGAAATGGGAGGGGCTTAGGGTGTACTGGAGGTGATGTGGTGGAGGAGACATCATAGTGTTGCTCCGCCCACTCAGATGACCACTGCATCATTGCTACACCTGGAAAGTTAAAACGATAAAGATACGTTTTTCACATACTGTATGCTAAAAGAATATTTGATGTGATCTGTGTTAAAGCGATAGTTCACACAAAAATGAAAAATTAGGAATTCCTACATGATGTTGCTATTTTTTTATTCTTCACTGAAAAATAATGCAATAAGGAGGTACACTACCAGTCAAAAGGTTTTTTTATGTCTTTTTTTAAAGAATTCTCTTCTGCTCATCAAGCCTGCATTAATTTGATCCAAAATATAGCAAAAGCAGTAATATTGTGAAATATTTCAGATAAACGCTGTTCTTCTGAACTTTCTATTCATCAAAGAATCCTGAAAAAAATCTACTTTTCAACATAATAAAAATACTACTACTATTACTATTACTACTACTACTACTACTACTACTAATAATAAATGTTTTTATGAGCAGTAAATCAGAATATTAGAATGATTCCTGAAGGATCATGTGACTTGAGTAATGAAGCTAAAAATTCTGGAATAAATTACATTTTTAAATATATATTTAAATATATATAAATATGCTGTACTATTGCTGTACTTTGGATCAAATAAATATAGGCTTGGTGAGTAGAAGAGGCTTCTTTAAAAAACATAAAAATCTTACTGTTCAAAAACTTTTGACTGGTAGTGTATTTAAAGAAAAAGTGTACACAAATATAAAAATTCTGAAAATTCTATATGATATTACTACTATATTATTTTTTTATTCAATATTTTGTTTTATTATCCTGAAAAATTATTTCACAACATAGATGGAGGAGGTATTTAAAGAGATCAATCCATCCACAAATTTAAAAAACTGAAAACTCTGCATGTTAATATTACTTTTTTTTTCTTGTTGAAAAATAATGCAGATAAACAAGCAAACAAAAAAGGTATTTAAAGAGACAGTTTGTTACAAGAAGAGTTATTAAGAGTTAATAAGAATTATTAAGGGACTGTCCACCCAAAAATTACAATTTTGCATCAGGTTACTATTACTTTTTATTCATTGTTGAAAAATAATTCACAAGATAGTTGGAGGAGGTATTTAAAGAGATAGTTAATCCACAACTTGACAGTTCTACATAATGTTACTATTACTTTTTATTCTTTGTTAAATAACAATAATGCAAAAATAAATAAATAAATAAATAATAGGTATTTCAAAGAAGAGTTCACTCAAAATTAAAATTTAGACATGATTTTCAACATGATGTTACTATTACGTTTTATTCCTTGTTGAAAAATAATATATATATATATATATATATATATATATATATATACACACACAATTTAAATTTTGTATGATGTTACTATTACTTTTATCTTTTATTCATTGTTAAGAAATAATGCGTAAGATTCAGCTTACTCAAAAATGAATCATCATTCAATCAATAAATGATGACAGGATTTATATTTTTGAGTAAACTGTCTATTTAAATAGTTCCTTTAGCTTGTGCATTGTTTCTCCAACTGAAATAGAAATTAATAGCAACATCATGATGTTGGTGGTGTTGGAGGTGAAACCCCTTCAACAAGAATTCACCATATGGAACCGTTTAGTAATCTGGACAAGATGTGATCTATTCTTCGCATCTTAATCTGTGTTAATGTAATCTCAGTAGCCCTGCATGCACTCATCATCCTCACAGATTTTGATGAGTGCAGGACAAATTAAACGAGCGACTGAATGCTGGATTTACAACCAGTTATATTTATATATGTGCATGTGTGTCTGTTTTCATGGGCCTTCTGGAAGATAAAGGCAGATTAGAATCAACAGATTAGAACAAAATTCTAGAGAGAGTAAGAGACTGACAGCATAGAGTTTAAGAGCATTTTAAACAAATAGAAATGAACATTAACATATTCGCCAGGGTTCTAGAGAGTTGAGATTCTTTGCTAATACCAACAAATCCTTGCTAAACACATACTCTTGTTCATTTGGGAATATTTAATGCTTGTCAAATGTTTCTATATATGAATCTGCTTTATCTTTGTATTTATATATTATGGTGCTTCCCTCCAATTCACACACTTCCTAGAACTTCCACTGAAGAGACAGGATCCCGTCCATAAATATGGCTGCACCCGGAATGCTAAGAATTCAGCCTGGGATCTATTTACAAAGCACATCCTCTACACACACACACACACACACACACACACTTTAGGTTGGACATCATAAGAAGCCTTTTTTTAAACACACAGCCAAAGATCTGCAATGTTAAATCAATTAGTTATAATATTGCATGATTCTCCAAACTCCAAAAGATCTTTGCATAGATGCTGGCCACCATGTAGCTCAAAATTTAAATATAAATACACTATAAAGTTTTTTTTAATCAGTAAAAAAAAATAATATTCAGGACTTCTTATCCTTCCTGTGATTGTGAAAAGGCTCATGAGATGAGAGAAAAAAAAAACAGCTGGTAAAGTCATTACTCTCCCTGACTGCTGATGAACACACTTTCCAGCAGAATCATATCCAACATTTACACATATCTACACACACATCTAAAAAATATGTAATGCAACTCACCATGCTGTTTTAACAGGAATTCTGTATCAGTGTGTTAGTTTTGTAAGTTGACTGTATATGCTATTGGTGTGCAAAAATCTTTCCACCATAGCTTGTAAACACCTAAAAGAAAAAGAGATAAATGATAACTCCTCCTTGCATGTCACACTTTCTTAAAATGAAAATTTCACCATCTTAAAATTTCACATACCAACACAAACCAATAGGGACAAACAGTAAATGTGGCATTATAATGTATAAACAAAAAATGCATGTGCAATCAAAAGGATTTTTCTCTCTCTCCTTCTCATAACATGCAAACTTTGGCATCACACGCAAAAGCTATTAACTTGCATTTAAACAGATCATTAAAAGCAGAGATGAAAACAGTGATTTTAATTAAAGTATGAACAAATAGTCATTGCATTTCACATGCATACATACCAGTCCCTCTCTGTGAATCTTCATTGCACTGCAGCAGTTGTAAGTAAATTCCAAGCTTTACGCTGCCATGCCTCTCACACTCTTTTTTTGTCTCTTGCCTCTTCTTTTTTCTTCTATCCAACTCTGCACTACCTCCCTCTGTCCCTGTGACAACAGCTCGCATGCACAGCCCCTCCCCCACCCAAATCCTCCCCTCCCCCTGCCCTCCCTTTTTGTTAAAAGTATTTAAGCAGAGAGAGAGAGAGAGAGAGAGAGAGGGAGAGAGAGAGGGGATTTTATCGTTAAATAAAAGTGTTTGGTTACAGTTTCATGCACACAATTGGCTTTTGTATCATTTATTATTAATATAGTCTAATGCAAGAACTTATATATTTGTGTTTTTTTATATGTCTGTTTCTGTTGCATATTTTGGAGCAATGCTTGTGGGCGATAAAAATGTTCTGAATATCAAAATATAACTTCTATCAGGTAAACAGCTGAGGGTGCTGTTGGCTATAATACTACTGCTGGAGTGTTGAAGATCCCTGGAATGTGAAGAGGAATTCTTCCACATAAATGAGCAGTGAAGAAGCTCTCCCTTCCCCTCTTACAAAATGCCTTTGTATAATCAATAATGAATCCATTTGCATTCTTTACCATATTTTTTCCCTTATGGTTTCCCTTATATTTTTTTCCCTTTCCCCCATATTTTTTTATTTGAAATTTCTCTGTTTTGCAAAAGTTGTGTTAAGCATATTAAAACACACACACACACACACACACACACAGAAAATATTAACATATGTGAATGTGACTCCTGTTGGTCTGGTAACATTTGTGCATGTCATTGTGTATGTTTGAACAGCCGTTACGTCAGTCTAAAGAGAGACTTGACCAGCAGGCACTCTCTGTCACAGAAGGTCTCTCTGAAAATTAAAGGGATATTATTTATAATTGCAGTGAAATTTTTAGCTGTAGAAATGTTTTTGCAAACTCTTGGTAGAAAAGATCATAATATAGAAGTGTTGGATGTTTTTTGTGGAACACATAACCCAAAGAAGCAAAGCAATAAAATAGGTAATTTATGTCATTACATTCATTAAACAGCCTGAAAAAAGTTCTTTGTTATAATATACATAATACAATATACATATATATATGCATCCTTACAGTAGATAATGCATTAGCAACTGCCATTGAGATAAATGGGAATGCTAACAGCTTTTCATAACGTATTGTAGAGACTTCTATGGTTAAAGGAGAAGTCCACTTCCAGAACAACAATTTACAGATAATGTACTGAACTCCTTGTCATCCAAAATGTTCATGTCTTTCTTTTTACAGTCGTAAAGAAATTATGTTTTTTGAGGAAAACATTTCAGGATTTTTCTCCATATGGACTGGTGCCCCGAGACTGAACTTCCAAAATGCAGATTAAATGCAGTTGTAAACGATCCCAGCCAAGGAAGAAGGGTCTTATCTAGCGAAACAATCGGTTATTGTTATAAAAATAATACAATTTATATGTCAAATGCTCGTCTTGTCTTACTCTGCCTGAACTCTGTGTATTCTAGCTCAAGACAGGTAGGGTATGTAAAACTCATTCTATATCGCTGTTTTACATTTTTTATTAAGGGTGTTTGATCTTCTTTGCATATTCACTTTGCAAAGACTGGGTCGGAACTTCTGCAGTGATGTAGGATGATTTTGAAATGATTTTTGAAGTTGAGGGAGAAAATACAGTCTGAGTTTTTCGACATACCCTAACTGTCTTGAGCCAGAGTACACAGAGCTCAGGAAGAGTAAGACAAGACGGGCGATTAAGATTAAAAAGTATTTAAACTGTATTTTTTTAATAAAAAATAACTGATCGTTTCGATAGATAGATAGATAGATTCTTCCTCGGCTGGGATCATTTAAAACCTCATTTGGGATCGTTTGAAGATGCATTTAATTTTGGAAGTTCAAGATTAGGGCACCATACCAGTCCATTATATGGAGAAAAAACCTGAAATGTTTCCTCAAAAAACACAATTTCTTTACAACTGAAGAAAGAAAGACATGAACATTTTGGATGACAAGGGGGTGAGTACATTATCTGTAAATTGTTGTTCTGGAAGTGGACTTCTCCTTCTACCATCAGCTTTTACTTTGTGAATGTTTTAAGAGTTTCAGAATATTACAAAATATGTGATTTAGTTAAAAACTTGTAGTCCCAATGGCAATGACTGTTATTCTTGATGTTTTATTTTTTATTTCAAAATACCTTCTTCTGTGAAGCCAAAGTGTAATTTTTCTTTTGTTATCAAAGCATTAGTAATCTTGTTTATTAGAATTAGAAATGGAACTTTTGTAGCTATTTGCATTATCTGAATCTGGTTTGGAGAACTCAGAATCAATCCACCTAAGCTTTGCTGCTAATCTATTTAGTTGGAGGCTTACAGTGTCCAAGCAATGGATCTCCAGCAAGCTAATTAGCTATCACGGCATTAGCTCATTGTGCGGAAGTTAAGTAAACAAATCCCAGTGACTTTTCCAGATTTATCTATGCTCATTTGGAAGGCCGCGTCCTCCAGAGGTCGCATTTGAAGGCTGCATACATCATCGAGAAAGTCTCATTTAAGAAAAGTAACTGTTAAATTGCCAAGTAAAAAAGAAATGATAGTATTTTACACCTCACAAGGAATAACAGTCAGTTTTATTATAATTACTTTTCTTAAATAAGACATCCTTAATGACATGTGCAGCCTTCGAATGCGACCTCCAGAGGACGCAGCCTCCTAAATGAGCCGCAGCTATTGTCTTAGGAAAATGAGCTAACGCATAACATGATGTCATGTAAATAATGTGGTTTATAGGCCTATTCTTACTAACAAAATTAAATGTTCGATAGACTAGAATTCATATGGATTTGTAGTAAGAAGTTATTTTTTATTCACAGCTTTTCAAATGACTAACATTAAATGTTATAAAAAGCTTGTGTATCTTGTAAATAGAAGTTAAAAACATTCGCAACTAAAACATCTGTACCCATCATTTCATACTTAATCAAATGTCTACTTTTTGTATCCTGTGTTGGTCTTACCCTTATTCAAGTGTGCTAATAGTATCTTTCTTTTAAACTAAGAATAGGAAAGTATACTTTTAGTCTACTTTTTAAGTACTTCTCAGAAATGTGATTTATCAAAAATATCCTTACTTACACATCTTTTGTGTGTTGGCAGTGTATGTACAAATCTACCCTATAATGAAAAAAATCCATGCAGTGGTTTTTAATTAAATTGTCAAAATAATATCCCCTTTTTCAAATCGAGCCATTCTCAGATGCCTGTTGGTGTGGCGTAACACCGACAGAGGCCGCTCCCACAATAGTTGATTGACATGAATGTCTTACCTCAGATCAAACAGTCTGTAACAGTCTGACCTCCATTGTTTCGATGCCGGAGCAGGGATGTAAGTTAGACAAGAATTTGTCCGATTGAGCGATTGAGGTGTTGTGTTGTTGGATGTAATAATGAACATAGTGGTGGTCATTTACTCCCGACATCTGAGCCACTGAAGATGCTGTGGATTTCGTTTGTTTGTGAAGGGAATGCACCTCCTGATCTACATATATCCATCTATGTTCGCGCAAATCATTCATGATCCAGCTTCACTTACAGCAGAAGTGAGTATAAGGTTTTTTTTTAAGAATCTTTGCGATCACCGTTCCTAATAACGTGCTAGTTGGCAAGTTTAGAGGCTAAACACAGCTAAATGTGGCTAAAGTAAACAGGCTTGTCACTCCACAGAGAGAAGAGAGGGGCGGGGCGAGCAGAGCTCATTAACATTTAAAGCAGCCTTGACCAGAACAGGATGATTTTTGCAGAGCTCATTTTGTCAAGGTAAAAATGGTGTTGTTTTAGACTACCATTGAGAATTTTTAATCAAAGTAAATTATGGAATTTTCATTAAGACCCTAAAGAACCATATCAACTTGTGGAAACTGGGCATCCGATGACCCCTTTAAAGAAAACTATACTTCAAAGTGTACTAAAAATGCTACAAGTATTTAATTAACAAACTATCAATATACCTATAAGTTTACTTTTAGTATAGTTGCAGTACAAACTAAAAGCATAGATGTAAACTAGTTGTGTATACAAAGTTTACTACTGTCATAGTTAAGTATATTTAAAGTATACTTTTATATACTAGAAAGTGGGCCAATTTAGTCCCAAGGAGTATTGAAATAGTACACTTACAAGTATACTACTAGTACACTGATATTTGTATACTTACCACATAAAGGATACTTAAAAATATACCAGAACTTTAATTAAGTATATTTAATAAAATAAACTTGAAATATACTTCTTTTTGGTAAGGGTAGTCCAACAAATGACTTATTTTTATATGTAATATTTAAAACATTAAAACATAGACCACAAATATTAATAATAATATACTCCTATAAAACAAACTGGAGCAGTTGTACCGCTAAATATGGTAGGAATGGGAGCTGTGCCTTAAAAGAGCTGCTTTTGATAGTGTATTTTAAAATGTGTGTGCACAATGATTTTGTCCTGCCTGAAGACAGAATAATGAGCAGCAGAATGTTTGCTTGATTCCAAATTTCACTTAGAAAGCATGTTTTTATTTCATTATTGCTTTGACTCAGTGGAGAAGTTCACATTTCTCTTCACATTTCATTGTAATAGTTCAGTTTACTGTATAATTTGCACAATGACATGGAATTATGTATTATGAACACCCATAATACACAGTTGATGTTCTAAAAGCTGCCTTTGTTGTTCTGTAACTTGCTCATCTGTGTACAGTCAGACTGTAGGGTGGAACAGGCTTTGTTGACAAAAAGCAATTACACTGTAAATGACATCATGTTAAAATTGTTTTGCTGAGTCTTGGTGTACAAACTGTAGTCAAGGTCAAGACAAATTAGAAGGGGACTTTTAAATGACCACGGGAAATTCACCACGGGTTTCAATGTGAATGCTATCTGAAATTTTGTTTTGAAGATTTATTTAACCCACATTTTGTGGTCTGCTCTTTAATATTGCCATCTGTAATAGGCTATCACTCTCAGTCATCGAGCGCATCCAGGAGCCTAAACAAAGAGAAAGTAGAATCAGTAAATATATATATATATATATATATATATATATGATACACTCTAAAGTAAAACAACAAAATTTTACTTTATCTCTTGCCTTAAGTCTCCCCCATCTAGAAGTTTCTTGTAAGTGCTGATCTCTGCTTCCAGTTTCATCTTCATATTAAGCAGGGCTTCATATTCCTGGCCCTGCTCTGTGATCTTTGACCTCAGCTGTGCCAGCTCAGCTTCAAACTGCATTATGATGGCGTTGTACCTCTCCATCTCTGCATTTGAACGTAGCTCTGTGTTCCGCAGTGTATCCTCAAGCGACGCTTTCTAGAAAGTTTGGTAGTTCCGTAAGACATTTTCAACTTCTAATTTTATTGAAAATGCAACAATTTCTAAAATCTAAAACTTTCATAATATAGTGTGCATGTGCGCATTACCAGGCTTTGTTGGGATGCAAGCTCTATTTCTAGTGTTTGAATCTGTCGCCGCAGGTCATTCATCTCCATCTGCGCGCCTTGTAATGCCTCTGTGTTCTGAGCCACCTGCACCTGAACTTCTGACATCTGAGAAGAAAGAGTCAGTTAGATTTGCTTGGAGGATTTTGAGGACAGTTATTGTCGTGTGGTGGTCATCGGTACCTGGGATTCGTGCCACATTTTGAGTTCCTCTGCATTTTTAAGTGCCATTTTTTCGTAGTTAGCCCTCATTTCTTCCATTACTTGAGACATATCTTGCCCCTTCGGTGCATCAACATCCACCTGAACACCTGACTGGGCGATCTGGCTTCGGAGCTCCCCGACTTCCTATTAAAGTTGAGAGAAAAGAAGTCTGAGACATTTAGAATATGAAATTATTCACATTTTCCTTCCTGTAAAACTGGACGTGGCCATTTGTACATTTTATGGGTCTGTAAATTTCCGGTCTCATCCGTGTCCAGATATTTTTGGCTGTACAAAACAGCTCGTTTTGCTGCTTGATTTTGCAAATTAGTGAGTCTTACCATATTATTTTAATGTATTATCTTAATTATATGCACACTGGTTTGTAGTGCAAACAGTTTTACCGTTTACTGCATGTTGTTGTTATTCTTGTTATTTGTGTTATTATAGCAGATAATGAACCGGAAGTCTCACCCACAGGCTTACTTCCACGTTAAAAAAAGTTGGATACCTTTCAAAAATATGGTGGCTTTTCTTGCATTTTGATAAAAGACAAAGCTAAAGCCTATTTGTATTTTTCCCAAATTTCTATGTCGATAAAATAATACATCAACAAAGGCAAGAAAACTGTGCTCATGAAATGATACCGTGAAGTCCTTAAGCTTATTCAGAGATGTGAGAACGTAATTCTATGTGTGAATCTAGTGCAACTAGTGTTAAGTGGCTCTTATGCAATGGTTGTTTACATTTTCATGGTTTTTCTTGAGGAAAAGAAGCTCTTCTTTCAAGGACTCAATTTCACTCTCCACATTCAGGCGACCAATGTTGGTGTCATCGATGACCTTCTTCAGACCTGCAATATCTCCTTCCACAGACTGCCTGATGGCTATCTCATTCTCAAACCTGTAATACAGACAAAATACTCTTTAAAGTATGCACTAATATGTAATCAACAGTCCTCCATCATGCATCTGTCAAGCTAAAGATTTCTTTCTTCTGATTCTAAAAATGACCACAATTTCAGAAGCATGTTCTTTGATTCCAAGCTACAAGATGCATTTTTAAGATAATTGTGGTATGGTGCAGTCATGAAAACTGACTTGACTCTGAAGTCATCTGCAGCCAGACGAGCGTTGTCAATCTGCAGAACAAGACGAGCATTGTCCAAAGTGGCATCAAACACCTACAGGCAAAACAAAGCACATATTTTAGCAAACAAAACCTGTTTTTGTCATTCAGCTGTTTTTCCTCTAGCGACTCTACAAAGGATACGATTTGTCAGATGGTTTTAATTACAACATTCTTGAGGTTCAGACATGTGATCTAATAATTACTTGGAATTAGGAGTTATACTTTACTTAATACTTAATGAAATTTCTTAATGAAAATGTAGAGTTGTTTTTAGTCAAACTTGACTTTGACAGGGTATTTTTGATTTATTGCTACGTTTGATGTACTGTGTGAGAGAGAATTTGTGCATATCTGTAAATATGCTGTATTATCTATGTGCGTAGTGCAGAACATTTGAATGGAAGGGATGATCAAAAAATACTAAATTTGCCACATCCTGCACTGATGAAAACGGAAACTGGCACACATTATCATCTGCTTCTGCTAACCAGACCTTGCTGTCTGAAACAGCATAATTTAAAAAAATATAGTCAGCATTCTTTTTAGTTTAGAGCATGTTTTAGTTTAGAGTTTTACAACTGGAATTAAAGCAAAGATTAGGCATTTTGGAACTATAAATGTTATGTAATGACTCAGCCACATCTGCTATAAATGATGGAGTTCTTCTTTTGCATTCTTGTTGTGTGCGAGAGAGGGCCTTTGTGGCTGTGTGGGTGCATATGTGCGTGTGTGCGATTGCTTATCCCACATCTGTTTTGCATTATGACTCCAGTCAGAGACTCTGTAGAAAGTTTCAGCTGGCTGTAGTCCGTCAAACAGTCTTTTCGAAATGATTGTGAACGTTTTATTTGTGTTGACCGTTGTCATAGTTCCACAGATTTTAAAACCAAATGTGGAAGGTTTTGAGGAATTCCCTCAGTCATAACCAGATTACATATAGAAAAAGCAGAACAAGCACGAAAGAAAGAGGAGAGAGAGAACAGGGCGTGTGCCACACCCTCCACTGAGATGTGCGGAAATCTGATCATGCATTTTTAGTACACTAAAGGGTTCTCGTGAACATTGCAAAAACGTTTTTTATATTCTTATAAAGTTGTTAAAACTTCAAAATGCTCACGTTTTGGTGACAAAGAAACCAAAAAAGTTTTTTAACAGTTTACGTTGAGTTTAACATCCACTAACTGGGAAAAAATCATGAACCTAAAAACTGGTTTGTGTTGTAAACTGATTTTACTCAAGTTTCTCTTCATATTATATTATGCATACCATAAATTCACTCTTTTCCTCTACATGATGACTATAAACTATTCTTTGTGTTCTGTTGAAATGAACACATAAAATTGCTCTTTTCTGCTTGTGCAGAACGTTCACTTTAATTCTTGGCTTTGATTCTTCATTTCAGATTGCTGTAATTCAAAACATCTGGTATCGCCTCCTCCTCCTAACATAAATAACTCTTCAAAAGCTTACTTTTGCAGCTTTAACCCCCACCGAAAGGAAAACACACACTCAGACAAAGCATTTAACCCAACAACGTCTCTCACCTTCTTCCTCAGGTCATCCAGGATTGTGTTGTACTTGCTGTAGTCGCGTGTTTCTGGTCCTCCTTTCTCCAGAGCCTCTCTGATCTTCATCTCCAGTTTGCTGTTCTCCTGCTCCAGCCGGCGCACCGTTTCCAGGTAAGCGGCCAAACGGTCATTCAAGTTCTGCATCTGGCCTTTCTCATTGCCCAGGATGGACCCTGCGGAGGCAGCGCTCCCCATGAAGGACCCCGCTCCGCCGGCACCCATGCCAGCAGAGCTCACCTTGAAGGCCGTGGAAGAAGAAATTCCCCCACTTCTAGGAGCAGAACGGAGAGACATGGAAGAGACGGATGAGATCCTGGTGTCACGTCCACCTGCCCCGCCATACGTACTAGCGGCACGGTGTACCGGCACAGAGCGGGTGAAGGAGATGTGAGAGGCCTGAGGTGCGTAGAAGCTCATGATGGTTGTGGTGGAGAAAGGAAGTACTGGCAGCACGAAAAATGAGTTGTGCACGAGTGCTACAGGAAGAGAACTGTGTGGCTTTTATACCCCCACTAACCTCTTTCTGTTCCTCCTTTTCTCTCTCTGACTCACAGGCACACGCACACTGACCAGCTAAGACCCTGCCCACATGGTCCGTTTTTTTCCCTTACTTTTTTTTGGTGATCTCTAACGCCCTTCCCACATCGGTTTCTCCCTCCTTTTCTCCCTCAAATTCACCCCTCTGCCTCCCTCCATCTGAACCCAATCCCTAAACTCATCTGGCCACATATATGTACTGCAACAAGATACCGCCCTGAGCTCAGGCTCATTGTAATTTCAGTCCCACAGTGCTTCAAATAACAAGTCTAAGAAGAACAGGGGCTGAAAAAGAAACAATGGTTTATGATTTTAATCAAGCACCTTTGGGACAGGCTACACCTATGTGTGCATTTTCCCAAGACCACTTGTGAACTACATTTAAACTTTAGATCCTTAAGGTGACAGTTCACCCTATTTTATACTATTTTAAAAAAATATCTCTAACGAAAGAAAGTTATACATCTTTGGAACAACGTGAGAATTTTAATTTTTGGCCGACATATCCCTTTAAGGCATCTAAACTCCTTCACTGGGATGTTTCTGCAAACTGTAACGCTACAAATAGTCTCCCTTGATTTTGGCCTTTTAAGGTCTTGCTCAAAATTATATAACTGTCCAAATATGTGATTAAAAAAACTTTGATAAAGACCCAACATAAATTGGGAGTTGCATAAAAAAGGTGATAAATGCAAAAGCTGAAGATAATGTGTTAATGTCTGGAGTTCAGTGAGTTCATCTCTACCAGGTTTAAACTGTATCATTTTTGGCAACAGTTTAGCTAAGATGAAATTCTCTTGATGATTTCTCTTGTCGTAGCACACAACCTGGAAAACTTAAGCAAGACTGTAGTCTTGGCTGCGATGTTTAACATAAAATATACACTACAAGTCAAAAGTTTTTGAACAGTAAGATTTTTATGTTTTTTTAAAGAATTGCTCACCAAGTCTGAATTTATTTGATCTGAAGTACAGCAAACACAGTACAATTTTTAAATATTTCTACTATAAGAGTTTTTTTTTATTTGAATATATTTAAAAATGTAATTTATTCCTGTGATCAAAAGCTAAATTTTCAGCATCATTACTCCAGTCTTCAGTGTCACATGATCCTTCAGAAATCATTCTAATAAGCTGATTTGCTGTTCAAGGAATATTTTTTATTTCTATTATTATCCATATTTAAATTACAGAAATGATAGAAATGAATACTTTTATTTAGCAAGGATGCTTTAAATTAATCAAAAGTGATGATAAAAACATTTATAATGTTACAAAAGATTTCTATTTCAGATATATGCATTTCTTCTGAACTTTCTTTTCATCAAAGAAACCTGAAAAAAATCTACTCAGCTGTTTTCAACATAATAATAATGATTTTTTTTTTTTTTTTGAGCAGCAAATCAGAATATTAGAATAATTTCTGAATAATCTTGTGACTGGAGTAATGATGCTAAAAAAAACAGCTTTGAAATCAGAAATAAATTGCATTTTAAAATATATTTAAATAGAAAACAGTTATTTTAAACAGTAAAAATATTTCAGAACTTACTTTGGATCAAATGAATACAGACTTGGTGAGCAATAGAGACTTCTGTTCTTACTGTTCAAAAACTTTTGACTGGTAGTGTAGTTGATTTCGTGCAAGCTCTCATTGGAATCACATTGAATAGTCTGACACTATAAAGGACTGTAAAAATGTACAGTGTGAACACGGCTTTAATGTCACAGGTTTTGAAATCCGAGAATGGCAAAAAACAATGACATGTAGCTAATTGTTGTAATAAAGCTGTTGCTTTGAAATATCGCTGATCCAAAGAACAGGACACCCAAAGGCCTAACACACCCAGGAGGTAAAAGAAACCTGAGCAGTTTGCACAAAGCGTTTTTGAAAGCTGATCTATCTATTTTTTTTCTTTCTTTCTTTCAAGGTGCGTGAAGGAGTAATTCATGCTTTGCTTTTATTTAAAATAACCAGTTGCATATGCAGTTCAGAATATCTGTGATGTAACAGGCAGCTGGTTGCCTATTTAGAGACTGAATTAGTTTCTCGAGGAACATTTCTCTGACTTGGAGTCTGCTAACTGGCTGTGGTTATAGTACTTTCTCTGTGTCAAGAGTGCAATCTGCAGTGTCTTTGTTTGGATGGGGTGTCCACAGATTCCAGAGAGCTTTGGTTACCAGATGAGTCATCCATCTCATGATTTCCGGGGGCTCTGAATACAAATCACAAACTGCCCTGCAGGAAAAAAAGTGCATGGTTAGATCAAGGGCATTTTTTCCTTCATGCTTTAAGCTTCTGCATGCTCTTCAGCAAGAGCTTTCGCTCTAGAAGCACATCTAGCATTCAAGACTATGAAGGAGTGTTTGTTTCAATCATACACATGGCAACCTTACGTGTGTGTTTTGTTGTACCACTCTGTTTCTTAGCAACATTTTCATTTCCTTTCGTGTGGTTAGTCAGAACTCTGCTGTGCACATCAGTAACAGTCACATCTGAGACACATCACTTAAATCAGGAGGATAGAAAGCTGATCACGAGAAATCCTGTTTATAGTCTCTTCTCACTTCTATATTAAATTATTTCCGGTCAGTAGCTTAATGGATGTCACACGTCTCGATAAAGATCTGCTGTGTAGTTGATAAGGTCTGCAGAGCATTAACGGTTTACAAACAAAAAATCCAATGAAAAGTTGGCAGACACAGCTGGAAGACAGTGAACAGACAGTCAGAGGAAAAGAGGATCAAAAAATCAGGAAAACGAAGCAACAGTGAGTCACACACCAGAATGAAGGAATTTGCACCACCCTGCCCCCTTTTACAACATGTGACCTCCCCCACTCCTAAACTCGGTTTATATCTTTCTCTCTCATGCACAAATATGCATGCCAGATTGCTTTATTTCTCAGCTACATGAATGCAGTGATTTTAAACATAAACATTACTTAACTTACTTAACTCAGATTTGCTGTCGTTTATGCAAATCTGACAAGATTTTTTTAACAGACTCAAAAAGGGTGGATTTTTATTCGACTTGCACCCATTTTCCAGATGAATCTGGAAGAAATGGCCTCGACAAGCTGTAGAGAGAGCGAAATAAATGTCTTTGGCAAACACATTCAGCTCAACTTTTTATTACTCTTTTGTGTTTGTCTGTTTTTTATTCATGTTTCCACCCATTCGCCCTCTGTGGTACCCACTCATTATCTGCAACTCAAATACTCTCAGGAAAAAGAGAATAAAACAGAATAATGGAAAGGAAAGGAAAAGCTGGATCCTTCAGTAAAGGGAAACTTGAGTCGGATTTCTCTTTTCTCACTCCAGAATTGTTTATATGCTAGCATGTGTTTTAGCTGCATGCACACTTCTGTTTAAAAGTTTAAAGTTTTTTTTTAATGCTTTTTATGCTATACTTCTTATAAAATAAATTCTATTCCTTTTAACTATTTGGGCACAGCAGCACAGCTGTTTTGAACATTTATATAATAATAAGAAATGTTTTTTGAGCACCAAATCATCATATTACTGTGATTTCTAAAGGATCATCTGACGCTATAGAATGGAATAATAACACAATCCACTCTATTGTGATATATACCCACATAATCTTTCACAATGTTACTGTTTTTACTTAATAATGTTGTAATCTGTGTAAGAATTGTGTTGTAGTATGACTAATTACAAATGTGTACAAAAAAACATATGTAAACAATTAAAAGTGAATCTTTTATTTCAACATAAAGAGTGGTTGATATAAAGACTTTTGTGTGTAATTATATGTCACTGAGATTTTTACCTCATGAATCATCTTGTTTTGTATGCCTGTAGACTAAAGCAAAGATAGAAGGCTGTGAGATGTGTGATTGGCTGGGGTGAGGTAAACCGTTACGATGGATTAGTGCGACAGACACACCCTGTGACATGCCACATAGATTTTCTCAGCAGATTAAGAAATTGTTTTCATGATTCATCTGATAAAAAATAAAGGTAAAAGTAGGTGAAGGGACAGGTAGTGACAACACTAGAAGAGTAGACACAGTCCCAATCAGTACCAACAAATTCATGAAAAAGGAAATTCCTGTCAGTGAATGCATTTTTTTGCCCACTGAAGGTTTATTTAAACCTTGCTAACCAGCCAAACCATGACTTGTTGGTCTAAACCAGAACTGTCGATCCACTCAGTGTTGTGCAGACATAATGCAATTCCAAACTCAGCCACAAGGGAGTGCAAAAAACCCGCTAAAACTGTGGAAACTCAGAACAGATTTACCATAATGTAATTAGTTTACCGCCAGCACATGTTTTTACTCAGCTTTTTCCATTTCAGCTCACCAACGTTTTTCTCTCTTGATTCACTGGCATGACTCAAAGTATTCAGCATTTGTATTTTTCTTCAGAGCCCGCTGCATGTTGATTCTAGACTATATTTCACTATGCTAATGTTGGTTGAAATGCATCACAATGCAGTAATCCAACTTAAGCTTTTTCCAGATTTTTCTCAATTTCTCTTTATTACTGTGTTTCACAATTTTGCAGCCGTTCCCACTGTGGCAGAGTGATACATAGATGCAGGCCTAATTAAGATTTGTCTTTGTCTATTAAGCCTATTAAAATATGACAGCACACGTCATCGTCCGTTTCTATTCCTTCCTAACTGAGCACTGTTTATGTAAAACAACTCCCTTCTTCAGTTCATACCTTGTACTTACATAGAAGGCTTTCTCATTCTGTGAAACATTTATCCAAACGCAAACAGTCACTCACGAGCCAATTGTTTTTCATTAGCGCTGTCATAGATTTACACCGTGCTGCCTTAAAAGGGAAACCAGTTGTGGTGCAATTGCCCTGTTTAAAGATCTGTTTTAACGACAGTCACCTGTTTTCGCCTGCAGGACACCACACCCTTTTTACTTATTACAGGAATACAAGCAGTGCGCATAAGGGTACTCTGTTGAATTACCAGAATTATACTCTTGAAAATGTATGCCTCAAGCCTGCAACAATCGGTCAGCATTGGTTAGCTGCTGGTTTGGGCTTGTTTGTGGTCATGTTACACAACACTAACTAACTCAAATAAAAGAGAGTGAAGCGCATTCCAGGAGCCACTGATCAGAATGAACATGAAGTAGTCAAAAGCCTTCAAGGAGAATTGTGGGTTTTTGTCCATTTGTAAATTTCTCCTTTTATTTATGAGTAAAATAAATTTACTAACTGATTAATACATTATTCTTCAATAATTATTGTTTCTTGATGACTGATTTTACTGATCAGTAATTAATCTTTCCCCGTCCCATTTAGTCATGTTATGATTTTAATCATGTATTAGTTTAAGAGGATATGTTTGTATTTGTTGAGAGGTGACTAAAGGTCTGACACATATCAGGACTAACAGTATTTACTCCTTTACTGTTGCATCTTCCAGAGAACAGATATGCAGTTCGTTTATTCATTTTTTTGTAATCTTGTTTAATCATTGATTCCAGAGAGAGAGAATTTGTTTCGATTTCTTTGTAATTTGGTGTGCATATAAACACAATTCAACAGTTCAAAAACTAGGGGGCAAATCTCTTATGCTCACCAAGGCTGCATTTATTTGATCAAAAATGCAGAAAAACAGTGATATTTTGTAACATGTCTTTACTGTCTATTTTGATCAATTTTATGCATTCTTGCTGAATAAAATAATTAATTTATATTTTAAAAATCTATCCTACTAATATTATGTTCGCTCTCCATGATGTCTTTCCCAGCGCTCTCAGAAGAAATGTACAAAACTGTCACTGGGGTTGTACCCTTTCAAAAAGTACTAAATGTACACTTTTGTTACTAATATATACCTTTCAAGTACTAATACGTAGCATTTAGAGATAATTAAGGTACAAAGATGCTTTTGTACTTTAGGGTACCGCCCCACTGACAACTTTATTCTGAGAGTGCAGGTTTCCTTACAGATTGCTGCGGCCCTGCAATATTACTTGTAGGTTTTTATTTATTTATTTATTTATTACAAAATACACAGCTACTTTTAATGGGGCCTTAATGGATCGAGATTATGTAGTTATAGCATCTACTAGCAAGGACTGAGTAAATCATCTTTTGATCGCTTTCCAAAAATGAATTGAACTGACACATTCAAGGCCCAGAAAGGTAGTAAGAACATTGTTAAAATAGTCCATGTAACATCAGTTGTTCAACCTTAATGTTATGAAGCTTTGAGAATACTTTTAGTCTGCAAAGAAAACACAATGACAACTTTGTTCAACAATGTCTACTCTTCCATGTCTTTAAATTAAGCCTTTATTTTTGTTTTCTTTGCAAAATTACGGTTGAACCACTGATGTCTCATGAACTATTTTATCAATGCCCTTACTACCTTTCTGGGAACCTGTCAGTTGTGTTGCTGTCTATGCAGGGTCAGAAAGCTCTCAGATTTCATAAAAAAAAATCTTAAATTATCTGCCGAAGATGAACAAAGGTCTTACAAGTTTAAAACGACATGAAGATGAGTAATTAATGACAGAATTTACATTTTGGGGTGAACTATCCCTTTAAGCAACAATGGCAATTTGAAGGTTTTGGTAGATTAATAAAAAGGCCAGAGTTTGTAAGTTTAGCTTTGACTATTAGTCCTTGCTGGAAGATTAGTAAATGAACAAGCTGGATTCAGATCTGACTCCTCTGTATTTAAATCCAAAATCTATTTTAAATTCTTCCACCTCAAACATCTTTGAAATGTAAGCTATGATGTATTTTCTTTTTTTCTTTGTAATTACAGTTGTAATTACAAATGTAAATTCTTTGTAATTACTGTCACCAACTTGCAATATTCCTGTCAAATACAATATTTGTTAATTTTTTTTTAATCGTATGTCTAGACTGTCACGTCTTATCACATATGTACATGTGAGCGCAGCATGTTTGTTAAGTTCAGCTTGAATTCCTTTTCAGAGTCTGTCTGACCAGAAGAGAGAATCCTCCTTGCTAGCAGAATAACTGAAATAACAGTCATTCCACTTTTATATCTAATCTTTACTACAAACGGGCACCACGTCTACTACTGTTTGTCTACAACGCAAGTGCCCAATTTGAATAGCTTTCTTATGTCATGACAAATCACTTGCAATCACTGTACCAATGCAGTCAGTCCTCCCTTGGCCAAAAAAAGAGAAAACTTTAATGAACTGTCTTTAGTTGGCATTAACCTGTATTAGCACAGGAGAACTGAAATTTGCCTGCAGTGAAAAAGGGGAACAAGAGATGCCAGGACGTTTTTATGACAGAAGTGCACAAACCTGTCCCCATATAAATCACTCTTGGCACGAATGTTGCCTTAAATGTGTTTGCCATAACTGTTTAAGGCTTGTGTTTCTTGTATTTTTGCACCCCTTGGGGAACCTGCCACATTTAATTTATTATTTTTCTGTAGTGCACTGTGGCATGGAGCTCACATAGAAAGGGTGGGCTGCAATAAGATGGCTGAAAGTCAGATGACTGAAACCCAGCAATATGTACCCTGCAGTTAAGTCTTGGAGTGTTATCTTTACAACAATGTACAAGTTGGACAGATCAGCCCACAGTGCCTTTTGCTTCCAGAGAAGTACATTATCGACCAAACCAATGGAATGTGTGTGTGGAGGAGGCTTCAAGGGAAAATCAGACTTGTCTCAGTAATGAGTTTAAAGTGTAACTGTTTTTGCATTTGCACTGTAGATAGTGGGACCCGCCTTAAGTCAGCAATTAAACTGATAGTTGACCCAAAAAAGAAAATTCTGTCATTAATTACTCACCTTCATGTCATTCCAAACCTGTAAACCTTAGTTAATCTTTGGAACACGAATTAAGATATTGCATTGCTGTCTATGCAGGGTAAAAAAGCTCTCAGATTTCATCAAAAATATCTTAATTTGTGTTCCAAAGATGAATGAAGGATTTAAGGGTTTGGAACA
Source organism: Labeo rohita (assembly GCF_022985175.1). Lineage (NCBI taxonomy): Eukaryota > Metazoa > Chordata > Actinopteri > Cypriniformes > Cyprinidae > Labeo > Labeo rohita. The sequence continues at coordinate 24,628,183 of NC_066874.1, read as the reverse complement.
ACATGAGGGTAAACTAACCCTTTGATTATTGGGTGGATATATAACTGTAGAAGTTGGGAAATATACATGAACACTCATACAGTGGTTATACACACTCATGAAATGTTATACACTCTTTTGTGCAATTACACTCCAAAATAAAGGTGCTTCACGATGCCATAGAAGAACCTTTTTTGACTAAATAGTTCCATAAAGAACCTTTAACATCTGAAGAACCTTTCTGTTTCACAAAAGGTTCTTTGTGGCGAAAGAAAGTTCTTCAGATTATAAAAAGTAAGAAAGAGATGGTTCTTTAAAGAACCTTTGACTGAATGGTTCTTTGTGGAACCAAAATGGTTCTTCTATGGCATCGCTGTGAAGAACCTTGTAAAGCACCTTTATTTTTAAGAGTGTATATTGATTCTTAATATTTTCCTTTAATTAGTTTTCTTAGATTGGCTGAGGTTGGATCTGCCGTTACAGTGCTCTCATGTCAATTAAGGATGCGAGGTAAAAGTAGAAATGCTTTTACATGTACAGATTTGAACATAAAAGTATTGTAAGATTTTGAATATTCTAAGAATTTTCCCTTTGCTCAGGGGTCGAAGTGAAGCTGTTAATGTATAACGGTATAATTGTCCTCTCAACGTTCAACCCCATAACTCTCTATACATATCTAGAAAATTGTCTTTTGACCAATAAGCTGGCCTTGAGCCACTCCCTGCACTCGATATAAAGATTTGAGGGAATGTCTGTCATCCCACCATTTTTGAGTTTCCAACCCCTCAACTCTCTCTCCTCTTTCACACTGAGGGCTGTGTTGTCCAGAGATGCTGAACTCCAAGAAAACCGTAAAGTCTTTCAGCAGTCACTCCACAGTGAGTGTGAGCAGAAACAGGCGGACCCCACTTTCCCATTCAGCGATGGTTTCGAGAGAAGGTTGGGGCTCCAGTCCAGTCCTGTGCCCTCCAATTACAGCTGTAAAAGTCAATGAAAGCCTTCTGGCACCTCTGAACTTGGAAATTGACCCAAACATCCACACCATCAGGACTCAGGAGAAAGAGGAGATCAAGACACTCAACGACCGCTTTGCTTCATTCATTGACAAAGTAAGTTATCTCCTTCTTCTTCTTGTCTTCATTTCAACCTTTTGTGTGGATCTTTTAATGTATGTGATTGTGATAACAGTAGGCCCAGTTCTATTAGTGACTCATTTTATCAGGACCCCCAATTGACTGATTAACCTGCAGGGACAATGTCCACTCTCTGTCATAAACACACCTTTGTCGCTTTTTGGGCAATATCAGTTTACTATCAGGTGCAACCGCCACTCCCTTACGCATGCTTTTATACAAACACACCTATCTGAGCACACACGCAGCTAGTTTTAAATTCTCATGACCTGTTCAATAAAGCACAGAGAGACTTTTGCACATTAAAGGAGAAGTTCACTTCCGGAACAACAATTTACAGATAATGTACTCACCTCCTTGTCATCCAAGATGTTCATGGTTTTTGAGAAAAACATTTCAGGATTTTTCTCCATATAATGGACTTCTATGGTGCCCCCCTAAGTTTGAACTTCCAAACTGCAGTTTAAATGCAGCTTCAAAGGGCTCTAAACCAAGGAAGAAGGGTCTTATCTTGTGAAATATATACTTTTTAACCTCAAATGCTTGTCTTGTCTAGCTCTGCGTGAACTCTGTGTATTCCGGGTCAAAGTGAATGTGCAAAGAAGATCAAACGCCCTTTACAAAAAAAGGCAAAACAGTGATGTAGGACGATTTTGAAGTTGAGGGAGAACATGAGTTTTTTCGACATACCCTAACTATCATGAACCGGAATACATAGAGTTCACACAAGACGAGCTTTGATGCTAAAAAGGATATAAATTGTACATTTTTCTTTATAAAATAACCAATCGTAACCAATAAAATAAGACCATTCTTCGTTTAGAGCCCTTTGATGCTGCATTTAAACTGCATTTTGGAAGTTTAAACTCAGGGACACCACAGAAGTGCACTATAGGGAGAGAAATCATGAAATGTTTTCCTCAAAAAACATAATTTCTTTATGACTGAAGAAAGAAAGACATGAACATCTTGGATAACAAGGGGGTGAGTAAATCATCTGTAAATTTTTGTTCTGGAAGAGAACTTCTCCTTTAATTAATGACATTTTATGATTTTCTGTCACCTAATCTATAGTGAGAACTATTTACGGTTGTTAACAAAGCATTATCTAGTCTATTAATGTATTAACTGCAGTTTTTAAACTATGTAAGCTTGCTTTATTTTTTACACTCTCTTTCCCAGGTGCGCTTCCTGGAACAGCAGAACAAGATGCTGGAGACCAAGTGGTCGCTCCTGCAGGAACAGACAAGCCGCCAAACCAGCATTGATATTATGTTTGAGACCTACATTGCTAACCTGCGCAGACAGCTGGATGGTCTAGGTAATGAGAAAGTGCGTCTGGAGTCTGGCCTGCGGGACATGAGAAGCCTGGTAGAAGACTTCAAGAGCAAGTGAGATTGTTGGAGATGTCTGCACAGTGTCTTAAATCTTGCATGTTTGTGCACTAAAGTGTTTCAGGACATTTCACACACACATTCAAACAAACCTTGAACATTCCTCCTCAGGTATGAAGATGAAATTAACAAACGGAATGACTCTGACAACGAATTTGTGGTCCTTAAAAAGGTCAGTGCATAATGCAAAGGCACACACAGATCAAGTATTTTTAAATATTTGGAAACTAATTATAATTAATTATTAGAAATATATTTTATATTGTGTTTTGTGTATGTTAGGACGCTGATGGTGCATATCTGAATAAAGTGGAGCTGGAATGTAAGTTGGACAGCCTAACAGATGAGATCAACTTCCTTTGGCAGATTTACGAGGCGGTACCATTCACTCCCTTCACATTTCAAATAAATCATTTAGTATAGTCATGTAAAATAGCCTTTACAGATATAATTTATTGAGGTAACTGATAGTAAAGCATAACTCTTAAGAGTGTATAACTCTCACGGTGTGTAAGCAGTGTAAATCTTAAAAAACAAACAAACAACATAAACAGGATTTAGAATGGCCATGTTCAGTCATTTTTGCTTCCTGCTTACAGGAACTCCGTGAGCTCCAGACTCAGATAAAGGACACATCAGTCATTGTGGAGATGGACAACAGCAGGAATCTGGACATGGATGCCATTGTGGCTGAAGTTCGTGCTCAGTATGAGGAGATTGCCAACCGCAACCGTGCCGAAGCAGAGAGCTGGTACCAACAGAAGGTGACTTTACTTTAATGCATTGTGTGTGTGCATGTCACAAAAAATATATATATTTATTGCATTATGATATTTGAGCTTTTCTAAAGTGTAACATGTTAAATCTGTAAAATGTTAGTATGAAGAAATGCAGTTGAGGGTAACCAAACATGGAGATGACCTGAAAAGCAGCAAGGCTGAAATTGCAGAGTACAGTCGAAGAATTGCACATATACACTCTGAGATGGATCTTGTTAAGGGACAGGTAAGAACTTTTTTTTAAAATGACTGTTTTCTGTAGAGCTGCTTTACAGCTAAATTGAATTTTGCAACATTACTGAACTGAACCAAATCAACACTAAACTGACTTGAAGCAAATACAGATGAGGTCAAAAATTGACATCCCCTTTTCATTATCTGCAAAATGCTAATTATTTTGCCAAAATAAGAAGGATCACACAAATGCATATTATTGTTTTTTTAGTACTGACCTGAATAAGATATTTCACAGATGTTTACATACAGTCCACACATGAAAATAATAATTAAATTGATTCTTAATACCTGAATGATCCACAGCTGTTTTTTTTTGTTCATGAGTTCCTTGTTTGTCCTGAACAGTTAAATTGTCTGCTGTTCTTCAGAAAAATCCTTTAGGTCCCACAAATTCTTAGGTTTTCCAACATTTTTGAACCAACGTATTTGAACCCTTTCCAACAATGACTCTATGATTTTGAGATCAATTTTTTGACAACTGAGGGACTCATATGCAACTATTACAGAAGGTTCAAACACTGACTGATGCTCCTGAAAAAAAAAAACTGATGCATTAAGAGCCAGGGGATGAAAACTTTTGAAAAGAATGGGGATTTTTATTATTTTGCCTAAATATCATATTTTTTTCAATTAGTACTGCCATTCAGAGGCTACAGAAGATACTTACATATTTCCCGGAAGACAAAATAAGTAAAATTTTCCCTGATCTTCAAACTCCAAAAGTTTTCACCCCCCAGCTCTTAATGCATGTTTTTTCTGTCTGGAGAATCAGTGAGCATTTTAAATAGTTGCATATGAGTCCCTCAATTGTGCTCAGTGTGAAAAGATGGATCTCAAAATCATAGAGTTCAAATGCACAAAAATGCTGGGAAACTAAAGAATTTGTGGGACCTAAAGGATTTTTCTGAAGAACAACGGGCAGTTTAACTGTTCAGGACAAACAAGGGACTCATGAACAACTATCGCTAAACCAAAACAAAAACAACAGCAACAACAACAACAACAACAACAGCTGTGGATCATTCAGGTAACAACACAGTATTATGACTCACGAAGATGTAAACTTTTGAACGGGGTCATTTTTATAAATTCAACTTTTATTTTGTCTTGTGAATTTTTTGTATTTTTTGTGAAATATTTTATTCAGGTCAGTACTAAATAAAAAATAACATACATTTTGTATGATCCCCCTTATTTTGGTAAAATAATTAACATTAGGCAAATTCTAAAAGGGGGATGTAAACTAATGACCTCAACTGTAATGGTGCTATTGCCATCTGTAGAGCTGCTTATCATTAAATTGATCCCATTTCTCATAATTACTCATAATTAATGAACTTTACACAGTTATTGAACTGAACTGATCATCAGCTTGAGCTGAATAATAACACTTTCACTAACAATAACACTTTAAAGCTGCTTTACAGCACAATGTGAATTAGCCTCAAATTTGAACCTTGCAACACTGATTCTGTTACTTTCCTTTTTATTACTGTGAAGCCAATTTACTGAATAAAGTACTGTACAAATAAAGGTGATTTAAAGGAATAGTTCACCCAAAAATGAAAATTTTGTCATTTACCCTCATGTCATTCCAAACCTATGAAAGTTTCTTTCTTGTGCTGGACACAAAAGAAGATATTTTGAAGAACTTTGAACCAAATAGTTGTTGGTTAACTTCCATAGTAGGGAAAGAAATACTATGAAAGTTAATAGGAACCATCAACTGTTTGATTACCAGCATTCTTCAAAATAACTTCTTTTATGTTCAACATAAGAAAGAAACTCAAAAGGTTTGGAATGATAGGTGGGCGAGTAAATGATGACACGGTTTCATTTTTGGGTGAACTATCTTTTTAATTTAACTATTCAGAGTCAGTTGTCAAAAACAAAAGAAAGAATGTGTTAAAATGTCAGTAAACAATGCATAGCATACATAGGGCTTGACCATTTTTGATGACATTTGATAAGAACAAAGCACACATTCTTTCAGTAAATCTAGGTAAAGTGTATTATATGTGAATTGGTCTCAGATGATCTCAATGAATTGAGTTGATCTTTAGTTATATGTCAGAGTGTGGGAAGTATTTAATCTTTTGTCTCCTCTCATTTAAGCATTCAAACCACGAGACGCAGATTAAAAAGGCAGAAGAACGAGGTGAACTAGCTGTGAAAGATGCAAAACTACGTCTGCAGGAGCTGGAAGCAGCTCTTCTGAGAGCTAAACAGGATATGGCTCGTCAGGTGCGCGAGTACCAGTCATTGATGAACATCAAACTGGCACTGGACATTGAGATCGCCACCTATAGGAAACTCCTGGAAGGAGAAGAAAGCAGGTGGGTGCAGTTTCATACTTTCAGAGACATTTTTGATGAAATCCAAGAGCTTTCTGACCCTGCATAGACAGCAATGCAACTACCACGTTTTATAAATTCATCTGGAACAACATGAGGGTGAATTAATGACAGAATTTTCATTTTTGGGTGAACTATCTCTTTAAGAAAAGAGTATCACAATATATTCCTATGGACGTTTTGTACTTACTATGTGTTTCTTCACAGACTGTTTGGTTCATTCCAGTCTCTCTCCATCTATAAACCACACCGTGAGTTTCTTTATTCACATAAAGCATCTCTTTTTATATACATATATGCTTTTTGAAGTATTTCACCCCAGCTATGCACATTTATAAGGCGCAGCTTTTGTGACTGTGCTCTGATATCTTTTTGCTTAGTTTTGAACTACGACCTTGAAAGCAGCCATCTTACAAGTGTCTCATCCCAAAGTTCTGGAAAAGATGTTCAAAAAACAGGTCTGGTTAAGCAGGAAGTTGTGACTGCAAAGGGTGACAGCACTAGCAGCGTCACCAGCAGCGCTGCCACCGTCACCAAAAGCACAAAGACCACCATCATCAAAACCAGTGAGACAGGGAAGAAAGTCGTAGCTACAGAAGGAAGTGTGCAAGTGATGGATAAGTCTGCAGAGAAACAAGTGAAGGATGTTTTTAAATGACGGAAGAACAGATGGATTGTGTTGCGCACAGGGCCCAGGATAGGATTTTTGTAGGTTGGCCTCCACCCCCTCCCCTGGGCTCCATGAGCATTTCTAGTTTAGTATCTGTTACTGAGGTGTGGCAGATCAAACTGAATTACAATGCATTGCGTTAAATCTGTAGTAAATTTTTACAGCCCTGCAACAAACTCACATTCTCTTCTACAGTATTTTGTTTCCTATAACTAAAAATGACTAAATGTGTATCACTGTGAGCACAATCAAAAAGTATGAGAAACATCTTTTGTGCAATCTTATTGAGGCCTTTATTAAAATAAAGTGAACACAGCAACACATCAGTTTTCGACATTTTATTTTTAAGACTTTATGCCTTGTTTTATATGCTCTAAAAGGCTTACCTGATGCAGCAATTTGACTTTTTGTTTCAAACGTGTAGAAAATCATTATCTATATAATGTTATTTTACTCACCGTTTTTAATGTAAGAGTGAGTGCAGGCATTTGTAACTAATTACAAGGCTTCCATTTGCTTCCTGTTATTTTACCTGTACAAAAACAGTTCATTATGCTGCCTTAAATTGCAAACTGGTATTTTGTTATTATATTGTTTTCACTTATTATTGTAATCATAAACACACTGGTTTGTAGCAGAAATAGTTTTACTGTTTATGGTGGCACTTTGCTATTTTTCTAGTTATTTACTTATAGTGGCTAATGAATTGGAATTCTTAAAAATTGGTAAAAATGCAGAATAGCAATAAGGAGAATGAATAAGAAAAAAAAATAAATAAAAAATTATGCACGGTAACAACTTTCTTTGAGCTTTCACATTTCTGCTGTTCTGCATTTTACTTCAAAGTGGCCTGTTTGAATGTGATCCTTGAATGCACTTTCATTCTGAGCCAACAGGAGGAGTTGTGCACAGAAACGAAAAGTTTAACTTAAAAACAAATAAAAAAAAAGGGTTTTCAGTATATTTAGAGAGTTTATTTAGAGAGTCTTGGCTAATACAGCAACAAATACAAATATTACAATAAATGAGCACGGGAAAGAATAATTCATAATGCAATAAAAAGAAAATATTGATTCAGATTATCACAAGAAAATTCAGCCGCTTGCTAAAGCTTGAATAAAAAAAATATTTTGTGCAGATTAATATTGACGACAGTCTTAAATCGAATGTGATATCTGTAACTCCAGCATTTCCTATATAAATAAGACAAAGATGCATATCAGATGATGTTGCTATGTATACAGTTGTAACATTGCCAAACGAAGAGCAGTAATAGTAATAACTGCATTTATGACAGCGTCTCCTCCCCCTTCAGCAAACACTGCCCTATAAGGGCTGCAGTTGTAAGGGGAATTTAGACTCCACACCTATGAACTGGTGTAAACCTTAAACTGCTCAGACCGGATTAACCTAATCCTTCACTTCATTTTAGCACTATGGAATTATTTTGGAAATAATCTGTTACTTTTACATATTAATCAAATGATTATATGTATTCAATGATTCAAAAGATCATAAATGTATTTAAGCAAGTACACTGACACACACACACACACACAATAAATAAATAAATAAATAAAAATCTTGTGGTGATATATGGCCCTGGTGGTGGTGACAAGTCACAAAAGGTTACTACACTGGAATTTCTGGAAGTCTTGTAACAACATGCACAGAGCTATTAAGTTTGGTTTTATGTGGCCTCAGTGACTCCAGCTGTGAAGTTATTTAGTAGTTAATACTACGGTTAAATAGAAAGCAGTTATGGCAGTTATTGTTTTCGGTGGTTTGTTCTACAAAAGGTAGAATGTGCTGAAAGGTGAGGTAAGGAAAAAAAAAATAGTAAACCCTTGTAGAGAATACCATGCATAGCAGCAGCTCAGTGGATATGTGATTTTTGTGACAAACATTGACACATGTTGGCCCCAGGTGCTTAACCCTGTTCCCTAGTTGTACCACACCCTAAACCCACCCAACTAACCAGTCCCCTAAGATTCATATCTTCCCACCCCCCCTCTTGCAACACAACCTTTATTCGCTCTGACTTTCTGTGATCACAACTGCAGTCTGTACTAGATTCTCTTTGCTTGACCTTTCGTTCCTCCCTGTTATTGATTTATCATAGTATTTTTTATAATCTCCTGTCAAGAAGTTAAAACAACCCCTCACTCTTTCTTTCACTATGTCAGTCACTCACTTTCTTTGCAGGCCTCAACAGGCTGATACTTTATTGCGAATGTCAACAGAAACTCAAGGGATTACAAACCTGACACTCTTCTCAGGAATCTCCATGAACCTACTTAGCTGCAGCATTTCACATTTTTATTTCACATTTTTGATTGAGAATTTAATTTAAAACATGTTTTGGGCATGCAAGATGTGTGTTTACAAATGCAGAGAAAGTTACTTATTTGTAATAGTTACAACACAAGCTCAACGTGCCTCTACATTTTTGCAAAAAAATACCTATACATATAATTCACTGCAGTTTCCAGCTAAAATTAACACTAGTGACAGTAAAACACCCAAAAATATTATTATAATATTATATAATATTACAATATTTAGAATTTATTTATTTTTACAAAAAGTGAGATTATCCATTAATAAAGACTTACTTTCATGGTTCCTTGCACAGTACTGTTAATGTTATGATGTTTGCATGTGTGGCTTTTCTGTTGTGGAAAACTTGGAAGAGCACTGGGTAGGATAAGATTCCTGTGAAAAATTAGTAATAATAATAAAAAAAAAAAACTCAAAGACTTGCTGAAGCAAGTTAAAATGTAATCTGTTTATCTCTTGTGGTAACACTATCGGTTAGGTTTGGTAAGGGTTTAGTGTAGGTTGTGGATGTTATTCTGATGTGATAGAGCATGAACCATTTAGCAATAATCACAGTGTATTCATTTCTGACTAATGTAATAAAACATTGCCTGATTTTCACACACCTGTTTCTGATAATACTAAATGCACTTTTAGATATTTCACTTTGTCGTAAAAAGCAATGCAATATCATTTTGCAGAAATGTCGCCACAGGCATGTTTTTGTAATGAGCCTGGGTTGCAACACACATGCTAAAATGTAAAAATAGAAGATGCCTGCTGTTGTCATCTTTAATCTATTAATCTTGTTATCTATAATCTATTTCTTCATAAAATGGTGGTGTAACCTAAGCAGTCAGGTTGATTCTGTCATCCACATACCAAGTACATTTGTCACCTGCCAGAACAATATTTCAATTTTTTACATTTTCAACATGTACTCAAGTACATTTACTTTTGCATGCATGCATATTCCCTCAAAATTACAACCAGTGTTTTGGCTTTTATGAAGACAGATCTGTTTTTGGTGAAACATTTGGTACTATAAAGAAGAGATGTTTTGCAGAATCAGATGAAATTGCAAATGGCACATGCATACAGTTGCAACTTGCACCAACATGCACAAACTGAGTGTGCGTACAGATTTCTGTTGTGTAATACAGCAGCACATTCGCTGCATGTCAGCCAAACGCAATGCAGAAGATTATACAATATTAACTCTCCTCATTCCTTTGACAATCTTGTGATATACCTCCCTCTCCACAGTGGCATCTCCACCTTTAATGTATAGCATAGTTCTGGCTACTATTTGCCATACCTTCACAGGACTTTTGGAGTAGTTTTATGTGTTTGCATGTGCAATAATTATCGCAGCAGGTTTTTGCATAGTTGAGCTACCGTGTTCCTTTCTCTGTCTGAGTACACGTGAGACTAAATAAATAAAATGTAAAGGACTAAATACTTGTTGCACAAAACCTGTCTTTCTGAGAATACACACAACACTAAGATCACATGGTAGATGAAGCTTAGGTATTACTACAGCTAAAATTTGCAAAAATGACACTTAATTATTCCATCTAAAGTGTTTAAATGTCCTTTTAAAAAGGTGAAATATTGCTTTAGTCTGACTTACACCTACCTTTTACAATGCATGTACACACACTTGACAATTATTTACTGCGAAATCACTCAAGTCCATGTGCAAACTTGCCTTTCTTTTGCACGCAGTGGTCCAAACCACCTTACCTCTTTCTTTATCTATCACTTTCATTTACAAATGTGAACCTGTGAAACACAATATGTGGGCTAGAACAAACTGGATAAGGTAGAAGGGCGGTGTAAAATCAAATAAACTGGAGGAAAGCCCACTTATAGCCTGCTTTTGAGTATGTTTATTTATCTTGTGTGTTGCTACATAATAATGTGCACATTGTAAGCACTTGACACTGTAAACAGGTTCATGTCAGCACCGTTATGGTCCCAGAGTTCTCAATAGAATGTAATGCGTTTGTGTTTGATAGAGAGAACAAGGAGTGTGTTCAACTTGTGCAGCCCTTGTCAAAGTTTTGACAGAACCTGTTGTTCAGCGTACACATAAATCTGGTTTGCATCCCCAACCCACCATTCCTTCTTGAAAGACAAAACATGCATTTTCTTAGATAATGAATTTGAACCAGTTACTGGCTTGCTGGTATTTATTCTTTAGGCCACGTGTATACAGATCAGGGTTGGAAATTAACAAGGGCTTGTGGCAAAATTGGGTCAAAATTATAGATTTTTCTTTTATGCCAAAAATCTTTAGAATATTAAGTAAAGATCATGTTCCATGAAGATATTTTGTACATTTCGTACTGTAAATATATCAAAACTTAATTTTGGATTAGTAATATGAATTGCTAAGAACTTCATTTGGGCAACTTTAAAGGAGATTTTTTTGCACCATCAGATTTTAGATTTTCAAATAGTTGTGTCTTGCCCAAATTTTGTCCTATCCTAACAAACCATACATCAATGTGAAGTTATTTATTTAGCTTTCAGATGATGTATTAATCTCAATTTTTTTTTTTTTAAAAAAAAGAACCTTATGTTGCATGGGTATATATACATACATTGGATGGGTCAAATTTATAGATTTTTCTATTATGCCAAAAATCATTAGGATATTAAGTAAAGATCATGTTCCATGAAAATATTTTGTAAATTTCCTGCTGTAAATATATCAAAACTTAATTTTTGATTAGTAGTATGTATTGCTATGAACTTAATTTGGACAACTTTAATGGTGATTTTCTCAATATTTCGATTTTTCGGCACCATCAGATTCCAGATTTTCAAATAGTTGTGTCTTGCCAAAATATTGTCCTATCCTAACAAACCATACATCAATGGAAAGCTTATTTATTTAGATATATAAATCTCAATTTCAATAAATGTACACTTATGAATGGTTTTGTGGTTCAGGGTCACAAATGTGAAAATGAATGAAAAGTGTCAATTTGCGGAATTACATTCAGATTTGCTCACACTGCATCAGATTTAAGTGCTGTTTTGTTTAGCGTTGAGCCTTACAACAAATAAAACGCGTTTCTGTTGAATTTAGGAATGCATTGGCCAATCAGAGGCGGTTAGATGAAACAAAAACGTATTTACATTGTTATTGTTATTATAGCATTGTTATTGTTATTATAGCAATATGAATAATCATTATTAGTATTACAATATAAAGAGCAATTATAATAATGATTTTTGACATAATATTGCAGCGCTATGAGCTCCTGTTTTTTTACATGTGTAATTTGGATACAATTTTAAACAGTTTGTTGTTGACAACAACAAGTAATTGGGTAAATGTAAGTGTTTGACATTAAAGACAACATAGTATGGTGATTATAATATTACAGTGATATAATATAAACATTGCCCTCACGAATGCAAAAAAAAAAAAAAAAAAAAAAAGTGCTTGTGCTTAAAAAAAAAATAATGCTTAAAACTTTTGGACGAATTTATAAAAAACTACAGAGATTTGTCTGCAGAGCAGCATGCAGTTTCACACATAGCCAAAGCATTTCATGAACATTTAAAAATGCCATTGTTTCCTGAAGAGAAGCTTTCTTGCATTGTCTTTGTCATTTTAAAGGGTCTTGAGTAACAGGTCTGCTGCGCTTGCATTCCTTTTACCTTGGCTGCAGGGACACATCAAACACACCCCCATACTCTTTCTCTCTCTCTCTCTCTTTTTATTTGCATAAACTGGTGGATATTTCTGAGAGGTGTGTCTCATTCTTAAGCTGTGCTAAACAATCAAAGTAGCCATTTCAGCTATTCTACTCCAGTTCTCACCATCAGTTGTTTCTTAGGTGTTTATGTCCACTCGATACTGGAATGAAACTTGAGAATCCAACCAACCACAAAAACTAAAATGACTGGTTTGAGATTTTCTTTATTTTAGGACAGTTTCATCTGGATTAGATTTATTGGTAACACTTTGGTATAGGTAATTTTTCTCACTATTAATTAGTTGCTTATTAGCATACATATTGGCTGTTTATTAGTGCTTATAAAGCACATATTCTGCACATTCTACATCCCTAATCCTACCCAATACCTGAATTTAACAACTACCTTACAAACTAAGTAGCTATTTAGGAGTTTACTGAGGCAAAAGTCGTAGTTAATGGTTTGTTAATAGTGAGAACTGGACCTTAAAATAAAGTGTGATCGATTTATTTTATCCAGTTAATGCGCGTTCAAATTTATTTGCAAATCTGCAAAAGTGTATTGCAAGATAAGTGATATTGCAAAATTCATATAATGGGATTTAAAAGTTCAGATCACATGTAGACCTTTAAAATAAGCTTCAAAAGTAACATTTTTTATTTTCTAATAAAAAAAAAACTTTCAATATTTAATTTAAACTTAAGCTAAGACAAGTTATGTTGTAAAATTCTATGCTGTTCTGCACCGTTTCTGGGTTGCTACTTAAATTTAAGCAAATTTAAGACAGCAACCATGAGAACTCCTTTGTATAAAAGGTCACAAACTCACAAAATACTCCTTGGATCATCCTTAAGTCATGCTGGGTAACATGTCGAGCATCATGTTTATTAAACATGACTATGGCTAGTGGTGTGTGTTTACTCTATAGGTACGGAACATTCCTTTGAGCATACATATGTGTATGAGGTGTATGTGTGTGTGTGTGTGTGTACATAAAGGTGCGTGGGCATCTGTGGAGTTCGGTAGATCAAGGTGCAAAAAACAGAGCACTTACACAGACACTCCCAGCATAATCAATATTACCATCATATGATCTCTTTTTTTTTGGCATGAGCTAGCGTAAATGAGCTTATTATATGATTGCCATATCAAAAGTTTTTTATTTTCTTCTTCAGAAGAATACTTTAATCTACAACTTATATGACCTGGCATGCCATGTACTTTCTTTTGTCTTTTAAAATAACACATTTTAAGATACATACGCGGTCATGTGACATACTTCATGCATTTTTTTGCAGTGATGCATGTTCAGACCTGTGTACATAAGTTCACTACGTTTTCTTAGTTGAGTCAAAGCTGAAGCAGAAGGAGCTTATTTAGTGACATTTCCCTCCGCCAAAGCGGTAAATCCACTTGTCTGTCTTTGAGACAGTGGGGTCTTTGTTTAACGCCTGTCAGCTAATCAAACTTCCAGTGTCCCATAAAGGGGAGTGCAACCTGTATGGGTGTAGATGTGTGTGGAGGGAGTATCCGCTTGTTCAAACACATACCCTCACCATAAGGGTGATAGCATCTTTTTTGGGGGGGCTAAATCTTTGATTGTAGTAGCACATGTGAGTTTAATAAGGAGTATACATTGGATTGATTCTGAATATGTGATAAAAGAAAGTTATTCACAGAAAAGACTGCAAACTACAACAGCGAAACTAGTAACCCCCTCGACCCAACCCACATTTTATGTGTTTGGATGAGTCCTCTCACGAAGAGATAAGCTTGAGAAACGCCTCGGTCTGGCATGATCCACACCCTCAAGGCCCCGTGGATTGAACATTCACTAACCTGTTGCTCTAGGAGAAGACTGTGTGTCAAAATGTCATATAGATTGACGAAGCTGCATGTCTCATTTACATGTAGTAACACAGCACACAAACCCTCTTAGAAACCACAAATATGATTCACTTCACCTGAAAAAATGTGCAAACATATAGGAACACCTACTGTAAAAAGCCTGGGATTTAAGTTGAAATTGTGGGTTTGCCCCAGATGCGTGTGCCTGTAGAAAGGTTACAAAGGAAATGCCTGTGATTGGTTGGTGCCGGTTGCTATGAGCAATGTTACTACTACAAAGACTGTCCGCTGGTACTGTGTTTATGTAATTATATCATTTAAGGGAGTGTTTTGTTGATAGAAAATCAGTTATTTAATTTATATGGTCTCAAATTTATTTATCAATGAAACTTCTAATCAGTGTTCTCAGAATAAAGTATTACAGCCATATTAAAATAATTTTACAATAGGGTTATTAGAATAACAGTGAACAAAATTTTATTTATTTATTTGACATTTATTAATGTAGTCTAATATACTAGTTACAAGTGTTTTCTATTTAAAATAACTGCTTAAAATGTAATTTATTCTTGTGATCAAAGCTAAATTTTCATAATCATTACTCTCACTTACAGTCTTTAATGTCACATGATCCTTCAGAAATCATTATGAAATGCTGTTTTGCTATTCAAGAAACATGTGACATTATTTTTCATAATAATAAATGTTGTTTTGAGCAGCAAATCAGAATATTAGAATGATTTCTGAAGGATCATGTGACTGGAGTAATGATCCTAAAAATTCAGCTTTGAAATCACACAAATAAATTACATTTTTTATACAAATATACAAAAATATTTAAATAGAAAGCAGTTATTTTAAATAGTAACATTTTTCAAATTTTATACTGTTTTTGCTGTGCTTGGATCAAATAAATGCAGGTTTGGTAAGCAGAAGAGACTTCTTTAAAAACATTAAAAATCTTACTGTTCAAAAACTTTTGACTGATAGTGTATATGTAGAAATGAACATCCATTTAGATTAAATGCTGTTTATTGCTCACAATCTCAGGGAGTTTCATGATGCTTGAATGCTTTGAAATGGTAAAAATGTATTTGTTTGTGAAGAAATTAATATAAATAGAGATTAAATGCTGTGAAATTTTTTGTATTTTTATGCTACCAATAGTTTTTGTTCACCCAATTATACTTTTATCAAATTATCTAATATGCTAAATAACAACTTTCCTCAATTCAAATGACCAAAAAAGTAATAAAGTAGATTAAAAAGTTAAAAAGTCTCTCACGCAGCTGAGACATAAAGTTCTCACAGCATTATAAGCAATCATATTTAGGATTCTTGTGTTAGTTTTGATTGACGGCTCCTTTGTGCATCATATCAGTTTTTCAGACTTTATCATTGTTATGACCAAGTGGGTAGCTAAAGACTAAAACAAAGGACAGAGGACGTCAAAAACGAATGAGGAAAAAGTGCATGCACAACTACAAGTACCAAAGATTAGACGGGGTTAGAACAGATAACAAACAGCAGATGGTTCAGTGACACTGGGCAAGAAATGCTCAAGTTTGTGTGTTGAACTGTGAGGTTGCTATGGTGAAAATGCTTGGCTTAAGTGTTAGCAAGGGCAGAGTGTGTGTGAATTGTGACTGTATGTTGCCATAGAAGTGGAAGGTGACTGGACTGAATGGCTTTAGATACACAACACCACATAACTCAACACATTAATGCACTACTAACAGAAAAAGAAAAAAAAAAACCTAAGTGAGCTAATGTCTGATTTTTCCTTGCGTAGTTCTAGCAGCAATCCAACCCCTTTTAACAAAAGAAGGTGGAGCTAGAAAAACTAAAGTTACATAATAAAACTTCAACGGGACTACTGTTACCTAATTTTCTCCATATGTAAATTACGTAGAAAAACGACAGTGATTTACTTTAAAATGTTTGTATTGCAAATCAGAGTCGAAATGTTTGAAAAATCCAGCTCACTACTATGAATGGAGCACATGACGTGGATGAAATGAAGAGGAGGACTGAATCAAAGCTCGCTGTGTAAGCGTAGACAGGAAGTCTTCGTCATAAACCCGGTGGTTGCTAGGCAGCGTAAAAACAATAAGCAACAATAGTAAATGTTACAGGAATACCCTCTTCTGACTGTTGAGACAAGTCTGATTAAGATATTTTATGCTTTGTAAACAAATGTGATCTCACTGCTTCTCAACATTTGAAAATAGGAATCCAAAACTAATTTTAGATTAGATATGGGAAAAACATTCTGTGGTCATGTCACTGTTAGTTGCTAGATTATAGGGGTTTAACCATGAGATGGGAAAATATGACTATCTTCTAATGATGTAGAAATGAACAATTGTACACCGCCCAGCCGCCCTTCTCAGACTTATTATTGCATAAAAGACAGTCAAGACTAGACAATACAGCTTGAGAAGTTTCATAGGGTTTAGCCGGTTAGCATGATCCGGTTAGCTCTTGCTGGTAGATGACATAACTACCATCTGGGTCCAAAAGCTTCTTTCTCCGCTGAAGAGTCATTGGAAAAAATAATATTTTTCAAGCAAAATGCATCCGTTTTCCAAACAGCTTGTCCTATGTAGATTCACAGGAATGCTGGAACTTACTATACACTATATTATAGTGGTTGTTTAATGGAACAGTATGGTTATGGATATGGTTCAAATGAAATTAAATTCAATATTAGGATTTTTAAATATTTAAGAAATGTTTTTATTACATAATGTAAAAAAAAAAATGAAAATAGAACATCGTTATTATAAATAATTATAGGGTAATTTTAATTATTGCCAAAAACGGAAATTGTTTGCTTGGAGTTTTCAGTGAAAATTTATAGGTCAGAGAAAGTATTACTCAGCACTGGTCATTGTGTGCCTATGTCTTAAGCTACTATTAATGTTCTGTTTACCTGTTCACACCAGCAGACCACACCTGCTGTCAAGTATGTTTTTAAGGCCCTTTTTATAAAAAACCTTAATTATTATTATGTTTCATCTCGTAATTCTTTTTTAAACTGCACCTATTTAAGGTTTACACTTATCTTGTCTACCTGTCGTAACACGGACATCTCTGGACCTGTTTTATTTGGAAAAAGCACTGACTTAATGAGTGAGTAATTGCTTAACATGATATTGAACAAGTAGGTAATTGCTAACTGAAGTAATGATATCCGAATGAGTAGTAAATGGCCATGAGCTATTGGCAGTGAACCGGTGTACCTGCCGTATTAAAACAAATCCATTCATTCAAGAAGTCTTAATGTCCTGCCTGGAGCTGCAATAATATTCAAGCACCTATAAATCTGTCTCACTCTTTTTAATCTTGCTCTTCCTAGTGTCTGTCTTGTGCATTTTTATAGAATGAATCACATATTGTGAAAAAAGCGAACCTTGTCGTGTAATGTCTTTTGGTCAGATTTGATTGCTTAACCATTCCATCTGTTTTTAATTCAGTGGCCTTTTGAAATGGTGTATAAATGTCAGAAATGCTCATAAAATAAAGAAAAAAGTCTTTAAGGGTAGATTTGCTTAGTTTTTGTACAGACCATACTTTCTAAAGTCTAAAAACTTTATTGTCCGGAGGAAAAAATAAACAGATGTTGACGGGACATGTTAGCACATTCATGGAGCAAGTTTTCACAAGTGGAAAATGCTTTTTTGATAATTATTTGATTTATTTATTTATATAAAATGTGCCATTTAGTATAAACGTTCTAAAATATCTGTGATTTAATAGATTTTCTTCAATATTTAAGCAGAAAAAAAATTGTGTTAAACAGCAAAGTAATATACAAAAATGTTAAACAAAGGTTCTGATTAATATAAATTACTGAATTAGATAAAATAGCAAATATAAAATACATATGACAACTTGGCCCAACCTATGGAGCCTGTAAAGGGACAGGGTACTGGGAAAAATATGGCGTGAGATAACCAATATTTTAAAATATCTCTCACAAAACTTTTGCATTTTCCCGAGAAACTTTGGGTTCACTCGCAAAACTTTCATGATCTCTCGCAAAGATAATTGCATTCGCTCACACAACTTTTGCGTTCTCTCACAAAAATAATTACACTGACCAAAATTATAAATGCAACACTTTTGTTTTTACCCCCATTTTTCATGAGCTGAACTCAAAGATCTAAGACTTTTTCTATGTACACAAAAGGCCTATTTCTCTCAAATATTGTTCACAAATCTGTCTAAATCTGTGTTAGTGAGCACTTCTCCTTTGCCGAGATAATCCAGGTGTGGCATATCAAGATGCTGACAGCATGACAGCATGATTATTGCACAGGTGTGCATTAGGCTGGCCACAATAAAAGGCCACTCTAAAATGTGCAGTTTTATCACACAGCACAATGCCACAGATGTTGGAAGTTTTGAGTGAGCGTGCAATTGGCATCCTGACTGCAGGAATGTCCACCAGAGCTGTTGCCTATGAATTGAATGTTCATTTCTCTACCATAAGCCATCTCCAAAGGCGTTTCAGAGAATTTGGCAGTACATTCAACCGGCCTCACAACCGCAGGCCATGTGTAATCACACCAGCCCAGAACCTCCACATCCAGCCATCTTCACCTCGAAGATCATCTGAGACCAGCCACCCGGACAGCTGCTGCAACAATCGGTTTGCATAACCAAAGAATTTCTGCACAAACTGTCAGAAACCATCTCAGGGAAGCTCATCTGCATGCTCGTCGTCCTCATCGGGGTCTCGACCTGACTGCAGTTCGTCGTCGTAACCGACTTGAGTGGGCAAATGCTCACATTCGATGGCGTCTGGCACTCTAGATGGACAGGTTGACGGATGAATCCCGGTTTTCACTGTACAGGGCAGATGGCAGACAGCGTGTATGGCGTCGTGTGGGTGAGCGGTTTGCTGATGTTAACGTTGTGGATCAAGTGGCCCATGCTGGCGTTGGGGTTATGGTATGGGCAGGCATATGTTATGGACAATGAACACAGGTGCATTTTATTGATGGCATTTTGAAGGAAGATTAATTGAGATACCGTGACGAGATCCTGAGGCCCATTGTTGTGCCATTCATCCACCACCATCACCTCATGTTGCAGCAAGATAAACCTGTGAGGTGGATGGATTATCTCGGCAAAGGAGAAGTGCTCACTAACACAGATTTAGACAGATTTGTGAACAATATTTGAGAGAAATAGGCCTTTTGTGTACATAGAAAAAGTCTTAGATCTTTGAGTTTAAAATGGGGGCAAAAACAAAAGTGTTGCGTTTATCATTTTGGTCAGTGTACATTCTCTCACAAAACTTTTGTGTTCTCTAGAGAAACTTTGCGGTCAGTTGCAAAATTTTGCAATCTCTCGCAAAACTATTAGTTTTTTGTAATTATTAATTATTATACAATTATTAGTTGTTATTTTATATATATATATATATATTGTGACGAGTATCTCCGGGCTCATCAGCGTCGCCCTGGTAACCAACGATTGTCAGCTGCACACCACCATCACCGGCTGATCGGTCACGGCTGCTTTCCAATCAGGACCTGCCTACAAAAGACGCTGAAACACGCTACCAAGTCAGACTTGGATCTCACACATGCTGGACGCTACTAACTCATTTTCTCTCTTTGCCAGAAAGCAGCGAGTGACCGACAGCTCACTGGAGCACGACACGGACACCCACTTTCGAGCACAAGGACCGAGACGGAGCACCAGCCACGCCAGCACCCCACGTCTTCTTTCTGCACCTGTTTTCACGAAGTATTATAATAAAATCCACCCTCCGGGGGTTTTTCACTCAGCTCTCTCTGTCGTGTGATTCTTCAGCCCGTGACACTGGTGGAGAATGCGGGCAGATTAAAGGAAGAATCACCGGCAAGTGAGAGTCCGACACCCCACTAAAAACTTTTTTTTCCTCTCTCTCTCTCTCACTCACCGTTTAGAGAATATCGGCGCGCGCTCTTCCCTGAAGATGGAAGACCTTCTCCAGCGCCTCACCGAAGTTAGTATCCGCCAGCAGCAAATTGTGGAACATCTGGCCACTCGGCAGGGCCGCACCGAAGAAGAACTCGCTGCCATCCGTGCCCAACGTGCCCAGCCCGTTCCACCACCGAATCCCCGTGTGCAAGCCACCCAGCTCCTGTCGAAAATGACCGCGTTTGATGACGTTGAAGCTTTTCTGCAACTCTTCGAGACGACGGCTCTCCGCGAAGGCTGGGCAGAGGGAGACTGGGCGTCGGCGCTGGCACCCCTCTTAACCGGAGAAGCGCAGCGAACATACTTCACGCTTCCTCCGCGGACTGCGGCGGATTACAAGGAAGTCAAACGGGAAATCCTGGCAAGACTTGGTCTTTCCCCGATTTGTGCAGCGCAACAGTTCCACGAATGGGAGTACAAAGTCCGCGTGCCAGCCCGCGCCCAGGCAGCTGAGTTGTCGCGCATCGCCCAACACTGGTTGCTCGAGGGAGAGACCACGGCAGAGCAGGTGGTGGAACGAGTGGTCATTGATCGCCTCCTCCGCGCGCTGCCGCGCTCCCAGCGTCAGGCAGTCGGGATGAAAAATCCTACCACCATCTTGGAGCTTGTGGAGGCGATCGAGCTGGCGGATGCTATGTACCATCGAGAGGCTGGGGAAAGAGCGCCGCCATTCCCTCGGAGGGTGGGCCAGGAGCGACGCGCGCCGGAGGGCACCCCGCGCACAGTAAGCAGACCGGCGATTCCCTCTCCTCCGGACGAGCCCATGCCCACCGCCGAATCTGCGCCTCCACCCCGGACCTGGCTGGCGGGTTGCATCGTACATCAAGACCCACCACCGGCAGCTCCGGCCGCGGAGGTTAAGGTGAACGGGAAACCCATGCGGGCGCTTCTAGACTCCGGCAGTGCGGTCACCCTCATTCAGTCCCGGCTGTGTCCGCCCCAACCCGGCCAGAAAACCTTCCTACCTATCACGTGTGTACACGGGGACACACAACAGGTTCCCGCTCGCCGAGTGACCATCTCCGCTAAACCTGGTACCTGGTCTGTCGAGGCTGGGTTGGTGAAAGACCTCCCGGTGGCCGTACTGCTGGGAAGAGACTGGCCCGGCTTCGAGCGCCTGCTCACCACTGTCACCCAACCCGCCAGCCCGAGAGGGAATCGCCGACTTCGCAGCCGGCCCTTGGGTCCCCGTCGCCGGCCAGCCCTGCTTGCTTCGGACAGCGGGAGGGATGGTGAGTCCCCCTCTCATAACACTAATCCTTTCTTTGATGTGTTCCAGCAGGTTGTCGGAGGGGGCTCATTTGGAAAAGAACAGCGGGAGGACGATCGCCTTAAACATTGCTGGACACAAGTGAGGCGCATCGACGATCAGGACGTCCTCCCATCGCCCCATCCTCTCCCGCATTTCATCGTCCGAAGCAGTCTGCTATACTGTGTCGCTCAGCGAAGGGGGGAGGAGAAGGAACTGCTGGTCGTCCCGAGGACGAAGACCGAAACGATTCTGGAATTAGCTCATGCGCATCCAATGGCAGGTCACCTAGGGGTAACGAACACTCTCCAGCGGATCCGCGATCGCTTCCACTGGCCGGGCATGGAGGCCGACGTCAGGGGATTCTGCCAAGCCTGCCCGACCTGCCAAATCACGACCCCTAGGACTCCTCCCCCCAGCCCGCTCATCCCTTTACCCATCATCGAGGTGCCCTTCGAGCGCATCGGATTGGATCTGGTAGGGCCGTTGCCTAAGTCTGCCCGGGGACATGAACACATCCTAGTCATCGTGGACTACGCCACCCGGTACCCAGAAGCGGTTCCCCTACGGAAGGCCACGGCGAAGTCCATCGCGCAGGAGCTGTTTCTGTTGGCAAGCCGGGTCGGCCTCCCGGCTGAAATTCTGACCGACCAAGGAACCCCATTCATGTCCCGGCTAATGGCTGATCTTTGCAGGCTGCTGCGGGTAAACCAGTTGAGGACCACAGTCTACCACCCACAGACGGATGGATTGGTCGAACGTTTTAATCAAACCCTCAAACAGATGCTTAGACGAGTGGCAGCGGAGGACAAAAGGGACTGGGACCTCATGATCCCCTACGTTATGTTCGGCATCCGCGAAGTCCCCCAAGCCTCAACTGGTTTCACCCCCTTCGAGCTCCTGTTTGGCCGTCAACCTCGGGGGCTCCTGGACGTAGCCCGGGAAGCTTGGGAGCAGCAGCCTGCCCCCCACCGCACGGTCGTCGAGCACGTACGACAGATGAGGGAGAGAATCGACCGGATCATGCCGTTAGTCCGGGAACACCTCAGCAAAGCTCAGCAGGCCCAACAACGCCACTACAACCGGGCAGCACAACCACGGGAATTCCAACCAGGAGATCGTGTCATGGTCCTGGTCCCCACTTCGGCCTGCAAATTCCTGGCCTCATGGCAAGGGCCCTATACAGTGATCGAAAAGATTGGCCCCGTGACATATCGGGTGAGACAACCAGGTAAACGACGAACCGAGCAGTTATATCATATTAACCTGCTTAAAAAATGGACCGGGACCCGGGACCAACTCGCCGCCCTAAGTCTCACTGATCCCGTGGTTGTGGACGTAAATCCCCACCTGTCAGCTGCCCAGAAAGCTGAGCTTCAACATCTAGTCGGTCAGTTCTCGGATGTGTTCTCCACTCGCCCTGGGCAGACCAACGTCATCCAACACGACATCAGGACGCCCCCTGGAGTGATCGTCAGGCAACGGCCCTATCGAGTCCCGGAAGCTCGGCGGCAGGCTATAGAGGAAGAGGTTCAAGAAATGCTGAAGTTGGGAGTAATCGAGCCATCACGCAGCCCTTGGTCCAGCCCCATTGTGATGGTACCCAAGCCGGATGGCACCCTCCGCTTCTGCAACGACTTCCGACGGCTGAATGAAGTCTCCGAGTTCGACAGCTACCCCATGCCTCGGGTCGACGAGCTGTTAGATCGCTTGGGGAGGGCCCGGTACATCTCCACGCTGGACCTAACAAAAGGCTACTGGCAAGTACCTCTTACTCCTACCGCTAAACTAAAGACTGCCTTCTCTACCCCTAGTGGCCACTGGCAGTACCGGACCCTCCCGTTCGGCCTCCACGGGGCCCCCGCGACGTTCCAGCGTATGATGGATATCATCTTGCGGCCCCATCAATCATACGCTGCGGCATACCTGGACGACGTGGTGGTCCACTCTGAGGCATGGGAGGAACACCTGGAACGTCTGCGGAGGGTGTTTTCGGAGCTCCGGCGGGCTGGACTAACCGCCAACCCCCGCAAATGCCACCTAGCGCTCTCAGAAGCCAAGTACCTGGGCTTCCAAGTTGGACGGGGCCTCATCCAGCCACAAGAAAAGAAGATCGAGGCAATCCGCATAGCTCCTCAGCCCTCAACGAAGACCCAGGTACGAGCTTTTTTGGGGTTGGCGGGGTACTATCGCTGTTTTATTCCCAACTTCTCCTCTTTAGCCGCCCCTCTGACAGACCTGACCAGGAAGGGGCAGCCAGAGAAGATACAATGGACCTCAGCGGCCGAGGAAGCCTTCGTCCAGCTCAAGGTGGCCTTAACGTCCTCACCCGTGCTCCGGGCGCCGGATTTCAGCTGCCCCTTCCTGCTGCAGACGGATGCCTCCGACACTGGATTAGGAGCTGTTTTATCGCAAATCCAGGAAGGTGAGGAGCATCCTGTCCTTTATATTAGCAGAAAGCTGTCCCCCGCCGAGAGAAACTACGCCACCGTCGAGAGGGAAGCCCTGGCCGTCAAGTGGGCAGTCTTGGAGTTGCGGTACTACCTCCTAGGCCGCAAGTTCACCCTGGTAACCGACCACGCCCCCCTGCAGTGGATGGCCCGGGCCAAGGAAACCAACGCCAGGGTGACTCGCTGGTTCCTCGCACTCCAAGACTTCCACTTTGAAGTTCGCCATCGTGCCGGGGCCACCAACAACAACGCCGACGGACTCTCTCGGATCTGGACAGCTTATGCAGGTCTGTCAGGGGCCATTCCCCACCCACCCCATTCTTCACCCCTTCTGTCCCCATTCATTTCTAGGACCAGGACAACGCTTAGGGGGGGGGAATGTGACGAGTATCTCCGGGCTCATCAGCGTCGCCCTGGTAACCAACGATTGTCAGCTGCACACCACCATCACCGGCTGATCGGTCACGGCTGCTTTCCAATCAGGACCTGCCTACAAAAGACGCTGAAACACGCTACCAAGTCAGACTTGGATCTCACACATGCTGGACGCTACTAACTCATTTTCTCTCTTTGCCAGAAAGCAGCGAGTGACCGACAGCTCACTGGAGCACGACACGGACACCCACTTTCGAGCACAAGGACCGAGACGGAGCACCAGCCACGCCAGCACCCCACGTCTTCTTTCTGCACCTGTTTTCACGAAGTATTATAATAAAATCCACCCTCCGGGGGTTTTTCACTCAGCTCTCTCTGTCGTGTGATTCTTCAGCCCGTGACAAATCGACAGCACACCCACATGGAAAGAACCTATATGAGGATATATATGCATATATGAAACCTATATGCAGTATATATGCACATACTGTATATGATAATATATATGCTGCATATATGCGTATATATGCCACATATAGGCAAAATTGAGGTGCATATATGTGCATATACAGGCCATATAGGTCTCCTGTATTGCTTTTTTATATCCACAAAAAAGCCCTATATGTACATACAAGATATGTCTCCTATATAGCTCATGGCAGGATCTGGTCATTTTAGCTCATATCTCACTTTGGCAACTGTCATACATGATGCCTAGCTCATATTTTCTATTATCAAGGTAATAACTAAGAACCAACTAAAAAAAAAAAAAAATGCAAAAAACTTATGTGCGAACAGGTGAAATTGGTATCACATGTAATTGGCGTGTTATGGAAATTTACCCACACGGAAATAACGTATATAAACATATATGTTTTAATATAGGTTTTGATATAGTTTTTTAATATATGTGACATATATAAATTTGGCCGTTTCCTATATTATATGTACATATATGTACATATATGCACATATATGTACATATAATAAAATGGCCGTTTTCCTATAAAAGGGCCATATATGTACATATATGCACATATATATGTCATTTTATATATGTCACATATATTAAAAACCTATATCAAAACCTATATTAAAACATATATGTTTATATAGGTTATTTCCGTGTGGGCAATTCCGTCCATCCCGCCTTCACTAACTTTAAGTTAATCAACAACGAATTGTGACTACCGGGGAAAACGGGACATCTGGTGACTCTAGCCCTAGCCCTTCAGGTGCTGAGGCCATTGTCTCAGATTGCAAGTTCGCGTTTTGGTAGGCTGTCTTTCCATTGCGGCTGCCATACTGAGACTAGACATGCAAACGCCCCTTATCCAATGCAACTATTTCCGCATTCTACTTGTTACGGCTTGGGAGTTTCCGGTTAGCGTTCAGCGCATCTACATACAGACAGTTTCTCATTAGAACGCAGATTATTACTACATTTTAGGGCTGGCATTTCTTTAAAAAAAAAAACAATGACTTATATTCTTATTACTTATATTCTTATTATTAAAAACAATTACTTATATTCTTATATTAACTCTCATTTCATTAGGCGTTTAAGTCAGCTAGATGATTACAGCGCATTGAAAATGTACATGACCGGAAATAACTGAGCCGTAAGATTTCAAAACGGAAGTGCGTCACGAGGCTCAGTGCAAGTAGTCCATTGCAACCTAACGACCGAGATGCACATTTTGAAAGAGGACGGTAAGCCTATAGGATGTATTTTCAATGTCCGCTAGTCCTCAAATAACATTGTTGTCCCGTCTCGTCTTGTTAACGAAGAGGCGGCATAAATGTTGCCATACTTTTTATCATCAGATATTAGTTTTAGCTCGTCAATGTCTCGTCTTCATCACAGAAAAAATGTTTGTTAACGAATGTGTTTCGTCGTCATCTTCGTTGACGAAATTAACACTTCGCTCGCTAAACATTTGTGATCTCTTGCAAAGATAATTGCTCTTGCTCGCAAAACTTTTGTGTTCTCTTGCAAAGATAATTACATTGTCTTGCAAAACTTTTGCATTCTCCCATGAAACTCTGCGTTCGCTCGCAAAACTTTCACATTCTCCTGTGAAATTTTCCGTTGACTCGCAAAACTTTTGCGTTCTCTAGCAAAACTTTCATGTTCACCCATGAAACTGTTTCCTCGCAAAACCTTCGCGATTGCGTGTTCCACCCTGTATTTTTCTCACCGCCATGTCCCTAAACTCTGTTTCTCTGTATCTAGAAACCTGACATTTCTAGAAGAAAAGAAAGTAAGATTCCTGACTTTTTAGTTCAAATCCACCTTCAGAATATAGCTGAACCTGGCCTCTCAAATCTGTATGTGTGTGTGCGTTTTTATTTCTATTGAGTTCAGTAGTAAATCTGTTGCAATTATGGGTGTGCCTGCAACACATAAAAAGCAGATCTGTGAACACTAGGAGGTATGATTGCTGCTGTTTATATGAGCACCCTCATTGTTAGAAGGTATTCTATGCTGGTTCACAGCATTTTCAGAAGTTGCCAACTTGTTGACAGTGAGTAATGAGATACTCCACAGTGAGTTTCTTAAGCCAACACCCATCCACTATAAGAAGGCATACTCATGTTATGAGGTACAGAAGGAGCGGAAAAGAGGCATGTAGAGACAGAGCCATTTATACGCTTCTTCCACTCCTTGGCCAAAAAAAAAAATTAAATAAGGAAGAATGGAAAATAAACACTGAGTAGTTACAAAATGTATCCAGCTCAGTGCTGCACACATAATTTATGCAATTGCTACCATAGTTAAAATAAGTAGTTTAGTAGGCTCCTAGTATAGGCCCTCCAACTAAAATTTCCACCTAATGTTTTGTTGTGTGAAAAATTACAGATGATTTCATTGAGATTTAGGGTGTTTCTGGATCCACCTATTGCACATTGATGGTCACGATGAGTGTTGTGAGAAAAGGCCTGCCTGTGCTCATGCACCTATGATATCTTTTTGTGTAGGTGTGATACCTATCATGATGACCTTCAAAAAAAAAAGCTAGACAATAGCAACTTCGGGTGGATGGTATGTGTGTAATTTGTGACATTCAATTTTAATTCGTTGCTTCTTAGGAAGGCTTAGTTCTGCTGAAATGGAACGGGTGTAGCAGATCATGGGAGTGGGCTTCAGTACACCTCTGCATATTCTAAAAATACAGACCCGACTGGTTTCATCCATTTCATCCAAGTCTCTTCTTCAGAAACCTGACATGTGAAACTTTGCCTATTGTGTACAAAGTTTTGCTGTTTGCAGTAAATGTAAGTTGGATCCAGTTTGTTGAAGCCGGTCTTCCTTCTTAAGAAGTCCCAGACATGTCTTTACAAAATGTTGTTTTAGCATGATACTGCCTAAATTTCAACATAGCCCATTTTCATGCCCATTTACTAAATACTAGATAGCTTAACCCTGCTGATTCTGGTCAAATAGCTTAAAGGCAGTCTTATATGCAAAACAGACATACCACAGCAAAGTCCCCCAGGCAAGAGAACAGGTCTCTAAAAGATTTAGCAGCAGATAGTCTCCTTGTTCTTTCCTTAATGTTTTTTGTGATCCATTCTGAAAATGTAAAAGATCTGATTGTAGTGTTACAAAGTAATTAATTCTTTATATTGCTGCAACACAGAAATGCTTAACGTAAAATAACAAGTCCTTTTCAAGGTGGCTTGAAATGAAATATTGAATGCATCGTCAATGAAAAGAACAATGAAAAAGTAATAACAATCCCATCCCCCCATGCATATTAAAAATTCAGATTAATGAATGCTCTGTTCAGTTGCGTTTTTGTTCTGCTGACTTTTGTTTTGCACACTTTTAAAATGCAGACAGATGTTAAGTATGTTTCTCTTTTCAGTCCCCTTTTTGACTGGACCTAATACAATTAAATACAAACTTTCAACTTCATTTTATCAGATCTAGACTAGGGGGTGCCATTAAAATACATATCAGAAGATGTTCTGTTCTGCTCTGCCACTGTTTGGTCTGCAAATATGGTGCTCATCTAAAAAATGATTCCACCCTGGTGACTGACAGGTGGCCTGGCCACATACCTTACAGTCTTTGTGTGAAGAATGTGACAATGTACATGTGAATTGAAATAAAACTGTATTCAAGTGTGGATCCAGTGCTATATGGTAATCCATATGTTAGTTATTTCAAAGGTTTATTTTCAGTGCAGAAAGTCAGTTGATGATCCAAACAAAGGGTGTGTCAGTTCTTGTCATCAGTTCTTAAACTGGGAATGTGCCAGACGCTACAGATCTGTCATCATCGAACATTTCGCTTTCAAACATGGATAAATGCTATGTTTATGTGAAAATCTAAATTATTATTTAGTAACATTAATGTCATCGTCCTCGTAAATATTTGCGTATTCTCACAATATACTAATATTTGCATATTCATACTCAGAATACACTACTGCATTGCAATAATACCAAGGTGCCAAACCCTGTTATGTTACTAGGAGCAAATGACATCCACTTTGGAAAATATGCATAATACACCTTAACACCAAATCAGATAAACACGAATATGTGCACATGAATAGTGCATGAACGAGTCTGCATACTGCAGACGCTCCGGCCACTCCATTGTCTGATTACTGTAATGGTTTGCTGCCCTAAACCCTCTCCACAATGTCCCGGAGATCCAGCCCGGACATGCATTTTCTTGCCTTTCCTTCCCTTGCACGTCTGATGTGCACGCCATTGCTAGAGACATAGCCGGAGCATATTACTCATCACAGACACTCACACAAAGCAATGATTGCAGTACAATGAATGATCTCACACGTTTCACACCTGTGTTACACTATCATAGTGTCATGACTGTTGTAATGCCCGCAAGTGCTGGCTGTGCCACCCAACAGTCGGCTTATCATGTTGACCTGAACTACAAATGAGAAATGGTCTAAGTATGCAGGGCGTGGGAACGTCGTAGGAGCGATCCTGAAGAAGTTTCCAGGTAGAGCTAAGCATACTGTATTTTTGTGGCAACACCACTTTGCTCCACCTCAAATATACACACTTATGTGTACACACATATGGTGGCGTTTAGAATCATAAAACACACAAGCTGCGTTAGCTACTGTGCAGAAGTGTGTGTGCACATTTTCCAGTATCAAAACGGACGGAAACTGCGTCCGCTGTTCTTTTTTTTTTCCCTTGTAAATCTCAACAATGCAACTCTTCAGCTCACAGGGGGAAAAAAAGCCCTACCGGTTCCAAACACTGGCAAAAGTAGATGGAAAAAAGCCATTCATAAATGTGAAAGTTGCTTCGCGCCCCACCCTGCTGAAAAGAGCAGAGGTTAACTCACGCTCTACAGCTGCCCAGCCAACCAGATACTAAGGCAGAAACACACCCGCTGGCAGCCTGTGAGAGCAACACTGTCTTTTCTTTCTTTTTTCTAAGTTTCTACTGGAATGTCTGTCCTCAAGTCTCTGCCTCTCCTGGTTTCTCACTCCTCCTGAGGCAAAGCCTGAGGCTGGGTGTGACACCATTTATCTTGCCACTTTCTCTATACCTGTCTAACAGGTAGGGTGTGTGTGAGAGAGCATCTGCATGCGAGGGTATGTGTGCGAGCGGGCGGCTCCGCCTCCTGAGCATGTGTATAAAAACCGTCAGCCAGCTGCAGAGAGACACGCAGAGGGACTTTGACTCTCCTTTGTGAGCAACCTCCTCCACTCCTCTCTCAGAGAGCACTCTCGTACCTCCTTCTCAGCAACTCAAAGACACAGGCACCATGTCAAGCAGGTCTATCACCTACACCAGCGGTGGCTCCATGAGGAAGTCCGGCTACTCCAGCCAGTCAGCCTACGCACTTCCCGGCGGCTCTAGCAGGGTCAGCAGCGTCACCACCGTCAGGAGATCTGGCGTGGGTGCCGGTCCAGGCTTCGGCGCAGGATTCGGTTCTGGAGGCGGCAGCTACAGCTTCAGCAGCAGCAGCATGGGTGGAGGCTACGCTGGTGGCATTGGTGGAGGCTACGGTGGAAGCATTGGTGGAGGTTTCGGTGGTGGCTTCGTTGCACCTCCCATCACTGCTGTCACTGTCAACCAGAACCTGTTGGCCCCCCTCAACCTGGAAATTGACCCCACGATTCAGGCTGTCCGCACTCAGGAGAAAGAGCAGATCAAGACCCTCAACAACCGCTTCGCCTCCTTCATTGACAAAGTAAGTATTCATGCATCCAAACTCTCTTAAA
Organism: Labeo rohita; assembly: GCF_022985175.1. NCBI lineage: Eukaryota > Metazoa > Chordata > Actinopteri > Cypriniformes > Cyprinidae > Labeo > Labeo rohita. The sequence goes on along the minus strand of NC_066874.1, from coordinate 24,597,476 downwards.
ATATCTGTCTTTTACATACTATGCAAATATATAATGATATTGCTGTGCACACTGCCTGCAGTGCATTCAAATACAGAATACTCATTTTATTACTAAGTGCGCCCTTTGAACCAGTGACTCTTAACACTGGATGCCTTTAGTATTACTACACACCATAATAGCTTGCAGCTGTAAAAAACCTGAGTGACACATAAAAATGTTTTCTCTTGCACAACAGCTTTCTGTAAGCATATCTGCAAGCTAAGTGTTTTTCTTAGATGTAAAAGTTACTTACCAGAGCCAGTCAGTACTACTCTAAGCAAAGTAGTAGCAATAGGCTAATTACCTAAAGTAAATGTTAAATCATTTGTACTAAAACTCTAAGTATGGCTTTAGCCTTGGAAAAAAGTCCTCAAAACCCATGACTGAGGCTATCCAAATATGGGTGGAGTTTAGGTAATAACCTAGCAACCATGTGAGTCATAGATACACACATACTGTATATAGCGAGCACTAGAGGAAACCAGTGTGAGTGTAGTCCAAAGTCTAGACTTTATTACACCACAAAAAAACTGGACAGCTATGAAACCAGAATTGTAATTCAGAAACATTTGTGCTTTGCATTTTTTATTTCATTCTCTATCTAAAACATCAATGAAAAGCTTTAGCTTTAGTATGTTACACCCATATTTGGCTGCAAACAAAGACTTCACAACTTTCTGAGCTAATGTGGACAGAAGACACACCCTGAAGGCCATGCAGTCAGCATATACACACACACCTTTATTTTTTAGTGCCTGTGGGAGAATTTGCAGTAGGTAGTGTGTGACAAGGATGAGTCATCTGGACCATAGACACCAGATGCTCCAAACTTTTACTCTGCTTTATAGCCCGCTAGCAGGTCAAAGACTATGCCAGTAAATGCCTTTGAAGTTTTTCTGAGGTATAAGATAAGAAGGAAATGTAAATCATTGTTAGTGTGAGATAGTTAAACAAAGATGAGGGAAAAGTGCACGAATATTTCCAGGATGCATACATTTAGAAAAAAAAGTATAAAGACTTAAAGTTAAGACAGGTGCTGTCATATATGGCTGATCTCCAAAGACCACACACAAAACCTACATTAGGGTGTGGCGGGTAGGTCTTGTTTCTCTGATGTTGTTGTGCACTTTTTATCTGTGAAGCAATGCAAGTTTGGGGCGAGGCCATTACTGGAAGTTTTTTCCAGTCTAGGAGTTTGTAGCTTGTGTGCAGCACTGCCACACCCAGTCAGTCCACTTTCACCTTCCCCTCCCCCCTTCCCTCACTCCACCCTGCAGAAAAATGCCTGCTAAAATGACTCATGGCCATTTGTATTCCCTTAAACAATGCTTCCAGAGAGCACACACAAAGAGACTACAAAGGAGTCATACAGGATGGACAAAACCATCAATCTGCTTATTCATTCATTCATTCATTATTTTATTTCAAAATGCTTTCTTAACTTTAAGCAGTTTGAAAGTGAAAACCATCGCATAAGAATACTAATGTATTTCTTGCCTTCTCCAGGTGCGTTTCTTGGAACAGCAGAACAAGATGCTGGAGACCAAATGGAGTCTCCTCCAGGAACAGACCACCACACGCTCCAACATCGACGCCATGTTCGAGGCCTACATTGCTAACCTGCGCAGACAGCTCGATGGGCTCGGAAATGAGAAGATTAAGCTGGAAGGAGAGCTGAAGAACATGCAGGGCCTGGTTGAGGACTTCAAGAACAAGTGAGTTGTAACTTTGAAACGGAATGATCTGATGGAAAAAACTTAAAAATAAAAACCGAAGACTTACTCATGTTTCCTTTCTCTTAACAGGTACGAAGATGAGATCAACAAGCGTGCCTCAGTAGAGAATGAGTTTGTTCTCCTCAAGAAGGTAAAGACCATTTGTCTTTTTCTTTTAAAGTCCTCCTTTCTTTTTGTATCAGCAGCGGGGTATAATGTCCTCTCATTGTCTTTCAGGATGTTGATGCAGCTTACATGAACAAGGTTGAGCTTGAGGCCAAGGTTGATGCTCTTCAGGATGAGATCAACTTCCTCAGGGCAGTCTATGAGGCTGTAAGTATTCTGTTGTGTTTGGCCAACCAAAACTTGTTAGCATTGAATCCTAGGACATTTATTGATGGTTTGTTCTGCATTTGCAGGAACTGCGTGAGCTTCAGTCTCAGATCAAGGACACATCAGTCATTGTGGAGATGGACAACAGCAGAAACCTGGACATGGACGCCATTGTGGCTGAAGTGCGCGCTCAGTATGAGGACATCGCCAACCGCAGCCGTGCCGAGGCAGAGAGCTGGTACAAACAGAAGGTGGGTCAAGCTCTTAAAGCTTCAACTCTTGAAGATCACCTCATCTGTGGCTACACAAATGCTCATTTCAATATGTGTTACAGTTTGAGGAGATGCAGACCTCTGCTGGACAGTACGGTGAGGACCTCCGCTCAACCAAGGCTGAGATTGCAGAACTCAACCGCATGATCGCCCGCCTCCAGAATGAGATTGATGCCGTCAAGGGACAGGTAATGACGAGCAAGCAAGCTTTGATGCATAAATAGTAAACATGCTGTTTATGTAAAGAAGCTGACTTATGTACGTTATTGTCATTTTAGCGTGCCAACTTGGAGGCTCAGATCGCTGAGGCTGAGGAGCGTGGAGAGCTGGCAGTGAAGGACGCCAAGCTCCGCATCAAGGAGCTCGAGGAAGCCCTCCAGAGGGCCAAGCAAGACATGGCCCGCCAGGTGCGCGAGTACCAGGAGCTCATGAACGTCAAACTGGCCCTGGACATTGAAATCGCCACCTACAGGAAGCTGTTGGAAGGAGAGGAGAGCAGGTAGGAACTGTCAAAAGAATGTTTCTTTGATATTTACACTCGCTAGACAACATCATTAAGGAAATTGTTGTCTTCCTTACTCTAGACTGTCCAGCGGTGGAGCTCAAGCCACCATTCACGTGCAGCAGACCAGTGGAAGTCTGTCATCCGGTAAATCTCTCTCTCTGAATCACCTTTATTATAATCTCATGTTGGATATGTGTCTAAACTTTCTTTCTATTGCAGGTTACGGTAGCAGCGGTGGATTCGGCTATGGCGGCGGTAGTTTCGGTGGCTCTTCAGGATTTGGTGGTGGATCGGGATACAGTGGTGGATCAGCGTACGGAGGTGGCACCATCAGCAAAAGCAGCGTCACCACTGTCAGCAGTAAGCGCTATTAAGGAGAAGCCCCACCAACCCATCCCTTCCCAGCATCCTATCTTCCTTACCTGCAACTAGATCACTCTGAACCTTCTTACAACTCGAACCATCTATGGTGCTATATTCTAGCCAGACAGCTATCCCCTGTTAATGAGGAGATGAGGACAATGATTTCTTTAACAAAAAATACATTTTAGGTTGTTCTGTGCATTGATGGTAGTTACCCATAACATGCATCTCTTGTCTGGTGGTGTCACTGCCATATTAAATCATCAACCCAACTACACTACAATGACACCAGAAAGAATGTAATGGAGAATCTGTGCTCCCAGTCACTGAATTGTTTTATTTCTGCACTGATCTGTATGGGGAAAGTGAGACTTGAATGAAATACATACACGTAGAAACCACTGAAGCCAATTAGGCCCATCACAACAATAGGATTTCAGTCTCATTAGCATAACCACAAGCAGTACCATGGTTTCACTGGATTGGGGATGTGCTATACAGGTCCTGAAAGTCCTGGTTGAATGTTTTGTGCTGTTCCAAGCTCCCTGCTGTATTTGTAATATGACTTTTGCCATTATGCAATGGCTGTCAGTGTTAGTTTACCTATTTGATGTAAAAACTGTCAGCCTGTAACTGATGACAATGACTTGTGGGCTTCCAATGTCCAGTTACCTCACATTCAAGGGAGATCTGTTACAGCAAAAAACAGACACTGTGGCATTTCTATGGACCGTCCATCCTAAACTTTGCGTACTTGCTGAGTAGAGCTTTATTTACTGTGTGGTGACTGTACTACCTTATACTTTCCCCTGTATTCAAACTACTTCCAGAGAATATTTTACAGTCCCTGTTATGGAAAAATGCAACAAAACTGAAACCATGTTCAACCAGATTTATTTTGTATTGATTGACTTGACATCAACTTAAAATCTGAATACAATAAATCTGAGTCTACAAGTTCTGTCTTGATTTGTCTTTCATTGAATTTGTTGTTTGAAATGTTGAAATGTTTCACCAACTATGGGCCGTTTTAACAAGAAAAAGCCACAGGAAGTATAGACAAAACTATTTAATAGGATTTAAACAGATACATTCAATATAATTACAATAAAGTTAATTCACTTTATGCTGAACATCTTGCAATGCAGAACTTACTTGCTTGCACACATAAAAGACTCCCTTATTCTTAGCATATAATTTTAGCTACATTAACTTTGATATCTAAATATTTTCTCCTCATAAACATTTTCAGGAACCCCTGTACAACCGCACTGCAAAATGCACTTATCTCTTAGCCTTTTTTTTAAAAATATTTATCATCATATTTAATGTGTGAAGTTGTCTGGATGATATATTTACATGGTGACGTTAAACAAATGTTAGCCCATAAATTAAACTTCCTTGGTCTCCAGTTGCTGAGGTGGGTAGCTGGCATTTTTATCTGGATTTTCAGTATTGGTCTGTGGAAATTCAGTATTGGTCTGTGGAAATTCATTGGCCTGTACCTCTTCTGTCGCAGTTCTAAATACACAAATATACACCATAATTGCTATTCCAACAACAGTTGTGAGAACACCTGCAATAATTGGCACTGGATTTGGAGGATTGTATACTGCAAAAGACAAACAGAAATGAACATCAGGTAAGTTAAAACAAAATAAACAATCTTGATATTTCCAATATGGTGGATATGAGTATTGTGGCAATAAGAAAACGTTGCTAATGCAGATTCTATATCTTGGTTTGCCAAGATAAAGCAAATAGCATTTGGAGTAAAAATTAGGTCTTTAAAAGCCTGAAGTGCACCAACATGAGGTTCAGATACAAAGTAGTAGCTCAGCACTGCCCCCTGGTGCTTGTCCTTTAAAATTCTGTATTAAACATTTTACATTAGAGGATAAGACTATCCCTGCGTCCCAGTGTTCATACCATCCATCATCTATAGAATAAGTGTGTCCCTAAGCTGATAAGAGTACGCCAAAAGTCCCCGGATGGTTTATTATTTTAGGTACATTTTTGAAGTGTGGATCCGTGCACACTCTAATGGCACAATCAATTGGCGAAGGATTCGTTTCAGAACTACAAACACGAATAAAAAGCGTTAAAAAACTACAAACATGGCGGATGTGCGCGACGACGGTTCGAGAGTTTTAGATAAAGGGATTTGAGTCCGTAATTATTAACATTTAAACTAGTAAAAAAAACAAAAAAACAATATATATATATATATATATATTAATTTATGTGTGTTATATTTCATCTGCAACAACGTGAACTTTTATAAACATCTAAACATCGGATGTAAACAACATCATCGAGTTAATGTACTGCTGAATATGTTGTTCTGCTAATTTATGCTGTCACAGGAAAAAACGTGTGGAATCTGCTAAAATCACATAGAGAAGGACTTAGTAAGCAGGAAAGTGTGCAATATTTGATAAGAACAAACGCAAATGTTATCAAGATTCTTGCCCTGGAAATCCTGGTTCAGTTTGGCCAACCACAAACACCTTTTGTTCCTCAGACAGTTTCTCCCGGTCCTACCAATTAGTACAGCCCAAAACATGGCAAAAATTGACCATTTTCAGCAGGAATAACCAGAAAAATATGCGAGCTTTTCGGTTCAGTGGCATTGTTTACGTTCTGGGCCACCAATATGTGTGATGTAATACTATGTCCCAAAGCTTCTAATTTTCTTCTATACACTTATAATGCATCAAAAATGTAGTTTGTTTATAGGCACTCACTGTAAATGATGACTGAATTGCTGGGTGGAGATGCTAATTGAATTTCTGAAGAACTAAAACGGAATACACATTCATACTCTCCTGGAGTCTTTGGCGCGTACTGTATGAAAGTTTCTGGGTTGCCTGGACTGTTGGATTTTTCACTCAAATAAGCACCATCCCTTCTAAGCTCCAAGTACCCCTAAAGAGGAAAGAAAAGTCACCTGCTGTATATGTACCAAAAACATAATTTGCAGTGCAATTGCAAAACAATTGAGTGTAACAGTAAAAGTGTGAATAAGGTGATTTACATAGTCTTGTGATTTTAAATAAGTTGAGTTGATGGAACAGGTGAATTTCACATCTTGTTTGTCTCTGACATACACTTTGGAATCATACCCATACGTATCCACAGACAGTTTAGGACGGGGCAATGCATCTGTCAAAGGGGAGAGTGAAAGGAAGACATTTATTAGAAAAATTAAAAGCATGAGGTGATTAGTCAGAGCTTTGTGGCTCAAAGGAGTAAAGAAGACACTGTTAAAATATTTTCTGGTAAAATGTCATTGCAATACTTTTGTACAATTAATCTCAAACTGTCTCACCTGAGCAAATAATATAGAGCACGCCTCTTTGTTTGCAATCTTCAATTTTCTTCACTGGACAATCTTTGATTTTTTCTTTCCCACTGCATCTGATGCCCCCAACTGTCTGTGTGAAATACCGTTTGTTATCTCCAGAACTCTCTTCCACTTCAGCACCTGCCCACATCCCAGTTCCCTGCACACCACTTCAGCTGTGGCAGCAGCGGCAGATGAATCGGCTTCAGCATCGACTTCCTTCTGACAAACAGGTTCCCACTTGCCTTTAAGCGTGGCATCCAGATATCCCAGACAGCTCTCTCCACGTGACTGCTCCCAGAGCCTGGGCTGAACCGGATGCTCTTCTAATGGAGCACAAAGGGAAAAAACACACCATGGCTTTAATAAATATACATACACACTTGAATGCATCACAAATAGTTTCTTTGAGACCAGAGGTTGCGTTAGACTTTAACATTGTCCGTCATTTTGACAGACAGGGTTGTAAAAATTTCGTCATAATCTATTATTACCCATCATTTTAATTTTCATATTTTAATTATAATAACACATTTAATTGCTTTTATTTTTGTTCACATTTTAATTTTTAATTATGAACCTACAGGATGATATAGGCTTATGCATTTATTTTGAAGAGAACAAAAGATTGTGTAACTTTTCATTTTCAACACCACACCCCGCAGTGGCAGCAATTTTAATATATTCTCATTTTTATGAACCAACATCGATTCGTAAATCCCAATCGATCTTTTGGTCTACGCTGGTTTCAGCTGATAAATGAACAGTACATAGTGCACCTCCCATCCAATAAATCGCAATATGCTAAGCTTTGTGTGTTTTGATATAAATATCTCCGATTTCAAATTCTGTCCATTTCATTAGGAAATTCAAACCATAAATACCGTTTTGGCACTCTTTAATGTGGCCTGATAGATCGTTGTAGCTTCTGGGTACTCGCCTGTATATAATCAAACGCGTAGCAAAACAACTGTGACAGTTTCGTTTTTGTTCTGGATCCAGTGCTCTGGTGCCACACTGGAGCGCACTCACCAACAACTGGACAGGGACGGGAATTACAGTTACAATTTACAATAGATCACCCTCAGTGTAATCTGTCAAAGTGACATATAGCCTTCAGATTTTTCCGTCACTGATTAGAAAAAATTCTGTTTCAATTTTCAGTTAACGCAAACTCTGTTCGAGACATCAGTGAAATGCATTGCTCCTCTGTACCTGGGAAGGCTTGCTCAATGTTAGACAGAGATGAATGTAAAACGTTTCCTTCGTACAACATCTCCATAGTGCAGGCAAACTCTATTGGGACAACTGCATTCGTCTGTCTTAAAATGATAATAGTGTGATTTGTGAGGAACAGTGAACCAGCGGAGGTCCAGTTGGTTCCAGGGGTGACCGGGAGGACGCGGTAATACAGACTCAGTGTGAAGTTTCTGATTAGGCTGTAGGCTGATTCACATTGCACGGTGTAATTTTCACCCTTAAGAAAAAGATTGGGGTGCACAGTCACTTTGGGAGGAGAGAGGGCAGCTAAGAAAAAGAGAGAGAAACTTCAGTTGAAAATTTCAAATACATAATACATTGAAACACACTCTAACAAACATAATGAAACATACATGCGACTAATGTAATAGGGTTGCTTAATGCAGAATATGGATTCTTTGTATCAGTCCGAGTGGATTTGTACCAGCACACAATTTTTCCTTCATACTTGGCTGTTGCAGGGATTGTGAAATATAGTGTATCTGCTTGTCTAACGACCTCAGAGGTCACCCAGGCTTCTGTGGTTTCTGGGGTCTGTGAGGGGCTTTCCACCCTGCCCACAGACACAGTTACGGGAAACGGAGCACTCCAAGGGATCCCACAAGCAACCTGTACTATAGCGTTTAGCTCAATATTTCCTTCCTTTACTTCATATCCAAACTTGAATGTAGGGGCTGCAGCATATGCTGGAGGTGAGAGATAGAATGGGAACAGAACAGAAAAAGAACACTTATTAACGACAGCAATGTTGGATCAGCAGCTTTTCATTTAGTTTACTGTGTGCTTGTTAATTTCATATTGATTATTATATTCAGCAAATCCTAAGCAACACTAAATGAAAATAAATCATATGACTGCTTATAATATGATATCTAAAGCCATAATAGGGATTTTATATTATACTGACCATAACAGGCCATTTGCAGTCACAGTTTTTTTTTTTTTTTTTTTTTTTTTTTTTAAATAGTATTTTTATTAAGCAAAGAGACATTGAAATGGTGACAGTAAAGATATTTATAATGTTACGAAGTATTTCTGTTTCAAATAAATGCTGTTCTTTTGAACTTTCTATTTAGCAAGATAGCAAATACCGAAAAAATGCTTCATGTCTGCATATGTGAATGATTTCTGAAAAATCATGTGACACTAAAGACTGGAGTATTGGCTGCCGAATTAAAAATTCGGGATTACAGGAATAAATTGCATTATAAAATATATTAAAATACAAAGCAGTTATTGTAAATTATTATAAATAATAATACAAAAACATTTAAAAACCTAAGCTTTGTCAGCATGTTACTGCAGGCATTATGAGCTTATTATCATGCATATTATTGCACATCATGATTGAATGACCTTCATGTTTTTACACACACAATATATGCACTTTTCTAGAAAGATCCGCACAACCTGGAAGTGTTCAGTTTATATATATTTTTATGAGCAGGACAAATTAGTGAGAACACGTCTATAAACAACCTAATAGATAATTGTAACATCACATGACCTAAGAAATAAATTGCACTTCTTCCCTCGTACTACTGCCCACATGTGTGCTTCTGTTTTTTTTTTTTTTTTAATTTAACAGTATCAATTTACTCAAACAGGGAACAATATTATGTATATGAATATATATAAATGTCTCTAGTCATATATAAATGTCCACTTGTGTGTGTGTGTATATATATGTATATATATTACACACAATAAACAAATGAGTGCTTCTGCTTATGTACAGGAGTAGGTGAATGATTCTTACCCTGAGACACTGATTCTCTCACACACATTATCCAACACACCACAGCTAGTGCTATGAAGAAAGAGTGATTGCAATATGCAGTGAAAAACAGGATTTTCCACACTTAAAGTACATGAAATGGGCATGTTGCAACATTTTGTACATGGAGAAACAACATGCAAGACATTAATAACAATAGTTATATTTAGATTTTAATAGTTAGTTTTTAGGCCTACTATTTGCAAATACACTTGTACTTTAGAAATATGAATTATTGTGAATCATCAAACTCAAAAAATAGAAAAGTAATGTTTTCTACATTTCTACACTGGCCTAACTGACCTGTCTGAAACTGACCAGTCCTACTCAAGCATGGGTACTAATATGTTTAGAAATAATAGCAATATAAATACATTGACAATTAAGAACGTTCTTTGGATCACCCTGATTCATACCATCTTATTTATACTGTTAGTTGCAATTAATTGGAATTCAGAGTTAAATGTTATTGCAGCTGACTACATTTAATGGCTATATGAAATGTTTCTCCATTGGATAATAAAAACATCAGGAAAATGAAATAAACACTTACCTCTTATATTGGGGAGAATCATCCTGACAGGTAACAGCAAATGAAACTGTGACACGGTAAGAGTGAAAACGGCTTAAATTCACAACAACGCAGTGTTGAAATTCTGGTGAAACACTACATTAACTAACAGGAAGTACACTGACCCTAAAAAACAGATGTGACTTTTAGTTCACTATACTGTGTGTAAAAAATTTAATGTACTTTTAAATAATTCAAGCTTAGTCAAGTTTTTCTTAATCTTAAAAGTATTTATTTATATTTTATAGGCTGATAAATGCTTAAATCAACCACAATCACACTTTAAATATATATATATATTTGGAATGAAAATGATTCTCGTCTACACTAGTGTTTTCACTGTGTTTCAGAAACCATCTCCATCCATTTTACACAACCAAAAACACATTGCTTACATGGTCGTCAAAGATAAGCACAGCGAATGTGGATAGCCATGCCATTGTTTTCAAAAGTCTCCGTTCTGGTCCGTTTACACTGAAATGCGAACTAAAACGTGGTCTGCAGCGTTTTCAAATGTCTCCATTCTCGAGGGTCAAAAACGCCAGAGTAGTGTAAACGACAGAAAACGACAGAACGACCGTAGCAGAATTTATGTATTTTAAAGCGAAAATGCACTAGTGTAAACACAGCCTTAATTTCACATCTAGTTCTTTTGTTATTTTGTGCACAGAATTTCTCTCCCCTTGCTGATGTAGATCTTATCGCTACAAAAGTGATTCCAGAGCATGTCCTTTAGAAGCCACAGCTCATGATCCCAAACTTAGCCAGAGGCCTCTGCTTGACCTGAGTGACCTGGCTAGATCTCTAATCCTGCATGGCTTTATGGCTGCTCTCCACATGGTTGTGTTGCATAACTGTGAGAGAGCAGATTACGGACTGTTCAGCCTCACGTCTGTCCCTGCAGTGCTATCAGAGATGATACACAGGTGGGACAGAAAAAGCCAATAAGACCATATTTGTGTACTACAGCATCCACGGTTATTAACTTATTATCTTACAATGGATCATACATATTTACAAACATAAAACATAATCAAGTCAGTCATAATAACATTGTGTTAGCTTTCACACTGCATAAAATACTACAACACACTTTCAGAAAAAACATACAAAAGTATCACTGGGGCGGTACCTTTTAAAAAGGTCCTAACATGTACATTTTAGTTATTAATATGCACTACAAAGTACCTTCAAGTCAGTGGTTCTCAACTGCAGTCCACCAAGAGTTTTGTATGTCTTCCTCATTAAACACCTGATTCAGATCATTACCTTATTAGGAGAGACTCCATCAACTAAATTAAGCCTGTCAGATAAGTTACTGTATGTTCCATAATACTGTTTGTACCATTTAAAGGTGAATAAGGTACAAGGATGTACGTAGCTTATAGCTTTTGTGCCTACCGCAGTGAAAGAATTGTTCATTTTATTAGCAGGTGAACAGGATATATGTCGTCACCTGACCAAACCAGAAAACAGGTCTCATGGCATCCGTATGTTAAGAAAGTGTTAACAGCACGAACAGCATGAACTGATGAAGATATGTATGAACTTTCAAGGTAACCTAGCTAGTTGTTTTTATTGTTGGCATTTATTTGATTTCAATATCTAAATGTTAGTGAGAAGGAAAGTTTTAAATATCAATCTACGTATGTGAGGGACATTGGTTATGATTATCTTTGGTATCTCCTTTTCTCTTTTGAAGGCATCTGGAGTAAAACAGCTCAATGTTTAATGAAGCACATACAAAAACTGAACTGGAAATGACACAACCTGATTTACAGCATGCAGACGTTGGATGCACAGAACCCCAATTGCTGTGGCATACAATAGTTCTGCAAATAAGCAGTGGTTACTTTTTTTTCTTCCTCATTTTATGTCAGTGATGGACCATAAGTAATCAATTAGTTAAATATAAACTAATATTTTTGGTTAAACATAATTCTGTTCTGATGATGGTGGTGATTATTTAGATGCAGAAAATTATTCTACATGTAAGTCAACCAATCAGAGACCTTAAAATGTTTGCTTTAGCCTTTAAGACTGACTGAAGTGATTGTAGATGTAGAAAGGAAGTAGGAATTGATTTTTGAGAGAGTGGAATGTACCACTGAGGTTTCATATTACACTTCCTCTTTTCGGGGTCCATTCGTTCTTCACTGCATTGCTTCACCGATTCCATCTTCAAGTATTTCCCCACACACAATTACAGTGAGGGCAAGCCCAGGTAATAAGGCTTGTATGGCTTAATATAACATAAATGATATCTCTTACTGAAATATGTAGTAGAAAACCTGTGAACTACTAGCCTCTATTTTGCCAAAAAAAAAAAAAAAAAAAAAAATATATATATATATATATATATATATATATAGTGCCACATTGTGCAGCCTTTGGTTGTAATTTTCAGTCAAAGGGCAACAAGAGAAGCGATGTAAGTCTTCACTGCTTTCCTAGTGATAAGAAGAGGAGAAGAGAATTGAAAGATGCCTGTAAACAAATAAAACTTCCTAAAGACCCACATTTTGGTTTTATACACTTTAGCCCTGATGCCTTTGAGGCTTTTAGACCACAGCAACTGAAAGAACTTACAAACAGCAGAAACTCCCATATATCACAAAAAAGTTTTTACGCTCGCATGAGGTGGTTTTTCAGGCAATTCGAAAAAGGAATATTTCGCAAAACTGCAATGGAAACGGCTTTTTCGCATTTACAGGTCACATGGCACATGTAAAAAGCCATATGATCATTCTTCAATATACTATAAACTCCAAGAAACAGTTCATACGTAGCCGTTCTCAAGTACAAGGGGCTTCCCTGATATTAATCCTTAGACTGTGTACGCTGCACGCATTTGCGGCGTGTAATGGCCGTCCGTCCAAATCCCACCAAAATCTGTTGCCATGACTTATTGTGAGAGGAACAAATTATGTTTTAGTCACATAACATCGGTTAATGAAAACGTCATTTCGCAATATTTTTTTAATCGACATTTATAAAATATCACCAAAGTTTTGCGCAAATCTGTAATGGAAACACACCTACTATGTGTGTTATATTAAGCTATACAAGCCTTAATACCCGGGGTTCTCTTTTGTTTTAAAAGAGTTAAAAAAGGCCATCTTAGGGGCCGTTCACATATCACTTCTTTTGCACACTCAAGTTTGTCATTTCAAATGTAGATGCACGGCACGCGCGGATAACGGAAGTGATGTGGTTGCGACGCGCACGCAGTGCGGCGCGCTCAGTTTTTTCAGGTGCATCCGCGCTGCAATGAGATGAAAACATCTCAACTTTTCAGAATGCCGCAAGCGCACCGCAGGTCATGCGACAAGAACCAACCAATTAGCTTCATCCTTTCCGTAACAACATTGAAAGCTCAGCCAAGATGGAGAAAAACCTGATCATAGCTGTACAGGGATAGCCATTATTAAATAAATTTAGTAGCAGAGCTACAGCAAGCGATTTTTAGTGCTGGAAATCCGTTTGTCCTTTGATGAAACTTCCGCGTCTTAATTGAGAGTGTGGATCATATTTGCTTAGCAATGGCAGACGCCTCGGGAGCACAAGCTACAGAGCGCTTTGGAAAGAAGGAGAAATCGGTGCGCCCCGTGTTTTTTTCCACACGTTTTTTAGCCGCGATATGTGAACGGCCCCTTAGTCATCATGCTTTTTCTTTTTTCCTTTATCCTTGTCTTTGCTTTTCTTCTCCTTTTCCTTCTCTCCCTTTTCCTTCAACGCTTTCTTCTCTTTTTTCTTTTCATCCTTGGCCTCCTTATACTTCCACTTTGGAGGCTCCAGGTAACCTTTCTGATTTTTCTTCTTCTTCTCCTTTTTCGGGGTGGGCTCAGAGGATTTGGTAACTTTGATCTGTGGGATACAGCCAGAGGGGAAGACGCTGTTTCGCCTTGATGCTACGCTACGAGGAATGAATGCGCGCATTCCAGACTGAGCAATGGAAATCACACTGCCACGCCTCTCGGTATCAGCACAGCAGGACAAAGAGACGGACTCAGCCGAGTGGACAGAAGGTGAAATGGAGGAGATGGAGCTGTTTCGATGGCACAGTGAACTCTCTTCCAGCTGCTTCTGAGAGTGCTTCTGCATCAGCTCAGCCACAGCAAGCCGGCGTTTACCTATCTGCGGAGGGCTGCTTGGGCACAACGGCCGTGTGGCCGTGGCTATCAACGGACTGCGTAGGCTGGTGGTCATTCGCACCATGTGATCCATAACACCATTGTCCTGCGGGTCACGTGGGAAACTGAAACCAAAAGTACTCTTGAGATGATGCGTCAGCTTCTGGCCAGCACTCTTATTAGCTGTTGCCTTGCTGACCAGCACCTTAAGGCTGGGCCACTCTGGGACATAGGTGTCACAGAACTGTTCAGCTGTGGGATGAAGCGCGAGGTGGCGCAGACGATTCAGTGTATCAAAGCGACCTGTTTTCAGCGCCCAGTCACGTGCACATTTACCACGGTTGGAGTCTACGGCATTCATATCAGCACCTAAGACAGAACAATAAAGAGAATTTATTAGAAGTATATCAAAAGCATGCTGGGGGAATATAGCTCTAAAAAAAGAATGCTGTGTCAGAAATCACTCTGTCTAGTCATGTTGTGCCTTCCACTCTTTTTTTTGCTTGGCTACCTAATTACTTAATTAATCTTATAGATGCTACTGAGGCAAACTGGGTCAATGCCAGCTATGCCATTCTTGATTGGCTATGTGGGTCATTTGGCGATTTCTTGTCTCTCACTAGTGATGTAATGTGATGTGATGAATACAAGCAAAGCCAACATTCTGAAGGATCATTTTCAGCATATCAGCATGTATGTTCAACTACTAACCGTGCATTATAAGAGCTGCCACCACATCATTCCTGCCCTGTATGGCAGCTTTAATGAGGGCAGTGAATCCTCTGTTGTCTCTGATCTCTGTCTCTGCTCCAGGGAAGTAATTCATGATGTAGTTACATATGGAGACATGGCCTGTGTACAGAAAGATTTATAACGTTGTTACTTATTTTGGATTATATACAAAATAAAGAAATGGGGTAAATTCCTTAAATAGTAAACAGTAACGCAAATAGTATTTAACATAAAGACATGGCCATTCTTCAGTTCTACACTATAAAAAAAACACAATTTGTTGAGTCAACTTAAAATAATTTGTTAATCAGCTGCCTGATGAGTTTGTTAAACTTAAAAGCTGGGTAAGTTGCCCAGCTGCCTTAAAATTTTAAGTTGATTCAACTCAAATATCTAAGTTGTTACTTTTTGACTAAAAGTTGACTAAACTTTTTTGAGTTGAATGAACTTAAAATTTTAAGGCAGCCGGGTAACAAATTATTTTAAGTTGACTCAAAAAATGATGTTTACAGTGTATGTAAATTAGAGTTATTGCATCATATTCACAAAAATCAACACTATTTTGAAACGCTTTTATTGCAAGCAGAATCCAGCCAGTAGTCCATCTAATTTCCATCAAGACAGTGAATTGACATCACATGCAATGACTTACCGGCTTGAGCTGCGATCATTAGAGCTGTGTTGCCATCATTGTCTTGGTGGTTAATATCCAGATGCGGACAGCCATGCAGCTCATAAACAACTGGAAGAAAGCCTTTATATGCGGCCACCATCAGTCCATTCTGCAAGAGAGAATAGTGTTTTACAAAGATCTCTGTCAACACATTTCTTAAACAGGTAAAAAGGTAAAGATAAATATATAATACATAGACACATCAACAGATTACAATTTCGCAATAAACAGCACTAATAAAATGATCTGAAACCATTCTTAGTAGTCTGTTAACATTACTTAAATTGACTTTCTAATGTTGTTAAAGGAATAGTTCACCCACAAACAAAAATTCAGTCATTAATTTCTCACCCTCATGTCCAGTGTTGGGAAAGTTACTTTTAAAAGTAATGCGTTACAATATTGAGTTACTTCCTAAAAAAAGTAACTAATTACATTACTTTAGTTACTTTTTATGGAAAGTAATGCATTACTTTACTTTTGTGTTACTTTTTAAATCTGGGCAGGGCTTGCTTGTTTGTTTTTAATATAAAAAGTTCTATTTTTGGCAAATTCACAACAAAAGCCTCAGGCTTTGAGAAAAGTAAATTCACGTCTGTACAGTAGACCGCAGAAGAAAAAAAAAGTCAACTCTTCAGCAATAAAAAAAGAAAAACAAATGTTAGATTATCTTATTAGTATGCTTATTAGTATGGTTGAATTGGATCATCGATGGTTGGCAGCAAAGACATCGGTTAATAAAATAGGATAAAATAAAATAAAATATGAGTTGAATTTCACTGTTTTTATTCATTTTGAGGAATACTGAATCTGTTTTTTGTGAGTGAGATGAATTAACGCATGTTCACATTTATTCTAGAACTAACATCTTACTCCTGATTTCTCTCAACATGGGGACAGGAGAGCTTTTGGGGAGGGAAAGTAACTGGCGTTACTTATTTAAAAAAAGTAACTCAGATGTTTTCTTGTCAATTAAAAAGTAATGCGTTACTTTACTAGTTACTTGGAAAAAGTAATAATATTACATAACTTGCGTTACTTGTAATGCGTTAACCCCCAACGCTGCTCATGTCTTTCCAAAATCTTAAGACACTGTTCATCTCCATAACACAAATAAAGATATTTCTGATGCAATCAAAGAGTTTTCTGACCCTACATAGATAGCAATGTAACTATTACGTTCAAGCCTAACATGCGTCATGGTACTCTGGAAATCGGAGACTGACACGGAACAGAAGAAATTGTTGAATACAGTCGTTATTTTATTTTTTGTTTTTTTTTTGCACACAAAAAGTAGCTTCAAAAAATTACTGTTGTTGCAAGGACCATTTTATTGACGTCCTTACTATCTTTCTGGACCTTGAACATGATAGTTACATTGCTGTCTTTACAGGGTCAGAAAGCTCTCGGATTTCATCAAAAATATCTTAATTTGTGTTCTGAAAATGAATGAAGGTCTTACGGGTTTGGAACATCATGAGGGTCAGTAATTAATGACAGAATTTTCATTTTTGGGTGAACTATCCCTTTAAGTTACAAATGTAGTCATGCCTCAAACGTGAATTTGAAAGTATTGTCAACAAGTTATAAGGACTATGTAGTTTGATTTGTCAAGCAAACACACACCCTTGTTGCAGTTGTAGTTTAACAAAAACCTCAGACCTTAAACTTATACAGTGAAAAACATTTGAATTGAATTTTACAAATGTATATAAGACAAAAAGTTATTTAAAAGTCACTTATCTTTATCGTCTCTAATACTAATCCGTCTTACCCTGCCATTAATGTCAACTTCCATGACCTCATCATAGGTCACATCTCGTTCCAGCACTCTCTTCAGTGCCTCTGGGTCATTTTGAACGCAAGCCTCATATACTGTATTGGCAGTTCCCTTTTTCCTTTCCTCTTGTTCATAATCGGGGAGAAAAGAATCATCAGAGAGCAAGCTTCCAGAGTCTGAGTCTCCTTCCAACAATGAGAGCTCATCCTCGTCCGGGCCTGACCCCAGGTTTGGGTCCTCCAAGACAGAGCTCTGAACTGCTGCCATGTCTTCGCAGTTCAATCTTGCCTACACCATCTTTGCTGGCGTTTGAGGAAAGCGTTCCAGCATGGTTGTAGTGGGTCAGCAACCTGAGAGGAAGGAATGCATTCCAAGTGTTTATGGCCCCTGTCTTGAGGTAAACAGACCAACAGAGATAAACCAGAAGGTTCTTCAACCAGTGAAGCCACCTTCAAATAAAAAATAAAATAAAAAGCACAGTCAGTAATGGCAACCATTAGCAATTCAATTAACTCAAAAGCTTCTGATGCAAGAAAATCGGGAGTTTTCATCGCTCCGGATTTAGCCTGGGAGAGCTGTGCTTTAATTGTCAGTGCTAAATCTGTCCTGCTCAAGCTTAAAATACACAGATACCTGTAAACAGGCTTACATATGGTACACTCTGAAAACATGTTACCTCAAATAACTGAACCATTTTTTTTATACAAGTTGTGAAACAGCATATTTACAAAAGCTTTGTCTCAAAACTGCAATAAATTAAACATTTCTCCAGTTGTGCATGTCACATCACATATCTAGCAAAATATAAAGATTACAACAATAAAGCAAAAACATTCTCTTTAGTGCTCTAGTAGTGAACAAATGAGAAAAGAGCCAGATGCTCTTAAATGCTTACTGACAGTCTGGCACATACATTTTAGGCTTGGTTTAAAATAGAGATTGTATGAATATAAAGTTTAACTCACCTATGTTCACATTTCAGAAGAAGAGATGTCTTCAGTAAATGCTGCTATACCTTTATAAACAACTTTGACAAGTCATTATCAGAAACCTCAGCTTGCAGAAAATACAACCATCAGCTTCACGTCTTCATTGTGTTTGTAGTAGTATGTGATCACAGAGGGGCGTACACATGCTCCGTAACACCTCAGGTCATTAGACTGACTAATGCCTTTCAGGATAAGAAAAGACCCAACATAGACTTTCAGAGCATAATCACCTTCCACACAACACACACACACTCGCTCACTCACTCTCAAAATGGTCTCGTACTGACAAACAACCACATTCATACTATTACTTGCTTGCTAGAGTATAAATATTAAAAGGATTATGTATAGAGTAATGTTGATGAAGTTTAACATACAGTAAAAGTGTTTTGAGGATAGGTTTATGTATTGGTTGTTTTATGTCAAAGGGACCCTGATTTTAGCTCAGAGGATTATATGGAATGTGAGGAGAAGTTAATCACAAGAAGTCTTTGATAAGATTTCAAGACAGAATGACGTACTTTGCTGACAAAAATGTCCTTACATGACCAGTTTAAATGTTTAATTGGTAATTAACACTTTTTTCTGTCTCTCCAGACAGTCAAAATAGGACAATCCTATTTACCTCCATAAAGCAGTCCCACAGAAATTTGTCTGATTACTGTGGCACAAATAAATACTGCTAATCATTATGTAATTAACAACAATTTCATCTGTGGTACAACAACCTATACATATTTTGCGCATATTAACTGAACTTACAGGCACAAGATAAGATAAGCATTTTATGCAGAAAAATATGACAAAACGGGAATTTTATTTGCATAAATTCTTGCGATTCTGAAGGGAATGATTAAAATCTTGAGCTCAGGTCTTTACAACATATTAAGTACATATATTAAGTTCATATAAAGTTAATCCTCTTGTATTCCAGCACCACTTAAGGAAGTGAATGATCATTGTCGTACAAGCACACATGCAGTTTACTCACACACACACGCACACACACACACACAACTTTGCATGTAAATTAATTATAGTTAAAGATTATTCTTGCATCAAATAGAAAATAAAGCAACAAAAGAGAACAGAAAGAAAGAGACATACAATTGAACTAAAACTACTTTCAGAAGTTTTTCTATACCTTATTTTTAAACCTGCCCTCACAGCAGTCTTTTTTTGGATTTTTTGTTTTGTAGAAATTGTTTTCCTTATGGGGACAAGGATAGTAGATTTATAGATGCTGGGGACCTTCCACTGACTTCTTGCTCTAAATTTAAGTAAATTAGACTAACCCTAAGGACAACATCGAATCATAACAACTTGTACATGTTAAATATAACTAGCTTTAATTTATTCCTTTATTTATGGCTGAGATTGGAGGTTTGCAGGATAACATGTTGAGCTCTTTCTCTCTCTTGTTTCTTTAGTTGCACTCTCTCTTTCTCTCTCTCTCTCTCTCTCTGTCCCAGGGAGGTCAAGATGGAGCAAGAGGGTGTTGGAGAAGAGGGAGGGAATGGGTGGTGGACGGCACATGGAGAGAAGATAAGAATGTGTGTCAGTGAGTCAGGAAGAGCTGAGTGGGGATTAAGCGGGACAGTACTGGACCAGTAGAGAAGACAACAAAACAACCAACCAAACATTTCCTTTATCCATCTGGAGACAGAAAAAGAGGAAGATGAAGAGTTTGGCCAAACTTCAGGAAAACACAGAGCAACTGTTGACGTCTTTATCAAACACTCTCCCATCCTTGACCCTGAGTAATCAGCACTGGGTGAGCAAACATAAATTTACTTTTAAATTAGATCATATTGTAAATAGTCATTCAATAGATTTTTAATGAAATTCTAATTTTAATTACAACACTAACTTTAACCAGATCCATAACCATATACCTTTGCGTATTTAAAATGATTAATTTTTAGGCTACTCTTGGAGAAAATTTTCCCCCAGACTATAGTGTAAAGTATGTATATAGACATATAATGCTACTATCCATATCATTCAAAGGTAAGAGTTGACTATTCATATGAATATGCATATAGAGAATATTAAATTATGTGTTTAGATGCTTGTTCATTTGATAGTGTACATTAATGTCTTTTATATAAATATTAATTAAACTCTGTTGTGTTAGTGTAAACAGATTGCCATTTTAGCAATAATGTAATAATGTATAATAATGCCAATAATATTTAAGTCAGACCAACACACATATAAACCAGTCAAAACAGGAGTGATTGAAAGCAGGTCTGTGTCTCTTTTCTTATTTCTAGGGATGCATGTTGTTTACCAGCAACACATCAGCAAAAATTGCATGGACCACATGAAAATCTGTCTCAAGTATTTTTAGTTGCTGTCTTTTTTAAAAGACTGTTAGGGCTTCTTTGAACTTCGCTAAACAGAAAATGATTACTTAGTATAGTTTAAAGCCACCAATAGAAATCTGCCAAACTTGTCACAACAAGTCATCAGCTCAATACTGAGATTGCTCCAACTAGGCCAACCTGCCAAATGTTTACTGCAAACGAAGGAAGCAAGCACAAAAGATAATGCCTTCAGCAGACTGTAATTTGGATCTATTCCTACAATAGATACAGTAGACATGATTCACTTGTTCATTCTAGCTTAATGTGTGTTGTCTGGATTATCTGTAAATGGAAAGACACATAAATACATCCCAACAGAAATGCCTCTTAGACAACTGCATGAACATAATCAATTTGTCAATGTATCCATATATTTAGGTCCTCGTAGAAAGCCAAGTCTTAAGACACCGGGGTCATATTTCACCCCATGGTACAATTTGTATTGTCTTTAATTTATGCTGATTTACTTTAAATAGACATAAAACCAGTTATGAGAACTAGATTATTTTAATTGTTTAATTAATGTAAACATTTTTTTCATGTAATATGTATTATTTTTCTTTTTATTTTGGTGATTGGTTAAATGTTTTCTTGAGACTCCCAGTGTCTAGTGGGTCTAGTTTGAGGTGGTATGTATTTTTTTTAAGGGTCATATGAACTGCTCAGGTATAGACATGTATTTCATAGCTGCTGTAATAGTAAAGCTGGTTATAACTCTGCCCTTTCAGAGCTGGAGGATAACACTAACTTTAACGACCCCTTTCAGATCCATGAACACACCGAAGGGAGTCTTTTACTGGAAGACAAACAGAGCTGTTCAAAGAAGGGTACCGAATGGGAAAATGGAGAACAAAGCTGGAACTCAAGACCCAAACACATACCTGAGGGCAGAGGTGAGGGGTCAAACATACCCTTGTTTAGGGGAGGTGTTTTTTTTTTTTTTTTTTTTTACTGAACAGGAATTCTGTTACACACACACACACTCAAAATGCGCAAACACACTATTTACCTGTGTCCACAGCTAGTGCAAGACAAGAAATTAAATGATAATTAACATACTTTCTATCAGATTGTATGTCTATGAATGTAAAATTTAAAGACAAAAAAAAAAAAAACATTTTCAGTTAAGCCACATCCAAATGTAAAAGCTTGTACATTGTATTGTGGACTTTTAAAGCATGATTTTCTCAGTCTCTAACAAATTACATGGAGATGACCAAAAACAAAAACAAGAAACCTTATCTGTCAACACACAGTTTTTCTTTCAGTAAATATTTCACTCTGTACAGATGTACAATATTACAAGAGGCCATGTGTAAGTTATTGAGAAGCGGGAATACCTCTTTATAAAAAGTGTTTTCTTTACGTTTCTCCATAAGATGGCAATATTGGGTTGTTTTTAAACTATGGAGTTTAGATGTGGTGCCTGAAGAGAGCTATAAAGCCTGTGGTATTATTCGTATCACCTGACAGCTCGAAGTCAGGTTATCTTTTTTAACTTTTTTCAACTAGAGTATACAAACGCGGGTACTTCCTGACCTTTCCTGGTGAAAAAACCAGCATATGCTGGTAGGTATGTTTTGATGCTGGAATGCTGGTTAGGTAGGTTTTGATGGTGGTTTAAGCTGGTCCTTTGCTGGTTTATGCTGGTCCTTAGCTGGTTTAAGCTGGTCCTTTGCTGGTTTTTGCTGGTCATGTTGCTGGTCAAGGACCAGCATGAACCAGCAAAGGACCAGCATAAACCAGCTAAGGACCAGCATAAACCAGCATCAAAACCTACCTAACCAGCATCCCAGCATCAAAACATACCTAACAGCATATGCTGGTTTTTTCACCAGGGTTCTCACATCCCATGACCACTTTTGTTGCTCACACCATTGTCTCCTGTTGCTTTTATTTGCTTTGTCTAGCGTGATACTCTTGGATTTGTTTGCCCTGAGCACAGGCATGGATGCTGTTAGTTAGACGTGCTAAATGTCAGCATGCACTTTAGAATTTCGCTGGCAAACTTAACCAAATAATTTAACTGTGAATATGGCATTTTTAAAAAATGATTTTAGCTGGGATAAGAGTGTTGAGAGTCACCATGGCATCAAAATCGACAACTCTTACTGCTATGAAATATTTAAGTGTTTATTATAGAGTGTTTGCACGTACGTCAAGGTCTGGTCAGTTACCCGGATGCGCGGCCATATTGGAGATACTCAGATGTAAAGAACAGCATGGATTGCATGGTTAATGTACTACTGAATACATTGTTCTGGTAATTTATGCAGTCCAAAAACTACATACACTACCAAAAACACTTGTGGAAGCTGCTAATTCATATAGAGACGGACTTAGTAAGCAGGCAGTTTGGCCAACCACAAATGCCTTTTGTTCCTCGGGCAGTTTTTTGCACTCTTCTCCTTGATTTGTAACTTTTGGCAGTCTCATAGTACCCCAAATGTTTTTCCCAGTCTGACCAGGTAGAGCAGCCCAAAACAAGAAAATAATTTTTCATTTTCAGCAGCAATGATCGGCAAACAATGCAAATTTCATTCGGTTCAGTGGCATTGTTCACATTCAGTATTTACAATACAATACATATACAATTCGTTGGATATATGTCACATAACATAGGAAAATATCTGTCATTGTTTCCGTTTTATTGCGACTTGTTTGAAAATGGTCATTATTTTTGCCATTTCTCTGTCTTTGAGAGACAGACTTCAGCAGATTGGAAGTATACACTGGCAGTGGAGAACACAAGGAGCCCAAGATATTAACCACATCCCCTTCTCTTTCTCTGCCTCCCTCTATCATGCACCAACCGTCAGTACAGTACCAGCTGGTAATAAAGTAGGATCACTGTTTTTACATCCCCCTCCCTATCTCATTATTTCTTTCTGACCCTCCTCATTGCCTCCTGAAGGTGAAGAGGCAGTCTAGAGAAAGAATATCTTTTTGAACCCAGGCATGTGATGTAGGTCTGTGTGGATAACAGCAGAGGGATTATACAGATGTTGTGTGTAAATTCAGAGCTTAGGATTACCTCTGAACTGAGAGTAGGAGAAAAGGAGTAAACATCATCACAGTGCCATGCTGCAGGAAGGTACAGCAGTGTTTACTCGGCTGGTATGAAGGGGCGTCGTGGCCCAGGGGTGTGTGGCTGTGCATGCTTCTATCAGAAAGTTTTGGCCAGGTGTGAGTGCTGCTTCAGACAGCAAGGTAAGAGATCCATTAGTTGCTTTGTGACTTTTGACATTGGTACTTTTTCCAAGTGCATTTTGGTATTTGCTGCTTTTACAGGATCAACATTATTAATATATGTCCAGGGTGCTTGATTAGACAAGAATAATTAATTAACAATAAGATCTTAATTTACATATTACACATTTTAGAGCTTAAAAAAGATCGCTTGCATGTAAACTGAATGTAATTAATTACCACTGTTCTGTTGCTTAGTCATAATACCTGCATTCAACCTGTAGTTTGCAAAAATGCTGGTATTGTTATTTTGTTAGTCATTATGAATAGATTATCTATAGAAATGCATTGATGCATTATGTATGTGTGTAAATGGTTGGTGCAGGATTATGGTTATGTGGCCTTTAGAAAAAGCTAATCCATATTCCACATAGAAATACTAGAATCTCGTCTGTTCTGTTTCTCATTCTCTTTCTCAGAGTCTTTCTTTCCCTTCATGCCCTTCAGATAAGGCATGTTACCCCCATGTTGCACTTTAAAGCTTTTAAAACATCTGAAAAAAAAAATCCAAATCATTTAAGCTGTATCATCTGCTTATAAGGCAGAATCTCTTCCATGTGCTGCCAGTTATATTTATATTCCACCTTTCATGACTATGTGGAAAATTCAGCAAAAATAACTGCAAGATGAATATTCGTGATGGAGCTGGAAATTCCCTTGCGATATATCAACATTATTACTCTCTGTCTCTCCTCATTCTCTCCTTATTAAATCACAACATACACTACCATTTTACACTACAAGTTATTTACTTATGAAAGTAAGTAATTTTACTGAGCAAGAATACACATTAAATTGATCAACTGTAGTGACAGTAAAGACACATTGTTACAAAAATATTATATTTCAAACAAATGCTGTTCTTTTTTAAACTTTATGTTTATCATGATTTACACAAAAATATTAAGCAGCACATCCATTTAAAAATGTGATAATAAAAAGAAACATATCTTGGGTACCAGATAAGCATACTGTGCAAATGTTTGGCACTTTGTAGGTGTGGGTTTTTTTTTGTTTTGTTTTTTTTTTAGTAATATGTTCGGATTTAGCAAAAAAATGTCAGCCCATCTAAATTTCACTGTAACTCCTTCTGTAAAATACAGTACTTCAAACTATGTTTGAGTTTATAATTTATGATTTTTTTATAGTAAAATATTTTTAAAGGGGTCATCGGATACAAAGTTCACTTTTACATGTTGTTTGAACATAAATGTGTGTTGGCAGTTTGTGTATACAACAACCCAAATGATAAAAATCCACCCAGTGGGTTTTATTTAATAATGGTTAATTATTTAAAAATAATTTCCCCTTTTTCAAATCAAGCTATTCTCAGCATCTTGTCTGTTTAACGACACACAGACAGAGGCCACTCCCACAATAGTTGATTGACACAGCCATCTTACCTTAGACCCGCCTTAAATGAGCAGTAAAAGTCCGATCACCATTGTTTCGATGCCGGAACAGGGACGTAGACAAGAATGGCTCCTAAGCGATTGAGGTGTTGTGATGTTTGATGTAATAATGAATATAGTAGTCGTCATTTACTCACGACATCTGAGCCGCTGAAGATGCAGTGAAATTTTGTGACAGAAAAGATATGGAATTGTTGTTTTAAGGAACTTCTACTTCATTCTTCTACTCTCTCTCTTTCTCTAGAGTCATACACACTGACGGGGCTCAGCGATGTCTCCTTGCCTCCTGATACACTTTCAACCTCCGTCTCCATTGATGACCTCTCTCCAATCTCACCCAGCAACCAGCAGCCTCTTTCCACTAGACAATCATCTACAACACCCCAACGCTCCATCAAGGCCCTCAAGAGATGGTTGAGCAGCCCAGTTCGAAGGCTTAGTCTGGGCGGAGGTAGCAAGGGTCAGAGCTCAAAGGCCAGTCAGAGCCCAGAAGGATCATCCTATATGTTTCTCCCTCTCTCACCTACTCAAAGCCCACAGAGCCCAACGGAGAAGTCCAAAAAACTACCTCGCTCCTACAGATCTCTGGTATGGACATCATTTACACTATACCGAGGGAATGTCTTATTTTGATATAGTAAAACTGTTCACACTATCTCTTTCTGTGGCATACAGGACTGTGGTGAACTTTCAGGGCCAACGTCTCCTGACAGTCCCTATTACCCAAGATACCTAAATGATCTCTTGCAGGTACACAACACTCCTGAACTGTAATAAGTATTTTTATACATAATTGCTGATTCGTGCTTGTGATGGCTAATGAATTCAATTTCAGAGGCATCAGTCTTGTGATGTGCATCGATGTGACGAGACACAGGTACAATCACAGAGTCCAGAAGATGATGAGCAGGAGAGAAGAACTGCCTTAGAGAAAAGCATGTAGGTTTTTGATTGATGGTGACCTCAAACTTGTAGTTTCTGGAATAAGATATTGTTAATAATCTGGCATACCTTATGTCTCACTTATAGATATGTGCTGACAGAGTTGGTAGAGACAGAGAAGCTGTATGTGGAAGATCTGGGACTTGTAGTGGAGGTAACGTTTAAATGCACTTAGTAAGTAGATATTCATTCATTCATTCATGCTTTTTAACTCTCATTTTCTGCCTTTTCCAGGGTTATATGGCTACAATGAAAAGTGTTGGTGTGCCAGAGTATTTGGCGGGAAAGGATAAAATTGTGTTTGGGAACATTCATCAGATTTATGACTGGCACAAAGAGTAGGTCACTTATTGATATGTGTCTAATGAGGTGTGTAAATCTAATCTTCTCACATCTGCTACTTTTATTTTTCTTTTGTCTCAGCTATTTTCTTGGAGAGTTGGAGAAATGTGTGTGTGAACCTGACCTGCTGGCACAATTGTTTATCAAACATGTAAGTCTATGTTTTATTTCCTTCTGCTACGTTAAACTGCTGGTGAGATTAAATGCAGTAATCCATCTTGCATAAATTGAAATGTACACTACCAGTCAAAAGTTTTTGAACAGCAAGATTTTTTATGTTTTTTAAAGAAGTCTCTTCTGCTCACCAAGCCTGCATTTATTTGATCCAGAGTACAGCAGAAACAGTAAAATTTTGAAATATTTTTACCATTTAAAATAGCTGTTTTCTATTTAAATATATTTTAAAATATAATTTATTCCTGTGATTTTAAAGCTGAATTTTTAGCATCATTACTCCAGTCACATGATCCTTCAGAAATCATTCTAATATTCTAATTTGCTGTTCAAAAAACTGTATTATTATTATTATTATTATTATGTAAAAAACAGCTGAGTAGAATTTTTTCCTTGATGAATAGAAAGTTCAGAAGAACAGCATTTATCTGAAATAGAAATCTTTTGTAACATTATAAATGTCTTTATCATCACTTTTGGTCAATTTAAAGCATCCTTGCCAAATAAAAGTATTAATTTCTAATTTCTTTCGCCAAAAAATAATAAAATTATACTGACTCCAAGATCTTGAATGGTATACTCTATAATGTTACAAAAGCTTTTCATAAATCGTTTTATAAAATCTATTCATCAAAGAATCCTAAAAAAAAAAAAAAAAAAAAATGTACTCAACTGTTTTAAATGTTTAGGATGATGATGATGAATAAATGTTTTTAAACAGCAAATCAGCATGTTAGAACGATTTATGTAGGATCATGTGACACTGAAGACTGGAGTGATAATGCTGAAAATTTAGCTTTGATCACAGGAATAAATTACATTAAAATATATATATATATTTAAATAGAAAGCAGTTATTTTAAATAGTAAAATATTTCACAGTATTACTGCTTTTGCTGTATTTTGGATCAAATAAATGCAGGCTTGTTGAGCAGAAGATAAGTCTTCAAAAAACATTAAAAATCATACTATCCAAAAACCTTTGACTGGTAGTGTATGTTAAGAAATTAATATCTCTGTGTGTTTTCCAGGAGAGGCGGCTCAACATGTATGTGGTTTACTGTCAGAACAAGCCAAAGTCAGAACATATCGTTTCAGAGTATATTGAAACCTATTTTGAGGTAATTTATGTTGAAATGAGGTAAAAGGCAATGTTTACTTTTTGATGTATGAGGTCAAGGTCTATGACTGTCCTGTGCTCTTTCTTCATGAAGGAACTGAGGCAACAGCTAGGTCACAGACTGCAGTTAAATGACCTGCTCATCAAACCCGTTCAGAGAATCATGAAATATCAGCTGCTGCTAAAGGTAGACAAGTACATACTTATTCAAAATGGCAACTTCTTTTGCATGTTTTTTTTTTTTTTACTTGGGTGTTTTTACAACCTTTTACATACTCAGATGTCAAATTTTAAAAATAGTTCCCTTTCAGTCAGTCACAATATTACGTCGACACTGACATTAGAGGTCTAACTTGGGTTCTCCTCATCAGGGAACAAGGGTTAAATAATGTAACCAAGATGTTTATCATCTTAACAATTCTTCAAATAGACCAATGTTCAAAACTTTAGGGTCTGTAATATCTTTTTTAAGTTTTTGAAACATCTTATGCTCACCAAGGCTGCTAATAATGGATATGTGTCCCTTATTCTAAAGTGTTACCTATATTTTTGTCTTTCTTTATAAATTAAAGAGCTGAGCTAAAATCCACATGCCTGTTCATCTAATATTCTCCCTATATTCTGTTTATGTGCACTTATTTGCAGGACTTCTTGAAGTACTACACTAAAGCAGGCAGACAAACTGAAGATCTTGAGGTAGGTACAGTTTGTACTGGCTTATAAGACTGAGCATAAGAGAGTAAACTCATTATCAGGTGACATACTGAATTATTATTCCGTCCTCTTTTTGTGTCCTTATCACAGAGGGCAGTGGAGGTGATGCGTTTTGTTCCGAAGCGATGTAATGACATGATGAATGTTGGAAGACTACAGGGTTTTGAGGTAAGACGCGACACAAATACACTGAAGAAATGGAAATGGTTTACTTCACCTTGGACTGCTCCAGTATCCAAAATGAGCACAGCCCCAGTCCATTATTTATAAAATAATTATCTATTTTTGCCATTTATAGTTCCTTTATAGTTTTATTAGCTCACTTACCTAGGAGCACCCATGATTGATTTGGTTCACAGGGCCAGCTGAGAGCACAAGGAAAACTCCTGCAACAGGACACCTTCACATTCGTTGAGAATGAGAACAGCATCCTCTCCCGTCCCAAAGAAAGACATGTGTTCCTCTTCGAGCAACTTGTCATTCTCAGTGAGCCAACTGACCGCAAGAAAGGCTTTTCCCTGCCAGGATATATCTATAAAAACAGCATCAAGGTGAGAAGCAGAGTGGGAGAATATAGGTTGAA
Source organism: Labeo rohita (assembly GCF_022985175.1). Taxonomy (NCBI): domain Eukaryota; kingdom Metazoa; phylum Chordata; class Actinopteri; order Cypriniformes; family Cyprinidae; genus Labeo; species Labeo rohita. The sequence goes on along the minus strand of NC_066874.1, from coordinate 24,568,101 downwards.
CAAATATGAGGGAAATGTTTATTTTTCTATATTTGTATCTTTTATAGATTAGTTGTTTGGGCATTGAGGATCGCTGCCCAGACGACCCATGTCGGATGGTTTTAACATCTCGTAATATTGATGGAAGCATGCACCAATTCATTCTTCATGCATCATCTCCAGAAATCAGAATGAGCTGGGCAAATGACATCATACAGATGTTGGAGACACAGCGCAACTTCTTAAACGGTATCATCGTCATACCTTCCATGACCTTTCTGTGACCTTGCCTTAAAGCAGAATTCTTCATGGACACTGGTTTGTTTCATCTCCTCTGTCTCACCCATCATAGCCCTGCAGTCTCCCATTGAATTCCAGAGAAAAGAAATTAAATCTCTCAGCCTGGGAAAGAACTTGACAACTTCACCCTCACTGAACCCTGGCCTGCGAGCCTACAGCTCTGCCTCCATAGACCGCCAGGGTCTGCCCTGCCTGCACTCCTGGAATTCTTCACAACCTTCCACGCCTCATTAAAAGGTTAGTGTCTGCTGGACTGTGAAGCTGTATTATCATAATTTGTTCATTACAAGCCCAAAAACATGTCCAGAGTTCCATTTGGTTTCATGGCGTTATATTTTGTAGAGCAGTGTTGCACCTTTTTTCTGCTGCTGCACAGTTTTGATAAGTAAAAAATCCCACGGCATGCTGAAAGCAATGAAAAAGGGGAAAAAAATTAAACAATGCGCCATCAAAATTGGTATTTGGCTTTAAATATGATCAGACACTTGCACTTAACATTTTAAAGTCATGCTCAAATGGAGTTAATGTTTTTGACAAGCGAATGACAGATATGCGTTTTGTCCATCATTAGAACGGCCGCATCTGTGGCAGCAAATTAATTGCATTACATTTTCATCAGTTTACAGGTTATAGCGTTTATTGTAGCTATATGGGTGCTCAGTTTTTCTTGTTGTTTAATCCACAAGTTTCCTACGCCCCATGAGGCCGTGCGTCAAAAGTGGGAGCGTCTTCCGGTTCGTAGTAAGCAAGCGGGACATGACACATTCATTCAACAGCTGACAGTAGTAATGGGCAAATGAAGCCTCCTGAAGCACTGACATTTTGCTCTGACTGTTTCGGAAAAAGATTCATAGCTTTGAGTGTGTCGAAAACAGCGGGATCTGGTGGTTAGTAAAAAATAAAGCAGCCAAAAGCCCTTGAAGGAAACACAGTCGGACGAAACATTCACGCATTCCACAGATGGTTACGTGCACAAATATAAGTCTAACAGTGTGTGTGTGTTTGTTTCTTGAAACAAGTGGATAGGGGGTTTGCACTTACGTCACGGTTTGCTCAATTAGCCATATTGGAGATAATAGGATATAAACAACAGCATGGATTGCACTAAATCATATAGAGAAGGACTTAGTAAGCAGGAAAGGGCAAAACACGATTGTTGTCAAGATTCTTGCCCTGGAAGTCCTGGTTCAGTTTGGCCAACCACAAACGCCTTATTTCCTCAGACAGATTTTTGCACGATTCTCCTTGATTTGTTATAACATTTGGCAGTCTATAGTACTCCAAAATGGATTTCCCAAGCCATTAGTACAGTTCAAAACATAACAATAATTGACCATTTTCAGCAGAAATAATTAGCAAAATATGCAAGTTTCTTTCGGTTCAGGGGCATTCTTTACGTTCAGTAAGGCCAGTATTGATGATGATGATGATGATGATGCGTTAAAACACTCGCGTTAAAACGTACACAAGTATTTGGCTACAACTAGAAGGCAAAGGCTAAGACTCTTCTCCACCCTTCAAACACACAAAAAATTAGCCTTTATAGACAGTTTTACTTGAGTAAAGAAAACAATGTGTTTATTCAAACGTCAGCTCTTTACTTACCCTTGCATTGCGAAGTGGTAAACGTCTCTCTTCAAACGTCACAGCATTTCATTCTAAATGGAGGCGGGGTGGAGTTATGAGTTTTGACTGTCAATTTGAAGATCCAATGCTATTACAAGGTTTAGTCACAAGCTCTTTTGAATGCTTTTCATTGGCTAAATATTTGTAAAATCCGCAAACAGTAATAATGACCAATAGCACTGATTTAAAATAATAATAATGAAATATAATAGAAATAGGAGATTTTTGATAATTTTCCACAGCACAGTGGTCACACTGTTGTAGAGTATAGATATTTCATTTAAAGATGACCATATGAATTCACTCTATTTCTATCATTTTCAGGTTTCTGTCAGTCCTGGAATTATATATTTTTTCATCTTCCTCTACCCTCAATGGCCCGTCTGTTACCCTCAGGAGAACATTATAAGGAGATAACGGGACACTTAGTCAATTACTTAGTTAATTACATCTGATAAAAGAAGACTGAATTGATTCAATTATTCATTATGACCTAATTATTCTTTTGCCTGCCATTTTAATATGATATTTCTCACAAACTGTAAATCTATGACAACCTTCAGAATTTGACAGTGGTAACAATCTGAATATTTTGAACGTACAAGATCAACAAATTGAAGGTACTGGACTGTATATGTTAAACTTTGTGTCACTGATAGGATATAATTAAGACTAATTAAGATGATTATAAAGATTATATTTGTAACTACTGCTAATTCTGTATTACTGAAATTATGAATGTGACGATGATTTTAGGCATTTGACATATCAGGTACTGTAAATATCAGGTATGTGTACTTGATCCTTATTGTAAAAAGACAGAATATCAAGCTATCGAATATGATGCTTTTTCTTATTTCAATTTAGACATTTTCATTAGCAGTGTATATTCAGTGAATGACTCTAAAGAGTTTAATTTTAAAAGCTGTCAAATAAAGGATTTTCAAGTTATCCCAGACATCTCTGTGTCTTTTCTACACAGTTTTTCAGGTAAACAGAAGACATGCTACAGAATGTTATCAACAAAGCCTTTATCTCATTCCATTCAACAACAAATGCTTTTTCTTACATTTACAAAAAAACATTGTTTTTTTTTTTTCTTTTACCCTTTTATATTTAAGGGACATTTGCATACTACATTATGTTCTTTTAAAAAATGATCAGTAGGCAGCCACACTTTTTTGGGGGACAGAGAATTAGCTACCTACTGGTAGAGATACAAAACAACAACAGAAATTAGGGGTCATGCAGACACAGTGAGAAACCCAGAGATGAGAGACACAATCGTTGCAGTGAAGTGAGGAGGAAGCAGGGAGGGTTTTTTTTTAGAAAATAGAAATCATCAAAAAGTCAATTTCATCACAGCCAAAAAATCTGATATTCAGCTTCCTATATCTGTTCAACCTGCCATCACTTTAAGCTCTTCCTAAACTAACCGTAAGAATCAAGTAGCCTTACGCCATGCTCCTTTTTGACTTTGCGCTCATGCTTACACCTGAATATGCAGGGCAGATAAATGGAAGCATTCTCCAAACAGAATCATAGCAGCTCTGTACTTAGTATTGCAGGACTGCATCCTCCACCTGTCTTTTTCAGGACTGAAACAAGCTCAGTGGTTGGTAGAAAGAGAGATAAAGTTTAAAACGATTTTATACCTTTTTTTCTGTTTTGAGGGGCATCACATGGCATTCAAGATATAAAACAAGTGCACAAGAGTTAGTTTTCAATTCCGTTCTACACCATTGTGTGTTATATTTAACCTGTGTACTCATTAAAATCCATTATGTACTGAACCTCTCTTTTTTTTTTTTTCACTTCCGTAACCTCTTTTAAGGCTTTCTGGACAATCACACACTTACTTACTCCTGTATGGCACCGTTTTTAGACAGCATGTAACAGAAAGGGAAGGGAAAACTATCACATACTCGCGAACACACTTCGACAAGGCCATAATGTTGAACATTATTTGAAGAATTCATGGTTCAATGGATAATGCAGCAAACAGTCATTAGGGCCTCATGCTGTTCATGAGTGACAATGTAAAGCCCACTTGATGTAGTTTAAAAAACACTTATCTCTCTCTCACACACACACACATAAAACAAACAATATGTAAACAAACATAACTAAAATTATCCACAAGGATGCTATGCATTGGTTTAGACAGCAATTACATCAACTTCTTACACGTTTTTACTCTACAGAAGGTGGCTACGTACAGCTCAAGTCATTATTTTTTATTTCTATCAAATACAGAGTACAAATCAAGGTCTGGACACATCTGAGTTGACATCTGAAGTTAAGATTTTCATGAGCTTTTGATTTTAAAGGTTTATTTTTTTAAAACACACTTAGTGTCTTCTTAAAATGTCTTTTAAAAACCTAATTTCTTAATTTACAAAAATGTTTTAATGGATTTACTGGGAAAAGTTTGAATCTTTCAGAACAAAAATTTACAGATATCTTACTCACCCCATTGTCATCCAAGATGTTCATGTCTTTCTTTCTTCAGTCGATAAGAAATTATGTTTCTTGAGGAAAACTTTTAAAGATTTATCTTCATATAGTGGACTTAAGTGGTGCCCCCAAGTTTTAACTTCCAAAATGCAGTTTAAATGCAGCTTTAAATGGCTCTAAACAATCCCAGCCGGGGAAAAAGGGTCTTATCTAACAAAACGATTGGTCATTTTCAAAACAAATTGACAGTTTATATACTTTATATATATACTCTATATATACAAAGCGACACGATCCCATTCATTTCAATGGAGAGCTGGCGATTTCCGGTGACAAGCGCAACATCGAGCGGATGGGGCGTGTCCAGCGATGCAACAAAGTTTAGAATCCCTCAACTTTATGGGCGATTTTGAAGTTGAAGAAGAAAATGAGATGGGAGTTTGTCGACACGCCCTTACTGTATTGACCCTGCATATGCGCATCGCAGAGATGAGACAAGAGGAGCATTTGAGGTTAGTAAGTACATAAATTGTGAACTTGTTTCCAAAATGACTGATCATTTCACTAGATAAGACCCTTCTTCCTCGGCTGGGATCGTTTAGAGCCATTTGAAGCTGCATTTAAACTGCATTTTGGAAGTTTAATCTTGGGAGCAGCATTGAAGTGCACTATATAGAGATAATTCCTGAAATGTTTTCCTCAAGAAACATTCTTTACGACTGAAGAAGACATGAACATCTTGGACGACAAAGGGGTGAGTAAATTATCTGGAAATTTTTGTTCTGGAAGTGAACCAATCCTTTAAGAAGCTAGAATATAAAATGTAGCTTTTTTTAGGTTTGACATTTTCATAAAATGTATTATAATACAGAATAAAGAATCAGTAGGTGTGTCCATATTTTTGATATAGATACAGACTGACATTTGAATAACTATTTTGATTGATAATATTTTTTTGTTATTTGCACATCTGTGCAATTTATTCTAAAAAGTTGCTTTTTTATTTTAGTAAGGTTAGTTGTCTTAGCCATTCTGCATAGCAAAAGTCACTGACTGGACAGTGACTTTTGTCACCCCCCCCAAAAAAAACTGGCTATGGACGAAATCCAGCTCAAACAAATAAATAAATAAATAAATCAATAAATAAAGCCTTTACAATAAGTGCCTTTGGATTATATGCTTATGATGAGTGATGCTAACTAAATTTATAAAAGGCAGCATTGGACGTTGCTGCTTCACTTCTGGCTGCTATTGAAACAAGGCTGCATGCTTCAGTACAATAGGACACAATCTTAAAAAGACCCCAGAATAAAATAAAAATTTAAAAAGTACAAACCATAAACAAGTCATACCAGGACAGTGATTAAGCCTTTGGCACAGTCACTCTTTAAAACAGAAAAATATCAAATTCAGATTTTACTGATGGACAATGAATCACCCCTCCATCTCTCGCTGGGAAATCTGTCGGAGTGTGTATGTGAGAGGGAGAGAGAGAATGAAAGTGATATGTTGGATTGTCTGTGGTTTCAGCTTGCTAATGATGTTCAGTCTGTTCCTTCTTTTAGTGACGCTGAGGGTCGAGTCTCTCCAATTGAAGTCCATTTGTTTTAGTGCAAACGTACAGAGAGATGACCCTCAATAAAACACACACAGACGCACATACACAAGTACACACATGATTAATGCCAGGCAGGGAGGTGATGTGACATTCCCTGTGAATGTCCCAAAGGTGTCTCCCTTTAACTGGATTTAAAAATTCTAAAAGTCATGGTTCAAAATGTTTACCTCGACAGTCTTCTCTTCGTTCTTCAGTTTCAAAAGAAACCTCTTCTGTATTCTCGTCTGTTGAACTACTTCACTCAAAATGAAAATTCTGTCATAGTTTAAACAACATCCACGTGAGTAAATGATGAGAGAATTCATTTTTGGTCTCACTGTCCCTTTAAATGTGACACTGAAACATGATTGGCTGAGGAGAAAAAGACGGCTGTGTGTAATTTACGGAATGGTTTGATCTGTATCTAAAGAATTCTTCTTCTGAACAAAAATAAAGCTAAGGAAAGGAGACACAAAAATACGACATCTTCAGGTATCAAAAAAATCTTCATCAGCCATCACTGCGCGTCTCATCCGTCAGTCATGTTTGATCACATTATGACCCTTTCCAAAAGAAGAGGCCTATTTGAACTCCCCCATACTCACATGGGACCAGATACAGTACATACACGGCACACTTCCAGTGTCTTCACAGCTACTCAGGGTGAAGAGTTTTCGTTTGAGGGAGGATGAGAGAAAGGGAAGAAGGCATAGTCAAGGTGTGTTCAGTTGTGTGTTAGACACTGGAAGCGGTTTTTGAAGTACAAGAGACCGTTTTTGGTGTGCGTTGCGTCAGATGAAGCAGGAGGGTAGCGGAACTTCGCGTACGTTTTGTCGCTTTCCGACTGGCCCCACGGCAGCTTGATCTTGGTGGCGTGGTTCACGATGACATCATCACATGATCCAACATGCAGGGAACCGAGCCCATCGATAAAAAACTCTGGAAAATAAAATATGGAAATGAGGAAATTTTAGTTCCTTTTTGCGTCATCATGTTTGTAATTTTTTATGATGACAGTTGCTGTCGCGCTAATAAATAAATATACACTGCTGTTCAAAGGTTTGGGATCAGTAAGATTTTTCATGTTTTTTAGGCTTCATTCATGGCTTCATCTACTTGATCGAAAATACAGAAATATTGTGAAATATTATTATAATTTAAAATAAAGGATTTCTATTTTAATATATTTTAAAATATAATTTATTCCTGTGATGCAAAGCTGCATTTTCATCAGTCATTACTCCAGTCTTCAGTGTCACATGATCTTTCAGAAATCATTCTAATATGCTGATTTATTATCAGTGTGCTGCTTAGTATTTTTTTTGGAACCTGTGATTCTTGTTTCAGAAAAGTTAAAAGAACAGCATTTATTCAAAATAGAAATCTTTTCTAACAATATAAGTATCATTTTTTATCAATTTAGCACATCTTTGGTGAATAAAAGTATTAATTTCTTTCAAAAAAAAAAAAAAAAAAAAGGATAAAACTGTACTGACTATAAACTTTTAAATGGTAGTTTAAATTGTTACAAAAGATTTCTATTTTAAATAAATACTGTCCTTTTTATTAAGGAATCCTGAAAAAAGTATCACAGGTTCCAACAAAATATTAAGCAGCACAACTGTCAACACTGATAATAAATCAGCATATTAAAATTCAGTTTTGAAAGATTTTAGTGTATATAAAAATAGAAAAACTTTATTTGAAATTGTAATATTTCCCAATAATTATTTAACACTAATAATTTAATAATACTGTTCAATATAATAATTTGCTGATTTCAAAATAAAACCTATGACAATAAAATTAGATCTCAAAATGAAGATTATACTTTATAGCTTATTTTGTGTGTCTACTTGTACCATTTGGTGTATTATATATACTATTTAAACTGACTGATTAGAGTTATTAATTTTAGAGTTATTTATTAAAGGATCCTGAAAAAAAATCACAGGTTCCAACAAAACTGTTTTTAACATTAATAATAAATCAGCATATAAGGATGATTTCTGAAGGATCATGTGACACTGAAGACTGGAGTAATGATATTGAAAACTAAGATAAGAAAAACTTTATTTTACGTTGCAATAATATTTCACAATCATAAATTTTTTCTTGTATTTTTGATAAACGCAGACTTGATGAGCATAAGACACTTCTTTAAAAAAACATTAAAAATCTTACTGATCCAAAACTTTTGTATGGCAGTGCGCGCACACACACACACACACACACACACACACATTTTTTCACATTATTTAATTTATAGCATATTTCTGGTGCCTACATATAGCAAAAAAACAATTATTGATTACAGTTTTTAATATTTTATTTTGAATATATTTTGATAAAATAGTATAGTTCTAATATGGGCCATAACATCTTTTTTACCATAATATAAAATGATAATCGATGCATCCTTAATTGATGACTTTCACTTTTAATATTTTCAATTTTGCTGCAAAATACACCACAATTTTGTGTTTGGACTCCATTGAAAACTCACCCAAATGCGCAACACGGGCTAACCTAGGGTCAAAGCCCACTTGCTGCACTTTATCTGTCCTGGCAAGAAAAAAGTTGATGACTCCATCGGTGACAACACAGTGAGGAAAGCCCTGGATGATGTGATGGAAGCCTCGCCGCATGTGTAGACAGTCCCCGTCTTCCTCTCCAGCTTCAATTGAGATCGTCTGCCTGTAGGTGGCAGTGTAGCCTGTGGCTTCACGCACCGCTCCTCCAACCTAAACAAACACAGCAGCCAAATGCTAAGAATAATGCAGATAAAGTCTTTAGTACAGGGTATCTCTTCCTTTTAATAAAAACACATTTCATCTATTTTCGTCTTTCTCTTTATAAAAGCAGATGTGCTTGTCTCTTTCTATAAAGCGTGACTCCCGCTGACTGTGCGCATAGAAGACTCGTTCACTGGAAAGGTCACATAGCTGACCCCATCCAGAGCAATAATCTGCCCTAGATCTGCTTCTGCCTAAAGCAAAATGTAATGCTGAATGTATTTATTGTACTCTTTCCTTAGCCATATTTTGTCGTTCAAACAGATTTCAACTTTGCCTTTGTTAAAGTGCACAAAATCAAACAAAATTCAAACAAACACCATTTTTGTAATATTTTTAGGTTTGGACAATTGTCTCCTCTGTTTGAATTCCACAGCAAATCAATGCCAGAGACAGAGTAGGAAGGTTTCCTGAAGCCTGTTTAGCTCTGATGCTAAGTTCTCCAGAGGAAGCAAATTAGCAATGAACACTTCCCTGAGATTCAGAGATTTGCAAAAACCTTTGTTCTGATTCTCATTAGAAATGATGTGATGCAAATTGTAAAAGAGGAGACAAAATGAAGAATGAATGAACTCAGGAAGTTTCCAGTTCAACTAACTCTGCAAGCCAGTGAGGTTATGAAGAGTATGTCTACTCCTACTGCTCTCAGCCTTGCCAAGACTAAAAATAAAAAATCCCTCATTAAGTTTGATGAAAAGACAAAGCAAATATTCAAGTTTGCTGTAGTTGGCTTTTTTCATGTGTTATTTTTTAGCAGCAAAAGGACATTCTTGGATATTTAAGTCACACTTACAAATGTATACATTTCTTTGCATTAATTGTGCAGACAAATAATACCATATAGAACTAGAAGGTGGGGATTCTCAGAACTAACTAGGGCTGGGCGATATGGCCAAAAATATAATCACAATATACAATATCAATATTTATCATGATATTTACCATTAATGGGGAAGGAAATGGTTTCCACACATTTGTTAAACCTTCATAATAAATGTGTAAACCCTAACCTTTTTGTTCACAAACTCCACAGAGTAGCTACCTTCAATTTAAAGTCCCCCTGTAGTGAAAATCGAGATTTTTACGTTGTTTATTTGTCTATGAGGTGTTTTAATATGCTTTTAGACAAACTATGTGCCAGTCCATTAATCAACACCATTGCTGAGTATTTTCTTCTTAAAACTGTAGTTTCCCAAAAGCTGTCCCAGAAATGCGATTTGAAACAGCCTTTTTTTTTTTGTTTTTTGTTTTTTTGCTACGGCACAAACTTAAAGGGGTTATGATTCTTTAGGGTCTTAATGAAAAGTCTCTAATATACTTTGATTAAAAATTCTCAATGGTTTTGTAAAACAACACCCTTTTTACCTTGCCAAAATGAGCTCTGCAAAAATCATCTCATTCTAAGGGGTTGTTCCTTTAAATGCAAATGAGCTCTGCTCACCCCGTCCCTCTCTTCGATCATGTTTACTTTAGCCACATTCAGCCGTGTTTAGCTGCTAAACTTCCTAACTACCACGTTATAAGGAAAGGTGATCGCAAAGATTAATAAAAAAACGCTTATACACACTTCTGCTGTAAGTGAAGCTGGATCATGGATGATTCGCATGAACATAGACGGATATATGTAGATCAGGAGGCGCATTCCATTCACAAACAAATGTAATCCACTTCATCTTTAGCAGCTCAGATGTCGGGAGTAAATGACGACCACTATGTTTATTATTACATCCAGCAACACAACACCTCAATCACTCAATCAGAGATATTTTGGTCTAACTTACATCCCTGCTCCGGAATCAAAAGAAGGAAAGTTACTGGACTGTGACAGCTGGTCTGAGGTAAGACGCTCATGTCAATCAACTATCGTGGGAGTGGCCTATATGGGTGTGACGGCACACCAACAGTTTATTAGCACAAACCCAAATATTAAATAGAGCATTTAATAGAGCATATATAGCATTAAATAGAGCACAACCGCTAGGCGCTAACCACTAACTTGAAAAATAACCCGCGACAACAGTGTAAAAGTAGCCCGGAGTCAGACGCACCTCTCCCGCATTGCCGTCTACACTTTACTATGTGTAGTGGAATCACAAACTAGACTGCATTCGAGGCTTCAAGGCATTTTAAGGGCACAACATCGTCAAGTAAGTAACTTTAACAAATGTTACAGTATCTACTGTACTTGTCCGCCAGTAAAAACATAGTTTCATCAGTCATTATCCGTGTTTCGCCATTATATCGCGTTTACTACAGTACAGTTAGTGGATCACGGGGGCTCTGGCTGGTGTGACTGCGTGGGGACCGAGGGCTAATTTGCATATTGGCGTATAGTAAATGAGGCAAGGGGGTTAGAGTTACATTCAAGCTGTTTTAAGGCATGAGAATATTATTTTTGCAAGAAAAAAACATTTAAATATGTCATTTTGATGATCAAAGATCAGTTTTAAGGGATAAAATATTTTAACTTTAAGGTCCCATGAAATGGACTATGGTTTGTTACATTTTGTCTAAAAAAAATGAATTAATAAAACTTTAAACATTCAATATATCTTTTAAAGGGGTCATCAGATTCCCATTTTCCACAAGTTGATATGATTCGTTATGGTCTTAATGAGAAGTCTATAACATACTTTGGTTAAAATTTCTTGGTGGGAATGGCTTTTAGGCCACTACATCATTCATATACTTTAAGTATGACGTTGATGTGCAATTATATTTTGCTGCCACTGGATACATAGTAAAAAGAGAATGAAGGTCATTTTTCTAAAAGCACTGTTGAAGAATAACATGATGTCTAACTCATGTACCACTTGAGATTTTTAATTAACAGAGACCGAGCCTGTTGCTGTGGATATTGTGAGGTGGGAAGGTGCCTTCTTGATTAAAGATTTAACTGGGGACTGTGATGCTTCCAAAGGTGTAAGTTCTTCACCACAAGAGGGAAACACCTTGCTTCCTGTGCAATGGAAAAAGTCCTCAAGGGGTTTATAACCCTTTGATGTGCACCTGATCCACTCAACATATAATGGCTCTTCACTAAATAAGACTAGATTCTAAGTGTATTTGTCTTCCTATGGTGAACAACGTTCACTGTGCTTAAAGGGGTCATCAGATGCCCATTTTCCACAAGTTGATATGATTCTTTAGGGTCTTAATGAAAAGTCTATAACATGCTTTGATTAAAATTTCTCAATTGTAGTGTAAATAACACCTTTTTTTACCTTGCCAAAATCAGCTTTGCAAAAATCATCCTGTCCTGGTCGATGTTGCTTTAAATGTTAATGAGCTCTGATCGTCCCGCCCGTCTCTTCTCTCTGTGGAGTGACGAGCCTGTTTACTTTAGCCGCGTTTAGCCACGAAACTTGCTAACTACCACATTATTAGGAAAGGTGATTGCAAAGATTCATAAAACACCCTTATACTTCCTTCTGCTGTAAGTCAGCTGGATCATGAATGATTTGCACGAACATGCGCGAGACGCATTTGTTTAGATCGGGAGGTGCACTTCCTTCAAAAACAAACATAATCCACTGCATCTTCAGCGTCTCAGATGTCGGGAGTAAATGACGACCACTATGTTCATTATTATATCCAATAACAGAACACCTCAATCACTTAGGAGCCATTCTTGTCTACGTCGCTGTTCCGACATGTTCCGAAACAATGGTGATCGGACTGTTACTGCTCATTCAAGGCGGGTCTAAGGTAAGACGGCCATGTCAATCAACTATCGTGGGAGTGGCCTCTGTCTGTGTGACATCACACAGACAACATGCTGAGAATGGCTTGTTTTGAAAAAGCGGAAATTATTTTTATCATTATAGGGTGGTTGTGTACACAAACTGCCAACACATATTTATGTTCAAACAACATGTGAAAGTAAACTTTGCATCCGTTGACCCCTTTAAGAAAACTCCTGCATTGATGACAATTCTCATATACTGTATATCATGCTACGTTTATTTTCTCACCAGGTCAAGTGTGGTTTTCTCCAGCACATCCACCAGCTTCTCCAGCTTTGTGTTGGCAGTAAAGATAAAGTCATCATCCACCCATAGCACATATTTGGTGGTGACCTGTGACACGGCCAGATTACGACCAGCAAACCAGCCCTGAGACACAGACATACACAATCAGATCCCATAATACTGCACTGACAGAAATTAGTCATAAACTCAAGGAAGCGTCCTACCTTTCCAAACGGCATGATGTAATGTTCAATATAAGGGCCCGATACTGTTTTCGGGTGCTCACTGTCGTCAGCTATCACTATTGTAACTGTTGGATAGTACTGTCGTATGCTGTCAATTAAATCCTGAAGCTTGTCATAGCGCAGGAAGGTTTTGGTTGCTATGGTCACGAGAGCACTGATGTTATATTCTGAAATTGACCAAACAGAAAAGTGGAAATATATTTAATTACAGCAGCATACAATAGCTTACTACATTATTACTTAATTGAAGGAGAGTCCACCAGAACCACTTTGTGCAATCTGATCACTGATTAAAAATAGTCCATGTGACATCACTGGTTCAACCATAATGTTATGAAGCTTTGAGAATGCTTTTTGTGCACAAAGTAAGGCTGTGCAAGTAATCGGATGCATCACGTGCAGTCAGATAGAGCGGCACTCACTACACAGAGCTGCGCAGCGTAACTTGTCAGTGAACTACGGCTCTTTGTAGTATATGCAGTTCCATCTGACAGCAGGTGATTGAGATTTACGACTAATCACAGAACCGGCATTGGTGACAAAATGTGCATGATAATTGCATCCGACAGCCCTAGCACAAAGAAAACAAAATTAATGACTTTAAAATAATGACTTAATAATGAATAATGAGAGGATTTTCGTTTTCTTTGTGCACAAAAAGTATTCTCGTAGCTTGATAACATTACAGTTGAACCACTGATGTCACATGGACTATTTTATTGATGTCCTTACTACCTCTTTGGGCCTTGAACGCTGTAGTGGTAGTACTGATAAAGCTCTCAGATTTTATCAGAAATATTTTAATTTGTGTTCCGAAGATAAACAAAGGTCTTATGGTTTGGAACAACATGAGGGTGAGTAATTAATAACAGAATTTTAATTTTTGGGTGAACTATCCCTTTATTAATAACAAGTGATGCATTTACCTTTATCTGCATCAGAGCCTGTGTTGTAGAGTTTGGGTGTTACTCCATGACGAATCTTGATGGTAAACAGAGCTTGATGTCCTTCTGTGTCTAACTGCACTGAATCACAAGCATATAAAAACTACATATCAAAATAAAGATTATCCAGTCCTGTGTTTACATGTACATTTGGGATAAGTTTTTTTTTGGTATAGGAATCACTGAGAAGCTGCATACCTGTGTCAGCTGTGCTGGGGTGGAACAGCGTGTTAGTATATGTGATAAACTGGAGCTGTCGATTCAGACTGGACAAAAGGCTGCTGCTCAGGGTCATGTGCATCTCACCATCCCCCCTGACCTTTACCCCCTTCCACCTCTGCTGCCACATTAAATGTGCCCAGAGATGCTGAAAAGTTCAGCTACAGAGAAAGACGAAACACATAGTGTTCAGGAAGCATCCACAACACAAAAAGCACAGGAAATAGACATAAATAATTCATAATATCACTTACCGTATATACATCTCGGGGCAGTTCTTTTAAGGCCAAACCTGAAACACATTACAGCCATGTATTCAGGGTCAGATTTATCTCTTTTTTGTGACCCCCCCTCCATTAATATATAATATTACCACTCTAAAAAAAAAAAAATACAAAGCCGTTCTGCTTGCATTCAGTCACTGAAGATCGAATGTAGTTCTTCTCTCATTTAAGAACAGAGAAAGTCTGTTTAATAAAGTTAGGAATAACTTAAGGAATAAATGTTGCTGCATTACCATTAAGCATTATTATTATTTTTTTTTTTTTAATTCATAATTCAACAGCCAGGAGTCAAAAATATTTAGCTTATACTATAGTTAATACACTATATACTATAGTTAATTCATGTTTTATTTCAAAACAAACAATGAAACAAAGGCGTAGTTTGATGACGCCGTGATTGAATGTGGAATCATGGGAGCTGTTGTCATCATTCCCACAGCTGATGCAATCCGACGGGACTTGGCAAGAAATCATGTTTATGGATGAGCTAATATACTAAAGTTTTATTAACGTCACTGTAGTATGAAGCAGGGTGGGGCTGAAAGCAATAGAGCGATTGCTAATGAGAGATGATCACACACGGTTTAAAAGCAGTGGAGCTTTTTTTTGTTATGCCACAGTTGACCGCTTCCGCTCCTTCCAGTCATGCATATGCAGGGTAAAACAGCGCTGTTTTATCATACTGGATACACTTGAGTGTACTGAAAGTTCTCTTGGAACGGAAAGTGTTTCCATTTTCTATAAAATAAAACTGGAAATCGAAGGTGTTTGATGTCATTGGCAGACGAAGCAATGACACGGTCCGTTACACTACTTAAATTCTTATTTCTCTGAATTTAAACTTTCTTGGAAACATGGGAGTAATGCAAGTACACAAGTCAACAAAATATATAACACTATTTTAGTGGTTTTTGGATATTTCATCAAAAAATCTTACATATTGTACATTTTAAAATGCTCATGTATATGGCTAATTTATCTAATCCTAAGCCTCGTGTTGCTTATTATAAAACATAATTTTAAAGCTAACATCAGAGGCTTGAGCTGATATACAGAATAGACTAATGCAGTTATTACAAATGTGTTTAGTATTAGTATTTGTTAGTTTATTAGAAATATGTGTGAATAGATTCTTTGCATCTTTCAAGTGTTCAGCAGCTACGTCTCTACTAATAGCAAAACTGTAAGTTTAACTGCTTCAAAAACAGTGACGTTACCAGTTCCACACTGAGAAATTACATGTAGCTTTTCAGCTGCAAAAATATTTTAATAAAGTTGCAGGGCAGCGTTAACAAGAAGTTTCTGTGCACGTATGTGTGTTTTGTATGGGAGAGAAAGCAGGAGAAAATCCATCAATATTAAAATGTAATTGCATTGGAAAAAATCAAACATTGTTATTCTTTTGTTTTTTACTTTTATTGGTCAGTGTCTTTTGGAGTTTTGGTTCTTTTGATGGACACGTACCTAGCATCCGGCCCTGCATGCATTGTTACTGTCCAGCCTCTATAACTAAATGAAAATGCACTCAACTCAAAGTCTCAGTCCATTCAGTAAGTTGATAATGTGCTCTCAGATCTCAGTTGTAAGCTGTACCTTATTATTCTGCAATCAAACAATCAAGATCCATACACGACTGTACATCAAGCTTATAGTTCTTCAAAACTTCTTTTAAAATACGTGCAAAAAAGTGCAATAAATGTGCAAAGGTGCAAAACGTTTTCTAGACAAAGCTCTTCCTCAGTGGTGTGGTGCAGGTGTGCGCCAATTCATGGGGCACTGAGGAAGAGCTTTGTCTCGAAAACGTTTTGTACCTTTGCACATTTATTGCACTTTTTTGCACGTATTTTTATGACCTCTGATGCAGCATTTAATAAAGAAGTTTTGATGTACAGTCGTGTGCGGATCTTGATTATTTGATTGCTCAGTGTTTTTTTAGATTTACGCACCGTACCAACTGGTGTTTTGGATTTTGGACATTTGGCGCTGCTCTTTTTCTGTGACCTCATTATTCTGCACACATATATATCATACTATCACTGCATATGTCACTACAATCTGAAAAAAGCAATCCAGACGCATTGGCAGTACATTACTGTGTCTACATTTCTGCAAAAACATACATACATTTCACTGCAGTTTTGTTCCTTTTTACTTACAATAATGATTACGGGGGCAGACTATCGATGACTTATTTTTGTGCAGTTCCTTGAACAATACTATCTTATTATTATGTAAAAACGTTTACCATAGTGCATGATTAATAAACTGTTGAATAAACCTACATCTGCGATGGATAAAACTGACACAGCTTATAGTGCTTGTGGATGGGTTGTCTAAAAAAGGCAGTGAAATGGACCAGGAGCAGGTTTTGCAGAAATGTTAGTTAGCCTGGGTTGCGAAAAAGTGTAGTATGTAATATTGGCTTTAATATTCATTACATTATTATTAGAATGCTTAGTCTCATCACATTTCTTCAGTCACATTGCAATACTTTAATCTCACTAGGAACAAAAAGTGTAATACCTGGTATAAGGATAGTTTTAAGTGGCCGAACCTCCACACCCTGTGTTGGGTACTGCAGAGGGTTGTTAGCTTCAGCTACAATCAGCAAATCAGCAGGGGTCTGCGACCTAAACACACCAGGGTTACTATCGTTAACTAAGACTAAAACCATAAAAAAAAACTATATTCAAAATCAGACATTCTCTGCATTTACAGAATTTATTTGATAACATTTATATGGATTTATAAACCAAACAACTGAGCATTAGCAGTGGCATTAAATGATTAAATGCACCTCATTTGGAAGCTCTGATACTCTTTGGCGCGCCGTTTCTTCATCTCATGGAGCTGGGAGGCCTGGAAGGCAGTGTGCAGGGGATGGGCAGACACTCTAGGGAACAACAGCTGAGCAAAGGGCAGGTTGACCCCTCTGCTCTCTCCTTCACAAACACACCCGTTGCGAGCCAAAAGCCTTGCAGAAAGAAAGGAGAGTTATCACATAATCAGTCTGTTAGTTTTTGACGGGAAGGAAAATGTTTGTACCCTCTTTAGGTGACAGTAGACAATGTAGGTCTCTGTGTAGGTCTCATACATGAAGACATAAATGATTTACAGGACATCAATATTTCACTTCTGAGTTAACAAAACAAATTTGTGTAAAGAATCTGTAAAGAAATTGTAGCACACACTACAGTTCAAAAGTTTGCAGTCATTAAGCAAGGACACATTAAATCGATCAAAAATCAAAGTTAGATTTCCATTTTAAATAAAATTCTGTTCTTTATACTCATCAAAAGCCCAAGACTAACTGACCTGGCCACACTCTCCCTCACTCGGTAAGGGATGGTGCTAGTGCTGGGATCCGGTTCGGGAAGTCTCTCCTCCAGCAGCCGCTCAGCTCCAGGACCCGGTCTGTACCGGACATCCACAGTGCTGTAGACCCGCGTGGGCCAGGAATGTAGCACTGCCAAAACCAGCACCACTGATGCTACCAGAGCTAACAGCACAGTCTTACGTAGGGAACGCATGCTACAAGCTACAACACAAACAGAAACACAACACTTTTGAAACTTCATTCAGTGTAATTAAATTAAGTTGTACAAAAATGGCAGGGGTTCTTCATGTGAAACTTCACAGATTGGCATTCTCTTCAACCAACTAATGAAGCATTAACTTCAATTTAATTTTCTAATTAAATTGATTTTCCTTGATTTTCACTTCATTTAGTAACAAGGTGGGAGGAAGCACTTTAGTAATTCCACAAACACTTTATAATATACTCACTCTATCCAATCAGAGCGAGAGGTACAGCAAGTTGCCATTACTGCTCCTAAAGGTCCATGGTACTGAATGGCTCAATCTTAATGTGACTGACAGTAGCTGATGAGGCTGATGGAGGGCTCTCTCCATCTGCTGAGGTAGAAAAAACCCTTAGTCATGTCAGTTGTACATTCATTTACTGTTTTTATTACTGTACATAAAAGCAGTCCATTGTACACTCTTAAAAAAAATGTGGTTCTAGGATGAAAGGGTTCTGTCATTAATTTCTCAACCTCATGTCGTTCCAAACCCGTAAGACCATTGTTCATCTTTGGAACACAAATAGGATATTTCTGATGAAATCCGAGAGTTTTCTGACCCTGCGTAGACAGCAACGCAACTACCACTATCAAGGTCAGAAAGGTAGTAAATACGTTGTTAAAATAGTACTTGTGACATCAATGGTTTAACCTTAATTTTATGAAGCTCTAGAATACTTTTCGTGCAACAAGAAAACAAAAATAACCTCTTTATTCAACAATTTTTTAGTCTCTTCCCTGTCGGTCTTTGACGGTACCATGACGCATGTTGTCTATGCAGGGTCAAAAAGCTCTCAGATTTCATAAAAAAAAAAAAAAAATCTTAATTTGTGTTCCGACGATAAACGAAAGTCTTACGGGTTTGGAACGACATGAGGGTGAGTAATTAATGACAAAATTTTCAGATTTGGATTAACTATCCATTTAACATCAGTGAAACCTTTCCACTGCACAGAAGGTTTTCGAAGTGCAAAAAGGATATTTATACAATAAAAAAACAGACCATCTTCATAAGACTTATGATGAGAAACAGGACCAAATGCCAGGCTTTATCATTTGAAAATGTTGACACAGCAGTGGACTTTTCACACATGATTTCACACAAGATTCAGCTAATATCAAACATAATGATTAGGTTTCATTTAAATAATGCACTAAACAACAAACATGCTTTGGGGAATTCAGGGGTCACACTTCTACAGCTATCAGACAACTAAAATATAGAATTATATTTATAGATTTATAAAAATAGGATATTATGATTTTTCGTCCCTCCAGAAGATGCTCAGACATTGCCACTTATTTAGGTCCTTGGTCAGCCTACTGTCATGACCAAATAAGGAATTTAGGAGTTGTGTTTGATCCAGACTTGAAATTCGACAAGCAGGTTAATGCTGTGGTTAAGAGTTGTTATTTCCAGATTAGGTCTTAAAACCTATTTTGTTAATGAAAAATTTAGAAAAAGTTATTAATGCTTTTATATTGTCCCATCCGGACTATTGTAATGTGTTGTATGTGGGGTCCTGTCAGACCATTATTTCACGTCTTCAATTAGTCCAGAATGCAGCTGCTAGGCTGCTAGTGAGTGCTAAGAAAAGTCAACACATCTCTCCTATCTTGGCCTCTCTCAGATGGCTACCAGGATAAAATAATTTAATAATATAATATAAAATAATAAGGTTCTGTTGTATGTGTTCAAAGCAGTACATGGAATGGTCCCTGCTTATGTGTTCTGCAGGTGCAGTTGTAAAGTGCTTTATAAATAAAAGGAATGAAAATAGTCTAACCTTTACTGACAACCAGTGCTAAGGGCTTTCCTCTGGCAATCCCACTGTCTGACACAGCTTTCCCACCCTCTCTCCTAAGATCAATCCTTGATTAGTTAGTTGGATCATCAAGTGGTTTGGAAATATATATATACTGTATGTGTGTGTGAGAGCTGTCATTTTTTGCAATTACACTAATCCATTAACTTTGCATTACACTAATGGTACACTAAACCACTACACTAAAACCATTCAATTTAAAACCACAACTTCAATTTACTTTTTCATAATTTACTTTTAATTCTAAATATTCTAAATGATATATTGTATACTATCAGTAGTACACAAATGCCTTAAGTATGAGCCATAGAATGTAAACAATACCACTGAACTGAAAGGAACTCGCAAATTTTGCTGATTATTGCTGCTGCAAATGGTCAATTATTGACACGTTTTGAGCTGTACCAATCGGTTGGACCGAGAAAAACATTTGGAGTACTATAGACTGCCAAAGGTTATAACAAATCAAGGAGAAGAGTGCAAAAAACTGTCTGAGGAGCAAAAGGCGTTTGTGGTTGGCTAAACTGAACCAGAATTTCCAGGGCAAGAACAAAAACATCTTTCTGTAAACTGGCCTTTTCTGTACTTTAATAATATCCCTTGACGTTACTGCAAACTACTTTTTAATTCATTATTGTGAATGTGGTATATTTAACAACTTACAAATGTTTCCCCTGAAAAAAAAAGAAGTCAACCAGTGTTGGGGGTAACGCATTACAAGTAACAAAGTTATGTAAAATTATTACTTTCCAAGTAACTAGTAAAGTAACACATTACTTTCGAAGTTGACAAGAAAATATCTGAGTTACTTTTTTCAAATAAGTAACGCCAGTTACTTTTCCCCCATTTATTGATTAAAAGCTCTCCTGTCCCCATGTTGAGAGAAATCGGGAGTAACATGTTAGGTCTAGAATAAATGTAAACATGCATTAATTCATCTCACTTACAAAAACAGATTCAGTATTCCTCAAAATGAATAAAAACAGTGAAATTCAACTCAGAATATATGTTAAACAATACAAATTCATCAAATAACATCCTTTATTCATTTAATCTCATTTTATTAACCGATGTCTTTGCTGCCGACCATCGATGATCCAATTCAACCATACTAATAAGCAAAAATTACTCAAGATAATCTAACATTTGTTTTCCTTTTTTTATTGCTGAAGAGTTGACTTTTTTTTCTTCTGCGGTCTACAGATGGGAATTTACTTTTCTCAAAGCCTGAGGCTTTTGGTGTGAAAAGGCTTTGTACATTTGACAAACAAAAAAGTTTTTATATTAAAAACAAACAAGCAAGCCCTGCCCAGATTTAAAAAAGTAATGCAAAAGTAAAGTAACACATTACTTTCCACAAAAAGTAACTAAGTAATGCAATTAGTTATTTTTGGGGGGAGTAACTCAATATTGTAATGCATTACTTTTAAAAGTAACTTTCCCCAGCACTGAACTCAACAGCTTGTTGACTTTTGTAGACATTCAAAGAAAACGGGGGGAAAAAACATTGCTTTACGCAACTAACGCAGTGAATAACCATTCGCTTGCAACTACAGCACTTCATCCACGGCTATGGAGGAAAAAACCATGCGCAGCCCCGTAGAGTGTATAAGCCCAATGGATGCGACTTCCCTCCTGATACTAATGTGGTATAGTCTATACAGAAGGCCAATGTGCGGTGATTCCCAACCCACTGTAAACTATATACCTCACACAGGCCGCACAGCTGACAGTATGCACCGTTGGCCTTCGAGACAAAAGCCGTTCAAAGCCTTGGCAAATAGTCAATAGCCATTAGGATACATGATAACTGGCGTACTCATCATTGCCACTGTTTAACGCCCATTCTGCTGCCTGTACAGCAATACAGAGAGATACCGAAAGCCCCTTGGCCTGTAGTCGCCATATGTCACATCATGCACAGAAAATTCCATCAGCCAATGCAAAGCCATAATTCCATTAGAAATGTATCTAAGAAATCAAATCTCTTCTGTTCTATTCAAATACCAAGAAAGTGAGTGGCGATCAATTAATGTAGCGGTGCACATTTAATTACATTCACGCAATCGTGCAGCAGATCCAAACAAATGTGCATAAATGACTGAGGAAGTGATATCAGTGCTAATCACAACAGGGCGGATGAGCGAGCGCACACGTTCAGATAAATCTTACCTGTAATGTCGCCACCAAGAGGGATCTCCTACCCTTAAAATAGCCCCGGCGCGTTTGTCATGTGAATGCAAACAGCTGATAAATGGAGAAAATCCGATGGCATGGCATCCACCTCTGAGACAGAACGGAGGAGAGCGGAGAGGAGTCGGGCTACCCCCTCCGTGAATAGCGATAGAGGGCTGCGGCGCGCTGAAATGCGCTCATATAAGATGAGAGAGGAGAGAGTGATGCAGCTCCACTAGACGCGCTTACGTCTGCCTCTCACCACAAGAGTAAGAGGGCTTATAAATGCTTAATGATCTGAATGGAGATTAATCTTGAGGGGAAATAAGCTAGATTTCTAGCACATGTATTTAATCACTAGATGTAACCCAATGAAATATTGCAAAAAGAAAAAAGTTATGTGCACGCCTTAGAACGTTAGTCAACCAATCAGATTCAAGCGTTCAGCAGCCACGCAGTATAAAGCAACATAATTTATATGATCAGAAACATTAATAATAGACCATGCACCCTTTAATGGAAGGACATCATTTTTCAGAGCGACAAGGGGGGGAACTACGCCTTTCTATGTAAAAATCTATCCATCCATTCTCCAATCCACTTACATGGATACCGAATCTCAGTGTTTAGAGCTAAAGGAAATGGCCATTATAGGTAGGCTAAAAATAATGACAGTCTGCACTTTGATTTTGACACTTAATCTGTCCACTTTATTAGCCTGCAATAATAATATTACTGAATTAAAAAAGAATTAATGACTACAATAATTATGACTACAAGATCATGTGTACTTCTCTTAGTATCTAATCTAGTTTATGCTTCCTCATTAGACAAAACACAGCTGCATAAAGATGTCTTTATCAGCTTTATGAATTTCTTTGTCACATGATTTTCAACATGGTGCATCTACTTTATTTTCTCTGTTCCTTGGTTTTACTGCCTTATTAGGGCCCGAGCCCTAAAAGGGCATTTTGGGAGCCTTAACATGCTCAAAAACTCAGTACACACTTTGGAATCTGCGGTCATTAGGACGCTGCAGAGACTGGGACCCGGGACCCTTGATGTATATCCCACACATAGTTGCATGTATACATATGAAACTTGGTACACATATAGATCTCACTGAGCCGAACAACTCTCACACTCTATGTCATTAGCTAATCCCAACAGGAAGTGAGCTATTAAGGGCTGTGTAAAAAGCGCATGCTCTGGAATCTGATATACTCCTCGGCGGCCTTTATTCCGACGGCCACCAAACTCTGTCAGCATGACCTCAAGACATTGGGGATGCTAAATTGCGGAGGGATTTTTGATATCTCGAACGGTTTGGCCATGGCGACGAAATTATGGTGAGAAATGAGAAACAGGAAATGGCTAATAACTGTTGCACACATTGTCTGATTCTGATGAAACTTCGTTGTATGATGCCGATCACATAGATGTGACTATCATGAGTCAAAGTTATAGCGCCACCAACTGGCAGCAGGAAGTGTGTCGTTTTTAAAATGCCTTGGAATCAGATTCTTAATTTTACTCGATTTGCTTCAAACTTTATCAGAATAATGTCAAAACACAGCTGATGAGAATCTGTAAAGGGGTCGTTGATACATTAAATGCTGTTGCCATGACAACGTGTGAAACTTTAACATTTGTTTCCTGTGTTTTTGGGGCACTTAATAAGCTTAGATTGTCATGAAACTCAAGACACACATCAGTATTAATGATAGTTAGACACTGGCAAAAGCTCATAAATGGGTGTGGGTTTTGTCAAAAGTGTGTGTGTTTGGGGGGGGTGTAAGTTTTAGCTACAGATCAAGCCGGACAACTTTCTAATTTACACCCATTAGCTGCGACCAACAGGATGTCTGCTATTTTGATTCAAATGTGGATTTTTGGAAAAATATAGCTGTGAATTAATGAATACTACTCGTACAAAAAACTTTGAATTTACACCAGACTTTGTCAACATGATGCCAACATACTGAAGATGTTTAATTGCGAGCGGATTTGGGATATCTTGAATGGTTTTGACATGTTGATTTATTAAAGTAGCAGTGAACATAACCATAATCTTTAGAATGCAGCATCCAAACACTTCAAAACTTTTTACATACACAGAACTAGTCATTCTGAGAAATAAATGCTTAGTTCCATCGATATAAAATAGTCTACTAAAAATAGAAAATTAAAAAACTATTAAACATCTGATCTCACTCTAACTCTGTGTGTGTGGGGGATGGGCTGGAGGTCTGTGTTAAGTGTGTGTGTTCACTGTGAGTGATAAGTGTGAGGGTAGTTGAGTGGTTGTGTGTGTGTGTGTGAGAGAGAGAGAGAGAGAGAGAGAGAGAGGGAGGGAGCATTTAAAGTGCATTATCCTAACTCTCGACAACTTTTTACATATGAAAAACAATCATGTTTATCATGTTTTCAGAGACCGCAGAAACATTTCAAATATCACACATATAAACTGGCAGATGAAGACTGTAATACCAAGGATGAACACAAGATGACCTCATAGGATAAGGATTTTTTCAGCTCATTCTCAGTCTGTCAGAATGATTTAAAAGCATTTTGCTTTTAACCCTTTCATTGCTGTTATCCTTTAATCCAAACTGCCACAGGGTTACAGTCAATGCATGTGCCCGCTGGGTACCATTTTTCTGATGGCACCAGGGTTGCGGATGCGCTGGTGGCGAGGGCCCGTCATCGCTGCTTGCAGCTATATTTCGTATTGTTACTGACTATAATTAAATGTTCATGTTATCCACATTTTCTTCAATGCGGAAGTAAGCCTATAAGTGAGATTTCCGGTTCATTATCCGCAATAGGAAAATAATGAGAAGAATAACAACGTGCAGTAAACAGTAAAACTGTTTGCACTAAAAACCAGTGTGTTTATAATTAAGATAATACATTAAAATAACATGGTAAGTCACACCAATTTGCAATATCAAACAGCAAAATGAGCTGTATTGTACAGCTAAAAATAGCTGGATGTGGATGAGACCGGAAGCCAGACCCATAAAATTAACAAATGGCTGCGCCCACTCTTACAGCAAGAAAAAGGTGGATACAGTGTTTAAATAAAACATACATTTTACTAAGATTTATTAGGAATGTCTTGGTCAATCTTTTTTTTTTTTTTTTTAAACTGAGTAATTAATGCATAAATAAAAATGACATTTTTATTCACAATAATATGGAAAGCTCGGGCGGAAAAGCTACACTGGCTACTGCCCACATGTGATCCAAGCAAATTTGCACTTTACACTGCACGAATGTCTCCTTGCTATTTGAGCTTTGCTTACTTTTACTGAGACTTATGTATTTTTTTTGTTTTCTCCATATATAACTTTTTTTCCCAATGACAATTTAACCTCGAGCAAAAACGATGGATAATGGATAGATTAGCTACAAAGAAACACAATTTATCTAATATAATGGCAATTTATTTCTTTTTCTGAGATATTTTTATTCCTATAACTTCAAATGTGAGATATGTTGCAAACACAACGTTGTGCGAGTGGAGTATTCAAATGCTCCACAGCGACCCCATGAGTCCGAGACGTAACATTACATTGATATGCAAATATTTGGCGGGTCCAATAGAAGTCATTTTCGTGGCTGGTGGGTGGCTATTACCGCTCGTGATCCAATGAATACGCGCTCTGAACTTGACTGACGTTGATATTATCCAATCACGTGTCAGTTTTTCACAACGTTGTCCAATCCACGTTCCTTGCCGCACATCGACCTGCACCAAATAACAAATCATTTGACAACGCTAGTTTGCGATATGAGAGAACTATGGCTTCCTCCTTGATTAAGTGGTTAAGAGGATTATATGTTTTTTTCTTAACATGTCTCCTGTCCGTCTTTGCTTTTTTGAATTTAGAAGAATTAAATGAAATGAAATATGGAATACAGATTCTGCCCGATCCTGTTATTATGGGACAGGTAACGTTGTTTTGGTCAAGGATGCAGTTAGCTAGGGATGTTTATTTGCTACAGACAGCTGTTAGCTTTATGCAGCTTCACGTATCAGACATTAAAACAGCTTGCCTGTGTAACATGGTTTCCTACTAAGTATCTACTAGCCCAATACAGAATAGCTCGTAAAGTAACGAGTGAAAAATTAGCCATGTGACAAAAATGTTAGACTGTGCCTCCACAGGTACTGTATGCTATAGATTTTGCATGATTATAACGATATGAAGTTCGGTAAAAATCAGTATGGTAATGTGGTGTAAACTGTATCGCCACGACCCCCTGGTTCTCTTTTTCTAATTATTTTTTTTCTGTTTCTGTCATCTTCTTTCTGTTCCTGTTTTTAGATGGAAGATGTGATGTTGGTCTCTAACAAATACAAGCAGCTGTATGAGTGTCGTTTACCAGCTCAGGCAGTGCGTTTCCATCAGGACCCGGTGTCAGAACCTGATGTTCAAGGCTACAGTGGTCCAGGCGTCCCTGATCTCCTCAAGCCCATGCAAACTGCACCATGCCTGGTTAAGGTTGACATCACCTCTAGTTCTATGCTTGATTGATTTACACATTGGAATGTACACAAATACTGAATATACACAACCACAGGCACTGGCAAACATACCTTTATAAGAGTGGCCTGTGTTTGTGTGGATAATTAAATAATTGCTATTTGCTTAGTCTTTTTCCATTATTTGCAGCCAGTGAATTACATGCCGTCACGACATTCAACGTGTTTATTTTTATTCTGATTACAGACCAAAGACTGGTGGACTTATGAGTTCTGCTACGGCCAGCACATCAGACAATACCACTTAGAAGGTGTGTTATATCATTATTGTCATGTCTCATGTGTCTCATGCCTGGTATAGCCTTAACATTTTTAATGGCAAAAAAGATTGTATTTAGGAATTTAAGTTTTGCAGGATAATGTGTAGTCACTCTATTCAAGGTTTTTTAAAAGTATTCCATGTCTGTGATTTATAGATTCTGAGATCAAGGGAGATGTGCTTTTCTTGGGATATTATGATTCAGAGTTTGACTGGACCAATGAAACTGCTAAGGTAAGGCCAAAAGTTAATGCACTTCATTTTATTTATTTGTCATATGTTATTCATTTTTAATAGTTATAGAAAATGGAGAAAATTGTGATATCGGCCATATTGGAAATACCTGGATGTAAACAACAACATGGATTTCACGGTTAATGTACTACTGAATACGTTCTGCTAATTTGTGCTGTCTAAACCACAGAAAGAAATGTGCAGAAGCTGCTAAATCATAAGCAGGAAAGGGCACAGTATTTGGACAAACTAAAGTTAATAGTTCGTAAAGATATGTACAAGCAGTATTAATTAGGATATTAGCCTAATATTCCACCTACGTGACTGGAAATAAAAACAAATACAAATTTTTTTCAGGATTCTTGCCCTGGAAATCCTGGTTCAGTTTGGCTAACCACAAATGCCTTTTGTTCCTCAGACAGTTTTTTGCACTCTTATTTGTTATAACTTTTGGCAGTCTATAGTATTCCAAATGTGTTTCCCAGTCCGGCTGATTAGTACAGTCCAAAACATGACAATGATTGACTATTTTCAGCAGCAATAATCAGCAAAATATGCAAGTTTTGTTTGGTTCAGTGGCGTTGTTTTCAATTCATTGCCGCCAATATGGCCGATTAATGACTCGTTGTGAAAACACTCTATAACTATTTTCCATTTAAATCTGTTACTCAATATTAGTAATGTACAGGGAGCAATATTATGAATATACTAACACACATATTCAGAAGTATGCTATTTGCATGCCATCTTTGTAGTTAACTTCTATATATTTTTGTACTTGTTTAACTTGATGACCTTTTTCTATTTTTAGGCATCTAAGCAGCATAAACTGAAGAGGTATCATAGTCAGTCATATGTCAATGGCTCTAAATGTGACTTGAATGGGAACCCCAGAGAGACAGAAGTCAGAGTAAGATTGCACACACTGACAAATGTTCACCAGTGTTATAAAGAAAGTGTACAACTGAAGTACACTTACATAACCAAGCACAGTACATAACCAAACATATGTGGATACTAATTAAGAAAAAAAATGTAATGCTACAGTATATATATTTTTTTAGAAAATAATTTTATTGTGCATTAAATTGGTCAAAATGATAGTAAAGACTTTTATATTGTTACAAAAATCAATTTTATATAACTAAAAATGTTTCTTGAGCACAAAATCTGCATATTAGAATTATTTCTGAATGATCATGTGACACTGAAGACTGGAAAATTACTGTACAGTACCATTTTTAAAATATAAAGTTTTTTCCAAGCATTCCCAAACCTTTGAACAATAGTTTGAACAACAACATACTTTGCACTGAGTGTGTGAATGGGAGCAGACCACTGCAGTCATGTGCCAACATCTATTGGAAAGTCTTCCCAGCGTAGTTAAAGCTGTTAGGGAGGGCCAAAGTTGTTTTGAAATTGCATATAGTGCGCATATAGTGTAGGTCAAAAGCCAACATTATTGAAAATATGTATTGCTTTGCTCTTTTAAGGTCAATGAAAATCTCATTTTAATACAATGGCAGTGATAGTTTAAATTAATGTGTTTTTCTTTCAACAGTTTGTGTGTGAGGAGGGCTCTAGTGACTATATTGCGAGGGTAGATGAACCTCAGTCCTGCCGCTACGTCTTAACAGTACACACCTCTCGTACATGCCAGCATCCCCTCCTGCGTCCACCTTCCACTGCCAAACCACAAGGCATTGTGTGCCAACCTGCTCTCAGTGCCCAGCAGTATATGGACTATGTCAAGGCTCAAGTCTGTAAGTACAAAAGGTTCTGTTTTTTTCTCTCTATCAGGGCTTTGTCATTTAATGAAAAACATATTGGGCAATATATTGTGGTGATACAAAATTAAGCAATGTTGTGAATGTCATAATAATTTTAATTATAATAACTTTTTATTAGGCTTTTAAGAGCGTGTCATATGATTGGTTTCACAATCCTTCCTTGTTGTGCTGCATAACAATGTGACAATAAGACAGATGTTTTCAGAACATCTCCGATTTAAAAATCAGTGGAAAAAATGGTGTTATCAGTTGAATGATGTGAATCATTTGAAATACTCTGTATCATTTTAATTTACGTTTTCCACTTTTATATACATATGAATTTACACATGCATATACATATGTGACTCAGGACCACCAAACCAGTCATAAGAGTCAGCGTTTTGACATTGAGATTTATACATCTTATGAAAGCTTTCCATTGATGTATGGTTTGTTAGCAGAGGCCAATATTTGGCCGAGATGCAACTATTTGAAAATCTGGAATCTGAAGGTGCAAAAATTGTTGAGAAAATTGCCTTTAAAGTTGTCCAAGTGAAGTTCTTAGCAATGCATGTTACTAATAAATATGAAGTTTTAATGTATTTACAGTAGGAAATGTATAAAAACTTTTACTTAATACTAAATTTACTTAATATCCTAATTTTTTTTGGCATAAAAGAAAAATTAATCATTTTGATCTATACAATGTATTGTTGGCTATTGCTACAAATATATCTCTCTAAATAAGAAACTAAAACTGCCAGTAGGTGGCAGTAAAAGTCATTGATTGATTGACTGATTCATTCATTCAGTGGATTCATTCAAATGGCTGATTTATTCAGGAATGAAGTAAATAGCTCTCATTAGCTCACCCAACTCCTTCAGAACTCAGATTCATTCAGAAATTGTGTAATGCTTGAAGGTGTGCAACAGTTCTACTGTGCCTTTAATAGGGAATATTTGCTTTGGCAAAACTGAGCAAAAACAGATAATATTGTGTCTAAAATACAACACTTAATTTCTTATTTATTGAACTGTTGTATAAAGTAAATATCACATTTGGTCTCGTGCTATTGCAGTCATTGCTTGTGTGATATTGCGCAACTATATCATATGATATAAACATGAGACAAAAACTCATACAGGGGCATTTTAGCCCCAGTCTCTTGAATTTTAGAGGCGTGTAACTGCATTCTTGCTATACTTTTATGTCAAACACAGATCGATCTGTGCAGCGCCACTTCAAGTCCAACACATCTAAATGTGAGATGATGTACAGTTGAAGTCAAAAGTTTACTTACACCTTGCAGAATCTGCAAAATGTTAATTATTTTACCAAAATAAGAGGGATCATACAAAATGCATGTTACTTTTTATTTAGTACTGACCTGAATAAGATATTTCACAAGAAAGACGTTTACATATAGTCCACAAGAGAAAATAATGTATGAATTTAAAAAAATGACTCAAAAGTTTACATACGCTTGATTTTCTACACTGTGTTTTTATCTGAATGATCCACAGCTGTGTTTTTTTGTTTAATGATAGTTGTTCATGAGTCCCTTGTTTGTCCTGAACAGTTAAACTGCCTGCTGTTCTTCAGAAAAATCCTTCAGGTCCCACAGATTCTTTGGATTTTCAGCATTTTTGTAATTTTGAGCTCTTTCCAACAATGACTCTATGATTTTGAGATCCATCTTTTCACGCTGAGGACAACTGAGGGACTCATAATACAAAAGGTTCAAACGCTCACTGATGCTTCAGAAGGAAAAACAATGCATTAAGAGACAGGGGTGTAAACTTTTGAATGTGTACATTTTTCTTATTTTGCCTAAATATATATTTTTCCCATTTAGCACTGCCCTTCAGAAGCTACAGAAGATACTTACATGTTTCCCGTAAGACAAAATAAGTTAAATTTACCCTGATCTTCAAATTCAAAACCTGTTCAGCCCCTAGCTCTTAATGCATTGTGTTTCCATCTAAAGCATCAGTGAGTGTTTGAACCTTCTGTACATTATTGAACCTTCTGACTGATCATACAGTCATTTTTGGAGAGGGTTCAAATACTCATTAACAACTATCACTAAACCAGTGGGCTGGGTTGGGGGCATTAATTGTGTTACAAATTTTAATGCTTTATTTTTTTCCATAACTAATTAATAAGATTAGAAAATCGACAGCTTTATCATTACGCTATTCATGGAAAATGTCCCCACTGCACATGTGATGTCCTGTTAGATGAGCTTTCCAGAGATGCAATCAGTCTACATTTAATCTTACTCTGTTCTCTAATTGAAGCATTATTTTTAGCACATTGACATCTTTCTTTGTATCTCTCACTCCCTCTTTTTCTGTACTCAGCTGACACTAAACGTAAAGTGGAGCAGATCTCGGAGGAGCTCAAGAACCTGGATGAAATTTTGTCCAAGGATGACAAGAACAAGGAATTGCAAGACGATAAAACAGATGAGGACCCTGCAGACCATTCAGATGATCCTCCACCTTCAGAGTCAGAAACAAAAGGTTAGCATACAATGATTTGATTTTTTTTTATTATTTTTTTTTATATATATATATACTTGGTCAGGTTCATTTGACTTCATCCAATGATCTTCATCATCCGCAACACCCTTTCAACCACAGTCTCTCAGAATACCTTTCCTAAATCATACAGTTACAAATGAATACATTGGGTGACGCTGTGTAAATGTCACATTGAGATGGTGAGAAGCCATATGCCTTATGACTTGTTTGCACTAAATAGTAAAGACTATTACAATATTAATTTTCAAATCCTTATCTTTTAATAAAACATAGCTCAAGGTCGATCAATATGTGTTGATCAACAAGCATATTCAACCTTCTGACTGATCATACAGTCATTTTTGGAGAGGCCAATATGCCCAATATGCTTGTTTGTGCACACACACATATGTATAAAATGCTTTCTTTGCACAAATGCTTTGTGCAGCATTTAAACAGTATGGCATTTATGTGTGCATGTTTGTGTGTTAACAGAGGGTGGAGAAGCTGAGGTGCGCTCAGTGAGTGAAGAGCCAGAAGACAAGGACTTCTGGGATGGAGTTACCAAACCAGCAAGCACAGAGTCAAGCACACCTGACTCAGAGGTACAGCCTCATTTAAAGCACTTCTACACACTGTACTATAAACCATATGCACTTTCTCATACCTTTACACTTGTTGACTTTCTGAGGGGGCACTGATCATTACCATGATTTACAAATGTCTTACAGAGCCCTCAGGAGCCTCAGGACAGCCAAATACATGAAAATGACAGTAAGACAATTATTCAGAGTTTAAATAGACCTTAAGTCATTTGTGATGAACAAAAATGATAGCTTTCTTGTTCATCTTTCTTTTCTCTTTAGTATTTGGAGAGGAAAAATTTAATTTTAAAATCATCACAGACCCTGCAGACCTCATGAAATTTGTACAACATCTCAGAGAGAGCAACCAAAAAGTAAGTATTTTTGAATCTGGACACAGGCTTTGACAGAGGCTCATTTGTCAGCCAACATCTAGCCGTCTAGAGAATATCCGCCAATAACTTGGCAAAAATTGCTAAATCGCCTATGGCCATTGCATAATGTCTCGCAGTTTTTCAAAATATCCTGCCATAAAGTGTTGCTAAGACACTGTGTCTCGTAAAAACCCACTCACCCATTGAGAAACACATATTGATCGACCATTAATTTCTGTGCTCTATGTTCAGAACAGGAAAGCCGAGCTGGAAAAAGAGAACCAGCAGTCATCTCAGAAAAGAGAGGAGCAGGAGAAGGAGGAGAAAAAGGAGGAGAAAAAAGAGGAGAGGGCAGCAGAAAGGGAGGTGGAGGTAGAGGAAGGGGATGACGATGAAAGATTGCTGCAAGAATTTGAGGATGAGATGGCAGATCTGTCTGTTCCCTCCTCCAAGATAGAAGAGATAAAAGAAGAGATGCAGAAAGAGTTCGACAACATCATAGAGGAAGTATGAGATTTTACTGTTACCGCCCGTTTATGTACAAATCAGCCAAAAGACTTGGCAGTGAATGTATTCTACCATGTTTTTATCTCCCAGGCTCAGCAGGAGTTAGAAAATGAAGGTCTTAAGGGCGAGTTTGATCGCTCTCAGGCTACGCAAACTCTAGAGAACACACTGGGGAAACTTCTGGATCGTCTTGAAGACAAGACTGGACATGAGAGTGAACCAGAAACAGACAAAAATACAGAAATGCATAAAAACACACAGTCACAGCATAAGACAGAGGGAGACCCTTCTCCTGGCAGCCCAAACCTGGTTCCCAAAACACCAGGTAAATATACAGAACGGATGCTGAGTGAACAGGTGCGTGAATGAGCAGATGGTAGAATGGATGGCGCATTTAATTGCTTGTAACGTTCATATTTGCACCCCAGTCATTCATTAAACCTGTTTGTGAGCATATTATACTGTACATACACTGCCCTCCAAAAGTTTGGAAACACCCCTGGCAAAGTGTGGTTTTGGACGATATCAGCATAAATCCTTATCATTTTTTGGTGCAAATACATTAAAGTAACTTGACATTATCATTCAATACCAGCAATAATAATTTTCATTTTGATTACATAATAATGGCAACTTGGCCCAGGTTTTTAAAAGATTTTTGGGTCAGCACACCTTAATAGCTTCAACAATTGATTGCCAAGTTTAGAATACAATGAATTTAGGCCCAGATTATGTAGAGCTGTAATAGCTGCTAAAGGTGGATATTTTGATGAATCGAAAATATACTTTTTTTTTTTATGTATAAACTGTTTATGTAATAAAATACGTTTTCGTAGTTTGTGTTGTCCCTGCAAAATTATCACAAATGAAAAAGGATTCATGCCAATATTGTCCAAAACCCCACTTTTCTAGGGCGTTTCCAAACTTTTGGAGGGCAGTGTATATAGTATAATGTCTATTAATGAGTGTATGATGTATATACAGCGGCCCTGAAAAGTAATAATCTGAAAGCAAATAATGCTAGACCTTTTCACGTTACTTCATTTGAAGTGTTTAACGTATAACAAATTATTGGCTGCATTTTTTTTTTTTTTTTTTAATAAATGATAACGTTACTGTTCAGAAATTCAGGGTTTGTAAGATTTTTAAATGTTTTTGAAAGAAATATCTTATGCTCACCAAGGCTGAATTTATTTGATCAGAAATACAGAAAAATAGTCATATTGTGCAATGATATTATAATTTATAATCTGTGTTTTCTATTATAATATACACTGCCATTCAAAAGCTTGGGATCAGTAAGATATTTAATGTTTTTTAAAGAATATTCTTATGCTCATCAAAGCTGCATTTATTTGAGCAAAAATACAGAGAATATATAATATTGTGAAATATTATTACAGTTTAAAACAATGGTTTTCTATTTTAATATATTTTAAAATATTATTTATTCCCGTGATGCAAAGCTGAATTTTCTTCAGCTATTACTCCAGTCTTAAGTGTCTCATGATCCTTCAGAAATCATTCTAATATGCTGATTTATGATCAATGTTGGAAATATTTTTTTTGGAACCTTTGATTCTTTTTTTCAGGATTCTTTGTTGAATAAAAAGGTATTTTTGTTCAGCATTTGTTCCAAATAGAAATCTTTTGTAAGAAAGAAAGTCTTTGCTATCACTTTTTTTTTTTTTTTTAAATTTCTTTCAAACAATGAAAGAATAAAAATGTACTGACCACAAACATTTAAATGGTAGTTTATATTGTTACAAAAGAATTATATTTTAAATAAATGCATTTCTTTTTAACTTTTTATTTATTAAAAAGTCCTGGAAAAAGGTATCACAGGTTCCAACAGAATATTAAGCAACACAGCTGTTTTTAACACTGATAATACGTCAGCATATTAGAATGATTTCAGAGGGATCATGTGACACTGAAGACTGGAGTAATGATGCTGAAAATTCAGCTTTGCATCACAGAAATAAATTACATTTTAGAATAAATTCATATAGAAAATCGTTATTTTACACTGAAATATTATTTCACAATATTACTGTTTTTTTCTGGATTTTTGATCAAATAAATGCAGCCTTGATGAACATAAGAAACATTAAAAATCTTACTGATCCCAAACTTGTGAAAAGCAGTGTATTATAAATTATAATTTATTGTGGTGATTGAAAAGCCATTACTTCAGACACATAATCCTTCAGAAATTATTCTAATATGCTGATTTGCTTCTCAAGAAACATTTCTTAATATTTTCAATGTTAAAATCAGTTTAACAGCTTAACATTTATGTAATATGTTATTTCAGGCTTCTTTTAATAATAGAAAGTTCACAAGAACAGCATA
The DNA here is from genome assembly GCF_022985175.1 of Labeo rohita. Classification (NCBI taxonomy): domain Eukaryota; kingdom Metazoa; phylum Chordata; class Actinopteri; order Cypriniformes; family Cyprinidae; genus Labeo; species Labeo rohita. The sequence continues at coordinate 24,532,939 of NC_066874.1, read as the reverse complement.
TATTTAAAATGGAAATCTTTTGTAAAATTCAATTTTTATTACTGTCTCATTTGACGATTTAACGCATCCTTGTGTTAAACAAAAAAACATAGACCCCAACCTTTCGAATGCTTGCATTAACTTATTTTAGGGTCCAAATACTTTGTGGGGCCACTGTATACTTTATCTGTTTACTAAATCATTGTCATCACTAACACTAATACTACACAGTGTCATACTGTTGTGTCATTAATGTTGTTAGAGAGAGACCATAATATGTGAAATAGGGAGGGGGGGATTTTCCGCCGTATCTGCGGTAACCTCCCCTTCCCTCTGTCTCTCATCACCCAAGCGGGCAACAATGGCGAGCAGGTAAAAGTCAGGGTGACTAAGTATAAGGTGGGCGGAGGTGTGGCTGCAGGAGCGGTTACCGGGGGCAGCGATGATGATGATGATGAGGGGGGTGTGAAGGTGAAGGAACTGGGCGAGGGCGACCCCCAGTGGCAGCAGATTCAGGAAGTGGTCAAAGAGCAGCTAGAGAGAGCCGGCATCAAGGCCGAAGGTAGGCCCGGAACACACTAACACGCACACACCTAAGTATAATTATTTCCTTGTGTGTGTCTCTGTGAGTGGAGCAAAAACTTTATCTTTTCATCATGAAATCTATTGTTCTTCCTGGGCTTTGCTCTGAGTAGCTTTGACTCTTCTTTTACTTTGACTCTGTTCCACTCTAAAACATATCTAAACATACGTGCTTCACGATTCTTTTAGATGCCAGTGATTGTTTTTCCCTTGATGCTGGCTTGCATGGCTTCAGAAAAGGGAGGAGGCGGTCTTTTTCAGTCTTAAGAATTGCTTTAAAAGAAAACAACATTACAGGTTTTGTGTACACTGGCATTCATCAGTAGAGGGTAGTGGCTGTTTCTCTAGTTTTTCTGGTTTTGGAGTGGAGTTGATCATGCTTAGGCTGAAAGACAGTTTAGGAGTATGACTTTAGGAGCACTTAATGTCTTTTTCACATCCCACATCCTTCATTACCGTCCCTGCATGCAACATTTCTGTCACTACTTATTTCTTCTATCAGCTGTGTGGATGGGAATGAAAAATAATCATTTTGGTATAATTTTCTGTTATTAAACTAGAATAGAGTAATTGTTGATGTTCACATACCTGAATGATGACTAAGCATTTTTGGGCCTGCTTTTCAGGAAAGATTGAGGTGAAGATTTTAACCCGAAAAACAGCAGAGGAAGCAGGAGACCAGTGGCTCACTGAGGAGGATACAAAATCATTTAGAGAGCTTCTCATCAACCTTCTGGTATGAATCTATACACACAACTCCCATCTCATTTCGTCCTACATCGCTGTTTTACCTGTGTTTGTAAAGGGCGTTTGATCTTCTTTGCACATTCACTTTGTAAACACTTGGTTGGTACTTCTGCAGCAATGTAGGACGATTTTGAAGTTGGAGGATAAAATGAGATGGGAGTTTTTCGACATACCCTAACTGTATTGACCCGGATTACACAGAGTTTGCATGCGCATCGCAGAGCTAAAAGGTTTAAAAAGTATATAAATTACATTTGAGGTTAAAAAGTATATTTTATAAAAACAATTAATAACCTGTTGGTTTGCTAGATAAGACCCTTATTCCTCGGCTGGGGTCATTCAGAGCCCTTTGAAGCTGCATTTTGGAAGTTCAAACTCGTGGGCACCATAGAAGTCCACTATATTGAGAAAAATACTGAAATGTTTTTTCTCAGGAAACATAATTTCTTTACGACTGAAAAAAGTAAGACACGAATATCTTTGATGACAAGGCGGTGAGTAAATTATCTGTAAATTTTTGTTCTGGAAGTGAACTTCTCCTTCAAGGGGTGGTAATATTATAATAAGATCCCCTTCCTACATCACGAGGGGGAGGGAAATCTGAGCAGCTGTTCTTTTCACAAGCTTGCACCAAAAAAAAATTCTGGGTTGCAAGATGCACCGGGGGCCCAATTATAGCACTTAAACATGGAAAAAGTCAGATTTGTATGAAATGTCACCCTTTAAAGGCAGATACAGTATAATGGGAAGTGAAAAGAAGGAATTTATGACTATTTTAGGTGCAAAAGTGTTATTGTGAATTTAATTAATTTAAAAAATGCATGACCCCTTTAATATAAAGGCACACATTTTAGTGTCCGTTAAGGAAAAAGGGCCTTTTTCACTTTTTTTTTTTTTTTTTTTTTTTTTTTTTTTTTTTTTCCCACTGACAGCAGGTAAATAAATTGATGTTTACTCTTTTTGTGTGCAGACGGGAGGTACAGAAGAAGTGTATAAAGAACAGAAGAGACAGCAAGAGTTGGAGAATAACTACAAATTTGTCTGGGGAGAAAAACAGGAAGAGAGCCAGTCCACAGGAAACAGTGATTCTGATGAAGCAGACTTTTGAACCTTTTCCTCTTTTCTCAAACGCTGTTAACCTGAAGAATTGCAGCCAGCGTTCTCTGAACTATGAACTGCCTGATCGTCAGATGCATCACAACCAAACAGCTCTCTTAGACCGTTTAAGTCATGTGAGCCCTGTTTAAGGTTCAGTCCACTGCCGTGAATTCTGATTATCCTGTATGAGCATCTGTGAGTGGTCTCTATCTTGCCTGATTTCAAACTGGGATTTTTTTTTTTTCTGAACAAACAAAGAAATACACACATTTCATTTGTGTTGCGCTTTATGTCTGTGTGACACAGACTATTCTCTTCTTTGACACACAGGCAAAACATCAGTTAGTATGCATGTCAAAGTTTGTTTTGCAAAGTCTGAATCAACATTCTAATCCTTGGACAAACAGTGATTTTGTTTGTCTTAGTTGCTCTGTTAGAAAATCTGGATGCCTTTTTAAAAAACTTATCCACAGTATGGTGGTAGAGCTTGATTATCCACATATTTTGTTTTGTTTTTTGAAGATGTCGTGGTCACAGGCTCACAACTGTGACAAAGAGCAACTTTCTCCAACAAATCCTGAGACTGGCCCAGCCCTGAGCAAATAATTCAGTGTACTGCTTCAGTTTTGTCTTAATTCATGTTTTTGACAAGTTTGTTTGTGCAGCCCAGTTGTAAGATGCAAACTTAGCTTAGAACCTGGACAAAAACTGTTGCCAAACATTAGGAATCTACAGCATTTAGCCACCGCCAGCAGACAAGGGCTCTCTTTGTTGTAAATGTTTTGAATTACCATCATACTTTGGTTGATTGATTGTAAATAATGTTGCTACAGCATTTGATTTGTTCGATAATAATTTAAGGCATACTTCCCGTTTCTATTTTCTAACGTAAGCACACTTGCCCTTTTCGTGAGGGATTGAGTGGTTAAAGCTGCTGTAAGCAATTAAACAAAAAACGAAAAATATACATGTGTCTTCAAACATCACACTGCCTCTGTGAGAGGCCGTGTGGTTGGCAAACAGTAAAATAAAAAGGAAAAGAGGCGCGGCCCGCCTCTTTGTTTATGTTAGGGGCGGGACGACTTGTTTGTCCAAACAGCGTTTTTCAAATTTTCAGTGGATCAGAAAAATCACTTACAGCAGCTTTGGGTTTTCAGAAGGTCACCAGGAGATGCACAACTGTTCATTTTTGTACTACTAAGGAAACGTTCAATCTCAGAAATCTGTTGAAAATGCATTGCAAATCTTCGTTTGAAAGATGACTGAACAATAAAATGTACCATAAGCTGTGGTCTACAATAATTTATAGGTTAAATTGTTTAATGGCCTTGAAGGTTCAGATTGCACATTCAAATTGAAAGCTCACATCGTGTCTTGTGAACACTGACAAAAAGCCTTTTCATTTTGGTCACAGTTTTATTGTTAGTAAAATATAACAGCGGATAGTATATTTACGTAAAGAAGTAAGTTTATGGGCGAGACTTACGGTTTATTAACTGCTTTGGGGAAATAACTAAAATAATAAAATGGGAGAAAATACGGTCGGAGTTTTTCGACATACCCTAACTGTCTTGAGCCAGAATACACAGAGTTCAGGGAGAGTTTTAGTCCGCGATCACACCGAACGCGTCTTTGCAGCGAGAGGCGCCTTTTTTGAACTGTTTTCTATAGGCAGTGAGCGTTATGCGCGCTGTTTATGCGCCGCGGGCCCCTCGCGTTTTTGCCAGAGCGCTCTGAGCGCCTTAAGTTGAAAATAAGCAACTCTGAGCGGAAAAGCGCCCGACGTCATTGCGGTTTTTTTCCATTGTCCAATCGAATTAATGGAAAGGCGGGCCTTCTGTTGTGGTGACGACAGTTTTACCGTTGCCTAAAAAGTCCGGAGACTGCAGTGATGGGGGGAGGAACTTTTGGCGTCTATCGCGGGTTACCCAGAGCTGTGTTTTTTTTAAGGTTTTTGCTTATATGATAGTTTACTAAACAGCTAAAAACCAAAGATTTTAGAGCGCTCGCGCTATAATCCTTTGATTAGATTGACAGAACGGCTGATTTGATTGTTGCCTAGCAACATAAAAAACCGCAACGCACTGCTCTTTTTTTAAAAGTCACCAGAAAAAGGCAGTGCGGTGCGCCTCGCGTATTCAGAACTAAAAAACGCGTTCGGTGTGATCGGGGCCTAAGGGGCCGTTCACATATCGCGTCTTTTGCGCGCTCAAGTTCGTTATTTCAAATGTAGACGCGCGGCAGCTGCGCTCATAACGGAAGCGACGCGCACGTTTTTTTTCAGGCGCGTCCGCGCCGCATCGAGTTGAAAACATCTCAACTTTTCAGAACGCCGCAAGCGCACCGCGGGTCATGTGAGAGGATTCAACCAATTAGCTTTATCCTTTTCCGTAACAACACTGAAAGCTCAGCCAAGATGGAGAAACAGCTGATTATAGCTGTACATTTTTAAATAAATTTAGTAGCAGAGCTACAGCAAGTGATTTTTAGTGCTGGAAATCCGTTTGTCCTTTGATGAAACTTCCGCGTCTTCACGGAGAGTGCGGGTCATGGTTGCTTAGCAACGGCAGACGCCACGGGAGCGCAAGCTACAGAGCGCTTTGGAAAGGAGGAAAAATCGGCACCGCCAAAGGCAGCTGCCACTCGACCTGCCACCGTCAAAGGCAGCTACTCCACCCGCCACCGCCATACGTGCCTATGCATCAATCGGAGTGTATACAGTGGAGATGTTGAGGCTGGCGCGACGCTTCGGTGCTGCGTTCGCCATTATGGATTTAAAGGGAGGAAAACCTGAAGTAACGTAACAAATAGGTAAATAAGTATAGAATTGCACGGTCTGTTTACTTACCTGCATCAACCTAAGTGTAAACAGTGAGAAGCCGCTGCCACGAAACCTTCCATAACGTACCTTGTTTTATTCCTGTTTTATTCCTTGCTGCCTTGACTTTTGATTTATTCCTCTCTTTAAATCAATAATGGCGCGCACAGCACCGAAGCGTCGCGCCTACCTCACTGTATACACTGGTTGATGCATATCTGGCGGTAGTAGGACGAGTGGCAGGCGCATTCAGCGGCAAGTATTACTGACTGCAGAGCCGAATGGTCTCCAGCTTTCTCTTTCTGGATGTCCAGCTCCACCTCTGTGAGAACTAATGGGTGGAGTTAGGTTTAGGATAGGGTAAGGGACCACCCATACCCACCCATACCCACCCATACCCTCTCAGCTAGGGGGAGCTGGCTCTGCAGTGAGCACCCTCCTCAGCGGTGGCAGGTCTTTGTGGCAGCTGCCCCTGCCACGCAAAGATTTTACTCCCTCTCCTGCCTTGGCTTGCTGGAATGTGTTCCACAGTTGGATACATGTGGCCCAATCATAGCCCGCAGTTCAAATGACCTAACCGTTTAGTCCAAGATTGACAGGCGATCCATCCAATCAAATGCGCTTCCTTATGTCTTTTATTATGTGTGACGCAAGCAGTTCACAGTTCACAGTTGCTCAGGCGTTTCGAGAATGGTGTAGTCGAAAACAATTTCTTTTCTTTTATAAATAAAAGCAACACAACTTTGTGGGATAGGTGTGTGTCACTGTCCACGAAACATAGACTGACAAGAGTAGCTCTTAAAGAGTCGGCTAATTATAATTCGGAACTGAACCGCCCCAGTATCTCTCTCGGCTTTTACTTGGTGAACAACATTCCGTTAACACAGGGAGCACGTTGTCAGCTAGCTTGAAGTGAAGCCACCAACCTAAACTGCCATGGGTCAGAAAATAGCACGGACATGATTTTGGAGCTGATGTACCTGGTTAGGCTGTCAGATTTCTGGGATTTAAGTTGAAAACCACAGCTATACTGTTATGCTAGCTCTCTGAGTTGGACTGATATGGCCTCGGAACCAAATCCTGCAGTTTTTCTCACTTCTGCTATGGAGGAAATAAGCTGTATGGTAAGACTGTGACACCTTGTTAGCTAAGATAGGCTAAAAGATTTCCTCTGTGATCATAACACAGCTGCTATTTTCCAAACTTTTTTTGTTATCAGAAATGGAAAAAAAGTGTTTATAGGTTAAAACAACCTTCCGTTAATTGTGTGATACAAAGTTGTGTGTTCTTCAGTGGTAACAAAAGCAACAGCTGATGATGTCTTAACAATGAGCTTGTTTTAATATCAGTTGCTTAATGTGTTACTTAAAATGTTAGAAGTTTGCTAAGGCCTCCTTAGTTTACGGCTATTGTGCTACTAAAGTATCATTTTTTTTCAATGACTTGAATGTTTTACGTCTCAGATTTGTGAGGAGTATTAAAAGCCACTGTGATAATTTGATAAACGCTAACTAAACAACGCCTGCACACTTTAATTTTAATTTTCCTAAACAAATAGATGAATTCAGCAGAATTTCGCAAAATATCCTGGTATGACGACAGAACCTGCTCTGTTTGAACTTTGTCGTAACCAGTCGTGTAGATCACGGAGCTGCTGTCACGCAGAGTGCACGCGCCCAACATCGAGTTTATTTGAATCTTGAACAATCAAATAATAGATTTGATAAACGCTTGCGCCATCCTCCGCTCGCTATAGTTAGTTTTTTTGTGTTTCTGTCTTCTAAATAGTTACTCTGAGGTGAGAGTCTCTACATACAGAGCTCGTCATGAAAGCTCTCGGTGTGCGCTCGGCGTTCTACGTGGGCTTTGTGGTGGGAACGTGCACCTTGTACGTGCTCCTGCGACAGGTTGGGTTCACACGGAGCTTAGGGTCTCCTGAGCCCGAGACCCACGACACAAGCCTGCTGGAGATGATTGAAGAAGAAAACAAGAATTGGAAGAAGGAGAGGTCGGCTCTCTTCAACCTCAATCATCCTCACCATACAGGTAAATACAATGGAGATACTAATGCTTATAATAAGCAGAACACATTATGCTATTATAGAACAGTCACAGTGTCTGTAAAGTGTATATCAAATTGACCAGTCGATCTGGAAGAATTCAAAGATTTATATTTGTATTATGTGGTGCCTGAAAGAATGTAACAGGCAGAATGACAAAGCATGAAACAAAAAGTGAATAGTAGCAAATCAAGTCATACAGGTCAGGTTTGGTACAACAACTTTGGTTTTTAAACATGTTTACTACAAGGAAATTGTGGGGTACCTGGCTGGAATAACTTGATTATCATTTTAATTAAACACAATTGAACAATTTGTTTAATTTGTTTTGCTGGAAACCATGATTCCGGAAATGATCCTCTAAAATAGCCTGTTATAGACGATCCTACGTAATCCTAAAAGTTGTTTGTCAGGTCCTGTGATCAACAAAGGAGAAGTATTTCATGTATCTGTTAATTAGTGTAATGCCATAAATAAACAAATTACCAAAGGAGGTGTGCTGAACAGGTAGTACCACATAATGTATGGAGTATTTCAGCTTGCTGCACCCTTTTATTGATATGATTAATGGATGTAACATTACACCCTGATGTTACAGTTGAACAGTTGGTTAACCTGCTCTATGTGAGAAACTGTTTATGGGCATGTTTGTTTATGACTGTGTATACTCCCTGGGAAGATGGACTTTGATTTTGGGCTCACATCTGACATGTGAATGCCAAATCCCGCCTTCTGATGTAAAGCCACTAATCAGCAGGTATATATTGGAGAAATGACAAGCGGAATGGGAAGAATGTCAAAATAACAAACTTTTTGAAATAAATTCTGCTGTAGGAACAAGATATATTTATTCTTTTAAATCTAGTCATGACCAAGGTGTTGTATTGGGCATACTAGATTAGCTCGGGGACATTTATTGATTGGTGAAGAAGCTCCATAATGTCAATATTGTGGGACTCACTTGATGGTGAAGCATGTGCTTTTGGTCTGCCCAATATTTAATGTCATGAGAGAAAGGTTTTTATCAGGACAAACTCCTAAGGACTTGTTTTATAAGATGGACCCAGAAAAACTTCCAATTTATTTCAAAAGCAATTTTTTGTACATTTTGCTTTAGAATTGCTTTCAATTTTTGTATTGTGTACTATTATAGTGTTTTTTTTTAAATGTATGATCTTTGTTTGCCATCAAATAGCCTGTGAAGCAGAAAACTTTAATAAAGTAAAAAAAAAAAAAAAAAATTAAAAAATAAAAAGTCACATCTAATGTGTTAAAGTTTACAGATGAGTTTTATCACCAGATGGTTATTAAAAATGTTCCCAAAAGTAATAAACTGTGGACTACCTGTGGATTTGCTGGCTCTATATTTTATGAATGAATACATGACATAAATTTAAATAAGAAATAGTTTTCTATTAATCTCAGAATACTATTATCTATTACAATTTATGTCAAGTATTTATTCCTAAAAATATAGAGCCAGCAAAATCCACAGGTAGTCCACAGTTTATTACTTTTGGGAAGGTTTACGGATAACAAACTGGTAATAAAACCTCTCTGCAAACCATTTCTGTTTAATGGAGGGACAGAAATTAAATTAACTAGGACAAGCCAAAAGGCTTTTAAAATGTTGATAACAGTATTCTGAGCTTAATAGAAAACTATTTCTTAAGTGTTTATAAACATTTTAAAAGTCTTTTGGCTTGTCCTAGTTATTTTTAAAGTGTTGATTTCACCAAAATAAAATTTTCTGTCATTTACTCACCCTCATGCCATTCTTCATCTTCGAAACACAAATGAAGATATTTTAAATGAAATCTAAAAGATTTCTGTCCCTCCATTGAACAGAAATGGTTCACAGAGAGGTTTTATTGCCAGCTGGTTATCAGTAAACTTTCCCAAAAGTAGTAAACTGTGGACTAACTGGATTTTCTGGCTCATAAATTTAAATAGATAATAGTATTCTGAGCTTAACAGAAAATTATTTCTTAAGTGTTTGTTAATATTTTAATTTTATTAAAATTAATTTTGAGCTGCCGGTGACTATATTTGAGGTGTCTGTGTATGTGCATTGACCAGAATTTATGTGAATATGAATAAAAGAATGAATTTCAGAAGAATTCTATTCTAATGATTTACCTTTACGATGTCGTCTTGTACTTTTTGATGCTTTGAATGGACAAGAAAAAAAAAATGTAATTTGTGTTCCAACAGAGGAAATAAAGTCTTATGATTTTGTAATGATATTAGGTTGACAAAATGATGACACAATTTTCATTTTTTTTTAGTCAACTGTCACTTTAAAAGTGATAAAAGTGATACATTTAAACAGTATTCTATACTTAATAGAAAATGATTTCTTAAGTGTTTATCAGCATTTTGGCTTCGCCTAGTTAATTTTAAAGGGTTAATTTCACCAAAATAAAAAATTCTGTTATTGTTTACTTACCCTCATGTCGTTCTTCATCTTCAAAACACAAATGAAGATATTCTTAATGAAACCTGAGAGATTTCTGTCCCTCCATTGAACAGCTGCGCATCTAAAACTTTGAAACTTGAGTTAATAAAAACATTTTAAACTCCGTAATCCATATGAAACAAGTGGCTAAATGTAATTTTTATTTCACATTTAAGCCTTTTTTCATGTTATTCACATGTTGTTCAGCACATATGTAACCATATTTGATGTGCTCTGTAAATGTGCATTGACCAATATTTATATGCGAATATGAAAAAATATTTAGACTTGAATTTAAGATGTCAGTATCTTGTTTTTTATGCTTTCATTGGATGAAAATGGTTGACAAAATTGACAATTTTCATTTTCAGTGAGCTATCACTATCAGTTTGATAAATTAGTTTTTATTCTAATTTTTAAAAAAAAAGTGCACTACCATTATGCACGTTCAAAATATTCTTGTCCACTTTGTAGCATGTGAATTTGGTTTGTTTAATGTATTTTTAAAAGTAATCATTGTTGCTCTCTTGTAGGTGAGAATGGTGCTCTGGCTGACACTCTTTATAAGCGTGTACGCATTTTATGTTGGGTCATGACTGGCCCTAAGAACCTTGAAAAGAAAGCTCGGCACGTGAAAGCCACGTGGAGTCGCCACTGCAATATCGTGGTCTTCATAAGTTCTGTGGACGACCCTGATTTTCCCACGGTGGGCCTTAACACCAAGGAAGGTCGGGATCAGCTGTACTGGAAAACCATTCGTGCTTTCCACTACGTCATGGAGAAGCACGGGGACGAGGCAGACTGGTTTCTCAAAGCGGATGACGACACTTACGTGGTTGTCGACAACCTGCGCTGGATTCTGGCCAGCCACTCTCCAGAGGACCCGTTGTATTTTGGTAGACGGTTTAAGCCGTACGTAAAACAGGGCTACATGAGTGGGGGCGCCGGTTACGTGCTGAGCAAAGAGGCTCTGAGGAGGTTTGTGGAGGGCTTTCGCACCAAAGTGTGCACTCACACTAGCTCAGTGGAGGACCTAGCACTGGGTCAGTGTATGGAGAAGATAGGCGTTGTGGCAGGAGACTCCAGAGACACCATAGGAAGAGAGACATTCCATCCTTTCGTACCAGAGTCGCATCTCACTGGCACATTTCCTAAGACCTTCTGGTATTGGAACTACTGTTATTACCCCATTGTGCAGGTGAGTCTGAATTAAGTGAAGTTTGTATAATACTTTTTTTTTTGTTTTTTGTTTTGCTTGGAGTATCATGTATTTATCCATGCATACCATTTTTTTTTTATTTACCAAATTTCCGTAACTTGATCTTTCAGTGACGTCCTTGAATTTGCTCTGGTGACACATGGGTTCATTTTGTCAACTTAACCCACCCTCTGCAATCGACTGCAAGTTTGCTTTCAGATCTGCCTCCGTCTATTCAACAACTGATGTATAAAATCAAGTCCCCACCCTACGGTTCTTTTTTTTTTTTTTTTTTTTTTTTTTTTTTGATAATCCGTTAAACTCGGATGTATGTCACAAGATTGAAAAGTCTGTTGCTACTTTTGTGGTATTGTGACTTCCTGTTTCAAATCTGTCAGGTTTCAGTTAAGATCCTACCTGTGTAGACAGTAAAAAGAGTCGTATTAAAGGTCAAAAATCTGTCTGTCTACGTTTGCATTTAGTGTGCCCGGAGGCTGTGAATCTCACCTTTCGCATACATCCTATTCAAATAAATGTGCAAGAATATTTACTATGAGCTTCGCAAGTGAAAAGGCACTGCCTGTGTCAAGTGAGCCCAAGTGAGCAATGAAATCTGACAACAAACTGTGTAGTACTGAGTGCACATCTCAGAATGCTGTTTCTATAGCAACCGAGACGTCTAACAGCAGTTGCAGTGACGCGCTGAATCAACGATTGGCTCTATCATTAAGAAGGCCGGGCTTCGCAGCCATAATGAGCGTTGCATCTTTCCTAATTCAAAAAAATATGAGTGACAGGTCTTGGGTATTCTATAGGCTGCATCCGAAAGCCTAGGAAGCTGACTTGCTGCCTCACTGCCTTATCAGGCAATGACTTTGAAGGCTGCAAATGCAACTTTGGAAACAATTTTGAACAGACTTGAGAGGCAGCATAACCATGAAGTCATTGCTAGGTTACCTAACGGTTAAGTTGTACATTTTGTAGAAAAACGATCTTAAACAGTATAAATGCTTTAATAATACATAAAGACCTCGATGTCATTGTCATTGTAATAAAGGTCTGTGCGTCGGAAAAGATGGCTGAGAATGTAAAAGCACTGTTGCAAGTATTATTGCAGAACAGGTCATTTTTATTAGTGGCTGTTTCGTTAATATTGGTAGTATATTGTAAATATTATTCTTATTTACTACTCATTTGAACCCTTTTAACGTTTTTATAAAATACTGTTATTACAAACAATATTATTTCTTATGCTTTTTACACTATTACTATTCATTAAGTATATCATGGTCAAGATGATGGTATATCATCTATTATATAAAGGAACAAGTTCAATTTCACCAGAATATCTTTATTTATATAGCCTTTATGACGCACACGCACAGGATTGCATCTATGCTGCCTTCAAAATTCGATCAGAAGAAGGTACTTCCGGAGACAGGAAGTGAAGCAGAATTTGGATTTGGACGTGCCTTGGACGTGCCTTGGACGTGCCTTGGACGTGCCTCTGACGTGCCTCTGACGTGCCTCTGACGTGCCTCTGAAGGCAGCATTTTTAGAGCTTTTGGACACAGTCTTTGCCTTATACATAGTAATAGGCGGAAGTACCAACCAGAGCTGCAGCGATTCGTCAGCGTCATCGTTTATGTCAATTATGAAAATACATCGATTGGCATGGAATGCATTTATCTTTCTTTATTTTTATATTCATATAATAATATAAGCATTCTCTCTGTTTCTCTCAGGGCCCACAGTGTTGCTCAGACCTGGCTGTTTCTTTCCACTATATGGATTCGTCACACATGTACCTGCTTGAATACTACACTTACCACTTGCGTGCCTTTGGCTACAAATACCGCTATCAGCCCCCTGAACCCAAAATCATACAAGACCTCAATGCCCCAGCCCCAGACAAAGTGGAAGCCGGAGACATAGAGGAAAGGCTGGGGGTAGAAAAACAGGAAGAAGAGGAGAAATCCCATGAACTTAATGTTAAACTATAGCAGCTTTTTTGGGTAGGAATTTTAAAAAAATAACATTTAAAATCTTCCAAAATAACTCTTTTTGGGATGGCTTTATGTTTTTTGGATAAGGTCTTAAAATGTCTTCTATATTGTGCCACAGAAATGTGTGACTTACAAACTGGTATAGTTTGGGAGTGTGATCCTCTTAATAATGCATTTGTATTTCAATGTTTAAATTTATATATATATATATATATATATATATGTATATGTATGACGGTGCAGAAATGTATGAAAAAGGTTTGGAGTATGTGGTTCATAGGGTATGAGTGTAGGAGCCTGCCTTAATAGTATAACAACATTGGGTAATATTTTGGGGCCACAAGCAAGGCTCCCTCTACGTTCATTATACTTGGCATTCATTTAAAGAAAATGTTCTATATAAAAAATTATGAATCGTGTTTTCCTTGCACTGTGTAATCATAAACACGCCGCCATGTATGAACAGCAATGCCATAAGAAAAAGGGGCCTTGATTTTTCCTTTCATTTGCTCATTCCCTTGAATTAGTGGCTCTGCTCTGAGAAAAATCATGCACTTCCATATGTCCCCGGACCACATTTGTATTTCGTTTAGTCAATATTTAAACAGAGCAGCATATCATAACTTTTAATAGCTTGCAAACAAATTCCACAAACATTGAGTTTTCTCTACAGTCTGCAATACCTTTGCCAAAGCGGAACATCTGCTTTGACTAACATTATATCAGTACTAAAATGACCAGGATGTAGTCCTTCAACTGACGCCAAAATGGCATATTACCCTTCTCTGAGTGTTTAAGGGATAGTTCAACCAAAAATTTAAATTGTCATAATTTACTCAACCTCAAGTTGTTCCTTACTTGTATGATTTTTTTTTTTCTTCTGTTGAACACAAAAGAAGATATTTTTTAGAATGTGTGCTACCAGCAATTGTTTGGTTGCACACAATATTTAAAATATGTTCTTATGTGTTCAGCAGAAGAAAGAAATTCATACAGGCTTAAACCATCATGAGTGGAGGATGACAAAGTGTTTATTTTTGGGTGAACTACCCCATTAACAAAGTTTCAAGAATATGGAATAGTATTCTAATAAGATCCTGTTGGCTGGCCCAATAGTTCACGAGTGCCTGGGAAAGAAGCAGAGGTAGCAAGCTAGATAAGACGGTGTAAGTATACACAGTTTTTTTTTTTCTCAGTGCTAATGTGGTCTTGCAGATGAATGGTGTAGTGTAACACGCTGTGAAGTAATGTGGCTTGTGAACTGTTGGATTTTTCAGATCACACAATGCTTTATTTAATTGACTGAGTGTGACAGAGGGTTTTTGTTTATCTGGGATTGAATTTCCGGTTTTGCTTTAGTTCACACTGCCAGTCTGGCAACTCCTACAGCAGTCTGTGTGTGAGATTAGAAGTGTTGAATTTGCATTTCATGATGCTGCTTGTCAAGAGTAGTGAAATTGCTTCATTCGCTCGTGATGTGTGCTTTATGTCTCAGTTTCTCAATTATGTGTGTGTATTTGCTGCACTTGAAGGGATAGTGCACTCAAAAATGAAAACTCCTCATTGACTCACTCTCATGTCGTTTCAAACCTGACTTTACTTGTTCTGAGAAACAAATAAGGATATTTAGTTTGATTTATGATTGGAATAGGACTCTATTATATAGACAAAACATATGTGTTCCACTTAGTGCTGGGCAATAAAGTTTGAAATATGCAGACGGTAAGCCTATTTAAAAAAATAATAATAATAAAAAATAGAAGAAGAAGAAAAAGGGGCATAAGCAACATTGAGAAGAGATGTCTGTTAACTGTACACTTCTGACTAATGGTTGGAAAGCTTTTAGAACTATTAATAACACAACTAGTTCTCTACCTGGGCATGTAAACCAACTGTAAACAGCCGTTAACAGGAGTAAATCATGTACGTTATCCAACGACCAAACTCGCTGATCACAATGTGCAAAATATAGGAAGAAAATTGTAAATACTGACCTGGGGGTGAAGGGTGAATATGAATGTATCTTTGAGGGAAACTGACTATCTGCATAAAAGTGTAGATGACATTTCCACACCTATAAATTATGTTAATATAGTATTTAAAAGTGCAACCGCTGCTTTGTTTACATTGGTAACCAAAGGAACGCTGTATCGTTCCTGTTCTATAAGCTCCACCTGGTGTCAGACAGTGAGTTTTATGTAGCACACATACAATTTTTTGGTAAAATCGCCCAGCACTACTCTAATGTAAGCTCGTTTCCACCATTGAATAAAAAAGAAAGAAGGTAATTGCGACAACTTTTTACTGAGAATAAACTAACAGTTGTGAGTTATAAAATTCAGTTCTGAGGAGAAAAAAAAGAGTGACATGTTTGCAGAATTACTGTCTTTATTTCTCACAATTATAAGGTTGTATGTCTCACTTCTGAGAAAAAAAAAAGTTTGTATTAGGCAATTCAGAGGAAAAAAAGTCAGTTGTTATATTCCAGTTTATATCTCGCAATTCTGACTTTTTTCTTGCAATTGCAACTTTTTATGTCACAATTCTGAGTTGCAAAACCCTTTTTTTAATTCAGTGGCAGAAAAGGGCTTCCATACTACCCCACATAAGAAGGAAAAAGGTTTTGGTTAAACTGTCCCTTTAAATGTGCTGGTGTTGGTATGCTTTTAGAAAGGACCTTTATAAAATAGTGCACACCAAACACACCAAATTTGTATTAGATTTTTTTTCCCCCCAGTATGGCAGGATTTTACAGACAGTGCTTGAACTCCGTCCATAAGAGAATCTTCTTTCCGGCGCTTGCAGACTTTTTGAGTGTGCGCTTTATAGTACGACACTTTCCACAATTATGAAGGATTTCAAATTGTGTTTATTTGAATAAATAAACTAATTTGAACTCGTAATCAGCTTTATTTTAATACAAACCACTGTTGTCCTTTGACCACTCGAAGCACAATGTCACTTTTGCATTTGTTAGAACTGAATGGTTTGAAGTGACTCAATCAAATAAGCAAATACAAATTCATACAAATGTTGCAACATATATATATACATATCCTTATTTTAGTACCTAATCAAATTCTTTGTACATCTTGAAATTTTTAATTGAATGATTATGGGTTTTGGCTAAACATGATTGCTTTGTCAATGAGTCTTTAGTAATAAATGGATGGTGTGAATTCACCTGGGAAAACTCTGAAAGTGTCAGAATAATGGAAATGTTTGCAGTATTCTGTGCTGTTTTGTTGATTTGAAGAGGAAAAGCACTCTTGAGTTTGCGCCACCCACTTTAAGTATGATCTAATAGCTGTTTTTTTTGGGGTAAATTTCCATTATTTCAAAGAGAAGTTAGCTAAGAGAAGTTTGAAGATGTCCATACTTTCCTATTATGTTGATGATCTTTCTTATAAGAGCTAGTAAACATTCCTTTTATAAAGTTTACTTTTGTAAGTTTACTTAGGTTTGCATATTTCAGATCCTCAACAGAGACAAAGACTTGTTCCTTGAAGGCGTTGCATTGTTTGAGCAGTGTTTTGCAAAACTGCGTTGACTAAGGCCCATAGAAATTTGCTTGTGCACTTTGGGAGATGTGTAGTTGATTATATAATGAAGAGGGAACTCAACTTGTCAGAAATGAAGCAGAACCATTCATAGTGCGAACGTTAAACCATAAAATCTTTTCCAATCCTGTTAAAGCGAATCTGCATTTCTGAATTCATGCATTTCATGCCCTTGTCTTTAATCCAAAGGTATATTTGTTCCTTTCTTACTCTCTTTTGTCGGTAAGGTCTTTTATGTACAAAGGGAATTCTGTACAGTACTTCCACAGCAATCTTTTATTTATAAAAGAGTGTGTGTGGCAAATGTGTGACAAGAATGATTCAACGGGGAATGATAACCAGCATATTAAATAAAGAATTATTTTACAGTAAACTGTTTTTATGTGGTCTCTTTTATGAATGAATAAATAAAGTAAAATAGTATAGTTTAAAGCATATGAAATTAGCATATGTTCAAATTATTAAGGTATGAGCATTCTTCAGTCTTCCCACATCTGTCTTTTCATCCCAGGAGTCCTGAATTGTAAGTCTATCAAAACATCCTTCATCTGATTTGAGTCTGGTGTGTTCTGTATTTTGAAATCTTAATGGCTTGTAAGAATTCTTACATTACATATAAAAGACAAAATATACTACAATGAACACACTGACAATAGAACTCATACAGCTTAGTTATTGTACAAAGACAGATATTTTTTTCTTCAGAATGGCAGAATTGCATGGTGGATGAGACAGATGAGATTACGCTTCATACACCACAGCAAAACCTTAATGGAAAAAACCCAAAATGATGTAAAATTCCATCAGCAATTCATCAACTTAATGCAACCATTAATTTGAACTCAAGCTACAAACTTACAAATTCTCACCTCAGCTTTCTGTCCTTTAAGAAAATGTTGCCTCTTCTCTGTCCTCTCCAAGCAGGAATAGCTGTTAGTCAAAACAAATAATATAAGACTAAGGTTTTTTTTTCGTTCGTTTACTGGCCTCTAGAGGTCAGTGTATTCACTGCACTGTGCAAATTTCAACTGCTAAAATGTAGTAGGCTATATCCACCTTATTTTTCATTGTGGAAGTAAGCTGTTTTCTGGTAATGTGTTAGACATCTGGTTCATAATCCGTAATAAGGAAATAACAAGAAGAATATCTAAGTGCAGTAAATGGTAAAACAGTTTGCACTACAAACCAGTGTGTTCATAATCAACATTAAAATAATATGGTAAGACACACCAGTTTGCAATATCAAAGAGCAAAACGAGCTTTTTGTGCAGCTAAAAATAGATGGAAGTGGATGAGACCGGAAGCCAGACACAAAAAATATACAAATGGCTCCACCCACTTTTATGGGAAAAATAAGGTGGATAGGTTTGCTTGCTAATTGTTACAAATATAGACAATTAGTAATAATTACTGTAGACTTACCAGGCACAGTGTTTCTCCGTCCCAACAATCCAATAAAGATGTCATTCATATTAGCTACAAAAGACCAAAGAGAAAAATCTCATCAAGCTTTGATATGTTACTTTAATTAATAATAGGTGTATGGTATGAACTCACGTCTAAATGGTGAATTTGTGTCACGATTTGTTCCTGTGAAATGAAAATAAATAATAAAACCAACATAAAATACCCTTGACCTCGAAGGAATAGTTCTCAGTTCTGTCATTTAATGTTACTCAACAACACAAATACAAATGTTTCAAATAACGATCTTGGAACAACATGCAATGCAATCTTGTGCATTTTTAATATTATTAAAATCAAATTTTGTTATTCATATGCTTTAGTCTCATTGTGTCTCACCTGCACTCCTCCTGCCCATTAGGCCGATGAAACTGTCATAATCGATATCATTATATCGTTTCTCATTGTGCTCAGACTGGGGGTCGCTGTTGTCCTGTATACACAAACAAGATGGCAAATGAATGTCTGACTCACTAATGTGAATGACTCAGTAACATCAAGATTCAGACTGTGATGATCATTAAAGTTATAAAAACAACTGAAATAAAATGATCAGGGAACTGCTTTGAAAGCTGATTTTACAACACTATAAAACAATAAGAAAAAAACAGTGAGTGGTATATAGTTTTAGATTACAAAAACGGTCTACCAAACCTTTTTTGCAATGTGTGTGAGAACCTGCGTGTGTGTAGCTTGCTAGTGTGCACACATGACTGAATCTCTGTTTGAGCCCATATTTAACAGTCAGATATCACATTAATGGAGCCATTAACGTTTTAATGGTATCATTATGATTCCTTCAGGCCATCTCAATAAATTCTCTCAGTATCTGTTGCCTTTCTGAGTGGTCAAATTCCCAGTATGCATATAACAGCAGAATATTAAATGGAGATAACAAACAGCAATACATAAATAAATGAAACATCTATATTACTTAAATATTACTTGTGAATTTTGTCCTACAAGCTAAAATTTAGCTTTTGAGTAAGTGGATACACACTAGGATACATTAAAGGATTAGTTCACTTCCAGAACAAAAAATTAGAGATAATGTACTCAACCCCCTTGTCATTCAAGATGTTTATGTCTTTCTTTTTTTTTCTTTCTTTCTTTCTTTCTTTCTTTCTTTCTTCAGGCGTAAAGAAATTCTGTCTTTTGAGGAAAACATTTCAGGATTTCTCCCCATGTAATGGACTTCTATGGTGCCTCCAAATTTGAACTTCCCAAATGCAGTTTAAATGCAGCTTCAAAGGGGTCTAAACAAGCCAAGGAAGAAGGGTATTATCTAGTGAAACGATCAGTTATTTTCTAAAAAAAAAAAAAAAAACTAAATAAAAATTACAATTAGCTCTGTTTTTTCTGGTCATGACAGTTAGGGTACGTCTAAAAACTCCGGTCTCATTTTCTCCTCCACCTTCAAAATCGTTGTTTTTACCTTTTTTGTAAAGGGTGTTTGATCTTCTTTGCGTTTTCACTTTGTAAATTCTGGGTTGGTACTTTTGCAGTGATGTAGGATGATTTTGAAGTTGAAGGAGAAAATGAGGCGGGAGTTTTTAGACGTACCCTAACTGTCATGACCAGAAAAAGCAGTTCACACAGAGCCAGATAAGAGGAGTATTTGAGGTTAAATTGTATTTTTTTTTTTTTTTTCTTTTGTTTGTTTTTAGAAAATAACCGATCGTTTCGCTAGATAAGACCCTTCTTCCTCGGTCCGGGGCACCAAGTCCATTACATGGAGAGAAATCCAGAAATGTTTTCCTCAAAAAAAAAACAGAATTTCTTTACGACTAAAGAAAAAAGACATGAACATCTTGAATGACAAGGAGGTGAGTACATTATCTGTAAATTTTTCTAATCCTCTAAGCTATTGTGGACAGGTTAATATATCATGCAGGTATTTAAATATGTTCATGTATATATTTAAGATGATAGATAGATAGATAAGGTGCAAATTAAAAAATACGACAGCATATTATGCTATTGTGAAGAGGTTAATCTGCGTTAAAAATGTATAGTTATATTATATGAATATATAGTTATGTATTTTTATAAAAAACGTATTTAATTTTTGATGAAAAGTTATATATACTTTATTAAACTTATATATAATTTATTAGTCGTTTATTTATTATGCAAAGCTTTTAAGTATTAACTTTTATTCAGTGTGACATCTAGTCCCTATTAAATTCTATGGCAAAAAACGCAGCTTTTCATCTCTCAGAGCAAGTCCGTCTAACAAACGAGCGATATTCTTTTTAAAAAGTCGTTTAATGTGTACTTACCGTGATTGACGCATAGTCGAGCGCACAGCGCGATAGTCCAGGACAAGCGAGCAACAGCAGCACATGAGAGAACAACACGAGCAACCAACCGCAGGACATCCTCAGATCCGCACCTGCACCAAACTTTATTTAGAAAATCCAAACCAAAACCTTCTTTCTTATAAAGCTAGAATAATTCTATAAAAGAAGTAATTAATACCTTTTAAATACACTGAGATGAGCTGAAATTCAGGAGGATGATGTTCAGGTTCTTCTGTCTTTCCAGAGCTGTGAAGGCTCGCAGGTGCGCGCCTTCCTTTATTTGTAGCGTCCGCGCGCTCCGCTCCCGCAAGCTCGGGCAAGCTGGCTCTCTAATGCGAACCAAATAATGATGCTAACATATCCTAGTGACGCAAAGTCATTAACACATAGAGCCTTGACGTATTTGTGGGCTCAATTGTATTACTACTAAACTCACACCTCATCTTAGTCTCTTGAGTTTCACATCATGTAAAATTCAGTCCAATATGCAGACTGACCTGTGGTTTTCATTTCTGCAAGATTTGTGAAGCAGTAAGCAGAAAATGTATATTTTATACAGAATCATAAGATGGCAAACTGACAAGGTTATTTGCATTGTGTTCTAAGAACTTGTGAGTTTGGCAGATTTTTTATTCAGAAAGACATGTTTTTATTCAGTGGGATTATGAGTCATCTATACTGGTCATTCCATTTACTTCACCTCATTACAGATATGTCCTTCATCTGGACAAAGCTGTTAGGAAGCTATAGAAAAGGTGCTGCCTTGATTAAGATCTGTAGGAGCCTGATTGATGAATGTTTATGGCTTTAAAGCAAGCATTGGATTTAAAATGTATAGTCTCTGAAACCGGGTGAAATATTCTTTAAAAAATTTCGTTTCGTTAAGAAACGAAATAGACATTTGACCTGTTGACCAGTTTAATCCGTTTTTGTGTGACGATTGCTTTTTTATCTCTAATTTTCCTATTTCATACACTCTAAAAATGCTGGGTTAAAAGCAATCATTTCAGAACACATGCTGGGTTATTTTGACCCTGCAGCTTCTTGGGTTTTATCCACCTTATTTTTCTTGTAAAGACCAGGCACAGCCAATTGTGAATTTAATGTCTGTCTTCCGGTCTCATCCACTTCTAGCTGTTTCTATCTGTACGAACAACTTGTTTTGCTGCTTGATATTGCAAATTGGTGTGTTTTAAAAGGGGAAGTCCACTTCCAAAACAAAGATTCACATATAATGTACTCACCCCCTTGTCATCCAAGATGTTCATGTCTTTCTTTCTTCAGTTGTAAAGAAATTGTGTTTTTTGAGGGAAACATTTTCAGGATTTTTCTCCATATAGCGGACTGGTATGGTGCCCGGATTTTGAACTTCCAAAAAGCAGTTTAAATGCGGCTTCAAACGAACCCAAATGCGGTTGTAAACAATCCCAGCCGAGGAAGCGAAACGATCGGTTATTTTCATTAAAAAAATACAACTTAAATACATTTCGGATTAAACTGCATTTTGGAAGTTCAAACCCGGGCACCATAGCAGTCCATTATATGAAGAAAAATGATTACAGATTACAGACTTCTCTTATAAAACAGCATGTTTTTTGTGGGAAACCCTAAAAATAGTTCAGTCCAAAAGTACTGTTTAGTGTAAAACATGTTGAAGATTAGCAGACAGGCAGAAAGGAAAATAAATTAATAAATAAGAGAAAATTTATTAAAATACTCACCATGACAACAGTGTCCAGAATGACAGTTTCTTTCTGGAAAAAAAAAAACTGTGTGACAACTAGCCCCCTCTTCTTTCTTTCACACTTAGTCTCACTTATTGCCTTTTTACATGAGATTTTATTGGCCTCCAGGTTTATTTAAACATATGGAATCCTACTAAATGTATTTGTGTAGAGAAGCCCTGAACATTTTAGAGCTTAATTAGTTTTTCAAATTATTCTTATTTCTTTCTTTTGATTCCTCAGCAAGCAGGAAAGCTCTTAATGATACACCAACGCACTACATTCCTCATTCCTCAGCCGGATTTGCTGTATACAAGGGATGTGGAGCTGGAAAACAGGACTTTGAAGTGAATAAATGTGGTTGTTTGCATTGAGAACAAATGATTCCTTCAGTTCTTAACATTTCCATACCATCAAAACAAGTGATTGCTTTAACGATAGTCCTGTCAGTGGAACTCAGAAGCATGAGTTCCCATAAGACTGTTTTGTTCCTACATTTGTAAGAAAGTGTTGCATGTGTTTGCTGAAGCGGATGTGAAACATTAGAACAGTTCGGAAGTACACCCACACTCCCTAGTCCAGTCAGTGCTTCTCAATGGTGAATGACACCTTCCATCTTTTGCTTACGCAAATAAACTCTCACAAACTCACACACAAACACACACACAGAGCCTCTCTCTCGTTTTCTTTCTAATAGCCTAATTTCCTTAGTCACCAAACATTGATTCACAAAATGTGAAGAACATTGTCTGCGTTTAGACTGAATGCAACTTCAACGCTTGTTCAGACTTTGTTCTGCTAGCTGAAAAAACCTTCACTATCTTCATTAAGATCAATATTTTTTTAATTATTATTTACTATATACAAATATGGCGTTTAAAGGTATACTTATTTTTTAGTATATTGTATTTGTTTGCACAATTTGTTTCAGTGTAATTCAGATGTTGCTTCCGTTCAACCCTCCTCCACCTACTCACAAACACACCTTTGAGTCTATTGATCAAGGAGAAAATAGTGGTTGAATGCTTCCTCTGTGCATATTTTTAAAAGAAACTGATTGTCTGTCTCATGGTCAGCGGTCATTGAAAGTACAGAGCATTCATCAGACGTTGTATCCTTATTGAAAGCTTAACCCAAGGTGACCCCGGTTTCTAAAACTTTGCAAAGAGGATGCATCACTTTCCAACAAATACATGACAATGAGCAGCAGTGAGAGAGAACTTGAATTTTTCAGTTTTTAGCATAAAGTAATTGCAAAAATCAGTGCCAGTTTGCTTCCGGATGCCTTGTACCACATTTTAAAGGCTGGACTCATTTAGGGGACTATATAAATAAAGTAAAATAAAAAATAATAAAAAATAAAATAAAATACAGCATCTAAAAACTTTTTTTCGTGCCTCTAACAATATTTACTTAAAATTATGTATGTGAATATAAATACATGTGTGAGAAAGATTTGCTCATCTTTCATAATAATGTATTGTCCTGTGGATGTCCCATCCTGAAGCTACTCCAGGTAATTTTGTGTAATCCAATTATAACTATCCAGTTATATCCAATTATGATTAAATAAGATTGCCTCGAGTCCTTACACATTTTACTCTTCAGTGGCATCCATAATGACAAATATAAATTGAGGGAGATATATGACTTATTTTCTCACACGTGGACACAAACAAAAATCACCCTTGATTGGTTTTATGTTGAGTTCATCCTTTAGGCTTTATTAACACTTGATATGGCGCTTTGTGCGCGATCACGGCATGTGTGTCACATGTGACTCAAGTGTAAAAATCCCTTTGTGTTTTGGGCCAATAAGTTGGCATGTGAAAATGAGAATCACACTTCTACATATTTCTGCTTGTACCTCACTCCTCCCACCCATTTCTGTGTTTCTCACTTATGTGAGAAATGATGGCATTGACGCTGGAGCCATTAGCGAAATTCATTAGGCCCCACGTAATCAGACAACAGTGAGCTGGTCTCAGTATTTCATAAGAGCATCTCTGATGGCACAACACACCTTGAAGCAGATGGGCTACAGCAGCAGAAGACCACCGAGTGCCACGCCTGTCAGTTAAGAAGAAAAAACCAAGACTAAAATTCACACAGGCTCACCAAAACTGGATAACAGAAGATTGGAAAAAGGTTGCCTGGTGTGATTTCTGTTGCAACATTCGGATGGCAGGGTCAGAATTTGATATAAACAACATGAAAGCATGGATCCATCCTGCCTTGTATTAATGGTTCAGGTTGGTGATGGTGGTGTAATGGTTTTCTGGCATAATTTGGGCCCCTTAGTACCAACTGAGCAATAGCCGTTTCCATCACCCTGATTTTTTGCGCATTTTGAAGTATCACATCAGAAATGACTGGAGGAAACACCAAAATTCGAAAAATCCTTTAATTTGCAAAAACATTGTTATGCTTGCTTGAGGTGGTTTTTGAATTGTGCAAAAAAGGGTTAATGCAAATAATGGTAGATGGAAACGCATTTTGCGAATTAATTCCTCCACACGCACCGAAGAAGTCATGTGACTGCGTTATAGGAAGGGATAACTTGACTAACTAGCAGACTGATCTCATTGCACAGCATCTGAAATGTTGTTATGGTCATTCTAAGATGCCTGAGTCTGCCGTCAAAGTAATTTTGTATAATTGCCTCAAAAAACGGTATTACAAGACTGTGTTCCCAAACAGCTGGTATCTGTCTCCGAAAGCATGGCTGCATGTATTATTTCGTCTGCTCTCTCTGAATCGCAAGTAATTTAGTATATGTGAAAATTATTCATTGGCTTCTCCTACTTTTCTTAGTGATATTTAGTGCCAATTTTTTTAGGAAGTGACGATTTTGTTCTCTTTGACTCGTTGGATGGAAACAGGGCTTATTCGCAAATGTTTTAAGTGGTTTTCCAGTTTTGTGCACAAAATAAATTCACTTGACCATGTCAATCCTTTTACCTTGTGATGGATACTTCCAGCAGTATAACTTTCAATGTCACAAAGCTCAAATTATCTCAGACTGGTTTCTTAAACCTGAAAGTGAGCTCATATGGCCTCCAAAATCACCAGATCTCAATCGAATAAAGCATCTTTGAGATTTGCATCAGGATTTTGGAGAAGGGTCTGGCTGCGGACATGCACTTGCATTTTTAGACTGTACTCTCAGATCTGCACTCTCAAACAACTACACTTTTGCATATGACCTCACTTGCAGTCTATTTTATTTTTCTTTAATTTATTTATTATTTTTTAAATTGAATCTCTCAACATTTTACACCAGTAGCCAGGTGGTGAAGACAAGAAAAACGAAACTAAATTACTGTCACTCGCAATCACCACTTGGACTATCTGCTACCTGCGACGTCACTTGCAATCCACACAAATCGTGCGTTGCCAATGGAGACAAGATACTGTTGTGGTTAAACAAATAAAACTAATTTAATAGCATAATGTACAGGGTCCTGCAAGTCATCTGTTGGAGATAAAAACAAGACCTGCAAATCCGCAATGCGCAAAGTCTCTCGTTAAGCTTTTTTACTCCCGTTGAAAACCATTAACACTTGCTATGGCTTAATGTATTAAGATACATTAAGTGCAATTAAAAGATCAAATTTGTTATATATTTTATTAATTTAACGTACTTTAAGGCAAGCATATGGCCATGAACACAATGCGAAAACTTTCACTCTTATACTTGCCCAGCAAATGCTTAATGTGGCAAAACTGACAATAAAGATAATAAAGACCAAATTCAGTATAAACCTTATTGTTGACAAACTATACACCAGCAGATTAGTGATGGGAAGTTCGGATCATTTTACCGACTCGGACCTTTGAGTCTCGTTCAGCAAAATGAACTAATCTTTTTTCGAGTCATTTCGTTCATTTTAGCAAAATATAATTAAAATGTTGCCTGTTACCTCCCTAACACATCTACTGCTTACACAAACGTTGATCACACTTCAAACAAAACAAAACTATAATGCTATAAGAAACAGAAAAGATTAATTCATTGTTTACCTGGGTCTTTAGTCTATGATTAACTCACCTCGCCTCTTATCTGACAAGTTTTTGGGTTTGAGTGGTTCGTTCATCACGTGACAGCCCCATAAGGTGAACGAACGACTCTAAAAACCCGAAGACTCGAAACAGGTGAACTAATTCCAGTACAGAACCTAATAGGATGTTGCGCATGTGCGACTGAACGAATCACTCCCCGAGACGACTCGTTCGTCCCGAGTCACATTAAAAATGAACGAACCGTTCAAGAACGCAAATATACACAGCCTTGCGTTTATTCTGGGCTCACCTGATTGTCTGTAGTTGTTTTAGTAATGAATAGGAGCATATTGAGTTTAGACTTTATCATCTTAATCCGTTACGCCACGTAAGAAAACACTATATAGCCTACACATACATTATATTAATAAACTGCATATCGAATTTGATCTTTTAATAGCACTTAATACATTAAAGGAGAAGTCCACATCCAGAACAACAATTTACAAATAGTTTACTCACCCCCTTGTCCCGCGATGTTCATGTCTTTCTTCAGTCGTAAAGAAATTATGTTTTTTGAGGAAAACATTTCATCATTTTTCTCCATATAATGGATTGCTATGGTGCCCTGAGTTTGAACTTCCAAAATGCAGTTTAAAAACGGCTTAAAATGATCCCAAATGTGGTTGTAAACGATCCCAGCCGAGGAAGAAGGGTCTTATCTATAGTGAAATGATCGGTTATTTTAATCAAAACAATACAATTTATATACTTTTTAATGACAAACGCTCGTCTTGTCTTACTCTGCATGGACTGTTTTTGTTCCGGTTCATGACAGTTAGGGTATGCTGAAAAACTCCCATCTCATGTTCTCCCTCAACTTCAAAATCGTCCTATATCACTGTTTTACCTTTTTTGCTAAGGGTGTTTGATCTTTTTTGCATGTTTACTTTGCAAAGACTGGGTCAGAACTTCTGCAATGATGTAGGATGATTTTGAAATGATTTTTCTCCCTACAGGAGGAAAACGCTTAACGAGAGTCTTTGCGCACTGCGTTCCTATTCTGCTGTTCTGTGGCTACGAATTTGCGGGTCTTGTCTTTATCTCCTACAGATGATTTGCAGGACCTTGTACGTTATGCTATTAAATTAGTTTTAATGATTTAACCACCACAGCTTCTTGTCTCCATTGGCAACATGCACGATTTGTGAAGATTGCAAGTGACGTCGCAGGTAGCTGAGAGTGCAAGTAGCGATTGCGAGTGACATTGTAATTTAGGGTTTTTTTTCTTGTCTTCACCACCTGGCTACTGGTGTAAAATGTTGAGAGATTCAAATTAAAAAAATAATAAATTAAGTAAAATAAAAAATAAAAAAGACTGCAAGTGACGTCACTTGCGGAAATGCAGGCGTCTGAGAGTGCAGGTCTGGAAATGCATATCTGCAGCCAGACCCTCTTGTGGAAGCCAACAAATCTGCAGCAACTGAATATTGTTGTGATGTTACTATTGACCAAAATCCCTGAGAAATGTCTCCAGCACCTAAAATCTATGCCACAAAGAAAACAGGCTGGTCCATTCCCAACTCCCCACCCAATGATTTGTTAGTTTCCCTGCGCTGACATCAATCCTCTAGCGTCATCTTTAGAAAATGCTCATCTGGCTAAGCCTATTGCTAAACATGCTGTGACATTTGGTAATAATCTAAAACACATTTAAATTCTGGTAACTCGTGGTGAGTCTGATTATTACCAAGTCAACTTTTAAAAAACAACAAAAAAACAGCGTTGTTGCAAACAAACAGTCATTAAAATGTAAGACATTTGGCACACCTTAACTTTTTTCAAATTTTTCTTTTACAGTTTATTTACATTTCTATGCTATTACATTCATGTAGTTCACATACATTCATACCAGAGGAAATGATGGAGAAATGATTATGTGTGAAATGTTGCAACGCCCTCTGTTGGCAATATAATATAGCAGGGTCCAACACCTCAAAAAGCCACTTTTTTTTTTTCAATTTAAGCCTGGAAATAAATAAATAAATAAATATGATAACTATTTACATGAATTAAAGGAGTTCACTTTCAGAATGAAAATTTCCTGATAATTTACTCACCCCAGTGTCATCCAACATGTTCATGTCTTTCTTTCTTCAGTCGCAAAGAAAAACATTCCAGGATTTTTCTCCATATAAACTTCAGTGGAGGCCAACAAGGTCAAAATTGCAGTTTCAATGCAGCTTCAAAGGTCTACATGATCCCACACTCTTCTAAAAGGGTGTTTTTGCAGTGATGCTATAGAAGAACCATTTTTGGTTCCCCAAAGAACCTTTCAGTTCCTAAAAGAATCATTTTGAAGAACATTTTAAAAATCTAAAGAATCTTTTTTAACTATAAAGAACCTTTTCTGCATTTGAAAGGTTTCATGGACGTTCAAGGTTCTTCAGAGAACCACTGATGCCAGTAAAGAACCTTTTTTTAAAGAGTGCAGCACATAATATGTGAGATTGAGCTAGTGCAAGGCGAGCATTTGCGGTTAAAAAGCATATAAATTAATTTATTATAATAAATTATAATTAATTATAATTATTTATTATTATAAATATAAATTAATTCTTAGAAAACTACATGTTCCACTAGATAAGACCCTTATTCCTCAGCTGGGATTGTGTAGAGCCTTTTGAAGCTGCAGTGGAACTGCTATGTGAACCTTCAATCCGTTGGCCATTATTGAAGTCCACTATATGGAGAAAAATCCTGGAATGTTTTCCTTTTCTTTTCGCCTGAAGAAGGACAGACATGAATATCTTGGATGACATGGGGGTGAGTAAATTATCAGGAAATTTTCATTCTGAAAGTGAACTTTACAATTACTTTTTTTTAAAGTCTGACTCACCAGAGTCAGAGTCACCAGAATTAAAATCTGTTTTAGATTATGCAAATATCTGTTATCTCCAAGAAGATGCTGGGTGTTGTATATTGATTCAAATAGTGGACTGAGTGCAAAAATTATGTTTAACATGACTGAACCAAGTGAATCTTTGTGTGAAGGTAATGACCTGTAAGCAAAACCTGAAGACCTCCATCTTTTTTTATACTCACTCCACTAAAAATGTACGCACGGGTGCACAATCCTGCTCTCTCTCTCACACACACATACTCTCACACAGTCTTCCGAGGCATGAAACGAGTATTCTGCAATTTATCTGGGTCAAACACAAAGCCCCTGCACCCCTCCATGGTCTTCAAGAGAGAAAGCAGAGAGAGAATGAGAGGAAGAGAGGGGACATGAGGATAAATAAACAAAACGCCCATAGAACACATTGATCCTCTCCACGTGATGTCACATTCATCACTGGGCAATGGGGCCAGTGAGAGAGAAGGGGCAAAACGGGAGAGAGGGAGATGTATATGTTTTTTGCGAAGGCTGGATTCTAACACAGAGGTGCTATCGGGATTGCTAGAAGGTAGGAGTTTTATTAATCTCATATGAATCTGAAGATCAATCATGTCAAAGGAAGTGTAACATGCAAATGAGTTGAGATATAATTTCCTCTGTAATTTAGATTAAAAAACTGACAGCCTGCATGTTTGAGAAACTTATTTAAAATCATATTATGGAATCTTATGATAGAAGAACAAATAAGATTTTAACACTTTACTAACTTTAACATTTTATTTATTGTATTTCAGTAACTTGAATTTCTGTTAAATATATGGTGTATATTTAGAGAAGAAGGGTATGTAGAACAGCAGGGAAGACTTTTAAAGGGGGAGTCTTTAAAAAAAAATGTGCTCTTCCCTTTTCTTCCTTTTTTCCTTCTTTTTGTCCAGTTTCAAATACATATCTCACATTCTCACCCCTCTGGTGTAGCCACAGCTGCAGATATTTGTGCAGATATGGTATATACATAAACAGCTTCATCGACACCGCATGCACAAACTTAACTTAAAGGGACGGTCTACCAAAAAATGAAAATGAAACATCATTTACTCACCCCCATGTTGTTCTAAACCTGTTTTACTTACTTTCTTCCATGGAACACAAAATATATTTTGAAGAGTTTTGGTATCAGGTTTCAGGTTTCATTCTTCAGAATATGAAGAGTTGCAAAAACAGATAACTCATGTTTTTATTGTGTTAGTTAGCTGTATTTTTAGTTATTTTTACTTTATATTAAAATAACCCAACTGCAGTTTGATTGAGATGTAAAATCTTCAAATGAACTCTTCATATCCTCTTTTGCATTCCTGAAAAATGTTTAACAACTTCCTTTTAAATACAGAAACCATGATTTGCTTGGTGTTGCAGGTCTCCAGAGTTCAACATGATTAAAAGGAATTCAAAACTCAAATGGTTACTTGTCATCCACCTCTTACTATCTGATGTGGTATTTGGCAGAGCTCCACTCCCTCAAAGCAACCCGAAGCCTTCAGTGACTTCAAAAATGTCTCAGACAGAGCAGGTAGAAAAACAAGTGGTTGAAGATGATCTTGCCGCCGCCCATCGGTTGGTTTTAAACCTCTCAGGCTCTCTACAAGGTCAGCTGGCACTCCAAAGCAATGCAAGCTGTGCAGAGCTCTCTAGTGGAGGCTGGAGCGGAAATGGTTTCTCTCAGGAGCTACTAGGGTTGGCAATGGTGCCAGTGCTGGTGTCAGCAGGATGTTTGTTTGAAGCCCAAGCGCTGGTAATGCAACTCTATGCGGTGTTGGGGCAAAATGATACACATGAATTTTTACAGGACATTCTGGTGCTGATAAAGAGAGGAAAAGAGAGGAATTCATCACACAGTGAATTCAAAACTCCTTCATCTCCTTCTATGCTGAACTCTGAGTCACAGCACCACCTACAGGCTGTTATTTTTAACATTCATCAGCTAGCTGAGGTGGGTGAGAATATAGATGAGAGTAAAGTTAGGCTTAGGGGGCAATGCAATGGGTGGGTGAGGGTGAAAGGCACTCGGTTTCTCGGGCAGGCCGCAGAACAGAGCAAGCGACTCAGCCTTGAGGAAGCACAGCAGGCTTGTGGAAACTTGGGATTCCAATGTGCGGGTGTGACCCAGGATGGCGATTCTGTATATTATCGTGTTATCTTGAGGCGTGGAAGTCGCGTAGTGCCTTCATCGAACTTTGAGAGCTGGATTCTGAATTGCAAGGTCGGGTCTGTACGTTGGCGCAGAAACGGGATTCCCCAGCATCAGTGTGTAAATGAAAAAGAGGAGCGAGTGTATACAGTAGTGGAGTGGATTCCGGCAGTCTCAACGCTGTATAATCTGGGAACAGCCGTTTACTATGCTTCGGTTAGCTGCTATGACACTGCAAAAGAAAGAGCAATCTTCAGCACTGTGGATCTGGGCACAGACGCTCTCATGGCTGTAACGGGGGGAACCGCAGGGGTTGCTGGTTATGCATTGGGGGCTGGATTAAAAACGGGTGTGAAGGCAGGGATTAAATATCTTCTGAACAGCATGAAAGAGGAAGATGACCTGATAATGAACCAGAACGCCTGGGAGGATGGAACTCTCACTGTCCAATAAAAGACCAAGGACACTCCGATGAAGATATTCAAGAACAACAGTTGCATTGTGCCAGAGCCTCAAGGATTTTTCCCACCTGCAGTAAACTCATAATAAAGTATGTTCAGTCATAAATACCTTAAAGGGATAGTTTACTCAAAAAAAAAAGAATATTCGGTCATTAATTACTCATTCTCATAGTATTCCAAATCTGTCAGACCTTTGTTCATCTTCGAAACACAAATTAAGATATTTTTGATGAAGAGAGCTTTCTGACCCTGCATAAACAATTTATTTACCACGTTCAAGGGTCAGGAATGTAGTAAGGATGTCATTAAAATTAAAGTCCATGTGACATCAGTGGTTCAACCATAATTTTACAAAGCTACGACAATACTTTTTGTGCGCAAAGAAAACAAAACATGACTAAACTAACATGAACACATTTATTACACTATTTATAAATCTTTGTTAATGTTAGTTAATAAAAAATACAGTTTTTTATTGTTTGTTCATGTTAGTTCACAGTGCATTAACTAATGTTAACAAACACAACTTGTGATTTTAATAATGCATTAGTAAATGCCAAAATTAACAATAATTAAGATTAACGAATGCTGTAGAAGTATAGTTCATTCTTAGTTTATGTTAACTAATGTAGTTAACTAATGTTAACTAATGAACCTTATTCTAAAGTGTTACCAAAAAATATATATTTTTGGCAAACGTAAAAATCCCTTTTGCACCAAAAGTGACATGAAGGCTGAAGGAAAAGTAAATTCACGTCTGTATAGAAGAAATGTTAGTTTATCTAAAGTAAATAAATTTTTACCTATTAGTATGGTTGAATTGGATCATCAAAGGGCAGAAGCAAAGGAATTGGTTAATAAATTGGGAATAAATACATAAAGGGTATATGTGTTATTTAACTTATTTAATTATTGCAGGTTTGCATCATATTCTGAGTTTGCATTTCACAGTTTTTATTATTGTTTTTAATGAATACTAAATCTGGGTTTTTTTGGCGAGTGAGATAAATTAAAGGTTGTTCACATTTAGTCTAGAACTACGTTAAGCGTCACATTTACACAGTGGAAACAATGTCTCTGAAGATTCTGGAACTTTTTTTGTGATTTCTCTCAACATGGAGACAGGAGAGCTGTCAGTCAATAAACGGGAACACAAAGTAAATGGCGTTACTTATTTGAATTTTTTTTGTAAATTAAAAAGTAATCCATTACTTCATTAGTTACTTGAAAAAAGTAATCTGATTACATAATTCATGTTACTTGTAATGAGTTACCCACAAAACTGCTCGTTAAAGCACAGCAGAGACTTATGCAGAAGAGAAGAAATTGTTAAATAAAGTCATTATTTTTGTTTATTTTTGCACACAAAATGTATTCTTGTAGCATTATAACATTACAGTTGCTACCTTTCTGGCCCTTGAATGTGATAATTACATTGCTGTCTATGCAGGGTCAGAAAACTCTTGGATTTCATCCAAAATATCTTAATTTGTGTTCCGAAATTGAACAAAGGTCTTACGGGTTTGGAATGACATGACGGTGAGTAATTAATGACAGAATTATCATTTTTTGGGTGAACTATCCATTTAATATCCAAAAGGTATTTAGAGACATCAGCAGGAAATCATTTTTGGTGGGAAAAAAATAACAGCACCAACATGAGATAACTGTAGCAAACTCATAGAAATATGCATGATATTTGGACTTTTCTATATTATAGTATTATAATATGACATATTATAATGTATTATCAATATTTCAAAAGACTTTTTATGCATCATGTTTAATTTTCTTTTCATCGTGTAAATAGTGCCTGAGCTTGAGCATGTTTCTTAAAGTTTGGTATTTATAGAAATGTTATTTTAGTTACTTTAAAAGGTACTGTATAACAGGAATGAAAAGTAGCCACTTATAACTTAAGATTTATATCAGCTCTCCAGCGTCGACTGAGACTTTGACATACGCCAAGCATGGGTAATATTTAACCTTTATAGGCCATTAGTGGGAGGAACAGAACACTACTAGAATACAAGATAAACAGAACAGGCAGCATAAAACCAAACTTTAAAGCATAAATGTGACCCTGGACCACAAAAACAGTCATCATGGTAAAAAAAGATTTATGCATCACCTGAAATCTAAAAGCTTTCCATTGATATATGGTTTGTTTGGATAGCACAGTATTTGTCCGAGATACAACTATTTAAAAATCTGGAATCTGAGGGTGCAAAAAAATCTAAATATTGAGAAAATCACCTTTAAAGTGGCCCAAATGAAGTTCTTAGCAATGCATATTACTAATCAGAAATTAAGTTTAGATACACTACCGTTCAAAAGTTTGGGGTCAGTAAGACTTGTAATAGTCTTTAAAGAAGTCTCTTATGCTCATCAAGGCTGCATTTATTTGATTAAAAATATAGAAAAAAAACAGTAATATTGCAAAATGTTTTTACAATATAAAATAATGTTTTTTATTTTAACATACTTTAAAATAGAATTTATTCCTGTGATGAAAAGCTGAATTTTTATCAGCTGTTACTCCAGTCTTAAGTGCCACATGATCCTTCAGAAATCATTCTAATATGCAGATTTATTAT
The DNA here is from genome assembly GCF_022985175.1 of Labeo rohita. Taxonomy (NCBI): domain Eukaryota; kingdom Metazoa; phylum Chordata; class Actinopteri; order Cypriniformes; family Cyprinidae; genus Labeo; species Labeo rohita. Next base: position 24,498,795 of record NC_066874.1, on the reverse strand, counting down.
TAGAATGATCAGTGTTGGATAATATCAACAGTTGTGCTGCCAAATATTTTTTGGAACCTGTGATTTTTTTTTCAGGATTCTTTCATGAATAACAAGTTTAAAAAGTAGTGTTTATTCAAAATATAAATATTTTATAACAATGTAAATTATTTATTATTAACTTTTAATAAACTTTTAATTATTAACTTAATACATCCTTGGTGAATAAAAGTATTAATTTCTTTAAAAAAAAAAAAAAAAAAGAAACAATAACAATGTACTGACCCCAAACTTCTGAACGGTAGTGTATATTTTTACAGTAAGAAATTTATATCTACATGGAACATGATTTTTGGCATAAAAGAAAAATCTATCATTTTGACCTATACAATGTATTTTTGGCTACTGCTACAAATATACTCGTGCTACCTCCGACTGGTTTTGTGGTCCAGGGTCACAACTGGCATGAGAGTTATTTTGCATATGAATATGTAATTGATGTATAACAAGCAAAATCAAATAGAAATGTTTTCTACCAGTATTTCAGTTTTTAAACTCCTTGTTTTTTTATGAATGTATAATCGTGTTTTATATATGCGTAATGTAAAATAAAGAAATGTAGAATAAACATATTCTCACATGTTGATCTCATAATGTTTTCGTGAAGAGATGGTATGGCCTTTTAAATTTCCGCGGTAGTAGGTACCGTACGTCCCTCCATAACATGGCTTTCACTTCGTCATTTCTTGGAACGCTAAAAGAGAGCCTGTGAGTTTCGTTTTTTCCGCTGTTCTATCAACACCCCTCCGCTGTGAAGCGTTTGATTGACGGGTGCTTCTACCAATTATGGTGGCCAGGGTGTCCGTCTGCGCCAATGAACGAGCGCGACTGTTTCCAACGTAACAAGATGGGTGGAATTTCATGATTCAGTATGTGGGGGAAAAGTGCAAAGGGTTGCTAGCGATGAGAGTTCCTACAGTACAGCAGAGGGAGGTTTATTGAAGAGCCGTCGGTTTCCTGAGAAGTGCTTGCTGTGTTTATTTACTTGTCAGCTGATGTTTAGTTCAGTACTGTATTGTCGTCTTTCTTGTATGTCTGCAAAAGACGTATTGTAAAACTGAGGTTTGAGGATTACTTCTTCAAAAGTGCAGACGACTGTTTCAGGTAAGTTATTGATATTCCGCTCGTATACACTAATGTGCCAGTTATGTACCATGAAATGCTCATTCAGTTATCATCAACCATTGTATCGGTCTAGTGTGCGATTACTGTATATAGTACTGTATATCGTTATTATGGCCGAGGTGTCACACTTTTGTCTTCATGGTTAGTACTTGAGTCATTTTTTCCGATTGTTGTTTAAGGAGTGGTATGCAGGTGTGAAGCTTTATCATTGTCATGTGAGTGCATGTAAACGTGTTTTTCAGCCTTGGGCACCTTTGGCCATGTGGAAATTAAAACTGTCTTAAAAACGATTTGAACTCTCATTAGTTAGTTTAATTTGTTAATAAGTTAATATGTGTAACAGGCATGAACATTTCAACACCATTTCCAACACATCTCAAATTATGTGTTTTGTCTGACAACATTCTGTGATTTAAATGATGGCTCAAATGCTTGTGAGAGATGCTTACTAAAATGCATTTTTAAATCAGAATGCAGTAAAACAGTAAGATTGGGAAATATGACTTAAATTATTATATGTGACCCTGGATCACAAAACCAGTCATAAGGGTAAATTTGTCAAAATTGAGATTTATACATCTAAAGGTGAATAAATAGGTTAATATTTAAAATCTAAAGGTGAATAGGATAGGTTAATATTTGGTCGAGATACAACTATTTGAAAATCTGGAATCTAAGGGTGCAAAAAAATCAAAATATTGAGAAACTCACCTTTAAAGTTGTCCAAATGAAGTTCTTCACAATGTATATTACTAATCAAAAATTAAGTTTTCATATATTTACAGTAGGAATTTTCCAAAATATCTTTATGGAACATGATCTTTACTTAATTTCTTAATGATTTTTTGCCATAAAATGAAAATCAGTAATTTTGACCCATGCAATGTATTTTTGGCTATTGCTACAAATATACCCCAGCGACTTAAGACTGGTTTTGTGGTCCAGGGTCACATATATTCCTTAATATTTTTGTGGAAAGTGTGATTTTTCAGGATTCTTTGATGAATACTCTAGTAAAAGAAATGTATTTAATATTAAGTGTAGTTCAAATCCATGATGTATTTACTGGCATATCACACAAGACTTGCTGATATAAAAATTATAAGTAAACTTTATTTGGGGTGCTACTTGTTCATAATGAACATTTCTTAATATTAAGCCTAAAATGTGCTTTAATTTCTCTGTTGATGAGGACTGTATGATCTTTGAATAATTTTCTTTAAATGCATAAAGTGTACCTAAACTACACTTGCAATAGTTTCACTTTAGTACAATCAAATATACTTCAGTATATACTTCTGCACAATTAAAGCACATTAAGTACAAAATTAGTTGTTTTGATTTTGCAGACTTTAAGTATACCAGTTTAGCATACCAAAAGGGTATTTTTATTAAGTACATAAATACGTAAATGTAGTTGTAGCATATTTAGCATGGAATAAATGTATTTCAAATGCATCTTATTATTTTTATTTTTCACTAGGGTAGAAAGTAAAAACAAACAAACAAAAAAAAAAAAAAATTTTTTTTTATAAAATACTAATCTTGTGACATTCTAAATGATTTTACTTTCTAAATCATTTTTTTGAAGAACCTCTGCAGTGCGTTTCATTCAAAAACAATTGTTACTGACAAGAAATTGGTCAATGTGCCACCCCATTTGCCCTTACATTTAAAAATGGCATGTTGAAGAGCCACACCATACATTATTAGTCTGTGCTTCAACTTCCAAACAGCTCAGAGTTTTCTCTCCTTGGCTTGTATTTCCAAATAATCACAGGAACAGCACTTAAGTTCGGACATCTGACTTGCAAAGTAGCTGCAGTCAGTCCCAGTCCTGACCAGACCTTGATCTTTTAACAAACATGAAATGTTTATTTTTATTTGTAGAATGACACAGTGGGAGCGATTGCAGCAGCTGGAAACAGTGTATTCACAGAGGGCATCTGATCTGTACAACGGAGATGAATTCCCAATGGAAGTGAGACATTACTTGGCAGCTTGGATCGAGGGCCAGGACTGGTGAGTGCAGTACCTGTGTGAGCAACAAGTACAACCTGTGGATTGATTGTCATAATTCTCTATTCCAGAATATATTAATAACCATGCATGACGAGAAGCACACAACTGCATCAAGGAGTATCAACAAAGTCTGTGTGTGTGTTTGTGTTACAGGGAACGTGCTTCTCGGGACTCTTCCCAAGCTGCGTTCCTGTTTCAGGTTCTTTTGGAGAATCTGGACAACCAGTTCAGTCGTTTTGCACAAGAGAGAGACAGTTTCCTACTGCAGCGTAATTTCAGACGCTACAAACAAAACTTTCAGGTAAGTGTACTTCTCTTTCCAAAACCATCATGGCCAATGTCATGCTTAACAAAAACTATACGGGTAGACTAAAGGCATGTTTACACCAAGAGCGAAAACTATAACCTCAACTGTGGTCACAATACTGTGGACTTATTTTAACTTATTTCTAAGTGTGCTGTGAACATAATTACAATTTTATTGCTCCTCAGCTGGAAAAAAGCTCTTTATGAGTATAGTTATCAATATGTTCTCATTTACAGGAGTAGAGGGTTGATCATTGACAGCTTATATTTGTTTGATTGCAGAAGTATCAAGAGGAGCCATGTACTCTTGCTGCTATTATCAACTGGTTCCTGGTGAAGGAGAAAGAGATCTTGAATGATGCAGAGCTTGCACAGCAAGTTAGTACCTTCAAGTATCATCATCATCACTCTCATGATCAACAACATCATCAGCATCTTCTAATTATCTCTCTTTTAATATTTCAGGTGCAGACATTGCAGGTTCAGCCAGCTGCAATGGAGTTGGAGAGCCAGAGACAAATAGAAAAGAAGCTGAAAGAACTTAAGACAAAAGTAGAGGTGTGTGTCTTTGAGTATACATATGTTTCGGTGTGTGTTTGTGTTTGTGTTTGTTCAACAGTATGATTTATTGTTTCTTTTGACAGGTGATGGAGCACAGCATAAGGTGTTTGGAGGAGCAGCAGGATGAGTTTGATTTTAAATATCAGACACACCGTATGGACTGTGAGGCTGTACACTTTATTTAAACACACTGTCTTTGATTTCACTATATATGGTGGTATTAATACGTGTGTATGTTTAATATGCCTTTAGCTTGCACAGAAGAAGAGAAGAAAAAGCAGTTAGAAGGGCTTCAGAAGATGCTCAATGCACTTGATAAATGCAGAAGGGTAAGCAAATTTGGTGTGCATGTCTAAATAAAAACTAAAATGAAACCAAAAACATAATATTTACAATAAAACAAAAACAAATAAGTAATGTTTATGAACCATGCTGTTCTTGTCTCATTGTCTCAGAACTTCCTGTCTGATATCTCGGTTATGTTGAACACCGCTGATGTTCTGCGCTTAGCGCTCATAAACGAAGAACTGGTGGACTGGAAGCGGAGACAACAGAAGTCCTGCATTGGTGCTCCTGATGATACAAGTCTGGAACACTTAGAGAAATGGTAACCTTACAGGAATTTCTCTGAGTGATGATCTGTACAAACACCATTCAGATCTATGTTTTATAATCTTTATGGTCTCCGACAGGTTCACTCAAGTTATAGAGTGCATGTTCCAGCTGCAGAAGTTCTTACAGAAGCTTGATGAGCTGGTAGGAAAGATGACCTATGAAAACGACCCCATCCCAGCCCAAAAGAACTGTTTAAAGAGTAAAGTGGACACTCTGCTGACCCAGCTGATAAAGGGGTACACTCAAACACGTACGCAACAACACATACACGACTCTCTCTTCATGCATATATGTTTCATTATTTGTTGGTGTGTTTTTAGGTCATTTGTTGTAGAATCTCAGCCATTCATGCCACAAGGTCGAGGCCCCCTGGTGCTGCGCACGAATGTCCAGTTCTCTGTCAAAGTCAGGTCAGGCTCTGACATTATATGCCACATTGCACACCACCTGTGAAACAGCGAAAACTCGTATTTCTGCTATTTACAATAGTAATGATCAGTATAGATTATTTGTTGTCATGTGTGACCCTGGACCACGAAACCAGTCTTAAGTAGCATGGGTATATAAAAAATACATTGTATGGGTTAAAATTATTGATTTTTCTTTTATGCCAAAAAATATTAGGATATTCAGTAAAGATCATATTCGATGAAGATGTTTTGTGAATTTCCTACTGTAAATATATCAAACTTAATTTTTGATTAGTGATATGTATTGCTGAGAACTTCATTTGGACAACTTTAAAGGCAATTTTCTCAATATTTAGGTTTTTTTTTTTTTTAGCTATTTTTAGCTGTAGAAACAGCTTGTTTGCACTCTCGGATTACTAACAAATCCTATCCTAACAAACCATACATCAATGGAAAGCTTATTTATTCAGCTTTCAGATGTTGTATGAATCTCAGTTTAAAAAATTTACCCTTATGACTGGTTTTGTGGTCCTGGGTCACATGTACTGCTTGTGACACAGGTATATACTTTCAAACAAATGGAAATTGAGAATATGTTCATTATTTGTAGTCTATTGTCCTGTACATGACCCCTATTAGCTATAAGGAACTAAGTACTTGGAAATATTTGTTAAAGTGACCTGCTTCCTTCAAATGTCTGTACTGCTTTTGAGTAGTTGTATCTTCATTGTACGCACAGATTCATTTTATTTAATTTTTTATTAAGTTGTTAATGGAAATCGAGTAAAAAACAGTTTCCCCTCAGACGTAAAAGGACAATCACTCTCCTCTCTACAGATTGTTATATAAAGCTCCTGAACTCAACCATGTTATGAAGGTGACTGTCTCTGTTAACAAGTAAGATCACTCTCTCTCTCTTTCTGTCCTACTTTGTTAAAATTTGTATTTCAAAGACTATCCACCTTATTTTTCCAGTAAGAGTGGTTGCGGCTATATGTAAATTGAATGGGTCTGGCTTCCGGGGTCATTTGCTTCCAGCTATTTTTAGCTGTACAAACAGCTTATTTTTTTAATTGATAATGCAAACTGGTGTGTATTAACATATTATTTTAATGTATTATCTTAATTATGAACACACTGCTTTGCAGTGCAAATAGTTTTACAGTTTACTGCACTTTGTTATTCTTCTCATTATTTCCCTACAGCAGGTAATGAACTGGAAGTCTCGCACATTCACAAAAAACGGCTTACTACCGTGTTAACAAATAAGGTGGATAGAATCTGAGAGTCATGCTTGTTAGATTTCTGTGGTTTAATATGGCTTCAGATTTGTCAGTTGGTGTTAGGAATCTGAATTTTTACTGTCTTCCCTTCATTTTTTTGTTTTAGTTCTGCTTCACAGCTGAAAGGGTGAGTGTTTACTTACACACATTTTTATCACCCCACCTTACCTCTCAAATTCATGACTATGATTTTAAATACTATATTTAATGTGTTTATATGGTAGGTTTCGGAAATTTAATGTGCTGGGTACCTTAAGTAAAGCCCTTAACATGGCTGAGAGCATGAATGGGGGCATGGTTGCTGATTTCAGACATTTGGTGAGTCCTTCCAGTATGAGTTTTAATGCGTTGTCAAACAAAGTAATAATTTAGCATTATAACATACTTAAAACTTGTTAATTTTTAAGGTTCAGTTCATTTTAAGTGACGTCACAACAACATCTGAGAGATTTATACCTGGGTAGACAGTTTGATAGTTTGGACCATGCAAATTTTTCTTTATCCAAATTTTGATTAGAAAGATAAAAATCTAAATCATTGTGTATACATGCTTTTTCACAGACATTGAAAGACCAGAAAGTTGGTGGTGGAGGAAAAGGAATCAATGATGTGAGTTTTCCAAGGATCTCATGAACAATAAATGCTAGTTATTACATTGTTGCACATGACATGCATAATCCTAGTAGATAGTCATCAACAGAAACAAGACTTTCTGTTTCTGAAGGTTTGTAGAATTGTGCAGATTAAAGAGATTCACCCAAGAATGAAAACTACCCCATGATTTACTCACCCTCAAGCCATCCTAGGTGTATATGACTTGTGTTCACGAGAGAGTGGCATTACAGCGGATGACATAGGACGTGGAGAGCGGATAACAATAAACATCTTTGTTTGACGGACAGGGCAGGGTTCCAAAAATCCTTCATTAAAAAAATGAACATATCTTACTGCCCAACAAATATAGGTCCTGTGAGAGATCATAATCACTTCAGAAGGCCTTTCCTAACACCACAGAGCTGCGTGGAGTACTTTTTATGATGGATAGATAAACTTAATTTGGACTTCAAAATTTTAACCCCCATTCACTGCCATTAAAGCTTGGAAGAGCCAGGACAGTTTTTAATATAACTGATTATATTCATCTGAAAGAAAAAAGTCATGTACACCTAGGATGGCTTGAGGGTGACTAAATCATGGGATAATTTTCATTTTTGGGTGAATTATGGTCGTTTCTCAATAAGCGTTCTTACGTCCTTGTGTTCTCGCTCTACGTCATCATTAACCGATGAAGTTCAATTCCAGTACTTAAGAACGCAAGTACAGGGGACACATGAAAGTGCCCAGGTGTGTTCTTGAAATCGAGGATGCATCGAATGCAGACTTCAGAGAATTGAACTGTTAGCATTCCCAGAAGACACGCTGGCAAACGGCGTACGGAAGCCTGTAAGCTTTAAACTTCTCGGTCTCGCTTAAGCACGCAAATACATGGCGGCTCGTGAAAGTAAACATTTGTCATTTTGCATAATTTTAATGAAGTGAGAAAGCTTGTGGTATTTTTTATTGGCATATTAAAAAGAATATGTAACATTAAACATAGCCTAATCATTTTCACAAATACAGGTAAAAAGCTATAAAATAGGAAAATATTGTCTATAATAAAATTAAATAAATGTTTTTAAAGCATTATGGCATTTGTTTTTGATGTTATTGTGCATTGTTGAGCAGTAAGAACACAGCTCATTTCAATTCTCACAAAGACGTGTTCTGTGTTCCTGCGTCCTTCCGAGTTCCTTCTTTCAAGGAAGCTTGGCACGACCGGTCTCCACGAGAACGCACGTGTGTTCTTTGCATTCTTGGAATTGAGAAACAGCCATTCTCTTCAAGGACATTTCCACATTTGCAGATCATTTGCTTTGTTCCAGAACAGAGGCATAACTTGTTACAATGCATTTTCTCCTTGGTTCGGTTTTAAATCATACCCAAAATGTGATTATGCAAGTCACATGCATGAACAACTCTCCTCTCATTGGTCAGAGTGCACCTGTTTATGTCTCAGCGTTCTGCTCATAGAGGATAGACATCAAGATGGATCGACAAGATAACTCTGCAGACTAGCTATTGTTAAACACATGTACACATAAACAATGTATGCAGTATAAGCCTTGATTATGATACAGCTGTGTTTGTTGGTCTGTTGAGTTGGATTGCTTTCTCACTACAAGCAAACTCAAAATTTCAATCAGACAATCTCATTCAGTCAATATTATTGGTCTGGATCCAAGCATGACTGCCTTTTAAAATATGCCTAAACAAGCTCTAATTGATAAAACACGCCAGCTTATGAAACGAATACTCTAAATGAGTGTGAAAGTGCGATAAGAGTCACTCATTTAATTACAGTGGTGGCGATAATTAGGTAAATAATTTCACAAAAATAATTGTGCAAAGTTGTAATTAAAATAATCAGAATTTAGAGTTTATGTCTGTTTGTAATTTCGGTTGTGTTGTTTGCAGCTCTCACTGAGTGTGACTGAAGAACTGCACCAAATAACCTTTCAGACCCAGTTTGACTATCAAGGCCTGTCTGTCCCTTTGGAGGTGAGACATCTTTTCCTCATTCAAAACATTCTCAGTAAAGTTTGAACATTCCATTCCAGTTTTTATAAACATACTTCCTTTTTTCCATCTCAGACCTCTTCTCTTCCTGCTGTGGTGATTTCAAACTCCAGTCAGCAGCAGAGTGCTTGGGCGTCTATTCTGTGGTTTAACACCCTCTGTCCAGATCCCGAGGTCAGGAGCAGGAGTAACTCTTGGCTCATGAAAATCTTGAATCATCATAATAGAATCAGTTTTTTCTAATTAATTGCATCACTACAATTCACTTTTTTTATGTGTGCATCTAGAACGTCAAGTTTTTTGAAACCTCTCCTGCAGCCACCTGGCCACAGTTTGGGGAAATGCTAAGTTGGCAGTTTCTCTCCTGTGGGAAACGTGGTCTAGACAATGGCCAGTTGGAGACTCTTGCCATTAAGCTCTTTGGTATGCACATGCCACACCATTCATTCATTAATAAATAACAATGATGCAAAGTAAAATAAAGGTCAGAAAGTAGTCTGGTATTTGTTAGTGATGTAATGTTTCTTGTTAGGTAAACAACAGAGCTATGACAACTGTAAGATATCCTGGACCAAGTTCAGTAAGGTAAAAACAGATAAACGCAATCTTTGTGAATTGTCAGATATGGATATATGAGTGTTTTGTTTACTCATGGTTGCCTGTGTGATTTAGGAGAACCTGCCTGATACAAACTTCACACTGTGGGTGTGGCTGGATGGCATTCTAAACTTGGTTAAACTTTACCTGTCAGACCTGTGGAGTGATGGGTATAGATGCCATATATAGATCATAGATAGATTAAAAAATCATTACGAAGTGTGTGTGTTTTCAACGCAAGTGTGTTTGTTTCTGTAGGTCTATAATGGGTTTTGTCAGCAAGGGGAAGGAGAGACTTTTATTGAAGAAGAAGCAGGACGGCACTTTTCTGTTGCGTTTTAGCGAAAGCATCAAAGATGGAGGAATCACATTCAGCTGGGTGCAGTACGGTAACAATGGTAAATCGTGTCATAAAAAGATGATCTTCTTTTAGTCATAGTTTAATGTTTGACCAAACAGGATCCACTGAATGTTAGACTGAACGTATTTCTTTTTTTGTTAGGTGAACCAAGTGTGCAAACAGTGAAGCCTTTCACTAGTGCTGACCTAAAGCAAATTGCTTTACCTGATATCCTCTGCAACTTTCGGATCATGTTAGTGGGAAATGCTCCAGTAAACCCACTGTGTTACCTTTATCCAAACACTCCTAAAGACCAGGCCTTCGGCAAATACTATAGTGAAAAGACTGGAGGTGGGTTATGTAGCATGTGGTAGATTTCAGGTTTTGCAAAAAAAGCCACTAAGAAATCAACAATGACAACACTATAAATGAAATAAAATAAAACCTTTTTTACATTTCTCTGTGTGTAAATATTACACTTTGACTAATTATTTGGAAATCAGTATTAATATTAAAAAAACTATTCTAAGCAATATTTTCTTATTAATTAGAACATTCATTTCCTTATGCTTTAATTTAGTATAAAAATAACATTTATTTGAACTAACCCATTTAAGGGAGAAGTCCACTTCCAGAACAAAAATTTACAGATAATGTACCCCTTTGTCATCCAAGATGTTCGTGTCTTTCTTTCTTCAGTCGTAAAGAAATTATGTTTTTTGAGGAAAACATTTCAGGATTTTTTTCCATATAATGGACTGGTATGGTGCCCCGAGTTTGAACTTCCAGAATGCAGTTTAAATGCGGCTTTAAACGATCCCAAATGCAGTTGTAAACGATCCCCGCCGAGGAAGAAGACAGTTAGGGTATGTCGAAGTTGAGGGAGAACATGAGATGGGAGAGTTCAGGGAGAGTAAGACTAGTAGAGCGTTTGACATTAAAAAGAATATAAATTGTATATATTTTTTTTTTTTTTAATGAAAATAACCGATCATTTTGCTAGATTAGACCCCTCTTCCTTGGCTGGGATCATTTACAACTGCATTTGGGATCATTTGAAGCCACATCTAAACTGCATTTTGGAAGTTCAAACTCGGGCACCATATCAGTCCATTATATGGAGAAAAATCCTGAAATGATTTCCTCAAAAAACATAATTTCTTTACGGCTTGAAGAAAGAAAGACATGAACATCTTGGATGACAAGGAGGTGCATTATCTGTAAATCTTTGTTCTGGAAGTGAACTTCTCCTTTAATATAACAAGTAATAAATTATTTCTGCTGTTATCTTACTTGTCTTGTGATGTTTTTGTTTCAGAGGAGAATCCTTACCTGAAGTACCTCAAAACCAAACTGGTATTCGTCTCTAAAGAGTAAGTGTTTTTTGTTTGTTTGTTTGTTTGTTTGTTTGTTTTTTTGTAATTGGTGTGTTTGCATAATTATCTGACATTTGTGACAGTGCATGTATGCTGTCTCGAATGTTTGTTTATGGTTTGGTGTTCAAAAACAAATTTTCAGCCTTTCAGTGATATTTAGTATTTATCTTGTGTTTTTTTATTTTTCATAATTTCAACCAAGCAGCCATTGTAGCCAAATAGATTTCAGTGTTTCACACATAACCAAAAAAGAATATTTAAACGTCTTCATTTATATGCTAAATATATCAATAAATAGACATAAATTGTAATATTTACAAACACAAATGAATAGCTGAATCATGTGCTTTGAAATGTTTTATTAAACGTTTGAATTGATTTTTGAGTTTGAAAACACTTTTTGCTCCTAAAGTTTAAATCTTTATAAATCTCATAGACAGTCCCTAGTGAAAATAATGAATGAATATACTAAAATGAATTTAAAATACATTTATTTCATGCTAAGTATACTACAAGTGCATTTTCATGTTATGTACTTAATAAAAATACCCTGCAATTGTACTTTTAGTATACTAAACTGGTATGTCTGCTAAATTGGAACAACTAATTTCATACTTAATGCACTTTAATTGTGCAGAAGTAGTGCTGAATTTCAACGAAACATATACTGAAGTATACTTGATTGTGCTAAAGTGGAACTATTGCAAGTATACTTTAGTACACTTTAAATAATATTGTTCTTTAAATGCAAAATATTTAAAGATCATACAATCTTTATCAAAAGTGACATTAATATTTTAGGCTTGATATTAAGAAATGTGCATTGTGCACAATCCAAATAAAGTTTAATTACAGTTTTCATATCAGTAAGTCTCGAGTGATATATCAGTGAATATGTTAATAGACTTGAACTATACTTAGTATAAAATAAATGCATTTTAAATCACTTTTTAAATTAAATTATTTACTAAATTACTAGAGGTATTATCTGTGTTTATGCTTTCACACTTAAATTCAATCTAGTCTAGTGACCTGCTTTTTGGAAAATTTCAAGGTAAATAAAAAGCACATAACTATAACTATTCATGATATTGTTCTGTTTTATATCACCAGCTACTTTTTGAACTATAGCTCAGCCTTAGTTCATAGGTTCATTACTGCAAATTTGGTCCCGTACACATGCAGGTATAATTTTCGTCATCAGCTTATTCTGCTGATGTTTGCGAGGAGCAGAACATGGAAAATGAAGTATATCTGGGCCTTAGAAACAAGATGTACTTTGCCATACTTTTTACTGCTACCTTTGTAGAAGTTATACAGGTTATCACTAGATGTTACTGTGTGATGATGTGAAGATTGCATTGTGAGATAGCAGCAGATGTTACAGCAGTGTTATTTGAGGATAAGTGTACCATCCATGTAATGTTGTAAAGATGGGAGCGAACAGGCTGTAATGGAGTGAGTAGACATTGAGATGGCTGTTCTGCTGGTTTACTGGAGTGATCTGTGCTTGGTTGCTGCAGGAACGGCTGTTCTGGCGTCAGAGAGGGGCCAGAGTCTGACCTGTTCACACAGGACAGAGGTGAGTCCTCCCTCCACGGCCCCTCCAAATCGAATCGGCTCGAATCTAACCTGCCTCTCATATGCTGGGTGATCACCAAATGTGTCTTGATTGCAAAAGGCTTTCTGATAAATACAGAATGTTTCTCTGCCATTCAGAGGCCTGGTCAACTTCATCATTTTGTTTATATTCTTCCTTTCTTTCTTTTCTAACCCAAGTGCATTTGATTCAGTTTGCACAAAGGGACCTTCTGTTTGTGTGGTGGCCTTGTGACTGTGGTGTTGCTGTTTTCAATAACACAAATCTAACCATTACAGTAACCCAGTTTTATGTATCTGGAAGCTTGAGGTTGCATGCTACATGCACATGCAAAATGTAGGGATGCACTGATATCGATGAACTGATGTTATGGCCGGAATGAAATTCTGCACTGTTTTGTTTAGATAAGTTAATAATAGAAGTCAAACATTACAATAAGTGGTTTTACATGTTTATATTATAATGTACACTTTGAGATTTGCTACAGGTTACATTTGAAGGGGTTTATTACATTTTTAGTGTTTTAACTGTTTCCCCACCAGTGTTTTTAAAAGACCTTACCAGCTACCGCCAGCATTTTTGATCATTTTCACAAAATTTTGTTGTATGAATATCTGAACCTGCAATACGTCAAAATAAAGAACAGAGCCTCTATTTTTAAACAAAAAATATAGCTGCAAGCAGCGATTAATGGGGTTCAAGTGTTTTAAGGCAATTTTGGCAAATCCAGGTAAATTACCAGAGAAATACTATGTTTTTTTTAATGTTTATGACTGTTATAGCACGAGCAGTGGTCTGATCTCCTGGTCCGAACTTTGCATGCTCGTTTAGAATCACTTGTCCCATGTGCTCACTAGGTTTCATGAACTTTTGAGTGTTCCCTTAGACTTTGTAGGATTTTGGGTAAATTTGGACAGGTCACGTTTCTAAATGACCCCATTATAGCTTCCCAAAGGGGAAATTAAATGTATTTATTTTTTGATAATTATTGATCTAGAGAGTCCGAAATCCAAAAACCAAAAGACTTAATTGCAAAAGTAGTTTTTTTTTTTTTTTACAGCTTCTCCGTCATCTAACTCCTGATTTGATTGACAGCAGTGGTTCTAGAGGCACAGTTGTCCAGAATGAGGAGTTCTGTCATATGACATAAATATTGTGTAATATACAATCATTTACACCCCTGAAAATTGCGATGTTGCCAACTTTCTCATAAACCTTAGGGCCATGAGTCAAACAGGCCCATTGAGTTTCGTTCTGGTCAGCCTCCGTCTAATAAGTGCTCAAATTTCATCGGCCAATGATGGCCATGTTTTTTGAGACTTGCAAATGTTCTCATAGACTCTTGTGGCACTTCGGACCAAGACCATGCACAGTGATTTTCATGTTGATAGGACAAATGGTTGTGTAGTTATAGCCATTTTTATGTTTTTCCCTCTTATAACGCTACCAAGTGGCCGAGCTGCGCAATTTTTTTTTTTGTTTTGTTTTTTTCCCCTGTGACCTCAGATTGAGCAGTTACAAAAGTGTTCTGAATTTGGCAAAGATCTCATTTGGTTAGGCATTTTACCAAAAGTGTCCCTGCCCCTTTTGGCATCCCTTTGCGACGGTGAGTCAAAAGCTTTTTTTTTTTGATAATTATTGACATTCACTGTCCAGAGAATCTTTCTACACTGGTTTGGTTCTGTTCGGGCAAAAAACCTAGGGCTAGTTCGCAAAAGTAGGCTTTTCAAAAAATACAAAATACCCAAAAATTTTTGTCCAGCATAAGCCTAAGATTCCATCGACATAAGACACTTGAGCCTGCAACTGACAGTTTAGGAGTCGCTGTAGCACGCTGTGTAGATTGCTGATCCTTGGCCATTCTAACAATTACAATAGGGTTTCAGCACTACGCGCTTGAACCCCTAACAATCAGTTTTATTCTAGCTTCAAGCATTCTTTTTTATCTATACTTGAATGTAAGGCAAGTTTCATTAAAGGGGTCATCGGATGCAAAGTTCACACATGTTTGAACATTAATGTGTGTTGTCAGTGTATGTACAAATCCACCCTATAATGATGAAAAAAATGCAGTGGTTTTTAATTAATCTTTAAAAAAAATTTAAGTAAGTGCGGCTAAAGTAAACAGGCTCGTCACTCCACAGAGAGAAGAGAGGGGCGGGGCGAGCAGAGCTCATTTGCATTTAAAGGAACAATCCCTCAGAATGGGATGATTTTTGCAGAGCTCATTTTGACAAGGTAAAAAGGGTGTTGTTTTAAACTACCATTGAGAATTTTTAACCAAAGTATATTATAGACTTTTCATTAAGACCCTAAAGAATCATATCAACTTGTGGAAAATGGGCATCTGATGACCCCCCCTAAAAAAGCAACATTTTGAGCAAAAAACTGAGAAAATTGCATTTTGGTTCTGGATCACATTCAGAACGATGATTAAATCAAAGATGCAGTAGATCACTTTCATCAGCATTCTCAAAGCTTCCAGTCCTTTACCACTTCCTAGATTGACTTTTCATTCGGTAACATTAGGCAGTTTTCATTTATATGCTGTTTATTGTTGATGATCGCCATTATTTGTCATATGCATCTGTTTACATATGAAAAATTTATTTGCAAAAACAGATAACTGTTTTTTTTTTTATTATGTTATGTTTTTGTTCTATTGTGTTAGTTGTGTTTTTTAGTTATTTTTACTTTTAGTTATATTTTACTCAAAATAACCCAACTGCAGTTTGATTAAGATTATTTGGAATGCACAATGAAAAAACATGATTTTTGAAAATTGTTATCTGTTTTTGCAAATAAACACTTCACATGAGATCGCTGGTATCTGCGTCTTCCTCGCGTGTGTTTGTGATGTTCAGATTCTGAACTCATTTAGGAGTTGTGTAATAGCGCCCCCATGTGTATATCAGTGAAAGCGTGGAAACCCAGATAATTCTGTGTTTTTTGCCACGGAAGCATTGTCTCATGTTTGGTGGGGAAAGAGTTAAAGATTAACTTTAAGCATAATGTGATAGCACTGGTAATTTAAATGTTCAACTGGGGAAAATGAGCAACAAAATATCTTTAAAAAAAAAAAATTTCTAAAACTGGCTGATAACTGATGTGGTACCGATATGTTGTGCATCTCTAAATTTGACCCAGTGCTTTTAAGAATAAAGGTTTTTATTGGCATTTATGGTTCCATGAAGAACCTTTTACATCCGTAGGACAAAAGGTCATTGGACAAAAATCCATTGCACAAAAGGTTCTTTATAGTGGAAAAAGGTTTGTTAGATTATTTAAAAAATGCTTCTTTACTGACATTGTTGCTAAAAGGTACTTTGGAGGTCTAAAAATAGCTCAGAGCTGTGTAAACCTCCTTTTGGAACCTTTATTTTTAAAAGTGAAGCTAAACAGCAATAGGAATACAAGTTGTTATTTTTATAATGCATCTGTTGGGTTTATAACATATCTTTCTTGTTTAAAAGACCCTTCTCCTTCTTCTAATGCGGGTGACGATGATGTGTTGCTCCATGGGTCCGAGAGGTCTCCAATGTTTTCCAGCTCTACCATCGATGCTGAGATGCTTAACATTATTTTGGACAGCGATGCCGAGAGCATGATTCCAGATGAATTTCCTTCAAGCGATCTCCACATTTCACCATCTTGCCTCCAACTACCCTTTCCAGAGTGTGCCTTACTTCCAGAAGCTCTCTCTCCAGAAATGAATGTTAATGACACATTGCAAGAGTTTTTAAACTGTCCAGGCATACTAAATAACATAACCTTGCATATTATGCAGGAAAAGGCAGATGACTTCATCCGTGATCCTGGTTTTCAAGACCATGTCTATCCCAACACACCGCTGACCCCCTGAATTGAATCCATTTAACACAAAATCTCTGATTTGTTGTAAATAGAAAGACAAAACACAGCTCATTACTTCATTTTCAGTACCGATTTCAATATTCCTTTACCTGTTTAGTGTTTGAATGTCTACACATCTAATCATCTGTTACTTATGTCTAAGGCGTAGAGGTCAAAAAAAAACAACAACAACTTGGGGATAAGGTCGTGTGACCTCACTAAGCTGCTAGTAAATATTTGTCCCTATAAATATAAGCTTGAAAAAAAAAAAAAAAAAGATCAGAGCACTTTTGCAAATGGAAATTAGGGGAGATTAGAGACTGGAAAAAATTATATATAAAATATATATATATATTTCTGCCATTTGACCCAAGTATTGATCATGCTTTTATCATCCAAGTATAAAAATAGCTTTTATGCAGGTTGAAGAACAGTTTGTAGTCTAATTAACTGGGCCGTTTTGGAGAGATACTTTGATAGTGAAAGCAAAAAACTTTATTAATGTGTTGAACACCTTTAGTACTGTGAATCGGGCATTAGCTTTGAGTTTATGGTTTGAAAATCATCTCAGCAGCAAAGCCATTTCTGTGCATACATTTACAACTATGGAACAAATTTTCCATGCACACAGTGCAATTTTAAAGTTCTCAAAAGTGAAAAATGTCTCTAGCAAAAATTTATTTAAAACGTTTTTCACGAGTTCGCCTGCCCATCTTGTCCTGTTGGCCAGTGGTAAACAAACTTAGTTTGCTGTCAACCCAAGGCTTTAGCGTCGATTTCAACCCCCCATTGCGATATTACCTAGAGGGAGAACAGAAATGGAGGAGGAGAAGGGGAGCTGGAGGGATGATGGACTAACACTGGGACGGTGCACTGAGAGCTGCTTATATAGACTCGTAATAATGATTGACAGGACTGAATGATTAGGCTCCTCCCAAACCCACTTTTGGAACTTCATTAAAATTGCTTGGTTAAAATGTTATCACTTCATTTGACATTAAAAGGCATCAATGTTGACGATAGTTTTATAGTAGTCTTTAACTCTAGGCACCTTTGAGGCACCTTCACTTTTTTGTATTTTATGATCAATTTATATTTTTATATAACCACTATTGAGATGGTACCTGAATGCTTTGCTTTTGAATCAACTGGATTTTTTTCTTGTAGTTAATCATGAAAGAGATGGTTTTCATTAATCTACCAAACTTCAAGCCAATAGAAATACTTAATTTTCCTGTTTTTGGTATTGGAGAGTTGAGTGATCAGTTACAGAGTTTTGATTAAGCAGATATTATTTCTGTAAATATGGAAATGATAACAGACACTTTTTTATTATTTTGAAAGTTGAATTAAGTTCTGTTATCCCAGCTGAAGGCAGATTATTCAGAACCTTATCTTGCTGGTAAAAATACTTGATATTTGTTTTTAGATGTTGTCTTTTAAACAAAATGAATTTGAATTAGACTGATTGTATGATTGCGCTAACATTCAGATGACAGAAATTGCACTCGAGTGGACATGTGTATAAACAATGCTTCTGCTAAATGAAATGATTTGTTTAATTTTTACAGATAAAATGAATGTGTTTCTCTAACTGAATCTGGTCCCGGAAAGTGATTGGACAATATCTGAAATCTTTTAGAGAAAAAAATGCCAAAGTAGAAGTTTTTTTTTTTTTTTCTCTTTTCACTAAAATTAAGTAATTAATCACTTTATCTTTCAGAATCATTTACCCCGTAAGCACTTCTATTTGGTTTTGTTTGTTTTAAATGCATGTAACTACGTTTTGCATTCTGTCCAATGTCATTGTCCAAGACAGTTATCTTACTTTAATTGTGTTTTATATTTGTGAACAAAAGTTTTATAGTTAAAATGTGAGAGTCCTAACTTTGACAAAGTATTCTCCAATAAAACATCACATGAGAGATAGGACTGTCATAATGTCTTTGTAATTGAAATCCAACACACTTATCTGATCAGGCAGAATGTTTTATACAGTCCCATAATAGAGTGGTAAGATATTGTGTTGTAAAGTTGTTAAAACCAGGCAGTATCTGTATACCGTATCTGCTCCCTTACACAGGGACAAAATTAGATTTGTCCCATGTTCCATTGTGCACACACATTTCAAATAGACTAGCAAACTGGATTTGGAATTGGTGTGACTTATTAAACATTGATTCCACAAAAAAATATAATAACCAATTCTTGTAGCCATTCTGAATTCCCTGGTTCCAGGATTTTGTGTGATCTTAAATTTCTAAATACGACCTTAGCTTTGACGTCATTTCTGATATGGCTCTTCCTTTGTTGCATTGTTAAGAATCTTTACAGATTACACAGTCAAGAGCACTTGCCTAGACTTGCGAAATGCTTGGTTTCCTGTCCAGCTCAAAAAAAGCTAATAGCTGCCTTGAGATGGTAATATAAAAACACATAATAACTCAAAATAGATAATCAAAATGGGATCTGTACAGATTCAAACCTTAATCTCTATTATAGCCAACAGCTCCTATATGCAGTTGAAGTCAAAAGTTTACATACACCTTGTAGAATCTACAAAATGTTTATTATTTTACCAAAATAAGAGGGATCATACAAAGTGCATCTTATTTTTTTTAGTACTGACCTGAAAAAGATATTTCACATAACGTTTACATATAGTCCACAAGAGAAAATAAGTTGAATTTATAAATATGACCATGTTCAAAAGGTTACATACACTTGATTCTTAATACTGTTGCTGCCTGAATGATTAAAAAAAAAAAAAACAATGACTGTACAGTATGATTTAGATTTTTTGATTACAGAAGGTTCAAACACTCACTGATGCTTCAGAAGGAAAAACGATGCGTTAAGTGCAGAAAGTTGAACAGAATGAGAATGTGTACATTTTTCTTATTTTGCCTAAATATCATATTTTTTATTTAGTACTGCCCTTCAGAATAAAAATAAAAAAAAAACAGCTGTGTATCATTCAGGTAAGAACACAGCATCAAAATCAAGTGTATGTAAACTTTTGAACGGGGCCATTTTTATAAATTCAACTATTATTTTTTCTTGTGGACTGTAAACATCTTCTATGTGAAATATCTTATTCAGGTCAGTACTAAACAAAAAATGACATGTATTTTGTATGATCTCTCTTATTTTGGTAAAATAATCAACATTTTGCAGATTCTGCAAGGTTTTAGCAAGTGCATATAATTTCTGTGCCGCAACCTTAACAGTTTAAGTTATTTCTTTATTTAAAAAAGCAATGCAGAAAAGAAATTATAATACATAAGTTACAAGTTAGCATTTCGAATAATCTTTTAATTGCAGAATATGATGTGCAATTTTATACACACATTACAGATCCACCTACATTTTAAAGAACTGTGCAAATAATCCTTCATAAAAAATAACATTTTACAACTTCTGGAGGTCCAGCATAAACAGTAGATATATAAAAATGGAAACAACACCACAGCAAGCAAAAGAGGACTTCACAAACTCTTGTGGCTTCCCATGTGAGGTAATGAATGAAGCAATGAGGCATGTCTGTTCTTGTTTTCTCCATTACCCAGCTTTAAACTCCCATTCTCACTTGTGTATGAGGTTAAAATGTTCATCATGTCATTATGAATCATTCCTGTGGCCGCACGCATAATTACTGCATATGTGCAATCAGAAAAATGAGGAAATGAAACAGAGAAAGTTTGTGCGTGTTTGCAGTAAAACCCCACATGACACATTTGCTTTCTGATCTTTGAAAGAACTGGAAAATCCCACTGCTTGAAAAAGAAATGCCTACGGATCGTGATAGTCAAAGATGAGCTAAATTAAGAAGTACAAGCTATTTGGCAATATAGAAAGTGAATTAAACAACACAATACAAAATGTATACAGCATGCAATTTTGAGTTAGATTTGGTTGTATTGCTTTAACTGTGCTTTAGATGGAGGTGAATGAAGATAAACCTGAGAATGTGATGTTCTCCAAAGAATGAATGGAGTGCAGCTCCATGCAAAATATGTGGTCACTGAACATCTAAACCACAAGGTCACTTAAAGGGATAGTTCACCCAAAAATGAAAATTCTGTCATTTGTTACTCACCTTCGTGTCGTTCCAAACCCGTAAGGCCTTCGTTCATCTTCAGAACACAAATTAAGATATTTTTGATGAAATCCAAGAGCTTTCTGACTCTCCGTAGACACGTTCAAGGTTCAGAAAGGTACCGAGAATAATCCATGTGACATCAGTGGTTCAACCATAATTTTATTTTTAGACAAAAGTCTTACAGGTTTGGAACGACATGAGGGTGAGTAATTAATGACAGAATTTTCATTTTCAGGTGAACTATTCCTCCAAAAAGCAGTAGCTTTCAGTCATATTCAGATTGAAATGACCTGGACAACATTCTTCATGATCGCTTATCTTATTGTGAACCGACGGGTTCTCCATATCCAGGTTAATGGATGGACAGCCTTACGTAGTAGGTCTTTGTAGGCCTGGTTAAACTGTCGGTTCATGGCTGCGTACAACAAAGGGTTAATGCAACTATTTAACCAAGTGAGGTTTGCACAGAACATATGAAGGACCTGTGGCGCACGGTTCCCCTTATCAGTGACATTCAGCAACAGAAAAGGTGCAAAGCAGCCAACAAAACACAAGAAGACTGTGAAACACATCCGAGTCACACGTTTAAATTCACTGTCCTCTCCTGAGTTGGCAGTTGGAGTGATCTGGATTGTTACAGGAGTTGGTTTAGAAGACGTTTCTGAGGCGACTTGAATGGAGTTTTTGGGTTCTTGTGTGGCTTTGGGGCCTTCAGATTTCGCCTGCGCTTTGTTACTATTCTGGTCCGCTCCTGCCTCACTATTACTGATCTCACAGCTTTGAGTTGTTGAAACTTCAGCAATGATCCCACTGTCATCTGTCGTCCCTTCGGCTTCGGCCCGCTTGCGTTTTGATGAGCGACGACTGGGCCTGTACTTCAGAAAAGCCTTAGCGGCTACACGCACCTTAAGGTAGATCAGAAAATAGAAAAGACCTACGCAACCCAGACCCAAGAAAAAGTACAAGAAGAGCAGAACGGTGGTGTAAGGCCGCCCTTTAGTACGGTGAAAACTGCAGGTGCACACTTGTGGGGCAAACACGTAGACGGGCCAAAGTGGGGCGAAACTGGCCAGACCAAGGAGCCAGGATGTGATGAGAAGTCCTGCCACTCCACGGTGGGACAGGAGCAGACGGGCGCAGCTAGAAGTGCGATGCGCAACAACCAAGTAACGGCTCATAGCGATGAGGCATAATGTAATAATAGACACACTGTTGGACAGAAACAGAAGGAATCCAAACATCCGGCACCAGATGGCTCCTCCTCTCCAGTGCAGGTGCAGGTACGAGTCAACGCTAACCGGTTGGAGCACAGTGCAGTATAGAAGGTCAGCAAAGGCGAGGTTTACTATAAGAACATTGAAACGTGTCCTCAGGCTGGCATCAGTAGCAAAGGCGAGGACTGTCAAAATATTCCCTATGGTTCCTACTACGGTCACCGCCGATCCTAAGAGGACGCCGAAATAACGGTAGCCCTCCACAGATGGTGATGCACAAGAAAAGGTGTCATTTCTCAGAAGATCCGTGTCGTTCCACATCCTGAGAAGACACAAAACAGTAAACTCATCAAAAATCTATGTAACATCCTTGTGGTCCTAACAAATAGGTCAGACTTATTTTTTGTTGTACTTATGTAAGCACAAACAGTCTCTGTGTTTTATTGCCCACATGCCACATTAGGGGTTGCTGGTTTCATTTTCTGAAAATGAATGCCAGTTTAAGGCCACTACATACCACATCCTGTTTCCTCACATCCTCTGAATATCTCACCTTTGTGTTTTATTCTCATAATGTGAGATATATGGACAATAAGCATTATGGACATTTTAAATCAATATCTTTGCTTCTTGACACAAACCGAGGCCACACATAGTTACTTTTTTTTAAAAAAAAAACAGTTGAGGTCAAAAGATAACATACACATTGCAGAATCTGCTAAAATGTTCATTATTTTACCAAAATAAGAGGAATCATATAAAATGCATGTTATTTCTTATGTAGTACTGACCTGAGTAAGACATTTCACATTAAAGATGTTTACATATAGTCCACAAAAGAAAAGAATAGTTTTATTTATAAAAATGACCCTGTTCAAAAGTTTACATACACTTGATTCTTAATACTGTGTTGTTACCTGAATGATCCACAGCTGTAGGTGTTTTTTTTTTTTTTTTAATGATAGTTGTTCATGAGTCCCTTGTTTGTCCTGAACAGTTAAACTGCCTGCTGTTCTTCAGAAAAAACCTTCAGGTCCCACAAATTGTTTTTTTTTCAGCATTTTTATATATTTGAACCCTTTCCAACAATGACTGTATGATTTTGAGATTCATCTTTTCACACTGTGGACAACTGAGGGACTCAGATGCAACTATTACAGAAAGTTTAAACGTTTACTGATGCTTCAGTAAGAAACATAATGCATTAAGACCTGAGAGATTTTGTCTTCTGAGGAACATGTAAGTATCTTCTGTAATTTCTGAAGGGCAGTACTAAACGAAAAAAATATGATGTGTAGGCAAAATAAGAAAAATGTACACATCTTCCTTCTGTTCAAAAGTTTACACCCCTGGCTTTTAACGCATCATTTTTTCCTTCTGGAGCATCAATAAGCTTTTGAACCTTCTGTAATAGCTACATATGAGTATCTCATCTGTCCTCAGAGTCAAAAGATGGATCTCAAAGTAGTCATTGTTGAAAAGGGTTCAAATACACAAAAATGCTTAAAAACTGAAGAAACTGTTGGACCTGAAGAATTTTTCTAAAGAACAGCGGGCAGTTTAACTGTTCAGCACAAACAGGGGACTCATGAACAATTATTACTAAAAAAAAAAGGAAAATATCTTATTCAGGTCAGTACTAAATTAAAAATAACACACATTTTGTATGATCCCTTTTATTTTGGTAAAATAATGAACGTTCTGCAGATTTTTACCTTAAATGTAAACATCTAAAATTTATATTTATTAAACAATCAAAAAAAACTGTTTACTTATTATTCTTTCCTTGCATATTACTATAAATGAATGAACGAACGAATGAATGAAAGAATGAATGAATGTTCCTCTTTTTTTGCTGACAATAGAGTGATTGACTGTCAGGCTGTGCGAGGTTTTGTGGGAATTTTAAAACAATTCTTTCTGGCGGTTAGATTGTTACACCAGTAGGTGATGACAAATGACAAATCTTTAATATTAAATCTTCAGTGACTCAGTGACTTCATTCAGTAGCAAAACACAACAGCTGCGTATGGCTCAGAGAGGCGCGACTTTGTTTTGAAGTGGAAAAATAGACAAAATCTTGTCTAAAATGTAAGTTACTCAGCATTAACAACGTCTTTTATCGAGCTGTTGTTGAAATGCAGTATCCACCTTATTTTTTAAACACTGAAGTCATTTTCTGTGAATGTGTAAGACTTCCAGTTCATTTACAGAAATCGCAAGAACAATAACAAAGTGGTAAACGGTAAAACTGTTCGCACTTCAAACCACTGAGTTCATAATTAAGATAATACATTAAAATAATGTGGTAAGAAACTCCAGTTTGCAATATCAAGCAGCAAAATTAGCTGTTGTACAATTAAAAATAGCTGTAAGCAAATGAGACCGGAAGCCTCGCACCTAAAATTTACTAATGGTGTACTTGCTCTTACAGGGAAAAATAAGGTGGATGACATTTGCTTCCATACTGGTCTAAATATTATTACATCTGTGATTACCTGCGGCCTCATGCCCACGCCCAAATCTTTCTAGTGTAGTACAGCTTAGTAGCTACAATGTACAGTTATATATCATAATGGGAATAAATTATATACATTATTTTGAAATTAATTTAATTTTAAAATTCACCCCCGAATAAAAATTCTGTCATCATTTATTCCGACTCATATTGTTTCAAACCTATATGAATTCCTTTAGTGGAACACAAAAGAAAATTATGATGCAGCCAACAGTTTTGCTTACCATTGACTTAGACTGTATGGACAAACCTACACATTTCTCAAAAAATCATTTTTATGTTCCACAAAAGAAATAAAGTTGTTTAGAATGACTTTAAATGGTGACTGATTTTTCGGCTGTCACATTTGCTGATGTAAAATGTAAGCATATTAACGCAGGGCCCTAATGCTACTTGTATTTGGTGGCAATATTTTCACCACCAAATATTCAGTACATTAAGTATAATATAGTTAAACAGAAAACTAACAACACAGACTCATAAAACAACTTATGAAACACAGAAAGAATTCATTAGTCAAAGAAACAAGATATTTTGGGCTGTCAGTGGCTTACCTTGCAAAAGCTGTGGTGTCCGTCTACTACTCTATTCTCTAGTTCTGTTTCCTCCTTGATTTTTATAGCTATCTGTACTTTGTTCCCTTTTTGGTACCGTTTGTCTGTGCGTGCATGTCTCTTTTCTCTGTTTTGTCAAATAGATCCTTCAGCCACGCCTCCACCTTCTCCTTTAACCTCATAACCGGTACTGATGCTTTACCACAACACGTTGTGTGTGCATGTATTTGAGACGTCTGTGATCAAATGTGAGGTCACTGTAAGCCAACTCTGTTGCACAATCCTGGAAGAAACTTACGCAGTAACGGTATTTTGCCAATAGATATGAAGAAAGAAAAGGAAAGTCAGTGAGGAAAGATGGTCAACATCTTGCCTTTACTTTGCTGATTCATTCAGATTAATATTTAGATGTGTTACTTGTTGAAGCAGCTTGGCTAATCGAATTAGAGAAGTGGAACTATTGTATAAAGCTAAATTTATATCGTCCTTTAAATCATTGAGTGTTCTGCATGTCCATCTTTTATATAACAAGTCATAAAGGTTGAAACTGTTTAAACAATTCTATCAGACACCACCTTCGCTGAAACATAGTTGACAGTTTGTTTTTTAAAAAGGTTTATGACTGTAGCACAATATCCCTAGACAAAGAACAAAGTGTTTACATAATACACACCAAAAATATAGCAGTTTGGCTGACAAATGGTCCATACTGATTCACAGCAATACTGCCAGTTTATTAGTTTATAAACTGTCTTATATATACATAAAATAAGCAGATCGATGGCAGGAGAGCCTAAATTTCAGGAGAGAAATTAAATCTCTAAGTCATGATGGTACAGCTGTATTTACTCAAGATAAGCTCCAGATAAGCATGATTTACAACTAAGCCAGTCTGTCTGATCCTAGCTAGATGGATTTAAGCATTTAGCAGGCGATTTTATCCAAAGCAACTTAGAACAGAGAAGCAAAAGTAATTCATCAAACTACATTCTGAGAATGTTTTCATAACATTACAATGACGTTATAAAAACGTTGTTTCTGAATGTACTCTGACAAACAGTTTTTGAAATGTTTTAAAGATAGATAGATAGACAGATAGATAGACAGATAGATAGATTAATTCGAATGCTTGTCATTCAGCTGTGATAAAGTGTTTATAACTTAAAAACATTGACAGATCTCCATCAGTCTTTCCACTCAGACAAAACAGACAAACAGGCAGACATGTTCACAGTAGTTTGCCCCCTCTGACATTTGACCTCTGATTCCTAACCTCACACCTGGTATGTGCACATCTTTAGAAATGGTAATCGTCTGATCTTGATTACTACTGTTGTTTTGAGTAGACTGGTTTACAAGTCTGGTTTCAGTGTTTTCAACTTTTACATTTAGCGGTCCCTGTTATAGTAATAAAAATGTTGATAGTCAAGATCAGAAAAGTCAGGGATACTGTACAACTAGAAACTGATTTAGCTTGTCATTCTGGTAATTCCAACAAGACGTACATTTTGTAAGTTACATCAGAGGCGGTTATTGCAAAAAAGGACTATTTTTATGTTGGAGAAGCACGCTGGGCTGACATGGCAAATTTGATCAGATCACAAGGTCATGTTTTATGAAGACCGCTTTTGGGATGCTTCAACGAGCCGCAGGGCGGCGGGTATAAACACAAGTAACTAGACTAGAGTGGCCACGATTTGCTCCAGTAAAACGAATCGGTAAAACGGAGGATTAATCAGGGTTTCTATGTCAGCTATCATGCCGGTGTTGTGCAGTAGGAGGCGGTATGCACCTTTAAGTGGGTTTGCTTAGGGCTGTTCGATTCCGAAAATTTTGGAATCGAGTCCGATTCCGATTCCTGGTTCTGGAATCGATGAGATTCGATTCCAAGAATCGATTCCTCACTGTTGTTTTCGATTCTTGTTTTTTTTTTTTTTTTTTTTTTTTTTTTTTTAGAGTGGAGGAACCTAATTTCACCATGACTGTAGGATATAAAGGGTTTAGAAAGTAGCCATATCATAATATTAAGCTTTATTTTTAAAAACTGATACATTTCTGTATTTAAATTGAATTTTTGTCTGTATTGCACATGAAATTAGTCATAGCCCACAGCGCAGCAGTGGACATGCGTTTATTGCATGAATGGAACAAGGCACATATCAGCTGAATGATGTGTACTTGTTCGTGCAAAATTAACAAACTGTACACTGAACCAAAATAACCAGAACAACAACACTGATATAAGAGCTGGTGGTTTATCTGTCAGATCAGATGTGCTCTTTGCGTTTTCTTTTAGAATTAGCATTGGCTGATAGAATGGTTAAAAAAACAGTATTTTATTTAAGACGAAAATAGGATCAAGACCCTCGATCACGTCATGATCTATTCTGTAGTGCGGCCCTCAAAACTGTTGACAATACAAGGCCGTTTCACCGTAAAATAACTTCTGAATCGTTTTTGAACTGGTTCATTA
Organism: Labeo rohita; assembly: GCF_022985175.1. NCBI lineage: Eukaryota > Metazoa > Chordata > Actinopteri > Cypriniformes > Cyprinidae > Labeo > Labeo rohita. Next base: position 24,471,192 of record NC_066874.1, on the reverse strand, counting down.
AAACGATCTATCCGAAAGAACCTTTTCGTGGAAACCAATCAGACTTATAATAGCGAGCAAGGCTGCATCCTCAAACTCAAACGAGCTCAGTACCGACTCTTTTCATTCAGTTCATTTTCGTGAATCGATGTTCAGCGACGTTTGATGACAGCAGCCGAGATATGCAGCCTTTCATTTGAGCTTTGTTAAACTGAAAACGGCTATGAAAGGGGAGTTGATTCCAAACGCCTCGGAATCGAGGAATCGATTCCTTTTGGAATCGACTCCCAGCCCTAGGTTTGCTAACCGCCATTAAAGACACTCAAATGTGTGTGTGACACGTGACAAACAGTGAGGTCTGTTCTAGCACGTCACACACGTTTGAGCTTCAGTATTCAGTGTATTTGATGCACACTTAAATGTACTTAGAGTGTGCAAAAAACATACATTCCTGTAGGAATATACAAATATCGCTTTGGGACTCAGTATTGGCAAATCAATATTCAGTGACTCGGATTGGTGGCACAAAAATCTGTTTGGGACATTCCTAGATACAAGTACTTATTTGTTACATACTAGTAACTATTAAATAGATACTAAAATTAAATAGATAATAGTACATATTTCACAATTTTCACATTTTTTTTGACTTCTAAGGGGATCTCTCAGATATCAACTATTCAGTTTTGACTAGTATCCAAAAATGAGTACTAGTAGCATGAATATAGATACTAGTACTGTTTATTAAAGTATGCACACCTTTCACCTGTACTTACATTGCCCCCTGTTGGAGTGATTTATTACAACAAAAGCCACTGAAGGACAGACAGTTTTCAAGTATTTATTGATTCTGATAAAGGCCATGGCATATCATAATACAGTTACATTACATAATAAAAAAAAAAGTTAACCAGCCCACACTCTTAAACCTATGCACATATGCACACACACACACACACACACGCACACACAATCTCTGTACTTCTTCTTTTCTTTAGCTGGTTTCCTAATTTAGTTGTTTTATAAATCTGGTATTGTGTACTACAACTATTGTTGGCTCTTTGATGAATTGCTTTGTTCCTCATTTACATTTACATTTATTCATTTAGCAGACACTTTTATCCAAAGCGACTTACAGGTGGGGAATACATCAAGCGATTTGTCCTAAAGAGGCAAAACGACTTAGGAAGTGCTCGTAATACCATATAACAGGCATTGTTCAGATAAGTACAGCTAGAAAGGGCTCATTCATTTGTAAATCGTTTTGGATAAAAGCATCTGCTAAATACATAAATGTAAACGTAAATGTTCAAAAGTAAGTGTTCAAAAAGAAAAAGATCAGTCTAAAATTTCAAGTAATCATATAATATATTACATTTTTAATTAAGAAAAGTGCAAATGCTAAATGAAAAAAGTTGAATGTGCCTACATTTAATCTTGTTTGTAACATGATAGATTTAAAAAAAGAAAAACAAAAGAGACAAGGATTCTACTAATGGAGTGAGGTAAATGCTTTGTTAATACGCATTTACACCCCTGAGTGAAGTCAGTGCAGTAGTTTTTTGACAGGCTCATTGCATTGGTACTCTGTGCAGCGCATCCAAACCTACACTGAAGTTAAATCTCCTTGCAGAATAAGGCAGATAAAAAATCATCTGATTTATGTGCAAAAGACGTGATTAAGCCTGTTTTCAAATAATCCATCGACGTATGACATACCTCACACTGCGAAGACACAAAAACAAAAAAATAAGTTGAGAGATTGAGCAAGAGAGAGTTACTTTTGGCATTTTGGTGCAAAGTGTATGTTTAATGCATCTTAATGGCATTAAATGGTAAAAAAATGCATTTTGGGGTATTTAAAATGTATGCAGATTTTTATATCTGTGTTATGTTTTAAAATATCAAAGCAAGTGGCACACTTTTCAAGACATTTCATAAAAAGAACTGGTAACACTTTACAACAGGGCTTTACAAGGAACAAGCACTACATTTTTTACAGTATTTATTCATCTTTAATGTTAGTTAATAAAAATGCAACTTCTCATTTTTAGTTCATGTTAGCTCATGTCCATTAAAGTATATTAACACATACTAATGTTCACAAATGGAACCTTATTGTAAAGTGTTACCGAAGAACTTGAAAACAATTAAATATTTTACATCCATTAACATCTTCCTGATACTAGTTGATTAATAGTGTGAATTAACCCAGCAAGCAATTTTTGGTCTAAAAAACGTATATTAGCCGTTGAAACACAGCCTAGACGTCTAGGCTAAAATAAGGTTGTCATTGGGCTGTCAGTGAAAATTTAATAGACGTCTAAACATAACCCTAGAATAGACTATAAATATATATATATATATAAATATATAGAAATATAGAAATAAAACCAAACACCTTGTAAACGCTGTTGACTTTGCTTACATGATGAAATATCATATATCTCATAAGTATTTTGCCAAAAAATGACATGTAACTAAATTCAAGATTATTTGGTCTAGAAGTGGGTTACAAATAGCCGGACTATATCGGGTCTATAGTTAAACTAGATGTTGAAATGATGACTATTGCTTGCTGGGAAGTTTCTAGAAGTACATTTGTTTTTTACTGAAAAGAATGTGTTTGGACTTACTGGTACAACGCTGTTGGTAATCTGTGCAGCAGTTTTTACTGCAGTTAGTATTGCAGTTGCAGCGAAAGCGACTGTTGTACTTTTCGTTGCATCTTCCCTTACAGGAGATTGAGGCTGCACATACAAACCAGCGTTAGTCAAACGAGCTCTGTTAAGTGGGAATAAGCTGTGTAGGTGTCTGAGAGAGACTTACTTAGGCTGGCAGAGGAGCATGAGGTCGGGGGGTTGAAGGTGACAAATCCCGGCAGGTTCGTTCTAATTTGGCTGGTGATCCAAGTCTGATACTGAGACACGCGGGTGTAAACACCAGGTGCGTTGGGATCGGCACAGCCATAACCCCAGCTGGTGATACCAGACTGAACCCACACTGTACACTGCCTGCTCACCATCGGACCACCAGAATCACCCTACAGAGAGGAACAAGTGGAAAGAGAAAGGAGATTCTTATTTTTATGTTTATAATACCGAAGCTAGTTAATTTTAAGCATTTATCCTAAATAATCAATGTGAATGCAAAAAAATACAGTTGTTGTACCTGACAGGTGTCTTTGCCTCCCTGTAGTAAACCAGCACACATCATGTTGCTGGTAACAGATCCAGAACCCAGAAGATTATTACACTGAACATTGTCTACAACTGGAACCACAGTCTCCTGCAGGATCCCAGGGGAAGGTAAACTCACTAAACACCAAAACACACATGTAATTATTAATTAGTGATGTCTGGAGTAGACGCATATGTCAGTTAATGGGTTTGTATGTGTTTGTACCTCCAGCTCGAATATCTCCCCAGCCTGTGATCCAGCTGCTGGTGCCAGCACTGAAGACGCTGCTCTGGGCCGCCAGACACACGGGTCTAATGTAGTTATTAAAGGTAACAGTGGAAGACAGCCGGAGCAGAGCGATGTCGTTGTCATTCGTGTTGCTGTTGTAATAGGGGTGCACGATTATCGTTCTCACAGTTCTGCTAATTTCGTTGGGATTGGATCCTCCCTGTGTCCTCCTTCCTAAATACACACGCAGACTGGATGCACTGGCACTAAATACATGAGAAGAAAACACTTTTGCCAAAGGTTTTCACATTGCATTCAAATGTCATGACAACACTTTCTTTCTTTCATTCTTTTTACCAATTAAAACAAAACAGGTACATATGTGTGTTTAGGTGAATCTTACCCAGGTAAACAGTGAGCTGCTGTCAGCACATATTCATTGTTGATGAGGGAGCCTCCGCAAATATGACCTCCAAAGTTGGTGCTGTGCAGACTGACCTGCCACGGCCACGACCCGTCAGGTGCGTTCACACCACCAACAATACGGGTGTTTAGAGGAGCTTGTCCACAAGCTATGAGAAAGTGAAAGAGAAGTTGTTCAAGTATTTCTGCTTAAAGTGTTTGACTTGAAGCTCTTAGAGAAGCTGAGAGAAGCTCTTACCGCTCAACTGAGAAAGTGAACCTGCAAGGGCAGAAATAAAATAAACATTAGAACAATTTCATCTTCATGGTTTTCTTAATAATGACCCTGCTAGAGATCACAGCACTGATAATGATATATTTGTTGTACCATTAAAGGAGTAGTTCACTTCCAGAACAAACATTTACAGATAATGTACTCACCCCCTTGTCATTCAGGATGTTCATGTCTTTCTTTCCTCAGCTGAAATGATGTTTTTTGAGAAAAACATTTCAGGATTTTATGTGGACTTCAATAGTGCCCTAAGTTTGAATATCCAAAATGCAGTTTAATTGTAACTTCAAAGGGCTCTAAATGATCCCAGCCGAGAAAGAAGGGTCTAATCTAGTGGCTATTTTCTAAAAAAAATTACAATTTATATACCTCAAACACTTATCTAGGTCTGCCTGAACTCAGCTGAACATTGCTATTTTACCTTTTTTTGTAAAGGGTGTTTGATCTTCTTTGCATGTTCACTTTGTAAACACTAGGTTGGTACTTCTGCAGTGATTGAAGGAAAGTGAAGTTGAGGGAGAAAATGAGATAGGAGTTTTTTGACGTACCCTAACTGTCTTGAACCGTAAAAAACTGAGTTCAGGCACACCTAGATGAGCATTTGAGGTTATAAAAATGTATAAGTTGTAGATTAGAAAAAAAAACGATCGTTTCGCTAAATAAGACCCTCCTTCTTTGGCTGGATCATTTAGAGCCCTTCGAAGCTGCATTTAAACTGCAGATATTCAAACTCGGGGGCACCATTGAAGTCCATTATATAGAGAAAAATCCTGAAATATTTGCCTCAAAAACATAATTTCTTTATGACTGAAGAAAGAAAGACATGAACATCTTGGATGACAAGGGAATGAGTACATTATATGTAAATATGTTTCTGGAAGTGAACTTCTCTTTTAACTAATGAGACTAAACATGCAGAAAACATTTGTGGGCAAACCGGTAATGTGCAAAACTAGCAGCCGTGTTTGCCCTAACCAGCAAACTAATGACATTTGCCCCAGGTCCTCCAAGTACATTCTACATATCCAGCAGGTGTGGCTAACAATGTTAAACATTTATAAGCTTCTGTAATAGTAACAAGGAAACAATGATTTACTATTACAAAAATTGGGTTCTGGAAAGAGAATTATTTCTAGGACCATTACAATTTAAAAACCTTCTTGCTTTGTATATCATGTAAGAATAGTTGTTGTGATCCTGGATGTACGCTTGTGCGATTTATTTTATTTTATTTTTTACTTTAGCAGTGGTTTTCAATCTGTACGCTGCACGAAGTGGTGTGTTCACGTCATAAATCAGATATTATTTTTACAAATTTAATTAGTTTAACAAGTTTGTTGATGGACATAACTTGTATTTACATACACTAGCAGTCAAAAGCATGGATTTTTTTGTTGTTGTTTTTTAAAAGTAGTCTCTTATGCTCTAATTTTGTGCTTCTGAAGGAAGCATTTAATTTTTTTCAAACACATTAAAAATCTTTTGAGCGGTAATTTGCTTCATGCAAATACAAGAACTGACTCAAAAGAGTAATTTATTCATGGATCTGATTACACAGCAGCCTGTTTAGTTTGATTGATGAACCAATGATTCTTAGGAGTCGGCTCTTGTTCAAAATGACACCTGTGACTTCTACGGTCAAATGAATCAGTCATATGAATCAACATACGATACCAAACTGCAAGTTTCGTGTCAATGCATCATTATCTTAACATAGCCCTTAGGCTGCTCTTATTTGCTGTGCAACAAAGAAAGCAAAAATATATTCTCTCTTTTTTATATAATGTCTTAATTCCAAGATAGTTCTGTAAGACCTTACCTTTGGCACACAGGAGCAGGGTCAACGTGACACACGTTAATCTCCACATCATCACAGTCTCTCTGTTCACTAGAAGAATGGTTGCTGTGGTAATCTGGTTCACTGTGCCTTTTTAAATCCCTTTTATACAGTTCTATAAGATTCTCAAATTGCACTTCTCGTCTGTCACTCACCTGCCCACTTCTTTTCTTTTAATGCCCCTCCTCCTTTTTTGTCATCATCTTTCATTCTTCGAATTCTTTTTAGAATGCACAGCTGTCAAGCGCATATCCACTTCACTGAGAACACTGAGTCACAGACTTTTTTGTTAAGTCGTAAACTGATAGCTTTCTACTCATTTGATATTATTTTGTATTTGGTCATTTTTAGAAGAACTTCAAACTGGCCCAACAAGTTGATTTACAAAGAAAAAAATGGAATGGCAGATGAAATAAAAAAAAATATCTTCAAAAGTTGGGATTCAAGCATTAAAAATATCCTAAGACATTATGACAACACTTTTATTTCAGTTTGTCTTCTTTCCTGTTTGCTTTATTTCTGGTAAGGAATGAACAAAGGAAAAACGTAACAGCTCAACAGTCAAAGTCATGACGATAATAATACCTTTACACACAAAGACAGACAATAGACTGTAGACATAATGATTAGGTATGACAACTTGTCAGAAGGCAGCTATAATTATTCATCATACATGGTACATACACCAGATAGGTGAGTCAGTGTGCATTTGTTTTGTTTTTTTGTTTTTTTTGCTTGTTTTTTTAACCAAAGGCAGAAGAATGAATTATCAAACAACAGTTGTGATAATAAAATAATTAAAGTCAGCCAAAGATTAAACGTACACTGTAAAACTCGCAGTGTTTCTTTAGCATAGGTGATGTCATGGAAACTGTGTGTTTAAGAATATTTATATTGCTCTTATGTTTGGCATTTACAGTATCTAGGATCAGTTTGATGTTTTTTTGTGATTGTGTCATGTCTGTGTGGACGTGATCAGTCTTTCAGGTTTCGCTCCACTTCTCTCACCTCTAACATAATAATGACGTCACAACCTCAGAGATCACAAGATCCGGCAAAATGAAGATTGCAGAACCCTGGCCTTAGAATAAGCCCTTTGTCAGCCTAAAATCGTTTAAGTCTTTTATCAGTCTTTTAATGCTTATTAATCTGAGATTAAACAGAGAATTACTTCCTGTTTGAGAATCAGGTCAGCCTATAAGTTCTTTGTCCAAGCACACAAGGAAAAAGAAGACTATAAACAATGACTTTACAAACTTTTGACCTCCTAATATTAGTTGTTATGTGATGTCTATGGTGTTCCGCGTGAGCTGAGTGGGCATTTGTCAAAATATAAATGTGTCCATGATAAAGAAAATATATACAGTGGAGATTAAACATAGAAAACAATCTATAAATACTTGATTTTTTCTGAAATATTGTTAATCTACATCACTCAAAATTTGAAGGGATATTAGCTGTAGGTGTACCACTGTTCTACTAACATGTTTGACAAAATAGCCAAGGCATTGGTTATACACATCACCGCGTCAAGCTCTCCCTGGATCTGCTCCTCAGCTATCAACAGACCACGAAACAACCATTTTTAGTTGTTAAAAGAAAAAAAGGTGCGGTCGTTCAAAACAGCTGCGTTCTTTCAAAAAAAAATCTGTGTTTGATTCTTCGCTGGCTGTGCTGATTTAAATCTAGCGGGTCTGGTGTCTCATGTCATAATTTCAAAGTTTAGGATTATCTCTGGCCAATCATTGATCAGTAGGGTTTACACGTCACATTTGGTACCTCAGCTGAGGTGGTACTGAAAAAAGTTCCAGGTACCAAGTACTGTACACAATGGAAAAACCCCCAAAAGTGCCAGAGATTTTCAATCAGATTTAGATCATTATTTTGATGTTCTTATCTTTAAGGAACTGCTTTACCCATTTTCGGGAGTATTGTCTTGCATGACAATTGCAGGCTGATTGGAATACGCTTGCAGTGAAGGAACCACGTCTTGCTGAAGGAAGTTCTGATAAACATTTGCATTCACCCTGCCATTTAACTGTAACCTGAGGCCCAACTCCTACTGCACAAAACATCCCCCAAATCATGACACTTCCTCCTCCACCTTTTACTGACTTCTTTATGCACTTGGGCTTCAGTCTTTTGTTTGATGCCAAACAAAATGTTTCCCATCAGACCCAAGTCACTAAACTGAACTTTGGACCAGTTCTCCTCTCTCTACACAACATGCTCCTCAGCAAATGTGAGCTTAGCGTTTTGATTCTTTATACTGATGAGAGGTTTGGTCACTGCAGAGTGTACTTTCAGACCTACTTCTCTTAAAAATGCTGAGACAGATCCTTACCCTGTTCAGCACTAAACTGGCAAGCAATTTCAGCTGCAGTGTTGAACCCATTCCTCACTAAGAGTCTCTGCATTATCCTGTCTTCTCATGCATTTGTCTTACGTGGATGAGCAACCTTTTTGGGGAACTCGAATGAATCAGTGTCATTGTTAACCTGCAATATTTAAGAAATCACAGATTTGACATTTTACAGCAGGGGTCACCAGACCTGGTCCTGGAGGGTCGGTGTTCCTGCAGAGTTTAGCTCCAACCCTAATTAAACACACCTGAACCAGCTAATCAAGGTCTTACTAGGTATACTTGAAACTTCCAGGCAGGTGTGTTGAGGAAAGTTAGAGGTAAACTCTGCAAGACACCGGCCCTCCAGGAACAAGTTTGGTGACCCCTGTTTTACAGGGTCACCCATCACAGGGTTTAGAGTGGCCCGTTATGTTGCAATCTCAATGAAAGTTGGAGGAATGCTGCCAGTTAAATAAGGTTTGTCATGCAATTAAGAAAATTAGAACCACAGATTAACGCCAATAGCTTGGAGGTGTCAGTAATTTTTGGAGGTGTTCTTTAATTTTTATCAGTTCTTTTTCAAATATCTCATTTAAATGTTAATACTGTGCTTCAGAATACAATTATTTTCATTTAAATATGCTTAAAAACCATCGTTCAACTCCATACAGTGTTCTCCACTGTGTATGTATATATATATATATATATATATATATATATATAGCCTGTGTGTGAGAAAGAGAGAGAAAGATTTAATGTTTTGGTTTTAAGAATTTCATTCTTTTAATTTAATTCTTTTTTCTTTTTTATGATATCAAATAGTGGTGTATTCAAGCCACTGTATGTATGAAATGCATTTTTATGTTGCATATCATGTTATTATGATATACCATTATGGTCAAGAATTGTGTGACAAAATGAATTGAAACTTAAAGAAGTGCCCATTTATTTGTCAGCAGAAATCACAAATGAAAAAATCAATTATAAATATTAGATAATTATATCACATTTTTTAAAGAAGAAAAGTGCAAATACTAAATGAAGGGGAAAAAAAAGTTGCTTGTGCCTACAATTAATCTTGTTGGTTACATGCTAGAACAAGAAAGAGAAAACAAAAGAGACAAGGATTTTACTAATGGAGTGAGGTAAGTGCTGTTGTTAAACATATGTTGAATATAATATGCATTTAGTTCTTTGACATGCTGTTTGTACTGATGCTCGTTTCTGACTGCGCAATGCATCCAAAGCAGCACTGAAGTAAAATCTCCTTGCAGAACAGGCAGATAAAGATCATCTGATTTATGTGCAAGTGACGTGATTAACCCTGCTTATAAATAATCCATGGAAGTATGACATACCTCACACTGCAGAGACACAAAAACAAAAATGTAAGTCGAAAGACTGAGCAAGAGAGAGTGACTTTTGCTGGACATTCAGTGTATGTGTGAATTAAGTATTTGAAGGTGCACTTGTTTTTTTTTTTTTTTACTGAAATTAATGTTTTTAGACTTACTGGCACAACGCTGTTGGTAATCTGTGCAGCAGTTTGTATTGCAGTTAGTATTGCAGTTGCAGTGGAAGGTGCTGTTGTACTTCTCATTGCATCTGCCCTTACAGGAGGTTGAGTCTGCACACACAAACCAGCTTTAGTCAAACGAGTATGCTCTGTTAAGTGGTAATAAGCTTTGTAGGTGTCTGAGAGAGAGTTTTACTTAGGCTGGCAGGAGAGCATGAGATTGGGGGGTTGAAGGTGACAAATCCCGGCAAGTTTGTTCCGATTTTGCTGGTGATCCAAGTCTGATACTGAGACACGCGGGTGTAAACACCTGGAGAGTTGGGATCGGCACAGCCATAACCCCAGCTGGTGATACCAGACTGAACCCACATTGCACACTGCCTGCTCACCATCGGACCACCAGAATCACCCTACAGAGAGGAATAAGAAAAGGAGATTTTATACACGCTTCAGAATGCTAAAAATATACAGTAGGTCTTGAAGTGCACTATACAGCAGCTGTACATGCTTAGATGGCTAGCAATAATCTGGTTATCATTGTACCTGGCAGGTGTCTTTGCCTCCCTGTAGTAAACCAGCACACATCATGTTGCTGGTAACAGATCCTGAACCCAGAAGATTATTACACTGAACATTGTCCACTACTGGAACCACAGTCTCCTGCAGGATCCCAGGGGAAGGTAAACTCTCTAAACACCAAAACACACATGTTATGATGTTTGGAGTAGATGCATATGTCAGTTACTGGGTTTGTATGTGTTTGTACCTCCAGCTTGAACATCTCCCCAGCCTGTGATCCAGCTGCTGGTGCCAGCACTGAAGACGCTGCTTTGGGCCGCCAGACACACGGGTCTAATGTAGTTATTAAAGGTAACCGTGGAGGACAGCCGGAGCAGAGCAATGTCGTTGTTATTTGTGTTGCTGTTGTAATAGGGGTGCACGATTATCGTTCTCACAGTTCTGACGACTTCATTGGAATTGGATCCTTCCTGTGTCCTCCTTCCCAAATACACACGCAGACTGGATGCACTGACCCTAAAACAATTGAGAATGTGAAAATGAAAGAATAGAATAAAAATAGGCAGAGGCTATTTTAGGGATAGATGTCATTTACACTATGTAAAAATAGCAGTATTTTCTTTGCAATAATATTAGTTCGATACTATTTATACTACTCAGTGCAAGTGGCATCTCAGTATTGGAGTACATTAAAAACAGTATGCAATATTAACTTATTGAGTGTAAAGTATCATTTTTATTAAAATTATTAAACGGATGCTGCCTTAAGACAATAAACTCCTCATTACATCTTTTCAATTATTTCCTTGATTTAACTGAAAATAAATGTCTTTCCGATATGTGTGATGTGAAAAGGGAGAAGAACTAGTTTAGCAAAAGGCAGATTTGAACTTGGGTCGATCACATCAAAAAGTCCCCACTACATGCTTCACCATCTTTTGTAATGTCAGTTGATGTAAAAAGCCTTCCCCAACAGGCCAGGATATTTGCACTCAGAAAAAGGCATACCAAGCACTTTTTTTAAAATGTTGTAATATAATGTGGAATGGCAGAACATATTGAAACCTAAGTCTATGTTTACACTGTCAGTTTTTGGGACTGACAACCGCATTTACTTACAGGTGTGAGTCTCAAAATGTCCCGTTCAGACAGCAGCTAATAATAGCGTCTGGAATATTGTCTGTATGAACGTGCAACGGAAGTCATTTCTTAACAGTGACCATAGCAACAGTGGCCAAAGTAATATCCAGCATAGCGACGTCCATAAACTAAAAGTCTTATCACTTTCTGACAGGACAAGAGTCCAATCAGCAGCTTTTATATTTGGGTGAAGAGTGGAGCATATGAGTCTCACCCAGAACACAAAACTGACTGGAGCAGCTCCGGTGGAGACTGGATATAAAACTTTCAGATGACACACAGCTCATTTCTGCGTCACTGTAAGTTACCGAAACCACACATGAAAGCACACAACACACAGTAGACATGCATTTGTGCGGCAGAGCTGCTCTCTTGCACTGAATAACGTGACAGAAAACTTTGCCCAGTCCTGTTCTGTTTACACAGCGTGTGTTCCGAGAATGCGGTTGTGAGTCCTGTTATAGGGTGTGAGTTCGGTAATAGAATGCGGTGTGAACGTACTGTGTGTGAACGTAACCGTATTAAGGACCAGTGTTGGGCATGTTACTTAAAAAACGTAATTAGTTATAGTTACTAGTTACTTCTCAGAATAGTAACTGAGTTACATAATTATAAAAGTAACTAATTACCAGGAAAAGTAACTCAAAAAAAATGTTCAGACATGTCTAATAATTTGGATGACCCCAATATTAAATATGTTAAATGAATGAAATTTAAATGAAACGAATGAAATTTTTACTTACCAGATATATAAAGCTTAATGGCACAGTTTTTAAAATTTCTGAATGTACACATAGCACCAGTCAGTCAAGCATTATAATATGACATTATGATAATTTAGTGTTAAACTTTAGTAATTAGAACTTTAGAATAACCACATATGAATGCATATTTGTCATATTGACTGAATTTAGGACTGGTGTTGGTGCTTAAGATATTGTTTGTAATTTAGTGTTTCTATAAAAAGGGGGGAAAACTAAAAATAATACAGAAAAAAATAATTCTACTACTAATAACAATATAAAACGTACTAAGTATTAATGAGCTGCTGGGTTCATGAATATTAATCATGTTGTCTGCGTTCGCTCAAACAGATTTGCTGAAATCAGAGCAGGGGTGATTATAGGTGAGCGCCGGCCAATGAGATTGCCGTTTGCGCATTAGTTCCGCCTACTACCAGAGAAGTTCATAAAAGCTGAAGAATTCCAAAGGAACTCTGTTATTTTGACAGGATAATACAACAAAGAATATCGTTTACATGTAGCGTGTCAATTCTGCATGGTATCTCTCTGTATCTTTCTTTGCACGTGTGTGAGACAAAGCGACGGCTTGTTGTTGCCTTCACACTAGAGTTTACAGTTCATCAAATACAGGTACACTGCGCATCCATTCAGATTAACTGAAAATTAAAATTATAATATTATTATAATTAATTATAGTAACACCGCATTTTGTTGTCAGTAACGGAGAAGGCATTGTAACCGGAGAAACAGTAAATCCCTTGATTACTCATTACTGAATAAAATAACGCCATTAGTAACGACATTTATTTATAACGCAGTTATTCCCATCACTGTTAAGGAATCAAATACAGGACTGACAACCGTATTGTGCTGCTGTTTGAACATGGCCTAAATGTTTTTGAATGCCAAACATTTTCACATTACATCTGGAGGTTAAACATAACAAAATATCTTAAGACATCATGCCAACATTTGTTTTTCTTTTAGTCTTTTTACCAACTGAAACAAAACAGGTGCATATGTGTGTTCAGGTGAAACTTACCCAGGTAAACAGTGAGCTGCCGTCAGCACGTATTCATTGTTGATGAGGGAGCCTCCACAAAAATGATATCCAAACCTCTGCAGACTGGCCTGCCATGGCCACGACCCATCAGGTGCGTCCACACCGCCAACAATACGGGAGTTTAGTAGGGCCTGTCCACAAACTATGAGAAAGAGAGGTTGTTCACATAAGCATTTCTACATTTCTAATACTGGACTGGATGTTGATGTCTAAAGAATGAGAGGAGCTCTTACCATTCAACTGAGAAAGTGAACCTGCAAGGTCAAAAATAACGTGCACATTAGAACTATTTCATTTTTATGTTTCCCGGCATGACATTATTGCGCTAATAGTGGTAGATTAAGTTCACAAGTTAGTTGGTGAGCATAACTTGTATGCATTGGGTCCTTTTTCTGTTCCTAACCTTCCACCCCTGCAATATATGATACTGAACTGCAAGTTTCACATCAATGCGTCATTGTTTTAATATAGTCATTAGGCTGCTCTTATGTGCAGTGCCACAAAGAAAGCGAAAATTTATTCACTCTTTTTCTATATAATATCTTTGTTCCCGCTTATCCTCACTTTAAAAGGTGGTACCATAAGACCTTACCTTTGGCAAACAGGAGCAGGGTCAAAGTGACACACATTAATCTCCACATCTTCACACAGTCCCTCTGTTCGTCAGAAGAATGGATGTCAGTGTTTAATTTGGTCCTCTGAGACTCTAACGACCCCTTTTATACAGTTGTTGTTCTCACGTCGCTCTTTTCGTCACTCACTCAACTGCCCACTTTTCTTAATGCCCCTCCTCTGTTATTTGTCATCCCCTTTTAATCTTTGTATTCTTTGTAGTATGCAAAGCCGTAAAGCATATATCCAATCTCTTCACTTTTTTCAGAATTTGGCATTGTTACTTAATTGCAGGTATGTTTGTAGAGTCTTTGTTAGAAAGTCTCAGAGATATTAAATTGCAGTAAATAGTAAACTGATAACTTTTTACTCATTTGATATCATGTGGTATTTGGAAGAATTTTAAATTGGACCAACAAGTTAATTCACAAGGAAAAACATAAGGGAAAAAATGTTGTTGATGCCAAAGGTTTCAAATATCTTAAAACATTACACAACACTTCCCTTTTTTCAGTCCTTTTTTTTAGTCACTTCCTTTTTGCTTGCTTCATTTCATATAACACCAATAAGGAAAAAAACATAGTACATATAGGGCATGATTAATATAATACCTTTTAGAAACCAAGACAGAGACAATGCATTGCATGACAACTTATTGTCAGATGCAGCCACAAAAAGCCATACACAGGATAAATGAGTCAGTGTGTTACAGTTCAGGAGTTTTACATGAAGGCAGATGAATGAAATATCAAACAGCAAGTGCCTTCTATACTGCCAGCCTCATTTATAATAATAAAATGATTGAAGTGAGCCAAAGATGAAACTTAAGCTGTAAAACTTGCAGTGTTTCTTTAGCATAGGGTCACAATTGTGTGCTTAAGAATATTTGTATTAGGTTTACATTGCACTTATGTTTGCCATTTACAGTGTCTAGGATCTCTTTGATGTTTTTTGTGATTGTATAGTGGCTGTGTGGACGTGATCAGTCTGGCTCTTAGGTTTTACTCCACTTTTGCAGATCTCAAGATCCGGCAAAATGAAGAATACAGAATCCTGAAAGTTGGCCTTAGAGTAAGCCTTTTGTCAGCCTAAAATCATATTGTCTTTAAATTTGCTCATTAATCAGAGATCAGAAGTCATTAGAGCCAACCGGAATACTAAATATAGAAAACATCAAACAGAGATTTACTTATTGTTTGTGAATCAGATCAACCTTTATTTAAGTTCTTTGTTCAAGGGCACAAGGACAAAACAGGATTTTAAACGATGACTTCACATTTTTGGTCTCGTAATATGTTATTTTAGAATATAGTTTCAAACGTGCCAAGTTCTTACTTTCATACGGTTTTGAAAACCTTTCTAGTTACAATTTATTTCAATAAAATATGCTAAGTAATTTTGCATGTTCTTTCAAACATGAATATATAAAATTCATTGTTTTTGGTGAAAAAAGATTTTGCTTTGAATCAGCAGGCAAACGTTTTACAAATATGAATAAGCAGTGAAGCCGTTTTACTAAAATGTTTTAAGGATTACATTTTTAAAAGTATTTAATTTTTTTAAAGAGGCCTTGATTTCAAGAAGATGTGTATTCAAGTAATTCTATAGCTATTTTATGTATTTTAATTAATGAAGACAAGTAAGGTGTACATTTTCAAAACTGTTCATACTTGTAACACAGCTCATTCTTTCAAAACCTGATTTCATGATTTCATTACAGCTACCTTTAATTTCTTTTCTCATAATCATTGTTTCAAACCACAGATCATTGTAATATGTTCTGAGGACATTTAATTGAATCACCAGAACACAACAGTATGAGCTTTTTTCTATTTAACAATCAGTTGTTTAACTAGCAAATAATGCAAGGCACAACTTTCAACTCACGCTTGTTCCTGAACTAAAAATGTTTAGTAATACAGGCTTGCCTTCTGATGCATCTTTGATGTATCTGATGTATCTTTGATCAGTCTGATGGTTACATAGTCATTATGTCATATCTATTGTACCCTACTCTGTGTTCACAATTACAAATCTCTCTTTCTCTCTAACACACATACAAATATACACACTGTACGAACTGTATGTTCTGTCTCTTAACCCTAAGCCTGTCCCTCAAAAAACATCATTCTGTATGATTTATAAGTTTGTTTTCTCATGTGAACCAAAAAATGTCACAAAGACAAGGATTTTGGATATTGCTATCTTTGTAGGGACATTTTGTCCCAAAAACATAGGTTTATACCTAAACCACACACACACTTAATTATTTCATTATATTTAGTTATTCATTTCTAAATTGCAAATCTACGTCTATAGAAATATATAGATGTACTGTACCAAATGATTCACTGATTAACAATTAAGATCAGATGGATTAAATGATACACAGATTTGACTGATGATACACATTTGTGACCCTGGACCACAAAACCAGTCATAAGTAGCACGAGTATATTTGTAGCAATACCCAAAAATACATTGTATGGGTCAAAATGATCAATATCTCTTTTATGCCAAAAACCATTAGGATATTAAGTAAAGATCATGTTCCATTCAGATAATTTGTACATTTCCTACTGTAAATATATCAAAACTTAATTTTTGATTAGTAATATGCATTGCAAAGAACTTACATACATCATACATCGATGGAAAGCTTATTTATTCAGCTTTCAGATGATGTATAAAGCTCAATTTCGAAAAATTGACACTTATGAATGGTTTTGTGGTCCAGGATCACATTTAACTGAATGAGAAGATATGCAAATGAAAAGACTGATAGTATTAGCCAGGGGCGTCGCTAGGGCTAATTATTCGGGGCTCGAGCCCGAAAGTTTTTACTCCAGCCCCGAATGTTTTTTGTATGACCTTATGATTTCCACGGAATTTGTCAAAGTTTAAATTAATTAATCAAAAGTTGGTCCTTAAACCTAAATCAAGTCGCGATAGGGACTAGTATCTGTAAATGTTATGCCGCAAAAGGCTATTTAAATATGAATCCTGCATGTTCTGCGTGTCTTTTTATGAATGAACGGCGCGGATGCGCAGTTTCGTTTTCTATGTAATACTGACGCGTGCAGTGATTTCAGTGTCTGCCGTTTCACTAAATGAGGGCATAAATACATTAGTCACTTCATGAGCATTTCACTGTTTTATTTGAGTAAAACAAGCGTCAAATATATACACAGAAATGTAAAGGTATTCACGGCAAGTCGGCAACCTGTCAAAATAAAAGTTCGGTTTAACTTTATTCATCACTCAGTATAATGTACGTGCCTACTACTACTACTACTATTAATTAATAAAAATGTATACATTTTTTTTCACACAATATTTCTTCCATGTTTTATATTTTAATAGTAAATCCCCTTTATTTGCCAAAAATAAAATATAATTTTTATTAAAAGATCAATTAAGTCAATATTTTATATCTTCATCTGATAACCAGAAAAATACACAGTACAGAATTCCATAAGGCTATTGTAAAAATAAATAAAAGCTGTTTTATGCATTCAAATAAACAGACATGCTAAAACATATTTGGTAACAATAAAACGTAAAGTCAGAAAAATAAAACATTTTATAGGGTCCCAAACATGTAAATTTTCTTAACTTTTGATAAATTGACGGTAAATTGTATAAGATTCATGGTTTTAATTAATTACTAATTAAATAATTAATAAAATTAATTTTAACCCTTAAAAAGAAGACCAGAAAAATTAAAACAGAAAACAGAATTTGAAAAAAAATAAATAAATAAAACGGAATTTGGGGGAAAAAAAAATAGGGCCCTCTTTTTGCATGCAACTATATATTTGTTACAGTTATAAATACATTTTCAAATGTATTATTTTATTTGTCTAACATATTTTTGTAATGATATAATTTTGTTATAATACTTTGATATGTGTGCTATTTGCAGTGATTACTATTTACTATTGTTAATAGTGTGATAAGGTCTTTAACCCCCGGTTTAATGCCCCCGGACCCATCTAGTAGGATCCAGGTTCAACCACTTGTGTCTAACAAAATCTTATGTGAGCATGACGTGCGCTCCCACCGACTACCACTAGCCCCTGATGTTTTGGCACCAGCCCCGGATGTTGTTTTAAAATCCTAGAAACGCCCCTGGTATTAGCATTATAAAAGGCAGTTACTGTGATTAATAAATTACACTGATGAAACACACGTCTACATTAATCCGGAAACATTTGAAAACTAAGTTTTCGTTTTAAAACGCTCTCCGTCCACACTAGCGTTTTCCAAATGTTTCTCATCCACACTGACACGTAGGAAAACGTTAAATTCGCCATACTGCGCATGCGTAAAAACTCACTTAGATGATACAGACGGAACAGACATAAGAAGTTTTAACGCAATTCTTGGCAGGATCAATTTATTTACGGAAATATCTCATCATTCTGGACGGAAGGCCAAAACGGAGAGAAAAACATGCGTTTTCAAACGAAAACGTATTAGTGTGGACATGGCCACAAAAGGATACTTGGCTATGTAATTTGTGTTTGGAAAATATGCTGAAATCTTTGGAAAAAAAGGTCAATTTTTATTATCTGTTGTGTGATTAGAGTTTAGAAAATGTACTCTTGCTTGTGAAAATCGCTCCAAAGCCATCAAAAAAACTAAAATACAAAAACAACAAAAACGGCATCCTTCATTCACGTGTTGTTGATGTTTGTAAATGCCGCGAATAAAGACGCCGCTGTCGGCCGCTTCCGTTCAGAGTTCTTGCTGCCGGTGCCAATGCAACCAGGGAATCTCCCCTCTCGAAACAGCCCGAGCGGGTTCTCTAGAGGCGCTTTTCCACTGCATGGTAGGTTCCTAGAACAGAGTTCCTAGAAGGGTCATTCCTGGGATTTGGTGCCTTTGGACATTATAACTCTTAAAAAAATGATCTCCAAAGGCACCGAATAATGATAATGTGTAATTAGGAAATGTAAAGCATGAGAAAAATAATTTTGGTCAATCTTAGGTATATAAATTTTAAGTCCCTAAATTTTAGGGACAAATGAACAACAATTTGAAAGATTTATGAATTAAATCTGTGGACATCTTTAAAATCCCACGTCCCTTTATCTTCTTGAAGTTTATCAGTAAATATTTTATTCAGAATCCTGCTGTTCTCTGTACCTCCTCAGAGTCTCAGCAAAACTAAGAGGTATTCTTTGAGAGACATACAGTTAATTACAATACTAATTTTCTTTGAACTTGGTTGTGGTGGAAACAGCATGTAAAACATATGACCCCTGTGAAACATGTGATATGTAAAATATGTGACCCTGGACTACAAAACCAATCTTAAGTAGCATGGGTATATTTGTAGCAATAGCCAAAAATACACTGAATGGGTCAAAATTATCCATTTTTCTTTTATGCCAAAAATCATTAGGATATTAAGATTATGTTCCATGAAGATATTTTCTTAATTCACCTTATGACCCTTATGACTGGTTTTGTGGTTCAGGGTCACATATGTAAAATGTAATACAGTTTAAATACACAACTTCTTCAACTTATTAAGTTACCTTCTTATTAAAAAGAAAGAAAGGCATGAACATCTTGTATGACAACAGGGTGAGTACATTATCTGTAAATTTTTGTTCTGGAAGTGAACTTCTTTAAACATCAATTGCTGTCACTATCACTATGTACACTGTATCCAGTGTATCCACGCTGTTAGGTTTTTCTGACGTGACAGGGTGGACATTGGCCTAAATTCAGCCATTACATTAAGTCTGAGCAAAAATACAAATAAGAATTTGCATTTACTTTTTTTTTCATAGTCGAAAGATAAATTAATTAAAAACAGACAATTAACAAAACAGAGGCTCTCATTTACCTTCCCCAATTGTTCTCTCTCCAAGGAAATTATGTCAGCTATTTGATATGATGTAATTTTCTGTCTCCAACTTTCATTTAAAGGGCCAGTAGTGAAATATAACAGGCTGGACAATATTTTAAGGGCCAAGCTAAAAACCTTTATTATATTATATTATATTTATTTTTTAATGAATGTAATGCTTGGAAAAATATATACATTAGAGAGAGCTATTACTGATATACCAAACAAGGTGGAAAAAAAAAAAAAAAAAAAAATCACTCATATTAAGTGTTGTATTTATCATCAAAATGGCAGACACAGGTCTGGGGACATAGGAAAAATATTGATATTTAGTGGTTTAAAATGCTGTAAAATGTTTAGAATTATTAAAAAAAAAAAAAAACTTAAATATGCTTATAGTTCAAAAGGTTTTATTTACATCAAAGACAACTTTAAAATTAATGTTGTTGAAAATTATAAGGCAGTAATACCATAATCGTTACTGGGGACACAAAAGGCACAGAGTCCCAGGAATGACCCAGAACTGTGCAGTGGGAAAGCCCCTACTGTAAATTGTTTTGGAGAAAAGCATCTGATAAAACTATCTACTGATTGATTACTTGCTTAGTAACTAGAGCATGAATGGCATCCACTTATTATGTAAGATCCACTGCAGGACGTCACAAGAATAATTCAGTTAAATGTATGTAAATACACACCAGATCCAGAGAAGGATGTTTTGTTTATATGAAGTACAGTTTTTAACCACAGAACTCCAAAAAGTAGGCTAATCATCACTGCAATTACCAGCAGGTACACCAACAAAATACAGGTAATTAAAATTCTCTGCATTCAGTTATTTGCAGTTCTACACAAATTAATCAGAAATGTTGTAATGTACTTAAGTAAAGAGTAAGTTCAAAATATAAAAAAAAAATATTAAAAGCCTGAGAGCCTACACAACTCCTAAATCCAGTTCAGAAGCACTTTTCTAAGCCATATGTACTATACAAACCCATGACAGTATGGTACACTGGCAATGACGCAAGTTGGAAGCAGTTACAATGACAAAGGAATTTAAAAATAGCAAGTCATCATGTGAAAAATTCCCTCAGACAAGTATCTCAGGAACATCAAGACAATATGTAAAGAATGTAAAAAAAAAAAAACAATAATACATTACACACATATTAAGACTGTGCTTATGTAACATCACACGGTGTAATCATGTACAAGGTAAATATGCATTGCTGAATGTACATACAGGTAACTATTTTAGGAAAGGTTAGATATTTGTTAAGCAATGTTTATGCGAATGTTCGGTTGGGGTCATAAGATAAGAATAAGAAATGTCATGGTGTGATGTAATTCCTCATAGAAGTTTTGTGAAAACTTGATCTTTTGTGATTGAAGAGTTCATTGTACTGTGAAAATGTCAGATAATTGACACTGAACATTCACAGACAGGAAACTGCATGACAAACAGGTTTTAGAGCTGTTAGTCATGAATCCTTTTCAATGGAGCAGACTGTAAAATATACCCTTAAAGCCATATGAAAACACATATGTGACCCTGGACCACAAAACCAGTCATAAGGGTCATTTTTTAACTGAATGAAATGGAATAAATAAGCTTTCCATTGATGTATGGTTTGTTAGGATAGGACAATATTTGGCCGATATACAACTATTTGAAAATGTGGTATCTGAGGGTGCAAAAAAAAAAAAAAATATACATAAAAATAATTACAAAACATTGAGAAAATCACCTTTGAAGTTGTCCGAATTAAATTATTAGCAATCAAACATTTTGATATATTCATGGTAGGAAATATACAAAATATCTTCATGGAACATGATCTTTACTTAATATCCTATTGAATTTTGGCATAAAAGAAAAATTGATCATTTTGGCCCATGCAGTGTATTATTGGTTATTGCTACAAATATATATATATATATATATATATATATATATATGATTAGTTATTGTTGTAATCCACTCTGAAGTCCTTTTTTTATATATTATCTTATAGCGGTAAAAAAAGAACAATTCATATAGTATAGTATAGACTATAGTAATATTAATTTGGAAATCCTCTGTGGCTGTTTTTGGTACATTTGATAACAGAGACCCAAGATGGTGCACCTGCATTCACAATGTGAAGTGAAAAAAAAAAAAAAACGTGGTGTGATATCAAAAGTATATATATTGAAAAATATTGGTAACCAAACAGTTGATGGTAGCCATTGATTTCCCTAGCATTATTAGTATTTTTTTCAATACTATGGAAGTCAATAACCATCAACTGTTTGGTTACCAACATTCTTCACAATATCTTCTTTTGTGTTCAGCAGAAGATAAGAAAAGTGCTTACAACAGAAAATAGGTTAAAATACTCACATGGTGAAAAAAAAACAGCGCTTTAGATGGATTATATTCATTCTAAAGAATAAATGTTATCACCATAGTTGTGAAACTTTCCAAATCCTAGTACTGAGTCAACAGTGTCACCTCTAATAAATGTATGACTTAACATTAAGTCCATTTCAAGACCATCAAGACCATTTCTCTTGCTTGCTGCTTCCTTATTACCTCATCCTGAATGATGTCATGAACTACCTTTCTGAAAAACACCTTCCCTTCTAAGGAAGTCATTCAGTATCCTTTCCTAAACCTTAAGCTATTGTAACATTCCTGGTGATAGCTCTCTTTTGTGGCTTGTGGTTTTATTGTTACTGAGATGTTACATCCATGAGCTGTATTGATTTATTATATCCTTGTTCCTAGTTACCTTGATACAGCAGCGATATTTACTGTTGTTTAGCCTATTGAAGATAAACTGAAATTTAGTTTTTAAATAAGCTAATTTTTATGACATTTATAATAATGGTAGGACTACAAGACATCACTTCCTAAACATTTTTATTGTACTAATTGTGAATAGTATTGTTATGGGTTTGGGGGGGAGAGCACAGTTCTTCAGTAGATATGTGTAAGTAACTTAGGCTGTCAAGGCTATTTTATTCACTTTAAACATCGGGTGAAGTGATTTTTTCTCTTTATTACAGATAATGCTGGATCATTAATATATTAGTCATGACAAAAAATAATGATATCTGATGTATTTTTCTATGAGCGATTATGATACCGTAGCTTGTCACCCACCAAAACTAACACGGCAATAAGCCTGTGTGTGTACTGATATTAGGCTAATACTGTAGACCTGTGCTGTGGTTTGCCCAATATGATGTTAAGTGGCAGATCAGTGGGCTTGCTGCGGTTAAATATCTAAATAAGAGACATCCTGTCACATTAAAGACTCGGCTGTTAGATAAAATGTACCCCCTTGCTTATAGACGTCACTTACACATCCTCACAGATATGTACAACGTGTTTTATAGCCTCCAGAGTGTTCGCTAAACCAAAAAGCTCAATCATTCCACAGAAAAATTTGTATGTTTATTATTTGTATGTCCGAGATTCATTCATAGAAATATTGTAGAGAGCCAGACTATGTTGCCACATAAAGGTTTAAAAAAAAATTAAAATGCAATGTGTAAATAAATGCATAAAATGTTTAAATTCTAAAATGTTTATGTTCCGAGGCAGATTGCCAGCAACAGCCATTTAAGCTTAAAAAACAAACAAACAAAACAATAGAAAGCATCACAGAATTGTTAATGTTTTTACTGGTTATAATGGGAATTGTAGTGGTTTTAATGGTACCTTTAATGGTGCCTGTTGGTCTCTAATGTTAATTGGACACCCTCTGTTGGTGGCTTGTTAAAACCACTAAATCCTAATGGAACATGTCCCAAAACACACTACAGGAAACCATTTTTTAAATGGTTTTAATAGTTAAAAGTTGGTTGTAAGATGGTTGTAATGTTTTTAATGGTATTTGTAGTGGAAACCATTAGAATTTTTGTTTTATTTATGTATTTTTTTCAGCAGAGAGGGTAGTTTGTGATTTGGTCTTAGTGACTTAGGAGTGCTCTTCACTACTCTTAATGTTTCACAGATTTAGGAGCTAGTTTTAGCACTAAAAAGCTTTGAGCAAAAATTTAGGAGGCCTAAATTTAGGATCGACACCCATTATTTTTAAGATTTTCTCCTAAATCAGGAAGTTACTACTATGAGCTACTTTTAGCCTTAAGATGTTTTGTGACATTGAGCTCAAGATTTTTTTTCTCTACTTAAGAAAAGAATATGATCTTTGAGTTTTTAGAAATTAGTTCAACGGTGCTGATCATTTGGCTTGGCTGAACTTTTCATGCTTTGAAAAACAACCTTTTTCACAAAACCTTTTGTGTGTGGTATAAAGAGGCTCTGTTTTGTTAGAAAGATGACATCTAGGCTCATTAATGTTTTAAACATGTCCATCAGTTTCATCAAAGCAGTCCAATGAGTTATCAGTAATTGATGAGTTTTAAGATTGTTTAATTGCTTGATTCTTTGTATACATGACAATCGTGATACCTTTTAAATGTACAACAACTCCCTCTGTTGGTGCAGTTTATTAAAGCAAGAGACTTCACAAGCCATAGAATGCAAAGTATTTATTTAATCATTTATACAGGTACAGATTTCAAACAAAACTCAAATTATATCATCACCTAATGCTAGTAATGCCAGATATTATGTAATCCAAATATATCATTATTTTGTATACTTTCTATTACATTAATTTAAATTGTTTAATTTTTTGACATACAAATTTAATTTAAAATAAATGTTTATTTAAATGTTAGTAATTTGGGGCTATTTGTTCTATTAGCTGCAATAATAGCTTATAGAATGTCTAAAACATATATAACATACTGAAACATATATATATAGAAAGAGAGCGAGTAAAGGTGAGCTGTGCAGAAGCTTACGCCAACCAGAAATTACCACCTGGGATTCTCTGCAAAGACACAAAAACAAACAGAGCTGAAGGACTTCTGGTCTTTTAAGGTACTGCTGAAGTAATTTACTGTTTAGTTATGTTGGTGTGTGTTTTTGGACTTACTGCATTGCCTTTCATAATCTCTACAGCAGTTTATGCGGCAGCGAGGATTGCAGTTGCAGCGGTTGCGGATGTCAAATCTCTCACCACATCTTCTGCGACAAGAGATTGAGGCTACAACAACAAAAAAAACATTCAAACAAGCATTATGCAGAGAAGTGAGTGGTATTAAGAAGACAAAAATGTGTACAGGTATGTAAGAGAGTTACTCTGATTGGGTGGAGGTCTGAAAGTAGTAGGTGTTCTTGAAGTAGTAGAAGCCCGTGAGGTAGTCGAAGTAGTTGAGGTAGTAGAAACAGGCGATGCAGTAGAAGTAGTTGAGGTTGCAGTAACAGGTGAGGCTGTAGAAACAGTTGGGCATGTGTTTGAAGGGTTGAAAATGACGAATCCAGGAAGGTTCTGGCCGACGGTGTTGGTGATCCAGCTCTGATACTGTGACACGCGGGTGTAAACACCAGGAGTGTTGGGTTCGGCACAGCCGTAACCCCAGCTGGTGACACCAGACTGAACCCACACCAAGCACTGCTTGCTCACCATTGGACCTCCAGAGTCCCCCTACAGAAAGACACAGAAGAGGAGTTTATCTATGAAACATACATTAGATATGCATTTGCATGCTCAATCTGGTTGGTTGTTGTACCTGGCAGGTGTCTTTGCCTCCTTCCGTTAAACCAGCACAGATCATGTTGCTGGTAACAGATCCAGAACCCAGAAGAGTATTACACTGATCATTACCCACCACTGGAACCATAGTCTCCTGCAGGATCCCAGGAGCAGGCAAACTCACTAAAACACCAAAACACACATGTAATTATTAATTAGTGAAGTTAGGAGTGAATGCATACGTGAGTTAATGGGTTTGCATGTGTTTGTACCTCCAGACTGAATATCTCCCCAGCCTGTGATCCAGCTGCTGGTGCCAGAAGCGAAGACGCTGCCCTGTGCCGCCAGACACACGGGTTTTATATAGTCATTAAAGGTGACTGCGGAGGAGAGACGGAGCAGAGCGATGTCGTTGTCGCTGGTTTGACTGTCGTAGGAGGGGTGAACGATGATGGAGATGACATTTCTACTGATTTCATAGGTATTGACTCCCTGCTGTGTCCTCTTTCCCAGGTATACAAGCAGACTGGATGCGGTGACACTGAAAACAAGTGAAAGTGAAGATCGATCAGTAGTGTAAAAGCTTCAGAGGCTGTTGTTTGGATGAATAGTCGAATACTGACTGAATCTTACCCAGGTAAGCAGTGAGCTGCTGTCAGAACCCATTCACTGTTGATCAGGGAGCCTCCGCAGAAGTGACCTCCAAAGTTGGAGCTCTGCAGACTGACCTGCCATGGCCATGAACCCTCAAATGCATCCACACCACCCACAATACGACTGTTTAGAGGGGCCTGTCCACAAACTATGAAAGAAATAGAGAGATTGTTCAAATGTGCAATTCTGTTCAAAAAAGCTAACATCTTAAAAATGAAACAAGCTCTTACCGTTCAGCTGAGAAAGTGAACCTGCAGTGGAAGAGTCAGAGTAGTACACATTAAAGAGGGCAGATGGATATTCAATGAATGTGGATGGCAGAAACATATGTTTCTAGCTTAAGCATCAAAAGTCCTTACCTTGAGCACATAAGAGCAGGGCCAAACTGACACACGTTAGCCTCCACATCTTCACAATCCGTCTCTTCTCTTGCATATAGGATGGAGATGGTGGATTTGATTCTCTTTGCTCACAAAACCTTTTTATATTCACTTCTCTGCTTGACACTCTAATTACTGTAATGTCACACTAATCCATTTTTATGTTTTTATTGCTCCTTGCCCTGTTTTCATAATGCAGGTCTGTTAAACATGCATTCCAGAACTAAATTAACTAAATAAGGATTACATGCAAGTTTTGTTTTCAGAGATTAAGAGTTTTGTTAATCTCGCTCTAATTTGAACAGGGTGTTTATTATACTCACCCTCATTTTGTTCCAAACCTGTTTGACTTTTTAACAGTGGAACAGAAAAGCAGAGGTTAGGAATGACACAGCAATCACCATTCACTGCATGGGGAAAAAAATATATAATTTTCAGTTTTGGGATGAACTATAGCTTTAAGAACTGTTTTTTTTTTTTTTAAGATTTAAAGTAAAATATAAAGAATAAATAACAAAATTCAGTGTATGTGATCAAATGTTCTGTGCGCCTTACATTGATTTCCTCCTATCATGGCCAGAAAGTAACTTTTCCATTAAGGTGCAAAATTTGATTTCCAAGGGCATGTTTTACATTTGTGTTTTGTGAGGGCAATTTTTATAATCACCTTATTATTATAAAAACCATATGTTGTCTTTAATGTCAAACACTTAAATTTACCCAATTTCATTTAATCAATATTTTAAACTGACTGACAATAGAATAGAATAGAATAGAATAGAATAGAATAGAATAGAATAGAATAACAATATAATTTAAAATATCTAAATTAGACTATACATGTAAAAACAGGAGCTCATAGGGCTGCAGTATTATAACGAAAATCATTATTGTACATTATTGCTCTTTGTTTTGTAATAATGATTATTAATAGCGATAAAGAACACAGCATTTTTGGGCACGTCACATTCTGGCTTCATAGACATTTTGGTCCATGACCTTAGATTAGTCTAGCACAAGTTGTGCAAAAACGAATTACTAACCGTTATAATCACTGAAGCTACGAAATTAATCTTTTATTTACATCGTATCTGCACTTTTTTTTTGAGGGAATCCGCCTTGTGCGCTCATCAACAGCTCCTACGTTTTCAGCGCAGACTAATCTAAGCGCCTCTGATTGGCCAATGCATTCCTAAATTCAACAGAAATGCGTACGATTGGTTATAAGGCTCAACGCTGCACAAAACAGCACATAAAGGAATCTGATGGAGTGGAGAGATGTAATTCCGCGAATTGATGCTTTTCATTCGTTTTCACATTTAATTTTAATCAGCCGTAATACGTTAACTATGCAAAGGCATTTTTTGCCCCATTGTTTTGAATTTATGGGGCTTTTTTCCATTTTAGTGGCATTTTTGCAACAATCCCTCTTAATTTTTGACCCTCCCTGGTAAAAAAAACAGCATATGCTGGTAGGTATGTTTTGATGCTGGAATGCTGGTTAGGTAGGTTTTGATGCTGGTTTAAGCTGGTCCTTTGCATGAACCAGCAAAGGACCAGCTTAAACCAGCATCAAAACCTACCTAACCAGCATATGCTGTTTTTTTCACCAGGGCTGACATATATATATATATATATAAACCAGCTAAATCCATCTGACGTTTTTCTTTCAGATGAGCGTTTCTTTCTGGCTTATAGGTTTCTATGTAAGTACTGGTACTTCTGATTGGGCTGAGGCTGGAATTTAGCGAGTTTGAAGTAAAAGTATTTGATGGACATATAATATGTTTCGAGAGCATTTACTCAGTATCATTATGTCATTTTTGACCAAGATGGCTTTTAGCTGGTTTTGCATCTGAACTCTTATATATATATATATATATATAGTAATTCTTTCATAATTAAATGATCCAAAATATACCTGATAAATGCAGAACAATATGTGAGAGAATGAGATCTGATTATTTAGAGGTGATACACGTCACCACACAGCAATTAAGCTAATCTCCATGTTTATCTGGATTTGTGACAAACAGGTGCAAAAAAGGTGTTTTCGAAACACACAAATACAAAAATGACAGTATTTGCTAATCTGAGATGATAATTATGATCTAAATGCAGCATGTGGCAATCAGAAATTTTACAATGTCATTGTAAAGTGGTACAGAGGGCATGGGAATAAATAGGTGAATCAGTTGCAACTGTAGTGCTCTAGGAATTTCAATTTAATTTTTTAAAATAAATTATAAAGTTCAATCAATGTCTATAATTTTTTAGGCGTTTAATAATCTCAGAAAGCAAGCAAGAAAAACAACAAATATCATCTGATCTTTTTTTCAACACAACATTTATTTGAATTTCTGTTTCTTTCTCTGTGTATGTATGCATCCATCTATCTAGCAGATTTCAGTAATATGCTGTGTAAAATATAATTTTAAATGAGTTATTTTTGAAAATATATATTTATAAAAGTGACATAATTTATTATAATTATATCATCTTTACCTTGTTGTACAGTACACAAACAGCATAAATTCAAAACGCATACATTGTTATAACAAATATAATGTGAACTTCTTACACAATTTTCAGAGATTAATAAAATGTCTGGAATAAAAACTTGCATTTAAGATGTTAGAAGTAAACTTAGTTCCAGAATGCATGTCTAACAGGTCCGCATTATGAAAACAGGGCGAGGAGAAGAATATGATATTAAAAATGGATTAGTGCAACATTAAAGTGATTAGACAAATGGCGAACAGAGGCTGGAGAAGTGAATATATAAAGGGGTTGAGAGAGCAAGGAGAACCAAATTCACCATCTCCTTTCATTCTACAAGAGTAGAGACAGTTTGCAAAGATGTGGAAGCTAACGTGTGTCGGTTTGGCCCTGCTCTTATGTGTTCAAGGTAAGGACTTTTACTTGCTTGGGATATAGTTAGAGGATGTCACACATAGCTGGATGTCCATGAAATCTTTCCTATTTAATGTGTGCCGCTCTGTCTCTTCCACTACAGGTTCACGTTCTCAGCTGAACGGTAAGAGTTTGTCTCCTTCCTTATATGTATCACATAGTTTTATAGAATTGCACAACCTTTTACAGAATGTACATTAACATTATAAACTACCACGTACATTAAAACACCCGTATATCCGTTTGCGAAATCCTGTCCTGTCCTTAAACTCTGGAGGAGAACAAGACCTAATTTCTGTTTCTCTCACAGTTTGTGGACAGGCTCCTCTAAACACTCGTATTGTGGGTGGTATGGATGCCACTGAGGGTTCATGGCCATGGCAAGTCAGTCTGCATAGCACCAACTACGGAGGTCATTTTTGCGGAGGCTCCCTCATCAACAATGAATGGGTGCTCACTGCCGCTCACTGTTTACCTGGGTAAGATTCATACCTGTTTTGTTTTAATTCATAGAATGTACATTTTCTCACTTTTTCTGTATGTATTTAGTGTCACCGCATCCAGTCTGCGTGTGTATTTGGGAAGGAGGACACAGCAAGGAATCAATGCCAATGAAGTCAGCAGAAATGTCACTACGATCATCAGCCACTCCTCCTATGACAGGAACACAAAAAACAATGACATCGCTCTGCTCCGGCTGTCCGCCCCAGTCACCTTCACTAACTACATTAGACCTGTGTGTCTGGCGGCCCAGGACAGCGTCTTCCCTGCTGGCACCAGCAGCTGGATCACAGGCTGGGGAGATATTCAGTCTGGAGGTACAAACACATGCAAACCCATTAATTCACGTATGCATTCACTCCTAAATTCATTGATTAATAATTACATGTGTGTTTTGGTGTTTAGTGAGTTTGCCTGCTCCCGGGATCCTGCAGGAAACTATGGTTCCAGTTGTGGCTAATGATCAGTGCAATACTCTTCTGGGCTCTGGATCTATTACCACCAACATGATGTGTGCTGGTTTAATGGAGGGAGGCAAAGACACCTGCCAGGTACATCAACCAACCAGATTAAAGGAACACTCCCTTTTTTTGAAAATACGCTCAGTTTCCAACTCCCCTAGAGTTAAACAGTTGAGTTTTACCATTTTCGAATCCATTCAGCAGATCTCGGGATCTGGTGGTAGCATAGCTTAGATCATTGAATCTGATTAGACCGCTAGCATCAATATTTTTCCTATTTAATTTTTGAGCGAGATGCTAACGGTCTAATCCAGGGGTGTCAAACTCCAGTCCTGGAGGGCCGCAGCCCTGCAGAGTTTAGATGCAACCCTAATTAAACACACCTGATCCAACTAATCAAGTCCTTCAGGCTTAGTTGAAAACTGCATAGTATTTGTGTTGGAGCAAGGTTGGAACAAAACTCTGCAGGGCTGCGGCCCTCCAGGAACTGAGTTTGACACCCCTGGTCTAATCGGATTCAATGATCTATGCTAAGCTATGCTAAAAGTGCTACCGCCAGACCCGGAAATTGGCTGAATGGATTCAAAAACTGTAAAACTCAACTGTTTAACCCTAGGGGGAGTTGGACAATGAGCCTATTTTCAAAAAACGTGGAGTGTTCCTTTAAGCATGGTTTACTGGTGAAAAAAAACAGCACATGCTGGTTAGGTATGTTTTGATGCTGGTTTAAGCTGATCTTTAGCTGGTTTATGCTCAAGGATCAGCATAAATCAGCAAAGGACCAGCATAAACCAGCCAAGGACCAGCATAAACCAGCAAAAAAACAGCTTAAACCCGTATCAAAACATAGCTAACCAGCATCCCAACATCAAAACATACCTACCAGCATATGCTGTTTTTTTCACCAGGGCAGACATATCTGAAATGTCCCAAAAAACAAGAACTTCTCCTCTCTGTCTTTCTGTAGGGTGATTCTGGTGGTCCAATGGTGAGCAAGCAGTGTTCAGTGTGGGTTCAGTCTGGTATCACCAGCTGGGGTTATGGCTGTGCCGATCCCAACGCACCTGGTGTTTATTCCCGTGTGTCACAGTATCAGAATTGGATCACCAGCAATGTTGGCAGCAACCTGCCGGGTTTTGTCACCTACAACCCTACAACCACATGCCAGTCTGGTTCTACAGTCTCACCTGCTTCTACTACCTCCCCAACTACTACTACTACTACTACTACTACTAAACCACCAACTACTACCATCCCAAATACTTCTACTACCTTAAAACCAGCAACTACTGCTGTACCCAATTACGGTAAATCTTTTTCATACTCTACACACTTACACGTATATCCTGAAAGGGATAGTCCACCCAAAAATGACAATTCTGTCTTCACTTACTCCTTCATGTCAATCCAAACCTGAATGCATTTACTCTTTCTGTAAGAAAACATGTTTTGAAGAATGTTGTTACCTAAATAGTTTTGGTGACTGCTGACTTTTATTTGTCCATACATTAAAGTCAAAGGCAACAGATCTCATTTACATTACTTACTTCTCCGGATAATGCTTGATAACGTCTTTTTGTTCTAGCCTCAACCTCTTGTGTCGGCCGATGTGGTGAAAAATTTGACTTCCGCAACCGCTGCAACTGCAATCCTCGCTGCTTCATAAACTGCTGTGCGGATATTAGGATATGCAGTAAGTCCAAATACACACACAAATAAGTGTTAATAATTCTGAAACACAAACTGAACATGATTCAGAGAGTGAAATTCTGTTTTTTAGTCTAGAATCTTCAGCTCTGTTTATTTTGTGTCTCTGCAGGGATTTAGTGCATAACTCTTGGTTGGCGCGACCTTCTGAATGGCACACTTGCACTTCAGTTTGTTTATGGATTCTGTGCGACAATTTCATGCATCAAGTACAGGTTATAAAACAAGATTTAAAAAAAAAAAAAAAAAGTATAGAATGAATTCATTTTAAATTCATTTCGTCAAAATATATGTGTAATGAAAGTCTAATTTTTCCCTCTTCAGACTAATGATTTATTTATTGTATATAAATATGGAACATCGAACATCGAACATACAAAGCCATACAAGCAGAATATATCATATCAGCATTACTTGATAATATCATTCGGGTCTTGTTTGTAATCTGTATTGTTGAAATAACTAAATAAATACTTTGCATCATCTGGCTTGTAATATCTTTTCTGTTATAAATCATACCAATGGCGGTGGATGAAAGGTGTTTGTAGTGTCATGGTACAAACCACATGCTTTTGTATCACTACAACAAGGATGTGCAAACAAAGTGGTGATTGCTCAAAACTCATCTAAAAGAGTATATATAAAAAAATATATTATCAGACTGTATGTGTAGAACTGATACGTAGAACTGTAAGTTGCAGTACCATCCGAGAGAACCACACTGAGCTTCCACACAGAGAAACCAACCAATATTTTCCCTCACCAATTATGAGGAGGTCATCCTAGCCTTTCAAAGATGTATCCGCTGTGTAAAAAAAAAAATGGATCTGGAGTAGAGATACAGAGACATGCAAAGAGAAAGTTTCTACAGCTCAGGTCATAGAAAAGCATGAACGGATAAAATGCATACTTTAAATGCAATGCAAGTTGCTTTGGATAAAAGCGTATGGCAGAATAAATGTAGAACAGTTTTCTGGTAATGACCTCAAGGGAGACAACAAAGTTGTCACACAGTACAACAAACCAACAAAATGACAAAATTTGTCAACATACCTCTCGCTTGTATATCTTATATTACGCAAAACATGCATAAATCATAAATAAAGTAATTTCTAGTCAAATAAAAAGCTGTTCCCTGCTGAAAAAAACAAAACAATAAACACCATCCCAAAATCTGTAATGGTTTTTCTGGTTATAATGGGACTTGTATTGGTTTTAATGGAAACTGTAATGGACCCTGTTGGTTTCTACTGGTAATTGGTCACCAGTGTTGGGGAGTAACTAGTTACATGTAACGGAATTACGTAATTTAATTACAAAATAAATGTAATTGTAATCAGTTACAGTTATTGAGAAAAAATATGTAATTAAATTACAGTTACTTTTGAAAAATGGGTTGATTACAAAGGGGATTACATCTGAATTTTTTCACACACCCACCCCCACTTGACTTAATTGACTTCTTTTATAAATTGTATTGACTGCTCTAAAATGAGACACCAATGTTTCAGGAGTTTAGGACACAGAACAGGACACGCTTATTCGATAACTGTTTTATTTCCTATTTGGGTTTATGCATAAACTTTATTTTTTAAGATTGTTTTTTCCAAGGCATTGTTAGATGCTAGTGTTTTTTCATAACTATGCAAACATTTGATTTCAAACCCAGTATCATAGCTATTTCTTGTTATGATGTTATTTATATTATGGTCTTGTTATGACATATAGCACAACTGCGCTCATGGTGACCCGAGTTCGATTCCCGTCTCGGGATCCTTTGCCGATCCCACTCCCCTCTCTCCTCCCAGCTCTTTCCTGTCATCTCTCTACTGTCCTATCGCAATAAAAGGCATAAAAAGCCCAAAAATATAAGTTTAAAAAAAAAAAGTCAGTGCTATATGCTTGATAATTTTTCTTGGCGGAAGCTTTGCGTTTTGTTAGCTAATAAAATATTAAAGCTTAATTCAATATTATGTGTACAATTTCTTAATTCTGTCATCCTGGTATCGTGGACTTTCCCTATTGTTGCATACAAACGCAGCTGCTGCGATTTTTTTTTTCGTACATTGTAATGGATTATAAGATAACTAACAAACTAGTACTACTACTTCATTATTTATGTGGTGAAATGTTGTGTAAGAAAACTGGTATGACTGCACTGTATCACTAAAATGTCTAGTTTGAACTTGCCATTTGCTAGCAACTGATTTCTTCATGGAAGCTTTGTGTTCAAATATTTCAGCTGTAATTTTGACACGAAACATCTAATAATCTATCAATCAGCTGTGTAATAAATGAGATAATGTACATTCAGACAATTGTTATTGCAAAATAAAGATGTGTATTATCCCTTACTTATTATAATCTTAATTCAAGTGATGAAGGATTTTGAAACTCTGACAGTAATCATTGTTGAGTGCTACTGTAAGGTTAACTCTGCCTGGTTTAAATGTTTCAAAATGATTAACAGTTGAAAAAATTAGAAATTTAGAAAAGTAATCAAAAAGTAATTAAAAGTAGTAAGTTACATTACTTTAATCTAGTAATTGAAAAGTTATACTACTTATTACATTTTAAATCAAGTAATCTGTAACCTATTACATTTCCAAAATAACCTTCCCAACACTGTTGGTCACCTTCTATTGGTGGCTTGTTCAAACTAGTAATCCTAATGGAATATGTCCCAAGAAACCCATTTTTTAAAATGGTTTTAATGGTTAAAAGTTGATGGTTTGTAATAGTATTTGTAGTAGAAACCATAAGAATTTCTGTGGTGGTTTTTATTGTTTTTACAGCAGGATTATAATAACATTACTAACATAAACAGAAAAGTAAGTTAAGTAAGCCTGTATGAAATACTTACGCCATTATCTCTACGTTTTCTGTGTAACACTTTGGTTGTTTTCTGTTTCCAGACATGATTACTACCAGCTTTCACATCCTCACAAAGTGCAACTTCTAAAAACATGTTTTCTAAGTGAGGGTGTGATGTCTGCATGCCCCCGTGACAAATCCCTGACGCTTTCATCCGGGACTCTTTCACCAGAACACTCTCCAACATGGCGGCGTCAGGTGAGAATAATGCGCTCTCTCGCTCTGCCTTCATTTGCAGGCTTCTTTGCGAAACAGATCTAAACAAGTTTGTACAACACTCTTGTGTTCAAACGTAATGGTTATGGCATCTACTGTGTGCGTTTTTCAAAAACCGCACTGCTAAATACAGTGGAAAAACACTGAAAGCATGAAGGATTAGTCGTATTGGGGAAGCCGTATGCTCAAATGAATTAGCCAGTTTGCTAGCGGCCAAATCATGTGCTTCGTCGGTCTTGTTTTCCTCTGGAGTTTAAGGACGGGACGGGATTTCGCAAACGGATATACGGGTGTTTTAATGTACGTGGTAGTTTATAATGTTAATGTACATTTAGTTTTTATATTGTGGTAAATGAAGTGCCTGAAGTTCTGGATGGTGCTAATAACCCGTGTTTGGCGCGCATGCGCAGTGCGGTATAGAGGAGGGACCGGAGAGGTCACCACGTGCGTGGAGCCGTGGACAGAACTGAAATAAACGCTTTCTCATCTTTTTAAAAGAATAGCGATTGGGTTGCTGATTTTAATTCATTTTAGTGACTCGGTGGGGTTTATGTGTTCACCGAAAAGATCTGTTTACGGCTTTATTCAGTGCAGTTACGTCATTACGCATGTAGGTGGCGAGTGTCTTTTTCTTTTGAATAAAATGGAGTCATTCGTGACCAAAACATCGTGTATTATTCTGTATTAAAATTTACGTGTTCTATAAAGACACTTGTGTTTAGGCAACCAAAAAATAAGTTAACAAGTGTTTCCAAAGCTTGTACAACCAGCCAAATGGACAGAACGTATGCAAGTACAGCTCTTATCTTTTTGAATGAGGAAAGTCTGAGTTATCTAAAACTGTTTGTTAATGTTGCATCTGAATGACATTTCAAATCAATAGTAACATTTGATACCAGCAGTTTAATAAATTTTGCTTCTGAGCTTTTTCAGGCCGGTCCAGCTAATGCATATACAAGGTCTAGTGTAAACAAACATAATGTGAGTGTGCCTTATGCCACCTTTTTTCCCCACATTGCATAGTGTTGTTAAAGTGTCTTTTGCACAAGGTGTGACATTGCTCACTGGCATGAAAGCTATTAACGTCTGTTCTGGGTTTCATGCAATTTAATGAAGGGTGTTAAGAGGTTTTACCTGGAAATCCTGTACAAGGGTAGTGAATAAACAAATGGTGAGATAATAAGCCTCTCTATTTTTTGCATAGTCATGCTTTGTCTGTTATCTGTGTCACCATGTGGCCCAGCTAGGGTGGGAATGCTAAAATGTTCTGAATGGTAATGGTGGCATGAAATTAAAATTCATCTGTTTTCCAAATGCATATTAATAATCGTATTGTAAACATTACTTTATCAAAATGTCATAACTCTGACCCAATCTTCTGGTGAAATGACAGATGTCTGATTAGGTATGCTGGACTTCTCCAGTCATTTTGTCCGTTTAAAGTATAGTTCAAACAAAAATGAAAAAAAATTCATCACTTACTCTCAAGTTGTTCAAAACATTTATGAGTTTCTTTATTCTGTTAAAGATATTTGGAATGTTGGTAACATTATGTCAACTTCAATTTATCAAATAACGAAATACCTCAGTTTTGGCGTTCTCAAAGCATCTGTTTTTCTTTCTTTAGCTAAGAAGAATAAGAAGAAGGGTAAGACCCTGACCCTGAATGACTTCCTTGCGGATGATAGCAGTGGCAACGCACCCCCCAGTTACCCCAGCGCAAAGACCACCAGCTGGGCAGACGAGACCGATGACTTGGATGGAGATGGTAAGTAAAGGCTGGAATGCACTACGTGACTGAAAATCTGAAGAGCCCTGTTACTAAAAGACTTATGACAAATGAAAACAATATGTGTTCTAAGATCGACTCAAAATATCAAACTATGATGTCCTCTGACTAAATGAAATCATAGTCTGAAGTAGGGATACACAATTTGGGGGCAAAAATCGAATATGTGTTTTTTTTCTGAATGAAAAAAAAAAACATTTGCAACTCAAATTATGAGTAATAACGATTGTTTAGGTTGCTGTGCATGTTTTGTAAGGCTGCACAGTTAGGACCGAATTTTGTGGTTCTGTCTCATTGTGGTTATAAAATAATAATATAAAATTATTATTATAAAAAAGATAGTAATACTTAGAATATTTCACTCTAAAACAAATAAAGTGTGTAAAATTTGTTAGTATTTTTACATTACGACTGTAAAATGACCCTGGTCTTTGTCTCAATTAATTCTGCAGCCCTAATATGAAGCTAAAAATTGTTTGTGGCAGTCATAGACAATGCAATTTTCTGTGAAATTTTCTGACGCGTCCAGACTGTTAAATCGTTGCAAGAATATTGTCAAAAGTCAAGTGTATCCCAGCCTTAAAGGAGATGTTCACTTCCAGAACAAACATTTACAGGTAATTTTCTTAGCCCCTTGTCATCCATGATGTTCATCTTACCTTCTTCAGTCGTATAGATATTTCAAGATCTTTTCTTCATATAATGGACTTCTATGGTGCCCCCCGAGTTTGAATTTCAAAAATGCAGTTTAAATGCAGCTTCAAAGGGCTTTAAGCAATCCCAGCTGAGGAAGAAGGGTTTTATCAAGCGAAACGATTGGTTATTTTTTAAAAAAAAATAAAAATTTATGTACTTTTTAACCTCAAATGCTCATCTTGTCTAGCTCTGCATGAACTCTGTGTATTCCAGTTTATGACAGTTAGGGTAGGTCGAAGAACTCTCATACAAACCTCATTTTCTTCTCCAACTTCAAAATCGCCCTACATTGCTGGGTCGGTACTTCTGTTGCAATGTAGGACAATTTTGAAGTTGGAGGTGAAAATAAGATGGGAGTTTTTCGACACTGTATTGAACCGGAATACACGGCGTACACGCAGAGCTAGACAAGACAAGCATTTGAGGTTAAATAGTATACAGGTTGTCAATTTTTTTAGAACATAACCGATTGCTTTGCTCGATATGACTCTTCTTCATCATGTGAATTGGTTAGAGCCCTTTGAAGCTGCATTTAAACTACATTTTGGAAGTTCAAACTCAGGGGCACCATAGAAGTCCACTATATGGAGAGAAATCCTGAAATGTTTTCCACAAAAACAATAATTCCTTTAGGACTCCTTTATAATTCTTTATTAAGAAAGAAAGACATGAACCTCTCGGATGAAAATTGGGTGAGTACATTATCTGTAAGTTTTTGTTCTGGAAGAGAACTTCTCTTTTAAGAAGGTAAAATGCTAGGGTTGGTGCAATGTAAGTTCC
The DNA here is from genome assembly GCF_022985175.1 of Labeo rohita. NCBI lineage: Eukaryota > Metazoa > Chordata > Actinopteri > Cypriniformes > Cyprinidae > Labeo > Labeo rohita. The sequence goes on along the minus strand of NC_066874.1, from coordinate 24,432,909 downwards.
AATGCATTTTGGGATTCATGCAATGAAATTACATTCTGTGGTGGTCAAGTTCTGTTCTCCTCCTCTTTAGTCTCAACTTCCTGGCATACTGTGGAGGATACGTATCGAGCTCCGCCCATCGATCGCTCCATTCTGCCGACTGCGCCTCGTGCAGCACGGGAACCAAACGTTGACCGCTCTCGGCTGCCACGCAGCCCACCCTACACTGCTTTCCTCGGTAACCTTCCCTACGATGTCAGCGAGGAATCCATCAAAGACTTCTTCAGGGGCCTAGCGGTCAGTGTTTAAATAATACACTTATATTTTGAGTCTTTCCTAGGAGGGAATATTACTCTTCACTGCTTGACAAATGCAGGTTGAGTGTAACTGGATGTGTTTTGTCTGTATTCTCAGATCAGTGCAGTGCGTTTGCCACGGGAGCCTAATAACCCAGAGAGGCTTAAGGGTTTTGGCTATGCGGAATTTGATGATATTGAATCACTCTTGCGTGCTCTCAGTCTAAATGAGGAGGTGGGTCATCAGTAAATACTAATACTGACCTTAGTGCATTGCCTTTGTTTTTTATATGAGTTAACATTGCATTAAATTTGTGTAGAATCTTGGGAACAGACGGATCCGAGTGGATATCGCAGATCAATCCAATGACAAAGGTGAACTGATGATATATTAACTCATTTGCATTGTCTTTGCATTTGCATTTTTCTTTTTTCTTTTTTTATAATTGATATTTTCTTTCTTCCTCCAGAAAGGGATAGTGGGTCAATGATGGGACGAGACAGGGATAGAGATCGTAGTCGTATGATGGACAGTGGCCCTGATAAGACAGATTCTGATTGGAGAGCACGGCCGAGCGGGGACCAGGATGACGGACCACGTAGAGATGACGGATACGGGGACAGTAAGTTAAACCGATGCTAACTATATATCATGCTTAAACCAGTGTTAATTTTTTTTAGTTCTAGTCTTAAGTCTAGTTTTAGTCTAGTTTAAGTTAACTAAATATCATAAGATTAGTTTTTTGTTTTTTTTTATCAAGGAAAGACCAGTGATTATGTATGCTTTCTTTTTACAACTTGCATACAGCGTCCTTCATTCTTTCAAGCAGACATATTTATTTGAATAAATGAAATATAAATTATTTCACATTAAATTATTATCATTAGAAATCATATTTATACAATAACATTTTTGGCCAGATTGTGCAGCTGTACAAAATTGGAATTTTAAATCGCAGTGCCAATTTTATTTATTTATTTATTTATTTTTCCCACCAAATGCATGCATCCCTAATTCTGAGAAACTTTATGAAGCTGTTTTTGGCAGTCAAGGTTAATTAGATTCCTTTTTTAAATCTGATTTGACTAGGGTTGTCACAAACTATTATCTTGGTACTAGAGTAATCAGCTGAATAATCAAGTAATTGATAAAGTAAATTTTTTGTGGTAATAAACTTAAGCGAACAATAGCCTTCAAAAATTACTTAAAATACATGTATTATAGCAATGATGCAATAATTAGTTCAAATAAAGTATCAAAAGTAAGTAATCATATGGTTTTATTAAACAAAACTGTTAAAATACATCGTGTTCTAAACAATAGAGCTAATGTACATTTCGCATTATAACAAATGACTGCAGAGGATGCCAATGGCCTGTTTTTTTGGCAATTGTTTTTACACTTTACTGCATAATCTAATCCTTGTTTAATATTGACTAAACAACATTTAATTCAAATGTCTACTTCATCTTTAATATTTGGCATTTTTTTAATGACAGAAATGCTAAAGCCACTGTAATTTCTTGAATATGTGGACATCAAAATGTGTAAGCTTAGAGTGAGGATTTGAGCTTTTATTTTGAAATCGCAATGAACAGTTAGCATATTGAGAGAGATACTAATGTATTCTCCTGTGTTTGCATGGGTTTATAAATGATTTACCTTACAAATCTGAATTTGCGTACATTGCGTTCCCAAATGAGTGTTATAATAAACCCAAACTTGGAATATTCAGAGCTGGAGTTTGGAAGTTCAGGTATTTGAGTCTGATGTGAATTTACAATAGCATGCTTTATGATTTATAAATGGGTTTTATTCCTCAAATTGAATTGAGGAATCGTGATAGCCCTAGATTTGACTGTGTTAACATACTGTTGTTTGTATTTTGTGTAACTCGTTGTGGTATCTTCTGCAGGGTCACGTGACCGCTATGAATCGGACCGATTCAGAGATGCTCCAAGACGTGATGATCGTTATGACAGTGGTCGAGATCGATTCAGTGGCAGAGATCGCTACGATGACAGAGGTAGCAGAGACTATGATCGTGGAGGTTTGTAGTGTTTCGTCCATTGGTTTCACACAAAACATTGCTTGTCTCATATGATACCCAAAATTAATGTAAATGTTAGTGCAAGTTAATTTCTCTTAGAGTTTTTATGTTATTGATTGCAGTTTGCTTTTTAAGTAATGCAATGGCTGTGATTGTCTTAGGTTTTGACTCACGTGGTGGAGGACGGCGAGGATTCAGCAGTGGCTTCAGACGAGACTATGATGACCGGCGAGATGGAGATCGCTATGGAGATCGAGAAGAGCGTTTAGACAGGAGGGATGATGGACGAGATGAGAGGGGTACACGAGACACAACGATAATGCAGAAATGACACACTTCAGCTTTAAAGATTCAAGTTTGATATCAAGAACGTTGTTCTAATCGTATGAGATTTTTTGTTATAGGCCCTCCACAGAGGCCCAAGTTAAACCTGAAGCCACGGAGCATCCCAAAAGAGGAGGAACAGAGTGGAAGTTTGTCACCCCAGAGCAACACGGCTAATTCCAGCAGGACTTCCTCTATATTTGGGGCAGCCAAACCTGTGGACACGGCCGCCAAGGAGAGAGAGGTGGAGGAGAGGCTGAAGAAAGAACAAGAACGACTGCAGAAACAGTTGGAGGAGGATAAGAACAGGCCCTCTGAGAGACGACCACGAGACCGGTGAGAATGGGTGAATTGATGGGCTGATGTAAAAAGGCTTTTCCAAACGTGGGTGCTCACAAGTGAACCACACTCAGGTCTACTTGGGGAAAGGTGGTCTGTAGTGTGAAAATAGGCCAAAAGTGAATGCCGTAGTGATCTTGAAATAAAATACAGCTCTGGAACATCTGGAGTCTCTGAAAATGTAAATGAAATTGTGATGAAAGAGTATTTAGAGAATTTGTGGTTGAAGTTCTTTGTTTTGTTTTTTTTTCTTTTCTTCAGAGAGTCTAGTTGGAGGAATGAGGAGCCATCTAAAGAGCGTAGACGCACAGGAAGTGAATCCTCACAACCTAAAGGTAATACGTTTATGCATGTTTAGTGTTGTCAAACAATTAATCATGATTGATCGCATCCAAAATACAAGTTTTTGATTACATAATATATGTGTGTATAAAGTGTATATTATGTATATGTAATTACATAAACATACAGTATGTTTTGAAGATATTTACATGTATATATTTATATTCATATAATTTATATATATATATATATATATATATATATATAAAACTATTTTTAATATATAATCAATTTTCTTAAATATATACATGCGTGTGTGTATTTATATATACGTAATAAATATACACAGTACACACATGTATATTATGTAAACAACAACCTATTTTGGATGCAGTTAGTCACAAATAATCGTTTGACTGTGCTAATTTTAACTCTTTACTTTTTGGCTGATTCTTATGACTTTTAATGAACCGAGGCCAGATTCATTTCTTCAGATTCATTTTTTGAGTTATATAAAGTGTGTGCTGTTTATTTTAATTACTGACTAATTAAATAATCTGACATGTATAGCTGACATGGCGCTAAATTATAAAGTATAAACCGTTATTAAAGCATGTATATTCCTAATATTACAATCCTGATTAATTATATATATTTTTATATTATTGCTGATGATTAAAAGTGAGGCCCTTATGATACATTTTCTATAACTATACTGTTTTTTTTTTTTCTTTAATTGCGTTGAATCAATGACAGGTAGTGTTTAAAGCAGTGTTATTAACTAAAACTAGGAAGATGTTTTCTTTAATTAAAATAAGATGTAAATATTAGATGAAAAACTTAAATGAACATTAGAAATGCGTCCTTCCTTGCTTCCCTGAAATGTTTAAGTTGAAGTACTGAAATTGCTTTTGAACCAAAATGCATATAAATTAAAGCTAAATAGAGATATTAAAAAGAAAAAGAAAAATATTAAAATCATATGAAATTGATGAACCTTTAAATAAAATAAAAATGAAAATTGAAAATGTACTAGGGATGTAATGATATTAACAATAGCAAAACCGTCTCAATATTATCGTGGTCACATGATGATATGAAATGATAGGTCTTCCGGGCAAAAAAAGTGTAGTTTTTAAAATATGTTTAAACTTCTTATTGTAACATAAAAGGTCTATAAAGTTGTGTTTTGAGCCATTATGCTTTGACACCGTATCTGTCAAATGAACTAAAACGAAAGCAGAATATGGTTTAATCCACTTTGCATAGTAATTGTGGCTTTATCTAGTCTGTTTTTTTTTTTGGCTTAGCTGCGCTAAGTTTCTTAGTTAAGAACATGGATTGGATCTGTTAATTCTGAGCTCTCAAAGTGCATTAGATAGAATACTTTAACTTTAAAATGTACAGAATGTTCATTTTTTTTCTAATTCATTGTTTTGTTTTTTTAAATATCGCAATAAATATTGTATCATGGACTTCATATTGCAATATTATTGTCTATATAAAATAAAATAATAAAATAAAAGCTAGTTCAAAATATTAATATATAAAAAACACCATGGTTTAAAAATGTCTACAGTGATGGTAGAAATACATCTCCATTTCAAACTTTTATTTCAAGCAAATATGGCTACAAAAGAAAAAGGTCCTGCCAGTAGTTAACTAAGTGTTAGTTAAATACTTGTCTTGTGTATCTGTGATGTTCAGGATCTAGGTGTCAAGATGGTGAACATTCAGAGAATGAAGTCTTCAGTGGACAGGAGGATGAGCCACTCTCTCCTGCAAGTCCATCACCCTCTCCCAGTCAGGGAGGGCTCCCACTGAAAGTAATGCCAGCTCCTCCCCCTAAAGAGAACGCCTGGGCCAAACGCAGCACGGGGGGTGGTGCTAATGAGAAGGAAGGACCGCCCTCAGCTGCCCCTAGCAACATGAGCGCTCTTAAACCCAACAGGTGTGATTTCTTCCAAAAGTTATGAAAATACATTTATAAAAAACACAATGACATAGCACAAGTAACACTTGTGTGCTTTTTGTCTCTGTCCATCATTGTTTCTCTAGGTCAGTGGAAGAGGGAGTATCAGGCAAAGGTAAAAGTCTCCACATTAACACCTTAAGAGTGTAAAAAATTGCATGAATGTATAGAGTTTTCTCAATTCTCTGTTGTACTGTTTGCTAGATGAAAATCGGGTTGATGGCGTTCGAAGGGATAAAGCTGTGCCTCAGGGAAGAGGAGGAGGAGGAGGAGGAGGAGGAGGAGGAGTTGGGAGAGGAGGAGGAGGAGGAGGTCGGGGGCGAGGAGTTGACTGCCCAAACAAAGACAAACGGAGAGAACCTGCAGACAAGTGAGGCAGCGTACTTGTATAAATGTACACAAGTCCATTAACATCACACTGGCTTGAAGCGCATTATCTGAAACTGTAAAATATAGTTAGTAGGGTTGTCACTAATGATTATTTTGGTAATCAAGTAATCTGTCGAATTCTACATTTTTTTTGTAGTAATAAAAACAGACCTAAGCAAACAATAGCCTTTAAAATGACTTAAAATACATATAATAGCAGCGAGGCAATACAAATTAGTTCAAATAGAGTATCAAAAGCAAGTAATCATATGGTTTTATTGAACAAAACTGTTAATTCATAATGTATTATCAACAATAGAGCTAATGTACATTACACATTGTAACAAATGCCTGCAGAGGGCGTCAACGGCCTGATGATTTTTTTCTACACTTTACTGCACAAACTCCTTGTTTAATATTAACTAAACATTTAATTCAAATGTCCACTTAATCTTTAATATTTGGCCTTCATGACAAAAATGCTATAGCCACCATAATTTTTTTTGAATATGTGGACAGCAGAACATGTAAACTCAGAGTGAGGGTTTAAGCTTTTATTTTGAAATTGCGATTAACAAGTTAGCATGTTTAGAAAGAAATTGATGTATTCTCCTGTGTTTGTGTACATTTATAAATGATTTACCTTACAAATCTGATGAAATGGTAGACGTTGCATATAGGTGAACATTATAATAAACCCAAACTCACAGCAATATGCAGAGATGGAGTTTGAGATCCTCCACAGAAGTAAATGATAAAAGTTTGTGTGGAGCAGTATTTACTGTGAACGGAGCTGCTCTGATATGCATGTAACCTACATGCATGTAAATAATAAAAGCGCATATATTAAACCACGCAAATTTAGTTGAATCGTAGCGTTTGTGAATTCACAATAGCCTTATGCTTTATTATGATTTTAAATGTTAAATATATCACACACCTTGAAAAATGATCTAATAATGCTTTTTATGGACTCTCGTTGATGGAATGTGCCACTTCCAGTATTTTGTCACGTTATTCAGCACAGACAAAATGCAACTTTTTTTTTTAATCGAATACTCAAATTGAATCGAGGAATCGTGATAGCTCTAATAGTTAGATTAAAAAAAAAATAATGATAGACTTCTGTATATTGAAAGTGAATGTAGACTATAAAAATAGTCTATACAACTAGCGTTTTATTGCAAATGAAGCTGTAAGAATAAAATGCTGTTAGAAAAAATACTCAACACTGGGGTTGGGCTATATGACCAAAATGTTAGCACAATTTTTTTTTTTCCATGTTGTACAAAATTAATATTCATCACAATATTCATTTGCCATTGCTGGGGAAGAAAATGCTTTCCACATGTTTGTAATGTCTTGCGAATAAATGTAAACCCCCAACTTTGTACTTCACAATTAAACTCCCCAAATTATATGTTTTGTCTAATGAAATGAATTAATAAAACTTTAACAATTGAATCCATCTTTTAAAATATAATACAATGAAAATACCAATTAACATTGCATTTTAATAATTTGTCAAATAAGATGCTGTACAGCAGAACTATATAAATTAGATGGATAAAAAAATATCTTGGTTGAATGATCCTTTAAAAAATATCATTATTAATTTGCGGAGTACATTTTAATACACAATATTAATATATTTCTGTCAGTTGTTAAACTGAACAACGGCAGGTTGAGTTTCGGTTTGTGTTTAACAGTAGTTGTTGTCAAATGAAACAGGAAAGATCATGAAGTGACTGACTCTCAGAGCAGCTCTGGAGATGAAGTACATGTGTAAATGTCCTTATATATTTAGATGCAGATGCTTAAAACACAGTGAGCATCACTTTTGTGTTTGTGTAGTAGATGAAACCGCACCATTCATTTACAAAGAGACATTCACACATAGAACAGGCAAACTTGGCAACATGCGCTAGCTGGTTGTTTTCATGTGTTTTTTTTTTTTTTTTTGCTATTTGATAGGCTGTTATCCATATCAAGTCTCAGTGTCCAAAGCTTATCATCACTATCAACATAAATTTAATTGTGATCTCGATATAATATTGTTTATCTGTTCTTTAACCCTTTCATGTATTTAAATTGACAGGAAGGAGGTCAAACGGGAACGAGATCCCAGAATAGCCTCAGAACCAAAGAAATATGAAGAGACCACTCCTCCTGTGAGTACTTCATCTGGTCCTGAGCCCTCAATGAGTAGATGTAGTCTACATTACAAGAAAAATTAAATCCCAAAAACCATCATTCCACTGTTGTGTAGGACTTGTGGAATCTGCTAATTCAGAGAGAAATACTGGAAGACACTCTGAATTGCTCATCACAAACATTGAGGTTATAAACTTTGTTTTTGTCCCTACAGCAGTTCAGCGCCGCAAGTAAGTATGCTGCCCTACTAATGGATGGAGACCCGGGAGAAGACGATGGAGAGGAATGAACAATTAGGAAGGCTCAACTAACTACAGAACAGAAGAAAAAGAGCAACTGAACGATCAAATGAGGGGTTCGTGTTTCCTCATGCTGAGGGAGTGGTGTAGCTTAAGCGATGATGGCTAAGAAACCCACAATGTTATTCTCTGTCACGTTTATGGAAATTTATACAGATGTTCCTAAAACTGGCCCATTTTAATTAAAAATAAAATAAAACAAATCAGTGCAGTACGTAGATAAATGTATTCATACATGGTAGACATTTGAAAATCATTGTTAATTTGAAAGTCGTTGTTATAATAAAAAATGTATGATACTGTAACGTGTCTCTGGATTATTTTGGTTAATTCTGTCAGCAGTTGCAATATGATGCATAGTAGCTTATTTAATTATTCACTCATAATGCTCACTATTGTGTTGTAATGCCATAAACCATGGTGCATTTTTGTTGATATGGGTCTTTTGTGTCTAATCTCCCACTGAAGAGAGTTGATGGTTAGCAGAGATGCAGAAACACCCACAGAACTTAGGTGTATGCCGGAGGATAGGCTTTCCATTCAAATCCTTTAAAAGTTTCAGACTGAAACTCAAGGTTTCTGCTATCATCTTTTGTTCATCCATTCACCTCAAACCTGTGTCACATTATGTTCTCAAAAGCCAGGATAGTGAACTCCCTTTAACCAATGTAATGGTCCAACACTGAGGCTATGCAGATCCTCCCAGTCCCTTGGTGATTGAGTTTTGAAAAGCTATCCAAGGCCCTTAATGCTTTTCCTTCCCAGGGACTATATTATTATTTACCTAATCATAAAAATATGACTGCATGAAAATCTTCAGTCAGGCTGAATGTGTGCCACAAGAAAATTGGTTTCATTGCATTTTAGAGCTGTTTTCTCTTAAGCTTTGAATGATTTTGAGCTTTGTGCGTTTCTCAAGGTGTTTTTCCAATAACTGCTTTATTGGATGCATTTTACGGCCCATTCTCGGGTGGGAGCTTTGCATTCTTTGCATGGTCACATTGTGCTGTTCATCCATGTTTTCCCAGCTGCCCTAACTGAACCTCTCGTGCATGTAGCTTGATGTAAAGGCTGTTCGATTTTAGAGCTACTTCAATGCATATATCAGCAATTATTTTTATGGAAAGAGAAAATGATCTTGCATTTTCTCATAATATCCTTCATGCTCAGATGGCCTCAGTGGTTACATTCCCTTTTATGAGTGCATTACCAATGTGTCCACACATGGAAATGCTACAGCTCAATGACAATTAAAAACACTCTCTGGTTTTTGTGATGATTCAGATTTGATGAGCGTAATGTTTTTGTCATCCTGATGGCTTTTATTAACAAGCCATAGCTCTCTGGTCTGCTATTATGGTTTCCTTCAGAGCAGAAAGTAATATTTGCTTGGTTTCTAGTTAGTGGCTAATGATAAACAAAAGTGAAGTCTAATGACTAGATAGGTAGATATATATATCTGCATCTACATCAACACACAAACACCGCCACTTTAAATGCGATGGTTTCTGACTGGCCATCAGTGTTTTTATTGTTCATAAGCTGGAAAAAGATTGTTCTGAAAGAGATTCGAATGATATTGTTCCTCTATGTTGTTATCTATAAAGTTATGATTCTCTATCCTCATACAATTAGAACTATTATTAAAACTGTATATTTATAACTGTTGTTCTTGGTGTGAATGGGCTTTAATGTAGTTTTTTAGTATGAAAATGCACAGTAATTATAATGATTACTCTTTCAGCATTCACTCTTTAAGGGACGATAAAATCCTGTTTATTATTCACCTTTTGCTTCAACGCGCAAGTAAGCCTACGGGTGAGACTTCCGGTTTATTATAAGGAAGCCAGACCCATAAAATTTACAAATGGCCCACTCTTACGAAAAAAAAAGCTGTCAATGTTTAAATCGTTCAGCTGTGAAAAAGAATAGTTTATTCTGTGTCCATATAGTTATGGATTGGCTGTGGTGTTAATTTCCCTTTCCTCATACCTCTAATATTAAAACTTTATAGTTACCGCTTTTTAGTTATCATCCTTGGCGTAAACGGGCTTTTAGACAAAAGAACTTACCACAGTAATTTACAAGAATGGTATCGGATGATGAACATGCTGTGATACTATTATGATGGAATTACCACAGTACATGTCTTAAAACATTTTAGTACTTCTATTGGTCTTAGCACTCTAAATTTGACTGGTAATTGATATTTTAGCATTTTTACCAACGTATAGCAGTTAGACATCTTGGGAGTATGAAACAAAAAGCAGAAGCAAGGTATGTGAAACTGGAGTCCTGTGTGTTTTCAGCCTCTCGTGACAGATGCAGTGCTTTGTGTTTTTAGGGTTGTTTTCTGCTGTGTCAGGTGCATATATGTGTTGTTTCTGTTGTCTGTAGAATGACAGTTGGTGCTAACTGGTGGTCTCTGCACACAGAACCTACTAGGATGACCTATACAAGTAACCAAAAACATTTATGTATTGGTAGTGGGTAGGTTTTGGTAACATTTCTATATATTAGTTTTATGTTAGCTCACTTAAATAGTCTTGTGTATGCAAACAAACAGTCCGTTTAGCCATAAAATGAGCTCATGAAGTTCTTATAACCTAATTTTATGACTACATGAGCTGCTTTTAATTATGCAATAATCAGAAGAACTTTAATTCATTTCAAATGCAGTATCACACTCCAAAATACTCATATCTAGACACAGTAAGATTTTTAATGTTTTTTAAAGAAGTCTCTTCTGCTCACCAAGCCTGCATTTATTTGATCCAAAGTACAGCAATAACAGTAAATTTTTTACATATTTTTACTATATAAATGAACTGTTTTCTACTTGAATATTTTTTAAAATGTAATTTATTTCTCTGATTTCAAGGCTGAATTTTTAGCATCATTACTGCAGTCAGATTAACCATCAAAAATAATTCTAATATTCTGATTTGATTCTCAAAAAAACATTTATTATTATGTTGAAAGCAGCTGAGTAGAATTTGTTCAGGTTTCTTTGATGAATAGAAAGTTCAGAAGAACAGCATTTATCTGAAATGGAAGTCTTTTGTAGCATTATAAATGTCTTTATCATCACTTTCGATCAATTTAAAGCATCCTTGCTAAATAAAAGTATTTCTATAATTATTTTCTCCAAAAAGAAAAACATTGAATCAAGCTTTTGAATGGTATAATCTAAAATGTTACAAAAGCTTTTTATTTCATATTTATAATTTATTTAATATTTATAAATTATGATATTTGGACCTTTCTATTCATCAAAGTATCCTGAAAAAAAAAATCTACTCTGCTGTTTTAAATATTGATAATAATAATAATAAATGTTTCTTGAACAGCAAATCAGCATATTGGAATAATTTTTGATGGATCATCTGACACTAAAGACTGGAGTAATGATGCTGAAAATTTAGCTTTTAATCACAGGAATAAATTGCATTTTGAAATATGTAAAAAATAGTAAACAATGTTTCAAAATGTTACTGTTTTGCTGTATTTTGGATCAAATAAATGCAGGCTTGGTGAGCAGAAGAGACTTTACATTAAAAAAACATTAAAAATCTTAGTGTTCAAAAACTTTTGACTGGTAGTGTATAATATTTCCATAATTATCTGCAATAATTTGTTGTGTATTCGTCTAGTAGAAGTACACTGAATTATTTAATGAAAAATTGCAAATCAAATTGTAAACGGAAGTGAAATTCATCTTTTTCTACCTTAGAATGTTGTTGTTTTATATTTTTTTTTGACACAGAATCTCACAGCTTCTACTGTTGCCTCATGAAGATGGTGGTCCTTCACCCCCTGTAGCTCATTTTCAATTCATTTAATTGATGTTCCAACTGACCCTGTTTTACATAAACTTTATAATGAATGGAATTTTATTGATGGAAGTTTTTCATGTGCTTCACAGTAACTTATTCATTATTGCACCCACACATGCAGATGCGAGGCGAGTGCTGCTTGGACGGAGCGGATGTGAAGGAACGAGAACAGATGCTTTGTTGTTTCATTCTGCCAATGAAAGATGGAGATGAGGAAGAACAGAAGACCTAATGCTCTCTGTGTGCAGACTTAGGGACTGGGTGGTGGAGAGATGTTGGAACACAAGCCTTAGGGGTTGTGTGAGAGTGTGTGTGTGATGGCTCCCAGTGGGTGAGCAGAGCTCGAGTGCCAAAGAAGTGGAAGGGTCTGACGTAAGCCTGCCAAAAACAGCTGCGAGAGAGACGGAGGAGGGCGTTACATAGTGTGCATGTGAGGGGGCAAGAGACAGTTAGAGGGAGGACACCCCGAGAGACACTGAGAGGGAGACTTTGGAAGTGGGAGAGAATGTGTGCAAAAGTAGGTGTGAGAGACATGATTCTGTGTTGGAACTGGACGCTAAGACATTGAGGAACAAGGAGACGTCCTTGAGGAGAAGGGAACCGTAAAACAAGGAGCAACCTGGACTGAAGACTAAGGAAAACAAGGGCTAAAAAAGTGCAAAAGGAGAAATAAAGCAAGTAAGATGGGTTGTGTCTTCAGCAAGCAGCGGTGGGCTAAAGAGAGGAATCCCCAGCCCTCGGACCCCCCGAAAACACGAGACCTCACAGAGGATGCAGAGATTCTCAGTTTAACAGAGGTATGTGTGTGTGTTTGTGCATGCATGGGGTCATATATAGGTAAGAAGATCACTAGGCAATGAGTGCAGTGGTCTTTCAATGGTTATGTTTTATGTCTTCATAAATCATTTCATATTTGCAATCCTCAAAGTCAGGAGGTCAGTGCAGAACATATGTAAAATATATACAACCTGTATCTTTAATTAATTGGTAACTTTTTAATTAACGATCTATTTCGCATGATATAATGTAGTAAGGTTAATGCACCTTATAAAAGTTATCTTAGCAACAATTTGCAATAAGCTTACATTCATTAACTGTAGATAATACATTAGGTATTGTGAACTAAAATAAAAAAGTAAAAAAGTACTATTTTTATAGCATTTATTCATCTAATTTAATGTTAAACATAGTGTTGTTTTATGTTATGTTAATTTATAATACATTAATAGTCATTTTCTAACTTGAAATGTTAAAATGTATGGTGTACAAGTGAACATTAGATTAATAAATTATGTAAGAGTATTGTTTTGTTGTTAGTTCATGATACCAATGCATAAAATGCAATAGTTATAATTATTATGTTATATTATATTATATTGTTGACTATAATTATAGTTAAATAGTTATGTATTAAATACTTATATATTAAATTATAATGTACTTGAGCTCCATGGATTGGCTGACATAACTGTTTTTTTTTTCAGATGAAAGTTTTTTTTATATAAGTGCTGTTAGCAGTCAATACGTGTTTAAAGTGGCTCTGTTATGAATGTTTATACTGCTTTCATTGCTCAAAATGCAGTTTAATAGACATTAAACAAAATATGAAGTGTATGTAAAGTATTTTATTTTATTTTATTTTATTTTATTTTCTGAAAGGATATTCCTGTCAATGAACATTCCCCCACGCACACATACACTCACGCATAGTAACACTTCCATGTCCGTCATTTGGCGGCAGGTTGACTCTTTGGGGTCAGACATCTTTAGTATGTTATGTGCCCTTAGAATCCAGCCTATAGGATGGAAAATGTACGTAAATAGAATATTTCCACTTCCCATAACACATTGTAAGCAGTGACAAACACTTCCATGTCATGTGCTCTGTGCTCTTGAGAGAAAAAAAGAAAAATATATTCCATAACCACAGACTAATAGCCAGATTAACACACCCATGCAAGCCTACACACAAACACACAGGTTTCCTAGGGATCCTGTGGTCAGAAAGACTGGTTAAAAATAGACGGTGGAATTCTGGGACGGTGGAAGCATACCTCGGCCTTCCCACCTGCTCCCGTCTACTCCTGCCGGGAATGTGAGTCTGTATGTGAGTGTAAGAGAGCCAAAACTCTTATTTCAAAATGTCAGCAGCAACAGTAGCAGAGAGAAACCTCTTTTTGTCTCTCTCTCTCTCTGTCACGTCTGTTCATTTGACATTGGAAGAATTCTAGTAGCCTAAACAGTTTTGCACTCTTCGGAGAAGAAGAAGTGAGAAGGCATGAGGAGAAAGCTGTGTCTGTGTGTGTTGGATATGTGGAGGGAAATGCTTTATCCATGAGCCAAACTTTGGCTGGAGACAGCGGGAGAGAGAGAAAAGGGTGGAGAGCTGAAAAAGTCCTTTATCTAAAACCATGTTTTAAAACCACAAAAGCATGAAACCAGCATTTTGTTACAGCTATCTGTGTTTTATATCTGGTTGTCACATGCTCACAATATGCAAACAACCTCTCTGAAAGGAACTTTTGGACTAGTTGATGAATGAACGGCTTTATATGTGTTTTTAAAAACATACTTTGTTAATGCAGAACACATATTTTCCATAAAATCTTTAGATTGATTGATTGAGGTGGTAATACAACTCAACTCAAGGAATTGCGCACCACTCTGCTTACAGCATAGCGATTGTTTACTTCCCAATTACAGTCTGTAGATGGCAGCATTGTCAAGTGCTAAAACTAACCATGTGCTATGAAGGCCTACATTACTTTTCAAAGACGTTGGGTCAGTATTTTTTTTTTTTTAAAAGAAATTAATACTTTTATTCGGCAAGTACACGTTAAATTGATTAAGAGTCACAGTAAAAATGTAAAAATGTTTAAATTGCTACAAAAGATTTTAGTTTAAAATAAATCCTGTTCTATGGAACTTTCTATTCATGAAAGAATTCTAAAAAAAATTACACAGCTGTTTTTAAACGTTGATAAGAAGATGATAAAAAGAAGAAATGTTACTGGAGCACCAAATAAGTGTATTACAATGATTTCTGAAGGATCATGTGACTGAAGACTGTTGAAATTTCAGTTTTGCCATCACGAAAAATAATTACAATTTAAAATATTTTCAGATAGAAACATATTGTTTTAAATTAGATTTTTTTTAAACAATATTACTGTTTTTATTGTATTTTTAATTAAAAAAATGCAGCCCTGGTAAGTGTAAGAGACTTCTTTCAAGAAAATGAAAAATCTTACTGACCCCAAACTTTTGAACAGTAGTATATATAATTGTCTTGAGAAACATTTTTTTAATCAATACATTTGTTTTATTAACAAAATATTATAAATGGTATTCACAGAGTGGGTTAAAGTTGTTTTTTAGTGTTTAGCTTTTTGTATTTTTTTTTGTATTGGCCAATATGTACACTACCAGTGCAAATTTTTAATTTTAAAACAGTAAGGATTTTAATGCTTTTTAAAGAAGTCTCTTCTGCTCACCAAGCCTGCATTTATTTGATTCAAAGTACAGCAAAAACAGTAAAATTATGAAATATTTTGCTGTTTAAAAAACCTGTTTTCTATTTGAATATATTTTAACATTTTATTTATTCCTGTGATCAAAATTTTCAGCATCATTACTCCAATGTTGCATCCTTAAGAAATCCTTCTAATATGCAGATTTGCTGTTCAAGAAACATTTATTATTACTATTATTATTATTATGATTATCAATATTTAAAACAATTGATTACATTTTTTCCCAGCATTCTTTGAATAGAAAGATCCAAAGATCGGCATTTATCTGTAATGTAAAGCTTTTGTAACATTATTAAATTAAATTAAATTAAATTAAATTAAAGAAATGATAACAAAGTAATACTTTAGCAAGGATGCTTTAAATTGGTCAAAAGTGATGATAAAGACATTTATAATGTTACAAAAGATTTCTATTTCAGATAAATGCTGTTTTTGTTGTTGTTGTTTTTTTTTTTTACTTTCTATTCATGAAAGAAACCTGAAAAACATTACTCATCTGTTTTCAACATAATAATAACTGTTTTTTAAGCAGCAAATCATAATATTAGAACAATTTCTGAAGGATCATGTGACTGGAGTAAAGATGCTAAAAATTCAGCTTTGAAATCACAGGAATAAATGACATTTTAAAATATATTCAAATAGAAAACCGTTATTTTAAGTAGTAAAATAGTAATAGTAAAAATATTTTAAAATTGTTTTTGCTGTACTTTGGATCAAATAAATGCAGACCTGGTGAGCAGAAGAGACTTCTTTTAAAAACATTAAAAATCTTAGCGTTCAAAAACTTATGACTGATAGTGTAATTGATGGCAGTATACCATGGAAATAACTCAATTAGTAGAAAAACACTTTAGAATAGAATAGAATAGAATAGAATAAATTAGAGTATGACCATATAATAATCGTCAAATCATCCAGCTGTTTTATGTAATATCTGTCATTGTGCCAAAAACAGTTCTATCATCACAGAACTATTACCTAAAACAAACATGATTTTCATTCATCGCCTCCATACGAGTGATTGATTTATGCTCTTCATATCACCACAACTGGGGGCGTGTGGACATGTGTGCTTAGTGCTCTTGGCAGATGTGTTTGGGTTTGGTTCTTGCCAAATGTACATACATAAAGATCCCACAGTAACTGCTGCTGTATAATTTTGAGGTCTCTGTGTGTGTGTGCTTATATATGTAGTTGGGGAAAATGGGTTCACACTCCTTTAAAGAGAGGAACTTCAAGAAGAAACACCACTGTGCTGTCTGCAGACAAGCACTCGACAGCCATGGCATGTACTGCAGAGGTAAAACACATTTGTTTTTACTGTTTACATTGACTTATGTTATTTTCTACTAATAGTAGCAGGTATTTCTATCCCCTAACTTTGCCATTTTTAGTTTTGTATTAAGATGTTTTTATTATGTTTATAAAGCCATTTCCTCACAAAACGTAGGTGATTTCTGGTTTTAATGTCATTGTGGGACATTTGGTCCCCATATAAGTAAAACCTGACTGATATATACATATAACGTACATCAGTATTTATAAATGTAATCCACATTTTTCTCCTTGCAGAGTGTAAAACTGCAGTGCATAAGAAATGCGAGGAAAAGGTAAGATTCTCTCTCTCACAGCTGAAATCGTGTTACTACTCTAATGAATTACATTGCATATAGCTAAACTTTAGCTAAACAGTGATTAGCACTTGATTTGGCTTTAACCACTAAGGAAATGGCAAAAAAATAAGCATTTTTGTTGCCTATATGTGTCCTTGTAGCACCATATGTTCATGCATGATCTTAGTGGCTTCTGGTCTTGTGATGTGTGTCACTCTCAAATATAGTACAAATAGGTCTAATTCATACGAGTTATGTACTCTGGTTATCTTTGGTATTAATAGAAATTGCAATCAGTCACCGAATGCCAACAGTGCATCACTCGGATATACACGAGTGTATCCGCACGCTACACGCCACAGCTGTCCCTCTCTTTCTCTCCTTTAATTTCTTATTATTCCCCCCCTGCTCTCTTTCTTTCTCTTTTACTTTTTCTCTACACTGTAAAAAAAAAAAAAAAACTATGTTCACTGAACATTGAATCTTATGTTTTGAGTTTAATCAGTTTACTCATTTTAAGTAAATGACTTGTCTAAAACTAAAATGTCAAGTATCAAAACAATGCAACCATAATTATTCATACCCCAGTGCATGCTTAAAGAAAGATGGATGACATTACAGTACAAAAAACATTGTTAGTGACTAAAAAAATGCATTGTGCAAATCACTATACTAGCTATACTAGTTAGTTTGATTTTGTTAAACATAAAATATGATACTGGTAACACTTTACAAAAAGATTATATGAACAAATCAAATGAATCAAATGAACATGAACGCTAAAAGTGACTTCTAAAGCATTTATTAATCTTAGTTAATGTTATTTCAACATTTACTGATACATTATTGAAATTAAATGTTGCATCTCTTAATATTTAATGAACTTGAGCTAATATGAACCATGATAATATTAACAAAATGAATAAATACCCTGAAAAAAAACAATTTGTTGAGTCAACTTAAAATAATGTTACTCAGCTGCTACAAAATTTTAAGTTCAAGTTTAGTCAACTTGAAATGTTAAGTTGTACCAAATAACAACTAAGATATTTGAGTTGATTCAACTTAACTATTTAAACTTAAAATTTTAAGTTTAGTCAACCCAAAAAAGATTAGTTGATTTGAAGTGTTAAGTTATACCAAGTGACAACTTATATATGAGTTGATTCAACTTAAAATTGTAAGGCAGCAGGGTAACAAATTATTTTAAGTTGACTCAACAAACTTTTAAATAGTTGTTTCAACTTCAAATAATTTGTTACCCAGCTGCCTTAAAATTTTAAGTTCAGTCAACTCAAAAAAGATTAGTCAACTTGAAGTGTTAAGTTGTACCAAGTGACAACTTAGATATTTGAGTTGATTCAACTTAAAATTTTAAGGCAGCTGGGTAACAAGCCCAGCTTTTAAGTTTAACAAAACAATTTTTTTTGTTTAGTCAACTCAAATATCTAAGCTGTCACTTAGTACAACTTAACATTTCAAGTTGACTAAACTTATTTGAGTTGACTGAGTAGCAGCACGGTAACAAATTATTTTAAGGTGATCCAACAAACTGTGTTTTAAATAGTTGTTTCAGCTTAAAATAATTTGTTACTCCGCATTAACATTAAGTAACTTAAAATTTCAAGTTGACTAAACAAAGTTTTAAGGCAGCAGGGTAACGAATTATATGAAGTTGAAACAACTTTTTGAAAGAAGAACTTTTTGAAGTTTAGTAACAAATGTATTGCTCACTGTTAGGTAATTTATTGTAATTTTGTTATGCAGTTCAAGTAATTAATGCATAGAACTATCTACAATAATTAAGTAAATATTTACCATGTGCATGCCCTTGTTTTAGAGAGAGAGAGAGAAAGAGAGAGAGAGGAAGAGAGGAAGAGTTAAGTGGGAACAAGAGAGTGAGAGGATCAGAAAGAGAGAGCAAGAGAGGAGAGCACTTGTGTGTGTGCTATAGGGGCTCTAGAAAACACGACTCATCTGAGAAAGGTACAGACACTGTTTCTTTTTTAAAAAAGGCATCAAAGAGGGATTTAATTTTGCTTTTAGCAAATGTGAAGTAAACTTAATGTACTTTTCATTTCAGGCAGTAGAATCAATTTATGTTTGCAGGGAGATAATCAGTTTGGCACAAAGAGAAATACTATAGAAAAGAGAGAATCAGCAATATATGGAATTAAAGCGGAGACAAGAGTATAAGACACTGACACATGAAAGATACAATCAGATGGTTGTTATGGTTTATAAAAGATGAACATTTATCTTTGTTTGTTTAGTGATTGAAATTGTGTACACGTTTGATTGTGTCTGCGTCACTTGTAATTACTTTTTACCTGTTAAAGCAGGATGCAGTTAATGAACTCCATTGTGTTTCCTCATCCCTCATAAACGATTTGTTTTGTCTGCACTATAATATGATTTTATCATTATGTTAAAGCAACATTTTAGTTTCAACTTCCAACAGTTGGATTTTCCAGCAGGGCAATCTAAAGTCACAGCTCAAATAATAAACAAAATGACTTTTAATTAAATTTAAGACAGTAATACAGTGAACATTTGTGACGTACATGGTGAAAAATACTCTTACAAACAGACTCATGGTCAGATAGAAGCACAGACCAGCTGATCTTCTGAAATAGAGTAGTGGAAATAGTTCATAAAGCCAGCAGGCATTTCATCCGTCCTGGATGGGAGAGATCAGCTGCTTTTGTTTCTCTTTATACATGTGTCTCCACCCTCTGTCCACATCAGACTCCCTGTCTGTCAGGATATCCCACATCACACTTACACTCACCCACCGATATGGTCTATTTAGGTTTTCCAATGACACTCCTGTTTGATTTACCCCTCTTGAATACATGGTTACATCCTTGGCTGTACATTTAATTGCATTTACTAACAAAATGGTATTATAAGCAAAGTTGTGTTTGTTAGAGTCTGTAAGTTGAAATGTTATGTCTAAACTAATTACTGAGAAGGAAGCGAAGTGAACGTGTGCAAATATGTGTGCGCACACTCTCACAGACGGTGTTAAACAGTACCAGATGTCCCCTGGTGTGATAGTAACCTAATGAGGACAGAGAGGATGTCTTAAAATGGAGAGTCACCCCATGGCCCCAAAGTATGCTAGCTGTATGTGTGTATGTTTAAGAGGCTGGTATGTGTCACTTAAATGGTCTCTAATGTCTAAACCCTCCAAATCATGCATCAAAGACTTGGTTTCCATGTGCCTAAAACATACCTTTCTCTGTCGTTCTTCCAGGTGTCTGTCCCTTGTGAAGTTATCTCAGATCCAGTGAGTATTACCCCAAGTTGCTTTTTACCAAATATCTCAAAACATTGCATCCATATTACATTTACAATAATTAATTTAGCAGAATTGACATTGAGGGATCTAGCTGAGACTTTATGAATCTTATGAGAACTGAGTATACACAAAATCTCAGTGTTACCAAATATTAAGTTGAGGGTGCCAATAATAAACATGTACCAAAACATTTGCAACTCCAACAATTTTCTGAGAGAAGTGTTGCATTTTCTGACAGAATTGCAAGGGTGCCAATATTTTTGGCCATGACTGCATACACACACACACACACACACACATATATATATGAATGAACTTCAAGCAAAAAACAATGTAATTTTATTAGATAATAGTGCTATTTTTGAAAAGTGCATGTCTGCTTCAGTCAAGCTTCTGTAATTTCTTTCTGCTGCAGTATCAAAGGAACATATTAAAACAATTTGAAGGGAAATAAGAGGTTAATTTTCAATTGACCATTATTTTTACAAAGGCATAATTGGAGTCCAACATAAAAGAGCCATTATTATCACAAAAGGAAGGTTAAAGGAATTACTAAGTGTGTTTGATGTATTGGAATTTAAAAGCAATGTCTGTAGAGTATGTAACTGCTTTTTATTCACATTTTTTTAAAACTCTTTTCCTTCCTAGTCCCCATTTCAAAACCAGATGAACATTCCTCCCGGGTAAGAGCAAATTTTATAAAGCTAAGTCTGAATGACAGAGAAAAGAGCAACATTTTTTTGAATTCAAGAAAAATCTCTCCCAAAAAGTAAGAGTATGTCATCACTCACATTCAGGTTTAAAAATCATCATTACTTTAGGGATGTACTGCTCCTTTAGTTTGCATATGTTTGTAATTGAGTGTGTTTGTTTTTTATTGTGTGTTTTACAGTAGAGACAAAATGGAGAGTGTTATGGAGAAGTTGATGGGCAGTCATTATGATTTTGACCTGACCTACATAACTGAGCGTATCATCTCTGTCCTCTACCTGTCTGATCTGGAAGAACAGCGTTACAGCGCTAACCTTAAGGAAGTGGCAGCCATGTTGAAATCTAAACATCAAGACAAGTTTTTGGTTAGTTGTATTTCTGTTTAAAATCATTGTTGAGTTTTAAAGGCATATGAATTAGTAAAATGTCTCTTTCACTTCTTCTCAGCTTATAAATCTGTCAGAGAAACGACATGACATCTGCAAGCTAAATCCAAAGGTATCTTCTTGATGTTTTATTAAAAACAGCTTTCTATGTATTATTCCATTAACTAGATTTGCATATACAGTTGAAGTCAAAAGTTTACATACACCTTGCAGAATCTGCTAAATGTTAATTATTTTACCAAAATAAGAGGGATCATACAAAATGCATGGATTTTTTTTATTTAGTACTGACCTGAATAAGATATTGCACATAAAAGACGCTTACATATAGTCCACAAGAGAAAATAATAGTTGAATTTATAAAAATGACCCTGTTCAAAAGTTTACATACGCTTGATTCTTAATACTGTGTTGTTACCTGAATGATTCACAGCTGTGTTTTTTGCTTAGTGATAGTTGTTCAGGAGTTTCTTGTTTGTTCTGAGCAGATAAACTGCCCATTGTTCCTTAGAAAAATCCTTCAGGTCCCACAAAATCTTTGATTATTCAGTATTTTTGTGTATTTGAATTCTTTCCAACAATGACTGTATAATTTTGAGATCCATCTTTTCACACTGAGGACACCTGAAGGACTCAAATGCAACTATTACAGAAGTTTCAAACGCTCACTGATGCTTCAGAAGGAAAAATGCATTAAGAGCCAGGGGTTTTTGAATTTTAAAATCAGGGAAAATGTAACAATTTAACATGTAAGAATCTTCTGTAGCTTCTGAAGGGCTGGACTAAATGAAAAAAAAAAAGATATTTAGGCAAAATAAGGAAAATGTACACATCTTCATTCTGTTCAAAAGTTTTCACCCCCCGGTTCTTAATGTATTATTTTTCCTTCTGAAGCATCAGTGAGTGTCTTAACCTTCTGTAATAGTTGCATATGAGTCCCTCAGCTGTCCTCAGTATGATAAGATGGATCTCAAAATCGTACAGTCATTGTTGGAAAGGGTTCAACTACACAAAAATACTGAAAAACCAAAGAATTTGTGGCACCTGAAAAATCTTTCTGAAAAACAGTGGGCAGTTTAACTGGACAAACAAGAGACTCATAAACAACTATCACTTTAAAAAAAAAAAAAACACACAGCTGTGGATCATTCAGGTAACAACACAATATTAAGAATCAAGCGTATGTAAATTTTAGAACATTTTCTCTTGTGCACTATATGCAAACGTCTTTTATGTGAAATATCTTATTCAGGTCAGTACTAAATAAAAAATAACATGCATTTTGTATGATCCCTCTTATTTTGGTAAAATAATTTTAACAGATAACAGATTTTGCAAGGTGTATGTAAACTTTTGACTTCAAATGTATCTTCATTCAAAATCATTCTATGGCTTACTTGTGTTGATGTATGCCTCTGTTTCTGTATTTCTGGGACCATTTCTCAGGTTGAGGAGTTTGGGTGGCCTGATCTACATGCCCCGTCCCTCGATAAAATATGCGCTGCGTGCAAAACAATGGAGAACTGGCTTAACTCTGACCCCCAGAACGTGGTTGTACTTCACTGCAAGGTTGAGATCAGAACTTATTTGATATTTAATTTTTAATTTATAAGAGCTAAAAGTCTCTAAATGTCATCAGTCTTATTAAAGGAATAGATCATCCAAAAATTAGATTCTGTCACCATTTACTTACTCCAAAGTCATTCCAAACTCAAATGACTGCCTTTTTAATGGAAAAGTTTAGTCTAATGTACTCTCTTTTTCATGAAGTTACAATTAATTGGTAGTGAAAGCACTATAAAAGTATCATAAAAGTAGTCCATACAACTCTTCAATCCTTCCCACTAGTGGGCTGTTAAACTCGGTGACCAGATAAGAGTCAGCGAGTTGAACTTAAGATATAAACTTGTAAATGATGACAGAAGTAAATGTTTTACAATTTTCGTGTCATAGAAAGCATGACCCAAAATTAACATTAGTTGTTGTACATATTTTTTTTCTCTATTTGTCTCCTTTTTTTACTACCTGTCACTTTCTCAGGGAAACAAAGGAAAAACAGGGGTGATTGTGGCAGCTTACATGCACTATAGCAAGATATCAGCTGGGTATTTACACACACAAACATTCACACATTAAAGAGTTATTTTTTGGTGTTTTATTCAGCAAGGACTCATTAAATTAATTAAAAGTGAAAGTAAAAGTGCTGTTCTTTTGAGCTTTTCCATAACATAAATAAATTACATTTTAAAATATGTAGCTTTGGTGAACATCGGAGTCTTCTTTCAAAATCATTGAAAACTCTTATGCTGTGCCTTTCGGAAGCATTTTACTATAATTACACTTGATTCTTTCTGTATGAATACGTGCAGGGCAGATCAGGCTCTCTCGACAGTTGCTATGAGGAAATTCTGTGAGGATAAAATCTCTTCCTCTCTCCAGCCATCTCAGAACAGGTATGACCAACCTTTATTTCTGTTTGTTCCAGAATAACTTGTTCTGGATAGGTCATGATGTTCTCTGTCATTTCAGGTATATATATTATTTCGCTGGTCTTCTCTCGGGTGCAATAAAGATGAACAGCTCCCCTCTGTTCCTGCATCAAATTCATATTCCAGCTTTGCTCAACTACCAGTCAGGAGGAGGTACACAGCATGTTCAATCATAACCAGGCCTTATTTTGTATTTTCTGAACTGATTTTGGGGAAAAGACTACAAAAATCTCTATGAATGTTTTACATTTTGAAAATGTGTTAAAGTGATAGCTGAAGCAAAAATATAATCTTATTTTACTCACCTTGATGACGCTCTAAACCTGTATGACTTTATTCCATCATACAGGTTTGAAATGACATGAGAGTGAGTAAATGATGACAGAATTTTCTTTTGTGGGTGACCTTCCCTTTCATTGTGAATACTCATATGTGACCCTGGACCACAAAACCAGTCATAAGGTGTCAATTTATAATAAATAAGCTTTCCATTGATGTATGTTTGTTAGGATAGGACAATATTTGGCCGAGATACAACTATTTGAAAATCTGGAATCTGAGGATGCAAAAAAATCTAAATACTGAGAAAATTGCCTAAAAGTTGTCCAAATTAAGTTCTTAGCAATGCATATTACTAATCCAAAATTACGTTTTGATAAATTTACAGTCAGAAATTTACAAAATATCTTCATGGAACATAAAAGAAAAGTTTTGGCATAAAAGAAAAATCAATAATTTTGACCCATACAATGTATTGTTGGCTATTGCTACAAATATACCTGTGCTACTTAAGACCTTTTGTGGTCCAAGGTAACAGATTTTCCATTGCATTTTGCAGGTTACTCTCCCTTTCTGAAGATCTATCAGTCGTTGCAGCTGGTCTATTCTTCAGGCAAATAGTAAGTGGGTCTGTTTTATCAGTCTCATTACGTTTGAGATGTTTTTCAGCACTGTGGCTTGGTGATCACTGCTTGCGGTCTGATATATTGACCTGTGGATCTCAACCCTGCAAAAATAAACATCTTGTTGGTTTAAGCTGCTCAAAGCTGGTTTAAGATGATCTTAAGTTCTGGCTAAAATTAAGTAGTTAGTCTCTCAGCCATGCCATGCTGGTTTAGCCGGTCAACAAGCTGGTCTCCCAGATTGTCCAATTGAAAAGTATCCAAGCACCTCTAAATCCAGCCAAAATACCTGCCTGAGCAGCTCTGGTTTACAGTGTGTCCAAATTACACTTCTCTTCATCTTTTTTATCATGTCATGTCCTTTCTTGACTGTACTATAAAAAATGAGATGTCATACTTTTCTGACTTTTTCTGTTTGTGTTATAGTGATATTCAGGGCCCTAACAGTAAAGTCCTGTGTGTGAATATTGAACCAGCTCTACTGCTGAAGGGAGATATTCTGGTAAGAACACTTATACATTTCACTAGAATACATTCTTGTTACATTAGATTCTATTACAACCTGCTCACTAGCCATTGCTTTGAATTGAGAAAATATTTTAAAATATATAGTTAAAAACTGTTTACTCAAAAATGAAAATTCTGTCATTAATTACTCACCCTCATGTTGTTCCAAACCTGTAAAAAAGTAGTTATTTTTGTTTTTCTTTGCACAAAAAAGTATTTTCGTAGCTTCATATAATTAAGGTTGAACCACTAATGTCACATGGACTATTTTATCGATGTCCTTACTACCTTTCTGGGTCTTGCTTCGTTGCGTTGCTGTCTATGCAGGGTCAGAAAGCTCTCAGATTTCATCAAAATATCTTAATTTGCGTTCAGAAGATAATCAAAGGTCTTATGGATTTGGAACAACATAAGTTTGATTAATTAATTACAGAATTTTCATTTTTAGGTGAACTAGCCCTTTAAAACCACATTTTCACCACAAAGGCACCACATTTTTCTCAGTAAAAATGTTCATCTTACTGTCTGTCTTTAGGTGAAGTGTTATCACCGTCTCTCAGATGATTGTAAGAGAGAATGTGTGTTCAGAATCCAGTTTCACACTTGTAGTGTTCATGGGTCTCAGCTTGCTTTTGACAAAGGAGAACTTGACCATGCTTGCACAGGTAAACACACTGACTGTCCCCTCCATTGCCACGGCTTTTCAAAAGCAGAGAAATAATGTGTGTTTTCAGTGTTATGATTATGATTTGTGTGTGTGTAGATGACCGTTTTCCAGCAGACGCCACAGTGGAGTTGCTGTTTTCTTCTGGCCCGCAAAGAAGAGGTACACATCTATCAAATGCACTTTTTCAGCTTCCTTCCCTTTGTTAGCTCTATCTGAATGCTATATGTGTTTTTTATGTCTGTTTTGAGGTGGAGAGGTACAAGGAAATGAGCCGGGAGTATCTGTGGATTATGCCACAACAGATCCAATTGTGCGCTGGGACTCGTATGAGAACTTTAACCTTCACCATGAGGATAGTGCTGAGGGTATGTGCACTCTAAATACTAAATACAACTTGTTCAAATGAATCTGTGAATTTTTCTTCTTTTTTAATTATAGACTTAATATTCATGTGACTAAGGGTGTGTTCATACTTGTCATGTACCCTGGTGCGATTGCTCTGTTAGTGCGGTTCTGGTGCGCACCAAACAAGCGGACCAAGACTGCTAAAAAGATGAGCCTCGGTCCGCTTCCAAACGAACTCTGGTGTGGTTCGAATGAAATATGAATGCAGCATGGACCAAATACTTCTAAACAAACCTAAAGCAGGAAGTAATGACAAGATGCAATGCTATGCAGCATGATTTCACGAAGGGAACGAGGTGTATCCAAAACAAAATGAGGAAGGGCAAACATGTAGAAACAAGGAGGTAAAATGCCTTTTATGAGCTCTTTTTGAGTTCACAGGTGGTGAAAATAAAATCATATACACGCAACAATGAGCGTGCTTAGTCCAGCAGACGGCATTAGGTTTATTCAACTTAAAACAAATTTGAACGCACCTTCTCTTTTTGTTTGGAGTGTGAACATATCACTATGCCTTTAGGTTTGTATCTTTAGGTTTGCTGTCAAAAATGTCAGTGTGAACACTAAGTGGACCAGGACTAAATGTATCATTTTCCTTTTTGGTCCGGACCAAATGAACCAAACGAACCAAGTGTGAACACACCCTAAATGTGACTTTGGACCACAAAACCTGTCATAAGGGTCGATTTTATTTATTTATTTTTTTATTTTGAGATATTTATATCATCTGAAAGATGAATAAGTAAGAATAAGTAAGTTATGTGTATATGTTCGTTAGGATAGGACAATATTTTTACTGAGATAACTGAGATACAGCTATTTGAAAATCTGGAATCTGAAGGTGCAAAAAAATTGAGAAAATCACCTTTAAAGTGGTCCAAATAAAGTTCCTAGCAATGCATATTACTAATCAGAAATTAAGTTTTGATATATTTATGGTAGGAAATTTACAAAATATCTTCATGGAACATGATCTTTAATTAATATCCTAATGATTTTTGGCCTTAAAAAAAAAAAAAAAAAAAATCTATAATTTCGACCCATATTGCTACAAATATACTCATGCTACTTACGACTAGTTTTGTGGTCCAGGGTCACAAATAATATGGTTTTGTCTATGTGTTTCCCTGTGATCTGTAGATATCTGCCACACACGTGGTCCTCTGGATGGCAGTCTGTATGCTCAAGTGAAGAAGCGTCGAGCACCAGGCTCCAGTCCCACCGGATGCTCGACTTCTGTCAAAACCTCTACACATTCACCCAGTCATTCCTCCTCTACTCCTCCCATTCATCTCTCCATCCAGCCTCTCTCGCTCAGCAAAGACGCAAGCCGCTCCTCAGCACCACCCGAATCCCTCTCTCCACCTCTGAGAGAAAAAAGAGAGAAGGACGAAGACAGGGAAAAACACAGAGAAACCGCAATTCTTGACGATGGCGAGTGCTCTCCTATTAGACCTGATAGGTCCGTTCAGTCTTGTTACGGTCGCCCATATTCCCACACTCATTCATTCTGTGACCCCGACCTGACCAACCAACATGCACTTGCACAAACGCTCCATCCCAAACACCACACACTTCCCTGCAGCCGCACCGCCCCACTGCCAGTCCGAGACTTGTGTGTATCCCAGCCGGATCTTTTATGGGAGAGAGGGCGATGCCTGCACCATCCCTGCCCAGAAACCGTCAGGCACATGTACTCATATCCCACTCAAGAAACCCACCTTCATTCACCACTTTCCCACTCACAGTCTTCCCGTTCCCACACACTTCCTGCACAGACACATGCTATGTTCTACTCTGGGGAGGCGTGTCCTGTGTTCCATTGCCCTGCCCTCCCTCAGGGCCACGCCCACATCCCTCCTTCTCTGACTCCTAATCAGTCCCTACTCTCCAGTCCGTATCGAGAATTGCGTTACAGCACCACTCCGCCAACATCGTGCTCCTGCAGGGACTGTTCTCGCTTACGAGAGGACGTTGCTCTTCATTCTTTACGAGGCAGAGAATTAGAAGCTCTCCCTTGGTCTAGAGAAGCGGAGTTTGGGATTAGAAGGGAGGGGCCTATGCACTGGAGAGATGGAAGGGCGGAGTCTCATTGGGAGGGAGTTCAAGAGGGCGAATACTGGCGGCGCAAACTAGCAATGTCACCAGTAATGCTATCATACGGACGATGCCACGCTATCCCAAAACAAGATCAAACTGTATACATTACAGACACCCAACCTGACCATATTACCCCACTCAGTCCATATCCCAGCCCCCAAAGCAGTGGCTACCATAGCCCTCATCCACCCTGTCCTTGCTCTCCACAACCGTTCAGAGAGAGTCCTGGATACGCCTCCATCAGTCATTCCCCAAACTCCTCCCCCATTGCTATCACTCCATCTCCAAAACGAGCCAATCACAACAATGCTTCAGCTGCAGAGAGTCAGCATGGCGTGAAAGGTAATCACAATGACACAGCAGACTATAAATCATAACTAAACTAAACGATGTAAACAATGACAGAATTTTCCTTTTTGGGTGAACTGTCCCTTTAACTTTCAGCTTTCTTGTCCTTCCCTAATTTAATCTATTGTTCATTCTATTTTGTGTGTTTTGTAGATGGGTGTATTAAAGTTTTAGAAGCTGATAAAAGTCACATTGAGGCCTTTTCTCCTCATCGGTAATTGTTTCTTCATGTACATTGATCTCTCAGCCACCGTTTTTGATAATTATACACTGAATTTATTGTACTATCAACCTAACGTCCTCTGTGTATTTTAACAGCAGATCAATGGAGGTGGGAGAACCAATGAAAAGCAAAGCTCTAGAAAGTAACACTTTCCCTGGGTCTCTGATTGCCACTGTCTCGGCTGTCAGTGGAGCAGAGGATAATATGAAGAAAACACCCATCACAGATTCTACATCTCACACCACTCTCATAAGTAACCCACCATCATCCAAGACTGTGGAGTCAGTGCAGGTACAAACACACAAGTCCTGCGTCCCAGAATTAGAGCAGGATAAAGTGGAGCGCCCCGGCTCATGCTACACCTCAGCTTCAACCTCAACAAGTCCTCAACCTCCTCTTTGCTCTTCAGAGAGAAGCTCTGCTTCTGAATTCCCTTCATTTAGCATAAATGCTGAAAGGCAAAGCCTGACAACCTTGACCGACTGCAATGAGGAAAGCAGCAACAGCGACCTGACAACATCGTCCCCTGACCCTGACGGCTACATCACACCATCATTTCCTATAGCATCGTACAGCTACCCTCTTCTGACGGTGCCTCATGTGCCATACACAGGCTATACTGAGATCACCATCCCGGCCTCCTTACCCCAGCCTCCTCTTCCTGAAAAACAACGTGCCTCCCCGCTTCAGAATGCATCTGATTGCACCAGCACTTCCTCAATAAGATCAACTGGAAAACCTACTTCCTCTGCCCAGTTCCATGTGTCCTTCTCTACTACTGCCAATGAATTGCCTCTGGCATCTAAATGCAAAGTAACCCCCTCTAGTGGCATGGAGGAGCCAGAGAACCGCCTCAGCTCCAAATTTGTCCAAGACAGCTCCAAGTACTGGTACAAACCTGGCATTTCAAGAGACCAGGGTGAGAACATCTGCATTTTTAGTGGTGCTTTCATCAGTATTACTTACATTATTTACATTTATGCATTTGCATTTATGCATTGCTAGCCCTATGCACTACAGTTTTAATTCAATTCAATTCAAATTTATTTGTATAGCGCCTTTCGCGATACATATCGTTGCAAAGCAACTTTACAGCAAATTAGAGTTTTTACAATATATTTAGTAGTAGCTTACTAGTGGTGACTATGTCAAGTTGATGTACATATGGCAGAGATGTATGGTAAAGATCAACTAATGATGTAATCAAACAGACAAAGAACATCGATCATCAGACTAATGATTTTTCTCTGGTGGATGATAAACCAAGAAAAAAAAACCCTCTTTTTTTGCAGTGCCCTAGCAAGCTCATAGCAACACAATGAAATTAAACAACTCAATACCTTACAGTCATCATGTCAGTGCTCTTAAAGATCAATATTTAGGAGGTGATCTACATTACAGAAATATTCCTGCCACTCTGCTAACAGAAGTATCTCTTTCCCCATTTAGCCATCGCAGTATTAAAAGATAAGGAGCCCGGCTGCTTCCTCATTAGGGATAGTAATTCATTCCAAGGCGCATATGGATTGGCCCTGAAAGTCAGCACACCTCCAGCCCACGCTAGTAACCATGGAGAGACAAGCAACCCACAGGAGCAGCTAGTTAGGCACTTCCTGATTGAGAGCGGTCCTAAAGGAGTAAAGATCAAAGGCTGTCAAAATGAAACATATTTTGGTGAGACAAAAAAAAGATTATGTCTGGTTTATGAATGATTTTCTAAAGCTCTGTGTTGAAAACAGCACCCCCTATTGATTGAATTCTGATTATTCTTTTCATCCAGGCTCCCTGTCTGCTCTGGTGTATCAGCACTCCATTACTCCTGTGTCTCTTCCTTGTGTTCTACGAATCCCAGATAGAGGTCATACAAACACATAAACATACAACAATGAATATTTATCCCATAATAAGTGTGTAATAACTGCCAGATGTGTGTGTGTTTGTGTTTCAGATCTTGTAGGAGAATTGCAAGAGTTGCAGAGTGGAAGTAATACCAGCACTGCTGCAGACCTATTAAAACAGGGGGCAGGTGAGTATTTATTTTATTTTATTTTATATATTTTTATATTATATATTTTTTAACATATTATATATTTTTATATATTTTATTTTATTTATTTTATATATTTTTATAGATGGATGGTGGTGAAAGACAATAGTATTAAATGCATTAAGAAGGATATTAAGTTATATACACTACCGTTTAGAAGTTTGAGGCTGGTAGAATGTTTTAATGCTTGTGAAATATTGTTACAATTTAAAATAACTAATTTTTTAAAATTAGTTGTGCTGCTTAATATTTTTGTGGATACTGTGATATTTCTTCAGGATTCATTGATGAATAGAAGGTTCCGAAGAACAGCATTTGTTTAAAATGTTGTAAAAATATGTCAACGTCTTTACAGTCGCTTTTGAACAATTTAATGCATTTTTTATGAAAAAAATGTAAAAAGTTTAAAAATACACAACCAGTCAAAAGTTTTTGAACAGCAAGATTTTTCATGTTTTTTTAAATAAGTCTCTTCTGCTCACCAAGCCTGCATTTATTTGATCTGAAGTACAGCAAAAACAGTACAATTTTGAAATTGTTTTACTATTTAAAATAGCTGTTTTCTATTTGAATATATTTTAAAAAGTAATTTATTCCTTTGATTAAAGATACATTTTTAGCATCATTACTCCAGTCTTCAGTGTCACATGATCCTTCAGAAATCATTCTAGTATGCTGATTTGCTGTTTAAAAACACTTTCATTATCATTATTTTCAATTTAAAGCAGCTGAATAGAAAGATCCAAAGATCAGCATTTATATGAAATAAAAAGCTTTTGTAACATTATACACTATACCATTCAAAAGCTTGGAGTCAGTTTGTTTGTTTTTTTTTTTTTTTTTTTTTTTTTTTTTGTTTTTTGGAAAAGAAATAATAGAAATTAATACTTTTATTTAGCAAGGATGCTTTAACTTGGTCAAAAGTGATGATAAAGACATTTATAATGTCACAACAGATTTCTATTTCAGATAAATGCTGTTCTTCTGAACTTTCTATTCATCAAAGAAACCCAAAACAATTCTACTCAGCTTATTCACAACATAATAATAATAAATGTTTTTGAGCAGTAAATCAGAATATTAGAATGATTTCTAAAGGATCATGTGACTGGAGTAATGATGCTGAAAATTCAGCTTTGAAAATATATTCAAACAGAATTCAGTTATTTTAAATAGTAAAAACATTTCAAAATTGTACTGTTTTTGATATACTTTGGATCAAATAAATCCAGGCTTGGTGAGCAGAAGAGACTTCTTTAAAAAACATCACAAATCTTACTGTTCAAAAACTTTTGACTGGTAGTGTAAGTCTCATAGTGTGTTAATGAAGAATATTGAGCATAAAAGTAACAAATATCCTCTTTCTCCTTCTAATATTCTTTGCTATTCTCTCTCCTTCTCTCATTGTCAGCTTGTAATGTTCTCTACCTAAACTCAGTGGAAACGGAATCTTTGACAGGCCCGCAAGCCGTCTCCAAAGCAACCAAGTGCACTTTGACCCAGGAGCCTCGTTCTTCGCCAACAGTCGTCCACTTCAAAGTGTCCACACAGGGCATCACCCTCACTGATAACCAGCGCAGGTACAAACACACATGTCCAGTAACACTTATGTTTTTCTCACCAAGCAAAACAGTTTACATTGTAACACAGCATTATTAATATCACTCCCCAAGCATATTTCTACCTCCATCTTTCAAATGTGAGATTAAAGGCGAAATCCATTTTCAAAAAAAGGATTCACATATAATGTACTCACCCCCTTGTCATCCAAGGTGCTTAAAAATCAAAATCGAAATTCATATTCAAAGTTCAAAATTGGGGCACCATATCACTCCATTATATGAAGAAAAATGCTGAAATGTTTTCCTCAAAAAACATAATTTCTTTACGACTGAAGAAAGAAAGACATGAACATCTTGGATGACAAGGGGGTGAGTACATTATATGTGAATCTTTGTTTTGGAAGTGGACTTCTCCTTTAAAGTTACTGCTTTTAGACTTTGAAGTAAACTGCAAGCACGTACGGCTCATATCCAAGAAATTAATCGGAAACACTGGAAAGCAAAAACAGACCTCACTCTTTGTCTCTTTCTCTTTTTCTTTATATAGACTGTTTTTCAGGCGACATTACCCTATTCATAGTGTAACTTTCAGCAGTGTGGATCCACTGGATCAAAGGTAAAATTTAAAAAAAAATACAACATACTACATCTCTAATGTACTTTGCTTCATTGTATGGCCAAGCCAACATGTCTAGAGGAGAAGGTTTGCCTCTCATACTGATCTAATGCTGTCAACCTGCTATTATTTTTTGCGCAAGGGCTCTCCTGCCCTTTTTTATGCTTCTCTCTTACTTGCTTTGCTTGTACATGTTGCTTAGCCTCTGTGTGTGTGTGTGTGTGTGTGTGTGTGCGCCAGGTGGACTGATGCTGATAACACTTCCTGCAAGTAAGTGCTTATACTTATACAGCTCTATATTCTCTGTCAGTGTAGCATTTCTAGTGCTTTTAGGAGGCTTATTCCCAAATGTGTAAATGTAGGAGTGAGACAAGTGTTTTTCTTTCTATGCCGCTCAGATTAAGCAAGTGACATGAAACAAATCTGCCATGGTCTCTGATACATACTTGTTTTCTATAGGATGTTTGGATTTGTTGCACGGCGCAGTGGTGGTTTGGGAAACGTGTGTCACCTGTTTGCAGAGCTGGACCCAGAGCAGCCAGCCACAGCCATTGTGAACTTCATCAATAAAGTCATGCTGGGACCTCAACAGCTGCGAAAATGAACACAGTATAGGAGAGATGGGGAAAAACAAAACAGAGTGAACAAAGGACAAGATGTATCACAGTGGATATTGTCAGTGTTACGTTTATATACAGAATGTGAGACGTTTTTCTCATTGGGATACACAAAACTGACTTTTACGACTCCCTTTTTTCTGTCATGTGTAAATCAGTGAGATCCAATCATGTGCATTATGAAGTGATTTCAAATTATATGCCTTTTATTAAAAATGAAATGGTAAAGTCTAATGGATAAATAAATGAGAGAGAAAGTTTTTGACGCTCAAACCTATTTTTGGTTGAGAAAATGAGCCTTTTAATTCGACCACTCAGGATGCCAAAGATGTATGACTCTTATGTTGTTCAGTTGTTATTTTCATTGATTTTGTGCGTGTGTGTTTTTTTGTTTTTTAGTTAAATGGTCAAAATGTTTTGGTTGTTCGTTTTCTATTCAAAATGGCCTTTACAAGACACAAAGTCATATTTTTAGCAACCGATGCATTTTTAAATTAAATTTTTGGTATTTAAATAAAATATGAATAAAAATATGAAAAACAGAAATGCCTAGAGACTCCTTTTTATTAAAGAAATTTCCAATTTCCAGTTATTTAATAAAGGTTTGCAGTAATAACGTGCTCAGAGTTTTCTCTTGAGGCGTCGGGTTTAAGAAACTATAATTGTGATACACTGATCTGTAACATCATGTACCAAAACACTGTGATTACTTTAATTCTATAGATTTAGATTCTAAATGTGTTAATCATGTCATGTCTCACTCTCTTTCTGGTAAGTGCTGACAAGAAAAGCACTGCTAGTCTTTGCTTGTTGCCAGTTAAGCATAGTTTGCTTAGGTGCGGCGTACAATCCTAAACTTGACATCTTACGTTAAGCCATTTAATTATGTTAAATACAATTTATCACCTAGTTACCCGCCAATTATAATCAAAATAGAACTTACGTGTTCTGCACAGTGTAGATTTTATTAGGGGTTCAAGTGCCTAGCGCTGAAACCCCATTGTAATTGTTAGAATGGTTGATCAGTGATCTCCATGTAAAACTGATCGTACAGACCAAACCGTAAATTGTAGAGACTTGAAACTTGGAGGGATGGTAGTACTCACACCGCCTACAATGTGACCCAGTCTCGCCCCAGACGGCCTGACGGGGGCGCTACAGCGATCCAAAGTACGAAATTGTTCGTAACTCCTAAACCGTCAGTCGCAGGCTCAAGTGACTTATGTCGTTGGAATCTTAGCCTAGCGAAATAATTTTGTATTTTTGAAAAACCTACTTTTGCGAACTAGTCCTAGGTTTTGGCCCGATCGGAACCAAACCAGTGCAGAAAGATTCTCTGGGGAGTGAATATTAGTAATTATCAGAAAAAGTTGAACTTTCGACTCATTGTTGCAAAGTGGCGCAAAAACGTTCCAAAGGGGCCACTTTTAGTAAAATGCCTATATTAATGGTGCCTTCACGCCATGTCGTAATTAGTGTAAATTCGAGATGACAACACATGACATTTTACTCATAGCTTTCCATGTTGTCGGACTCAGAGGTAGCGCCTAAATTGCGCCAAAATGAACCTGGTGGCGGTCACGTGGTACATCTGTTACTGGACCAAGTCCTACCTCTCAGAACTTTCCGAGTTCACAAGTTACAACTAGATCAGGAGCACGTGAAGGCTTTGGCATTGATAGTGTTGCCATAGAAACACATAATTCCGATAGAGTAGAATGTCACGTGTTCGTTTTGGCGCGACTTAGGCGCTACCTCCGAGTCTGACAAGGAAAGCTTCCCATTTTTTTCAATAAAAAAAAGTTGAAATTTACCTTTTGGGTAACAGGGTCGTTTGGAAAAGGGGCCTGTACGAATTTACCCAAAATCCTATAAAGCCTAAAGGAAAACTCAAAACTTCATAAAACCCGCTGAGCACATGGGACAGGTGATTCTAAACAAGCATGAAAAGTTTTATGGGGATCAGACCAATAGCAGTCATAACTGTTAAAAACAAAATAAAACCATAAAATTTCTATGGTAAATTACCTGGATTTGCCAAAAATGCTTTTTTAAGTGGTTACACTTATACTATTATATTATACTATTTTGCTAAACAATGTCTTTTTTCATTATGTGCTTAAATGCCTTAAAGCGCTTGAACCCCGGTAATAGCTGCTTGCAGCTATATATGTAACCCTGGACCACAAAACCAGTCTTAAGTCGCTGGGGTATATTTGTAGCAATAGCCAAAAATACATTGTATGGGTCAAAATGATTGATTTTTGTTTTATGCCAAAAATCATTAGGATATTAAGTAAAGATCATGTTCCATAAAGATATTTTGTAAATTTCCTAAATACATCAAAACTTATTTTTTAATTAGTAATATGCAATGTTATGTACTTTATTTGGACAACTTTAAAGGTGATTTTCTCAATATTTAAATTTTTTTGTACCCTCAGATTCCAGATTTTCAAATAGTTGTATCATAGCCAAATATCGTTCATATCATACATCAATGGAAAGCTTATTCATTCAGCTTTCAGATGATGTATAAATCTCAATTTGGAAAAATTGACCTTTATGACTGGTTTTGTGGTCCAGGGTCACATATATATATTTATATTTTATAGTGCAATTACTGTGATATATGCGTTCAAGATATTAGCAGATGAAGATGAGTCACAGCAGTTGGGCAATTTGCTTACATCTACAGTCTACTATTAGAGTTTTAAAAAAAAACATTTTTTTTACAATCACTGCAAAAGAAATGAACTAAAACAAATGACTTCTTATTTATACATATTGTGATTTTCATGTTTACAAACAAAAAATGGCTATTACATCAAGACATCAACTATTGTGGATGGGCTATTTTTATTTTGCTGACATGAGTTTGTTTTACTCGCACAAATTTTGATGACTTTACCATAACCAGCTATCAAATATCAAAATCAATTCACTCTTTCTCATCAATACATGAAATTTGAGCACACTCACTTCTTGAAGACACTCATTGTTTGTTTTGTAAACAGACTACACAGGCTGAATTAACAGCATTTCATGTAGGTACATCGTTGATGCTCTCTCCTAATTCAACATGACATCGCATTTGTTTTTAATCTTCGACTAGGGTGGCTTTTTCTGCGTCTTCAAAAGGACGAGGTCCCACCGAGATTTGAACTCGGATCGCTGGATTCAAAGTCCAGAGTGCTAACCATTACACCATGGGACCGCGCTGCCGGGAGGAGCGACATAACCATAATTATTCACTGAACATGTGGGTTGTTGTTTAATGTTGTGTGCGTCTTTGCATCGTGTGTATTATTTTTAAACTAAAATGCGCGTATATGTGCGTTTAGTGTGAATGTGCGATGCTTCCTTTCGAGTATCTATAATGCTAAGCTAGCTTAGTTAGCTATTAGTTATCTTATAGTAAAGGACAGGTTCTAGCAAACCAACAGTGTTTTTTAGGAACTTTTGTATAAATTATAACCTGCTTATTAAATGTTTGTCGAATTGTAAAGGCATTTTCATTTATTTAATTTATTTACACCATCGCTAATGTGTCTTTTCCTATCATGTTTTGTTATGTTAAAACCGTTTATTACACACAGTCATGACCGGGACCTGTTTAAGTAAAGCCCATCTCGTGCTGTCAGAGCCTCGGACTGAAAGCAAAGGGTTTTAATCGTATTATTTACTTATTTATACCTTTAAAACGGTATGCTCCTTTTATTAGCCTCAAATCCTTACAAAAGATGACTCGTGCACGAACAATCAAGGGTGTTTACTGATTAAATGTATTCATTTAATAGTGACAAAAACATCTGCAACAAATATAGCAGATTTTTTAAGCATTTACAAGAGTAAAAGAATTGTCGGTGTGTAAAACGTATTTATTTTGGTCATTTTTTTTTCCAGGTAATCCTATTTTTTTTCCTCAAGGAAATTAAATGCTTTTTCGTTCCGAGTACGAATGTGGCACGAAACATGAGTGTTTTCTCCAATTTCCTTTTTTGCTAATCTTAAAAAAAAAAAAATAAAAAAAAAAAAATAGATATTTCCATTACTAAATAAAGGTTAGACCAAAAATCTAGCCAATTTAATCTAATTTTACACAACTCATGCTAATGAATCCCACAAACAACCTTATACTGCACAATAGCAAAGCATACTGTATTAATACTGTAGCAATACTATTTCTGTTTGCCAGTGTGTGTATTGCTGATAATGTTTTACTGTATACAGCTTTAAAAAAATGATTTTAAGTTATGTTTTTATCTGATTTCCATACAGAATCCTGATTGGCTGGCTGCCCTTGACCTTTGACCTACAATGAAGTAACATTCTCTTCGCGCACATTCCACAGTGATCTTTGTAGTCTCTGAGAGGTTATGACCTGTTATATCACTCTAACCGTCAGAACATTGTGTACATAGGAAATGGAAAGAGGAGAACAAAGATATGATCTTAGTTAAATGCAGACGAGTATCGTGAGTGGGATTTTTTATAGGTGAACACCACGACAGAATTCTCTGAAGGTCACAAGACCAGATTAAACATCGAGTATTATTGTATTAACAGTGCAATGACACTGCACCGATTCTATGATCCTCTGTATCTTTTATTTCTCTTCGCGGTGCTGTTTTAAATGGATGTACAAAGCATGCTTAGTACCCTAAACGTGCCCCTCTGTATTTCCAGACAATAGCCCATATGTTCCCGTGAGAGGACGACGGAAACAGCCAATGTATAACCGTAAGAGGCCCCTCTCTCTGCATCTTTTTCTTCCGCTT
The DNA here is from genome assembly GCF_022985175.1 of Labeo rohita. Lineage (NCBI taxonomy): Eukaryota > Metazoa > Chordata > Actinopteri > Cypriniformes > Cyprinidae > Labeo > Labeo rohita. The sequence goes on along the minus strand of NC_066874.1, from coordinate 24,394,194 downwards.
ATGCCTCTACGATCTTCCTCTCACTACGTCACTCCATCGCATTTCTCTTCCTTTATCTCAACATTCACCATCAATCATTACAGCTCAGATCCTATACACACACACAACCACGACACAGAACCGTTCTTCTCCCACTCTGTGCCACAGGGCTGAATTCTGCCATGTGATCGTACTAACACAATCAAACTTGTATGTTATTTTTCTCTTACGCATACTCAGACACACACACATGCACACACAAAGTCGTGCTTTGCTTTCAAGGTCTGAAACAGTAGCCTCTGCTATACTACTCAGGCAGACACACCCAAGTAAAACATGAACTCATCTCCTTACAAACCCAAATATTATATTTTTAAAAAAGTCTGGCCGTCACAGACGGCTGAACATTTCCATGACTTACTGCGGTAACTGAAATCGCCTACTGCTATTAGGTTAAGTAGGTTATTGGCTGGGCCATAAATTGTTTTGTGTTGTATTTATGCTTTTCTTAAAGGGGTCATGACATGAGAAATCAAATTTGCCTTGATCTTTTGGCATATAAGAGATTTTTGTAGCATTTAAAAATCCTGCAAATTTCATAGCTTAAAATGTCCTCCTCATTATAAAGGATTTAATCAAGCTTCAAAAACGGCTTGATTGGATCTGAGGTGCAGGATGACATCACAGCAGCACAAAGGCATCGACGAATACTCATCTTCTCACCATAGAGGCCCCGCCCACTGGCCCTTTAACACTGTTAACAACTCGGTTGTTTGTCATGTCTGCGGGTTAAAGCGACCCAAATAACATGATATTTAGCCCCTGGAATGTAAATTTTACTGGGGAGCCCCCCTCAAAACGCGATTGGGCTTGTTTTGTGTAGAAATTGGGTGGGTTTTGTTGTGAAAACCTGGCAACCCTGGTGTGGTAAATGACAACAATGCAGGAAACATGGAGGTGGTATGGCAAATGTAAACACATAAATCGGATATGGGTCACAATTGACCCTTCGCAAAAATCCACCCTCCTTAGTTACTGTTTCTATGTCCGACAAACAATAACGTTTTCACACTACACATCTCGTTTTCACACAGTGAAAAATACATCGCGGAGCAAAGAGAAAACTGACAACAAGCCGGCAGACAAGGCAGAGCAGGTTACTTCTGGTATGAAACAAGGTCTCAGCTTTAAAATGTAATTTTTTAGGAAATTTTAACAAATATCATTTTGTGTTTTTTAATGTGTTGTGATATATCACCTTAGATCAGTCGACATGTAAACCAATTGCCTTTTTTTCTTTAATTAAAGCACAAAAAAGCATGAATGAACATCAGAACATATTTTATTTCAACCACGGAAAGACTTCATTACACACAATTTTTCAAGGTTAAGTCCACCGAAGTTAATCTACTCTCCTGTCTGATTTGTTTGTCGGACAGAATGGTGGATTCGGCGTTACGATTGGTCAGATCGCCTGTCAATCAAGCTGTTTGCGAAGGGTCAATTGAAAGAACATGTAAATGGTCAAAAAATCAGATGTAGACAAGAAATCAGAATTGGGCTTCAGGGACTGCAGTGTAAACGAGGTCAAAGATACATTTTTTGAAAGATGAAGCGGTACTAAATCTGACTGCAGCTGCATCACAAACGGTAAGTAAATGCTTTCATTATGCTTTGTCTGAAAATGACCTTTTTTTAAAATCATGTTTTCAAAACACTTTTTCCTATGCAATGACATCAGCCAATCATAACAGTGGCCGATTACTGAGAAGCCTTAAAGGACCCGCCCCTTAAAACAGGTCGTTTTAGACAAAGGGTCAGAACGAAGGTTAAAAATAATCATTTTTCCACATATCTGTTTTTTTGTGCAAAAATACTTCCATTATAAGTAAATGTCACTGAACATATTAAAATAATTTTAAAAAATCCATGACCCGTTTAAGTAGGTCGGTTTAGGTTGGTTGGGCCATAAGTTGTTGTGGGTGGTATTTGTTTTCTTAAAAGAACAGCAAAATGCAAAACTAAAACTGGTTCATATTCTCAAAAACATGTTAGAGAATAACAGCCTTGGCATTTTCTGTTTCACATGCAATGAAAAATTAATGGTGCATGAGGCTGTCATTCCAAAGAAACAAATAAAGCCATTCAAGTTTGCAACAAAAGGATGAGTAGATGAAGTATTCCTTCAATGCGGAACGAAGTGCCTGCCACTCATTTCTCCTCATTTAAACACGTATGTGATGCTCGACCTCATGCGGACAAACTGTTTACCTCGTTGAAGCCTCTGACGTCACGACACACCCCTCGCGCGCGTGAGTGTGTGTGAATGTGTGTGCGCGCGCGCAGCGAGCTCGCCTGTGAATGCAGTGGGGTTCGTGCGTGCGTGTGAGTGAGTGTGTTTTGCTTGTGGAATGTGGGAGTTGTCCCCACGCGCTTTACGAACAACCGACCTGTCCAAACAGTGCACGCGTGGCAGAGGATGTCACACCAACCAAAACAGCGGAGGCACGCTCACAGCACAGTCTTTGATCCGTTATTGGAGGAAAATCCGCCGTACAGGGTAGAGTCGGGGCGGGGCGTAATTACACGGAGTCCCATCTATTTAGGGTCAAGTACAACATTTTTACAGTCCTAACCAGCGTGGGTTCAAAGTTTGTTTTGTGCCCGGAAACTGCGAATCACCCACGGGGCGCGGAGGAAGTGCTTTCAGAATCGAGCGATATTTTTGGCCGTGTTATTTTGCCTTTAGTTAATCCACGGACTCGCGATAAAATCTGCACGGGATGGATTGCAAAGCTGCTACAGCCAGCGTAATTCGTTAGCATCTCGTCGACTAGCTCCTCCAGAGGCTCGACCGCCGCGAGTACGGGGCTGCGGCGCGGCTGGACGGACGCGGAGCGAGGCGACCCCTCTGCGGGCTGAGCTGCCGAGGCGGTGGGCGTGTTTTCTCGGCGTGCTAGCATGTGAGCTGGCGCCAAGTTCTCGGCGTGAAAAAAACAAGATTTACAAGTTACGGGCTGGAGTGAAGCAGCAAAAGTCACATCTCGCTTGATCGGAAAAGTTGCACGCAGGTACGAAGCAAGCAGTTTACTCTAACACACACGATTACCAAAGTGAACCTTGCGCGAACACTAATGCAATTCAAAACAAAAGCTGCTAGTCTGCTAATGTTAGGTAACCTACTCAAGTGACTGTTTTTTTTTAAACCTTGCACATGAGATCCAGAGAGGGAGAGAGAGTTGCTGTGTTAACGTTAGTTGCTTAGCTAAACACGTTTGTCACTTTAATACCCGTTTATTTATTCGTTGCGTGTCTTTGATGCATCTGTCTCGTTGCACTGATTGAATTCAATTTAAACACCGACCTTGGCAAGTTACCCAACGTGGAAAACTTTGCATGCCTCCGAGTACAGCTAGTTCTGAAGGATGACTTAAAAGTAGTTAATTCGTGCTAAAAAGGCATTAATTACACCCAAAGCAATGTAAAAGCATGTAACAGGAATGAGTTTGATAGTATAGCTGCGTATCGGCTCATCTGTTGCAGTAATTTCTAACTGCGACATCATCCAGCCACAGCGACAACATCGCTTCTATAGTTTTAAAGTTACTGGTTTAGGTATTGAGCTGACTAACTGTAATGTCTGAGATGTACTAAACTAATTCATAACGAAACGTGCGTAGCGATTCATGTTTTTTTTATGTATGTGTGTGTGTTTGCGGTATCACTTTATAATAGGTTTATTTGGTAATATTACCAAACACTGCTATATTCTATAATGTTTAATAGATGATTAGTTAATATACACTACAATAGTTTCAAAATAATTAAACTTTCATTCATATGTTTTAACACATGTGCATGTTTAAATATACGTAAAGACACTATCTATTATGCATTTGCTTATTTCTCTGTAATGTTTAATTGTAATTTAAAGTTGTGGTTTAATTTAAACAATTTTAAAATGTGTTTTCTTGTGCTTGTTAATCTTCTGCAGTCATGTAATAAATATTATCGTCCTTTTTACACTATGCTCGGAACAAAATGTCCAAATGAACTATTTTACCCTGATGGAATCCTGTATGTTTTATAAAACCTGATGATGAAAGTAAAACATTATAAATGGTTTATTAAAAACCTAATACACTGAAACCTTATCAGTATTGTTGAACATAATGCCCTTGTGGGTCATATAGGAGAAAGAGCGTGTGACTCTGACATGAAAGCACATTGTGCTGTTGGTATGTTGAGAATCTGTTGTAGTTTGCATAGTTTGTTTAACATGTCCGCTGAACTGGGCCAGGACTTTTTCCACCGTTCCTAATGGACAACTAGTTCGGGCATGTCAGACAAGCATGGTCAAAAGTGAACGGCTGGTCATATTAATTCTCATACTTTCTAGTTGTTTAGGTTGATGTCAGGAGGTAGACCTTTAAAATCAATGTAATGGTTACCCTTGTCCCATGTTGGATTGGCTAATAGGTTTGCAGTGTGTGTCAGGTAATGTGTTTGTGTAGCTGTAATGCAACTGGTAGAAGTGGTTGTTTTGGAAACGATGCTCTGTTGTGCAAATTCAGGGTTGTGGTTTTCTAATTTGAGTGGAAATAGTATAAGATAGCCAACCATGTAACAAGATTAGACGTGATACCCTGGAAAGATTTCAAAACCCCTCTTTCCCTTTTGTGTCTTTCCTATGTACACTACTGTTTGAAAGTTTGGGATCAGTCCCTTATTTAAAAAACAAAACAAAAGAACAAATACTTTTAACAAGCGAGAATGCATTAAATTAATCAAAAGAGACGGTAAAGATGTATGTTCTTTTGAACTCTTTCTTTCTATTCGTCAAATAATCCTGAAAAAGGTTGTTGTTTCCACAAAAAGATTAAGCTGCTTGACTGTTTTAAACATTGATAATATGGTTCTCCAATCATGTGACACTGAAGATTGAAGTTAAAATGTTGCTAAAAATGTCAGCTTTGCCACCACATGAATAAATTATATTTTAAAATACATGAAAATAGAAAACGGTTCTTTTAAATAGTTTTATTATTTCACATTATTACAGTTTTTCTCTGTGTTCTGATCAAATAAACGCAGCCTTGGTAAGCTTGGTGAGAGACTTCTTTCAAAAACATTGATAAATCTTACAAACCCTAAACTTTTGAACCATATTGTGTACACACACAAACTATATGTGCACACATTTCCATTTTCCCCCTCTTTCTAAAACGTCTTTGCTTTCAGTGCAGGATAAGTGACTGAAAATACGTGGATTTGTTTTCTGCTGAGCTCCAGAATGGACCAGAATAGCAGAATCTATATCGTCCTATACTGGATGTTTACATGTGCAGTATAGTCCAGAATACCCATGCACCTGTATAAAACGTTCATAATCATGATTGATTCTGAGTCTGTGTCGTGCAGGACATCCTTTGTACAAGTCTGTCTGTATGTAGGTTGTACTGATGATATGTTCCTTTTGTTTAAAGGAGCTGGATTGTGATGTTTAGGTTGTTATTGTGGTGGTGCTCATTTCAGAGGCTGGAATGTGTGTGCCTGTGTGTAGTTTCTGTAACTCTAGGCAGAAGCTGTGAGGCCTTGACTGTAGCCCTGTAGAGAGGCCCATTGAAGGGGAAGTTGGCTCTGTATGTGTGTGTATGCGTGTGTGTGCATGCAGACCACTGGGATTGGACACAGGGTAGAAAGACCCCCTGTACGGAAGGAGGGAAAAGGGAGGAAAGAGGAAGGAGGAGTCAATTACACTTTTCTGGTCATGTGTGTGTTCTTGCCCCGTGTTTTGCACGGACAGAGTGAGTGGTCGCGTTACGGCAAGGGTAACCAAAGACGAATACGTAAAAAGGCTATTCAGAGCTGAGAAAGATTTTTCATTAGTAAACAGCCTAAATTTGACTTCAGGCCATTTTTGAAATGTAACTCATGCAGTGTTGGCCTGATGTTTGTTTATTTACTGTGGCTAATATTTTACAGTGCTATCTTTGTCTTTGCATCTCTTTTAAATAATATTTGTTTGCTTATGATGAATTTAACAGTTAAGAAATAATTGATGTTCAGTGTGGGGAGGTTTTTCAGCATGATGGAATGATAAATGATTAATGTATGTCTTTGCGCAGCGTATCTTCAGCTACTGTGGATTGGTACTATTTGCTCAGTGCTTGACATTGCTATATATGGCTTCGCTAAACCTACATAGACTGAGAGTCAAATAGACTGAAATAACACAGAAAATGTATGTTAGCTTTTGTATTTCTTTTCATTGCATTGATTTTCTGTAAGATCCTATAGCTACTTTGAATAGTCCTGCAGTATGTAAGGGATAATATACAGTCAGACACGGTGATCAGGAAGTGGAGGGATCTTGTGTCACCCTAATTACATACTTACTAAGTGTACATAAATTATACTTATAAAGTTTAGTGGTCATTACACAAAAATAACTGACACATTTAAGGCCCGGAAATGTAGTAAGGACAACGTTAAAATATTTAATGTGACATCAGTAATTTTATGAAGCTATGAAAATGTGCATGAAGAAAACAAAAACAGCAACTTTATTCAACAATCTCTTCTCTTCCGCGTCAGTCTCCGCCGCATGTTCACGAGACCTCCACAATGCATACATGTGTTGCAGCTGATGCTGGAGTCGGCGTTCTGACATTTTTTTGGTGAACTAACACTTTAAAGGTGCATGTTAGTACCTAAAGTGTACATATGCCTTTTAGCTTTTGTATCTTAGGGTACCAGTTCAGTGGCAGCTTTTTACCTATGTCCTGAAACTGTAATAATAATAATTATGTAATGCTAAATAAATACATAAATAAATTAATTCTGAGGTAAAAGTAAAATTAAAAAGAAAAGATGTTGCTGCAGTCTTCACTGTAAAAGTAAAATTATGTCATCATTTACTCAGCCTGGTGTTGTTCCAATCTGTATGAATTTCTTTTCTTCAGTGCAACATAAAAGAAGATATTGTGAAAGGGAATCCTGGGTATGAAGACTTGTATGGCTTAATATAACATAAATGATGTCTCTTACTGAAATATCTAGTAGAAAACACATGAAAGATTTACGTTTAAAAAAATCCACATTGTTATATACACATTTTGGACTATGGAGGGCACCATTATTTTGATTACATAGAACGGTTGTACTCAGTGAGCTACTGGCACTGATCTGGATCAACTTGGAAAATAAAATACTGATACAATGACCACAGCTACTGAAAGAGCTTACAAGTGTGATGGATATAAGCATAAGCTTAAACCAAATGCTGTACCATCGATTTTCCCTACAAAGTAGTGATATCTTATTGTTTGCGATATACCGGTAAAAATTTTCCCTGTGATAAGAATTAGTCTTCCCGCTATAATAACGATAAAGTCTACAGTAGCACGTGTGCGATGCAGTTTTGCTTCATATCACAGAATGAGGCAGAAATCATACTATTTTATAGTATTATAGAAGCTATGTTGATTAGCATTGCATTATAAATATACTTTATCTTTAAAAAAATATGTCACCCAAGATTGCTTGAAAAAGGCAGACAAAACATATATTGTAGCAGTTGTATGTTTATTGTCAAATTTCCTCAGTTAAAATTTCTCTATCTGCGTTTTATTCAGATACAGCAATAACTGGATTAGAGATTTCCTGGAGCATCCTCAGTACTATTATTTCTGCTAAAAGCATATGTGGAGTTTCTGCGCAAGGGCGCCCTCCAGCTTCCAATGAATAAAACAGTCATTACATTGTACGTGTGTACTTAGTTATGCTCTATTTTGGGTCAAAATAGGAAAGATAATACTTTTCTCTAGAGAAACAGGATTCCCTGAGTTATTGTCATTGATATCGTTATTGCAATAAATACCAGAAATTATTGTGATACATTTTTAAGCCCATATCGCCCATCCTTACTACGCAGAGTCTAAACGCACTGCTTAAAAAAAACGGCTTAGGCTGGTTTTAGCTGTTTTTTGTTTTTTTTTTCAGCAGGGCGCACCCGGATCTCGAGTGAAATCCGGGTTGAGAAACTCCTTCAGTGGCTGCAGCGTCATGACAAGAGTCGGCATGTTTACATAGTTTGTAAGCTCTTTCAGTAGCTGTGGTCTACTAACAGTGAAGTGCTTTCACACCTAGCACTTTGTTTCGGAACCTGGCGCGTTTCCCCTCTTAGCTCGGTTCGCTTGGGCATATGCGAACATGGCAATCGCGCTCGGACCCGCGCCAAAACAATCGGTTTGAGATTGCCTGAACGAGGTGGTCTCGGCTCGATTGAAAACAAACTCTGGAGCAGTTCAGTTGTAGTGAGAAAACAATCCGATCCAACGGACCAACGAACCAGGCTATCCATCTTATTTTTCCAATAAGAGCGGGTGCAGCCATTTGTACATATTTTTTTTTTTTGTGTCTGGCTTCTGGTCTCATCCACTTCCACCTATTTTTAGCTGCACAAAAAGCTCATTTTGCTGCTTGATATTGCAAACTGGTGTGTCTTACCATATTATTTTAATGTATTATTTTAATTATGAACACACTGGTTTGTAGTGCAAACTGTTTTACTGTTTACTGCACTTCGATATTCTTCTCATTATTTCCCTATGGCGGATTTTGAACCGGACGTTTAACACATTACCAGAAAACAGCTTTTGGAACTTTGGACCAATGAGTGGACAGTTTACTTGCGCGTGACTTGTATTAACACATTTTGGTCCGTTTAGAAACTTTGCTGTGTGAAAGCGAACCGCACCTAGAATAAAAAGCAACATTGTAATAATTTTAATCCCTGTTTCGGAAGAAAGCAATCGATCTACAGGTGGGAGAGCACCCTACACGTAGCATCGTATCAGTATTTTATTTTCCGAGCTGTGTTGCGGTAATAATAACATAACTCAGTGCCAATAGCTCACTGAGTACAACCGTTCTACATAATCAAAATAATGGCGCTCCCCATAGTCCAAAATATGTAATGATGTGGATATTCTTTTAAATAACACAAATCTTTCATGGGTTTTCTACTACATATTTCAGTAAGAGACATAATTTACGTTATATTAAGCCATAGTTGTCTTAATACCCAAGAATGTTGGTAACCAAACGGTTTTGGTTACCACTGATTTCCATTGTTTGGACAAAAATATACATGCATTTCTCAAAATATTATCTTGTGTATTCCACAGAAGTAAATCATACAGGTTTGAAATGACATGAGGGTGAGTAAATGACTGAATTTTCATTTTTGTGTGAACTGTTTTTTTAAGTTGTGTTTATGCTGAAGCGATTTTAGTCCTTTGAGGATATGATGTTGGCCTACATGGGTTGAATTTGTGAGTTTACCACATTTTTTGGGGTTAAATCTAAACCAGCTTGATTTCAACTCTGTTCCGGCTCCCGAGCGGTATGTTAATGCAGATGCTGCCTGTGGTTAGACATCTAGCATAAACAATTACTTAAACATTTACGTAACGTTTCTATGTTTCTACCCTATGCAATGGAAATCTCTGAAAGAATCCGACAGAAAAATGACTTTACCATGTCTTCATAGAGTGTTGCTTGGCATGAGGCTTAGTTTGTATTTGTGTGGTGTACTTGTGGAATTTTGTGTGTTGTGTGTGTGTGTGAGTGTGTGGCAGTGTTATAATCTGGCAGTGTGTTTCCAGTAGGGTTCGTGTGAGGACAACAGCAGTTTCTGTGTGTTCTGGACCCGAACTGACCCAACTGGCTCTGCGCGTTACACATACACACGTATTTCCTTGCCGTGTGTGTGTGTGGAGGAAATGTGTAGGACAGTTTGTCTCAAAGTCTCTGTCTGTTTTTATGGCTTTTATGGGTCTGCTGATCGTTCTGCCATCATAGCCGTCGAAGCCAGTTTGCCAGGTTGCTCCAAGTGTGAGAACATTTCTACAGGGCTTTAGCATGTGATGTTGCATGTGTTCCTGTGTTTTCCACATGGTCTCCATGCCAGGCCTGGCATTCCTGCCGTGTGAGTCTGTCTCTGTCTGTTGTCATAGCTAATGAAGGTTTATGAAACCCTGACAGCATCTCTGTCCTGTCCTGCACACAGGCGCCCCTCAGCCTCTGCTGCAAGGGCTGGGGCGCTTTCCTGTGTTTACTTAAATTTATGACCTAACTATGCCTAAATGTCACACTAGTTACAAAGTCGACCCCGCATAATGCAGTCACTAGAAGTATTTATTGCGAAGGAGCCATAGTTACGCGTGTCGATTGAACCATCACCATAGCTACATGTTATAGAGTTACTATAGCATGAACAGTGCATGTTACACAATAACCACTGGCGATATGTTATGGAATATACTAATCTCTGGTTATCAGCAATGACTTTGCTCTCTCCATTTGTTTTTGGAAAGGAGGTCAAAGTCAATTCTTACCGTATTTCGATTAAAAGATAACCGCCATGCATGTTACTTCGGAGGCGATCTCCGTTTCAGTCATGCGGTACCTCATGTTCTCTTGTATGATAAACAGGCCATTGCACTCATAACCAGGTCATTCTGCTGAAGAGGGACAGTCTTTCTCGTACACCTTGGCCTACATACTTGTTAGTGCTATGTGATGCTTCAGTCAGTTCAATCATTAACTCTGAACTACCTTAAAGGGTATCAACGATCATACATGTAGCGAGGCCGCAGTCAAAGTGTCGGTCATGCAGTCTTCACATGTCCAGACCTAAAATATCCCAGGTGTTCTCAGCTTTCCTAGATGCTGTGTGGCATCAGGTGAAACATTAACCTGACCGACCAATTAAGACACATTTAGCATTTTCGGAAAGTCTCTTATCTCCTTCGTGCTATGTGTGCGTTGATAACAAGAGCCATATACTGAAGCAAGTACGAATAGCAGAGATGTGATGTGCACAGTCCAAAATCTGTTAATGATTTTAGAGACTTGTGAAAGCAAGGGCTAAATTTGTTTTATTTATTTTAGAATGACTGCTTTTAGTGTCCTAAAGAGATTTCAGAGAGCCCTTTCGACATTATTCTCATGTTATGATTATCAGGAAAACAGTATTAGTAAATGGATTTGTGCTCCTAACCTTTAAATCTTTATTTTGCACTTGAAATCGTTAGGTTCGTTTTAGATTATTGAGTGTAATGCAGAGCATTGCTCGTAATATTAGTTGATGAGGACTATATTGTATAGTGAGGCTAATCACTCATACAGTTCACTTCACTAAGTCTACTTTATTATTTAAAAGATTTTTCTTTCCACAGGCTGTTGAGAAATTAGGTACAATCCAGAATAATGAAACTCAATGACTTTTTTCCTGCACTTGAGTGCACCGAGATGTGCTTATGTAAGCATGTATGAAGTAAAAAGACCTAAAAAGTACATGAATTGCATTACTTTTTTTTTGTTGTTGTTTTTTAAATAAATGCCAGTCTGTTTTCTTATTTAATGACAGACCCACTGTAAGCCTGTAATGCTTCATAGTTCACAATCATTTTATTAGAACACTCTTTATTTATTTTTGGTAGATTTATTATTGTAATATAATTTACTTCTGTCTCTCTTTTTGAATCTGTCTGAATATTGACAAGCAAAAACAATCATTGTCATTACTGGAAAAGCCAAGAAAAATAACAACGTCCATCTGCAGGATACCTTCAAAAATATGCACATAAGTAGTGCCATGTTTGTGGCCGACTGCCAACTAAATCTTCACAAACGGGGATTGCAAATGTTTCGCACATTTTGAATAGATGAATAAATGAACAGCCCAATTTAGATAAATGCATCATTATGTGCTGAAGTGTTTTGAAATGGTTTTATTAGTGTGAGTTTTCTGTGTGCATTAGAGTAATTTGAGAACTTTCTCTTGAAGAGGTCACGTCGTGTGTGTGCGTACTAAAGCTCAACTAGTATTTAAGTATGTAAACTTGCCATATATGAAGCTTTTAACATATTTTCCAGGCCAAAGATTCTGTGTTTATACCAAAAGGAGCTCACAAAAGGTGTTTTTTTACCTCAAAGTAGGAATTTCCTCATAACTTACTGAGTGAAAACAGGAAAACGGTGACATCACCCTCTATGCGAGGTATGTTTATTTGGTTTGCGCTGTTCCTGTTTGTATACACTGAGTCGTGATGGCCCTGCGAACTTTCACATAGATCTCCACTTTTTGTGCTGATCCCATGCGTTACGACAGTGATAAGTTTGAAGAGTTAATCGCGTGCTGTTATCATATACACATTTATTGTGACAATATTCTTATCACCTGATGCTTTTTAGCTGTTTGAATTGGTGTGTCACTTTGACCTCTGACTCATTTCAGCATGGATGCTGTTCCTCATGGGTTGTTCAGTGGGTCTGTAATGATCTTGTGTTTATGTGTTTGCTGACCTTGTTCTTTTTTTTTTATTTTTTCAAAAAAGCTTCTGATGGAGATATTAAAGCTGACATCTGTTTGTTTTCATTTGCACTGTCTCCTACAACCACTAAAATCCTCCTGCCCTTCCTCAATGGTGTAGCACTGATAGCTAATTAATATTCCCCTCTATCTTGTACGCTTTTTATCAATGCGCATACATTAGTGATGCTTACATAAAGAACTCTGTTTTTTTCCCCCCATTCAGTTTGTGATACTGGCCTCATGGCTTTAATCAGAATGATTTATTGTTGTATTAAAGGACTGTTAATTATTCAACACTTGCTAAAGAATGTCAGTTATGATTTGTGGCTTTGTTATGCTGTCAGTCTGTGGTGAAGAAAGAGGACATTTCCTTTTGTTTCGTTTTTTTTTTTCTGCTTTATATACACTACTGATCAAAACTTTTGACTAATCCAAATCTGTTAATGTTCATGAAAGAAGTCTCTTATGCTCACCAAGGCTGCATTTATTTGATCAAAAGTCATTGTTTTCTATTTTGTGTTTTAAAATGTAATTAATTCTTTTGATAAATTTAAAAATGTCAGCAACAGTTACCTCACTCAGTCACATGATCCTTCAGAAATCATTCTAATATTCTGATGTGGTGCTCAGTTTTTATTGGTTATTATTGATGTTCAATTATTTTAATAATAATAACTTGTTTTTGCTGGATAAAATGTATGTGGTAAATGTGATACTTGATACTTTTCAGTAGGACTAGGTAAAAAAAAAAAAAAAAAAAAACGTAAATAAAATAACGTTTTCATTTTTTCAAAACAATCGATTCTTAGTCTAGTCTGATGTCATTTAATGAATGCAACGTTGTAGCGCGTCTCTGAATAAATTGTGATAAGCTTTGTGCTGTTACTTTTGATATGAAAGAAAGTCTCCGATTTCAAATTCTGTCCATTTAATTACAATTTTCAAACAATAGATATTGTTTTGGTGTTGTTTAATGTGAGTGACAGATTGCTGTAGCGCCTCAGTTCAAGAGAAGTGGCAGCGCAAAGCGCACATGAACTAATCGTCTCCTCCACTTCAACCAGTTAATGTTACAGCACAAAATAAACATGAATGAACGTCCGAAGGTATGTTAGAAAGAGTACAACTTCCCGAAATCTGTATGCTGTCTCATGTAATCGCTCAGTGTTTCAACCACAGAAAGACGTTAATATAACAGCATGTAAACAATGTCACATTTACCTCAAAAAAAAAAAGTAGTGACCAAAAAGTAGTCAAATAAGACGTTGTGTTATATTTTAAACACTATATTAAGTGTTTTTGCTCAATTTTGCAGAGAACATATTACGTTTGAAGCCATAGCAGAACCGTTGCGTGTTTCGAACAAATCTTATGAACCAATGATTCAAAAGCCTATTCATAAAGAAAGCCATTTACTTCATTCCTAAATGAATCAGCCTTTTGAACGAATTAAATGAATGAATGACTCATAAAGACACTTACCGCCACCTGCTGGCAGAATTATTTTCTTATTTTGAGTATCATTCAAACATTAATAATAAGAAAAAAGTTTCTTGAGCAACAAATCAGCATTTAATCAGCGATTTGTGAAGGATCATGTGACAAGAAGACTGGAGTAATGGTTGCTGAAAATTTAGCTTTGTCATCGCAGGAATAATTTACATGTTAAAATATATTGTTTGAAGCCAGTTCTTTGAAATTGTAATATTGCAATCTGTGTTTTTCTTCCCATCCTCCTCGTAAATGCGCAACTCTGTATGTTTGACTATGTTTCTCCTCCCTCGTCTCCTGCAGTGATGGAGTCAGCCGTTAGTACATCCACTCAAGTGCCAGATGAGTTTGACCGCAATGTTCCACGGATCTGTGGTGTGTGTGGAGACAAAGCCACTGGCTTTCACTTTAATGCGATGACCTGCGAGGGCTGCAAAGGCTTCTTCAGGTACACACACTCACACACTTTACCTCATCCAATTTGGCATTCGCACATTTACACCAGTGTTCATTAAGAAACACATTAACACATATTATCTGTAACCAATGTGCCACTGCCAGACTATTTTTATCATTTTTGCGTGTGTGTTCATTAGGCGCAGTATGAAGCGGAAGGCCAGCTTTACCTGTCCTTTTAATGGAAGCTGCACCATCACTAAAGATAACCGTCGTCACTGCCAGGCCTGCAGACTCAAGCGTTGCCTGGATATTGGCATGATGAAAGAGTGTGAGTTACTAGCCAACATGACACATCTTGGAACACTGTTTCCTAAGAGCCAAGATATACTTTGTTACATCACGTTTTAATTATAGTTTAGATTTGATTTAACCTGGAGTCTCAGAAGCTTCCAAATGTAATTTTTACAGTCTTGAGGGGAATGGTATGCTGTGTGTAAGGTTATTCCAAACAAAAGCAAGTAAGATGATCCATTCACAGAAGGTACCGAAAGGCTCTTGTGAATACTTAGTATAAGGAAGTAGATTCGCCATTCGTGAGCGCATGATTTGTGAGTGTCAGCTCTTTGCAAATCATTTTGAAAGTGAAAGGTACTTCAGATTATGGATTTCACAATGTTTGGTTGCTGTTGTGTTTTGAAGAATCATCAACGGAAAGAACAGCTTGTACGTTCTCACATTGCTGTTTTTTTTAAACAAGCGTCACGTGCAAAGAGGAAATATTTGATGTAAATGTTTAACTGAGCCCAGCAATCATAATAACTATAAACCTGAATATTGCTTTTAGCCTAAAAACAAATAGTTTAATTTTTATTTAGAGAGACTGAAGATTAATAATAATGCTTAGATTAGTAGGGGAAAAGGATGAGAAGTATCCAGTAGTTTTAGCTGTTTTAGAAAGAAAGAAAAATAGATTTCTACAAGTAAAAATGGTGTGAGGAATTGTTCTCCACCTCATCAGTGTCTATGAGACTGAATTAAATGAAAGCTATTGATTAAACTGAGCTCTATCAAACCATACTAAAATAAGTTATAATGAATTATAGTCGTAATATAACACAGGAGAACGACATAGGATTGTAGTTTCTCATCTGTATTTTACCTGTTTTAAAATTATATTGCATGAGCATAGTAATGATACTCATCTTTCTTTTGCTTTCAGTTATACTGACAGATGAGGAAGTTCAGAGGAAAAAGGAGCTGATCCAGAGGAGAAAGGATGAGGAGGCGCAGAGGGAGGCGCAGAAGCCCCGGCTTTCAGAGGAGCAGCGCAGCATCATTGATACGCTGGTGGATGCACATCACAAAACCTATGACGATTCCTATTCCGACTTCTCACGCTTCAGAGTAAACCAATCATCTGATTTTCTCCATTCTCTTTCTGTATACCACTTTCTTAGTTTCAGACAGTTTTAAGATATTCTTGTACAGTGGGCCCAATGAGGTTTTGGACATTTTAGTGACACTTAAAGGAGAAGTCCACTTCTAAAATAAAGATTTACAGATAATGTACTCACCCCCTTGTCATCCAAGATGTTCATGTGTGTCTTTCTTTCTTCTTTCTTCAGTCGTAAAGATATTATGTTTTTTGAGGAAAATATTTCAGCATTTTTCTCCATATAATGGACTGCTATGGTG
The DNA here is from genome assembly GCF_022985175.1 of Labeo rohita. Lineage (NCBI taxonomy): Eukaryota > Metazoa > Chordata > Actinopteri > Cypriniformes > Cyprinidae > Labeo > Labeo rohita. The sequence goes on along the minus strand of NC_066874.1, from coordinate 24,378,245 downwards.
CCCCGATTTTGAACTTCCAAAATGCAGTTTAAATGCAGCTTCAAACGATCCCAAATACAGTTGTAAACGATCACAGCTGAGAAAGAACGGTGTCTCTATCTAGCGTAACAGTCGGTTATTTTCATAAAAACAATAATACAATTTATATACTTTTTAATGTCAAACGCTCATCTTGTCTTACTCTGCCTGGACTGTTTTTTTTTTCCGGTTCATGACAGTTAGGTTATGTCAAAAAACTCCCATCTCATGTTCTCCCTCAACTTCAGAGTCGTCCTATATTGCTGTTTTATCTTTTTTGTTAAAGGTGTTTGATCTTCTTTGCATGTTCACTTTGCAAAGACTGGGTCGGTACTTCTGCAGAGATGTAGGATGATTTTGAAATGAGGGAGTTGAGGGAGAAAATACGATCAAGTTTTTCAACATACTCTAACTGTCTTGAGCCAGAATACACAGAGTTCATGGAGAGAAAGGCAAAACGAGCATAAAAGAATAAATGAATAAATGTAATCACCCCCTTGTTTCTTTCCTCAGTCATAAAGAAATTGTTTCTTGAGTAAAACATTTCAGGATTTTTTTTACATATAGTGGACTTCTATCTAGTTTGAAGCTAGATAAGATCTTTATTCCTTGTCTGGGATCATTTGGAGCCCTTTGAAGCTGCATTTAAACCGAATTTTGGAAGTTCAGACTTGCGGGCACCATAGAAGTCCACTAGAGAAAAATCCTGAAATCTTTTTGTCATAAAACATAATTTCTTTACGACTGAAGAAAGAAAGACATGAACATTTTAGATGACAAGGAGGTGAGTAAATTATCTGTAAATTTTTGTTCTGGAAGTGAACTAATCTTTTAATGTTGCCTGCATTATCAAACCAAGTGGCATCTGCAGCTTTTCTCATAACTAACTCATAACTGTCTCTCAACCAACTGGTGTAAAAATGATTTGTATTTATGTGATCATAAATACAGAAAAAACAGTATTATTGTGAATATAGTATTACTATTTAAAATGGCTGTTTTCTATTTTAATATATTTAATATATAAAATGAAATGTTATATATCAGCAGCCATTACTCCAGTCTTCAGTGTCACATGATCCTTCAGATATGCTGATTTCTTATTATCTTGTATATGTTGAAAACCATGATACAATTTAAGAATTCTTTGATGTATAGAAAGTTAAAAAAAAAAAAAAAAAACAGCATCTTCTACTTTTGATCTATTTAATATGTCCTTGATGAATATCAGTATTGATTTCTTTCAAAAAAAAAAAAAAAAAAAAATCATGTCACTAATCACAATCTTTTGAACGGCGCTGTGCGTATATGATATCCCGAATGTTTTGATATTTTGTTATACAATGCAGGGACGTTCCTACATTTTTAATTATTTAAATACTTTTTGGGTCCACTTTTGCTGTCTTAGGCATCCTTTGCTAATTTTTTCAGTGTGTTCATATGTTTATGTGTGTTTTGTTTTGCAGCCTCCAGTTAGAGAGGGTCCAGTTACACGTAGTGCCAGCCGAGCCGCGTCTCTTCATTCACTATCAGATGCCTCCTCAGACTCCTTCAACCATTCTCCAGGTGACACACACACACACACACACACACACACACACACACACATGTCTGGTTTATTATCTTTGTGGGGACTCTCCATAGGCGCAATGGTTTGTATACTGTCCACACTGTATTTTCTATGCCCTTACCCTAACCCTTACAGAAAACTTTCTGCATTTTTACTTTCTCAAAAAATCTCATTCTGTATGATTTATAAGCTTTTGTACCCATGGGGACCTCAATTTAGGTCCCCATCGTGACACGAGTCCCCATTAGTATGTGTGTATTCAGGTTTAAGTCCCCACCAGGATATATAAACCAAAAGCACACACACACACACGTATACAAATGCACACAAACACTCATTTGTGTGTAAATCACCTGTAAAGTTTCTTCTGAGAAATGTTTTTCAGCCCAGTGTGAGGCGCGTGTTTTTGTGTGTTAGGGGGTTGTGTGTCTTATATGCACAGCAGGCTCCATCCATCTCACCATGCCTGACGTCACAGGAGAGCCTCTCTAATGACAAACAGACTATTCACATACACACACACACACACACATATATGGCTCATCATTGAAGCAGCAAGTTGTTTTGGTAACGTATATAAATATAACATTTGTTATAATCCTACAGCGCACACTATGAGTACTTTTTATGTGTATTTTTTCTGGATTATTAAAATAAATTACCAGTTAAAAGCTCTGTTTTTAATACTAAACCATTCGGATTCATTTTGTGACTGCTGCTGATTTAATTAATCTTGAAAAGTGTTGATTAAAGCATTACAGTTATGTCTACTTGCATTGTGTGGAAAAGTGTTTTGCAGTTGTTCTAATATCTTGGCATTGTTTGCTCTTTAGGCAAAGTGTAAATAAGAGATTTATTCTGCTATGTTGACAGCTTTGTTTATTGTTACGAAGGCGTTTGCAAGAGTGCAGAACACAGTACGCTGACAGTCAGTGAGGTTGTGCTGAGCTGCGGGCTCAGCCAGTCACGTGTACCTGTATAAACATACACGAAAGATGTCTTCAGTGGTTTGTAGTGCAAGTGTTTATTAAAATTTTCATTTTAAAAAATTCAAATTAATAAGTGCAGTTACAGTATCAAGACAAATAATCAACAAGTTTGATTTTCCCCATAATTGTGCAGTCATAATACATGACAGGAAGTTTAATGTACACAGATTTGCTGAAATGAACTTTTTTTCTTCTAAAATATTCAAAATAGAAGTTTTTGTTGTCTGGCTGTATTATATAAGGCAGATTTTGGAACAGACACAAGGGGGAGATAAAGCTTCTGCTAATCAGATAAGTTGACAATTATCAGCCAATGTCTCAAAATAGTTGGAGTGTAAATCCCTTAGTCGGTGTTCAGAAAATGCTGGAAGACTTCCAGTCTATCTGTTACATAGATTGTTGAGTTTAATAGGTTGCTCAGATGAAGCAAACATTAATCTTTTTTGTGTTCTTTCTTTCTCTCTCTCTCTCTTCAAATCTATAGAGTCGGGAGATCGTAAGATGAATCTGAGCAGTCTGTTGATGATGTATCAGGAGCAGGGTTTGAGCTCCAGTCCAGACTCAAAGGAGGATGAAGGCACTAGTCTTTCCATGCTTCCTCACCTGGCTGACCTGGTTTCCTACAGCATCCAGAAGGTCATCGGCTTTGCCAAGATGATTCCTGGATTCAGGTAAAATTTTGTGTTTGTGTCTATCAGGCAAAATTCAGAATTTAAAGAAATTCTGCAGTTGCACAAAAGAATTCAGCACAAAAACAGCAGCAGAAATGTTAATAAATTTTTTTTTGATTTGAGTTCAGTAGTGTTTTGAATTTTGCAGATTTAAACTTTACTCTGTACCAGAGATGGAAAGTAACGAAGTACAAATACTTCGTTACTGTACTTAAGTAGATTTTTCAGGTATCAGTACTTTACTTCACTGTATTTTTCTGACTACTTTTTACTTTTACTCCTTACATTTTTACACAAATATCTGTACTTTCTACTACTTACATTTTCAAACCAGTCTCGTTACTTTAGTTTGAATCAACATTTGTTGGATCACCATTCGATAACAAATCTCTAATAAATCATGGATCGGTTAGTCTTAACTGGCAGCGCGATTCAGCTCGCGCACGGTCCACGTCTCCACCTAACGATTTCTATCAGAGTAAGACAAGTTTACTTTAGACAACTAAAACATCTGTTTCTCACTTTAGTTTTGGATGCTTTAATAATATAATTACTTATATATTATTTAATTTACCTGATTATGTAAACAAATCTGTTCATTAAAACAAACTGTCCAAAAAGAATCAGATTTCCTGTTTGCCTGTTGATTACAGGTAGTAATTTGGTAAATAATGTGCAGTTTCTGCACAGACTGATCAATTCACTTCATAATAGGGGTGTAACGGTCCGTAGATGTCACTGTTCGGTATGTACCTAGGTTTGAAGGTCACGGTTCAATACGATTTCGGTACAACAGAAAAAAAATCAAAACTACTATGCTAGGTTTCTTTTCATTTATTTTAAACAGATAGTAGTACACATTACTATTTTTTTTTTTTTAACACCTACATGTGAAAATACTAAATATTATATCAAATTAATGTCATATATAGGCTATAAAATCTGCAGTACATATACAACGAATAAATACTTGAAATAGATTTAATTTAGTTAACTGAGAGGTAAAGGGAAAACTGTGCGACACGTAACGTAGCCTATATTTGCCGAGTTTCAGTTCAGTTTTGTGACAGAAAGGAAACTCAAATGGCAGAAAGCGACATTCTATTTGTTTTTTGTTTAGGTTGATTTTGCTAGTATGATGAAAGTTGAAGTAATCGCGCCGGTGCACACAAACACACGACATATCAGTTCCAGGCTTCTAGCATTGCTAACTTGACAGCGCAGTTGGTACTTTATCAAAATAAAACACTGTGAACCAAACATCAGCGCGCCCGCCTCACTGTGTCACCGTTAGAACGCGTCTGAAGTACAAAGTCTATAATTTACATAATAATTAATAGTTTAGCATTTGGATGCATTGCAAATATGGAAATATTATGGACTATTTGGATTTGTGCCAAATGAGAGAGGTAGGACACAAGAGCACAAAGCTCTATTTCGCAGACAGTTGAGTGTGCAAGCCTTTAAAGTTACGTTATACTCCTTTGTCAGTGAGAGACACGTTCAGAATCAGCACATGATCACTGTCTAGTGGGCTTTGTTTTCAAGTGCGCAACTCCTGGCATTCGCTGTTCTTCTGCCGGCGGTTATCAAACAGAGTTGCATTACTGCTGGCGCCTCCTTTAGGACTAAGAGTGAATTGCCTGTATTCGTTGATGCCCGTACCACGACGGTTCGGTACGAATACATGTATCGTTTTTTTTATTATTCTTAAAGTAATAGTAGCATTGACTTGCATTTTATTATTTTCTCTTGTGGACTTTATGTAAACGTCTTTTATGTGCAATATCTTATTCAGGTCAGTACTAAATAAAAAAAAAAAATAACATGCATTTAGTATCTTCCCTCTTATTTTGGTAAAATAATTAACATTTTGCAGATTCTGCAAGGTGTATGTAAACTTTTGACCTCAACTGTACATCTTAAATGACCTGACGTTGAGTTAACAGCAAATGTTAACAAATCAAATCCTGAGCAAGGATGTTCTCTACGTTCTTTTCATCCATTTTAGTGGTGGTTGCTTGTGGAAAGTTCCACCTTTTTCCCAACAGGCTAATGTTGACATGACTATCGTCTATTCAATTTCCTCAGGAACATAAAAATAGGTTTGACCTTATAGACTGTCACTCTCCGTACATGTTTTTTTGCCTGCCTCTGTGCACTTCCGTGTATTTCCCAGCTTCCTCAGAATGTGCGTACATGCATATGCATTATGGACCGCATGTTGCTGTGGTAACCATAGGAGTGTCATGTTTTCAGCACCCACTCCCTCTACATCTGCCATTCACAGAATCCAGCATGAGCCAACATTTGACGTGTGTGTGTGTGTGTGTGTGTTTGCGTCTGTTTGTGTGTCTCAGAGAGCTGACAGCTGAAGATCAGATTGCTTTGCTCAAGTCCAGTGCTATAGAAGTGATCATGCTCAGGTCCAACCAGTCTTTCAATCTGGAGGACATGAGCTGGAGCTGTGGAGGACCCGAGTTTAAATACTGCGTCAATGATGTGACGAAAGGTACATGAAAATAGACATTGTTTCATGCGTTGACATGCAGTGTTTGCAGTTTTGTTGTTGTTCACTAAAACTAATTTAAAATCATTTTCATTAATTGAAATAAAGCTGAAATAGAAATTACAAAAATTAAAAATCTGTCGTTAATTAGTCACCCTCATGTCGTTCCAAACCCATAAGACCATCGTTCATCTTCAGAACACAAATTAGTATATTTTTGATGAAATCTGAGAGCTTTCTGACAGCAATGCAGCTACCAGGTAGTAAGGACATTGTTAAAATGTTAAAAAGAATACAGTACTAACATTTTCAGTAACACGTCACAAAGTTCAAACTTCACATGCATTAGGTATAATTTAGTTGCAACAAACAATAATTTTTTTACAGTATTTATCTAGGTTAATGTTGTACATTAATTCATTCTAGTTCATGTAATTCATTTTAAATGTTTAAACTGTAACCCCTGGTTTCACAGACAAGGCTTAAGCCTTAAGCCTTAGTCCCAGACTAAAATGTAATCTGAGCTGTTTCAACTGAAAGAATCTTGCACTGACTGATCTTAAAAAATATCAGTGCCTTTGTTTTGTCTCAAGATGAACAGACAGGGTTTAATCTAAGCCAGGATTAGACAAAACCCTGTCTGTGAAACCAGGCCTGAATGTACAAATTAACATTAGAAGTTAGCGTAAATATAGATCATTACAGGAATGTATTGTTTGTTGTTTCATGAAGTTGAAGTTAATTATATATTAAGTACAATGAATTATAATTACTATATAATAACCAATATTAATTGATAATTAACTATAAAAAGGTAACACTTTACAATATGATTTAGTTAACATTACTTAACTACGTTAGTTAACAAACTAAGAATGAACAATACTTCTACAGCGTTTATTAATCATCATGTTACTTTCAGCATTTACTAATGCAGAATTCAAAATCAAAAGTTGTGTTTGTTAACATTAGTTAATGCACTGTGAACTAACATGAACAAACAATGAACAACTGTATTTTTAATAGTGTAATATATTGTTCATTGTTCGTTCATGTTAGTTAATACATTAATGTTAACAAATGGCACCTTATTGTAAAGTGTTACCTGAAAAAGATCCATACACTTGTACAATAATAATCATCCTAATGTTGTGTATGTTTGGGGGCACAGCTGGACACACTCTGGAGCTGTTGGAGCCTCTGGTGAAGTTTCAGGTGGGCTTGAAAAAACTCAACCTACATGAAGAAGAACATGTGCTGCTGATGGCCATTTGCCTGCTGTCTCCAGGTCAGTGTGTATCCCACATGCACCAAGCATTAGACCGACTGAGACACATGTAACAAGCCCGTGCTTTCAAACAGGAATGTCATTTATCTATGTTTGTGTGCTCGCAGACCGACCCGGTGTGCAAGACCACGAGCGAGTGGAAGCGTTGCAGGACAATATATCTGAGGTTCTGCAGGCGTACATCCGTGCGCATCACCCGGGGGGGCGTCTGCTCTACGCAAAGATGATCCAAAAGCTGGCGGACCTCCGCAGCCTGAATGAAGAGCACTCCAAGCAGTACCGCTCACTTTCTTTCCAGCCCGAACACAGCATGCAGCTGACCCCTCTGGTGCTGGAGGTGTTCGGCGGACAGGTCACTTAGCAACTCAAATCGGAACAAAACGTGCGGGTCAAATGGCGTGACCCGGAGGGTTGTGGAGTGAATGTATGGACAATCACCTTAAACGCATACAGAGTTTCCAGGACGAAGTTTGTGAGTGGTGTGTGTGTGTGTAAGTGTATTCCCTCATCATTTACAAATCGGCTAGGTAGTGCCATAGATGTTTCCGTTTATTTGTTTTATGTAAGGAAGACATTCTCATGAGAATGTAATATGGTCATGGTGTTTTTCACTGTGGCAACAAAATACAGTATATCTTACTGTATTGTCAATAGCCAACAGTATTACACTGCATGTGTAGGATGAGTGTGTGAGTGTGCGGTCCTGTTCTAAACCTCTGCATGGTCCCCAAAGCGCTGTCCACTACTGCTGATGTCCTGTCTCTTCACCTCCTGCCTTTAAATGCACAGGGTTAAAAGTACTAATGCAAGCACACAGCTCTAACTCACCCCTCGCCTAGCCACTTAACCAATCAAACGGCAGCTCCGCCCCCCTTTCCTCTGCCTCCAGATCTCTGATAGGTCGCTGAACAATGGCTGTCTTCTCTACTGTTATTTGCCTGTGCTGTGATTGGCCAATAACCTGACGCTTCTGCAAAGTGGTCAGTGCGGCATTAGCGCTCGCCACGCAGCTAATCTGTAAATAAGACTCAGTATCTATATTCGTACCTTTTCGAATCAGTGTAAATGGAGTTTGATATAATCGCTTCTTGTGGCTAATGGAAGAATCTAGCAGAGGGAGACCCTGCAGCCCTGGCTGGTTATGATGAATATGTAAACAAAGACTGCGATCTAACTGTGCGTTTATGCAGGAATCATGGATTGTGTTTTAAAAAGCTGAGAGCTTTACCTCCCTTCTTTGCAATGTTGTGATGTCCTATAGGTTACATATTTCTCAACTCTCGCATTCCATCATGCATTGTTTTTCTTGGAAACACTTTTTTTTTTTTTTTTTTTTTTTTAGTTCAGATTAGTTCAGCTAATTACATTTTTCTCTAACAAAGTTTTACCCTTCGTTAGATATCATACTTTTTTTCCTCATGACACCGTTGAATCCTGAATGCTTTTTATCATGAATTCATGAAAAACTATAGTACATTTCACACAAGCAAGAGTTACACAGCTAAAACAAAAATATCTGGGTCATATTTCAACCCGAAATAAAAAAAAATCTCCCTGGATGTAATTTTGATTACTCTAATATGTGACTCTGGACCACAAAACCAGTCTTGAATAGCACAGGTATATTTTTAGCAATATACAAAAATACACTGTATGGGTCAAAATTATCAATTTTTCTTTTATGCCAAAAATCATTAGGATATTAAGTAAAGATTATGTCCCATGAAGGTAATTTGTAAATTTCCTACTGTAAATGTATCTCCACTTGATTTTTGATTAGTTATATGCATTGATAAGAACTTTATTTGAACAATTTTAAAGGCGAAGGTTTTGATTTTTTTTTTTTTTTTTTTTTTTTTTTTTTTTTTTTCCGGATTTTCAATTTGTTGTATCAATTTGTTATTTATTCAGTTTCAAAAAATTGACCCTTGAGTAGTTTGTGGTCCAGGGTCACATATGATACTGCATATCTTCCATATACAATTATGTATTCTTTACATTTTAAATAATACATCTTCTTCCCTTAATATTACATTAAGTATTTTTTTTACATTATGGGATTCAAAAATTGTGGGAAATATAAGTAAATGGAATACTTGAAAATAGTGTCACTTTTCAACTTTGAACTATGACCTGGGAACGATGTTATCTTCCTCTCAGGTTTTGGGAGATTAATCGAATAACTGTTTTGCTTTGGGAAATATGACTTGGCTTATTTGCCAATTTAAATTTTTGTCATCAGTAACTGCAGTAACTGTTACATGCTGTCTGGATATATTTGATATTTTGTTGGCACAGGGAGGTTTTTCAAAGCATATTCTAATTACAGCATTCAACTCAGCACATTCTCATCTTATGCTGGTTGTTATCATCTAAACGGTAATTACAGTCACATAATACCATGTCGCCCATGGTATAGACTTTTTTTGCATGTCTTTGGACACCATGTTAATATCACACAAGCCACTGCCTGCATTGTGTCCTCAAAACCAAACACAACTGCCTTAGCTTGGCCTCAGCTGTTCACACTTAATCATCTTTATTGATCTTTTAATGCTTTTTAAGTCCGTAAGAATGCTTTTCTCCACTGTGTATAATATCTGTAAGTGATATTTGCGAGGCTGTCGTCAAGGGCTCCTTGAGTCGCATTAGAGGGCTGATGCTTACAGAGTTGCTTTATATATCTCGTTCTCTTCACAAAGTCTTTTTTTTTTTTTTTTTTTTTTTTTTTTTTCTAATCACGTCTGATTCGTATGAATCTTTTTCTCAGTCAGGGTTCAGGGTCATTAGGAAAAACTTTTCTGTGGTATGAGAGTTAATCATAGTTAATGAAGATTGTCTGTAGGTGTGAGTTTGGTGTCGGAACTGGGTCGACGATTTAATGATCACGTAAGCTGAATTTAACTACCTGGAAACTGCGGTCGCTCGGAAAGGCGAGCGCAGTGCGAGTGTGTGTCTGTGGAAGCGTGCGTCTATGAAGTGAGGGCGATTAATCTATACACCAAGTATATTCATATAGGATTGGGTGTCGCATATTCGGCCCAGCGTTGATGGGGAATGTGTGTTTTTGTGTGAGAAGGAGAAAGAGTGAGAAGGTTATTGTTTCCTCAGTATATTACTCTTAAATAACTTAGTCATGGCACTTAAGATTTAATGATATGGAAGGTTTGCTATATATATCTATGAGTATTACTTTGCAAATGTAAAAGATTAAAATATTTTCTTGTAGACTAGTTTTGATATTCTGGTATCAGTGTACAAGTGGCGGCACAGGCAGAGGGTTATGTGCGTATATGTGGGTAGGTATGCAAATATAGGAAAGTACGATTGAATGCTAACCTCTAGCCCAGTGCGGGCATATTTCATATATATATATATATATATATATATATATATATATGAAATGATTTTCTTTCATGATCTTATTGCTCTCCTTCAACTGTCTATTTTATCGTCTTCATGCCTTCTCTCTATACTAAGCTGCTCAGTATTTTGTGGGATGAGGGTGTACACTCAATTCTAAACTGGAAAACGATGTAATCTTCCAGTCTTGAGCGTTTTTGTAATCATTCACTTACTTGTTTCGTTCGTGATGAACGAGTGAGAATATCCCTGCAGCACTTAATCTAGATCAGACAAACCAGGACAACATGTCACGTTTAAACAATTGCAAAATATACAGTATGCATGGTGACGGTGGTGATGATGATGATGGTGAGACGAAGATGAAATTGATGTTGGTCTCTTTTCCGAGTCCAAAATGTAACCATAACAAACTACCTCTCTGGGGAACAGACACATTTGATTTGTATTTTTTTTATGATTCATGTTTGTATTTATTGCTGTGCAGTGGCTCACATGGACAACCCAGTACCTCATGTATGAATATCACTTAACAACAAAGACGCCTTAACAGCTGTTTTATCAGATTTTTTTAAACTATTATTATCTGTGTGTACAGTATTTGTATCTTTAGCTTTCTTCAACACGTTGAAGCCTCCACATACACGGACAGACAAGACAAGACAGACAGACACCTTCACAAGAAAGCTGAGAGCTGTTAAGGCGTGGTCACTTCCATGATTGACAGTGTTCAGTTGCTGCTGGGATTGGTTGGCCATCCTCAGGCCCCGCCCCTTCTTTATTCTGACTGCTCAGTTGGATTTTGCTGCTCCGCAAAAATAATTACACAAAACCTGTCAGAGCACGGCCTTCTCTCGTTGTCTCTTTTTGAACGGCGACGTGTCAAGCGGACGTCATCTACTCTGCAAATCACACTTGCTCCAACTTTACCTCGTTCAAAAACGCATTTACACTCTACAGTCAATACCTCATGCCTGGTCAATCCTAAAATGGAGTAGATGATGGATTCCGGTTGATGACAGAGTCGTCCGTGACAAAGGGAAAATGAAGAGAGACGTGCTCTTTACCTCTCCTCTTCTGTCTGGGCACCATTGGACAGGAGATCAATAGAAAGTTTGTGGCACTAAATGGCTCATAAGTGCGGAAGCACTTCTGTCTCTGAGTGAATGGGTACCATAAGGAAAACTGTAATACAAATGCTAGCTGTTTACAGGCTAACAGTAGTACGCCTGCTCACCAGGACAAAACCAGTTGAATATGACCATTCATGAAACGGTTAAAATTGCCTGTTTTGTTTTCTTTTTTTTCTTTTACATCATAAAGTATTGTAAATTCATGTTCCTGATTTCATGTAATATTGGTCAAATGTTTTACAAATCAATAAAAGAATATAATAATAAACACCGATTACTTTGATTTTCTGTCATATAGAGGAGAGTGGGGTAGGCTGTGTCAGCCTATTAATCTAAAAAAAAGAAATATTTTTGTCAATATGTTATTAAAGGGGACATCAAACATCTTTTATGCTCAAGACATATTTTATTGTTATTAAAATGCATTTCTACATGGCAGATATGATAAACTTTGTCTAGATATTATATAATATATGTATATATTTCTATGATATGCCTTTCTGTTAAAATGTATATTATCCACCTTACTTTTCCCGTAAAAAGCAAAGTATTAAAGCTATTTTTAGTTGTACAAAAGAGCTTATTTTGCTGCTTGGCATTGCAAACTGATGTGTCTTTCCATGTTATTTTCATACATTATCTTAATTATGAACACAGTAGTTTGTTGAGCAAACAGTTTTACTGTTTACTGCACTTCTTCTCGCTGTTTCCCCACAGCGTCTAACCGGAAGTCTTGCACATTCACAGAAAACGGCTTACTTCTGCATTGAAAAATAAGGTGGATAAATGTCTCCACGTGTATAATATATGTCTATCTGTATAACTGTAAAACGATAATTGTATTAATAATTACAGGACACTTTAGGAAAAAAACTGTAGTCGCTACTCTCTGTATTGAGTGTTAGAAAGGTACATTATACCCAACCGTGCATTAATGTATCTTGAATATGAATAATTATATTGTATGCTTTCTCATAAAATATGTGACCCTGGACCACAAAACCAGTCTTAAGTCGCTGGGGTATATTTGTAGCAATAGCCAAAAATACATTGTATGGGTCAAATTTATTGAGTTTTCTTTTATGCCAAAAATCATTAGGAAATTAAGATCATGTTCCATGAAGATATTTAGTAAAATTCCTACTGTAAATATATCAAAACTTAATTTTTGATTAGTAATATGCATTAGTAAGAGCTTCATTTGGACAACTTTAAAGGCGATTTTCTCAATATTTAGATTTTTTTGCACACTCAGATTCCAGATTTTCAAATAGTCGTATCCCAACAAACCATACATCAATGGAAAGGTTATTTATTCAGTTTTCAGATTATGTATAAAGCTCAATTTCGAAAAATTGACCCTTATGACTGGTTTTGTGGTCCAGGGTCACATATGGATGCTTGAGATTCACAATAGGTTATGAGAGGTTAATTTTAGTTGTAAAACGTGTATATATATAGTACACAAGGCTGTATACACCATATTCTATAAGTATTTTTGTGTGCATTGATTTGCATAGATATGAGGCTAAGAACGTTCATACAAAAAAAGTTAAGCTTACTTGCATTCATTTTCATGGTCACTAGATGGAGACGTTCTACACACACTGAGGCGATCGGCCTGTGGGACAGACCATGCTGGTACTGTCTTTGAAGAGCGTCAGCTGTGTGCTAAGCTATGTTAAACTGGATCTCGACGTGAACAGCGCTGCCATCTTGAAACGGTCAGGAGATCTTTTTAAATGGCAATCAACAGAGATGATGCTTCAGTGTAACATATTAATAATTAAAACCCAAATAATAGATTAGTCAGTGTGATAATCCTCTATTTTTGCCATGTTTAAAACTTGCTACAGAATTTTTATTTATAACCGAAGTCATGGGAGTTTTGCGACATGTAAAACTCATTTACGGCGCGAAACAGCGTTTTCGCGCCTTTTTCATATAGGACATCATAGAGTTGGTAGAGTAACGTTAATTCAAAAGTGAAAGGCTTTAACGCTTTTTCAGTTTGTACGAACTTACATTATGGATTCTGATATATTGAAAAATATTAGAATGCAAAACGGCTGCTATGTATTCTGATTTAGTAGCAAATGTTTGATTTAAATAATTGTTTTGTATGTTTTGACCTTTTAATTTGTTTATGTTATGAACAGTATTAGTTAGTCATTAGTGTAAGCTTTAATTTGGAGCTGTATGTTACCTGGAATATGCAGAATTTATGACAAACTAAATCTTGTGAAACTCCCTTGGAAGACATTGTTACAGACTGTAAATACATTTTTGAGTTTATAGGTGGCTCGTGACCTTTCCAGTATGGCAAACACGCAGATGTAAAAAGGTAATCAGCAACATTTGACATGTACATTCATATCGTTGGCTGCATCCAAATATGCATACTTTAAGTTCGAAATCGAATGCTGTGTAGTACTACATTTGGTTTGGAAAGTATGTTCTGTGTACTATGAATATGAGTAATATGCCGTTAACAACTCAATTAATAGGATAGTAGGTACGGAAGTAGTAGGCCACCTGAATACTTTTTACATACTGTTTTTTGAATACTATGAATTCTGACAAACTACTCATTTCGTGTGCTGTTTTTCACATACTAAATAGTTTTCGAGTATACTTATTAAAATGCAGCGATCGTCTTCAAGTTGCTGTCATATTGAGGAAAAGAGCTGTTATGAGAGCAGCTGCTGAACCAATATTGGCTGAATGGAAGTGAAATTGCTTCGATTGAAATTTGAGTGTTTTTTTTTTTTTTTTAAACAATGATAGATCTCATCCTTTGAGCACCTCTCAGATATCCAATACAGAGCAGACATTTTTTGCCAGCTGCATGAGTACCTTCAACTCACTGTGGTGAGTGCGTGTGTGTGAGAGAATGGAGTTTATCAGGGCGCACATTCACAGGACGATCGTTAGCAGAGCGTAGCTTGATTTTCGTTGCCATGCGGGGAACAGGAGATAAGAGGTGCCATGTGCCACAGAGTCGGTTGTTACCCCGAACCCAAAAAGAGCAAGGAGGAGAGACTGAGCCAAGGTCAGTGAAGCTGTGTGACAAGTGGTAGATTTCACATCAGGAAACTGTCTTCAAACGGTCTCCAAAATCAGAGACAGGCCTTTTTTATTTCTCTTCGGGCCTTGCTTGAGTTTTCACACCAGAGGCCCTGTATCATCCAAGGCATTGCAGAGTCTTTAAAATAGTCCTCCCAACATCTAAGGCTTGCATGAATGACCTTTGCATAAAATGCGTAAAATCTGAGTAACAAAATAACACAGTAGGCATTCTTATGTTTAACTGTATAAGTAATAAATTGATTCTTGGTATTGGTTATTATAGTAAGTTTCTTTATAGACTATTATATTGACGTTTGTTGACAAAAAAGCTATTTAAACTATTTTTACTGCCTAGAAAAAAAAATTAATTTACTGACTTTTAGTAACAACATACAGTGATTTGAGAAGAATACTCAAGAATATTGTTTTGAAATATGAAATATCAAGTAACGTTTAAAAAAGACTTTCCGAAAACAGCACTTATTTAAAATCTACCACTGCATAGCTGAAACTAACATTTTAGATTAGGTAACACTATTCACTATCAAATATATGCATATAACTATATACTTATAAAGCACATATTAATCCTACCTAATCCATACCTAAACTTAACTACCTTAGTAACTATTAATAAGCAGCAAATTGACCTTAATGTACTACAGTGTCCTTTTGAGGAATGTTACTTGCAGCTTGCATTTTGGGCAAGCTGACCTAAAAGGCTAACTTTGTGTGTGTGTGTGTGTGTGTGTGTGTGTTTAAACATGGATCTAAATCAGGGTGGGGTGCTACACGTCTTTTAGATAAAGTTGTGCAAAAGCTAAAAAATTAATGGTTGTCTTATCAGCTCCTGTCCCCTCTCTATTTCTGTCTGGGTATTAATACTGTGGGTGTTGCCTTGGAAGCGTGCCCTAGCTGATATGAGTTTCCTGGTGAACATCAACGTACTGTCTACTGAGAATTTTGTTAGCTTTACTGTATGCATTCCAAAGCAGGTGTTTGCCTACATTTTATTATTTTGTAATGAGTACAGTTTGGAACATACAGTTTTATGCGAAAGTTTGGGAACCCCTTGCAGAATCTGTAAAAATGGGAATAATTTTAACAAAATAAGAGAGATCATACAAAATGCATGCTATTTTTTATTTAGTATTGCCCTGAGTAAGATATTTTACATAAAAGGAGTTTACATATAGTCAACAAGATCAAAAAATCTATAATCTATGACTGTTTTTTTGTTTTGTGATGGTTGTTCATGAGTCCCTTGTTTGTTCTGAACAGTTAAACTGAGCACTGTTCTTCAGAAAAGTCCTCCAGGTCCTGCAGATGCTTCTGTTTTTCAGCATCTTTTGCATATTTGAACCCTTTCCAGCAGTGACTGTATGGTTTTGAGATCCATCTTTTCACACTGAGGCCAATGAGGGACTCAGACACAATTATTAAAAAGGTTAAAATATTCACTGATGCTCTAGAAGGAAATGCAATGCATTAAGAGCTGGTGGGTGAAAACTTTTTAAATTTGAAGATGAAGGTAAATTGTACTTAATTTGTCTTCCGGGAAACTTGCAAGTATCTTCTTTTGCTTTCGGAATGCAGTACTAAATGGAAAAATAAAATATTTCAACAAAATAAGAAAAATTTGGACATCTTCATCCTGTTCAAAAGTTTTCACCCCCTTAATGCATCATGTTTACTTCTGGAGCATCAGTGAATGTTTGAACCTTTTTTTAATAGTTGGGTTTGAGTCCCTCAGTTGTCCTCGGTGTGAAAAGATGGATCTCAATGAACAACCATCATCACCACACACAGTATTAAGAACCAAGGGTTCCCAAACTTTTGAAGGGAGTCATTTTAATAATTTCAGCTATTTTTTCATTGTGGACTGTAAACATATTTTATGTAAAATATCTTACTCAGGAGAGTACTGAATAAAAAATAACATGCATTTTGTATGATCTCTCTTATTTTGTTAAAATTATTCACATTTTTACAGATTCTGCAAGGAGTTCCCAAACTTTTGCATAAAACTGTACATTGACAGTGTTACTTGAAACAACTGAAAAGGTGCTGTAGGCCTCAGCTATTTAAAGGAATAGTTCATCCAAAACTAAGAATTTGCTGAAAATTTCCTCACTCCTCAGGCCATCCAAGATGAGTTTGTTTCTTCATCATAACAGTTTTGGAAAAAATGGGTTGCTCACCAATGGCAGTGAATGTGTGCTTTTAATTTGAAAGGCTATTGTTCTCTTAAGTCTATTTTTATTACTACAAAAAAAAATCATTGTAGTTATCCAATTAGTCGATTAATCGACAGAATAAACTACTG
Organism: Labeo rohita; assembly: GCF_022985175.1. Lineage (NCBI taxonomy): Eukaryota > Metazoa > Chordata > Actinopteri > Cypriniformes > Cyprinidae > Labeo > Labeo rohita. The sequence continues at coordinate 24,361,309 of NC_066874.1, read as the reverse complement.
ATTACTTGATTACCAAAATAATCGTTAATGATAGCTCTAATCTATACTGTCCCCAGTCAAAATAAATAAATAAATAAACAAAATACATCTATAAAATAACCCTCCTAAAAATGTTCCTATGCACATTTTATTATAATGTAATATTATTTTAAAAAAGAATGAATTGTTAATATATAGATTTATGTAGTTATTTATTTTGAGTTTTTGCAACTTCAGCATGGCATTTAAACCACCGTGGGGGCCATTACCAACCACTTCACACCTACTTCACAAAGCACTTCAGATCAACATAGTTCCCCCTTTTTTATGCAGAACATGCAACCAGGGTAACCAAGTTCCAACGAAGTTCAAACATTAGTAAGCACTTAAAGCATAGGCTAAACATTTATTATTTAGACTATGAAAAATAATGATTTTACATGCTGTCTTTGAACAGCCTTTTTAATGTTATGTAGCCATGACAAGGCAAATTTAAAGATGCGTATTAATAAAAATATTTAAAAAAAAACAGGCTAGTATGTAAAAATACAAGTAAATATAGGTTGTTAGAAGTCAAGTATTAAACTCAACCTTCCCACACATGTGAAAAACCCCCCGCTGCATCATGTCTCCTGTTTGGCTTGTGCTCAGAATGTCAATGTGTCAGTGAAATGTCATTTGCACACAAATACAGACACAGAGACACAGATTTGGGCAATTGGAGAGGAATGCGGCAAGGTCAGCACAGGTATTTACTGGAACGGCGTGCAGAATAGTATTCTCATATTCAGAACATCAAGGACACCAGTGAGCTCTGCTCATTTTGTAAGCGAGTTTGGGGATGCATTTGCAGGTGGTTGTGCAACTGGCCTGGGGTGGCTCTTATATGGGGCGGCCCGCTCGTGTGTGTTTCTGAGTAAAACCACATTGTCCTCGCTGCTGTCTCAGCAGAGGGCCAAGGTATCTGCAGAGACAAACCTGGATAGAGAGCACAGAGAATAAGAAAGTCTCAGTGAAGGGAGGCGGGGGGGGTTTGGTCAAAGCTTCCTGTAAAGCGGTAAAGCAGGTGCAAAACCAAACACAGACACATAGTACATTCACACAGGAACACTATATGCATGCTGAGCTCAGGTCTACAAATAAGAGCCACTAAATATCATCGTGCAGAGTTAATAACAAGTAGTTTGTTTATATAAAAATCAATTTCATAATTTATTTAATGCCTGTGCAAATGCAGCGGTGACAAATGATCATGGAGAGATTAAAAATCTCAGAACTTCCGACTTCTACTAGTTGCTTGGGAATTGCTACATATATCAACCTGTTAACCAGCTTAGAGATAAAGAGAGAGGGAGTGAAAGAAAACAGAAAATAAGTCAGTGATTTATAAATGTTGCAGTAAAGGATTTATAAAGGTTGCAATTAAACTTTAGTGCACGGGTCGGCAACCTATGGCACACGTGCCAACATTGGCACGCAGAGGGATAATCAATGGCACGCGACCAGTAGGGAAAACTGCATACCGACGTACAATGTCAAAATAACTGAGATGGCCAAGGTGTCAGTTTAACATTAAAAGAGAGCAAAGTTAAGAAGGAAATTTGCAAAATTCAAATCATCTAATAATAATCAACTGTTTTATCATAGAAATATTAAATGACCGACAGTGATCCAGTGATGCAAAAGTTTTTTTCAAAATGTGGCTATATTTAGAGAAAGATTAAGTTGTGTGAGTGAATTATCTGCATCTGTGTCTCTCTCTACAAACAATGCTTACAAAAGCTTACTTCAAAAACAGCGATTTTACCACCTTATTGCTAAGAAACTTATTTTTAACCCCTATTCTGACCCTCTGTCTAAAACGACCTGCTTTAAGGGGCAGGGACTTTAAGGCTTTTCAGTAATTGGCCACTGTTATGATTGCCGCCATTGCATAGGAAACAGTATCAACGCCCCCTCGCTATTGCATGTGAGTGTTTTGACAACATGAAAAAAAAAAGGGTAATTTTCGGACAGATCATTATGAAATCACTTACTTACAGTTTGTGATGCAGCTGCAGTCAGATCTTCTTTGTGAACTCTCCATGACACTGTGCCTCGTTTAAAAAACAAAATGCTCCGGTCAATCCTCAGACAGGATCCAGGATGCCATTAAAAATTAACTATCCACTTGTTCCTTTTGCTGGTTTCCTTCTGATATCTGTACAAAGACGCAAATGAGCTGTTTAAAGGAGTCATCGGATGCCCATTTTCCACAAGTTGATATGATTCTTTAGGGTCTTATTGAAAAGTCTATAATATACTTTGGTTAAAAATTCTCAATGGCAGTGTAAAACAACCTTTTTACCTTGCAAAATGAGCTCTGCAAAAATCATCCTGTTCTGGTCGAGGTTGCTTTAAATGTTAATGAGCTGTGCTTGACCCGCCCCTCTCTTCTCTCTGTGGAGCCTGTTTACTTCAGCCGCGTTTAGCCGCTATACTTGCTAATATTCTTGTCTAAATTACATCCCTGCTCCAGCATCGAAACAATGGAGGTCGGACTGTTCCTGCTGATTTAAGGCGAGTCTGAGGTAAGACGCTCATGTCAATCAACTATTGTGGGAGCGGCCTCTGTCGGTGTGACGCCACACCGACAGGCATCTGAGAAAGGCTCGATTTGAAAAAGGGGATATTATTTTTATAGATTAATTAAAAACCACTGCATGGATTTTTATCATTATAGTGTAGATTTGTACATACACTGCCAACACACATTAATGTTCAAACAACATGTAAAAGTGAACTTTGCATCCGATGACCCCTTTAAGCCAAATGCCTCGAAACGAATGCTCTTTCACTCCATTTGTCCTATTGATAACAGACTCGAGTGTGTGTCAGAAAGCAAACGTGCATCTGTATCCAGTGTAGACAAGATAGCAGCGGTGATTGTAATTTCTATTTGCTTTTGACGCAACGCGACACTCGCATTCAGCGTATTTAAGTGACCAGCCGTTAAGCGACTGAACATCAGTGGGTGGGGCCTATGGTGAGAAGATGACTATTCGTCAATGCCTTGATCCAGAGTCAGTGTTTATGCAAATGTTTGTGCTGCTGTGACGTCATCTTGCACCTCAGATCCAATCGAGCCATTTTTGGAGCTTAATTAAATAAATGCTTTGTTTATCCCAATATATCAAGGCAAACTTGATTTCTCATGTCATGACCCCTTTAAACCAGTGCATTAATATAGAACGGTGATTACCCTGAATGGTTTTAACACAATTGGCCCTGTCATACACACATACAGTGGTGTTTAGTGGTCACACTGTAAATCTGTTTTTCAAAGTCTAAGTTAAACATTAAAATAAAGAATATGTTAGGATTTAGAAATGTTTAAAAATCAACTTCAGAAATATTTAAGATTTTGCACTGTTTCTATGATAGTCAAATACAGGTTTTTAATCTTAAAATTTACAATTGATTATGTACTGTATAAATACAGCAAGATTAACCAGAAAAATGTAAAATGGCCCAAATGGTTGGTGACACCTGCATTATCGCTTTAAAACCAGGGAGAGAAACGACAAGCAGATATTTAAACAGTAGAATTACCTAATTTATAGTTCCTCACTATTTGTTTGCAAGGTCCCTTCTCTTTTAGTAGCGTATAGCCTACTTTGATCAGCGTCTCTATTAAACGCAATAATAAGCCTCACATTTTTTGCAGTGTTTTTTTGTAGGGGTGACCAGGATGGTTGTAACACTTTTTCGTATAACTGTGAATAACCTTTTTTAAGGTTTTGACCCAAAATCTCTCAATTTCAACACAAGTTAGCTACACTTGTCTGCTGCCATCCGTTGTTATGAGCTATAGCAGATTTTAAAAATCGAAATTGAATGCAAGGACGTCCATAGGGTGCATTTGCAAGTTCCTGAATACTCAAAATGTGTTCATAAATAAAATGTGTCAAAAACTGACTTTTGAGGACATTTTAAGTGCTCCTCACTATTTGAGAAGTTAATGAATCAGTCAAATGTATTTAGCATTAAATCTTCTGATATCATCTGGCTTGTGTGGGTTAGAGGTGAGATTGAGGTTTGTGCTTAGCAAATGTCATCACTTCTATATATAAAACATTGTGTATATGAGATGCCCTTATTAATATACCGAAACTAACATGTTTGCATTGATGCTTGATTATGCAGACCATCCACCGGAAATCTACAGCTAATCCATGTTACAGTTATATACATTTATTGAAAATGAGGGCTTTCTCACTTATTTTGCCTCACTTGTATGTCTTTTGACTTTCCTCTCCATCCCAGAATAACCTTTTACTGTACATTAAATGGTAAGGGTGTAACCAGATAATAATAATGTGCCCTGCCTTTCTTATCTTTTAAATACACTTCTTCTTTTACGTGACTCTGGTAGCAAACCATTTTACAAGCCAATTATTGCAAACATTAAGATATCAACATTTGTATGTACAACTTAGGGATTCCATATGAAATCAGTGATAAATTTATTAGCGGAGAGAAGCAAACAACTGTTGATGTAATGAGAAGAGAGGAAGCTCAGCAGGAGGGGCTTCAGGGAGGACAGCGCAAACCTAAATGTAGCTTGCTGTCACTCAGCAAAATCACACCTTTGGAGTTCGCTGTAGTGCAGCAGGGCCGGTGTTATCTCCAGGTTCTTCAGATTAGTTTCTTTTCATTTTGTGACGTGGACAGCAAGAGAGTGCAAATGCATGTTATTTGTCTTTTTTAGATGAGCGTTTGATGCCTGAAAACATATTAGAGGTGGAAAAGCTATGCAGACGTGACAGGTAAGAGATCCTCGTGTGTTTAAACTTTATTTGCTTTGTTTAGTCACCATGCAGAGTTTTGAAATTTTGCGTGAGCTGCCACATCACGTTCACTTGTATTTTAGTAGTGCGAGAGATCAAATACAGTGACATATATTCATAAAACTAAAGATAGAGGTGCAATGCAGCAATCCTTGTTGGATTTAACTATTGGTTTAACTATTGGTTAACATTGGTGTACATTTTTTTGGTTTTATTTCTTTCAACATGACAAACCAAAAAAAACATATAAGCATGCTAATCACTTAGCCTTGTATAGCTTGACTTCACAAATGCTTGAAAGACTAAAAGTGTGAATTTGGCACTTTGTAGTCTTTCAACTGGTTTTATATTTATCGGATCTTAAAGGATGGATAAATAAAAGCTTTTCAGCTCCAGACCTTTTGCAAGTTAGACCTTTCTATTGTCTGATGCTTTGGGAAAATGAGTTTGTTGTGCTTTGGGATGGTTTTGACTTAAATGTTTCCCAAAAGCCATTTAACCCAAATATAGGTCAGGCAAATTGTAGGATCAGAATAGCATACCATACTTACATAAAACACCCCTAAATCAGACAAACAAATTCTAATTTTAGCTTCAGGAAGTGGATGGGTTTCACTCTATTCGTTTTAATCGAGCACTTCCTCGTCAGCTGGAGGGTTACCATAGTGATCCAGCCCAGATTGAGTGCAGCATGGTTTCTGTGGTAGCGTACAACGAAACGGTGATGATGTTTCGGTATATGTTGAGTTCATAAAAAAAAAAAATTACAGAGGATGCCACTACAGAAACTGAAAAAGCAATTTAACGTCTCCTCACTTGAGGGGAAGTTTTGTGAACTATTTTTAACTATATTGTTTTTCTTGGAATGTAAACTAAGCCTTGGATTGCTAAAATCACTGAAGAGAGAAATCCCATATGACAAAAAAAATATATTGTAAACAGTCCTTTATAAAAATATATTCACTTTCAACCTTCATATGCCAAAATATATTGAGAAATGTAATTCGGGGCAAGAAAATACATTTGCAGTCTTACAGGAGCCTGTGTTTAGGCTTTATTCTTTACATATTTTTATTCAAATGTGTAAAGTGTTCACATGTTATTGACAACAAAAAGGTACTTTTTTTTTTTTGTATTATATTTTATATGATATATTTCAAATCAATTTGAAGGTTTTTTAGTAAATATTTTTGACAATTTTTATTATATTTGTATTTATTTATTTTATTTTATTTTATTATTTATTTTATTTTACTTTTTGGTGCACTGTTGTCTGCTTGAAATTAAAGTTGGAACGGCATCTTCAACTTCAAGAAGTACACTTTTTTCTCTTTTTTTGTAAAATGTTCACGTTATTGACAACAAAAAGTTGTTCTTTTTTTTTTTCAAATGTCACATGCGAATGTATTATATGTTATATGGGGGAACATATAATAAATGTTTTTAAAATGTATATGTATATATTTAAAATAAATCTGAAGGTAATTTTAGTAAATATATTTTTGACAATTTATATAAATATTGAAATATATTTCAAATTTGTGTTATTTTGTTTTTTATTTGATTTTATTTGATTTTATTTGATTTTATTTGATTTTTTGGTACACTGTTGTCTGCTTGAAATTAAAGTTGGATCAAAATAACTCCTAATTCAAAAAGATAAAAATAAATAAATAAATAATTAGGAAGCATTTTATTTTAAAACAGCAAACAAGTTGTAAAAAAAATATTATATACATACAAGGTAAGATAATCATTAAGCAAACAGACTGTGTGCATGTGTGTTACTTTTAAGAAGTACACTTTTTTCCTATTTTTTTCTTGTCATTCACTTGAAAGTAAATGTTGAGTAAATATTGTACTGGATCTGCTGACACCAGTTCTGTCATTTAACATGATTTCAAGTTTTAAAGGTAACACCAAACAATAACTATAATATTACTCGTCTTATTATAATTAGTGTCATTTCGTGAGAAATATCTTTGTTCATTTCTGATTTGAGTCAAATTCTTGACATCCAGACAGTGGCATTGAAACATCTGATAATAATACACTTTTCCACTGTTCTGGAACCACTGATATACAATATTCCAGTTTCTGAACTGACATGTTGTTTCATCCTCATTATGCAGATGTCTGCACATCAGCACAGGAAGCTGGAGAGAGGGAGGGAGAGCGCAGAACAGCCATCTAATCAGCTTTTAAACAACAAGAAGAGTAAATGCAGTACTCTCATGTTTTTTTAAACAAATATTTTTTTATTCTTTACCAGTGTCAAAAATTAACTTTTTTTCAATTAGGGTGATTGCATATTGCCCCTAACATCTGTGCATTTTTTCACCCAGCCTTGGTTAATTTCTGACCCTGTTGTATTCTGTATTCTGTCATATAATAACTCCATCTGGACTGGTCTGATTTGATGATTGTTGTGATTGGCAGGTGCCGGTGCCAGTGACTGGGTGAAACGAAAGCTAAATCAGCATATTCGCAATAAACACAGGTTAGAAAGAACACAAACCTGGATCTCAGGTTGCATTTTAGTTGTGGAACTGGAGTCATTTATATTTTCTGTTATTCAGGAAACCTGAAAGTCAGGATCCAGCCCAGCTCAGTGCATCCAACATACCTGAATCTCATTATTTTGAGGAGGACAGTCCATTAAGAAGAACAGGTTACACACATGTACACATTCACACAAACATGTGAGCTTGTACACATACACTTGAAATGAGTAGAAATCTGAGAACTTTTAAATAACTTCATGAATGCTGGTCTTCACCTGTTTATATTTTAAGCACATTTGTGTTTGTGCATGTTCGTGAAAAGCCTCTGAGCCAATTCTGAAGCTGCGACCAAAGAGAAGTGCTTCGGGAAGACAAAACCCACTGCAGCGTAAAACCAGTGCGCCCCCTACTGTCAGAGAACCTGACTCTATGGGTGTGTAATAACACTGTTCTAAAAGTGGATAAAGCAAAGATATCATAAAAATTGTAAATTCAGGTGTAACCTTAACCTGGTATGTGTACATTTTAGGGGGAACTTCCAGTTCTACAACAGTATTCAAAGGAAGATCATTATCAGATAAAAAAATGAGCTGTCAAGAGCCACAGACCTTTAGCACATCATCACCACACGAGGTCTGTTACTGGTCTTTCTGTTTGAAAATCTGTAATTTTTTCTCATATATTTTCAAGATATTTTCCAGGCAGCATCTTTTCTGTAGTTTATTTTCTTTATTTTACAAAGCTGAATTTGCATTAAGGTTATTTTTGTACTTTTTTGGTAAATTTTTATTTAAATTGATACTTTGTTTAATTATTGTTTTGTTGATGAATGCCCCTCATTGTCCAACACGATATTTGTGTACTGGCATTTCTGCTGTAATTATGACAATATGCTTGTTTTAATTTATTTATTTATTTATTTATTTTTAATCAAACTTGCAATTATAAGATAAAAAAATCTATTTAAATTAAAAAAGTAAATGCAGGAAAAAAAAATTAGTAAGATTTCAGTTTACATTTCAGTTAGAGTTGCTAATACAGCTGCTGAGGGCATTACATTTTCTCTTTTGACTGATGTAATCCATCTCTTTTTTTTTTGCAAGTCATGGAAATGCAGTTTTCTCACAAAACAGTGGATTGATATATATATATATATATATATATATATATATATTGGAATGCAAAAATAATATTTGTCTACTATTATAAAGTCTGTATTGTGAGATATAAACTCGCAATTATGAGAAATAAAGTCAGAATTGTGTAATATAAACTTGCAAGAAAAAATTCTGAATTGCCAGATATAAACTCACGATTGCGAGTTATAAAGTCAGAATTGTGAGAAATAAAGTCAGAAAAAAGCCCAAATTGCAAGACGTAAATTCTGAGAACATATCAGTCTTTTTTCCCCTCAGAAGGGGACTTTATAACTTTATAGTTTATATCTTTATATCTTTATATCTTTAAAGTTTATATCTGACAATTCTGAGAAAAAAGTCATAATTGTGGGATAAATTTCATTTTATTTCAGTTCTGCCTTTTTTTCTCAGAATTGTGAAATATAAACTCACAATTGCGAGTTATAAAGTCAGAATTGTGAGAAATTAAGTCAGAAAAAAAGTTTAAATTGCCTGCCATAAATTCTGAGAACATATCAGTCTTTTTTCCCCTCAAAAGGGGACTTTATAACTTTATAACTCACAATTGCAAGTTTTTATCACACAATTCTGAGAAAAAAGTCTGAGATAAAAGTATTTTATCTTACAGTTTTGACTTTTTTCTCGCCAATACTGACTTTTTTCTCAGAATTGTGATATAAACTCACAATTGTGAGTTATAAAGTCAGAATTGTGAGATGTAAACTCACAATTTTGAGAAATAAAGTCAGAATTGCATGATACAAACTCACAATTGCAAGTTATAAAGTCAGAATTGCAAGAATAAATTATGAGAACATATCAGTCTTTTTATCCCTTCAAAATTGGACTTTATAACTCACAGTTGCAAGTTTATATCTCGCAATTCTGACTTTTTTTCACAGAATTGTGAGATATAAACTTGCATTTGCAAGAAAAAAAGTATTTTGAGTTTGTATCACGCAATTCTGAAAAAAAAGAAAAGTCAGAATTGTGATATTAAAAAGTCAATTTTTTTTATTCAGTGGCGGAAACAAGCTTCCGTAACCTTCTATAGTTTACTTCCGTGTTCCAAACCTATTAGTGTGAAAATTGTCCACTGCAATTTTTTAATTTTAATGCTATGTTCAGCCTGAACCTCCCTCATTCCTGACTGCAGCTGCATTATTCTGCTTTTCTTCAGGATGAATCTCCTGTACACAGCGTTCAGAACCCCATGATCTGGACTAGATATTCACAGCCGGTCTTTGCCGTGCATCCACCTGTTCTTGCAGGTAACACACATTCAGTAGTCTTGAGACCAAACTATCAGTGTAAATGAAAAAAGTTAGGGTAATTTGCTTTTTCTCTCTCACAGTTCCTGGGCAGTGGGCGGTGATGCCTCATAGGCCTTTGAGCAAATCCCAGTCAGCACCTTCGTTTGTCCAGCACTTCCACACTCAGACTGTCATGATTGCACACCCCATGTACCAGCAGCAATGGCCACAGGAGACATTCCAGCACCACACCGAGACAAACGAGCATTTGCACGCAAGCACACAGATCTCTGTTTCACACGCTCTGTCTCATCGTAAGGTACCTTTTCGCACTTCTGGATCGCTGAGAAGAGACAGAGAGAGAGCAAGAGAGGACTTGCGCGTACCATCAAGGTCACCGCATGATAACTGTTGCAGTAATAAAATGGGAGTACAGCACCACAGTGAATGCTGTAATGCACAAAACAGAATATTTCACCGGAACCTTGGGCGTGTGCATTCCTCCCCAGACGCCTTCAATGGAAGTCTGCCTTCACATTTATTCTCATCTCTAGCCCGGGGTGTCAGAAGCAAATCGAACTACACCACAGGTAGGGGGAATGAGGGTGTCGCAACAAAATATAACCATAATGCTCCTAAGGAAAAAAAACTAAGAATTAACTAAATGTTTCTGCACAGTTTTTAAGCCACTAATCAAATAAGTCGATTTGTGTCACTGAGCTTGTGAATTTGGGTCAGATGTTCTAGCTTCCATTGATTTAACAGTAAGATTTGTTGTTTTTTTAAAGTCTCTTCTGAGCCTGCATTTATTTGGTCTGAGGTACAGCAAAAACAGTAACATTTTGAAATATTTTTTACTATTTAAAATAACTGTTTTCTATTTAAATATATTTTAAAATCTAATTTATTCCTGCGATTTCAAAGCTGAATTTTTAGCATCATTGCTCCAGTCACATTTTGATCAATTTAAAGTGTCCTTGCTTAATAAAAGTATTAATTTCTATAATTTATTTCCTAAAATATACTACAAGCTTTTGAATGGTATAGTGTATAATATTACAAAAGCTTTTTATTTCAGATAAATGCTGATCTTTGGATCTTTCTGTTCATCAAAGAATTCTGAAAAAATGTACTAAACTGTTTTAAATAATAACAATAATACTGTTTCTTGAATCAGGAATAAATAGTAAAAATATTTCACAATATTACTGTTTTTGCTGTACTTTGGATCAAATAAATGCAGACTTAGTGTGCAGAAGAGAATTCTTTAAAAAACATTAGAAATTTTACTGTTCAAAAACTTTTGACTGGTAGTGTATATATACACACATAATTACAGTGTGGCAATTAATTAATTGAATGAATCGCAAAGCAATCGCAAATCATATTTGACAAATTACCCCCTAATAATAAAGTCATGATTGTGTTCAGTAAGAAAAGCTATCAAATAGCATCAAAAAGTAGCTTTAGAAAAAATATGCTGTTCTGGTATGCCTTTATATGTAATATTTTTGTTTGCAAAATTGAGCAATAAACATAATATTGTGTCTAAAGTATGACACAATGTTAGCTTTTATATTACCATGTTAACTTGGCAGCCCTAAAATATATTTATTTTTATTTTAAAGTATATTTGTGTGTGTAGGTTTGGTGTTTGACTATCAGATGCTGAAACATGTGTGTGACTGTGGAGGGTATGGTGACAGAATCGTGAGTATCTGGACAAGATTGCTGGAGTGTGGCCTCAGGAATCAGTGTAAGGTAAATAATGCTGAACAGCTCATAAAGTTCTAACTATTATTGCAGTGGTGAGAATTTACATACAGGTGTGTGTGTGCTTGTGTCTTAGGCTGTTAAAGGCAGGCTGGCCACGTTTGAGGAACTACTGTCAGTCCATTCAGAAGAGCTTGTTTGTTTGTACACTGGGTTGTCGGAAAGAACATCTTCCATAGCATATCGAAGTCAAACAGACCTTGATACGGCATCGAATACTTCCTGCAGTGCAGAAATACTGAAGATGGCAGTCGGCAGTGTGATTGAGCTGGCTCTGCGTGTGGCTGGAGGAGAGCTAAGGGTGAGATTCCCAAAGTCCACTATTATTTCTCCTATAAACACAGAGCTTCGACCTGTTCAGGTTCTTACACATTCTTTTTCTGGCTCGTCCTCAGAATGGGTTTGCTGTGGTCACGCATCCAGGACATCATGCATCACATTCTCAAACATGGTAAGTTACACTTACAACTGCAGACATGTTTTTCAACATGAAATGGAACTTAAAACAGGATGTTCAGCAAGAAAGCATATAGAATCACTCTTTCATGGTCGTTCCTTTTCTTGTGATGTCACATTAATATTGAGAAACTAAAAAACAAACACTACTGTTCAAAAGTTTGGGGTCAGTATGATTTTTTTTTAAAGACATTAATACATTTATTTCACAAAGATGCATTCATTTGGTCAAAAAGTACAGTAAAAACTTTTAAATTGTACAAAAAAATATATTTTATTCTATTTTATTTTATATTAAACAGAACAACTGTCTTCAAATTGATAAAAAAGGACATTTTTTTAAGCTTCAAATCAGCATAACGTAGATCTGAAGGATCATGTGACATTACAGATTGGAGTAATGGCTGCTAAAAATTTAGCTTTGAAATCAAAGGAATAAATTGCATTTTAAAAATATGTATTAAAAGAGAACAGTTATTGAAAATTGCAATAATATTTTACAATCAAAAAAAAAAAAAAAAGAACTTACAAACCCTGAACTTTTCATTGGTAGTGTGCAGTGTTGGGGAAAGTTACATTTAAAAGTAATGCGTTATGCGTTTAAAATTTTGCGTTACTCCCTGAAAAAGTGACTAATTACGTTACTTTTTATGGAAAGTAATGTGTTACGTTACTTTTGCGTTACTTTTTAAATCTTGGCAGGGCTTGCTTCTTTGGTTTTAATATAAAACAATTCTAATGTAAAAGCCCTTTTACACCAAAAGTGAAATGAATTCACCTCAGGCTGAAAGAAAAGTACATTTATGCAGGAGATCACTCTTCAACTATAAAAATGAAGCACAAATGTTAGTTTATCTGAAGTATTTTTGCATATTAATAAGGCTGAATTGCATTATCGAAGGTCAGCAGCAAAGACACTGGTTACTAAAATGGGATTAAATACATAAAGGATATTTGTTTTATTTAACGTATTTAATTATTGCAGGTTTGCGTCATATTCTGAGTTTGCATTTCACTGTTTTTATTCATTTTGAGGAATACTGAATCTGTTTTTGTGAGTGAGATGAATTAATGCATGTTCACATTTAGTCTAAAATACAGTAACATCATGTTTACTCCCAATTTCCCGACAGGAGACTTGTCAATCAATAAATGGGAAAAAAGTAACTGACGTTACTAATTTGAAAAAGTAACTCAGACATTTTCTTAGAAATTCAAAAGTAATGAGTTACTTTACTAGTTACTTGAAAAAAGTAATCTGATTACGTAACTCGCAATACTTGTAATGCGTTACCCCCAACATTGGTAGTGTATGCAGGTAAATAATGCTGTGTATTAAAAAGTTTCATATTGTTTTTTCTTTCATTCTCTGTCTTACAGTGGTTCCAGTATCTTTAACTCTGTGGCCATTGCTGCTAAACAGCTTCAGGAGCGACTGAAGGTTAAGAAGATCCTTATAGTAGACTGGGTAAGACGCACACACACAGTATTTGCCTTACATATATTTCCACACTTACACACATTTGCAATGACTGGGTATTTGACCATAATATGCCCAAGAACTGTTTTCTAAGTTATAATTTATATAATTTTACAATATAAAGAGTATGTAATTTGCCTGGTGAGGATTTCTCTTAAGCTGTACTCTTTCTTCCAATCTCCTCGCCTTCAAAATTCATAATTTTTGCAATTTCATTTGACAAGAGGCACAAAATGAAACACTTTACCTTCAACCTTTGATTTTTTTTTGTGCGTGAAATCAGTAAACCTTTCCAAAACGTTTGTTTTTTCATCACTAATCATTGCACTCTGCATATTTGTCAGGATGTTCATCATGGTTATGGAACTGAGGAGATATTCTACACGGATCCTAGTGTCCTCTATATATCCCTGCATCGCTATGACAATGGTTCTTTCTTCTGTGGAAATGGACAGCCCACCAGGGTTAGTTTTGTGTACATCCCTTTATGAAACTAGTGAGTGTGTTTGAGATTTGAGCATGACTGTGCATTCTTTAAGTGTCAGATTACTATATCTATGTAAACTGAAGCTATATGTATGTTTTACAGGTAGGATCTGATAGAGGAGAAGGCTATAATGTAAACGTGGCTTGGTCAGGAGGCCTGAGTCCTCCAATGGGAGATGCAGAATACCTAGCTGCGTTCAGGTACTGTTTTGATGTCATTTTAGTGTGTCTAGTGTCATTTTAGACTCACGTTAAAGGATTAGTTCATTCCAGAAATAAAATTAATAATAATTTACTCACCCCCATGTCATCCAAGATGTTCATGTTCAAGTTTTTTGAGGAAAACATTCCAGGATTTTTCTCCATATAGTGGACTTCAATGGTGGCCAACAGGTTGAAGGTCCAAAATGCAGTTTCAGTACATCTTCAAAGAGCTCTGCACGATCTCAAACGAGTAATAATGCTCTTGTCTAGCAAAACGATTAGTCATTTAAAAAAAAAAACAGTAGGTACTTTTTAACCACAAATGTTTATCATTCACTAGCTCTGCATCCACAACGCCCTTTACAAAAACAACGATGTTGGACGATTTTGAAGTTGAGAAGAGAAATTAAGATTTTTGTTTTTTGCCCTCTCCTACCTTTTTGAACTGGAGAACACAGACGAAGAACTAATCATGTGTGATCTTTCCAATGTGATTAAGCAATGCGTGAAGTTGTAGAAGTGAATCACAGAGCTAGTGCAAGATGAGCATTTGTGGTTAAAAAGTATAAACATTTTATTTTTCTTAGAAAATCGTTTTAGTAAATAAGACCCTTATTCATCATCTGGGATTGTGTAGAGCCCTTTGAAGCTGCACTGAAACTCCAGTTTGGACCTTCAACCCAATGATCCCCACTGTAGTCCACTATATGGAGAAAAATCCTGGAATGACTTTCTTAAAGGGGTCATCGAATGCCCATTTTCCACAAGTTGATATGATTCTTTAGGGTCTTAATGAAAAGTCTATAATATACTTTGGTCAAAAATTCTCAATGTTTGTGTAAAACAACACCCTTTTTACCTTGCCACAATCAGCTCTGCAAAAATCATTCCATTCTGCTCGAGGCTGCTTTAAATGTTAATGAGCTCTGCTCACCCCGCCTCTCTCTTCTCTCTGTGGAGTGACGAGCCTGTTTACTTTTACGTTTAGCCGCTAAACATGCTAACTAGCACATTATTAGGAAAGGCGATCGCACAGTTTCATAAAAAACTTTTATACATACTTCTGCTGTAAGTGAGGCTGGATCACGAATGATTTGCGCGAACATAGACGCATTTATGTAGATCAGGAGGCGCATTCCATTTACAAACAAATGTAATCCACTGCATCTTCAGCAGCTCAGATGTCGGGAGTACATGACGACCACTACGTTCATTATTACATCCAGCAACACGGAGATATTCTTGTCTAATTTACATCTCTGCTCCGGCATCAAAACTTGGAGGTTGGACTGTTACAACTGATCTGAGGTAAAACGCTCACGTGAATCAACTATCGTGGGAGCGGCCTCTTTGGGTGTGACGGCACACCGACAGGCGTCTGAGAACGGCTTGATTTGAAAAAGGGGATATTATTTTTAGAGATTAATTAAACACCACTGCATGGATTTTTATCATCATAGGGTAGATTTGTACATACACTGCCAACACACATTAATGTTCAAACAACATGTAAAAGTGAACTTTGCATCCGATGACCCCTTTAAAAACCTTAACCTTAACTTCTTTTTGACTAAAGAAAGAAAGACATGAACATCTTGTATGACATGGGGGTGAGTAAATTATCTGGAAATTTTTATTCTGGAGGTGAACTAATCCTTTAAAAATCATTCATTTTTCATTTGTACATCTTCATACTATTCCAAACCTGTGACTTTTTTTTCCTTCAGGGAAACTTGCAGTTCTGTCTGGTGCCACTGTTAAGTCTACATTAACTAAAAAGCTAAATATTCTGTCTCTCTTTATAGAACGGTGGTTATGCCAATTGCTCATGAGTTTTCACCAGATGTGGTCCTGGTTTCAGCTGGTTTTGATGCTGCAGAGGGTCACCCAGAGTCTCTGGGTGGATACAGAGTTTCAGCAAAGTGTAGGTATCAGAAATACAAACTGTTGCCATAGAGTTTATGTCTACAATTTCCAAATTGCCTACATACTATAAAATACTATTAATATTAAATAAGCATGAAGATAGATAACACATACAAATAAATATTGGGTAAAAATGCACTTTAAATTAGTTAAAAAAAAATCACAATTGAATAAAATATTCTTTTGTTCATAATCAATATTTCTTTTGGCTTCTTAACTCACTAGGCTTTGCAAAAGCATTTAATTACATGATCTGAGCCTGAGAGTGTTTCTGTTGTTTCTGCATTTGTCTTGCTCTGTAGGGTTTCCCCTTAGAAAAAAAAAAGCTTCTTTAGATGGAAAGCAGAAGTGCTTATAATGACTTGGCATTTTTGACTCAAATGTTCTGGCCATATTAAAGCCATGACTTAGTGTCAGCTATCATGAACTGCTAAAGGGTTAGTTCACCCAAAAATGAACCCGATAATTTTGTTATTAATTCCTCACCCTCATGTTGTTCCAAATCTGTATGACTTTCGTTCATCTTCAAAACACAAA
Source organism: Labeo rohita (assembly GCF_022985175.1). Lineage (NCBI taxonomy): Eukaryota > Metazoa > Chordata > Actinopteri > Cypriniformes > Cyprinidae > Labeo > Labeo rohita. The sequence goes on along the minus strand of NC_066874.1, from coordinate 24,344,743 downwards.
TTAAGATATTTTGATGGAAACCGAGAGCTTTCTGACCCTGCATAGAGAGCAACGCAACTGACACGTTCAAGGCCCAGAAAGGTAGTAAAGACATTGTTAAAACAGTCCATGTGAGATCTGTGGTTGAACCGTAATGTTATGAAGCTTCCACTGACATGGAAGAGAAGAAATTGCAGGATTGGAAAGCTCTTGGATTTCATCAAAAATACCTTCATTTGTGTTCCAAAGATGAACAAAGGTCTTATAGGTTTGGAACGACATAAGGGTGAGTAATTAATAAATAAATTTAATTTTTTTTGGGTAAACTATCCCTTTAAATCAAGAGTAACTATAATACCTCCAGGATGTTTCTGTATGACATGTACAACTGACCAAATATGCAAATTCTCATTTGAAAGTTTTGATTTTACGTGATATGTCTCAGGTTTCGGATTCTTGACCCGGAAGTTAATGGAGTTGGCTGAAGGTCGAGTGGTGTTAGTGTTAGAGGGAGGTTACGTTCTCACATCCCTCTGTGATGCGTTGCAAGCCTGTGTCAGCGCTCTTGTGGGAAATGAGGTGTGTGTGTTTACAGATGCCCACGTGTACAATTCACCACCTTGAGTGTTGTGTAAATGCATGTGTGTTTTTTACAGCCTGAGCCTTTAGCTGAGATGGAATTAGTGAGGAAACCCTGCTTCAACGCAGTTGAGTCTCTGAAGACAGTACTACATGTTCAGAGTGAGAATCTTTCAGTTAGCATTGCTCATGTCTATTTTCTGTGGTCTTTTTGATCTTTTCTTCTCATACTACTCTCTGTCTCTCTCTCTTAGGCAGGTACTGGCGTTCAGTGAGGTCTATGGTGGACACTGTGTCTCTGTCCTATGTGAATGCAGAGAGGAGATACTCGGCAGGCACTGAAGCTGCTTTAGTCTTGGATGGCCTCCATATGAGCATTCCAATCATAAGCCGGTAATACAGCAGTATAGAGTGAAACATTTTTAAAAACATGGCTAGATATGGACTAAAACTGACACGACTATTGAATCTATTGATGTTCTCTGCTCTATAGTTTCCCAAATGAGCCAATGGAGCATGATGAAGCTGAATCAATGTAGAAGTCTGTCTTATTTTCTGGAAGAATTCATTCCTCTCCAAGCAGAATAGAAGTTGGACATCCTGTGCTGAGGCTGCTGTGATATTACTGTGGTGATTGCAGTGTTGTGTGAGACAGGAGACAATCCTCAGGAACTAGACTATACAAAAGAATTTCATCTCGTGAGTGATTTATTGAAATGCTGAGTCATTTGTTTGATGACATTTTCCAGTTATAGCTTGCTCATGATACCTCTGGACAATGTCAAATAAGGATATCATACAGACAGGAAGTGAAAATTTATGAGAAACATAGTTAACCAGGTTTTATTGTTCATGAGTTTGATCAAGGGACAAAACTTTTGTTTATACACTACCTTTCAAATATTTGGGGTCAGTAATTTTTTCAAACGTTCAGCAAGGATGCATAGCCGATCTTTTGAACTATTTTCAACATTGACAGTAACAAGTGATTTTTGAACACCAAATCAGCATATATGTGACCCTGAGCCACAAAATCAGTCATAAGTAGCATGGGTATATTTGTAGCAATAGCCAACAATACATTGTACGGGTCAAAACTATACATTTTTCTTTTATGCCAAAAATCATTAGGATATTAAATAAAGATCATGTTCCATAAAGATATTTTGTAAATTTCCTACCATAAATATATCTAAAGGTAATTTTTGATGAGTAATATTTAACAGCTTTAAAGGTGATTTTCTTACATTTTCAGTTTATTTATTTATTCATTCATTTTTAACTCTCAGATTCCAGATTTTTAAATAGTTGTATCTCGGCCAAATATTGCCCTAACAAACCGTACATCATTGGAAAGCTTATTTATTCAGCTTTCAAGTGATGTATAAATCTCAATTTCAAAAAATTACCGTAATGACTGTTTTTTTTGGTCCAGGGCCACATATTAGAATGGCTACTGAAAATTCCGTGAGCCATCACAAGTTTTCGTTTTAAAACGCTCTCCGTCCACACTAGCGTTTTCAAGCGTTTTCCAAAAGTTTGTTATCCGTACTGACACGTTGAAACATTAAATTCGCCTTACTGCGCATGTGTAAACCTTATATAAGCGCACTGAGATATCAAAATATCTTATTAACTGACGTCCATGTTGAGTCTACTCATATTTGAGCTAAAACGCAACTGTCCTCATGTTTTGCCGCAGGACAGCAATTTTGAGTAAATTTTCTGTCATCTTTTTAGGACTGTAATATGAAGTGTACAAACTAAATATATCTTTAGCAACAGTGTGAAAGCGAATAGCACATAACAGACATAACAGTCCACAACAACGCGAAAATGGCGTTTTCAAATTTATCCACTTCGGAGAGCGTTTTCAAAAAAACGCCACCTCAGAGTGGACGGAAGTCCAAAACGGAGAGAAAAGGATGTTTTCAAACGAAAACGTACTAGTGTGGACAAGGCCTGAATAGTAATAACATTTCACAATATTACTGTTTTACTGTATTTTTGATTATATAAATGCAGCCATGATGTACATGGGGGTTCTTTCAAAAACATGAAAATCTTACCAACCCCAAACTTTTGAACAGTAGACTGGAATGAAAAATGACTAGTTTTAGGCATCTGTTAGTCCTTGATACCTTTAAAATAGTCTTGAAAATTTAGTTATAAAAGCTTTAATGATTGCACTTTATGTTCATCAATCATTACAAATTTAAAAAGAAAAAACCCTGAGACATTTTGCATTGGGCTCAGCTGTCATTATTAATATCGATAGATTTCACTCTGTGAATATGTACGGCAGCTATCTTTGTATGTCAAGTATTTATATAGCAAGCATAACGAAAAAGGGTACAAAATACTGTGCTTTGCTACATCACTTCGGCTGAAATTAACTTCTGAGAAAATTTTTTTTTTTTTTTTTACTAAGTTGGTCTATAATTACATTTAAAGATATTCTGAGAAATACAAAGACATCCGCACTTGCATATTTTCCAGTTGTCTGAATTTTTACATTGTTTTTATAATCGTTTCATTTATTTGTGTTCAAAATGTTTTGTTCTCAAAATTAAATAAACCTGTATTTGTACTTTTTTAGAAATAATTTTGAAATGAAGAAACGTGTCAGGTAATTTTATTAATGGATCACTGACAAATACATTAATTACTGATTTCATAACAATACAATATAATGGATATGTTCAGAAGAGTGCCTGAAATGGCAGGCAAAAGCTAAAATCACATTCTAACAGTATAACAATGTTTTTGTGTAAATATAAAAAAGCTCAACTTAATATAACAAGACAAATGCATGCAGTACTAACCGACACTCAGCCATATAACAGGTGACAGACAAGTGATGGCAAATCTTAAAAACCACTAACCCTGTTTGTCTTGTGAAAAAAAAACAAAATGCTACAAAATCATTCATTTCATTCAAATGTGTGCTGGATGTTGTTCTCTAATGCACTGGGGTCATAAAAGTACAAAGAAGATGTGAATTTGGCCTTTCCACATAATGTATCCGTTGCCCGTAAAGCCTCAAGATTCCCACAGGAACAAGGTTTGTGATTGGTTTTACCACATTTTATAGACAATAAAGTGCTTATTTAAAAACCAATAGATAGTTGGCAAAACGCTATGCAATTGCAAGAGAAAATGCACCAGCTAAACAAACACCTGTCACATATCCGTATCCCATAGTGAGACTGCAGAAAAACATTCAAGAGAACAGCAGCAAAGAAAAAGACAAAAGACTCGTCTTAATACCTCATTCAGAAATGCAAAGTATAAACCATACATACTGTAAAGTGAATAGGCTCAGAAATGTTGATCGTAGATATTAAAAAGTCCAAAATTTAAAATCACTGATGACATCCTTCTCCCTGGACAGACAATAGCAGAAAGAGAGAGAGGTTGTACACTAATGTCTTCTACTGATAGACTAAAAAGACCAAAGCTTTCTGACTCTCCTCACTGAGTGTTCCTGGTCCAGTTTAAATGGTAATAGCCAAGCATGTTGTACACTTGTATACATGTTTGTCTGTGGGCACGAGTGTGTTATTTTGTGTATATTTAAAAGTCACTGAGGATGGAGATGTCGGCAAATTCTTTGCGATATCGATGAGAATAGAGCGCCAGCAGAAACGCCCACTTTAAACTCATGAAGCTCCACACACATGACAGGAACAGACTCTTGGGATCTGTGACAGCTGTAGACACACACACGAGGAGAGAGCAAACCGTTTTGGTTAATGAGCAAGTTAATGTCCTGACATACTTTTCATATGACACTAATACGGATAAACACTTTACTTAACATCTAAATGCTGTAAATACAATTTAAAGTCACGCATTCAGAAGCTTCAAAAGGTTCCACTCACATTCTTTGCGGGAGATGGCGACACAGAGGAAGGAGATGAGCGCCACGATGGACAACACGGAGAAAATGATGCCCATGACCAGGAAGAACTTCAGTCCCTTCAACCATGTTCTCCAGTAGTCCTGAACGTACATTATGTGTGTGACCAGAGCCCATAGTGCCAAAACACCTGGGGAAATATAAAGTTTAAAACAGTAACTAACCATTTTAAAATCAGCAACTGATGCTTTGCAAAGACCCGTCCTCCTTTGTTACTGTAGCTATGTCTGAAAAGCCATAGCGCTCTCACACCATACATCATGACAGACAAGACAGAGCAGGGTACTTAAGGTATGAAACAAAGTCTCAGCTTTCAAATTTTGTCTTTTTTAAAAAAACTCAAAAACCATTTTGTGGCTCTCTAATGTTGTGACGGTTTGCTGTAGCGCCTCAGTTCAAGTGGCATGTGAAGTGATCATCTCTTCCTCTTTACTAGATATAGCACAAAATAAACATGAATGAACATCAGAAGGTTTCTTGTTTCAATAGCATAAAGACGTCAATAAACAATTTTTCAAGTTCAAATCAACCGTTGTTATTCTACTCTCCAGTCTGGTTTGTTAGTCAGACAAAAATGGCAGATCCAGCGTTATAATTGGTCAGATCGCCTGTCAATCAAACTCCCTGCAAAGGGACAATTGCTAGTACATTTTAAACAACTACAAAGAAATTAATTAGAAACGCTGAAATAGTATTTAATAATCTGTTCTACTTACAACTTTGGAAATAGCATTTTTGCACAGTGGACTGGTTTTGCATGTGTGACTGAATCCATGACTCTGCATTCATTAGTGCTTTGTCATTCTCACATGCATGTAAACTCCTGTTTTCCTGTTTGATTCTATTGACAGTGCTATTTTTCAGTTCTGCATGTGCTGTTAAATTTGCAGAACAACAAAGCAGAATCTCCTTCGCCATCATATTTCCATTTTAAACACAGCGGTGTATGTGGGTAGGGTGTTTACTATACTATAAATAATAGGTTAGTTGATGAAAGTATGAAAGTATGAAATAGTATGAAATTTCAAGCAGTGTCTTTCCATGTAACATGCTATAGAATTCTTGTATAATTATTATCTATGCAGTTTTTGTGCCCTCACACACAGAGGAATATTTGGAACATTTAAGTGAACTGCATCTGAATGGTGATTTAAAGCAGTGAGCAGTTATAGCTTTCGAAATATACTCTGTGTTACAATTTTTAACCTAAAATGTGTTGAAAAGTTAATGTACATGTGATTAGCCAACCGACTAATAACTAAACAGACCCAAAATGTGCAAAATCATGCCATTCATTTGCAGCAGAAACTGACCAAAGTGTACTACTCAAAGTACAGAACAAGTGAACAGACTATATGAAACTATATGGCTCTCTTACACAACACAAACTCAAAGGCTGTTTCAAGAGCACAGTGACAGATCAAAGTGCACTGGGGAATGGATGTTTAACAAGGCCAAAATCTCAAAGCTTTTGTGTCTGTTTTTAAGGTAAAGGTGTCATACCAGTCTCACGTCAAACACCAATATAATGGACAATGATATGATTTAGATATGTAAAACAATTAAGTTGTGAGGCCAGATTCTGTGTTTTTCAGCAACGCACTGAACATGCTGAATGGGCATCTGTGGAAAGATTTGTGTGAAATAACTTTCAAAAGTTTGGGGTCAGGAAGTTTTATATTTTTTACATTTTAAATTTGCTCATCAAGACTGCATTTATGTTATCAAAAGAACTGTGAAATATTATTACACTTTTTATTAACTATTTTCTATTTATTTATTGCTATGATGGCAAAGCTGAATTTTTGGCAGCCATTATTTCAGATGAACCTTCAGAAATCATTGTAATATGCTAATTTGGTGCTTTAGGAATATTTTACAATTATTGTCACAGTTAAACAGTGCTTTTTTATTTTCTAAAAAAAAAAAAGGTATTTTATGTCACTTTTGATCAATTTAATACATCCATTCTGAGTAAAAGTAAAAATCTTACAGGCTCCAAACTTTTTTAATAATAGTGTATGTAATGTATTTTCTCCATTTAAAATTGTGGGCACATTTTTCATTATAAAATGTTTTTGTGTCATTCAAAAAGGAAAAAAGTTTGGTGAGTAGCATTTTATACTACACTGTCTATATTGCACACGTTTGAGAACTATTTCAGGACTAACATTAACAATGTGTAAGCTTCCAAATCACATATTAAACAACTGGTTTAATACTCACTAAAATGCATAAGGTGAAATATTTGGTGCATTAATCCTGCTTTAATTAATACGTATCCAGCGAACGTTCATAATTTACACAGTGGACACAGCTTTTAACACTTGAACTAAAACTGATAAAAACAGCACAAGACTTTTATAGATTAAAGTATAACATTTCTTGTACAGCACACTTGAAAAATAAAAGAAATTAAGAAATAGTTTCCATATTTATATTTATTAATCTATGCAGTAACCATTTTAACTGGGTTGTTATCTCAGAACTAGAAATAATACAGAAATTTTATTTTATTTTAAGAGCCCTAACTTATTGCTGATAAAAGACACACAAAAAAGAAAATTAGCAGCAATATTTACTTTTTTTTAATTTCAGAACATCACAAAATGTTTGTTCTCGGTGTCCTAAAACTATATTTGCCACCGTAGACAACATTTGGGCATCATATGCGCGTTCCAAGTCAGCCTATGATGCCCAAAAATGCTGTCTAGGTAGGCAGCTCACCTGCATTTGAAACACAGCCAAAAAATGTACCTGATAATCCACCCATCGCGGCGGTCCAGGGCTGTTTGTAAGCGATGTTCCACACTAGAAACGCCGAAAATCCCACCAAGATCCCAACACACGAGTAGCCCACGCTTATATAGATCTTTCTGATCGCCATTCTTGCCGTCAAATCCACACCTGAATGAATAAAGAAAATATTTTTTAGAAATCTCTAAACAACAAAGAACTATGCAGTTTCTAAAAATAGTTGTTATGGAGTATCCGCTCTTTTGACCTGGAGACAGCGCCGATCCAGCTGCAGAAACAGTTGCTAGTGATGAAATGTCATTCGCCGGGGTTTTATGAAGGACAGTAAGACCGCCTCAAACAATCAACACATATTTACTATCATTTACTGCTCCATAACGCGCCGTGTGTTATTGTTGCTCTTCGCCGAGGTACAGCGCAAGAGCAAAAGTGAAATTATGCGTCCGTTTAAACAGAGAACAGCGACCTCTATGGGTATGGATGAAAATGACACGAATTTTTAAAGAGACTTGAGGCTTCAATGCGCAAAACAAACATGAAACATTATATATATATATTTTTTTAATTATATGTAGCATCAAGCGAGTCTTAAGATTAGAATGATGCTAAATTAATATTAAGTTTACGTCTATATTATCTATATTTTCTGTATTAGTCGTCTGTATTATGACAGTAAATGCGATGGTGTTAAAAGTATTAGTGGTATTAAAATAATTTATTAAAATAGACTTAGAAATAGAGCTAGTGGTGGTAAAATCAGTATTTTTAATATAAGCTTCAGGTTTATGTCAGGTCATGTTTAATCTGTGAATTTTGAGAAAACTATATGCAAATTACACGAGTGTCCACTAGATGTCACCAAAACTTTAAAAATAATAGTTTTAGTTTCTACTAAACGCTTTTCATCTAAAAATGATATAATTTTTGGCTTAAGAATGGAACATGTACAAACTCAATTTTTACTGAATAATATTTTTATTTTGGGCAAATTTTATATTCATAAATGTAAGTGCCTTAAAACAAAGCCATTGTTTTCTGTCTTTCAAAAGGAATTTTGGTTGTTCAGTAAATCTGTCAGACTCTTAAAATGTAAAGTGGAAGAAGTTTTAGTTTTTTCTGTTTAGTTTATGTACTTGAAGAAATGTAAACTATTAGAAGACCCAACTGTCTTAATTTTTATTTTATTTATTATTATTATTATTTTATTTTCTCTCATATTTTCTTTTGATCTGTACTCTGTTCTTTAGGACATTCTTATTATCTTGTATTGCCTTATTTTCTCTTGTATCTGTTTTCTTGCAATAAAAAAGAAAAAAAAATTGTAAATTTTATGGGTATTTTTACAGCTCGATTTGCTGTTTGATATTGCTAACTGGTGTGTCTTACCATGTTATTTTAATGTATTATCTTAATTATGAACACACTGGTTTGTAGTTCAAACGGTTTTACCATTTACTGCTGGTTGTTATTCTTCTCTTTATAATTTCCCTATTATGAACCGGAAATCTCACCCATAGGCTTACTTCCGCATTGAAGAAAAAGGTGGATAGACTTATCCCAGTCCCAGACTTAACAAACATTTGGCAACCATAAATTCAGCGAAAAAACACCATAGTTTCTTAAGCTATTGCTACTTTGATGCAACCACCTATTGTAATTTATTTTTCATTTTAAAAAAAAAAATCCAAAAGTAATGCTGAGTGATTAGGCAAAAAAACAAATAAAAAAACCCCCATACAATAACAAAGCAATATAAAACATGTCAGGGTTTTTTTTTTCCTTCAGCTGTCAACTTTATTGTAGAAAAACAATAATAGATTTTTTTCTGTACATTTAAGAATATTGTTTCACAGTAATACTTATACATTTTGGGTCCTGTAAACATTGCGAAAAGCTTGGTAGTCCATTTTTAACACTGAGATATGTGGGAAACAACAGACATCAACATATGGTTAACACAACACAGAGAAGACACCACTGAAACAGCCACACAAAGTGTTTTAATACTCATTGCTTAAATGTTTTTGAGATATTTTCGCATAATAAACACTATATGTGGGTACATTCATGTGAAATCAAACAGTGAAGATACATCTGCAAAACTATAAATGATAGAAATGAAGTGATCAACATTAAGATCTATACAAGACGTGAAGAAAATCTGAAAACAGAACCAAGACTGTGCCACTGTCTGCAGTCTTAAAGCTGCATCGGGAAGTTGTAAAGACACCACATACTAAAAAAGTCAGAGGGCATTTCATGTCTAGAGGAAAGTGCAGACAGAGTTCATATTACAACATCCAGTCACAAGGGCATTTAGACAGGCACTTAAGGGGCCTCTGGTTCATATGCCATCCTACGTTCCCAACTTTACAACATGTCTTAATCAGAGGTGATGCGCTGGATCATAGCCTCCTCGACAATACCAGAGAGAAGTGTTAGATCTTTGTACTGGATCCAGTCCTGCTCTCTCACAGCCCATACATTGCCCTCCGGCTGCAATAAAATAGGTCCACAACATTAAAAGGATGTCAAAGAGTCCTAGATACCAGACTGATTTACTAGAATGAGCAATGAATGATTCATAAAAGCTAATAATAATAAATGAAGAAATAGTAAGAATAAATTTACAAAAAAGGACTATGAGAGTACTAATGTACGAGCTGGACCAGCTGGAATGCCAATCTCTCATGAACACACGTACGACAGTTAACAAAAACTAGAGATTTGGTTTTATGAATTTTTAAATATGGCAATTTTTCTTAGACAAAAGTACCGAATGGCTTTAGGAGGCCAGCAGAGCACTTTTTATAATAGATGGATACACTTTATTGGACTTCAAAATCTCAACACCCATTCACTGCCATTGGAAGATCCAGGACATGTTTTTTTATATGTTTTTTTATATAACTCCAATTGTATTCGTCTGAAAGACGAAAGTCATATATACCTAGGATGGCTTGACAGTGAGTAAATCATGGGGTAGTTTTCATTTTTGAATGAACTATTTAAGTTAACTCAATATGTAACTCACCGTTTCTTCTTCTTCATCAATGTATGCAAGGATCACATCTCCCTTTTCAAACTGCAGAAGCATACCTTCATCTGAGTCCTGACTCTGCAGAGCAACAGCCTGAAAAAAAATAGAAAATACAAATGATTGTCTACACAAATACAAATCAAACTGTCTCAATAATTCCAAAGACTCTGTACCTTATAGAGGAAGCCAGGAGGATTTTCATACTCTGTATTTTGGACTTTCACATCTTTGCTACATCCTGATGTGTTTTGATTAGCCTCTTCTTCATTTTTCTTGGAGACGCTGGATCTTCGAGGAACTGGGACAGGTGTAGTTTTGTCTTGGGCGTCTGATGTAGGCTTAGCCTCATTGTCTCCATCTGGAGATGCATTGTGGGTTTCTTCTGACGATGCTGCTGATTTAGTTTCCTCCTCTTCGCCGTGCTCAGCAGATGCTGAATCTTGATGTTCCTGGCCGTTCGCTTGCATAGGCTCATCACTGGTAGTTTCTGATGTGTTTTCAGTGGCTTCCTCAGACCGAACCCCTTCACCCTCCGAACACAAAGACTGCCTCTTGGGTGTGTTGGGTTCACTGTCAAAAGAGTTCGATTCTGAGTCTGATATTTCAGATGCTGTGCTTCCCATGCTCTTTGAGGGAGTGTCTGAGCGTGCGTCCGCGAGAGTGCTGGGCATGCTGAGCTTGCTCATGGCCGGATGATCAGGAGGAAAGGCGGTGTTACAGGGGATGGGCGCAGAGATTGTAACAGACTTTCTCTTCTTCGATTTTGAGCTAGTCAAAAGAGGAAGAAAAACAAGCCACCATGAAAGTTAAGACCATGAAAATTCTTAGATCTGCCTTTAATTGGTACACTTGGGGCCACCGCAGGTCTTCATAGACTTTAAAGGGATAGTTCACCCCAAAAGAAAATTACACCATGATTTACTCACCCTCAAGCCATCCTGGGTGAACATGACTTTCTTCTTTCAGACGAATACAGTCGGAGTTATATAAAAACGTCCTGGCTCTTCCAAGCTTTATAATGGCAGCAAATGGCTGTTGAGATTTTGAAGTCCAATAAAGTGCATCCATCCATCATAAAAAGTACTCCACACGGCTTTGGGAGGTTAACAGAGGCTTCCTGAAGCAAACTGATGTGTTTGAGTAAGAAAAACATAAATATTTAAAACTTATAAACCGTAATCTCTATCCTTTTCACGAGAGAGTGCCGTTCCAGCGGATGACGTAGGATGTACGCAAAGTGTAAGCTCCAGTGAGAATATGCTAGCCTCGTGAAAACCAACTTTTGTTTACAGGAGCAAAGGAAGCAAAGTTTATATTGTTTGCTCTTGGCTTATATTGAAATTCCAACATTTTTCTTTACAAATCCTCATTTTGAATTTCTACTTCGTGACTGGTGTTTTGTTTTGCTCTCTCCACTGTGCTTTTGCGTTCATCACTTCTCACCGATTTTCTTCAGGAGGAGCCGTATGGAGCACTTTTTATGATGGATGCACTTTATTGGACTATTGAATCTTAACAGCCATTTAGTACCATTATAAAGCTTGGAAGAGCCAGGACATTTTTTAATATAACTCTGATTGTATTCATCTGAAAGAAGAAAGTCATATACACCTAGGATGGTTTGAGTGTGAGTAAATCACGGGGTAATTTTCATTTGTGGGTGAACTATCGCTTTAAGAATTTGCAAATACAGACATTACCTGTTAAGGCCTTTGACGATGAAGGGTTTGGTGGAGTGCTGATCCTCAAGCTTCTTCATCATATTATAAATGTTATGATTTAGCTGAAACATGAAATTAAATTGTCAATCAGCAACCATGAACCTCACACTGAGGTATTGTTTTTAACTTTAATAATGTAATTGCCAAAACACTGCTAGTTCAGTAGCAGAAAGAAGAAGAGCACACTATGCATGTGAATGTCCATCCCAGAAATACTCTAGACATACAGCTTACTGTCAATACAAATGTAAAAGGAAGAACATCATGGTAAAATAATTCACAAACACAAATGGTACATTCTTACCATACTCATTTCCTTGTAGAAGACATCCCGCAGGTTTGAGATGTTCTGGAACATGGTGACATAGCAACTTATACGGCTGAAAGCAGGAAGAGAGTGTAACCAAATTAAGGTAAATTATTATTAGTGCCACCACAGTACATTCTGTTAGAGACCTCAGTGATAGGAAGGCACTGTTTATCTCTTCATAGTTTCATTTTTGTTAATAAAGCTGTACTAACCTTTGATAGAGAACAGGCAGCTCTTCTCTCAACTCCTTGTTAATGTCTTCAAACACCTCCTGTGCTTTATTGAACTCCTCGTCGGCCTGAAAAGAACCATAACCAGCGATCATACATTTTAGCCAACAAACGTTTCTAAAATTAGATATTCAAATGATCAAAAGTGAGCTGACCTTTGATATTTTAGCCTCATCTCTCTTCTTGGAGTTTTGTAGCGCCTCTAGATGATGTCGAGCTGAATCGTAGTCAACCAGCTTCCTTCCTCGTTTAGCCACTCTTTCCTGCAAGATCACAAAATTAAAGCTACAGTAACTTTTTAACAATTGCTTGTCAAGTATTCATGTAAACACCATGTGAATTTGCTATTAATTCAACACCATGAAAAAGACAAAGTACCAGCGTGCCATCAATGTAAAATAAAGGAGTATCTACTGAATATATGACTATTATTAAGTATTTTAGTATTACTTTTTAAACAATGTCAAAAGGCATGAGAAAACGTCAGCAAACACCTACAGGGGTTGGACAATGAAACTGAAACACTGGCCAATATAGTGTTGGAGGTTTCATGGCTATATTTATGCAGCCTGGTGGCCAGTCCTTACTGATCGCACATTCCACCAATAAGAGCAGAGTGTGAAGGTTGACTATGTGCACCCAATAGCTCAAACATTGTACCCTGAAGGTGGTGCCGTGTATTAGGATGATAATGCACCAATACACACAGCAAGACTGGTGACAAGAGTGATTTGATGAACATGAAAGTAAAGTTAAACATCTCCCATGGCCTGCACAGTCACCAGATCTGAATATTATTGAGCCACTTTGGGGTGTTTTGGAGGAGCGAGTCAGGAAATGTTTTCATACACCAACATCACATAGTGACCTGGCCACTGTTCTGCGAAAGGAATAGCTCAAAATCCTTCTGGCTACTGTGCAGGACTTGTATTTGTCATTCCCAAGATGAAATAATGCTGTATTGGCTGCAAAAGGAGGCCAAACGGCATACTAATTGTGGTCTAAACCCAGGTGTTTCAGTTTCACTGTCCAACCCCTCTAACTTGTCAATGTAAAAAAACAGTCCTTAAAGGATTAGTTCACTGCCAGAATAAAAATTTCCTGATAATTTACTCATCCCCATGTCATCCAAGATGTTCATGTCTTTTTCTTTAACTGAAAATAAAAAAATTCTAAGACTTTTCTCCATATAGTGGACTTCAATGGGAGCCAACGTGTTGAAGGTCCAAACTGCAGTTTCAATGCAGCTTCTACACGACCCCAGCCGAGGAATAAGGATCTTATCTAGCAAAATGATTGGGCATTTTGTAAAAGGTAAATAAATATATATTTAACCACAAATGCTCGTCTTGCACTAGCTCGACTTCACACAATACTTAGTAATATTGGAAAGGTCACATGTAACGCAAGCGGAGGTACCAACCCAGTGTTTACAAAGCGAATGTGCAAATGAAGTCATACGCCCTTTAAAAAAAAGGGTAAAACAACAATGTCTAAAAAATTTGGAAGTTAGAGGAGAAAATGAGAGGAGAAAGGCCTACCCTACTTTTTTGAACTGGAGTACTAGGGGTGTAACAGTAAACAAATATGACGGTTCGGTACGTACCTTGGTTTTAACATCACGGTTCGGTATGATTTCGATTCAGCTGTTTATTTTTTAAATAAAAAGTGGTTCACTGTTTGTTGCTCTTTGTTTAAATACATTCAGTTATAATTAACATTTTCTTAGTGATAAAAATCTATTTCAGCTTAAACTATAGGGAGCCCTGTTACATTTTAAGGTTATAATTAACAACTTAACCCAAACTTAAATTCAATTACTATTTATTTTTAAACACTTAACTTTAAAAAAGAATGTATGCAAACATGTAAATTGCACATAATGCAGTTTTTAAATTACCTTATAAATTATAAAAATTCTATGTTAAAATATATTCAGTTACACAGTGGCTGTCATCACGTTTCATAACAGATTAATTTAAACATACATTAAATAATTAACAGGTAAAGTTGTACAATATAGTATAATGAGTATTTGGTGTAATATTTCGCAAAATGCTCTTCTCTAGAGTTTATTTCTCTAGTAAACTAACAAGCTGTGGACACTGATGACTTGCCTGAGGTAAATGAAATGCTACATGACGTTTTATTTTCATGTGGTTTTGTTGACGTCTTTCTGCAGTTGAAACACTGATTGAGGCATGAGATGTTGGTTAATTTTTATTCACATTAATAGTAGTAGTATAGAGGAAGGAATGTTCACGTTCACTCGGACCCCATCAGTATACACTGCACAAGTCTGCGGCGCGTTAACGGCTCTGACGCAGCCACCGGAGCTGATCGCATCCACTCTAGTCAATGCTTGTGTTTAAACCAGCACGATTCTGAACCATCCCAGAAGCAGCTCTCCGAGGTGTTTATACAGCGATCTGTTATACAGAGACTGTCAAAACGGCATTTATTGTTTGAATTTTTCTGGGGAAAAAACTGCTATACTTGTTCGGTACACATGGGTACCGAACCGAAAGAACCGTACCGAAAATTTTTGTGTATTGTTACACCCCTATGGAGTACACAGATGAAGAACTAACCTTGCATGACCTGATTACATGATTATGTAACATGTGAAGTCGCAGACGCGCATCGCAGAGCTGCAATGAAACTGTAATTTGGACCTTCAACCTGCAGATCCTCATTGCAGTCTACGATATGGAGAAAAATCCTGGAATGTTTTCCTCAAAAGCCTTAATTTCTTTTCAGCTGAAGAAAGACAATCATTATAGCCTATTCAGGTCCGGAATTACGAACTTTGACATCATGGAACTGTCCGGTATAATTCTCCATTGTTCGAACAACTTGATCGTTCAGCTTCTCCTCGTAGTCATTCCACAGGAGATCCTCACTCTGTAATATAAAGCCAGAGAGCTGATGAAGACAAGGACGGTAGACCAATTTTTACTATTAAGTGTCACAAAGAAGGCCTGGTTTACCTCCATTATGACAGTCAGATCTTCTACACCATGCCAGTCTGGTTCATAGATATCTTTAAGAGTCTGGGACAGGCGTTTGGATGACTCATGCAACACTGAGAAACAAGGAGTGTACAAAACATCATGTGACGCCTTTTTTTTAAACTGTTACACAATTTGGCAGTAGTCCTGAAACTGTGTATCTATCCCTGACAAGTCATCACAAGTTACAGAGATAAGACTGTATTAGCAAGAACTTATGAAATCAACACGAGTATGTCACGTTTTTTTTTTAAAGTAGATACAGAGCAAAAAACATTTATTAGGTTAATAATTATATTCAATGTATAGTCCAAATAAACAAATTTGATCTCATACACATTCTCTGAGAATCAAACCTATGACTTAAGCATTACTAATGCCATGTTCTACCAGTTTAGATGGTTTAGTATAAGGAAGAGTAATGAATGAACATCTTGTAGTTACGTTTAAACATTTTACACAGCAAAATTCAGAGATGTAGCAATGTTTTTAGATACTGACAACCAATTCATACATTTAGAACACCTGGGGGCTAAAAACGCAAGCGGCAACTTTGGTTTCCATCGAAACTATGCGTACGGTTTGAGACCACAAGCATCTTCAGTCTTCCTCAATCTCAGTCTCTCCTTCGTATTTTCATAAGCCTCTGCAAACATCTGGGCAGTACACCCAAAATTCAATTGGGAACATCAACTATTTTTGTAGACATTTACACAATAAGCATTTTCAGTTCCATTAATAAGAGACATTCACTTCCCCAAATGCTGAATGAGAGAAACTCAACCTCAACTCGTCTTTTTCTGCTCAAAACAACACACCACCTCACTTTTACTCTCACCCAAAGGCCTACAAGCAAACCACAATGATATCTCAGCACAAGTAACAAGACTATGCGACACCCTTTTTTAAAACAAGTATTAAGATTCAGTAAATGTCATTTTTTAAAAATGCATTTCAACACTAAAATAAATGACTATACTTGATCAATTAAGATTGAAAGTACCTTTAACAGCATTGTAGTAAGATTTCACATCCTTATAGAGTCGGACACCATCTGTCTGGAAAGAGAAAAGAAACAATTATAGTTACTGTCAGGTGCATTTTTGAATATGCAATACATCTAATATCTTTTGGGAAATGGAATTTTTTAGAATCAAAACAGAAAATGTGTAGGTGGTAAGGAAATTACGTACTTCACATTTTTATGTACTTTCAAGCACCATGGATGTTACTATCGGTCATTAAAGCTACTGTAGGTTGTAAATCTAAAAAATATTCTATTTCAAAAAGTTTTTATTTTTAAATTTATGGTTAAAGGAAGAAAGCTCTTCCATGAGCCCAAATCATTAGGTTTATTCGGTTCCTGTAGAGTGTAAAACTATCTACCATCAATAAACGCATACAGTATATTCTCA
This sequence comes from Labeo rohita, assembly GCF_022985175.1. NCBI lineage: Eukaryota > Metazoa > Chordata > Actinopteri > Cypriniformes > Cyprinidae > Labeo > Labeo rohita. The sequence goes on along the minus strand of NC_066874.1, from coordinate 24,327,779 downwards.
GTCATGCGATGCATCCAGGACATACAATAGGATGTTAAGTTGTTAAGTGAGAAACTAGGTCAATGCTAGTCTACTATAGTTTGGTAGTGTTAAAATTTAACTGTGGTACCAATCAAAAATAGCCTTTGGAAGGGCTTCCTGGGGTGGTTGACAATATAAACAGTATCAGAAAAAGCAGAAAAGGTCAGCCTCTGCTACTGTACTGCAAAGAGCAGCAAGTCACATATGAACATTTTCTAAAGGTGGGGTTTCCTGTGATACTTTCTATGATGGTTCTGTCGGTGTTCATATAGCACAATTCACCCAACGCACCTCATTACAGTCTGAGGTAACTAAATCTATTGTAACCTACAGGCCATGTGTGGATGCGAGCTTGTCTTTCTCTCAGACACTGTTGAAGTACCTGCTGTTTGTTCAAGTTGGCAGCACACTCCTCAAACTGCTCATCTTTCGTCTCCATGGTTTTCCCCAACTTTTGCATTACCTACAACCAACACAAACACACTGAGAAGACCACTACTGGTCAATCGTTTCAGACATGAACAATCAGGCATAGGAACAAGAGTTGTCACTGTATAGCCGCTGAAACATGACTCGCCAAGCGGTTCCACATTTATTCTTGAAATATCAGTTGCAGCAAGTGTTCCTTGTAATGAGGAAAGATCAGAAATGCCCAAAGGGAAGTATTTAGCAAAAACTTCCAAAATTAAAATAATTGTGTTTTCCAGTTAGTAAACTCTACTAAAGTGTTTAGTCTACTAAAGAGTAAAATCTAGAAAAGGAGGTGAGTTTAGGGAGGAAGTGATTGAGGGCAGGAAGTGGTAGTTTTTTAGTTCACACAAGTGCATTTCAAACAGCTCTACAATTTAAAGTATTTACACATCTTTTGAACACATACACCCTTTTTTATTTTCTTTAGGACTGTAAAAATGTTGCAGTAAATATGTTGGATACTCTCAAACAGAGCAGCGTGACATGAGAGCCGAGGTCTTGAACTCAAAAAACCCCACCTACCTTTTCTTGCGCTCGGTTCATTGACTTTTGAAAGCGTTTGGCCAGGATGCCAGCTCCCGCGCCAATGTTGCCTCCAATGTTGGCACCTAGTTTTCCCTCTGCCATCTTCACTTGTGATCAGCTGGCACACAAACGATCCTTCTCTCTGATGTCTCAGCGCTTCCTTCTATAAACTGACGGTTCCTGGGCGGAGTGAGCTGAGCGAGTGGGTGTGAAAGCAAAGCGTGATACAGTTAGTTTTCCCTCGAATAAAGTGATTCTGGTTTACTTGACGCTGTGTACTTGCTTTAAGGACTGACACTTACGGGACCTCACGTCACTGCGGTACACTAACCGATTGTGCAACATTCCATCGCCTTGCCCAAACGTGTTTGATGTATTTGTCATCGACGTGCGACGGCATCATCAAGAAGTCAACTAGAGATCAGTGTTTCCTAATAACAGTGACGGCTACATTTAAATAAATTAGGTCAAACTAAAAACCACTGCACTGAGGGTGTATCTATGTTGGCTGGGTAATCTGAAACTTTAAATGGTATCACAACCGCTCGAAAATTGTATACAACAATATGAAACTAACAGTTAGGCATTAATTGATTACTGACTATACTGGTATAGTATTAATGGTGACTCATACAAAGTAAACAAATAAAAAGAACCGTGGCTCGCCCCTTTTCTTAAAGGAGAAGTTCACTTTTAGAACTAAAAATTCCCGATACTTTACTTACCCCATATCATCCAAGATTTTCATGTTTTTCTTTCTTCAGTCGCAAAGAAATTAAGTTTTTTGAGGAAAACATTCCAAAACATTTTTTTTTTTTTTTTTTTTTTTTTTTTGATATAGTGGACTTAAATGGTTGAAGGTCCAAACTGCAGTTTCAGTGCAGATTCAAAGAGCTCTCAGGCTCTTATCTAGAGAAATGATCAGTCATTTTCTTTAAAAAATAAAAACGTTTTAACCGCAAATGGTATTGCACTAGCTCTGCGATGTGCATGCATGTCTTTATGCATTGCATAATCAATCACATTAGAAAAGTCATGCATGGTTAGTTCTTCGTCTGTGTACTTTGGTTAAAAAAGGTAGGGTAGGCTGAAAATCCAACTAATTTTTTTCCTCCAAATTCAAAATCGTCTGACATCATTGTTTTATCTTTTTTTTTTTGTAAAGGGCATTTGACTTTCTTTGCACGTTCACTTTGTAAACACTGAGTGGGTAGTTCCGCCTACGTCACGTGTGCATGATTATGTAATAGGTGAGGTCCAACTACACTGTAAAAAATAAAAAACACAATTTGTTGAGTCAGCTTAAAATAATTTGTTACCCTGCTGCCTTAAAATTTTAAATTCAGTCAACTAAAATAAGTTCAGTCAACTTGAAATGTTAAGTTGTACTAAGTAACAACTTAGATATTTGTGTTTGCTAAACTTAACAGATGGGTAAGTAACCCAGCTGCCTTAAAATTTTAAGTTGATTCAACTCAAATATCCAAGTCGTCACTTAGTATAATTTAACATTTCAAGTTGAATAAACTTTTTTTTGAGTTGACTGAACTTAAAATTTTAAGGCAGCCAGGTTACAAATTATTTTAAGTTGACTCAACAAATTGTTTTTTCAGTGTAGTGCAATATGAGCATTTGTGGTTGAAAAGCATATAATTTTGTATTTTTTCTTAGAAAATGACTGATTGTTTTGCTAGATATAAGCCCTATTCGTCTTTGCATTGAAACTGCAATTTGGACCTTCAACCTGTTGGCCACCATTGACGTTCATTATATGGAGAAAAATTCTGGAATGTTTTCCTCAAAAACCTTAACTTCTTTTCAGCTGAAGAAAGAAAAACATGAACATCTTTGATGCCATGGGGGTAAGTAAATTATTAGGAAATTTATATTCTCAAAGTGAACTAATCCTTTAAACACCAACCCTGACAACCTTGCAAAAACACACAGAACGTGCAATCACTATAGCCTATTCAGGTCTGGAATTATGCAGAAAGAAAGACATGAACATCTTTGATGTCATGGGAGTGAGTAAATTATCAGGAAATTTATATTCTCAAAGTGAACTAATCCTTTAAACACCAACCCTGACAACCTTGCAAAAACACACAGAACGTGCAATCATTATAGCCTATTCAGGTCTGGAATTACGAATAAGGAAAAACATGAACATCTTGGATGACATGGGGGTGAGTAAATAGTAAATTATCAGGAAACTTTCATTCTGGAAGTGAACTTCTCCTTTAAGAGTTTTTGAGGCGATGAGTAAATAAGTGTAAAGCAGAATTCAGAATAGCATACTAGAACCTAGAATACTACTATTAGGCCACTACTTCCATATAAAATATGTAGTATCTGATTTAATATTCTTTCTAACAAGTTCTCTTGTTTTTGTTGTACGATTATATTGTATATGAACACTAACCTTTCTTGTGCTCTGTTGTATTTTAAATCATTACAAATCCTATGCCAAATCCCATCATTTCCACTCTCTATGCATATAACAAGTGAAAGCTGAGATGAGATCCACATTAAACTATTTGTTGTAATCTACAATAAGCAGACAGATTTTCATCTGTCATTTGCAGGCCAAGGCAAAGAACTGTCTTGTTCTCCATTTCACTCAGCTGAAACATGATACTGTTTACACTAGGTATATCCCCACACAACAATGAATTGTTATGCCAAAAGTGTCTGAACAAACAATGTATTTGTGTTGTAAATCATTTGCTGTCACATTGAATTACATTCCCCTTCACTGCATTACAATGCTTTGAATTAAATAATTAATTTATTACACCAATCTTTGTGTTAAAATATAATAGCCAGATAAAAACAACTCCATCAACTCAATATTAAACATAGACTCCAATTGTACCATATCAGTACAAATAAATATGTATTTGTTTGAGAGTGGCTATTAATAGAGACTGGGCTTTCTGGGTCTCTCAATTACATAAGCAGCATTATATAAGCCTTAAGTAGTCAATAGTCAGCTCCCACCTGTTTTTTAAACAACTCAGGGTTTATATTTTAAATTTAGTATGACACAGCATAGCAGCTCTGTAAATTTACCCTACATTTACTGTTAATGGGGCTCTTAAAAATATTTTGACCCAGTCTGAACAAATACAGCATTAAGGATTGCTCTAAAGCCACCACAAGGTGGCAGTGATGGTTATCTTTAATTTAATTACAGTAACAGCAATGTGTGTGTGTGTGTGTGTGTGTGTGTTTAAATGTATTTACATAATCTATAAATCATTTAATTGACTAACCACACACTTTTACTCTCTTGCCCATTACATCAACTGTTTCTAAGTTTCCATTAGCTAAGAAGATGATCTGTTCCCTTTACATAGATGCATTGAAGATGTGAGACAGAGAGGATGATGAGTCAGAGCGGTGTATCAGATATTTCATTTGGCACAGCTGGTTTCACCACTCCTTTATGTTTCCTTGAGCCCAAGCTCTCATAAATAGCAGACATAAATCATTCTCTGCCTTAAGCCTAAATCAGAGGGTTTGTTTACACTCGTATCCAAGAAAATATTTGATGTTATTTGGACATCTTAAGTTAGTAAGTAGGCCTGCCATGAGTCATTTTTTTTATTGAAATGTGTTGCATAACTCTTTTAATGAATTAGCTCTTGTCTTCTGTCAACAAGTTTTTCAAAAATTAAAACGTTTCGATCACATCATCTTTTAGGTGGAGTTGCATGCATGCTACTGTGCAGCATTACATCATTCTAAACTAGAATCTTGTTCTGTGATTCGATGTGGAGTCAACTCACAAGCACATAATAATAAAGATGATTGTTGTGAAAAATGCCCATGTCTGAAACACTATCCATCCAATTGTTAGTGACCTAGCCTGTTAGACTGACTCTGACGCACTTATGCTCCATTTAGAGTGACCTAAATCCAGTGACGCATCACTCATGATGCTGCATTCTACTGCAAGCCTTCAGACAAGCTCTAAAACTATCAAAGAAATTACTATTCCATCATCACTTAAAAAATGAATGAATGATGCCTAAAAACCTGGAGAAGTAGAACCCTTACCTACACAGTTTAAGGTTAGTAGAGGTTAATGTATAGACAGTTTCAACGACAACAACATAATAAACGTGCACTACATACCAGTGTGCTCATAATTAAATAATACGTAAAAATAATATGGTAAGACACCAAGTTGCAATATCAAGCAGCAAAACAATCTGTTTTGTACAGCTAAAAATAGCTGGACATGGATGAGACCTACAGTGTTGTCAAGTCCGCGGTTTTCCCGCGGAATTGGGCTACTTTAACACAGTTGCCGCGGGTTGTTTTTTCATTTCCGCGGGTTTAAGTGACACCAATAATGTAATATTTAGCTCCCGGAATGCTAATTTGCCAAGGGCAAACCCAACAAAAAAACTAAAACATGTATTTTTCCACTGGGAACGAGTGTGTTGTTGTGGAAATCTGGCAAGCCTGCAGACCTATAAAATGTACAAATGGCCGTGCCCACTCTTACAGGAAGAAAAAGGTGGATACCTTACCTTATATACATTGGAGATCAAAATTAGGGAACAATCTATAAATACTTGATTTTTGTCTGAAATGTTGTTCATCTTTATCACTCAAAATTTGAAGGGATATTAGTTGTAGGTGTGCCACTGTTCCATGTTTGACAAAATATCCAAGGCATTTCAACAAAAACCTTTATTTTGTGGAAAACGCAGTAATCAAAATTAAAGAACAGTAACCACTGTAGCACAAGGGAAGATTACAATTAAAATGTTGGGTGTTGCAGCTGTCAGAAATTAGTAGGAAGTGTAGAGGCCATTGCTTTGAAAGACTTCAGTACATCTGCGGCCATAAGACATTACTAGTTTCTTACACTGCGCTGGTGTGATCTTTGTCCACTCCCTTTCCTAGCAGTGGGTTTCTTAGCCATAACTTTGTCACCAAAGTTTTCAGTCGAGTTCAGATCAGGATTTTGGCCTGGCCATTTCTTTATTTTAATGTTGTTAGCGTCAAGGAACTCCTTTACCTGTTTGCAGTGTGACAGTCTTGCATGAAAATTGCAGGCTGATTGGGAGATGCTTGCACGGAAGGAACTGCATGTTGATAACCATCTGCATTCACCCTGCCATGTACCTGTATAAGAGGCCCAAGTCCTGCTGCAGAAAACATCCTTCAAACCATGTTCACTTCCTCCTCCACCTGACTTTTTTACGCACTTGAGCTTCAGTCATTTTTCAGTTTGATGGCGAACAAATGTTTCCCATCGGACCTAAATTAATTAAACATGATCTCATTACTAAGGGTGAACTTTGGACCAGTTCTCCTCTCTCCACACAACATGCTCCCTAGCAAAAGTGAGCTTGGCCTTTTAATTCTTTCCGTTGATGAAAGGCTTGGTCACTGCAGAGTGCGCTTTCAGTCCGACTTCTCTTAAACATGCTGAGACATGTTCAGCTCTGAACTGGCAAGCATTTCCAGATGCAATGTTAAACCGATTCCACACTGAGTGTCTCTGCATGATCCTGTCTTCTTGTGCATTTGTCTTACATGGACAACCAACCTCTTTGGGGGACTTGAATGAATTAGTGTCATTGTAAACCTGCAATATACATTTGGAATGACCAACTTCTCTTGCAATGGCTGAAAGGGACTTCCCTTTGGACTTCATCTGGACAACCTCCTGTCACAGGGTTTCAGTCACCTTATAGCGGCCCGTCATGTGGCAATCTTAGTGAAAATTGGAGGAATGCTGCCAGTTAAATAGGGTTTGTCATGTAATTAAAGAAATTAGCAGCAAGTGCCTGATTAACACAAACAACTTGGAGGAATCTGTCATTTTTGGAGGTTCTTTTTCAAATATCTAATTTAAGTCTTTTATACTGTGCTTCAGAATACAATTAGTTTTATGAAATATGCTTAAAAAACTGCTTTTCTACTCCTGTTAGGAGAACTTCACATGGGACTAAGCAGTGACTTTGAAATGTAGGAAATTAGATGCTGATACTTACTAATGTTTAAAATTACTCAACATATGGTCAAAAATATAGACCATATTAGTATGTTTGATGGTTTGATATGACAAACAAACAGGCATCAGCATATTACGTGAGACCAAAGTAAGCTAAAAGTCTGTCTTTAATTTACCACACCTCTATTTAGTCACTTAACTGTCATTTGCAGATGGACATGAGCCATTCAGATAGAGCACATGACCCATAAGCCAAACAAGTTATGAGTGATTAATGCGTTAGTTATGGACACTGATGATGTGATTTGCCACACCTTACAATAGTAAAACCACCAAAACTATTAAAGGAAAAGTCCACTTCCGAAACAAAGATTCACATATAATGTACTCACCCCCTTGTCATCCAAGATGTTCATGTCTTTCTTTCTTCAGTCGTAAAGAAATTGTTTTTTGAGGAAAACATTTCAGCATTTTTCTCCATATAATGGATTTCTATGGTGCCCCGTGTTTGAACTTCCAAAATGCAGTTTAAATGCAGCTTCAAACGATCCCAGATGCGGTTGTAAATGATCCCAGCCAAGAAAGAAGGGTCTTATCTAGCGTAACGATTGGTTATTTTCATAAAAATAATACAATTGATATACTTTTTAATGTCAAACGCTCCTCTTGTCCTACTCTGCCTGGACTGTTTTTTTCCGGTTCATGACAGTTAGGGTTTGTCGAAAAACTCCCATCTCATGTTCTCCCTCAACTTCAAAATCATCTTATATCGCTGTTTTACCTTTTTTGTTAAGGGTGTTTGATCTTCTTTGCGTGTTCATTTTGCAAAGACTGGGTCTGTACTTCTGCAGCGATGTAGGATGATTTTGAAATTATTTTTGAAGTTGAGGGAGAAAACACGATTGGAGTTTTTCGACATACCCTAACTGTCTTGAGCCAGAACACACAGAGTTCAAGGAGAGCAAGACAAGACGAGCGTTTGAGATTAAAAAGTATTTAAACAGTATTTTTTTCAATAAAAATAACCAATCGTTTCGCTAGATAAGACCTTTCTTCCTCATCGGGGATCGTTTACAACCGCATTTGGGACGCTTAAAGCTGCATTTAAACTGCATTTTGGAAGTTAAAAATCGGGGCACCATATCAGTCCATTATATGGAGAAAAAATGCTGAAATGTTTCCTTCAAAAAACATAATTTTTTACAACTGAAAAAAGAAAGACAAACATCTTGGATGACAAGGGGGTGAGTACATTATATGTGAATCTTTGGTTTTGGAAGTGGACTTCTTTAAAATCAATTCAGCATATTAAAGATGGTAAAAGAACACCATCCATGTGGACTGCAACACTTCTATATAGTTTGACATTTACGTCATTCAATAGAATAAGAGAAGAGGCATATTTATACAAAGTGACATTTACATATGTATTATTTAAACATTTATTATGGTGTTTAGATGAGGAGCAACTAACAAATCGTCATTCTAGACACACATATTAGGTTATGTAATGACCTGATTACAAAGCTTTTTTCCCTCCATCCTCGGGGTCAGTGAGTACAGACTCCCCGTCATACAACTCTATCCTACAAACACACAAAACACAAGACCCTCCCCCAGTACACACCATGACCATAGACTGCACCGTCCCATCCCCCATGTCTCCTCCTCACTCTCTTCAAGACTCTTTCTGTCTGTCACCTTATTCCAAGCTTAAATATGTAGTAATTAAGACTTTGTTTCCTCCTCTGGTGCAGCTGATATACTCACGTTATTCATGACCATGGCAATGGCTGCAATTGTGAGATCCGACACAAGGTTAGGCCCAAAATGGCCAGAACTGATATTGTCAGGCTATAAACCCAGGCAGGTGTTTGGGTGCTGGTGTACGAGAACAAAATGTCCTCTCATGCATGACTGCCTAATACAATGGATAACAGCAGTCTATGGAGGGTGATCTCTTTGTTTTATGAGGGGATTTATCTTGTCTGAACTGATTAGTGTAGCGTGGCTGTTTGCGGTATCAGACACCAAAAATCAAACAAGTATTTAGTAGCCAGACTGTGGTAATCAAATTAAAGTCTGGTCACAGCGCCATGACTTTGGAGTAAAGAATTACACTAGGGTTTATGTTCTGTCTGTCAAGGCTTAAACAAAGCACATATGTGACCCTGAACCACAAAACTAGTCATAAGTAGCACGAGTATATTTTTTTTTTATGCCAAAAATCATTAGGGTGTTAAGTAAAGATCATGTTCCATTAATGTATTTAGTAAATTTCGTACCATAAATATATTTTGATTAGTAATATGCATTGCTAAGAACTTAATTTTGACAACTTTAAAGGTGATTTTCTCAATATTTAGATTTTTTTGCACCCTCAGATTCCAGATTTTCAAATAGTTGTATATCGGCCAAATACCTATCCCAACAAATCATACATCAATAGAAAGCTTATTCATCCAGCTTTTAAATTATGTATAAATCTCAATCTTTGGTCAAAATTGACCCTTATGTCTGGTTTTGTGGTCACATATATTGTACAAAATCTTGTATTACTGAAATGTTTAAAAAAATAATATATAAATAATGATGCTTTTCAATAAGGTGTCATTTTTTAACATTAGTTAATGTATTAACTAACATGAACAATACCACTTTTGCACCAGTTATTAATCTTTATGTTAGTTATTAAAAATTTTAATAAAAGTAGTCATTCATTGTTCATGTTAGTTCACGTTAACTAATGTAGTTAACTAATGTTACCTAACAAACCTTATTGTAAAGTGTTACCAAAAATAATATATCTACTTTATACCCGTATTTTATAATTTATGCACCTTTAAAACAACTACAATTTCCTGAAAACTTAGTAGCCCAAAATTATCATCTTATTTTTTAATGCAAAAAATATATATTTTTTGAATTTGTAAAAAAACTAAGATTGTGTTACAAGAAAATACTGTTTCAGCCTTTTTACTTCAAAATTTCATGTTACTTGTCATTTCTTTGTAATTATTTGTGATATTTACTAGCAATTTCTGAGTGAAAACTGAAAAAAAAAAAAAATCTCAGTGTAGCAAACATTAAAAACACACAGGTTATGGTTTTACATTGTTTATTGAACAAAAACAAAATGATAAGGGGTGACACCCAAACGAGCGACGCGTCCAACAGCTCTAGTGTGCTTTACACAAAGAAAAGTCCATTCAAAAAAACGTTCAACATTTCCACACGAAAAGCACAAAGTGCTCCACAAAGTCATAAAATGAGCACAAAAAAGCAACAAAATGTCAAGGTCTGAAGAGGCTAGTTTAGCAAAGCAGCATCATACAGTGTCAGAAAATGAGAGGTTGCATAGAGTGCACTGTACAGTCAAAGTTGGACCACAAGGAATACAAAAAAAAAAAACAGAATTCGAGTAAAAGAGATGCTAAAACAGGAAGTGAGCTTCTATTAAACTCGGTTCACTTTTCTCAGTGCAAGTGCAGCCTAATACTGTGGTTTGTATGACTGCTATGACAAAATTCTTTGTGTTTATGCTCTCCGAACATTCAAACTGAAAAGAGTTGTAATTAAGAGGACAAAAAAAGCAAATGTAAAAACATTTACCAACTTTCTCCAGGATTAACTGACCCTCGTAAAAGATACAATCATTTAAATTGCCATTCGGAAAAATGAAAGTAAACTTAAAAATGTTCCCGTTAAAAACTGACAAATAAATGTAATTAAACATAAAAAGCAACAGAACACTTTTTGTTCCCACGTGAAGTCAAAATACCTTAAACCTGAGGGTGATTTAGTCTCAGAAAAGATCTTGATCTCACAAGCCTCAAGTTTCTTCTACAGCAGACAGCAATGAGCAGTCACAGAGAAAAGGGAATTTAAAAAGTTAAAAGTCCTAAAAAATGCTTGACGCTACAGATTTATTATTCAAAAACAACAACAACAAAAATCATAAATAAATAAATCCATCTGAAAAACATCACTAGCCTCTCCAAAAAAACAGAAGCACTGCTAGTTAATTTAGTGAATTAGTTACTAAAACACAAGAGTGCTGAGGTAGAACTATAGCACAAACTGTCAGGCAAAAATCACACCTGGAAGTCAAACACACACCAATTTCTTCTCTATGAAGCATTCAATATACAGATGAAAAAGAGCAATGGTGACACTATTAAGCTTCCATCCTGTTTTTGAAAACATCAAGTATTCGTTTAACAAAAAGGAAAAGATTTTAAACAAAAATCAATCCAAAAAATAAAAAACCCACTGCTCTATACTGGAAATGCATTAGTAGAATTTATTACATAAACACTCACACAATCTTTAACTGCTCCCTTTAATCAAATCCATATCTCATTCTACCAGATTTGAAAACTAAAGTGTAAAACCGTATAAGTGTGCATGTCTGTGTTCACACTGTTTTTTTTTTTCATAAGTGACAGCAGCACTGTAAATGGGGCATCAGATTTTTGGCCAAAAATAATCTCACACAATGTAAAAACTAGCACCTAAATGGTTAAACCGCACATGCCTAATATGTAAAGTGTTTAAATATTAAAAGCTGTAAATGTACTACATGTTTAAAAAAAGCTGTGAAAAAAATAAAATAAAACCTACAAGAAATCTCACTTATATCACTAGACTTCAAGGCACCAGGATAAATCTGCATTCAAGGAGAAAAAATATCTCAATATTGGGTTTAGGCTTAAGATCATCAGCATTTTAATGGCAAACGAAAAGTCTAAAAGTTGGTCTTTAATTCTTGTAATTTCAGCTATTTTGATTTCAGAGGAAAGATAATCAAGTTCACTGGTGTTTTTAATGTTTAACTCAAGTAAGACCCAAGTGTAAAACTATGGTAATGACATGTGATGAACATATATGTAAATGCTAGTGCTCAAAATGTAGTCAAGTATCTTATGTTTTCCTTTTTAAAAAAAATAAACAAACAAACTGAAACCTAAAATCTGTGAACTGCTTGCTTACTAAAACTGAAGGCGTTAATGTTCATAGAAACTTGGTATAATAACTGAAATATTTTTCACCATCTGTTCATGGCAAACGATTATTTTCAGAAGATGAGCAAGAAGGGTAAAGACTAATAAAGAGCTTTCTTGTTTTAGCTTGATTGTACTAACTGCATCATAACATTGTTTTTAGCTTTACTTCACTGTTAGTGATGTAACCGATGATTGAGTTAGGCGGAAAACACTTCTGGGCTTAATGAAAGATCATGGGCTTAAATTACTACTGTAAACAAAAAAGTGAAAGGTCAGCTGAAAATCTATTTGTGGCAACTTTGTATTGGTGTTCAAGTTGAGTACTTTGTACTCTTCACATTAAATCAGCAATGGAAGATTCACAGTTTTCCAAGCAACGTGACGGTCCCTTCTGGTCTGTTATGGAAAGGGAAAACCTAAAACAGAAAAAAAAATAATAATAAAGTCATTAGAATTAGTACTTGAAATAGTCACATTTGACTACACAGACATTTACTGAGAAAATTAAAAAACCTAAAAATGCAATTCCTAGAAAAAAAAAAGCCTTTTCCTGATATTTCCAGGTTTTCCATTGACCATGGTGACCCAGAAAAAAGAAAACACTGGACATACAAAATGAAGAGAAAAGTGGGACCATGTACAGTACCAGTCAAATGTTTTTGAACGGAGTCAAAAAAAATTTCGTATGCGTTTTTTTTTCTTTTTTCCTGTATTCGTCATCCTTTTCTAATCAAAATGCTTGCTACGGATGCGAAAATGCAGAAAATCTAACCTAATCCGAATTTTTTTTATGATGGACGAAAGTTTCGGTGGCAGTGTGTAAACATGATTGACACGTGAGATCATATTTATTTTTTAACGTAATAATATTTATCAATATTTTAAAAAGCCGAGTACATGTTTTCAGGATTCTTTGATGAATAGAAAGATCAGAATGTATCTGAAATAAAAAGCTTTTGTAACATTATACACAATACCATTCAAAAGCTTGGAGTCAGTTTTTTTCATACTTTTATTTAGCAAGGATGCTTTAAATTGGTCAAAAGTGATGATAAAGAGATTTAGGATGTTACAAAATCTTTCTATTTAAGATAAATGCTGTTCTTCTGAACTTTCTATTAATCAAAAAAAAACCCTGAAAAAAATTCTACTCAGCTGTTTTCAACATAATAATAATAATAATAATAAATAATAATAATAAATGTTTTTGAGCAGATTTCTGAAGGACTATGTGACTGGAGTAATGTTGCTAAAAATTCAGCTGTGAAATCACAGGAATAAATCACATTTTAAATATATTAAAAAAGAAAACAGTTATTTTAAATAGTAAAAATATTTCAAAAATTTACTGTTTTTGCTGTACTATATATATATATATATATATATATATATATATATATATATATATATATATATATATATATATATATGCATTTGAGTGACAGGCTGAACTGATGTCATGATGGCTGGCGTGTTGCATAACGCTTGACTTAAACAGGTCCAAATCTCAGATTGCTTGATAAGTAATCAGATTTACAAGCGTTCACAACCCAAAAAAAATCTTTACAGGCTATCTGTCACTTGTCAACATGTCTGCCGCTTGATCAGAGCTGCATACAGTATGAAGAGCTCACCCCTCCTCCTCATATCCTGCGGCTCAAAGTATGTGCTGAGTCAGGAAGAGCTACTAAACGCCCCGCTGCAGTCACTCAAACTACACAACGCTCGCTGTTTCGGGTGCAAACCCACCCTCTCTCACGTCCCACACATACATACACCAGAGAGAGCAAATTAACCAAGAGGCTCCATGCAGTTTTCTTTTCCTGTCTGAACATAGTAACGGAAGGAGAAGGAGAGGGGGATGGTGAACAAAAGACGACTAGAGTGGCAGACAGCTGTAATGTCCTCATAATGAGCCCTCTGCCTTTCATATGCATTCATACAGTCTTCCAGCACACAAATAATATTTTAGTAATCGACATTCAACCCTAAAACACATTTTAAATGCTCTGCCAAAATAATCCAAATGCAGTATTCAAAAATACAATATTCAAGACAATAAGGAATGCACAATATTAAAAAATGCACTAATTTGTCTAAATGCCTAAATTTAGTGATCTTTAAAATGCTGGAGTTAGTTGGTCATTAATTTTACTGGTAGAAAAATATTCATTTTGAGATTTGCTAAAGATCATGTTTATTAAATTGTTAGTGTTTTAAACACTAAAATGAACATTAAAGGTGACATATCTTGAAAATCTCTGTGTTTAAGTGCTATAATCAGGTCCCTGGTGCATCTGCCAACCCAGAAACCGTGAAAAAAAGAACACAGAAAATTTGTTTTGGTAAGCCTTTCTCTGCAAGCATGTGAAAAACGAGACGTTCAGATTTTGCTCTCCCTGTGACATAAAAAGGGTATCTTATAATAATATTTCCGCCCCTTAATCTGCACGTTTCCACATGCGCCGCTGTCATTTTGTTTTCGCAAGCGACAATGGTGTACCAGTTCTAACGCCATGGCAAAAGTTCAAGAAAATCATGCTAACTGTTCTGTCTTTGGCTGCACAGACGAGCACAGAAAACTATTTATAGTCCCAGCCTCAGAGAAAAGAGAGCAGTGGATTTATTGACTTATTTACTGTATATTACGCTGCTGCCACACAGATCCAAAATAAACATGCGATTTCTTTCCCAGCTGTTTACCTTGAAAGACATAACCGACTGTTTCTGTAACTCATGCGCGTTTAAACAAACTTGAACATGAACTAAAAGTTCAGGACTCACATGCCATGTCGCTTTTTGTGCACTCAGAAAACCCTATATCAGAAGTTTAAACTGATATGGCATTAAAAGGCATGATTTCAACATGATATAAATGATAATCAAAACCAAACAGATGTTTTTTGGCAGAATATCTGAGTTACGAGCTATGATGCCACAGTTCTATTCTGGGAAAGGGGGCGTTAACAGCAGCTCATTTGCATTTAAAGAGGCATGCACGAAAACAGCGTGTTTCTGCTTCCACTCAAAATAGGCATTTTCAAAATGATATAACAAATTATCTGTGGGGTATTTTGAGCTGAAACTTCACAAACAGCTTCTGAGGACAACTGAGACTTAGACTACATTTACAGTAGTGCCTTCTTGTTTTAAAACGCATAACTTTTGTTACGGTTTACACTACTCTGGCGTTTTCTACCCTCAAAAACTTCTGAAAACGCTGTAGACCCGTATCAATTTGAAAACTTCAGGGTTACGTTTCAGTGCAAACGGACCAAAACTCAGAGTTTTGAAAACGATGGCGTGGCTGCCCACATTCGCTCTGCGTATCCTTGATGACCGTGTAAACAACAACATCATGCTCATTGTTGTACCCATAGATATGTATAGGTAGACTCCCCATTCGACCACTCCAAGCACATAGCCATCTAAATAATAGGAAATCTACCTATACATATCTATGGTTGTACCTGCATGAATGGTCATGTGACATGCGTTTTCAGTTGTGTAGTGTAGACTGAGATCGTTTCTGAAACGCAGTGAAAACGCTAGTTTAGATGAGTATTGTTTATAATTTAAAACGAAAACACACTAGTGTAAACAGGGCCTTATATTACATATTGTAAGAACAAGCATAATAGGTCTCCTTTAAGTAAGCATTACATGACCACCAAGGTCATTTGCTTAAAATCAAAATTCTGTCATCATTTAGTCACCCACAAGTTGTTTTAAACCCATAGGACCTTGTTTATCTTCAAATTTTAAAGAAACCTGAAAAGTTTCTGTACCTTCATTGAAAATCCAAGTAACCAAAAAGGTCATAAAAGCCTCGTTATGGAAGTTCATACTTGCATCATGGGATATAATGAACCTCATTGGTTTTAATGCAGCACGTACACACAAGAATGAGGTTTGGGAGTTTCCATGTTTGATTTGCTCTATGTTTATATGTGAAAAAACAAAATGTGTGATCATATAAAGCAAGTGTATCTCTTCACAAGACTTGGATTAAACTGATCAATTCATATGGATTTGTTTTGCAATGCCTTTATAACCTTCTTTTATGTTTTGGTCACCTGGACTTTCAATGGAGGGACAGAAACCTCTTAGGTTTCATTAAAATTATTCTAATTTGTGATTTAAAGTGGATTTGGAACAACATGAGGGTGAGTAATTAATGACAATTTTCATTTATGGGCAAACATTCCATATCAATAATACATATCAATATTTAAAAAAGGACCTAATTTTGGTTGATAAAGTGTGACAAAATATTAAGCGCACCTAATGCAGTAATGCTTTTAGACAAAACTGGTCTTTGCAAGGAACTGTCAGTTATGTGTGGCATGTCAAAACAAAAAATCTTTCCATTTCAGGACTAGGAAGAACTCCCAGTCACCTGGTCTGCTTGATGAACGTTGTCCCCTGGGGCAAAGGGTACGGAAAAGAGAGAGAGAAGAAGAGGTGGGGAGTGTTTGGGGCGGGGGGGGGGGTTAAATGGGTGCGGTTGTATAACAGCTATCCCAGCATGCACATTTAAAAACAAAAGAGGCTGTTATAGCATGCAAACAGAAGCTGTCTGAAAGTCATGCCATTAAACAAATCACTTCATGATAGAGTCCTAGCAGAGCCGTCATAACCACCGTGGTCAAATAAGACATGATAAATGACAATTTGCCCTTCACTGCTGCGGGAAAGATAATGAAGCTTATCAATGAACGTACACTACTTATGTAAAAGTGTCCATGATTTCAAATCTCATGTCATATTGTTTTCCACTCGCAACCCATTGGCTTCAAAGTAATCAACACCCCTGGGATGGCTGTGTGGATGACTATTTTAGGAATGCATCAATATTAGAGTTCTGGCTGACATATAGATTGTAATAATTATCTTCTGATGTTGCTCTGTTAGTGCGGTTCATTTGAGTAAGTGTAAACACTGCCATCCGAACCCTGCTGCGCACTAAACAAGCGGATTGAGACAGCTAAAAAGATGGGTCTCGGTCCACTTCCAAATGAATTCTGGCGCAGTTCGAATGAAATGTGAATGCATAACGGACTGAATACTTCAAAACGAAACAAAAACAGGAAGTAATGACAAGATGCGATGCTATGCGACATGATTTCATGAAGGGAACAAATAGAGCTGCATGATTCTGGATAAATTGAGAATCACAGTTTTTTTTTTTTGTCTCAAATAGAGATCACGATTCTGAACTAAACAAAATAATGTGATAAAATATTAATTGCTGCAGTCTATTTAAAAGTGTTTAATTTGAATTAATTATTCAACATTTTAATGTTATATATATATAACATACTTAAAATATAATATATTTAATACACCAATTATTAACAATTAATCATGCAGCTCTAGGAACAAGCAGTGTATCCAAAACAAAATAGTCCAGAAGACGACATTATGTTCAGTCAACTTAAAGTGGCGCTGAGCAGACCAATCAGTAAATTGGTACTTTAATGTCATACACCTACAGTTGTTTGGAGTGTTCGGTGAGTTCCGTCATGAAATATACATCATTCAAACCGACCAATCAGGTTGTGAACATATCACTATGCCTTTAGGTTTGGTATCTTTAAGTTCACTGTCAAAAATGCGAGTGTGAACACTAAGCAGACCAGGACCAAATGTCAAACTACAAGTGTGAACACACCTTTAGAGATATCATAAGAATACAGCGCATTTCTGACATCCTGCCATTATCTGGTACCACCAATGCCTTTGGAGACATGAGCCTTCATACAAAAACAAGTCAAAAACAACATTTATTGAAACTTATATGGCAAAGGCTTACCTGTGTGTGCATTCAGGTCAGAGATTACGCTGCGCAAGTGACCTGTCCCATCCTGCTGTGCAGTTCTAGTGCGTCTGGTCGGTCCTGAGGATTGACGGCCAGCATGTCCTGCAAAAGTTTCCGGAGTGCTTCGGGCATGTGCGAGCGCCTGCGCTGGGGAATACTCAACACCATCTTTGGGTTCTCCAGAAGCGCCTCTCCAACCGGGACGATGTCAGAACCCTGCCGCACATACGTCCCGAGAAGCTCCCGTTTTGACTCTGCATCAATGAATGTGATTCTCTCTATCATGGCCCAGATGATAATGCCTAGAGCGAAAATGTCTGCTTTGGCTGTGTAATGTCCTTCCCAGACCTCCGGTGCCATGTAAAAGTCTGAGCCGCATGCCGACGAAAGCCAGAACTTATTGATATTAACACTGTTCTTGTTTTTGTCCCGCCCTTCCTCTGAGTCCCGTACTCCAGCACCAAAACCAGCACACACTTTGCTGAGTCCAAAATCTGCCACTTTCAACACAGGTGCGCCAGACCGCTCTGAGATGAGGATGTTATCTGGTTTAAGGTCTCTGTGAACAATGTTGTTTTCATGCAGGAACGCCACAGCGCTGCTCAGTTGCATCATGAAGCTGGCATTGGTGCGCGGATCGGGTCGTCGTGACAGGACGAACTGATTCAGATCCCCTCCCTCGCAAAACTCCATAACAAACCACAGGTAGCAGGGCTCATCAGGACACGACAATACACGCTCCCCTAAAAGGACGCACAAAAAAAGATGCAGAGATGAATTTAATTGGAATGTTTCTGAAGTGTCCCAAGCATAAAACAACAACTAATCAACACAATATTCCAGTTTCTATGCAGATTCAAAGGGCTCTACACAATCCCAGATGATGAATAAAGGCCTTTTTAAAAAAAATATGTACTTTTTAACCACAAATGTTCATCCTGCACTAGCTCTGCAACGCACGTCTACAACTTCACGCATTACGTAATCATGTTAGAAAGGTCATGCATGGGTAGTTCTTCATCTGTGTACGGTGTACTCAAAAAGGCAGTCTCAATCTGTCTTCCAACTTCAAAATGGTCTGACATCATTGTTTTACCTTTTTTTAAAGGCTGTTTGACTTTCTTTGCACATTCACTTTGTAAACATTGGGTCGGTACTTCCGCCTACATCACACTTTTCCAATGTGACTTTGTAATGTGTGAAGTCAAGCTAGTGCAAGTCGAGCACTTGAGGTTGCAAAGTATATACATTTTGATTTTTTTAGAAAATGACCAATTGTTTTGCTAGATAAGACCCTTATTCCTCGTCTGGGATCATAAAGTGGCCTTTGAAGCTGTATTTAAACTGCAATTTAGACCTTCAGCCCATTGAAGTCCACTGTATGAAGAAAAATCCTGTAATGTTTTTCTCAAAAACCTTCAAAGACATGAACATCTTGGATGACACTGGGGTAAGTAAATTATCAAGAAAATTTAATTCTGGAGTGAACTACTCCTTCAAATGACTTCACCTTCAACAGATATACTATTGACTTTAACTGTCCCTTGTTAGTTTATATATGGTGTTTAAAGTAGGCATGAAATCAAAATTGGAGATCTGTGGCTTTTAGCGCATGGTTTTGGGGGTTGAGGTCATTACAAAGCTAGTGCATGTGCTATAAACTGCATTTTTAAATTTACGGTCTATCTGGAAAAAAAGACCAAAAATACTGATGAAATAAAATTCTCAATAAAATGAGAATGTCCTTTGTCCTAATAATGACTTGCCTCTGACTAGCAAGTATTACATCATAATTATAATGAGACTGTATAAGACAGAGAAGGCCCACTTGCAGATAATTTGCACCATTCAATATGGCAGGAATGGAAATCCTGATTTGCAAATTTACTTATTTACCTTAGAATGTGCATGCACATCAGCACAGTTTATGAAACCACCGTTAAACAATTTCATTGCGAATTTGAAATATGCCACTGCTACATAGGTTTTGGTCTCCCCCATTCAAGCAGGCATGAGCTGTACATGCATTCCTGGAAATAGCTGCCCAGGGCATTACAAATGTGGCAGTCAATTGTACCAACTTGCTTTACAGGGACTTTGAGGTGAACGAAAAGCTTTTTAAAAAAGGGTTTGGCCCTTCAATGTCACACCCCAACCTTCTGTTTTGCAAAACAGAAAAACACATCAACATTCAGTAGAAAGAAAAAATGCAGGAAAACCTTCAATTTAACATATTTTAAAAAGTTAGAGAATGAAAGCACCAGACAAAAACAGGAGTTAATGCAATGGAAAGAGTTAAAAGAAGATTTGCTTTGTCAGCAGTTTCAGAGGCTGGATTGTTGTGGAACCAGTTTGAAGCCTGTTGAGGTTTCTTCTCACAGGACTGGACTAGCTTCCATAAGAGCAACAAACACCCTTGATACTAGCCTTAGTCTAATTAATAATCATGATCCTGTGCTTCGATGGGCTTTATTTTTATCTTTTCCTAGTTTTGTTGAGCAAGCACTTTGTGAATCTGCACATCTGCTGTAAATACACTATGAATATCATATCTTATCATCACAAAACAGTGTAAAGGCTTTATCAAGTATCAAATGTTTTTATTCTCATCATGAAAAACAGTTTAACTTAAGATAACATCAAGGATATTGCTTGTAAACCATTTAAATCTGTGATAAAGCAGTTTCCTTTTTAACTAGAAGTGCATTTTTGCTAAGGTTTAGCTGGCTCTAATTCCAGTGGTTTTAAACTTTATGCTACTGGCCTGCATGTATGATGTTTAGTGTTTATGCTATATAAGCATATGTTTATTTTGCCATTACTGTTTTTAGTACGATCGAAGAGACCTTTTCCAGTTATTTCCACATAACCAGATGCATTTTCAGACAGAAAAAGTTCACTATAATCGCTTCATCTAAACTGAATTCATGCCTATGGTCTTGTGGTCCCACCAGATGAGGCGTTTGAAGCATTTCAAATCATTAATCTATTTATAATACATTACCCGTATTAAAGCTAAACATCTCTTCCTACTTTCACTTCCATTAGAACCAAAAATATACCAGACCAACAGCTTTCAAGCAAATGCCTCTAGCAATACTTTGCATATTATACAGTACAAAAACCTTACATGATGATTCAGAAGATCTACATGTGAAAGCAGTCACACAAAGAAGACAACCTAACACATTAAATTTAATGAGATCAAATTGGCCTCGATTATCTCCGCTGTCTCTTTTGCATCTGTAGGATAATTTACACAGTTGCCTTGTAAGGAATCACACTTCCTTCATTGTTATAACTTGGTATGGTGGGTGTGGAGAAGGTTTGACCCCAACACCAGCACCTCCCCCACCTCCAACCTCAGAGTTTCATAACCGGGAGGAGGATGAGGGTGGGGGAGGGCAAATCTGACCGACATTTACCACATTCTTACATGCAGTGTAAACAATCTTAATGTGGAACACAGACATGCGCATTATCAACGTCCGGTGTCATCGGTGAAGCCACATGATTCGGTGCCAAACAATGGATTCGCGCAGTTTTGTTTCAGATTATAATGAAAAACAAATAAAATTGGACACTACTTAGATTTTGAGTGGCTATTGTGTCATTGCTACCAAATGAGTGAACTGTCACAAACAAAAAAAAAAACATGTTTTCGTGACAAAGCATGCCTCCACCGCTGACCTTCTAGAAAACGCCAGTGCTTGAATAAAAACATCTCACCTTTCAACGAGGTCTCGACCAACCTCAAATACTGCTTTGAACGCTTATTGCCATGGCTCATTTTCTGGGCCATCCCGTTTCTTTGGAGCACACACTCCTCCAGCTGTACCACATTCTCATGGCGTTTCTCCAGACTGGTCAGAGCCCAAAACTCAGCCAGCGCCAACTCCACATTCTCAGGCGCGTCACAGCGCAGCTTCTTCACCGCCACTCTCGCACCTGATTTACGGGCAACGGCTTCGTACACAACGCCATAGCTGCCCCTGCCAACTTCACGGAGCAAGCTGTACCTCGGCGCAATGAGTCGCTGCTCAAGACTGCCATGTTTAACCAGGTCCGACTCGTCTGCCATTGTCTCATTATCGTCTATGTTGTCGACGCTGAGCGAGCGCAGGACACTGGCGCTTTCAGTTCTTTTGCAAGCGTTCCGTGTCCGTTGCCGCTCTCTGTCCTTTGCATTCATCGCGCCTCCTCACGTTTTGTGCGTGCGTTTGGAAACACCTTCCGCGTTCATATTTCTAGAGGAAGTTCAACGGCGACTAAATATTCGTTGACATCTGCATTTGTTTTCATTCAGTGGGGTATCGTGATTCAATCAACGTCGAGCTATCTAGGCTGAACTGAATGAACCTTGAATGAAGCGAGAACTTGACTGGATCGTCCCACTTTCATGTACAGGGGGGATTCTTGACCTATGAGGACACACGTACACATACACGCCTCTTGGGGCTTTAAGTTACGTTAAACCAGCCTTAACATGGTGAGATAAACCAAATAGGACATATGAAACCTCGTGTGTAATCATGCTTTTAAATAAAAATAACTTTGTATTCTTTCTTTTGTGTTTGTGTGACTGCATTTGAAAACGTTTATATCATCATTTACACGTGTGAATACGGACCTCATAAAGTTTTAAAGCATTTTTTAACGGTAAATGTATTTATTTATTACAAATATCATTATTGTTGAATGTTAAGAAGTTGACCTGAACATCAACACACGTTTTTGACGATAAATATAATATTAATTAATGTTAATTTAGAAATTAAAAATATATTAATCGTAAAACAATCATCATAACTTGTTAATATAAGTCAACACGGATCAGCTATGTCACTGTGGAAACTTACATGTAAGTATAGTGTTGTGACCCGTGTTGTGGACTGGAATGGTTTAGTCCCTGCAGCGTGAGCATGCATGTGCTCTCAGCGCGCACACGTGGTCTGACACGATGGAGAGCATCTGGGGTTTCTAAGGTTACCCATCAGTAGAGAGAAATATTGACTATTGACTGAAATATTGAGTATTTTTTAATATTATTATTTATTTTGTATACGTCTGATTCATATACAAATTAAAAGTAATTAAAATTTTTATTTTCATAATCATACATTTTAAAAAACTGTTTATATAAAATATGTGAACAGTGAGGGAGAATCATTCCCTATATCATCTTTTCAAAGTTTATACATTTCTATGCTTTTTTTCTTATTTGCTGGTCGTTACAGTAGGGTAAGCCATCAAGAGAAGACATCAACGTTCAGAAATTAATGGACAGGATTTACATGGATTACGTAAAATGAGCAGCTGTTGCTGCTCACTATCTCCATTTAGAAGACACAGACAACACTGTCTGTCTTTTTCAGTAATATATTCTGCAGGTATTCGTATAGTTAGCTATTTATATGGATCTGCACATAACAGTGATTTGATTAAACATCCTGAAACACACCTCAAAAATGACCTCAAGTGTCATCATTCATCCACATTCACATACAGAGATGAGGGCATGTCTGAAAATGCTGCCAACATCAATGGCTCACTGCTTACATGGGTCAATAGTTTGTTTGTCTCCATACAGTGAGAAACATCTGAAACTGCTCTTTTATATGGGCTAAAGCTAGCTAAATCAAGCTGTTTCTTTCTATTGAGAGTTTTGCTTGAACTTGAAACAGGAGAATGCCTGTTTTTCATTAAATGTTTTTATTAAAATGTTGAAAGTGTTGTTCACATGCACACACACACACTGGTATCATTATGGGGACATTCCATAGGCGTAATGCTTTTCTACTGTGCAAACTGTATTTTCTATCCCCTAACCCCACCCCTCATAGATGTTTTAGATTTTTGCATTTTTAAATTTTTAAAACACTTAATTTTGTATGATTTAAAAGCTTGTTTCATCATGGGTACTAAAATGTCCCCACAAGGTCAAAGTTTACTGGTATTACTATTTTTGTGGGGCCATTTGGTCCCTATACCAGTACACACACACACGCACACACACAAAGAAATTCTATGCTTTTATTTGCAACAGTTATACAGACATAATACAGCTGGGTTCCTGGACAGCTGGCAGTCCTTACTGTTGACCCCTGATGGAGGTCTGACCACACCAAACCCTTTCTGAAGAAGAGGCAAAGAGAAATGTAGTGAGAATCTGAACTGATCTAAAGTCATCATGGCATTTACACTACCAGTCAAACGTTTTTGAACAGTAAGAATTTTAATTAAAATTTTTTTTTAAAGAAGACTCTTCTGCTCACCAAGCCTGCATTTATTTGATCTGAAGTACAGCAAAAACTGTACAATTGTTTAAATATTTTTACTATTTAAAATAACTGTTTTCTATTTGAATATATTTTAAAATGTGTGTCAAAGCTGAATTTTTAGCATCATTACTTCAGTCACATGATCTTTTCAGAAATCATTCTAATTTTCTGATTTGCTGCTCAAAAAACATTTATTATTATTATTATGTTGAAAACAGCTGAGTAGATTTTTTTTCAGGTTCCTTTGACAAATACAACGTTTATTAGAACAGCATTTATCTGAAATAGAAATCTAAGTAGAAATCTTTTGTAACATTATAAATGTCTTATCATCACTTTTGATAAATTTAAAGCATCCTTGCTAAATAAAAGTTTTATTTTTTATTTAAAAAAGTATGCAGCTCCAAGCTTTTGAATGGTATATGTTACAAAAGCTTTTTATTTCAGATAAATGCTGACCTTTGATCTGTCTATTTATTAAAGAATGCTGAAAAAAATGTATTCAACTGTTTTAAATATTGATAATAATAATAATAATAATAATAATAAAATATTGTTTCTTCAACAGCAAATCAGCATATTAGAATAATTTCTGAAGGATCGTGTGACTGGAGTAATGATGCTAAAAATGTAGCTCTGATCACAGGAATAAATTTCATTTTAAAATATATTTAAATAGAAAGCAGTTATTTTAAAGAGCAAATGTTTTTCACAATATTACCGCTTTTGCTGTATTTCGAATCAATTAAATGCAGACTTGGGGAGCAGAAGAGACTTCTTTAAAAAACATTCAAAATCTTACTGTTCAAAAACTTTTGACTGGTAGCGTACAACTCATTTTAACTCTGCAATGGTACACTTATCTACTGGCAATTGAAATGACTATAAAAGTTCTTATAACTATATATATATATATATATATATATATATATATATATATATATATATATATATATATATATATATATATAATATACAAAAGGCTTGTAATGGTGTGAAAGAATGCATTGTAAGTCAGTGGGAACGTGTGAAAGAGTGAACTAAGTTATACTTTAGTCTCTTGCACCACCTACTGTTGTAGTTTTAAATTACATCGTTAAAACTTTGGTTACATATTTTCATAACGCTTCAATGTATGTCTAAATGTATATGCCGTATACAGATTTAGTCTGAATAAAATATAATTACATTTTAAATTTAAACTAAAATAAATAAAACAAACATACATTATCCGCTTTCAGAAATAATACTGTTACTAGTGAGGTACCCTTTCAAAAGGTACTAACATGTACTTTTAAAGCGTTACTATGCACATTTCAGCTACTAATATATACAACTTAGGGATAAACAAGGTATAAAATAAAGCACCTTTTTTTTAGCTTTTATATCTTAGGATACCATCCCAGTGAGAACTTTGAACTTTTTTTCGTAGAGTGTAGCTAGTTTGTGACCAAGTTTTGTAAAACTAAAATTAAAATAAATATCTCACTATTAATAAAAACAAGATGTACGTCAAAAATGACGTTGTATGACTTAACTGTTGGATACATTCGAGATATTTTTTATTAAATCAACTTTATAGTCAGGTTTAAATTAAATATCCAAATGAAAATGTTATAAAGAGTGGAAATGTGCAATGGCTTCAGTAATAATAAAAAATCTCTATGTATGGCGTCATTATAAGTTTTAGATTTCTGCCCTGACCTTTTATTATTTTGCAGAGCATCCTGTAGGGGGCAGAGATGTAATGTTTGTACAACTGGTTCTTCTGAAAAAGTGCTGCGGTAATTAAATGAATAAACATCGAATAAACCTTGAATCTTTTACATAAGTATTTGTAAGATTACACCAAACATGTTTAAATGACTCAAGGCCAGAGAAGACTTAAATGATAGTTAAACGTATAAAACGGGACTTCCCTGTTTAGTGAACCTTAGCGTGTTCGAGGATCTTATCCTTCACCAGTAACAAAGGATCCAAGGTTGTATCTTCCTTTTTTATTCATTTATTTATTTTTAAAACACAGATACAGCTATCTACTATACTAATGTGCAATTATGCAAAGCATCCATAAAAAACAGCTCTATAAATTGGTGCAACCTCACTGCTTTGCATCTCTGTAAGAAAGAACATATTGCATCACATTATGTGTGACTCATTAAAATGCAGAGACATTGGAAACATTTGGCTGTTGTGTGTGTAGTGTAGCCTTGAAGACAGAGACCACCCAGAACAAGTGGCGTAGAAAATAAGCGTGTGGTACAATAGGATGGTGTGTGCTGCTCTGAAGTGGGCAATAGGGTGCAGCGCTTCATGCTTTTGTGTGGCTGCCATGGCAACTTAACAATAAAGGCCGGATACAATTCTACATGTTTTTGTGAATACTAACCTCTAAGCAAAATATAATAAAAAATAAATAAATAGTACAATGCATTCTAAAGACGTAATAATGCCAAGTCCTGTTTTTATTTGAATACATTTGAATTATTTTTAAGCCAATATGGATTGGTGCTCTCCACCTTAATTCTTCAACGCAGAAGTCCATGGGCGAGACTTCCGGTTCATTAGCCGCGAAATGATGAGAATATCAACGTGTAGTAAATGGTAAAACTGTTCGCACTGCAAACCAATATGTTCAAAATTAAGACAATACATTAAAATAATATGGTAAGAGGTACCAATTTGCAATATTAAGCAGCAAAACAAGCTGTTTTGAACAGCTAAAACAGCTGGATGAGAATAAGACCGGAAGCCAGACCCATAATGGCCGCGCCCGTTCGTGGATAGGCAAGTTTTTTGAAGATCAACGAAGTTTGTGCTGTCGATCTACTCACTTGATATATCAAGCTGGCTTTTCACTTCACAAGATGGTCAAGCATCATATGGATACTTTGTGCATTAATGTGATTTTTTTAAATCAGCTGTTTGAACTCTTATTCTGACAGCACCCGTTCAGTTAAAGACACAATATGTAAGTTTTCGCCGATAGAGGTCGCATTTTCAAAACAATAACAGAGGCGAAGCTGGATGACGCAATGACGGAGCATGGAATGTTGGGAGATGTTGTTTTCACAAATCATGCTCATGGATGAGGTAATGTATTACTTTTTTATTAACTTACCTGTACATTTAATAACAGTATTTTATGACATCGTAATGAATTACCCGCAGAGAACATGAAATTTGATTCAATATTAGCTTTTTACTAATATGTGACTATTTGTCATGATTTGGCGGGTTAATGATGCGCAATTTTACGTGTAAAACAGTCGTTCTAAAAGTAAATTTGAAGGAACCTACTGTATTTGCAAGTATGGCTAAATGTTTTTGTGCAGCACATACTGTATTTAATTACATTACCATAGGTTTGCTCACCAGACCTAAAAAAAATAAAACTAGAGATGCACCGAATTTTCAGCCGCTGAAAATTATCGGTCGAAAATGGCATTTTTGAGATAACGTAAGTACACAGCTGCATGAAATATATAACACTGTGCAAGTGGTATGTGGACATTTTAGTAGAAAAATATTACATATTGTGCCTTTAAGATCATTCATTGGTGAGCAAGTGATGTAATGCTAAATTTCTCCAAATCTGTCCGGTGAAGAAACAAACTCATCTACATGGCCTGAGGGTGAGTACATTTTCATTTTTGGGTCAACTGTTTCTTTAACATACTGAACTGTGAAGTCAAAAGAGTCACCTTTATCTCTGAAGTGCCTAATTTCCCCATTTTGTGTTGTAAATAAGGGTTATTATTTTTAAGATTGCTGCGATAATGGAAAGACATGGTGCCCTGCAGATGTTAAGGGATCTGACTTTGCTCTTGCCTCTGTCCACCACTTCAGCGCTTCTCTGAGAGATTGTTCAGAACACAATCACCGCAGGAGTAATCAGGACACAAGAAGAAGAGAGAGGCTTGATGCTGATGGCTAGGATTAGGGTTACACCCACACCCACCTCCACACACACAACACTTCACTGCAATTACTGTCCACTTGAAATTGAAATGCAGAGTGATTGGAATGATTACATTAATTCCTTCATCATTTCACCTATATCATTACTAGAGGGGGTCGGGATTCTTGCTGGCCTCAAAAAGAGTCAAAACCTCTGATTTAAACAGACATCTTTATATGGGTCATTTTTGAATGACGCAACTCCGTTGGCATCTGAAGATACAATTAGATTGTGTTTAGGTTTGATAGCTGAGTGTGAATACAAAAGTACAGAAAGTCTGAAACATGATGTCAGTATAATGCGATTCAGTACTATATTTCTTAGACAAGCACACACACAACATTTCATTTTAAAAGTTACAATCCTAAGGTCTCCTAAATCTTCTAATTCTAATTTAGATATTCATTCTCTGTGTTGTGAAATCCAATATATGTTCAAAGCCTTAACTGCAGCCTTCTAATCAGCCTAGCTGAAATGAGTTCCTGATGGGGTCCTTTTGGCTGCTGTGGGAAGGTTGAGGCAGGTGAGCGTACAAGCCTTATGGTTGCCATGGTAGCCTCTCATCACCCAAAGAATGCTGTTGTCGTAATCAGCAAGTCTGTCAAATGAGTGAAAGATGTCACATTGAGGTTTGCATTGAAACATCAAAACACACGGGTGTCCCACTGCAACAAAATCAGGTTAGATCTCCTATTTCAATAAAAGATTTAAAGTTTTAAAGGAATAGTTTACTCAAAAATGGAAATTGTTTGTTTGCTTCATCAGAACAGATTTGGAGAAATTTAGCATTACATCACTTGCTCACCAATAGATCCAGTGGATGGATGCCGTCAGAATGAGAGTCCAAACAGCTGATAAAAATGTTGCAATAATCGGATCAATTAATGTCTTGTGAAGTGAAAAGCCATGTGTTTGTAATAAACAAACCCATCATTAAGACATTTTTAACCTACAATCATTGCTTCTGGCAAAAATATTGCTTTCTTCAGTGAAAAAGTTGTCTTGTCAGATAAATATACATAGGTAAAGTACTGCTTATAAGCAAAAACAGTTCTAAACAAATGTGTTGGTGGATTATGAGGTAAAAGGACAACAGGAGATGGAGTTTATTATGAATTATGGACTCGTATTTTGTCCGATTTGTTTCTTACAAACCTGTAGCTTTTCACTTCACAAAATGTTAATTGAAAGACTTGAAACGTGGATTACTGATAATTATTATTTTTAATATACTGGATGTACTTCAGGTCTTGTATGGCTATGGATAATAATAACTAGCTGCTTAACATATTGTGCACATGCAACTGATATCAAAAATTGTTAATATTCCAGTTATGTATGAATAATGTAAACAAAATTTAGCCAATATTCTTGTGACCCAGGACCACAAAAACCAGTCATAAGGGCCAATTTTTTTTTTGAATTGAGATGTATACAAAACTGAATAGCTTTCCATTGATGTATGGTTTGTTAGGATAGGACAATATTTGGCTGAGATACAACAGTTTGAATATCAGGAGACTGGGTGCAAAAAAAAAAAAATCAAAATATTGTTAAAGTATTTGGACAATTTTTTGGACAATTTTTATTTGAACAATTAAAGTTGTCCAAATAAAGTTCTTAGCAATGCATATTACTAATCAAAAATTAAGCTTTGATATATTTATAATAGGAAATTTACAAAATATTTTAATGGAATATGATCTTTACTTAACATTCTAATGATTTTTGGCATTTTTTATCATTTTGACCCATACAGTGTATTTTTAACTATTGCTACAAATATACCCATGCTACTTATGACTGTTTTTGTGGCCTATGGTCACATTTTTGATAAATCTGCATGAATCAATTATTTAAAAAAAAATACAGCAAAACAATAAGCAGCTCCAGCATTTCCACATGGGGACAACAGGAAAACACAAATTTGCTGCTCAACATGTATATAGGAATATTCTAATCATCTTGTTCAGTGTTTATTCAGTACAAAGATTTGAGCTGTTAAATGATGTGCATGCAAAAGTTGTGAGCTGTGTGTTGACAGAATCACTTGAAAAGAACAGGCTGATGGATGATCTGATTCTGTATGTAGAGCAGAACAGGATCACAGCATTTAATGCTCCGGGTCAAAGCTGTTCTCTTCAAAGGACTAGCACAGCTGAGTCATTAACAGAGACAATCAGAGCAGGTGAGAACTGCAATGATAATTTGTTGCATCGCGATTCATAGACCGATTCTAAGATTTTCTGAACGAATCGCGATTCTCTCTGCAATTGATACCCGGGTCAGAATGGTTTTACGACGTGAGATTAATGTAAACGCAGCCCACTGTGAACACCAGTGTAATTTGCTTTAAACTTTTTTTATCTTAATGAATGACTGTTGCATGTACAGGCATCTGAGTATTAAGACTTATATGGCTCAATATAACGTAAATGATGTCTCTTACTAAAATATGTAGTAGAAAACCTGTGAAAGATGTATGTTATTTTAAAAATCCACATTGTTTTATACATATTTTTGGACAAAATAATGGGGGCGCCATTATTTTGATTATGTAGAACGGTTGCACTCGGTGAGCTACTGGCACTATACTGATACAATGCCACATTCACCGGCTTTTGGTTAAAATTTTCAGTCAAAGGGCAAGAAGAAAAGCGCTGTAAGTCTTCACTACTTTCCTAGTGATAAGAAGATGAGAAAAGAATAGGAAGATGCCTGAATGAATAAAACATTCTAAAGACCTGCGTCTTTGTTCTCTCCACTTCAGCCCTGATGCCTTTGAGGCTTTTAGTAGACCACAGCTACTGAAAGAGCTTACAAACAATGTAAACATGCCAACGCTTATTACGGCATTTGGTTTTAACCTACGCTTATATCTTTTGTCACCTGTAAGCTCTTTCAGTAGCTGTGGTCTATCAGTATTTTATTTTCCAAGTTGTGTTGCTGTAAAAATAGTGCAACCGTTCCAGTGTTGCCAACCTCTTTCAATGTAGAAGTCGGTAAATCGAACTTGAAAAGTCGCTAAATGTTGATAGATGACGTCATATGCTAATTAGCTTATGTATTACGTTGTTACGTTTTGTATTGCCTTTTACATTTGTGCGCACCAGGAAAGCAAGACCTCGCAAAGTTGCTAAGTTGGCAACACTGAATCGTTCTACGTAATCAAAATAATGGCGCCCCCCCACAGTCCAAAATATGTACAAAATTATGAGGTTTTTAAATAACGTAAATCTTTCGTCGTTTTTCTACTACATATTTCAGTAAGAGACATAATTTACGTTATATTGAACTTTTAAAGGGTTCCCTTTAAAAACTAAGCTCAGAATCAATTTGAGATCTCCGAATCTTTCTTGAAAATCGCAAAATCGATGCAGAATCATTTCTCCATTCACGTTGCATCAATTTATTGTTGCAACCCTATAGGGTATAGAAAAGACGTGCATTTGAAAGTTAAATATCGGTTGTATTAAATTATGTACAATTTATGTAATTTGAAGTTTATATAGTAGGCCTATCTGTGACAATACCTGTCTGTTTCTTCATTGTTGCTTTGTTCCCCTGCTGCTGTTCTCGTTTGTTGCAGTGGACACTCATTGGACCACACCCATCTTCTTGTTAGTTTCCTTGGATACTCATTAGTTCATTGGTTCAGATTTGTATATATAGCCCTAGTGTTTCTCTTGTTGTTTGATGTTATGGTTCATGCCATGCTCCTGTCTCGTGCCCCCTGTGTTTGTTTTATTCATTAAATTTCCTGCATTAAGATCCACATCTTTGTTTGTCTTTCTTCTCTGCAAGCCATATTACAGTATCTGATTACTAGTGACTCTAATTAACAGTGTTTACAGCACACTCTTTCTAATTAATGCTCTGTGTTGTGCCACACTGCGTTGCTCATTAATGCAGTGTTTTGCAGTATACCGAAATATACAATGGAATTGTAAACAGCTCCACAGTGCAGCTGTTTAATTGTTCTGTTTTTATCAGTTATTCTTCCTGAGAGAAAACAGGAAACAAAAGAGTGCAAATCAAATGAATATATTGGGTCAGTGACCTCCCGCTGACCTGACTGAGTGACAGACGCAGTGATTAAGGAAGCGCTTTTCTCTTCATGTGAAGTGTAGGGTTTCTAAAAACCTTCTGTAATCAGAACACGTTCCAATCATAGCTTTTCCCCCCCAGAATATTCAACTGAAAAGAATCTGCATAATTACAGTTTCCAAAAATGCCTTCTCAAACTTTTTACACAGGTTCACACAGGGTTTTAAATCTGTTGATTGTGGCAGGTATGTGGGTGTATTGCTGTCATTTGTAATGGTTTTGAGTGAAGCTGGTTAAACTACACTGTCTGATTCTGTTTTTCTGGTTGCATGTATGCATAAAGTACACTGGCAAAAAAAGTACAAGTAGCGCATTGGGTGAAATCCACCTTATAACTATGGTGAGTGAGCAGGCGAGCAAGAGAGAGAGACACAGATAGATAGAGCAAGGAGGAAGCTGTGTTTAGAGATAGCGATTAGCTTTACCTTCTGGTTGTGTGTGCTAAGAGGCTTTTAATTGAGCCAAACGTTTCTGTATGTGACTCCAAACAAACACTGTGAGACTGTGATAGTTTCATTGTCATCATTAAATGAATTCACAGTTATTACTTTAGGGATAGTCCATGAAAAATTAATATTTTGTCATTTACTTTTCCTCATGTTGTTTCAAACCTGCATGCATTTCTTTCTTCTGCTAAACACAAAAGAAGATATTTTGAAGAATGTTCAGTTTTAGTTTCCCGTTGATTTCCATTGTACACTGTAAAAAAAGTTCTTTCAACTTAAAAAAGTAAGTGTTTGTGCTGCCTTAAAATTTTAAGTTTAGTCAACATGAAATGTTAAGTTGTACTACATGAAAATGTGGATATTTGAGTTGAGTAAACTTAAAATTTTAAGGCAGCACGAACACTTACTTTTTTTAAGTTGAAACAACTTTTTTTTTTTACAGTTTCCCCACACAATATAAGTCAATGGGAACCAAAACTGTCTGTCAAAAGTGATAATGACGGCAGACAGTGACGAAGCTGAGCAGAACTGTTGAAGCTGTTATTTATTATTGTTTTCTTTGCACAAAAAGTATTCTTGTAGCTTTATAAAATGACTGTTAAACCACTGATGTCACATTGACTATTTTAATGATGTTCGGGTCTTGGAACATTTTAGTTACATTGCTGTCTATGCTGGGTCTGAAAACTCTCAGATTTCATCAAAAATATCTTAATTTGTGTACCAAAGATGAACGAAGGTCTTACAGGTTTGGAGCAACATGAGGTTGAGTAATTAATGACACAATTTTCATTTTTGGGTGAACTATCCCTTTAATGACTATTGTGTATCAGTTTATTCAGTTCACATTTCAACAGTTGTCTGGAATACAGTAGACAAATGTGCATTTTAGCTCAGTTACACACTAATAGTTATTTAATTAGTCCCAAAACTGATTGGAATAGGTGTTGTCTTAATCTGAGTGTAAACAGAGGCTGCAGTAGCATAACACTTGTGTCTAACCAATACTCTAGTGAGATGAGGCTGCATTAGGCAGCACCAGAAATGACTCCAGTAGGGTCTATTTAGAGGTATTATGCAAAGCCAGATAATTAGCCAGCTAATTATGGAACCTGTGTGAAAAGCAAATCAGAATTAGCCTATGCTATCATCAGTCACAGATGTATGACTATAGAGAGATTATATTAATATCATTGATTTTTGTAGGTTTGTATTACAGAGTGTTACATCATGGTGTTTCCCCAAAGGCTGCAGCAGCGACGTTTTGCCTCTGCCACTCAATGTCCTGATCACATGAAAAGCTTTGCAGCAGCTGAGCCCGAGACACTTAGCTTCCCCTGAGATGAAAAGAAAAGGACTGTATATAATCAGTCTAGTACAAATGGGGCAAAAGCAAACTTGTATAATAATTGGATAATAATGTGAGACAATTAGAGTTAATTAGCTATTGAAATACAACAGGTTATTTTTAATAAAAAGCTAGAAGTCAGATTTTGTATTCACTGAAGCACAGATCTTATGGAGGTCTGTGACAGAT
The DNA here is from genome assembly GCF_022985175.1 of Labeo rohita. Lineage (NCBI taxonomy): Eukaryota > Metazoa > Chordata > Actinopteri > Cypriniformes > Cyprinidae > Labeo > Labeo rohita. Next base: position 24,293,626 of record NC_066874.1, on the reverse strand, counting down.
GGCAGATGTTAAAGAGCGGCTTAGTCCATATTAGGAGAATTTAGTAATATGCTTTTGGCACATGACATGGGATTGAAAGTTATGGATTTGCAAATGCTTCTATAAATTATATTATTCACTTATATTTTTCATATATTGCTTCCTCTCTTTCTCTCATCTCACACTGACTCAAGAGCACAGAGCTGCCCCGAGTTTTCATTTTGTTTTTAGCTACTGTTCTCTTTGGTACAAGTCAAGTCAAAAAATGCAAAACCATGTACAAAACATATGCTACATGAGGTCAGCCCAGTTTAACCGGTGCACACATAGTATCTCAAGGGCTGAGGCCAAGAAAGAGTATTAGGTGGCTCAGATAGGTGCTCAGGCCTAATCTGGGATTAAAGATGCAGCTCCGCAGATTGCCTTAAGGATTTCTCAGGTCTCATTAGCATGGCCGGGACGACCATGTTGATGCCAGAGCTGGTGATATCAGTATGGTGCCACCAATGCTTGCCACTTTTTTTTCAGTGGATCACTAATCTCTCAAAGTGCTGGTTCATTAAGACAAAAATACTGCCTGGCAGCATAGAAAAGGTGTCCTAACAATGCAGTTATACAAACACATTTTAAAATTATTTTCAGAAAATGACAAATAAATGAAATAGTATATGAATGTAAATGTGTCAATTACAATAAATCATTATAAAAAGAAATACATTTGTAATATAAATAGATTCATGAATAACTAAATAACTGATTAATTACCGTAACGTTTTAGTCCGTTGTAAAAATGGCAGAACCATTAGCCATTTAAAGTAGCTAATTAATATTAATGAGAACACGAGCACTACGCTCCGCCCACGTCCACATCGAAAGCTCTGAGCTGTCAGTCATCTGAGGAGCTGAAGACTTCTGAACGCATCCTTTAGGAGTCTTATCAAAAAAATCTGGACACCTAAGAATCACACATGATCTCAGTCTAAAGGAGACTGGTGATGGGTGAAAACTGATGGCCAAAAAATGCAAACTCGAATTAATTAAAGATGGGATTTTATATAACACTGAGCAGGATCACCAACTGCTTCAACCAAAGAGCAACCTGAACAGGAATCTGCTGCTCTAAATCTGCTGGATTACTAAATATTGTTGCTTCGCAGGTAAGTTTAATAAATTACATGTTTACTAGTTTAGATAGTGTAAATTATATAAATATGCTATGAAAGTGTTGTTAATTTCTCGTAAGTATACTTACTGTTGTCCGTTGGTGTTTGCGAAAGAATTTGTCGAGGCTACGATAAATATGTCGTCAAGTCACTGAAATATTGCATAATGTATTAATAATAACTAAGGCTCGTGACAAATGTAAATGAGTTAACAGGATTCCCTCTAGTCAGAGCGTTTCTGGCACACGTGCAGCAGTGCTCAGCTTTCCAACTAAACCGTTTAGTGAAAATAAACCAGTCCAGATTTTCACTTGTCGATGCAATAGCGACACTTTACATTACAGTGCCAAACGTACATATACTGTAAAAAAACAGCCACTTTACTTTAAGGTAAAAAACATCTTGGTAACACTTTATTTCAAGGACTAATTACTACTATTAACTAGTTGCTTATTAGCATGCATATTACTAGCATGTTGGCGGTTTATTAGTAGTTATAAAGCACATATTAATGCCTTATTCTGCATGACCATATGCTAGATTTCTTAATCCTACCTCATACCTAAACAATTACCTTACTACTTATTAACAACAAATTATGTTCACTGAGGAAAACTTTTAGTTAATAGTATATGTGTTCCCTAAACTTTTAAATTAATATAAATCTTGAAAGAAAAACTAACTCTTAATTTATATGTGACCCTGGATCACAAAACCAGTCATAAGGGTCATTTTCATTCAAAATTATATGAAAGCTGGACAAATAAGCTTTTCACTGATGTATAGTTTGTTAGGATGAGACAATATTTGGCTGAGATACAACTATTTAAAAATCAGGAATCTGAGGGTGCAAAAAAATCAAAATATTGAGAAGATTGCCTTTAAAGTACTTCAAATAATGTTCTTAACAATGTATATGACTAATCAAAAATGAAGTTTTCATACATTTACAGTCGGAATTTTACAAAGTATCTTCATGGAACATGATCTTTAATTAATTTCCTTATGATTTTTGCCATAAAAGAAAAATCAATAATTTTGACCCATACAATATATTTTTGGCTATATCTACAAATAAACCCCAGCGACTTAAGACTGGTTTTGTGGTCCAGGGTCACATATGATTTAGCATAAACACTTAGCATTTAAAACAAAATGATGAGAAGAACTTGTTTGTCTCTGTTAAATGTATGATGACAGTACAAATTATTGAATTAAAATCCACATTGGACACGTCAGAGTTGATTTTTATTTACGGTGGGGAGTGGGAACTTCAGATCCTCAGATCCTCAGATGACAAAACACTGGTGGGTGGAAATCAGGACCGCAGACAGAAGTTGCTGCGTGTCCTCAGCATTAGCATCGTTCTGTATTTGGAATAGATTACACAAATAGCGTTGGTGGTGTTAGTCTAATTACACTAATCTCCCCTCAGCAATACGATAAAACTAAACATCATTAGATAGAGAAAGCGCAGCATCACCCTTTTGATCAAAGACCCTGAAACCACAAAGCTGTAGTGTGGTTTATAACCAGGTTAGGAACTTTGTTGTATTTTTTGTTACGTTTCTTGTCATATAAACTAATAAACACTCGGTTTAACCACAAATCACGTTACAACCAATTCTTGCTATATGTAGTCACACTTTCTAAGAGTTCTGTATACATGGTGGCTTTAAAGTACATCTGGGTCGTGATCTACCAGAGAGATGGGCCGCTGATCTTGTTTAGTGTTTAAGCAGCAAGTATTTTTAGGCGATGTGTTCAGATGGCAATGCTGTCGGTGTGAAAACGGGTTTGCAGAGATCAAGTCAATAACGGGTTCTTGTAATCTCTTCAGATTTTAATTCCACTGAACCTTGGGTTCAGCTGATACAACGTTATTATCTGCAATAATGGCAGGCCATTAAAAGCCTCACTGTATTATGCTTTTGAGCATAATTTCTAGGATCAAATACATGCTTTAAATGTTTTATAATTAATGGTCATTTGTTACGGTGTTGTCCTTTATTTGACATGTCTTATCAAGCGCTGGATGCCTAGAATAGGCAAAGAGAAGAAAGAGAATGGCGAAGATTTGCACAGAACGATCCTACCCATCCAGACAAAAGCTATCGGTCCGAGCCTCTGAAGATGAACTGGACCAGACTGAAAATGGTGCAAGCAGGTTAGAATAACAAGCGGAACTTAAAGGAGTCATATCGTACTTTTTTTGAGCATCACTAACAATGTTCATGATTTTGCACCAAAAAGTTGATGAAATGGTAAATAGATTTTCGGACTTCAGTCTTGTTTCTCTGTACACTACCAATCAAAAGTTTTTGAACAGTAAGATTTTTAATGTTTATTAAAGAAGTCTCTTCTGCTCACTAAGCCTGCATTTATTTGATCCAAAGTACAGCAAAAACAGTACAATTGTGAAATATTTTTACTATTTAAAATAACTGCTTTATATTTGAATATATTTTAAAATGTAATTTATTTCTGTGATTTCAAAGCTTTATTTTAGCACAATTACTCCGGTCACATGATCCTTCAGAAATCATTCTAATATTCTAATTTGCTGCTCAAAAACATTGAAAACAGCTGCGAATAAAGTTTTGAAATCTTTTGTAACATTATACATCTTTATCATCACTTTTGATCAATTTAAAGCATCCTTGCTAAAAAAAGTATTAATTTCTATAATTAAAAAATAAATAAATAAACAAAATTATACTGACTCCAAACATTTGAATTGTAGAGTATATAATGTTACAAAAGCTTTTTATTTCATATAAATACTGATCTTTGGATCTTTCTATTCATCAAAGAATCCTGAAAAAATGTACTCTACTGTTTCAAATATTGATAATAATACCAATAAAAAATGTTTCTTGAACAGCAAATCAGCATATTAGAATGATTTCTGAAGGATCATGTGACTGGAGTAATGATGCTGAAAATTCAGGTTTGATCACAGGAATAAATTATATTTTAAAACATATTCAAATAGAAAACAGTTATTTTAAATAGTAAAAATATTTTAAAAATTTACTGTTTTGTTGTACTTTGGATCAAATAAATGCAGGCTTGGTGAGCAGAAGAGACAAAAAACATTAAAAATCTTAGCAGTGACTAGCAGTCTAATTTGAAACAGGAAGCTGTCAGGGCACAGGATTCGGGTTTGTTGTCAGGTCAAGTATATTTTTGACTCCATTCTGTAATAACTTCTTTAATAACTGCTAAAACAGTTAAGATTAGATTGAAATGTTCTGGTATCTTAAGAATAAACTTCAACAAAAAAATCTGAATGTTTGGATTCTTCAGGAAGATATGTGGAGCTGCAAGTACTACACTTGTTAATTTGTTTGGAGAATGTTCTTGCATTTTATTTTAAGTTCTGGTGTTTTGCAACTTCTGCAGCTTCGTTTCAAAAGATGGTATTTGTGAAAGACGATTAACGCCCAATTTTTCTCAGGGCACATTCTCTATGTGAGGACACCTCCTCTGACATGCAGGGGATCATTTCTTCTGCAACCAGCCAGTTTCAGGAATCTAGGAGAAGCTCTTTCACAGGTGCTGGGGCTATGGCAAGGTAACATCAAACCCATCCAAACCTAAGCTTGAATGTAGTTTACCATGTAAACCATGATTACCACTAAGCTAAATCAAATGCACACTCAGCATAATTCATTAACACATGTAATATTACCATACAAGCTTTATAAAGTGAAGTGATCAACACTCATCAGCAAAACTGTTAAGTGTGCATTTGATATGAACAGAAAGCTACATACTGTATAAAGAGTTTGGAAGTGTTGCTGTTTGACGTCTTTCGGTCTCCCAGGCTCACCCAGTTTCTGTTAATGCTGAGGAATTGGGCATCACACAGACTTCACAGAGAGGTTGAGCGTCCCGACTCCTTCTTGGAGCGATTCCGTGGACCTGAGCTCAAAGACTTATCTAGCCGAGGAAGTAATGCCCGATCCTCTATGGGCCTTCCTGACAGGCCTCATAAGAGGAAGTAAGTCAAGAAAAGGATTTTCTGTACAGTTTCACTGTACAGACAGGGATGCCTTTGGGGTAATTTAAAGTCCTTGAAAATGAAAGGATCATGAAGAAAATCATACTGCATCTGTGCAAAAGTATAGCGTATCCGTATTGTGTGCAGATGATTCATAAAACAGTTCACAGAGCTGAGGATTCATTTAGTTAGAAAAAAAAGATTGGGTTGGGCCAGAGGTTAAAATCCGAAAACAGTATGTAGATTTTCATGTAGAAACCTCCTTTAAGTATCATAATAACCTGTAGAATAGAAACAAATGTACAGATTTTCACTATCTATCCACCTTTTTCTTCAATGCGGAAGTAAGCTTATGGGTGAGACTTCCAGTGCATTATCTGCTATAAACAAATAACGACAAGAATAACAACTTGCTGTACCAGTGTGCCTATAATTAAGATAATACATTAAAATAATATGGTAAGACACCAATTTGCAATATCAAGCAGCAAAACCAGCCGTTTTGTACAGTTAAAAATAGCTGGACACGAATGAGACCGGAAGCCAGACCCATAAAATTTACAAATGGTCACGCCCATTTTTTGGCGAAGAAAAGGGTGGATAGATATTGATAACAAGTCACCAGTAGTGATGATCTATAGTTGTTGTCTCAGAATCGGATCCCTCAAAATATACTCCACAAAAATAACAAAAATGAATGCCTTTTGCTCCCTAAGAAAAGCCAATCAATGGCCTCTGGCAGCTTACAATATGAACAATTGCAACAACACAGATGAGTAAGTACCATGTAGAAACAGCTCCTTCAGATAGAAACCCCTATATAGTGCGGTATAAATGACAGAAAAATAATTAACACATGTATATGATAAATACTAGATTGTAGAATCCTAAATAATAAATAAATACTAATAGTAATTAATCTCAAAAATGAAATTTATAACAACAGATGATAGTCTGACATGTTTAGTATATTGCCGTAATAGTGTTCAGTGAATATTAGCAGTGTTAATGCTGCCCTCTAGTGGTAGTTTACACTAGTGACCCTTAGATATCAGTCTAGTTTACTAATTCAAATATAAACAACCCGAAATGTTACCTTCAGCAAAAAGGAAGACAAAAAGGAAGAAATAAAAAAAGATGAAGAAAAAAAGGAAGAGAAAAAAGATGAGAAGGAGGAGAAAAAAGATGAGAAAAAAGATGAAAAAAAGGATGAGAAAAAAGATGAAAAAAAGGATGAGAAAAAAGATGAGAAAAAGGACGAAAAGAAGGATGATAAGAAAGATGATAAAAAGAAAGATGCTCCTCCTCCGCCGTGAGTATGCCACAAATGAAATTTCAATGATAGTATCGTTTTAATACTACTAATCAGATGATGATATTTCTCACAAATGAATGCTGTGGTTTGGTATGTGTTCATTTTTGAAAGTGGCTAGATGATAATCTAATCTGTGTTTTTAGGAAAGAAGTGTGGATCATGGATCCAGCCTCAGACAAGTATTACAGATGGCTTTCAGTCATAGCAGTCCCGGTGTTTTATAACCTGATGATGCTGGTGACAAGGTCTGTTCATGCAGAATCTCTCATAAAATCAATAACTTTAGATGGTAGAGATGTGCAGTGTGCTTCATTGTTCATATTTCTTCAGGGCCTGTTTCAATGAGCTGCAGAACTCTTACACAATGCTTTGGATCATCATGGACTATACCGCAGACTTAATCTATTATGCAGACACATTTGTCAGATCAAGAACAGGTATGGTGATTTTTCAGAAAGAATTCACATATTTTATGAATAATATTGTTTACATACACCTTGCAGAATCTGCAAAATGTTCATTATTTTACCAAAATAAGAGAGATCATACAAAATGCATGTTATTTTTTATTTGGTAATGGCCTGAATAAGATATTTTACATAAAAGATGTTTTATAATGTTAAATAATAGTTAGTCATTTATAAAACTGACCCGTTCAAAAGTTTACATACACTTGATTCTTAATACTGTGTTGTTACCTGAATGATGCAGCTGTTTTTTTTAAATTGAGTGATAGTTGTTCATGAGTCCCTTGTTTGTACTGAACAGTTAAAGTGCCTGCTGTTTTTCAGAAAATTCTTTCAGGTCCCACAAATTCTTTGGTTTCTCAGCATTTTTGTGTATTTGAACGCTTTTCGGCAATGACTGTATATGGCATCTTTTCACACTGAGAACAAATGAGGGACTCATGCAACTATTACAGAAGGTTCAAATGCTCGCTGAGGCTTCAGAAGTAAACACAATGTATTAAGAGCCGGGGGGGGGGACTTTTTGAACTGATCAGGGTAAATTTAACTTATTTTGTCTTCTGGGATATACGAAAATCCTGTTCAAAAGTTTTTACCCCTGCCTCTTAATGCATCATTTTTCCTTCTGGTTTCTCACACAAAAATGGTGAAAAACCAAAGAATTTGTGAGACCTGAAGGATTTTTCTGAAGTTAAATTGTTCAGGACAAACAAGGGACTCATGAACATCTAAACATCTTTTATGTGAAATTCAGGTCAGTACTAAATTAAAAAATAAGATGCATTTTGTATAATCCTTATTTTGGTAAAATAATGAACATTTTGCATATTCTGCAAGGTGTATGTAAACTTTTGACCTCAACTGTATATCCATCATACATTTTAATATTAAATATTAATACACTACCATTTGATTATTATTATTTTTTTTAAATAAATGCTTTTTGAAATTATAAATTAAATTATAAATTATATATATATATATATTATTATAGAAAACATTTATTTTTAACAGTAATTACTGTTCTGCTGTATTTATATTTAAATAAATGTAGCCTTGGAGGGCTTAAGAGACTTCTGTCGAAAACATTATAAAATATTAACAAGCTTGTTGAATTTTTATTCTTTTTCATTTTTATTTGGTCTTTTTCAGGCTTCTTAGAGCAGGGTCTCCTTGTCAAAGACTCTAAGAAGTTGATGGATCATTACAAGAAAATCCCCCAGTTTAAATACGACTTGATTTCAATGATCCCGACGGATGTAATAATGCTGAAAGTGGGATTCAACAATCCTGAACTTCGCTTCAACCGCCTTTTCAAAATGGCACGTCTCTTCGAGTTCTTCGACCGAACGGAAACCCGAACAAACTATCCGAACATTTTCCGTATCAGCAACCTCGTACTTTACATCCTGATTATCATTCACTGGAACGCTTGTATTTTCTTTGCCATTTCCAAAACGATTGGCTTTGGGACTGACACGTGGGTATATCCAAACATCAGCCACCCTGAATACGGCCGCTTGGCCAGAAAATACATCTACTGCCTGTACTGGTCCACTCTTACTCTCACCACAATTGGAGAAACGCCACCTCCTGTTAAAGACGTCGAATACTTGTTCGTCGTTATGGATTTCCTCATCGGAGTGTTGATTTTCGCTACCATCGTCGGTAACGTCGGTGCCATGATCTCTAACATGAACGCTTCCCGTGCTGAATTTCAGGCCAAGATCGATTCCATCAAGCAGTACATGCAGTTCCGTAAGGTCAGCAAAGATCTGGAAGCCAGGGTCATCAAATGGTTTGACTATCTTTGGACGGAGAAGAAAACTTGTGATGAGAAGGAAGTCTTGAAAAATCTCCCAGACAAGCTCAAAGCTGAGATAGCCATCAACGTCCATTTAGATACACTGAAGAAGGTGCGAATCTTCCAGGATTGTGAAGCTGGACTTCTTATTGAGTTGGTGTTGAAGCTTCAACCTCAGGTGTTCAGTCCTGGAGATTACATATGTAAAAAGGGTGACATCGGCCGAGAAATGTACATCATCAAAGAAGGAAAGCTCGCCGTGGTGGCCGATGATGGCGTCACGCAGTTTGTGGTGCTCAGTGATGGCGCTTACTTCGGAGAAATCAGTATTCTTGGAATCAAAGGCAGTAAAGCTGGAAACAGAAGAACGGCGAACATTCGTAGCGTAGGCTATTCTGACCTCTTCGCGCTCTCTAAAGATGACCTCGTGGAAGCGCTTACTGAATACCCAGAAGCCAAAAAAGCCTTGGAAGAGAAAGGAAAGGCCATTTTAAGGAAGGACAACCTTCTTGATGAGGCAGTTGCAGCCGCTGGTGCTGATCCCAAAGATCTGGACGAGAAGATTCAACGCCTGGAGAGCAACCTTGAACTCATGACTGGCAAATTTGCCAAGCTTATGGCTGAATACACATCCTACCAGAGCAAGATGAAACAGAGGATCTCCAACATGGAGAATAAAGTGAAAACACTACGGGCGGAAGATCTCTCAGAGGTTGTTGAGGACAAAGAAGAAGAGAAGAAAAAATAGTCAACAGCATAGACTTTGGGGTTAATGGGGTTTCCTATCCATGTACATATTTCTTTACATAGTACATTACTTTTAAACTGTTTATACTTATCTATTTATAAGTTACATATGACAACATTGTACTAATTGCCATATATACGCGTTAAATTGTAATGCTGATGTTGTATTTATTCAATATGTGCAGTAAAAACAGCTATGATGACAGAATGCACAACAGATACACTACTGTTCAAAAGTTTGGAGGTGTAAAATGTTTCTTAAAAGACGTTTCTTATGCTAACCCAGGCTGATTTTTAAAAAAAATAGAAAATACAATAAAAACAGTAATATCCTAAAATATGATTACAATTTAAAATAACGACTTTCTATTTTAATTTACTTCTTAAAATGTAATTTATTTCTGTGATGGGAAATCTGAATTTTCAGCATCATTACTCCAGTCCTCAGTGTCACATGATCCTTCATAATATGTTGATTTGGTGCACAAAAAACATTTCTTATTTTGATTAACTAATATAAATGTCTTCACATTTATTGAACAATTTAATGTTTTATTGCTGAATAAAAGTACTCATTTTTGAACAGTAGTGTAACTTCGTGGTGTATGTCAAAAACGTGGTCAAAAAAGGCATTTCATACTGTATGAGGTCTATTTGTACTTCAGAAGAGGAGGAATAATACTCTTAATTGTTCATTTGGCATAAGTATGATAACATATTCTAAATTATTTAGTTCCTTTTGATGATGTTCTGATTCTGCTCGTTAAACAATTGCATTATTTCAATAATAAGGCTAATAGCGCTGCTCGAAAAACAACTTGACAACTTATGGACAATATTAAAATCATCCCAAGCCAAAACATTTTAGTATACTAACCAAAAGTTCCCAAATGCGTTCTTTAATAAACATTCTAACAAATGTTTGTGAAGTGTTTCATTTAAAACTAATATTTAGACTGTAAACCAGATCAACCAGGTGACTAGGTGTGTATGTCATGTTAGGGACCAAAAACTGTACTCAGAGAGATGATCTGATATAGGTGAAACAGTGTATGCCAAATTTTTATATAAAAATTAATCTAATCAAGTTAGTGTTTTAAGCATTTTACATTTATTTCAAAATAATAACTCAAAGCAGTAACAATGTATTTTCCTTTTGACAAGTTAACTTTTAACCAATTTTAAATTGTTCGGATCATCAGTCATCAAAGCTCGGTAAATATTCGTCACAGACACAGAGATATACTTTAAATTTCACCAAGCTAAAAATTTCACTCACTATAAACTCTCACAGATCATGTTTTCATGCCATTTTAAGTCTTATTTTGACGTAACAAAAGGGTTTTATGTAGGTGTATGAGTTGTTTACTTACTTTTTTAAATTCGTCTTCCCAGTAATGCCATTTTACGGTTCATTCATACTGATTCGGGAACGCTGAATGCTCACGAACAGAAGAGGCGGGATTTATCGCATGAACCAATCACACCCGAACATAACCAGTCATATCCAATCATATCGTGACTTTCACCCATTCATTATTTTTCAAAAGACCGTGATGACGCGTTTCAACGGTCATCATAATCATAAATCCTTTAAAGTTTTTCATGTTTGTATTTTTAAAAAAATACATGCACATTTATAATACTATACTTTGTATTATCTCACCTTTTCATCAAGTTACAAAAAAACTAGTTAACGCTAATGCAAGGGTGTTTCTAATGAGTCTATGAGAGGAACATAAATTTGACATTGTTCTCTTTTCTGACTGCGGTTATCAGTCTCTTTTATTTTTTCCCTTTTATCCACCTTATTTTTCAATGCAGAAGTAAGCTGTTTTCTGGTCATGTGTTAGACTTCTTGTTCATAATCTGCCACAGAGAAGAATATTGAAGTGCCGTAAACGGTAAAACTACTGTGTTCATAATTAAGATAATACATTAAAATAAGATGGTAAGACAAACACATTTGCAATATCAAGCAGCAAAACGGGTTGTTTTGTACAGATAAACATAGCTGGATCCAGATGAGACCAGAAGCCAGACACATTAAATTTACAAACGGCCGCTCCCACTCTTACGGCAAAAATAAGGTGGATTGAAAGTCTTAAAAACAATATCGTGGAGTTTTACTTTTACTGCAGTTCGAATTTTACCCAACTATGATGACTTCCGCTACGAAAAACTCGGAAATGTGAGGAAGTCCATTACCCCCAACTAGGGCTGGGAGTCGATTCCAAAAAGAATCGATTCTTCGATTCCGAGGCGTTGGGATTCGAGAGTCGATTCCAATGGATGGAATCGACTCCTGATTCAGAGCCGTTTTCAGTTCAACAAAGCTTATCTATGGGTGCCTCTTAAACGAACGGCTGCATCATACAAAGACGAAAAGGTTCTTTCGGATATATCGTTTTAATGAACCAGTTTAAAACGATTCAGAAGTTATTTTACGGTGGAACGGCCTTATATTGCTTATTCTGGTTATTTTGTTTCAGTGTACAGTTTGTTAATTTTGCGCAAAGCATACCGTTGAAGTACATATCATTCAGCTGAACTGCGCTGTGGGCTATGACTAATTTCATGTGCAATGCAAACAAAATAACAATTTAAATACAGAAATGTATCATAGTTTTAAAAAATAAAGCTTCATATTAAAAAAACAAGAATCGAAAACAACAGTGAGGAATCGATTCTTGGAATCGAATCTCATCGATTCCAGAACCATGAATCGGAATCGGACTCGATTCCAAAATTTTCGGAATCGAACAGCCCTACCCCCAACTGCACGCTTTTTTAGGGAGTGTGTTCAAAGTTCAAGGTACCTCTGTAACTCGCTGTGTTGGGACAGTTTTAATGTAGAAAAACGAGTGATTTATAAACTTTTTAATGTCATATTTTATAATATTTATTGTTGTACTACCATATCTTTTTCTCATCCAGTATTTTGAGGAGACACTGCCTCCCTTGCCTCCTCAGAGGAAATGGAGAAAAACATTTAAAAAACTACCAGTGCCAGTTTGACCCCAAACATCAGGTGACTGAATCCTAAGGTGACTAAAATCTCCACTAATAATAGCTCAAATAAGTTTAGGAAAGAGCTATATATTAAAAAACATATACATTTTGCCTTGGATGTTGTGTTAAAAGAGACATATTTGTTAATTTTGTGTGCAATTCACATTCTAAGAGGTTTTGTGTAAAATGAACTGTGACACCACAAAAGACAAGAAATCACAATCTATTCATCACATTTCCACACTTGGTTTGTTTTTCAGTTTTGAGTTTATTTAAGAATAACTTGAAACAATCAAATGTTGTCATTCTCAATATCAAGTTCTGTTTCCCCCTTTTATGTTAGCGCCATCAGCAGTGGAACAAACCACAGTCACATTTAATATGCAAGAGGGATAAAGGAAAAACAAAAGTGTAGAGGGCATTGCTAAAGTGGGTTTCCAGCTATGCCTGGACAAACCGGAGCGGCGATTCTCAGCATAAATGTTTGGCACGACAAGATAGTGGTACAATTTGTGCCAATTTCCCCTCATTTTCATCCAACAGTATAGGGCCAGACACTGTGCAGAGCAAAAAAAAGCAACTAAAACAGAAACAGTTTCTTTATGGGGCACTGTCAATTAGCATTTACCGACTAAAAGTCTGCCATCCTGAATTAAAACAAGACAGATAACAAAACAAAACACTTGTGGGAAGCCTTTGAGAGAGGTTTATGGGAAGGGTTAGATCTCTCTTTTGTAACACTACTCGTTTTTGTCAGGAGTGCACCATGAGTGTGGATTGATTTTAGCAAACGGATCAATTGTGTGCGAGAGGAAAAGAGCCGGCTCTGAAGCGTAATGTAGAACACTGGCCATAAAAGAGCAGCACAACTCGCCAAGCGGCATCACAAACAATTCCTCAATAAATACAGATTCCTGGACACGAAATCGAGACTGGAGCTGCTCTGTACCTTTGAAAGCACTGCTGCAAATGCGAATGGACTAGGGAAGACCTATGAAACACAAGCCAAAAAATGTCAAAGGGCAGACCCAAAAGGAAAACAAAAAAGCCTAAGAGACATTCTGAATATTGAGTTAAGTGCACTTTCACAGTTCAACCATAATACATCAATAAAGTTCCACTTCCTCCCTTTGATCTTGTTAAGTTCAGATGGTGATCAGTCCTGCAGGTGTTGAAAACGTCTAACCGTCTCTCCTTTTTTATGACTACAAAAGCAAACGTGAGTGGATTTCCTGGCAGACACGACAAGAGATTTCATCCCTTAAAATAAATAACGCTATTATCTCAGTGCATACAAAAAGGGAACCTTAACACTTACATAAGAGGGAGAGAGAGAGCCAAGAGTCCAGTGTGGTTTTTTCTACTATTTAGGCACAGGCACACGGTCACCAGAACTTTCCCATTTTACCCCATTTCACGTTGCCTTACATTTAAACTTGATATTTACTTTTAGTTGTCGATGTAGCTGAATTCTCCTTTGACGCACAAATGAGACCTCTGAGGGCGAGTGAGTTCTTTTGCGGATCCTGGTGCCTCAGAGCATGCCGAAGCCTTTGGCGTAAGTGATGGCTTTAAGGAGTCTCTCTTTAAGTTTCTCCTTGGTGGAGTATTCAGGGAGGAGCAGCACGTTGAAGCAAGTATGAGAGGTGGGTAACCTGACCATAGGAAGAAGAAAAGCGCATTACTTTGAGAAGACATCTGTAGAGATGTACAGTTCAGGTCAAAAGTTTACATACACCTTGCAGAATCTGTAAAATGTTAATTTGACCAAAATAAGAGGGATCATACGAAATGCATGTTGTTTTTTTATTTATTACTGACCTGAAAAAGCTATTTCACATAAAAGATGTTTACATATAGTCTACAAGAGAAAATAATAGTTGAATTTATAAAAATGACCTCGTTCAAAAGTTTACATATGCTCGTTTCCTAATACTGTCTGGTTACCTGAATGATCCACAGCTGTTTTTTTTGTTTGTTTGTATGATTTTGAGAGCCATCTTTTGATACTGAGGACAACTGAGAGACTCAATTGCAACTATTACAGAAGGTTCAAATGCTCACTGATGCATTAACTTTTGAACAGAACGATGTGTACATTTTTCTTATTTTGCCTAAAGTCAGAAATGTGAGATATACACATGCAACTCTGAAAAAAAAGTTTCTCTCTCAGAATTCTAACTTTATAACACGCCACTGCAAGTTACTAAGTGAAAGATAAACTCGCAATCCTGAGAACATATCAGTCTTTTTCGACCCTCAGAATTGGACTTTAAAACTCACAACTGTGAGTCTCAAAATTGAGAATAAAATAAAAGATAACTTGCAATTCTGACTTCATTTCTCACAATTGTGAGTTTACATCCTAATATTTTAACTTTATGACTCGCAATTGTGAGTTTATATCATGCAATTCTGACTATATTACTCTCAATTGTGAGTTTACATCTTACAATTCTGAGACAAAAAGGCAGAATTGCGAGTCTGTTTTACGGAATTCTAAAAAAAAAAACTGAATTGTGAGATAAAAATTTGCAATTTTTTTATCTTTTATTCAGTGGCAGGAACTGGCCTCCATAGGTTTTACATGATTTGATATTTTCTCAAAACTAAACTGTTGCAACTAAAAAGCATTGGGAAACCACTGAACCATTAAAGGTGCCATAAGCAATTTTTGAAAAACGCTTTTGACCACAGTGTCGGACTGTGTCCTAATACACACTTATAGCCAAATCAGCAGTAAGGGGCATGTCTTGTAATGATAGAGAGAAGAGAGTGCTCAATTTGAGTGAGGACAGGACAGATATTAGAGGAGAGGAGTGGACAGATATTAGCAAATTGACTAAAGATAAAGAGAAATTAAAGATAAAAAAAAAAGGGGAAAATATTGGAGGAACAAAACATTAAAAATCAAGTAAGAGGTAAAACCCGCCTAAATATCAGAGCAGCTTTCTAGCAATGCAGAGATCTAAAGGAGTGGAAAAGGCTTGAATTGGTCGTCAGGGTTGCGTTGTTTCTTTTTGCTAGGCGAGTAACGTTGGTTTTGCATCATTTCACACAACTTATCTGTGTTGGCTTTTGTTTGAATATGCACCTTTGCCTGTTTCCGCGATCAGCGTTATGCCAGGGTTGTGTATATACGTGTGGGGCAGAGATATCAAAATAGGGGCGACGTACTGTTGGGTTATGGGTGTGTTCGTTTTGGTGCTTTCAAATATCAACATTGTTTGGCAAAAACCGCTTACTGCACCTTTAAGATTATTGCATGACAACATTATTTTCATGTGTCAAGTAAATAGGACAAAAAAATCAAGACCTTGCTCAAGATCTCAAGATATCTTAAGACCTTGCTTCCATTTCCCATTTCTCCCATTTTTCAAACATGTTCTGTGTTCAAGATTTAATCGATCTGATACATGATCATACAACTATTTGAACAAGATGTCAAAAAATTGACAAAGATCTTGTTACTAAGTGACAGTGTAGAAAAGCAGTGTTTGAATGTACCTGTCTGAGTCAGGGCCATTTTTGGCAATAATCATCTTGAGTTTGCCTAAACCTCCAACTGGAGCTCTATCTGTGCCAGTGGTGAACTGAAGAAACAGCCTCTTCTGCTCCTGCTCAAATGAGTGCACAGTCTCCCAGAAATCCCTGATGAGTGTCAAAAATATCAGGTTTTTTTATACACTCTTAATTTCACACAGAAAGTAGTATTTACAACTAGTGGTTGACTGATATCATGCTTGTAAATGCTGATGTGAATATCTGGAAGGCAAGATGGCTGATGCATATAACATAATTAAATGACAACAAGACAAAATACAAATTGCTCACATAAAAATGAATCATTAACTTAATGCTCATCTTGCACAACATTTAGTCCTGAAATACCTGAAATACAATTACTACCCAAAAACGGAATATTCATTATTCATTTATGTGGTTGTCAGAAGGTTTTGTAACTGGAGAAACAAACCGCTAACTGCTGTTTCAGTATAGAGAAAATTACTCACACAACATAAAAAAATTCTAATATACATAATATAATCATTTGAATAAGAATGCACATACTTAATAATGCGAGAGTCTTTGTTGTATCCACCGTCATATTCTGTACTCTCTTCAAGTGCTAGAAAGTCAAGATTCTGCATGAGAAAAACAAAAAAAAATAATAAAGTTTATATGTATGGTTGTGCCTCATGTGTAAGCCTGGAAGCAGTTAACAATCTGTAGCCAACTCACCCTGCTGCCACATATAAGCAGCTCAATTTCCTCTGGTCGAAACAGATACTTCAGCGGAGATTCATTAGTGACCATGTGGAATCCTCTTCTGAAGGCCTTGAATTGTTTCTCCACACTTTTGTTCAGCATGTACTCTGCATAGAGTGCCACAAAATCCTGCAGAGACCCACTTCGTGTTATTTGTATACTGGCAGATATGAACACGCTTGTGTTTTTAAACATTGAATGCCGGACATTTCTGAAAATGGACTAACCTTTCTGTTTTCATTGGTAACTGGGATTTTATCTCCTCCTTCCTTTAAATCATACATTAGTGGGTTTCCAAACAGGTCTGTTTGTGAGATCTGGAAGGTAATCATCATGTCTTCTTCCACATTACCTTCATACTCCAGTAGGTCCTTCAGACTCTGATATAGAACCTGAAGATCACAGAGAATACATATAATCGTTTTCTGTAGAGATGCACTGACACTACGAGGTCTTCTGCTAATCCTACCCATCGAACAATTACCATGCGACAGAGCAAGAATCAACTCGCTCCAAATATTTTGATCAGCAGTCATAATAGTGTGCTAAACTCATAATGACAGGGTCTGCCACTGAAGTGCTGATGTACCTGCTTAAATCTCCTCCCAGACAATCAATGCCCTAAATCCTCCTGTATCCTGTACAAGTGCAAATAGACGCTGCTTCACAGCATGCCTCCAATATGAGAACAGTTCATGCACTCCCACTTGCAATAAAGCTGAAATGTTGCTTTTTGTAAATACATAATCTCATGTACAATGTACGACATTAAGTTAACATGCTGTGGCAAAGGCATTAGATACAGTTTTGTTGGATTTCACTTCAAGCACAAAAATTGACAGATAATTTACTCAACCCCTTGTCATCCAAGATGTTCATGTCTTTCTCTCTTCAGTCTAAAAGAACTTGTGTTTTTTTGAGGAAAACATTTCATGTTTTCTCTTTATGTAGTGGACTTCTATGGTGCCTCAGAGTTTGAACGTAGGAGGATTCTGAAGTTGGCAGAGAAAACGAGATGGGAGTTTTTTGACATACCCTAACCTTACTGAACCAGAATACACAGTTCACGCACAGATAGACAAGACGAGCATTTGAGGTTAAAAAGTTTCTTTGGAAAATAACCAATCGTTTTGCTAGATAAGACCCTTCTTCCTCGCTGGGATCATTTAGAGCCCTTTGAAGCTGCATTTAAACTGCATTTTGGAAGTTCAAACTCGGGGCACCATAGAAATCCACTATATAGAGAGAAATCCTGAAATCCAAAACAATTTCTTTACAACTGAAGAAAGAAAGACATGAACATCTTGGATGACAAGGGGTGAGTAAATTATCTGTAAATTTTTGTTCTGGAAATGAACTTCTCTTTTAAATTTTAATTTCACTTTTATTTTTGATCAAATAAAGACGTGGTGAGCCCTACTGACCCCAAACGTTTGAATCATAATGATAATGTAATCTTGGTGTTATATTTGTATTTTACCTCTCAAAAAATGTTAGACTACAAATGTTGAAAAACATAAAAGTAACCAAGCAAGTATTACCGGATGAGAGTCTGTGAGGTCTCTAAACGTTCCTTTCTTTCCCATTAGTTTTCTGTAAATCACCATAGGGAAGTGCACATCGAGAATGCAGTTATTGTAGATAGCTAAGCCCAGGACGATGCCTATCAAGGTGAACTGGCCTTCATTTTCAAATGATGAGGGGTTGAACCAGAAAAGTTTTGTGCTTTCATCATAGGTAAACATGCCTGTGGGTGAAACAGAAAGAGGAAGTGTAAGACAAGGGTGCACAAAAGATCATCTCACACTCAGTGAATCAATAAGGTCATCAATATCAAGTTCTGAGAGGAACATTAAGTTGACCAGCGCATACAAATAGCGCATTATCCATTCCAGCATCAATGAATATAAATTAAACTGATTAAGTGTAACATTAGGACAAGTACATGAAAGCCAAAAGGCATATTAAAGAGATAGTTCACACAAAAATGTAAATTCTGTCATTACTTAATCACCCTCATGTTGTTCCAAACCCGCAAGCCCTTCGTTTAACATTGATGAAATCGGAGAGCTTTCTGACCCCGTTCAAGGCCAAATAAGATAACAAGAACATTGTTAAAATAGTCCATGTTACATCAGTGGTTCAACTACTACTAGAATGCTTACTGAAAACAAAAATAATGACTATATTCAGCTATTTTAATGACATGACTTCCTTTCTAGGCCTTGAACTTGGTAGCGGTGTTGCTGTCTATGCAGGGTCAGAAGCTCTCAGATTTCATCAAAAATATCTTAATTTGCGTTCTGAAGATGAACGAAGGTCTTTCAGGTTTGGAACAACATGAGGGTGAGTAATCAATGACAGGATTTTCATTTTTGAGTGAACCATCCCTTTAAATATGTCAAGTATGAAAAACGAATGATAATTACCTATATCTGGGTTAAAGATCTCCTCTACCACCAGTTGAAAGAACTCTTTGGATACTCCTCCTTCATCCACTCCTTGCTCACCCTCAAATTCCACATACAGCTGTTTCTTCAGGTCTGCCGGGTTTTCCATAGCAATCATCTCCAACTAAAACAAATCACGTATTCATTTTATATCTACATATCATCTAGATACATTTCTATGAAACAACATTTGGCTTCGCTGGCTTTTCAGAACCTACCCTGACAAGAGCATCATCTATGATGTGGTCTCTGCGCACTTTGAGTCGCAGGTAAGGGTTCAGCTGCTGTCCCTGCACCAAACTGTAGAGGGCAGTAATCCTGCGCTCGCTGTACATCCGAATCCGGTTGTCATAGTACAGGCCTAGATTCTTAGTCACAGCGTTAAGAATGAACGGGCAGGTCATAAAGGAGAACTTGCTTTCTGTTTCCACCTTGAAGAAGGTGTAGTCTTTGTCCATTTCCAGCACCTCATTGAGCGGTTCGTTGATGAACTCCTCGAAGGGGATGAGGGGTTTCCGACAGTCCGAGGCACGAATGCCTAGTTCCGTCTCTAGCGGATCCACCCGAGGGCCTTTCTTATTGCGTCGTTCCTCGCCGAGAAGCTCCTGCAGCGTCAGTTCACTGGATTCCGGGATCGGTTCGTCGTCATCCTCCTCGTTGTGATCCATGTCTAGGTCGCCGCCCAGCACATTTGCATAGTAGACGATTTTCAAGCACTTGGTGGCTGCCACCACACCATCGTCCTCATTAACCAGGTTTTCGCTGCTGAACTCATTGCTGATGACCGTGTAGGTAATAAGCTGCTGGAAAGTCTCGACCAGACGTCGGATCTGGTCGGCGCCGTACTGCGACCACAACCGCGCAAGCTTGGCCAGAGCCGGAAGAGGTAGCTTGCTCATTGCCTTGCAGAATTGCGGCAGGGCGATTTCTAAGTATTCTGGACTGTGGAGATTACTGTTCTCCATGACGATGATGAAGACGTTCAGGTAATTAGAGTCAGCGGCATACACGTTGTGATAGGTGAGGTCACACTCTACGTTGGGTGACAGGTAGACTAACGCGTTGAGGAATGCTGCTTCGATCTTCTCGTTCGATAATAGTCGGTCGTACACTCTTCTTACCGCCTCAATGTCTACTGAAACTTCTACAGGACCTAACTTTTGGACGTTGTTTTCTCCGTGAGATGACCCATCTCCACTTGACGCCGAGGCTTCGGGTTCCACCTCCATGGCTGTGGACGAACCAGAGGCCGTTTCTTTCTCATCTTCATCTTTGTCCTCATCCTTGGCCTGAAGGGACTTGAGCTCTTCCTTGGTGTGTTGTTTCGCTTTGCGGAAACTCTGAACCAGACTCTCCGCGCTTGAGAAAACCCTACCGATGACACGGATTAGAGGAGAATAGTCCTCGGTCTCACTGCAGAGGCTCAGGATTTCATACACCTTCTCCTCTGTCAAGTAATTCAGATCTGCCGAAGAACACGGTGAAGAATATTTAAACATTTGTGTGGTAAGTCAAAAGTATGATTCAGAAAGTAGTTCGAAATTGGATTCAGGAAGGTGATGAAGTTGTGACAGAAACATTAGCTGTTCTTCAGTAAAGCTGTTTTTTTTTTTTAATGTCGAACTTGCAACTTTCAGAAAGGTATGGAAGCCCATTTCCACCACTGAATAAGAAAAAAAACAAACCAAAAAAAAAAATGCAACTTTATCTCACAATTCTGACTTTTTTTCCCCCTCACACTCGTGAGTTTATTTATTTTTTCTCAGAGTTGCACATTTGTATCACGCAACTCTGCGGAAAAAAAAAAAAAAAATCAGAATTGCAAGATGTAAACTTGCAAGTGAAAGTCAGAATTGTGAGACTTTTTTTTTTTACGTCAGAATTGAAATTTAAACTCACTATTCTGATTTTTTTCACAGAACTGCGTGATATAAATTTGCAGTTGCAAGTTATAAAGATCAGAAATGCGAGATTAAAAACTCACAATTCTAACTTTTTTTCTCAGTTTATATCTCGTAATTCTGACTTTATAACATGCAATTGCAAGTCAAATCAGAATTGTGAGATATAAACACGCAATTCTGAAAACATATAACTGTTTCTTTCCCTCAGAACTGGCAATTGCAAGTTTATATCTCAATTCTGAAAAAAAAAAAAATTGTAATTCAGAATTGTCAGGAAAAAAAGTCAGAATTGCGACTTTATATCTTACAATTCTGACTTATAGCTCACAATTCTGAGAAAAAAAAGTCAGAATTACGCAAGCTTAAATTTTTGCAATTCCTACTTCATTTCCCAGAATTGTGAGTTTGTATCTCGCAATTCTGACTTTATAACTCACAATTTTGGTTTATATCTTACAATTCAGAGAAAAAAGTCAGAACTGTGAGACGTCAACTTGCAATTATGAGGAAAAAGCCAGAACTGTGAGACAAAAAATTAGCTTTTTTAAAAAATTTTATTCAGTGGTGAAAACAGGCTTCCATAGAAAGGAGTTCAAAACCAGAACTGGGGGAAAATTCAATTTCTTTGTTATTCAATACTGAATATTTACTGAAAATCTGATGCTTTAGTTACCTAACTGAGAAAGGTGATGATGATAGGTAATTCAATTTGTGAATATACTAAATAATACATATTTGTATTTTAGTTATAAAGGTGTATGCAATAGCACATTCATGTCATCAAAGTGTCAAGAATTTGTTTTTTTTTTTAGTTTATTGACTCCTTTTATTAAATTGTTTTCTCTATTTTATTCTCATAACAAAGCATTTAGAAATTACACTGTGCATATAGGAATTGTTGTTTCTTAAAAAAAAACTTTACAAACAAATCATGTAATATCAATACAAATTTTGCAATCGTGACAATGCCATTCACCTCTAAAGTCCTCCCTTGAGGGTTGCAGATCCTTGTGGTTCATCTTCCCGTTGCTGCAAGCAGAGAAGTTGTGAGCTCCTTTGGCACTGTTCTCCGGGAAGGCTGAACTGGCTCCTTTCTTAGAGGGATGAGGATCACACAGTTTGGCGTTATTCTTATATAACTCCAGGGCCTTGATGGCCGCTGCATTGTTATCCATGCGCTGGAAACCCGGAGAAGAGCCACAAGCCTCATTCGTGCAGGCCTCATTTCCACAGCCCTCTGTTAACTGGTGGTAGTAGCGCTCAATTAAATGCTTTGCAGCCGCTCGCTTCCTGCATCAAACATTCAAACAGGACAGCAGGGGGATTAGTACGGTTCAATCCCAAAATAAGTTCACAACAGTGAAAATATTTCTCTACTAATCAAACCATCCACTTGATTTTCTCAACAGCCATCAAAACATGTTGACTTTCGCATGTGCACATGAAAATACTTTCAAAATGATGGAAAAAGCAAGCACTATAATTGACATTTTTTAAGAGAACTATTAATCTGAAACAGAATGTTTGGAATATCTATGATGCGGCTACTCATTGTTAGACCATGCCTGCAAAATTCCTTTTGCATGAAAAACAAAATACCATGCACTGATCTGTCACAACAGAAAACATTCAATGCACATTTGATTTCATAATATTGAACAAAACAGAAAATAAGTGACTCATGTCTCAGTTTATAAAAAAAATAATCATAAATAAATACAAATCAGTAACACAGAACATTCAACAGGAGTCAGCTTTTCTTGGGGATTTAAAATCATATTTGAAGCTGATATTTTTTAACGGCTTTGATTATGCATCAAAAACTACTTATTATTTGATCTATACATACAGTTGAGGTCAAAAGTTTACATAGACCTTGCAGAATCTGCAAAATGTTGATTATTTTACCAAAATAAGAGGGATCATACAAAATGCATGTTATTTTTTATTTACTACTGACCTGAATAAGATATTTCGCATTACATATGATCCACAAGAGAAATAGTAGTTACATACGCTTGATTGTTCTTTGAGTCCCTCGTTTGTCCTGAACAGATAAACTGCCCGCTGCTCTCCAGAAAAATCCTTCAGGTGCCATTTTTGTTTATTTGAACCCTTTCCAATGACTGTATGATTTTGAGATCCATCTTTTTACACTGAGGACAACTGAGGGACTCATATGCAGCTATTACAGAAGGTTCAAACGCTCACTGATGCTTCAGAAAGAAAATGATGCATTAAGAGCTGGGGGGTGAAAACTTTTTGAATTTGAACGTCAGGGTAAATTTAACTTATTTTGTCTTCAGGGAAACATGCAAGTATCTTCTGTTGCTTCAGAAGGGCAGTACTAAACGAAAAACAGAAAAAATGTACACATCTTCATTCTGTTCATAAGTTTACACCCTCCAGCTCTTAATGCATTATGTTTCCTTCTGGAGCATCAGTGAGCGTTTGAACCTTCTGTAATAGTTGCATATGAGTCCTTCAGTTGTCCTCAGTGTGAAAAGATGGATCTCAAAGGTAACCAGACAGTATTAAGAACCAAGTGTACGTAAACTTTTGAATAGGATAATTTTTATAAATTCAACTATTATTTTCTCTTGTGGGCTATATGTAAATATCTATTAAATGAAGTATCTTATTCAGGTCAGTACTAAAAAAAACATGCATTTTGTATGATCCCTTTTATTTCGCTAAAAGTAACATTTTGCAGATTCTGTAAACTTTTGATCTCAACTGTAAATTATGCTTTTTGAAATGAGATGAACTCCTTGTTCTGTGTCACCAATGTTAATTCATGTCAACACATTAAAAACACTGAGGTCTTTTAAAACAGTGCATATTTTGTTCATTGTTTGGCCTTGTGTACTTCCAAGTGTCTTACTGTAAACGTGACTTGAAAAAGCTCCTTTTTTAACTGAGCGACGAGATACCAGTGTGAACAACGTTGGTATCGCATCATTCAGCAAAAAAGGAGCTTTTTCAACCATTAATTATTCCTTTTTAAAGAACTTTTCCAACCAGTATTTATTACTGGTCGAATTACTTTTTCAACAAGTAATTATTTCTTTCTGAAGAACCCTTAGGGTGCGGTCACATTTGAAAAATAACTCCAAAAACATTCAGGGGAAAAAATTTTAATAGTGTGGAAACGGATAAATCACCATTCACACAGAAGTCACTTTTTTAAACCAAGCAGCTTCCTTTGGTCAACGTGGTGAATTCACGTGACCAAAAGTCAAAACTGGGGAACTTTTTCACCCTCACGTGACACACCCGATTGTGCCGATTCCTGTTGAAATGAATGGATTTCGACTGCAAAATTCCACCCAACAATGGTAAATGTGACCACACCTTCAGGATAATTAAGAATTTGTTTTTTCCAAAGGAACACTGCAACCAAAAATAAATTCTGTCATCATTTGCTCACCCTCAAGTTGTTTTAAACCTGTATGAATTTCTTTCTTCTGTTGAACACAAAAGAAGGTATTTTGAAGTACGCCGATAACCAAACAGTTGACGTATATGGAAAAGTACTATGAAAGTCAATGGCTGTGTCAAAATATCAGAAGAAGAAAGAAACTCACACAGGAACGACTGAAGGATGAGTGCATGATGACAGAATCAGTAAAAGTCAGTAAAATCTTACCAAGTCAGTAAAATCTTACTAATCACATGCCAAGTTTAAAGTTAAGAATACACCTGGATTTCTGGGCGTTGAGTTAATCCTAAATGCCCTTTTTGACAACTCGAACAATTAGTCATCTGCCATGACTTTGCTTGTTTTTGCTCTTTTGATTAGTTTAGTTTGTACGCTGTTAGTTTAGGTTTGTGTGTGTCACGCCACTGTTGTACTTCTGCTTTTTAGCTTAATTGAGTTTAGTTAGGGCGTCGTACACGCTGAAGATTTCGGTTTTCTTTTCTTGTTCTTTTTTTTCCTAATTAGTTTAGAGGTTAGACGTAAGGCTGTTTTGTGTTGTTTATTTTCCTTGATTTGGGTGACACTCACATCTTTTTCTTTTGCATTTAAGTTTTCTAAGTTAGTCAGGATACCAAGATAAGTCATTTAACATGGGTATAAACAAAGTCACTTACATTAGACTTGCTTAAAGTTTCCAATATCACACTCTTCTGCGGCTTTAAGCTCAAAGAGACCAAAAGGTGGTCAGGTAGCAATCCTGCAGATGAACAGAGAACGGTCACTCACACACATCAATAATTTAACAGCTGTACAGGTAATATCCACAGATGATTGGGAACAGTTCACTTAATAACGACTGATAAAAGAGATAGCTTTTTCAAAAATAAAACGGCTCAGGATGATTGAGAAACAGTGTACTGTGGGTAAACACGAACCTAACGTGCATCACGGGGCAGAATTTCACCACAGACAGTGTCTTCAAACCGAGCGGAATGCCTACCTAGACAGTATTCTGGAACCTTACGATGTTCAAAAATGCTGTCTAGGTAATCAGCGCACTAGTTTTTGACACACAACCCATGTGACCGCAAGAAGAGCAGCAACATAAACCTAAACAGAGACCCGAACTAAAAACACACTGTGTGCTTTCGCAATGAAAACATCCTGTGTACCGGTAAACAAACGTTTACCCTGAGCAGAAGGAGGTGAGGCCGCAGAGGGGCAGGCAGGGGGTATGACAGTGCACAAACAACTTCAGCCTTGCACACACACATAGTCAATCTCCTACGGTTCATTTTTAAACGAACGAACACCGAACTAATTGTCTTTAATGTGGTGTGCAGATGATCGGTGCGCTTAAGGCAGAGTGAGTGCAGCAAATCCTGTAACCTTGCAGTAGCTGTCATGGGGAGTAATAGCAAGAAAGAGCTGAGTAACTAGTTAGCCTAGCTGCAGCTAACCACAGTCTGACATTTCACAGACACGGGCGGATTTTACTCAACGTTTGTTGTTGCACAATCAAAAGCGAGGGAGTATTTAGGATGTCGGGGCTGCATAGATTTCGCTTGTTTACCAGAAACCCTCTCCGTCCCTCCCCGGAGCTGTTAGCAGCGCGGCTAACTGGCCTAACAGCGCTTATTACGGCTTCGATCATGCGCGATCGGGGTGGGAGAAGCGTGAATAATGTTTTGACAGCTTACTTCTGAAGATGTTCTGATGCGGACGAATAAATCTGGTCTCTCAACATCACAATCGCTCCGAGTGCGGCGTATATTCAACTCCAACCCCTCCACAAAATATTCGCGGCCATCTTGATCAACTGAGGCAAACACGGAGAGCGATCCCACAATGCACTGTGGCGAGAGGACGACCATCAGTATAAAAACCACGGCACAGCGTTCTGGCAGTCAGTCAAGATCTGGGTGAGGTGTACGGAGCAGCGAAGAAACCGTGAAAACTGTATTCATGAGCTCAGATCAACATAGCAGACACGCACGACATTTTTTTTTATTTTTTATACGTACATATTAAAAACGAAAACATTGTGATATTAATGTTCATCAGCAGATGGCAGAATCCGAAAGGAAAACTTAAAGAAACTAGATCTGCTGAATACAAGTGCTAGCAGTGGGATTTAGATTCATCACAGTGATTACATTTTTTTTTTCACCAAAAATATTAAATTATTGATTATGTGGGACCTGCAGGTTACATTGTTACGCCAGTAGGGGGTCACTCTCACACCAGTATTGATAGGTTTAATTATAACTACAAAGTTTTGTCAATCGTTGTAATTCTAGGAGAGTAGGAATGTCCACACTACATCTGCAATAATGTTGAAATCACAATTTTTTTTCCAGCTGATGAATGATAAAACCACTGACAGCCAATTAGAATCCACTCAACCCCCAAGAAGCATTTAAAGTTCTTTGATCAGATTTAGATTTTTTGCTGGTGTTGACGCTGTTATCATTATAGTAATGTTCATTATAGTGTAGTAATGTTTCCATAATGTTCACTAACGTTATTTGAAAGTTATGTAAATGTTCGGAGACAATGTTAGGACAAAAATGTTCTCAGAAATGCATTCTCTGAATATCCTTATGACGTTATGTTTATTGTTCTTGGTGACAGCTCTTCAGAGCTGGGTAGGAACTGATTACATGTAATCTGGATTACGGACTTGTACTCAGTACTTTTAAGTACTTGTAATCAGATTAAATTACATTTTAAAATACTCATAATCAGACTACAGTTACTTTTTATGGATTACATGATTACATATTATTTACACAATAGACCATGGTAAAATTGTATCCTTTTTTTTTTATTTATAATTTATTGATTCTCCCTAATTCTTCTTTTTTTTTCATTTTCATTTTAAATTCATTCTACTGCTTATATACATTCAGAAAGTCTTCCAGTTTTGTGGACATTCACATAAAGATCAGTCATTATTCAAGGTGACGACAGCATTTGACCACTGATTTACAAAATTTATTTCAGGTTTAAGAAGTGTTTCAACATGGCATTAACTACTGATGAACACATTGATTTTTATTTGACTTTTCATTCAGTAGGTTAACCATGTATTTCTATGTCTTTGGAAGGTCTTTCAAACACATTAAAATGCACAAATTCACAAACATTTTTTTGCCATCTGATGCTCTTTCACCTAATACATTTACTTGAAGATTTTAAAATTAATATTTTAATAATTTTCACATTTGCATGTTCATTGGTTCTCTGAATTTGGTTAATGGTCATGTGACATGAAGGTAAACAAATAAAATATTTTTAATATATTTTTATTTTTAATTTTAATTTTAATTGAGATTTTAAAAAGATTTATTTTAATTAAAAAAAAAAAAAAGATTTAATTAATTATTAGTTTTTCATTAAACTCATAACCCTCCTGCAGTTCCTTCACAAACACCAGTTTGGGAAACCGTGACGTAATATAATATATAATGCACTTAATGTTGTTAACAACAAATGGAATATATTTTCTTTCTCTGTGTATTTTTATGTCAATATGGTACAAGAGGGTCAAGTTAGGTCAAAAGTAATCCAAAAGTAGTCTGATTATATTAACTAAGATGTATAATGTAATGGAATCAGTAAAATATTACAATTTCTAAGTAATCTACCCATCTTTGTGGCTCTTAGTGAGTTATTGAATCATTTATTCAACCATTTCACAAGAGAAAGAAGTCTTTGTGTATCTGCACATTTACTGAGAGACTTCAATAACAGGCCAGTCGCAGTTTAGTATCATATCATTCCTGTTATTTAAATTTTGTTAGTATAAAGGCACGTTCAAACCAAGAGCGATAACTATAATGATAAATATAATAGTTCTGTTTATTATACATGTGTGCTGCAGTTATGTTGTCTGCTGCTTTAAATGCTCAGATGGATTCTGATTGGCTGCCATTGCTTTTATTGTTCATCTTAAAAAAAAAAGGTCCTGAAAGTGATTTCAACAACATCGATCCGTGTGTTGTTTTTATTATAGTTAATGTATGTGCTTCCTCATAAACATAGAATGATTATCAAAACTTTATAGCTATTGTTATTGTAAATTTAAGTCAATGTAATTAAAAAATATATATATTTTGTGAATAAAAATGAAAAAACTGGAGAATGCCACATGTAAGCCTCAAATAATTAAAAAAACAAATGGGTTTAAAAAAAAAAACCCTAACCAGAATCTTTGAAGAATATCAATACCAATTCCAATCAGTAATGGAATAGCTGTGAATAACCCAACTTGAATAATGGAAGTACAAACTGAATAGCTACCTATTTACTAGTTTCCGAGACACTGAAGTCTGTTCCTTTATTGACAGCCTATCACGTCACCAGACCCTATTCACATCTCACTAGTCTTTTACAGCTGCAAGAAGCAGCAGAAGCAGCTTGATTACCATTTATTGATCTGAGCTTTTGTTCTTTATCTAACAGTGTAACACTGATCAGTTTGCTCGGATGTGCAAGAAAATCTCCATTTCTTAACATATGACACAAGCCACCACTGAGAACACTGTGTACATCTGTGTATCGCAACAACATGATGGTACAACTGCAGTGACTGGGAAAATTTTAGAGTCAGCATTACTACAATGCAACATAGGAAAAATGTTACATCTTTGAACATCTGACTCTTATCCCAAGCTATTCATCACCGTAAAATGCATGAACATCACCCGTTAGATTACACATGCATCCCGCTGTGTGTTTTGCTTATCTCACAGACCTGCAAGAAAAGCACAATTTTCTTCTGAAAGAGACAAGAGACATCCTGTAAATTCAGAGGAAGCTCTTGTGGGCTTGAATAATGGAAAAGGTGACTGTTTATGATGATGCAGCTGTGGAGAATGAGGATCTCATGAATATAGACAGCTGTTTAGCCCGGAGTCAACACAGTTTGAGATCCCACCCCACTCATACAAATCTGCCGCAGCATTATGAGATGGAAAGACTGAACTAATCTAAAGAACGCAGCTGTCGTGCAGCATTTCTATTGAAAACAAGAGGAGAAAACTATTGATATTTTTTAATATACAAACTCTGGATCTGTTCAGAAAATATTCATGAAACTAGCGTGTCCATGAGATGTCTACACTAAAGATTTAAGAAATAGTGGTAACACTTTAAATAGGGAACACATATCCACTGTTAACTAAGATTTTTTCCTGAATAGACTAATTTGCTGCTTATTAATAGTTAGCAAGGTAATTGTTATGTTAGTTAATATGTGCTTTATAACTACTAATAAATCACCAATATGCCTGAAATATGCATGCTGATAAGCAATAGTTGAGAATTGGTGCTTAAAATAAAGTGTTAACAAAATATTTTGTCCTCAAATCAAAAAAGTCAACTTTGATTTTTAAAGAGGTCATCGGAAGCAAAATTCACTTTTACATGTTGTTTGAACATAAATGTGAATTGGCAGTGTGTGTACACATCCACCCTTTAATGATAATAATCCACCCAGTGCTTTTTTAAATCCCCAATAATAATAATAATCACTTTCTCAGATCAGGCTCTTACTAAATTCCTGGCATAATGACGTAGCTCAACGATTGTTGATTGATGATCCGATGATCCGATGATCTCTTTAAAGGAGAAGTCCACTTCCAGGACAAACACTGACAGATTGGATCTTTTTTCAGCCGTAAAAAGAATGTTTTTTGAGGAAAATACTTCCAAAATGCAGTTTAAATGCAGCTTCAAACGATCCCTAATGTGGTTGTAAACGGTCCCAGCCAAGGAAGAAGGGTCTTATTTAGCGAAACGATTGGTTATTTTCATAAAAATAATACAGTTTATATACTTTTTAATCTTAAACGCTCGTCTTTTCTCACTCTGCCTAAACTGTTTTTTTCCGGTTCATGACAGTTTGGGTATGTCGAAAAACTCCCATCTCATGTTCTCCCTCAACTTCAAAATCATCTTATATCGCTGTTTTACCTTTTTTGTTAAGGGTGTTTGATCTTCTTTGCAAGTTCACTTTGCAAAGACTGGGTCGGTACTTTTGCAGTGATGTAGGATGATTTTGAAATGATTTTTGAAGTTGAGGGAGAAAATATGATTGGAGTTTTTCGACATACCCTAACCGTCTTGAGCCAGAATACAGAGTTCAGGGAGAGCAAGACAAGACGAGCAATTGAGATTAAAACGTTTTCAAATTCTATTTTTTTTAATGAAAATAAACAATTGTTAGATAAGACTCTTCTTCCTCGGCTGGGATTGTTTACAACCGCATTTGGGATCGTCTGAAGCCGCATATAAACTGCATTTTGGAAGTTCAAAATCAGTGCACCATACCAGTCCATTATATGGAGAAAAATCCTGAAATGTCAAAACTCAAAAAACATAATTTCTTTATGGCTGAAGAGAAAAAAGACATGAATATTTTGGAGTACATTATCTGTAAATTTTTGTTCTGGAAGTGGACTTATCCTTTAAAATGTAATTTTCTTTGTTTTCGGCTTAAAAAAGAAATTGGTAAAGTATTTTGTTGGGATGGATATTTTGGTAACACTTTAGTATAGGGACCAATTCACACTGTTAACTAGCTGCTTATTAGCATGCGTATCATTAGCATATTAGCTGTTTAACAGCTAATAACTACCTTACTAACTACTAACAAGCAGCAAATTAGGAGTTTATTGAGGCAAAAGTCGTAATTAATGGTTTATTAATAGCGAGAATTGAACCTTAAAATAAAGTGTGACTGATATATATTTTTTAAATGGTTATTTTATTCCATCGCTATGAGAATGTTTTTTCATTTTCATTTGTTTTAATCAAATAAATGCAGCCTTGGTCAGCATTAGAGACTTCTTTTAAAAGCATTAAAATATCTTCCAAACTTTTGTTGATTAGTGTACATATATTTCTGGAGTTTTAACTTTGATGGCTTTGAGAGAACTTGGCTAGGTTGAACTCGGGAGGCTGTTTTTTGTACCACAAGCCCACGGCCACGTTGGCCACATCAGGTGAAAGCCCATGGGAGAAAGATGGAGGCCCAGAACACTTCAGGCCCTTTGTGAAACTAAAAAATGCCAAGGCCTTGGGACACTCACTGCAGAACATAAACAAGCCAGTGAAAGAGACAAGTCATTATCTGACACACAATTCTATTTCACATGCTTTCTATGGGTCCGGTTCAGCTGAGACTAAGCATACAGAACTCCAGAGGGACTGCTGCACACATACACTCACACAGCACATGCAGTCAAGGTCTGTGGTGAGGCTATGTACCCTTTCTAGACTGCTGGTAGGATTTAGGGCATAAGATGATGGAGATGTTAAATGCACTGATTTGTGGGTTTGGAAATGCATGATTAAAATCGCTCGACTCATGAGTTCCTAATTATACATACTGTAACATTTGAGACTTTTCACCATTTATTCTCAACAGAATGTTTATTTTTTTACACTGAAGAAAAAAAAGTATCTCTGTCCTTTATCCATTCATTTGATTTTCATTCCTGCAGCCTTTTCAAATACCAGAGGTCTAAAAAATTCCTGACTCTGCTATGCGTTGTTGAATTAGATTTTTGAAGTAATTTATAACAAAATGGAATGCTGGGGAAAAATGTTGTTGCTGTGGAGAAAAAAATCATATAATCTTAAAGGACATCATGGAATGCATGGCTGCATACCGTGAATGATTTCATTTCAAGGGGAAAGAGACATTATAGCTCCCACAAACCAATAAACAAACAGTAAGTGAATTCTCAATGTCTGAGGGGTTCTTTCCTTTACCTCGCTATGTGTGCAAATAGCATTAATCTTCCAAGCTGTACCCTTGAGCCACACACATAAAAAGACTAAGAACAAACTGGATTTGCAGCAAGTGTGATGGCCAAACAAATGAAAAAAAAAACAAAAAACAAAAAAAACACTGTGGTGATATTATATTATATTATATTATATATCAATCACACTTTATTTTAAGGTTCAATTCTCGCTATTAATAAATCATTAATTATGACTTTTGCCTCAATAAACTCCTAATTTGCTGCTTGTTAGTAGTTAGTAAGGCAGTTATTAGCTTTTAAACAGCTAATATGCTAGTAATACGCATGCTAATAAGCAGCTAGTTAACAGTGTGAATTGGTCCCTATACTAAAGTGTTACCAAAATATCCATCCCAACAAAATACTTTACTAATTTTTTTATTACTAATAGAATATTTATATTAATATTTATTAAATTTAACCTCAACAACAACAACAATAATAAATAATAAATCCCCACAAAATAAATATTAAAAAATATTATATTATATTATATTGTATTATATTATATTATTGCATATTTTATATTAATATATATTTATATATAAATTGTTTTATATGAATATTAATATTATATTATAAGGAGTAAGTGGAATAATTAGGAATATGTGAACAATTTACATAAAAATAATAATATTCAGAACATGCAAACATACACAAATAGATACCTCCATCCCAAAACCTATTTGACTAATTTCTTTTTTTATTACTAATATATTTTATTTATTTTTAAATTCTAGATACCTCCATCCCCATTTTTTAAAATTAATTTATTTTTATTACTAATATATATATATATATATTTATTATATAATAACAGCAACAACAAAACATTATTATTAACAAAATATATTATACTATATTATATTATATTATTATATTTATTATATTATTACATTAAGTAGCAAGCTGAATCATTGGGGAGTATGTGAACAATGTTTATTTAAATAATAATAATCATAATACCAATAGTTTGTAATATAATATAATATACAAGTGTATAATATATTTTATATTAATATATAAATTGTTTTATCAATATTATAAAGGGGTAATATACTTATTATATTATATTATATTATATTATATTATATTATATTATATTATATTATATTATATTATATTATATTATATCACTGCGGAAATTTTTAATTTCAAATAATATAATATAATATAATACAAGAGTATATTTTATATATTTTTATACATTTTATATTAATATATAATTTGTTTTATATGAATATCAATAGCTGTATAAAAATATTATTGCGTTACTGTAAAGGAAAAAATATGCATAGACTAAAATAGACAATATCCGTTAACAGGAATATAAATTCAAACCGATCATATATTGCCTGAGCTTCTAGAATTTGGTCAGCTGTGTAGAAGTTGGCATGTGACAAGATGGAAAAACAACGTCTTTTAAAAAAGAATGCATTCGAAAATTTAAAAAAATCCCACTCCCACTGACCGCTCTAGAAAGTACCCTTGGGACTCAATCTTCCTCTCCCGCCACGTTTAAAATGCATAAGGAATATGTTTCCGTTGACCTTTGGAAGAGCAAGAAGGTCCAGTTATATTTGTCATATAGCTGTCCCCTCAGCGCCTCGCTCCCCGTGACCTTTTCAGCAGGCCTGTTTAACAGGGTGATAAACTGCAGCATTAGGAGTAATGCTAGCTGCTATGGCTAGACCCGGAAATCATTCTGAAATGATAAACAGTGGATAGAAAGGGTGCTGGAGAATATTTCTGTATTTTCTTTAAAGAGTGACAAACGAAATTTGAATTTACTGCCTCGCTTCTACTTAAAAAAGATTCCACAATGGTAAGAAAAAGAGAGATAAACTGATTACTTGTTTCTACACTGTGAAAAGTGATTTTTTCAAAGTTGTAAATTAAAGATTATTGGAATATGTTTTATATGGAAATACTATTTCAGTCTTTCTATTTCCAAATTTCACATTCAATTCAATGCATTGCTGTTTCATTTGAGTTATTTTGACTAGCAATTTTTTGAGTGATTTTTTTTTTTCTAAACCAAATTTTTTCAGTTTAGCTGTTTTAAATCACCCAGTGCTTTTGCTGTAATTTAAACAGATTTTGTCTTCCTGACTACAACCATGAGGAAGTATTCCTGCTTTGGTTGTAACTGCTTATAATAAAATGACCAGCAGAAAGCATTTGCTTGAGTGATTGCAGTGAAACATCATCATATTTCATTTGGTGAGATACTAAAAGGTGCTTTATAGAGTTCTCAGCATGGTTTAATTGACATTTGATACCTGAACATGACAAATTATGCATGAACACTTTAAGCAACATCTGTCCTCTCTTCCTCTGCTGAAACCTCAAAACAGAAGCATTTAATTCAAGTCTCCTTCCTTCTCTTTGTCAATAAATGCACTACGAAGGTCAGGAGAGACTGAAGACTTCTAATCACCAGAGTCGTAAGTTAATTCATAGCTATTTTTGACGTTGTTCAAGCAGAAGCAGCGAGAAGCTCTTTAACATGGCAGTGGCGGCAGTCTTCACTATGCACATGATAGCTCATCGCTCAGTGTTTTATTTCTCATCAGCTTTAGAATCTGGTTAAATGGCACTGACAAAGACGCGCTCATCAATCAGCCAGCCCCTAGCCTCTCTGTCTTAACAATTCATTTTAATCTTGGACGGAAGCCATCAAAGTCACTCTCTCAAAGGCCTAATGGGCAAACAACTTTGCTAAGATCAGCACAAGACCTTTTTCAAAGGCAGAATGATACTGTTGTTGTAATCAACTGAGCGAGAAGAAAAAGAACCACATGAAGTGTTGATTCTTTATGTGTCTCTTGACTGTGTTCATATGAGGGAGAGTAGGGAAAGTAGTTATACTTTTTTCTTAAAGGGATAGTTCACCCAAAAATGAAAATTACCCCATGATTTACTTACCCTTAAGCCATCCTAGATGTATATGACTTTTTTCTTCCAAACGAATACAATTGGAGTTACATTCGAAAATGTTCCGGCTCTTCAAAGCTTTATAATGGCAGTGAATGGGTGTTGAGATTTGAAGCCCAAAAAAGTGCATCCATCCATCATAAAAAGTGCTTCACACGGCTTTAGGGGTTAATAAAGGGCCTTCTGAAGAGAAGCGATGCATTTGTGTAAGAACAATATTTGTATTTAAAACGTTATAAACCATAATATCCAGTTTCCACTAACTGTCATATGTGCGTTCATGAGAGAGTGGTGTTCTAGTGGATGACGTAGAACTTAAAGGGTTAGTTCACCCAAAAATGAAAATCAGCCCATTGTTTACTCACCCTCCAGGCATCCTAGTTGTATATGACTTCTATCTTTCAGACCAATCCATTCAGAGTTATATAATTTTTTTTTTTTTTTAAATTTTTTAAATTTTTTTTTTTTTAAATAAAATAACCAACTGTTTTGCTAGAGAAGACCCTTATTCCTCGGCTGAGACCGTGTAGAGCCCTTTGAAGCTGCACTGAAACTACATTTTTAACCTTCAGTCCATTGAGCACCACTGAATCCTGAAATGTTTACTTTAAAAAAACTTACATTTCTTTGTGACTATACAAAGAAAGACATGAATATCTTGAATGACATGGGGGTGAGTAAATTATCAGGGAGTCATTTTAATACATTTTCATAATATATTTTCAGAAATTTTCATACATTTAAATTTAGTAAATTAACTAAACTTTTTTTTTGTAATAGACTTGGGTGGCAAAAATAGTTTATTTTATGTTATTTATTTATTTTTTGCATTTGGATTTGGTGGCAATGCTCACTGTCACTATTAGTTGGGCACTGGCACCAAACAAATATGGTATTGAAGGCTATAATTCAAGGCTAATCTTTAGCAAATTATTTACGTGATTTTATACCATTTTACCAACATCTATGATATATATTTTTAGAGCTAGATAAATGACCTATGTATCAACACAAAAACTCACTTTCAAAAACAAACCTACTATTGAGCTACATACTTGTGCAAAAATAAATCTGTGATAAATAATTCATATTCATCCAATGTATTACAGTCTAAATTTTGTTTATCATCTTATGTAAGCACACTGAGGAAAACATACCTGCTTCAATCTGGCTCTGAAATAGATTTTTCTTTTTTAAATAATGTATGGTTTCATCGAGCTGATGTACGCAGTTTCCACGTGGCCTTGAGAGTGTCATTATTTCTGTAATTGTATTGAATCGGAAATGGACTCGTACTTTCACTCCGCCATTTGGTTTAGGCAGCCATCATTTGTATTTGTGGCTGAAAGGCTGTAGACTCTAAATCAAAGACAGAAATCATAAGATTTGAGTTATATATTACAGAAGTGGGGACTGCTAAACTCCAATGTGAGCTGCAGCTCATACACATGCTCAAAGACAGATATCTTCATCAAAAAAGAAGCAGACTAACAGCATGGTATATTAAATCACATACAGATGAATTATTGCTGGCCGCTGCTGTGATCTACAACCACAGCTGAATTTATAGTGAACAAAATGAATAGATATACGAAGCACAGTTGAATGCAGTGTGCTGGAAGAGTGAAGAGACTCCTTTGCATATTTCATCAAACTGCAGAACGCTGCTGTTTCTGCTATTACTCAGATGAACACTGGGAGTCTCTGTAATCTCACTGATGCATTATAATGCCTACATTCCTTTACTAAGTGTCTGCTTTCAAGTTATTGTGCTCCTTTAAAACCGACTTGGTAGTATGTGCTTTTAACAAAGAGGTAATTACATTTAGCATTTGTTTTGCTATTGCTTATATATTTTTACACATAAAATACCTATATTGCGTAGCCTTGAAACATGACTTCTGGCACTTGTGTAGCTTTTGTAATAAAATAAAAAAAGAAAGTACAAATTAAAATATATAACATTAAATTCAATTCAGGAACAATCATGACAAAAATGGACAAATAATTTAGAACCAAATCTCCCATATTTGTAAAATCAGGCTTTAACAGATTGTGTTAGAACTTGTTTGGTTATTTTGATGAGTTATCTGATGTAAAGTATGTAAACAAGTGTAGGCTTTAGTAAAACAACTCATGGGACTCACAAGTGAGGGGAAAAAAAGCAGATGCTAACCTCGAGTTAAACTGCCAGTAAAATATGATGGTCCATTGTATATGCTGTTAGTACATGGTCTGTCCTTGAAAACACTGATTCAAACAGCATGAGGAATGCGGTTTGCGATGAATGTGAAATGTGTGTTAAGCACAGTTGTACAAAATAATAAATATTTGATAACGCATACGAGCAGCAGGGTTCAAGTAGAAAAGTGCAGAAAATTCAGTTTTGCTACTTGTGGCAAAACAAAAGCTGTAGATACAATGACAGTCCGATGTGGACATTTAGCTTTATTATGCAATTGTAAGATTTAGAAAAGCCTATACACAAACTATAGATTCACTTATTATAGCTCCCCCATATAGCCAGTTCTGACTAAATTTGGCATATAACTTGAGGAGGACAGTCTGAGCACAAACCTTCACGATGATCCATTATTTAATTTACTGACTTTGAAATTTGATTAAGAGTTGGCAGCCATTTTTGTTGATTTATTGGATAAGAAAACATATGCCAAATTTTAATATCCTTGAGTTTAAAACGTAATTTTCCCATCATATTTTAAAAAATGGCAGGCTTATTGCTTAAGAAATTTCTTTCGCATTATAATCGGTATTGTTCCTGAGTAACGCAGAAATGTAAATTAGTTTCCCAACCAGAACACCAAGATCCCAAATCAGATCAGACTCTGTTAAAGTATATTCTGTATGATTTCAGGGGGATATCTGAAATTGTCCTTTAAATAAAAGGGATAGTTCACCCCAGAATGAAAATTACCCCATGATTTACTCA
The DNA here is from genome assembly GCF_022985175.1 of Labeo rohita. Classification (NCBI taxonomy): domain Eukaryota; kingdom Metazoa; phylum Chordata; class Actinopteri; order Cypriniformes; family Cyprinidae; genus Labeo; species Labeo rohita. The sequence continues at coordinate 24,255,385 of NC_066874.1, read as the reverse complement.
CCCTCAAGCCATCCTAAGTGTATATGATTTTCTTCTTTCAGATGAATACAGTCAGGGTTATATAAAAAAAAAATGTCCTGGCTCTTCCAAGCTTAGTAATGGCAGTGAATGGGTGTTAAGATTTTGAAGCAAAATAAAGTGTGTCCATCCATCATAACAGTATTCCACACGGCTCCAAGGGGTTAATAAAGGCCTTGTAAAGCAAAGCAATGCGTTTGTGTAAGAAAATATATAAAATATTTAATATATATTAAAAATATAAAAAAAATTTGAAACAAAGATACAAATCAAATACTATTGTAATGGAGTGTTTATTAGCTTCATGTTCTGTTTGTAGAGACACAAACACATCAGTTCACTTCAGAAAGACTTTATTAACTTCCCCGGAGCTGTGTGGAGTACTTTTTATGATGGATTTATGCGCTTCATTTTGCTTCAAAATCTCAACGACTACATGCCATTATAAAGCTATAAAGCATTATAAAGTTTTAATTATGAATCATTTTTTTACAAAAATGCATTGAATCACTTCAGACGACCTTTATTAAAGGAGTAGTTCACTTCCAGAACAAAAATTTACAGTTAATTCGCACCCCCTTGTCATCCAAGATGTACATGTCTTTCTTTCTTCAGTTATAAAGAAATTATGTATTTTTAGAAAAACATTTCAGGATTTCTCTCCATATAATGGACTTCTATGGTGCCCCCAAATTTGAAATTCCAAAATGCAGTTTAAATGCAGCTTCAAAGGTCTCTAAATGACCCCAGCCAAGGAAGAAGTGTCTTATCTAGCCAAACAATCTGTTATTTTCCAAAAAAAAATACAATTTATACACTTTTTAACCTCAAACGCTCGTCTTGTGTAGCTCTGCGTGAACTGTGCATTCCGGTTTATGACAGTTAGGGTATGTCGAAAAATTGTACTTGTAAATCTTGAATGTTTTGGCTGGGATTGTTTAGAGCCCTTTGAAGCTGCATTTAAACTGCATTTTGGAAGTTCAAACTCGGGGGCACCATAGAACTCCATTATATGGAGAGAAATCCTAAAATGTTTTCCTCAAAAAAAAAACATAATTTCTTTAGGACTGAAGAAAGAAAGACACAAACATCTTGGATGACAAGAGGGTGAGTACATTATCAGTGCATTTTTGTTTTAGAAGTGAACATTATAAAGCTTGGAAGAGCCAGGACATTTTTAAATATGACTCAGATTGTATTTGTCTGAAAGAAGAAAGTCATATACACCTAGGATGGCCTGAGGGTGAGTAAATCATAGGGTAATTTTCATTTTTGGATGAACTATCCCTTTAAGGCTTATTTGAATAAGCCTTAAACTGTAATTGGTTGCCCTACTTGTCCATCCGACAAGCTCTCCCTGTCTGAATGGGCAGTTCTTGATATGAATAATCTGCACTGTGGACTAATCCTTGCTGTTTAATCAAAGACCTGCCTACATGAGTCTAAAAGGGCCCTGATTTTTCAGATACGCATAGATAATGTTGTACACTTTGGTCTGTTACTCAGTCATACAATAAGCTCATTTCACAGGCTTTGATGGATGACTGTGCTGGAAAAACGCTGACATACCCTGGCTGATTTACGGAGGTCTTTAGCTAGCCTGCTTGAGAAGTAGTGTGCAAGGACACACAGTATGAGGAAAGGCTAGAACAATCCTTTCAAATACATTCATGTATTATTACTGAGAATGTCCAATGCCCATCACACAACCTGATACATTGACCTCCCAGATGTAGAATGCACATTAAACACTAAAAAGCCAAATGTCCCTGCACGAATCTAATGAATATTCATGTGCTGTCCATCATGCTCCACCCCCAGGGGCGGGGTACGGCAGGGGAGTGTTAATGAAGGTTGCTGAACGGGCTTAGAAAATATTAACGGCTCTTCTGATCATTAAGTGAATTTTGGAAATGTGCCACAGTTGCAGTGAGAGAGTGTGGTGAGGGACAAAGAGGCAATTAGGAGAGTGTCAGCGTGTGTCATGATCTTAATAAGACCTTCTCTTCCACATACCTGAGGCAAGCTGTCACTCAGCGGGTGTCCTGTCTTATTTGTCTAATTGAGATCTCATTTTAAACTTAAAAACATGCTTACTGCTATGTTTCAAGGCAATTCTTTGGGGACTTTCTCACCCTTGAGTTACAACACAGTGTAGTTTAGTAACTAGTCTGGAGTAGCTGATCATTAAATAAAAGCAGTAAGGTCTGTTATTATAGTTAAAAGGATAGTTCAACCAAAAATGAAAATTCTGTCATTAATTACTCACCCTCATGTCGTTCCAAACTCGTAAGACCTTCGTTCATCTTCAGAACACAAATTAAGATATTTTGGATGAAATCCGAGAGCTTTCTGAACCTGCACAGACAGCAACGCAACTACCACGTTCAAGACCTAGAAAGGTGGTAAGGACATCGATAAAATAGTCCATGTGACATCAGTGGTTCAACCGTAATGTTTCATGAAATGATATTTGTAACTTTTCTAAAGATGTTGTATGAGGTTATTAAAGTGAAACTCTGACCGTGAACTTAGGATGAGCCCTACATGAGCTCCCAAGTGAACTATTCCTTCAGGCAGCCTGAAGGGAAACTGTGAAGAAGACACATTGCCGCAGTAGCTTGTTTTACAAGGCTGCATAAGGAATTGAAGATTCACACCTGTAAAAGAGATGAATAATGAATCGCATTGCATTTAAACCTCACATTTCACACCAAACCCTCAGTTACCTCTAGAACAGAAGAACCGCAACATCAATCTTCTTTTCGTTGCCTTTTCACTGTGTTTGTGAAGATGGAAGCTTTTGGAGGCAAGAAACAAACATTTTAAAGAAGGGAAGACAGATGAAATATTGATATGTCACAAATAAACGTGCACTTATAAACAAAATAACAACATTAACAATCCAAATTAGATACATGGCTCTTTAGGATACTTAATTCAGATTAGACAATCACAACATTCCGTATATACAGTGGCATGTGAAAGTTTGGAAACTCCTTGCAGAATCTGCGAAAATGTAAATAAATTGAACAAAATAAGAGAGATCATACAAAATGCGTGTTATTTTTTATTTAGTATTATCCTGCGTAAGATATTTTACATAGAAGATGTTTACACATAGTCCACAAGACCAAAAATGGCTGAAATTATTCAAATAACCCCCTTGAAAAGTTTGGAAACACTTGGTTTTTAATACTGTGTGTGGTTACCTGGATAATCTACAATTGTTTTTTTGTTTTGTGATGGTTGTTCATGAGTCCCTTGTTTGTTCTAAATAGTTAAACTGAGCACTGTTCTTCAGAAAAATCCTCCAGGTCCTGCAGATTCTTCAGTTTTCCAGCATCTTTTGCATATTTGAACCCCTTCCAGCAGTGACTGTATGATTTTGAGATCCATCTTTTCACACTGAGGACAACTGAGGGACTCAAACACAACTATTAAAAAAGGTTTAAATATTCAATGATGCTCCAGAAGGAAACACGATGCATTAAGAGCCAAGGGGGTGAAAACTTTTTGAATTTGAAGATCAAGGTAAATTGCACTTAATTTGTCTTCCAGGAAATAGCGCAGTACTAAATGGAAAACAATTATATTTCAGCAAAATAAGAAGAATTTGGACATCTTCATCCTGTTTAAAAGTTTTCACCCCCCGGCTCTTAATGCATTGAGTTTCCTTCTGGAGCATCAGTGAATGTTTGAACCTTTTTTTAATAGTTGTGCTTGAGTCCCTCAGCGTAAAATGATCAATTTCAAAATCATACAGTCACTGAAAGGGTTCAAATATGCAAAAGATGCTGGAAAACTGAAGAATCTGCAGGACCTGGAAGATTTTTCTGAAGAACAGTGATCAGTTTAACTGTTTAGAACAAACAAGGGACTCATAAAAAACCATCACAAAACAAAACAACAACAACAACAACAAAAAAAAACATCATAGATCATCCAGGTAACCACACACAGTATTAAGAACCAAGGGTTCCCAAACTTTTAAAGGGCGTTATTTTAATAATTTCAGCTATTTTCATCTTGTGGGCTATATATAAACATCTTTTATGTAAAATATGTTACTCAGGACAGTACTAAATAAAAAATAACATGCATTTTGTATGATCTCTCTTATCTTGTTAAAATTATTCATATTTATTAATCATTATCTACTGATTAACAGATCATTATGTCATGTAAATGAAAATGCTTACAAATATCACTAAACTTTCAATTCATATGATCATAGACTTCTTTGAAACTGTCCAAATGATTCAGATGTTATATAATGATTAAAAGCTTTTGTTGATGTACAGCACTTTGCTGCTATTGAGGTGTGATATGGGTAGGGTTAAGGGTTGGTTAAGGGGTCAGAAGTGTACACGCGTCAATTTGATTAGGGAACACTGTTTTGAAAAACAGATTTTTTTTTATCAGTTGATTCAAGAAAAATCCTGTTTAATGATATACAGCAGTATACTAATATAAGTGTGAGGCAAATTACAATGTGTGTTATGTCTTTAGCAAGCATTTAGCTAAACTTAACTAACCGCCCTTTACAAAAACATTGTTACAGCAACTGAAAGTCCAATGCCCATTAAGGTACTAATGCTTAGTAAATGTTTATAAACATTTACAAATGATGAATAGTCTAAACTATAGATTGGGTACTGCAAACCATGAATACACAATTAATAAATTATTTGTAAAGATGTATAAACAGGGTCATTTCAGGTCATTTGGGACATTTCTTGCCATTGAGATGACTGCTCATAAAGGTACTAATGATTAGTAAATGTTTACAAACATTTACAAATGATGAGTAGTTTACACTTTGACTACTTCAAAAACATAAATAAATGATTAATAAATGATTAATTAAGATGCAGAAACAGTAGAAGTTTATGCAACAGAGAGCAAATATATGACCTTATGAGACTAATGAATAATATGTTAAAATGAATAATGAGTGAAGTGCTTAAAATGACTAATAAAGCTCATTTTTTCATTTGTAAGTATAGAAAAGATCATTAGGTAATCTATGAACTGAAGTTGAATGACATTTGTTAACATTTAAACATACATAACAAATAAGCTTTTAATCATTAATCATAATTTCTGTTAAAATTTTTGAAAGTGCACGATCATATTGAAAGTTTCATAACATTAAGCGTTGACTTATGCTCTATTAAGCATTATATAATGTTTGTTGATTTATTATTGAAGCTTTTAATCATTGTAAACAATCTGTCAAAATCATTCAAAGATTTTCAAGAAGTGCATGATCATATGAATCAAAAAATTTAATGACATAAGTACATTAGTAAACATTAACAAGCACATTATCTCTTATTTCTAGATGTGAATATTATATTATTGTTATATATTATAATTATTATATATTATATTAACTTTGTTATATATTTGTTAATGACTTATTAATTAAAGTTATTATAAAGTGTTACCTTGTTGGGTAAGTAATAAAAAGTGTTTAATATACAGTAAGCCAGTTATTATTGCAAAATAAAGCCCTTCAGGACAATAAAAGACACCTGCGCTTCACATCAGGGTCCTGATCTGTCTTTTGGGGTTTATTTTGCAATAACGGTCACCCGACTGAACTTAAAAGTTTAGTGGCTGTTTATGACAAACTACGTGACCCTCTCCAATCCACATATCACGACTGGTCTCTGAGGGAAAATTAATAGTGGTGCAAAGTCAAAACAAACTTCATCACCACAAACAGAGAATGGAGGAAAAAGACAGAGGTAAGATCTCTAGTGTGCTGTGCTAACCCCTGAAAAGAGACCACGTTAGCAAGTAAAGGAAGCTCATTATCTCCTTGTCTGGATGACGGAAGTTGATTTTGAAAAGTGCAAAGAAGGCGGCCTGTAATTTGCCAGTGGCAGGGGCCGGAGGGAAGCTCCGTACGGCAGGATCAGCACAACCTCCCTGCTTCGTGCCTTAAAGGAAATTCATTAATAACCTCTTTCCTGCCTCCTGAAGAGGGACCACAGATGCTAAACGCACCACCCAACGACCAGAAAGAGCAACTCAGGGCCAGATATCATCCATCTTCCATCTTCGGTTCTAAAGGCCTTGCCAACTCCTGCTTAGAATAAAACTTATAGAGTTTTCTCCTGAGTAAATACATAACTTGAGTCATGAGAGAAGTCATGAGTCAGCAAAAATCAGACAATAAAAATTGGGTTGTTTTGAATAGCTGCACTCTAAAAAATGCTGGGTTGTTTCAACCTACACTTAAAATACATATGGACAAAATATGGATGAAAATATCATTTTTAAAATTTAACCCAGCGGCTGGGTTTGTCAATATTTTACCCAAGGTAACCACAAAATAAAAACAAAATGCCAAACCAATTCTGCCTGGATGTAGGTATGGCTAATTCTACAAATATCATTGTGAAACCACCAAAGAATGAAATATGTTGGGTGTTGTCTATCAATCCTTGATAAGCCTGGTAAACATCAAGTGTCATAACTCAGCCATTGTGTAACACCAGTTAAAAGGCATTGAAAATTACAAAACGCCATCAGGCCTTTGGGTGACCAAGCACTTCTTGAGCTGACAGATGCTTCCAACCACCTCTAGTTGTGTATATCATTCCCACGGGAAATGTCTCCAGCTGTTCCCTGAGGTGACTGTATCCACTCAGCTGTCATGTGCAATAGCCATCCTGCAGATCCTATTGTGAGGGAGCAATTACAAAGCCATTCTGGAGGCTTGGGTAAAAAGAGAGAAAAAAAAAAAAGCCTCTGAGGTGTATTAGGGCAAGTCAGGGTTGAGAGAAATAGCTCATCCAAAAACAACAAATCATCATTTACTCACTCTTGTTCCAAACCCATATGACTTATTTTGCAGCTACACATCAGAAAACAATGGGAACTGTCGAGTATCAAAAAATATTAATATGATCAGATTATATTAAACACGGTGCATCAAAATGCAATTGATATCAATCCATAAAAACGGAATTTACTGTATCCACCTTGTTTTTTGCCGTAAGAGTGTCAATGTTTAATGTCCATTTGTACATTTTATAGGTCTGGCTTCCGGTCTCATCCGCGCTAACTATTTTTATCTGTAGAAAACAGCTAGTTTTACTGCTTGATATTGCAAATTGGTGTGTCTTACCATGTTACTTTATTGTATTGTCTTAATTATGAACACGTTGGTTTGTAGTGCAAATAGTTTTACCGTTTACTACACGTTTTTATTTTTATTTCCATAAGCTTACTTCCACGTTTAAGAATAAAGTGGATAACATGGAATGTAACAGAATTTGACAAATTTTGGACGGATACATCAAAAGTATGTCAGTACACTTAAATTAAAACGCGATATGGACTAGTGTCTGTGAATATTAAGCAGCAAAAATACCTTGTAAATATGAATCCTGCAGGTTCTGCTTGTATCTATGTGAATAAAAGAGGCAGACTCGTGGTTTTGTTTACTACACGCATACGATTGCATGTTTTCAGCCTCTGCAGTATCAACTTGTGAGTACATAAACATAAACAAACTCTAGAACTGTTCTGAGAGTCATTCATGAGCATTTTATCGTTTCTTCTGAGTAAAATTACCATCATAGCATATACTAACAGAAACCTAAAGGTCTTCACAGCAACCCGTCAAAATAAAAGTTCGCTTTAACTTGAAGAAACAGTGACAGAAATAATATTTAATGCAATTATACTACTACTAATTGATAAATACAGTAATAATAATAATTAAACATTGTTTTTAAAGGGATACTTACTAGAATTTATTTTAACCACAGATGTCACATTAACTATTTTTTGATTAATGACAGAATTAATGACAGAATTTTTCATTTTTGGGTGAACTACCCCTTTAAACACTATAATAGTATCTGAATAATACTAAATAACACTGTTTTCCTCACACATAGGCTTCAGACACTTGGAATATTTGAATTGTACTTTGAGCGTTCAGTTAGAAAATCAAACGAGAAAGAACACAAGAAACATTTTCTTATTATTTATTTCCGTTTTATGACACAAAGAGTTGTTCTTTGTCAAGAAACCAATACAAACAAGTGAACAATTTAACAAACTCCTCCAAAATGTCAGCGAACCACTTGAAACAGGTGTTTTTTCTTGAAGGGCTGGCAATGTAGTGAGTCTACAGTGAGAACAAACTGAACCTTTGCGTGACTATAACAAACACCAATTACAGTACAATGAGCCAGAAACAGTCATGGCAGTGACAGTGATAAAAGTCATGCTGAGTATCAAAAAAGTCCACCCAATGCTTATATGTGTGCTATGACAAACTCTGAAGGACGGCATTCCTGCTGGTGATCTGCCCTGAAGTTAAGGAAAGGCTCTGGAATGCAGCTGTGAATGGATTCTATTACAGCATGTGGTGCTCGGCCAAGAACTTGACAGACCTGAAACCTGGGATCCAAGTACTGGCACATTCCAATCTAAAAACAAACAAATATAGTACAGAACAAAAGTACAGCATAATCTCTTCAATTTGTTAAAAACCAAAAAGAATTTTGTTTATTAAACCTCATTTATTTATATAACTCTAAATAACTTTACATATACCGCACGTGTATAAAATTCACTGTATGTATTGCCGTCTACATATGTGTTCTCCAGTGTTAAGGCACGTAACATATATTCCATATCGTATAAAACTGTCTTGTGTATACTAAAGCACTTCAGCACATACAAATGTTGCCACTATGAAAATAAAATTATTTCGGATGCTATAAACATTACAATACGAGACGAAAATACTGCTCAAATGCTGAACCTGAGCTGTGCAGAAGAAAAACTGAAGGGACAAAGTACATGTGTGCTTCATAATAGCTTCTTCAGGGTTTTACTCTAGTATCCAGTCAGTCATTTTTTTCCCCGCTCACACCCAGCTTAACACCGCATCGCCCTCTATACACACCCAAACGTTTTCTCAAAAAACATGAGTTTTTGTGTTTATGAATGACAAGTACAATCAAGATGATTTCTAATGTAACACCCCTGTTTTTTTTTTTTGTCTGAGCACATTCTGTTCACACCATTCGTTGTGTAATGAGCACAATAGATCTCATAATCCTCCTGGTAGGCTGTTCATAAATCAGCGGTTTTGATAGCGACTGCCCAAATGAGCTACCGAACGAACAGATTGGTGAGGCCTTGAGGTTATGCGAGCACAGCATGACAAATCATCTCATAAAAACTATTTTAGCATCTCTCTAGGGGACTCTATAATACGCCACACCCCTGACATTTGCCGATTCATGAAATATTTGCTTGCGGAACAAACGGATAACCACCCATGTGCTTGTCTGAACCGTTCATTACACATATTACCGCTTCAAAACAACGAGAAGTCACAAAGCCACAGACTAGTGTGTTAATTCCCTTATTGAATGATTAAAATGGAATGTTTACGTGAAAGTACACAGGCGTTCCTGAGGGCGAGCGAGATGCAAATCCATACAAAAGATTCCGGTCATGAAAAAATAGGACCAGTTTGGGAATAGCTTGAGCGGTGAGGGCAAAAAGACACTTAAAGAGATAGTTCAGCCAAAATATCAAACCCTCACGTTGTTTTAAACCAGTATGATATTTTTGTCCATGCAATGAAAGTCAATAAGGTTATATTGGACCTCACTGACTTTCACTGCATTGTGTAAAGTCAAACATTTTTAGGTCTTAATTTGGCTGAAATATCCCTTTAATAAAGAACAGCAGCCCTGAGCCAATTAAATTGCTAATTGATAAAGCAATCAGCCCGAGCAAGAGGTTACAGTACAAACGTCCAGCCATCATGTGCTTCTTGCATCTTTGGTCAAGGATTGTGTATAAAGTGAACAGCAGAAAAATACAATCAGCAAATAACAAAAGATGCATATATATATCAACAGATCAGGCCGTAAAAATACAGAGTAAAGTGGCACATCAGCACAACTTTCTGAGTTGATCCTTAAGGCCACCTCCCAGGATCCTCTCTGTCCATTAACACTAAGTAGCTTGATGCATCGCCTTCTATTTCCTAAAGCACTCTTGCACCGTATGAGTATAACTATATATAAAAAAAAGGCAAAAGTGAAATCCTATCCTGCAGGAATGTGTGTAGAAACAAAAGCAGCAGCAAAAAAGGAAGAAAACGAGAAAAACAAATACTTAAGCTGGAACCTGCCACAAGAACCATCTGTATATGCATGAAAAGCGAGAAAGCTCCACTGTGATAATATTTAACTCTAGTAAATCAGTAATGACATTTGTGTGAGATGGTAGATGTCCAAGAGCTTCAAGAATGGAGTAAAAGTCATGCATAGTCCTCTGAACAGCAACAACTTTAAATCAACAAGTGAGCATTTCTTGATCAGCACTAATTAAAGTCGTCAGGGGATCTAGCAACAAACACAACACTTAGAGGAATATTTAAGGAATTGCAAACACTTTACAAACAGGGTACATAAATCATGCACTAACGGTGAATGAACTCATGGACTAATCAAGAACTAATTAAGCGCTAACACGAGATATGACTGGAATCAGAGGGAGTCATGTGAATAATGGCCACTTTAACTACAGCTGAGGTCAAAAGTTTGCACCCCCTTTATTATTTTACAAAAAAAGCATATTTTTGTTTATTTAGTAGTGACCTGAATAAGATATTTTACATAAAAGATAGTTCATATGAGAAAATAATAGTTGAATTTATAAAAATGACCCTGTTCAAAAGTTTACATACAGTTGATTATTAACACTGCGTTGTTACCTGAATAATCCACAGCTGTATTTTTTTGTTTAGTGATAATTGTTTATGAGTCCCTTGTTTGTCCTGAACATTTAAACTGTATTTGAACCCTTTCCAACAATGACTGTATGCTTCTGAGATCTTTTCACACTAATGGACTCATATTCAACTATTACAGAAGGATCAAATGTTCACTGATGCTTCATAAGGAAAAACAAAGCATTAAGAGGGGTGAAAACTTTTGGAATTTGAAGATCAGGGTAAAATTTAACTTGATTTAACTACTTCTGTAGCCTCTGAAGGGCAGTACTAAATGTCTAAATATTATATTTTTTTTCAAAAAAAAAAAAAAAAAATGCACACATCTCAATTTGGTTCAAAAGTTTTCACCCCCGCTCTTAATACTTTTTTTTTCTCTTCCGGAGCATCAATGAGCATTTGAATCCGGCTGTAATAATTGCATACGAGTCTCTCAGTTGTCCTCAGTGTGAAAAGATGGATCTCAAAATCATACAGTCATTGTTGGAAAGGGTTCAGTTACACAAAAATGCTGGAAAACCCAAGAATTTGTGGGACCTGAAGTGCAGTGGGCAGTTTAACTGTTCAAGACAAACAAGGGACTCATGAGCAACTATCACTAAACAAAAAAAAAAAAACACAGCTGTGGATCATTCTGATAACAACACAGTATTAAAAATCAAGAATTGTACACTTTTGATTTTTATAAATTCAACTATTATTTTCTCTTGTTGACTAAACATCTTTTATGTGAAATATCTTACTCAGGTCAGTACTAAATAAACAATAACATGCATTTTGTATAATCCCTCTTATTTTGGTAAAATATTTAACATTACATGATTCTAAAAGGGGGATGCAAACTTTTGACCTCAACTGTACACGTCTGAACAAGTTTACTGCATTAAATTGGCTGTATGACAAAGAATTTAAAGCAAGCCAAAAAGCCAAATTAGATTTTAAATGGGATTATTCATTTAAAATGACAAACTGTGATTATCTAATAAATGTTCTTAACGAAATAGCAGATGTGACTGTGAAAAGTTATTCAGGCATTAAAATGAATTAAAATTGTGCTCTGGTATTTAAAGTCAGAGTAGGTTTTGCCACTTCACATTCCTTGTAATAGGAATCACTTGAGTGTTAAGTGTTAAAACATTAATTAACATACTACAACAAATACGTAAAAACGTGATGTTACTAATGACTCCTGTCGCACATTATTAGTTCTTGATTAGTTGTGCCTTGATTCTAAACTATTAATCAGTGTAGTTCAGGATTTCTCATGTACACTTTTTGTAAGTGTTACTGAAATTTCTGTAGCTACTGACATTGACAGGTACCATGATTTTTACCACTGGGATGGGGAAATATGAGTGTAGTTCTATCAGCAGTGTCTAATGGTAGGAGAAGGCGGCTCTTTAAAGTGCGCCAGAACATCCAGGTTCAAATAAACAGATAACGGAATGTCTCTGGACTGCCTCTACCTCAAGAAACAAACCTCCTCCACTTTTGAGATGGTTTTTAAAAAAAAAAAAAAAAAAAAAAAAAAAAACTAAAAAGTCAGTCATAGTAAGACCATCCAGTTTGCATATGCTGGCCACTCTCTCTCTCAAAAAAAAAAAAACAAAAAAAAAAAAACAACAAAAATTTATTCTAAACTTTATACATCTAAAATATATATATATATATGTAGTACCAACCTATATCTTTATAAAATAAACATGAATATATAATATTTCTTAAAGCTAACGTGCAAATTTGAATCAGCGTAACAGGTAGAAAGCATCATAGAAATGTTGTTTTGTGTGAATGTTCTTGTAGGCAGCTAGTTGACTGGGTGTGACCCACATCCTCGGCCTGTTTCAGTAGGGACTTTTGGTTTGAATGGTCCTGGTCATCCAGATTTTGTCGCAAACAACAACTTCTGGGTGGCGACGTGAGCTGCATAGTCTCGTTTTGAGGAAGCAGCGGAGTGGAGGTGAGCAACCCGACCTGAGAGAGGTCTGTTGGGCTCAGTGGGGCCTCCAAGCCCGTGCTCTCCAAAATAGTCCTGGAGAGAGGAGTGTCTTTGGTGTACGGCAGAGTGCCTGTGATGGGACTCGAAGGTTCCTTCACAAAGTATAAGTTTTCAGACAGGGTGCTGTCTGCACCCTGTGTGCAGGATTGAACTTTTTCCTGCATTCTGAAGTTGAGTGTGATATGGTTGTCAGAGTTTTTTGAGCTTAAAGGTGTGTCCCGCATCTCCATGCTTTTTGACGGGATGGGGCTGGATATAGTTTTCTCCTTCTGTTTGGTGCTACTCATGTGGGTTTGTTTTACCCTGGGCCTGTAGTCTTTCTGGAAAGGCCTGCAGAGAGGGAAAAACGGGGCGCGGGGGGGAAACAGTGAGCCGAGGGAGCCCAGCTTCATCTGGCTCTGACTCAGGAAGATCCTGCGCATGTCCATTGGCAGTGTGTCCAGTTGTCTTCCCACGTGGACAGGGTTTGGGAATAGAGTTCCCTGACAAGCTCTATAAAAGTATCTGAGACATGAAAACAACAAAGAGTCAGCAAAAAATAAAACTCCCATGAGCACTGCAGTTACATGGCCGCTGGCATCAGACTCCAGCCTGAACAATTTAACATAACACAACAAAAATATTTTTGCGATTATTGTTTGTACATAGGCATCTTAGAAAGGAAAAAACACATTGTTTAAATGACTAGAAATATATTAATATAAATATTTTAATAATATTTTACAATAAGTATGATGAGTAGGTTTATATATTTAATATTAAATATTTAGTTTAGTACACACACAAACATTCACACACGTTAAATGTTATTAAAAATGTTATATTTAATATTAATGAACCTTTTGAAATTTTGAAATGCAGGTTTTTTTTTTTTTTCTTGTCGGACAAACCCTTTTGACATAAAATCTTTACTTTAAGTACTTTTAAATTATTTCAATAATTTTACATTTTTTTAATTTGGATTCATTTTATTTTATTATTATTATTATTATTATTATTATTATTATTATTTTTAAGAATTATCTTACAATATTTTGTAAATATTTATTTAAATTTTTTGTATTTATTATTTAATGAATTATTAGCTTATTAGTTATTAACTCCAGAAGTCCCTGCACCATTTTGGGAAACCCGGTTTTAAAATATTAATATAATACCACATTATATTTAATATAATGTTATATTTAACATTAATTAATCTACTTAACACACATTTTAAAATGCAGTTTTTAATTAGTTTTTTCTTGTCAGCCAAACCCATAAAATATTTACTTGAAGTACCCCCTGAGATTTAAGTTAATATTTCAATAATTTCCCTTTAAAAAAAAAATGGATTCATTTTATTTCAAAAATAATTAATTATTTATCTTAAAATATTTGTAAATGTATATTTTAATTTTGTATTTATCATTTAATTAATTGTTAGCTCATTAATTGTTAACTCATGAACTCCCTGCAGTGCCCTCACAAACACCATTTTGGGAAACCCTTTTTAAAAATATGAATAGAATTCCATATTATGTGAAATATAAATGCTACATTTAATATTATTGAACCTACTCAATACATATTTTAAAATGCAGTTTTTCATTTTCAATATTTTTAACAATGTTAAATAAAATATAATATAATATAATATAATATAATAAATTTGGTATTCAACATCTAACTTCTCTAAAAAATAAAGAGAAAATCAAATAATAAGAAATAGTTTTCTGCACTTTTTAAACTGTGGTTATGTTAACAATCTAATCATTTATAATACTATTAAATTACATAATAATAATAACAACATCATAATATCATTAAATTACTTAACTGCACAAAATTCTAAATCATTTTTGGACTCTAAAATTAAACTGCAAAACATTACTTCAAATCCAACTGATAAAAATCCCTAATTTGAATGACAATATGTAATTCAGGCATGCAAAATAAATGTTTGGCTCAGTTCATTGTATTTAGATTAAATACTTACAACAAGGTTTAATAACGCTTATATATACCTGGGAAGAAGAGCGGCAATAGGCGTGACAACACAAAGCAGGTAGAACATAGGATCTCCCAGCAGCCTCTGCATGGTCCAATAAGTGTTGGAAGGAGAGAAACAGGTCGGGCAGGACGCATTGTAACACAGCGCCACAGTGAAGAAGAGAGCTATACTGAAGCCAATCGACACCCAGTTCATCCATGTCTGTAAAATAATTAGAGACAATCAAAGAAGAGTTAACAAAGAGTTGCTAAATTGCCTCAAGTAGATATTTTACAATGACTCAAAATAAGAATCTCAAAGCGTGTCATACATTATTCACATTTCATACTTGAACACTGTATCAAACGTGTTTCTAGTCATCTATTTTTTTTTCTACTGTACGTCGCAATGACAAAAAGCACTTGGTGTAACAAAAGTAAAGCTTGTTTTTAATGCTTGTTTAAATACGTCAGTCACTTCAAGAAACTAAAATTCGCACGAAATCGTGCATGAAATTTGACTTTCACTTCAAATGCTCACAGTGCGCCGACTTTCCGACATGTACTTTGGCCTCAACCCCGCCCTCACCTCAAATGACCTAAACGGCATTTCACTCACTCTCTCCAGTACATGTGTTCATTTTCCCCGGGCAGCATGTGGAACGATGAAGCTGCCAGCCCAACTATTGGAAATGTTTACTCTCTACTTGAGCCATTTACTGTGAAGAACAGCCTCTCTCACACCAGAAGCCGTCATCATGTCCGGAAAGACAGTGAAGCTGCAGAGGACATTTTTCACGCACCGAAACTTGTCAGCTGAAAATTTACAGTGCCGGTGTAATGGAAAAAGCTCTAATCCAATTCACGCTCATAAATCTAAAAAAACGGAGGAGGAGAATCAGGTACGGGCTGCACACATACATAAACGCGGTTCGCAAGACGCCACAGGACACGCGTCGGCAAAATCAACTATGAGCTTTGGCCACCCTGTGCGTGACGGCTATGTATACGCCACCGTGGTGAGCGAGAGAGACGAGCACAGTGGGCTGGACTGAGGCTGCCTGCATGGGCTGTCAGGCTGATGTATGACTCCTGATGGCGCAGTATCTCCCGGTTCAAACCAATCACGGAGGCTCCCTGTGTAAATGTCTCTGGCCGTGTCAGCATCATCCTGGTCTTCCTCGCCACAGTGTTCGGCCTCATTTTGTACTTGGAGAAAGAATGGAAAGGCTTGCTTTCTCTAATCGCTGCATACACGTGTGTGAGCTTGGTTTTTGATTTCAGCGAAGCTAAAGCACTTCATCATTTCCAAATCCTAAACTCTGTCATATGAATCGTACACAAGATGTATATATACTCACATATACTGAGACACCCTAACAGATTGTTTTAGGGGACGTTTAAGCAACAGTGACATATGAAGAAAGTGGGTTGGCTACAAAGGTGTTAAAGAAAATGATAAAATACCATAGCAGTACAAAGTCAGTAGCAGGGTTGCTTCAGGGGTGCTAAAAATCTATTTTTTGCAGTTTAAGATATTTTAAAGAACTAAACCAAAAAATTAAAGGGCCAGCTCCTGCGTCAGCAACATCGCATACACGTCACGGTACTCTTGTGAATGTGAAAATGGTTGAATAAATTTGTTATTTTTGTTTTCTTTTCACACAAAAAGTATTCTCGTAGCTTCATAAAATTACAGCTGAACCACTGATGTCACATAGACTATTTTAACGGTGTCCTTACAACCTTTCTGGGCCTTGAACGTGTCAGTTGCGTTGCTATCTATTCAGGGTCAGAAAGCTCTTGGATTTCATCAAAAATGTCTTAATTTGTGTTCTGAAGATGAACAAAGGTCTTACGGATTTGGAACAACATAAGGATGAGTAATGACAAAATGTTCATTTTTGTGTGAACTATACCTTTTAAATACTTTAAGTCAGTAAAAAATAAATAAATAAATAAAATATAATAATAAAACAGGGTATCACAAATTTTAAGTGTTTTTTTTTAAATATATTTCAGAAAGTGGAAGGATAAGGCTTTAATTATAATTTAAAAAGATTATATTAGAAATGTACACCACATTACAGTTTTTCTCAATTGCTTAAACACATTTCTTGAAATTATGCCTCGCTTTTGCGGAACTCTAAACACAAATCCGTAACTTCTAACTCAATTCCCTAAACTTACTATATTCAGGTCAAAATGAAGCTCTCCACTCAAAACCACTCAATCTTGCTGAAAAAACAAACTTTGCTCTCAGACATGACACACAAACCCTCAAAAACACACACACTATAACACAGTTTTACACACTGATGAGATCAATTCAAAACAATACTACGAAAACTGGTAATAAGTGTTGCTTGGGGAAATTTTTTTTTTTAAATTAACACGATGAACACAACAAATGTATGCATTTGCAAGTGTTTTAATCCTTAATTTATTGTACTGTAGAACAGCAAACAACAACAAAAATAATTGTTCTGCCCCAGCACCCTGTCTTTGGTCTGGGACAGGCCAAACAACCTCCTCAACATCACAGACTAAATTGGGCATGGACAGGCAGCAGAGGTAAAATCCCCTTGCATGGCACGCATCAACTAAAATATATAAGACTGCTTGTTTTCTTGCCCTTCCTATTTCTCTTCCATGTTGTTGTCGTCATTCTTCACCTTATACTCTTTGTCTTCGAAATTGCATATTACTGTATGCGGGATATTGATTGAAAAAGAGCAGATAGTATTCACAGTTACACTTTTACTAGTGGTCTGACAAAAAAAAAAAAAAAAAAAAAAAAAAATATATATATATATATATATATATATATATATATATATATATATATATATATATATATATATATATATATATATATATATATAATATATAACAAAATAAAATAACATATAAATACATTACAAAGTCATTGTGCAATAGGAAAGAAAAAAAAAAAGTAAATATGGGCAAAGGCGGAAATATACATTAGAAAGTGCACTGTCAGAATTTGTAACTGTGTTGTGTTGTCCGTCTATATATGCTTTCCAACTGAAGGTTCATGAGATGTTGAGATGTACCTTTGAGCTATTTCAAAGAACTGCTTTATCATTGGTTGATCTGTAGTCTCTGGTGAAAGTCAGTATTCACTTTAACAATTTATGGCAAATATACAAAAAGTCTAATAGAAATGTGTAGAATATGCTTGACCGTTTATGACAACTAGATAAAAAGTTTAGCATTTCCTGCAAAGACATATACGATGAGCTAATGACTTGATGTTTTGAGGGGTAAGACTATAGCAACATGACAATAGGGACTGAAAATGTAGGAAAAAGCAGACAAATCCATTGCATAATCAGTTACATGAACGTACCAAAGCAAACACAACTTGTTAAAAAAAAATTAGAAACATTTTATGATGTGCACAAGTGATTACATGATGTGGAGGTTGAACAAGTAGTTTTGAGAATTTCATTTCTGATCTGAGAAAAGCACCAAACTGTAAACTGACTTTGGCCCTTTTATCTAAATCGGAGCTTCTGATTGGTGTGTGATAAATTTTGACTCCTAGTGTTTCCACTTGGGTAATTGTGTACTAATTGAGCTCAAACTTTGCAGACTTGAGTGAACAATATTGAATGCTAGTGCTTTCTAAATGACCACATGATGTAAGCACTGAGAAATGTAGGGATTTGTGTGTAGAGTTTTGCAGTAACAGTTCACCAAATCTGACTCATGTGTTAAAGCAGGGGAGTAGTGTTTATAGTTTAGGAAAATGGGTGTGCTTTTTGAAAAATGGCATTATGGTTTTGAAATTTTAGTTCAAAAGACTACTTATAGTGTTTTAGCAATCGAGAAAAACTGTAAACACACTGCTCAGTCTGTTAATTGAAATAGACAATCAGATTCAAATCAGATTTCACTTCTCTTAGCATTTTTGCTAATGGTGTTTAGGATCAGTAACAGAAATGTAGCTGCAAGCAGCGGTTACCAAAATGCATTTAAGCACATATGAAAAAAGACATTATTTAGCAAGCCTGTAACTTCCTAAATCAATGATTTAAAAAAAAAAACATTTTTGGCAAATCCAGGTAATTTACCATAGAAATATGTTTTTAAATGCTTATGACTGTAATAGCGCCAGCTGTGGTCTGATCCCCTTAAAACTTTGGATACTTGAGAATCGCATGTGACGTGCTCACCAAGTTTTCCTTTAGGCTTTTTAGAATTTCATGTAAATTTGGACAGGCCCCTTTTCTAAACGACCCCATTATAGCTTCCCAAAGGCATTTTTTTTTTTTTTAAATACTATTGACCTAGAGAGTCCAGAGAATTGTACTGCAGTGTTTTTTTCCCAGATTGAGCGAAAAACCTAGGACGCAAACATTGTTTATTTACATTGTCTCAATCATTTAACAAATGATTTGTTTGACGGCAGTGGTTCTAGAAGCAAAGTTGTCCGGAATGAGGAGTTCTTTCATATGATATCGGATATATGTTCATATATATCGGACATATATGAATATCGCATATATGTTCATGCCCTTGAAAAATGTGATATCACCCCCCAGGTGCCGATTTCTTTCAAAATTTCTCACAGACCTTTGGAGTTGTGAGTCAAACGGGCTCACTAAGTTTTGTTCAGATCAGCCTCCATTAACCTTGTCCAACAGGAGCTCAAAATTCATCAGCTAGTGGCGACCATGTTTGTTAAGATATGCAAGTGTCTTTATAGACACTTGTGGCACTTTGAACCAAGACCGTGCACAGCGATTTTTATGTTGATAGGACAAATGGTTGCGTAGGTATAGCCATTTTTATGTTTTTTCCCTTTTACAGCACCACGATTTTTGTCCTGTGACCTCAGATTGAGCTCTTACATAAGTGTTCTGAGTTTGGCGACGGTATCTCATTCCGTTCAGGAGTTATAGGCATTTTACTAAAAGTGGCCCTGCCCCTTTTAAACATATTGGCGTCTCTTTGTGACGATGAGTCGAAAGTTCATCTTTTTTTTGATAACTATTGATATTGACTCTCCAGAGAATCTTTCTACACTGGTTTGGTTCCGATCATGCGAAAAACCTAGGACTAGTTCGCAAAAGTAGGTTTTTCAAAACATCCAAAATACTTAAAAATTTCACCAGGCTCATAATCAAATCTGCGATTTTATACTTTTGTTCGTGTAGTGCCCCCGTCAGGCCGATTGGCGTGAATCTTGGTGACATTGTTGGTGGTGTGAGTACTACCATACCTCCAAGTTTCAAGTCTCTACAGCTTACGGTTTGGTCTGCACAATCAGTTTTACACAGAGATTGCTGATCCTTGGCCATTCTAACAATTTCAATAGGGTTTCAGTGCTACAGGCTTGAGACCCTAATAAGCAGGTTTAACCAGAGACCTTCACCAGTCTTAACAAGTGTACAACCACCTTTACACTGCAAAAGCAATACAGAAGAACCATGAAGAGTGAGTTTTAGGAATGAGTTTGACTGAGCTACTACATCAGACCATCCTATTACATTTTGCATATTATAAAACAAAACTCACCCAGGTTTTGGTTTCGATCCCCAAGTGCAGTAAAATGGTGAAGAGTGCCAAGGTGGTGATGGGAGTGCCCCACGTAAACAAATCCACATCAGAGTCAACGTAAGCCTGCAAACACATCACATTCACACACCATTGCTTACTTACAGACCATACTTAAGTATTTTCACTTTACAAGCACACTACATAAAACCTATAAAAGTACATTCTTATATGTACAAATGAAAAAATATGCCACTGCAACAGACAAAACATACTACTTGTGAAGACACAATCCATGCAAATTAGTCTTAATATCTTGCACAAGTAAGATTTTTTTCAGTATTTTTTTTTTACTGGAAAACAAGTAAAAACATGTTTGCAGTGCACTTGAACTGTAAATACTGTACTACAAAGTTCCATTAATATCAGCTGGCCTCCATCTTAAGGAAGACATATGTGAGCAGCCATGGATTTTGCATGGAAATTTCAGCAAATGCACAAAGTATTCAAATCAAACTTACAAAGTAAGGGATGAAGAAACAGATGAGGCTTTGGTAGAAGGCATCAATCATGTTCATCCAGAACATGTAGGGTTTATATTCCTGTAAAAGAAATTCAAACAATCAGATCCAGGCACAAGCCATTTCACAATTCTAGACGACCATGTTTTATTACAACATCATTAGATGTTAAACTAATGGAGTCATAGAACGCAAATAAATGGTTTGTGAATAAATCAAAATAAAGAAAGACCTCTGCAGAGGCATATGGTTAGCAAAGCAGAGGCAACCGCTGCAGTTTAATTATCCCAGGTTGCAAAATTTCAGCACTCTCAAGATGATTAGTGGTTTTTATAAAATGTTTGCTCTTGCTCGTGCTGTTTTCCCCCTCATGAAACTCAGCACAGAATAAAAGACCCATTTTGAAACGGGTCAGCAAAAAACAATCAAAGCAATAACTGTGGCAACCGCTGCACGGGTAATATACTTCATCTGCTTATAGAGAAACCGCTGACGCTGCAAAGCTCGGGCAACTCGTGTGAATACATGTGGCAAATTGCTGTTCATGGGTTTTTATTTACCATTTACATTACACTTTCAATAGGTTGCTTTTTGGTTGAAATTATAATTCAATTTACACAGTTCACGGATGGTGTAATTATGTTCTGTCCAATCAGCATTTACCTCTGAGTTTTGTCCATTCATGTAGAGCTGCGGCAATTCCTGCAGGGTTTCTGCTGACACGTCTTTGTCCAGGGTGCCGGTGATGAGCTGAGGGAATGCGGAGAACATCAGGTTGAAGAAAATCAGGTACCACTGATCAACCATGGCTGACCCAGAGAACCCACAGTAGAACTGATACCAGAAGATGAGGGCAACAAACATCTAGGGTGAGAAAGACAGCACAATAGAGGGGGAAAAAAAGGTGAGAGATAGACAAAAAAAAAATATATATATATATATACACACAATGAGGTCCGCAGCTGTTGCCTCATTATAAGTCATATATCTTCATTACGTCCGAGACGTTTCTAGGACCTCCCCAAGAATAGATCTTCATTAATCAAAGAGTATATGAAGAACAGACAACAACATTTAAGAGCTTCTAGCTATAAACTATTCACATCATGAAACATCAACCTGTTAGACTGGATGCATTATTACACGCTATTTAACTGCAGGACTGAGCAGAATGTTTTTTGTAATGACTGAAGTGCAGGGTATTTGTATGTTTACAAGAAAGAAATTTAAAGCATTAAAACTTTGTAGTGCGAATAAAAACATAAATAAAAATAAAAAGTACATAACAAAATAAGCTCAATTCATTAAACCATGTACATGTACAAATTCATATTTAATAATTAAAAGTATTAATGAAATTAAGTATTAATGAAACAAGTCACATATGAGAGTTTAAAGTCCCCACGAAATCAAAATTGAATTTTCTTAGCTTTAAGATGAATATGTTAGCCTTAAGGTTATCTGTAAGCTCCAAAACAATGACAAAATTTGCATTTAGGAGATATAAGCATTTAAAACATACAGTTTCTAACTTCCACCAATATGGATCAAGGATTTTAATGACATCACCCTGCACTTCAGCTTCTCAAACTTTGTCCAATCAAATGCTCTCTAGAATCCAAAGCTTCCCGCCCCCTACACTATAAATAGACACTGAAGCTGTGGCTGAAATCGGACAATTGTTCACAGAATTTGTATTTTCTGTACGGTGAATGGGACATAGTACACTATATAGGGAATAGGTAACGATTCAGACAGTGTAAATATGCATTCTGTTGTGGCGAATGAAGTCTGGTTTTGCTTTGTCACACAAACCGCTACAGTATGCACACAGCCTGCATCGAGCGGATCATATGCGCAACTTGCCGCAGACCACAAAACGTATCGGACACATTTAAATTCTACACAGAATGCTATTTTTTTATATCAATGATGTGATATGGATGAAATAGTGGCTGTTATATGCTGTCAAATGCGGCCTTATCCAGCCGTGATATAAAGGAACTCTATTGGCTATTTTAAAAAAGGGGCGGGGCTGTTGATATGCCCCGCCCTGTCTTCTTTTTACAGTTGAAATTACGTCAACACATAGAATAACGCAGCTTGTTTCAAAGCACTTTAGTGAACCTTTAATGCTTCATAATGGTGCTAGCGATGGATTAGTACATGTTGTATTATCGTATGTGTACGATTCAATTTTTAAATATAGCCAATATCAGTATATTGTGACACCCCGACAAATAACACGATAACGATATTTCGTTTTTTAAATATCATGATTATCATGATGTCAAAAGGCACTTGTAGCACATAATCAAATATTGCCAAATATTTAATAATATTGTAAAATCAATATTTCATGCCTATTTATGCATTTATTAGCCATGTAAAAAGCAGGATAATATACAGCAAGCCTGTCATCATCACTAAATAAACCTCATTCAGTATGATACAACAGTTATCAGCATCTAAGAGTTTACTTCTGCAATAATGACTAGCTACATATGTATAATTCCTGCCATATTGTTCTTCAAAGTCCAAAGTTAACAGTAGTTAAACTTTTACCTATATAATAATGCTAACTATAATCAGGAAATTAGTAAACTTTAGCATCTCACAGCATTTTTGTAGAAGAAGTAGAGGATCATGTTGGCGAGACGAGAGTAACACCAATGGCCGTGAACCAAGAGCAGCTTCTGCAGGTATCGAAACCGTGGCAGGGCAAAGTCACTGGCCATTACCGCCTATGAAAACAATGTGAACAGAACAGTAAATGTTAATACAAGTTTAACAACAATTTCTGTGCAGTTTAAATTATTTACACAAAGCAATAGACTACACTAGTGCATGAATAGGCAAAGCTTTAAAAGGGAACCTTGGGTATTAACTTGTATGGGTTTATATAACATAAATGATGTCTCTTACTGAAATAATTAGTAGAAAACCCATTAAATATTTACGTTTTTTTATACATACTTTGGACTATGGATGGTGCCGTTATTTTGATTATGTAAAATGGTTGCACTCAGTGAGCTATTGGCACTACCCGTTGCTATTTTTACCGCAACACAACTCGGAAAATAAAATACAGAGTTGTGCTGCAGTAAAAATAGTAACAGGTAGCACCAGCAGCTCACCGAGTGCAACCATTTGACGTCATCGAAATAATGGCAACCCCCATAGTCCAAAACAAGTATGAAACAATGCAGATTTTGTAAAATAACATTAATCTTTCATGGGGTTTCTACTACATATTTCAGTAAGAGACTTTTGAATTTTGTATATTTCTGCATAAATGTAACGCAAAAATCATCAGATTTTCACACAAGTTCTTAAAGTTGACAAAGAGAATCCAATCAAACAAACAAGACAAAAATATATACTTCATCATTTAGTTATTGAGAAAAATGATCCAGTGTTAAATATTTGTGAGGTGCAAAAGTATCTGTTGTGATCCCTTTTTGAAGCAATAACTGCTGGTAACGTTTTTTGTAACTGCTCATCAGTCCTGCACGACGGAATTTTAGCTAATTCTTTAGTACAGAAACACTTGAACCCTGTGATGTTGGTGGGTTTCCTCCTAAGAACTGCATGCTTCAGGTCCTTCCACAACTTTTTAAATTGGTTTAAGGTCTGGACTTTGACTTTTTTCTTGTTTGTTCTTTGTTCTTGTTGAACCATTTTTTGACTTGTGCGCTTGGGGTTGTTGTCTTGCTGCATGACCCACTTTTTCTTTAGATTTTAGTTCATGGACAGATGTCCTGACACTCTCCTTTAGAATTTGATTTTGATTTAATTCAGAATTTATTGTTCCATCAATGATGGCAAGTCGTCCTGGCCCAGATGCAGCAAAACAGGCCCAAACCATGATACTACCACCACCATGTTTCACAGTGTTTTTCTTTCTCCAAACATAATTTTTATTTAAACCAAAAATTATATTTTGGTCTCATCCATCCAAAAAAACATTTCTCCAATAGCCTTCTGACTTGTCCACAGGATCTTTATCAAACTGCAGTCAGGCAGCAGTGTTTTTGGAGAGTTGTGGCTTTCTCCTTGCAACCCTGCCATGCACACCATGGTTGTTCATTGTTCTCCTGATCTACATCTTGCTTTGGAGTGATCTTTGTGGTCTAGAATTTCCTCCATTTGTACACAATCTGTCTGAGAGTGGATTTGTAAAGTCCAAACTCTTTTTCTGATTTCCTTAAAGATCTCCTTTGTTTGTGCCATGATTCACGTTCACAAACATGATCAGACTTTAATAGATCCCTGTTCTTTAAATAAAATAGGGCATAAACTGACACCTAATTGTCATCCTACTGACTGAAAACACTTCTGAACAGACAGACTCTAATTTCACCTTCAAATGAACTGCTAATCCTAGAGATTCACATACTTTTGCAACTCACAAATATTTAAATCTCTGGATAATTTTTCATAATAAATAAATGACAAAGTATATATTTTCATCTCATTTGTTTAATGGGGTTCTCTTTGTCAATTTTCAAATCTTGTGTGAAAATCTGATTAACTTTTTGGTCATATTTAGGTGGAAATATAGAAAATTCTAAAGGGTTCACAAACTTTCAAGCAGCACTGTATGTTAAATACTCATAAAGGTAAAAGAGCTTTTAAAAATAAATTGAAATATGCACTCCTTTCATAAACTGTTACATGTTGTTGGTTAAAGTGTTCAACCACATTTATATAAAATGGATTTTGACAACATCTGCCTTGGAGTCCAAGATCTATCAAGTGAGACACACATACAAACATGGTGGCATGGCATCCATATACATTCACAAGACAAAAGATTAACATCAGCCTGGTGACAAAACACTTGTGAGGAGATTTTTGCATAAAAGAATTATGAAAAGCCTTCTTGGCTGTGAAATCTGGTGAAAACGATTCCCCCGTCCATCACCCATCTATTCTTTATCATACGTTTTCGACAGCTGCATGCGTCAGGCAGTTAACATGTCATCTATCAGCATGACAGATACCGCCTTGTCGGCTCTAATGGCGTTTGGGATTTTAATCAGTTACAATTGGCCTGACAGTGGCATCAGCTATGTTCTCCACCCTCGTTGTCATTCAAGAAAGCATAAAAAAAAGCAGGTGAGATCAGTTATTACCCTACTACGCTTGGTACATTATGGTCTACGGTACAGAGTCATAAACAGATTCTCATTAGGGTTGTTAATACTGAACGCTGACCTCAACGAGATCTCGGATAAGAAGAGCACTTTGGCACACAGCGGAGAGTGGTGCCTCATTATGTCCAGATCTTGCGCTGAATTAATTAATCTGCATGACGCATGAGACAGAGCGTCAAACAGATGAGCTCATGGTGCTTCCTGTCTCTCTTCTCACCTTAACCGGATGTATATTATGTAGGTCCGCCACTGAGAACAGTGCTGAGGGGGCTGGGTAAGCGATTCATGGGGAAAGTGAAGATTTTCTGAGAAACCAGAATGAGATGAGGCTGTTCCCAGAGACGAACAAGTGGAGGGTGCTTTATAAATGAACCGCTGAAGCGTATCGCACAAACAAAGCTAAACTGCTGCCACTGCATACAGTGCATTTAGGTTAACTATTCTTTTAAAAAAAAAAAAAAAAAAAAAAAAAAAAAAAAAAAAAATTCTCAATACATGAGGGGAAGAGTCAGTTTTTCAACTGGTTCTGCTTTAAGATGCAGATTTTAAATCAAGTTAGTACAGTACACAAAATTCTATACTGAAAAAACTAACAAAACATCCTAAAATAAAGCATTAAAATTGATGAAATAATTGCATACTTCACATCAGATTCTAGTGGTCCTTGTTTAGCATTTTTTTTTTAAACAGTGGTTTTAAAATTCATATCCAAGTTGTAACTGAATGCAATTTATACTGAACACATGTACACTACTGTTCAAAAATTTTTTCAGTAAGTTTTTTTTTTTTTTTTTTTAAAAAAGGAAATGACTACTTTGGTCACGCATTTGTTTTAAGGTCCAGTTCTTGCCATTAACAAACCAATAACTACGGCTTTCGATTCAATAAACTCCTTATTTGCTGCTTATTAATAGTTAGTAAGGCAGCTGTTAGGTTCAGGTAATATGTTAATAATAGGCATGCTAATAAGTAACTTGTTAATAGTGAGAATTGTTCCCTATACTTAAGTGTTACCATTACTTTTATTAAAAAAAGATATAATAAACTCAAAAGTGATGGTAACAATATTTATAATGTTACGAAATTAACATTCTTCTGTTCTTTTGAACATTCAATTGATCAAAAAAGATCATAAAAAGTACTTATTAGTTAACTGTCTTCAACATTGATAAGAAATGTTTCTTGAACAAGAATAAATAAAACTCTAAAATATTTTAGAATAGTACACAGTTATTTTAAATTGAAAGATTATTTCGTAATATTGCAGTTTTTACTGTATTTTTGATTAAATAAATAAGGGTTTGGTGAGAAAAAAAAAAAAAAGATGCAAAAAGAAAAAAAATCATATTAACCCTAAACATCAATGAATTTATCATCATATCAGTTATCCAAAAATGTATATAAAGACTACAGAATTGTTTAAATTTGTCAAGCACATGAAATCACATTTTTGTGACAGATGTTATTTAGTACTGTATGCATGCATGCATGCATGTTTTTTTTTTATAGTATGCACTACCAGTCAAAAGTTTTTGAACACTAAGATTTTTAATGTTTTTTAAAGAAATCTCATCTGCTCACCAAGCCTGCATTTATTAATCCAAAGTACAGCAAAAACTGTACAATTTTTAAATATTTTTACTATTTAAAATAACTTTTATATTTGAATATATTTTAAAATATAATTTATTCCTGCGATTTCAAAGCTAAATTTTTAGCATCATTACTCCAGTCACATGATCCTTCAGAAGTTTTTCAAATATTCTAATTTGCTGCTCAAAAAACATTTATTATTATTATTTTGTTGAAAACAGCTGAGTAAATTTTTTTTCAGGTTTTTTTGATGAACAGAAAGTTCAGTAGAACAGTATTTATCTGAAACAGAAATCTTTTGTAACATCATAAATGATCTTTATCATCAATTTTGATCAATTTAAAGCATCCTTGCTAAATAAAAGTATTAATTTCTATCATTTCTCCCCCCCTTGATTTCTGAAGGATCATGTGACACTGAAAACTGGAGCAATGAAGCTGAAAATGTAGCTTTGATCACAGGAATAAATTACATTTTAAAATACATTAAAATAGAAAGCAGTTATTTTAAATAGTAAAAATATTTCAGAACATTACTGCTTTTGCTGTATTTTTGATCAAATAAACACAGGCTTGGTGGGCAGAAAATACTTTTTTTAAAAGCATTAAAAATCTTACTATTCAAAAACTTTTGACTGGTATGTACATACTATACCACACATAGTTGCTATAAAACAATGGCTTCTAAATTTATATTTGTGCTCAAACTGTGTAATTTATGCTGTTAAAAAACTAAAATATGTAAATATACTCAATAATATGGTTAACAGCATTTAATTATTTGCATTTAGGGTTGTTTTCCCTTTTGCTGACCTTATCAGAAGAGACTGCAACTCATAATTGGGTCGTGAACCACAAGCTGAGAAGTAAGGTACCATTTATTAACTGTCTGAGTACAGGCTGTCTCCGTATCCTGGCCAAAACATCTTCATAAAATATGAATTATGTATATCCAGAACCTTGGCGCATTAACTCTGCAGTCCTGCATTGCAATGCACATTCCTCTCGTACTCGACACTTAAGGCAGAGTGTGAAATGTGGTCACAATGTGTGGCTCTAGATTCATCCACAATACGATCATCTCCACCATCCTCTTTCAAATACCCTTGTCAGCATTACATTCCTTGATCTTTTCAGTTTCTCCTTACCTGCATGCCCTCCTGTCCAGAGATCCCCACGCCTACATCAGCCACTTGGATCATACTAACATCATTAGCACCATCACCTAGGATGAATAAGAGAAAGAGGGACAAAAAGGTGAGTGAGTTATCAATTCTGTTTCACTTTGCACAATGTCAGCCTGCATTAATGCAAACATTGCATCAGCAGCAAAGTGCTCTGCTGGCAAAAATAAACAACATAAATTAAACGCAAAAGAGCCCAGAAACAAGCTGCGGTTTCTGAAATTAACTGGAACGACACAGTGCATTAGCAGGGTGACATGACTTTACATCAATGTCACCTTTTACACACTCATATAGTCTGAAAAATGCTTACTACAAAGTCAAATCACAAAGGAACCCAAACAGGGGTCAGTCATGCTAAATTTGGCATTCCATTCATCACTTCACTTTCTCAAGTCTGAGATGCAAATTTGTATAGGAATGTTTAACTAGGATAGGATCTAAACATTTCAAATTAAGTTGTAGACCGAATATTTTGGCTTTGTTTCATTGTTTTATATAATAGAAGAATACCGTAAAACTATTAAACTGAAACTTCAACAAAAAAAAAAGGTACAAAGACAAAAATGTTGGATTTAAGCCCTGTCTGAAAGTAAAACTGAAGGCTTTTTAAAGCTTGTTTTTTAATGGTTATACAGCATTTAGCAGGGTTAGAGCAGACAAATAGAGCGGGAGAAGGGGTTGTTTGTGTTTGATTGTTCAGTGTGACATCATGAACATTAGGAAACATTATGACTCTAAACATACATAAATCATTTTTGATTGTCTGCTGCATGAAAACCCTCAGTCCAGACAGTTAGAAGCAATAAGTTACACTGTATTTTTAACATTTTTAGAAAATTTTGTAATACTTGAAAATAGAATAGAATAGAATAGAATAGTAAAACAATTTAGCATTTTTTAAAATGATTAAAAATTTAGTATGACCACCCCTTTATTATAAAACAGACTGAAGGACTACAGAAATTTGGTGGATATCACTAAAAAAAAAGCTCCCGGAGAAGTTATAAAATAAATAAAATATTATAATATGAATTAAAATATTTCAAAAATAAATTACATTTTTATAATAAAATAAAATAAGATAAATTATAAAAATAAATAAATAAAATAAAACAAAATAAAAATAGCATTTTTTTTTTTTAAATAATCACTAAATATCACTAAAAACAGCTCTGGAGGAGTTTAAAATAAAATAAAATAAAATAAAATAAAATAAAATAAAATAAAATAAAATAAAATACCTCTTGGAGCAGTTATAAAATAAAATAAAATAAAAATAGCATTTTTTAAATTGAAATCTAGTCTGACTGTCCCTTTATTATAAAACAGACTGAAGGACCTACTAAACTAAACTAGAATTAAAAAAAAAAAAAAAGCACTAAATATCACTAAAAAAGAGCTCCTGGAAAAATAAAATAAAATAATTAAATAATTACAGTCTAGTCTGACTGCCCCTTTATTATAAAACACACTAAAGGACTACAGAAATTTGGTTGATACTGCTAAAAAAGGGCTCCTGGATGAGATAAAATAATTTTTTTTTTTTTAAATGAAAATCTAGTCTGACCGCCCCTTTATTATGAACATGAGAATAAATGTTGAAAATGACAACACAATTACATGATAAGTTTGTCTGAAACTTCTGGATGGTGAGAGTACTTCAGATAACACATAATGTGTGTTCAAGGATGTTTATCTTGGACCTTTGAATATGCCTTGAGGTGGTTTTTAAATCATCCTCTGTTGCCTGAGGCATTCGGCACAGCACTGACTTGACCCCAAGCAATCATCAAAAGCTGACTTTCAAGCTATAAAGCTAGCAGGCTTTGAAGTATATAGAAAAGTAATAGCCCGCTGAGACCGTCAGTCGCCTTTGTCCAAACTGAAACAAACAAACATGGCAGCCAAATTCAACAAGACCACCTTTATTTGAAGTACACCAACAAAGCAAATAAGCGTAGCGTGAGAACCGGTAACATCTGCTGCGAACGTGTCTGTACACCATAAATGTCCGTTCATTAGAGTCATGCAGAGAAGACAAGGCTCCAATTCATCCTGTAATGAAGTGTGTCAATTTCGAGGCAAAGAAGTTTATTTACAGCACCGCCGAGGGTCGTTTGAGCACTCCCTCTCTCATTCTCATCCAAAATGACAGTGTTAATGTTAAAAAAAACCTGTTCCCGTCTTTCCATGAGGCATAAATGAATTACAAAATCTTTATTAAAGCGAGGGGGAAATGACCTGAGGTAACCCGTTCTTTCTGCAGGCAGGTGGCTCAGTCTTGATGCACCTTGCATCTCTCTCTCTCTCCCTAAAGCCATCTGGATAATTAGCCAGAGTGCTGCGTAGGCTTGTAAATGTGGCATTCTGCGCTGGGGAAAGGACAGACACGTGCTGTCCAGTCACCACTGAAATGTTTACTTGGCAACACTGGGAACCATTAATCTCCAAATTCGACTTGCCAAGCAAAAAGTAAGAGAAACAACAAAAAAATAAACATCTATGCTACCCATTTTGTGCTTTTTATAAAGAACCAGTTATTGCTTAAAGGGACAGTTCAAGCAAAAATGAAAATTCAGTCATCATTTACTCACCCTTGTGTCTTCACAAACCTATTTGAGGACATATTTTGTAGTTACAGTGAATGGAGACTGAAGCTTTCAAGCTTAAAAAAAAAAAAAAAAAAAAAATGCAAAAGTTCATAAAAGTGGTCCATTCAACTTTGTATACATTATTATGTATTGATAATCTTGCCACTGAGCTAGATTCAAAAGGGAATCATTCAGATGAGTTTTGTGAATGGTTTAAAAACCATTCAGGGCTCGCAAAATCACTAGCCCGAACCTTGAATGCCTGATAAAGTATCGTTTATGGAACTATGGACTATATTTTGGTCGTTTCAAAAGACCCATCTAGTGGCAGAGAATGAATTTGCATTTTCAGGTTGCCTGTCTGCTGTTTTTGTTCAGATCAATGCGAAAATCAACCTAAAGGTCTAAACAATTAAGACAGTAAAATATACATTTATGCTTTAAAGGAGAAGTCCACATCCACAACAACAATTTACAGATAATGTACTCACCCCGTTGTCACCCTAGATCATGTCTTTCTTTCTTCAGTTGTAAAGAAATCTCGTTTTTTGAGGAAAACATTTCAGGATTTTTCTCCATATAATGGACTGATATGGTGTCCCGAGTTTGAACTTCCAAAATGCAGTTTAAATGCAGCTTCAAATGACCCCGATGCGGTTGTCAAAGGAAGAAGGGTGAAAAATCCTGAAATGTTTTTCTCAAAAAACACAACTTCTTTACGACTGAAGAAAAAAAAAGACATAACATCTTGGATGACAAGGGGGTGAGTACATTATCTGTAAATTGCTGTTCTGGAAGTGGACTACTTCTTTAAATTACTATAATAATTTGTGCGTTTGACTCATGCCTTTTCTTAAATTTGTTTTAAACCTGTATCTGAACTGTAAATCATGCCATTTTAATATGCTGCCATAGACATTGCCCAACCCTGCTCATATAGTATTAGTTTTCTGCAGTTTTTGTGCAAGTCTTAAAAAGGGTCATCAAAAGCCTTAAAGTGATTTTTAAAAATTCCGCAGATACACGTATAAATAGTGAAGTAAATTTCCTTCCTTGCTACACTACCAGTCAAATTTTTTGAACAGTACGATTTTTTAAAGAAGTCTCCTCTACTCACCAAGCCTGCATTTAGTTGATCCAAAGTACAGCAAAAACAGTAAAAATTTGGGTTTTCTATTTTAATATATTTTAAGATGTAATTTATTCCTGTGGTTATAGATGAATTTTTAGCATCATTACTCCAGTCACAGAGCACAGGCCGGGGTCTAATCAACCCTGGTCGGGTCGCCTGGGTGAGGGTGTATGATATTCAAAAGACCCAAAACGACACTGAGATCCCAGGTAATATCACTGATGATGTGCCCTAATATAACATTAAAAAAATATTTCTAGAAGCAGTCACATGATCCTTCAGAAATCATTCTAATATTCTGATTTGCTGCTCAAAGAAAATGATTATTATAACAGCTGAGTGGAATTTGTTCAGGTTTCTTTGATGAATAGAAAGTTCAGAAGAATATTTATTAATTAATTTCTATAATTCCTTTCCCTAAAATAAATAAATAAATAAATAAATACTGATTCCAAGCTTTTGAATGTTATAGTGTATAATGTTACAAAAGCTTTTTATTTCAGATAAATGCCGACCCTTGGATTTTTCTATTCATGAAGGAATCCCCTCCAAAAAATGTACTCAATCATTTTAAATAACAATAATAATAATAATAATAATAATAATAATAATAATAATAAATGTTTCTTGAACAGCAAATTAGCATATTAGAATGATTTCTGAAGGATCATGTGACATTGAAGACTGGAGTAATGATGCTGAACATTTATCTTTGATCACAGGAATAAATTACATTTAAAAATAGATTCAAATAGAAAACAGTTATTTTAAATAGTAAAAATATTTCACAATATTACTGCTTTTGCTGTACTTTGGATCAAATAAATTCAGGCTTGGTGAGCAGAAGAGAATTCTTTAAAAAGCATTCAAATCTTTTGACTAGTAGTGTATTCATTGATATATTGTAATACTGACTGATATATTGTAATTCATTGACATTTCAAGTCCTTTCCAATTGTCTACATTAGAGGTCGACCGATTATCGGCCCTACCGATTATTGGCGCCGATATTAAGCATTTTCACGATTATCGGAATCGGTTATTTTCAAAACCGATTTGCCGATAAAAATAATTTATTTTCGAAATGCGCTCTTTGGCTCCGACGCAGCCTGTCAGAGCTCACCACTCTGTGCCCTAGAGCAGTCTCCGCCCACCGCGCATCAGATTTGTTGGAAGTCGCGAGTCCGACCAATCAACTCCAAGGCTGAAGGAAGTGAAGAAACAGACAGAACGCGCTTGCTGGAGCTGCGTGCAGCGTGCGGCAGTAATCACTTGTCTCTCAAAGGTAAGTCAGCAGCAGAAGTTGATTGTGTTTTAGTAATTCACAATCCTTTACGGTGAAGTTGCAAAAACACCTCAATGTTATCTTGATTTCCCGGATGCGGAAAACACGGACGGAATCGCGGAATCCAGTCATATAAATGGAATGTACTGTATACTGTTAACACTAAATGCCACGGAATTTTTCAAAGTTTGGATGAGTCATCAAAGTTTGGATGAATTAATCAAAAGTAGGACCGTATACTAGAGGTCTGCATTCCCGCGGGACTCGACCAGATTTTTTGCGACGCGGGAATAAATTTACAAACAAAACGCGGTAGCGGTCGGTAACTCTGGTGTAATTTGGACGGGAGCAGGCGGTGTAATAATCTCCTTTTCCCGACGTCCTTTCTGAACAGCATGTCTGTCCTTTAGTCTTTGGCTTTACTCATTCTTATAGAGCACCTGTACGGCCTGCGCTCATGACTGTTATGCACGCATGGACTGCGGCGCATTTTATTGGCAAGGTCTGTGCACGCAGGATTTGCATAACGGTCATCAGAGCGGGCTGTACAGACAGAGGATGGCACATGGCCGAGCAAAGTGTGGATGCGCTGTCCTTGAAGGACGTTCAGCTTGGACTAGAAAATGGTCAGTTTACTGTTAAGAAACCGACATCTATCATTTAGTCTATTACTACTTGTTGTTGTATTTATATATATTTTCCTTTGTGGGAGAGACGCTGAAATCGACGTCGGGACATTTTTTCGTTAAAAGTTATTTAATTTCGTCATGGCTACAAGCCAACGGATTTGTTCTTTTGCTTATAATTTTAAATGGCAAATGTAATTTTTGTTTTCAGCTTTTCCTAAGCTACTGTGTTGACAAAAAATGTGACATTTGTATTTTGACACATATCGGTTCAAAATATCGTTTATCGGTGCATTTGATCTGTAATAATCGGTATCGGCATCGGCCCTGAAAAACACATATCGGTCGACCCCTAGTCTACATTTAACATATTTTTATGTGGGCTAGTTACATTTATTTCAGGCTACCAAAATCTAAAGAGTGCCTGCCCAAAAGGCAACCAGGCAGGAGTTTTTAAATTTTGCGAGCCCTGTGATTGCTACCAGTCAAGGCATATTTGACGATTTTAAGCAAAAGCCCATTTTGTTTTGACAAAAATTCTTCCTTCATTTTTCCTCAGAAGTCCATCTTAAAAACATGTATGAATGGACCTTGTGAATAAAATATTTGCGTAGTGAATACATGTCTTTACAGTCACTTTTGATCAGTTTAACAATTTCTGATTTTTTTTTTTTTTTTCCAGAAAACCTTTGAACAGCAATGTCCAAAATGATCATCTTTTCTTTTGAAGGAGGGTATTAAAAAGCTTCCAAGGCTTCAGTCTCTGCTTATGTAACTGCATGGAAAAGAGCATGGAAAACTTTTCAGGGCTTGGAACAACGTGAGGATGAGTAAATGCCGCCATCTTCAATTTTGGACAAGTTACTCCTTTAAACAGAGCACGGCATTAGTACCGTGGAACACAGTTAAGTCAAAGACTAGAGATATACAAAGAGAGTTCACTCCTATTACTTATGAATGGGAGAAACTGCACAATATGGTGGAATAGCCCCGCCTTCTGAATAAAACAGCCAATCGCTGATTGGTAAAGTCATTGTATCACTGCAGGGGCCATTAGAAGCTCCAGTTCCCATAGAAAACTGAGACTCGCACTTATGCATTGGCTGCTCTAGCCTGAAAAATACGCTAAGGAACATTAAGCATAAGGAACAACAATCATGGGGCAGTTCATTAAAGATTTTGTTGCTGATTTGAAATATATAATTTAATTACAGATTAATGAGTTTAGCGGGCAGTTTTTGAGATTTCAGGATTCACCCATTCATTCAGACAGGACTTGGTTTTGGATGCCCAAAATAGCTGGCCGAAGGCGTTGCAAATATGGTGTTTCCTTAAAAGGGACTTTGGTGAAGTTCATTTGTGTGTAATTGTCTTAGTTGCAGTTGTGTAACGTTTATGGCCACTAGGGGCTCATCATTTCCAGACTGGGTTTTAAAATGTACTTCAGTCAACAAATTAAACTAAACTAAAACACTGTTGAAAACCCACTTGAGAAAGAATTTGCAACAAACACTAGAAAAGAGATAAATCATAAAAACGACCAAACAAATTCACCACTTACCTATTGCCAACGTCATGACCTTGAGCTTGTTACGCACTAGTTTGACCACCATGCTCTTCTGCAGGGGCGTCGAGCGACAGCATAGAACGGACCTGCAACTTCGAGCCACAGCCAGGAACTTGTCCTCCAAACTCTTGTCCAGTGCATAGGCCAAAGTTCGGCCGTCGATCACCAGCCCGAGCCGGTGCACCAGGAAAGGGCTGGAGTGGCCGGAAGAGGCCGGAGAAGAGAAGTGGATGCCAGCATAGTCTCTAGCTACTTGAGGATCTGGTCGAGGGTTGCAAAGGAACTTGGCCTGGATGTAGTGCAGACTGTTCTCGAGCAATGCAGCACAAGCCTCCTGGTAAGAGTTCACAAAAAAAAAAAAAAAAAAAAAAAAAAAATTTCAGTAAGGTCATTAAAGGACACAAAGGAAAAAAAGATGATGACTCAGCTCAGAAATGCAACAAAACAAATCACAATTATGGTAGAAATTATATAACAAATTTACTGTACCAAATGTCTTTTATTTAAGGGATACTCCACCCAAAAATGAAAATGTTGTCATTGTTTAGTCACCTTCATGTGATTCCAAACCTTTATGGACTGACTTTCTTCAGCGAAACTAAAAATCACTGAGAATTAGATTCTCAAAATATCTTCTTTTGAGATCCAAACTGCTTGGCTCCCAACATTCCTCAAAATGTCTTTGTTCCAAAGAAGCAAGTTGTATAGCTTTGTAATGACATGAGGGCGAGCATATGATGACTATTTTTATTTTTGAGTGAACTATCCCTTTAGGCAAGAAAACTGTTCTGACTAATGGAGCGAGTCAGTGATTAAGACATTCCTGTATGACAGCTCTTTGCCTGTGTGGTTTTTCAAAACAAAACTCATGTGGATGCTTCACGTGTTCTCAGAGGAGACGAAATGAAACATCACGAGAGCTCACTCAAGCCAGTCCAGCTGTTCTGTGGGGGAAACATCTACATTCTAATAGTGGACAATGCCATGCAGGGGAATACGCATATAATTTGATATATGGGTGTTTCCTCAACTATAGGCACTTTTGACACTAAGTCTAAATAAATATAATATGGACTTTTTGATGACTGATGCTGATATATTAATATATCAATGTAAAGTCAGTTTAATGTTATGATTACAGAAAAAACAAAAATGTACATGGGCAAATTATTTATATAAACATTGCAATAAAGTTTTTGAACAGGAAATTTTTTTAAAGAAGTCTCTTCTGCTCACCAAGCCTGCATTTATTTGATCCAAAATACAGGAAAAATAGTAAAATGTTAAAATATTTTACTATTTAAAATAACTTTTCTATTTGAATATATTTTTAAATACAATTTATTTCTGTGAT
Organism: Labeo rohita; assembly: GCF_022985175.1. Lineage (NCBI taxonomy): Eukaryota > Metazoa > Chordata > Actinopteri > Cypriniformes > Cyprinidae > Labeo > Labeo rohita. The sequence continues at coordinate 24,218,067 of NC_066874.1, read as the reverse complement.
CAAAGCTAATTTTTCAGCATCATTACCCAAGTCTTCAGTGTCACATAATCCTTAAGATCCTTCTAATATGCTGATTTATTGTTAGTGTTATTATTGTTGTTATTTTTTCATCATCATCATCATCATCATCATCATCATTATTATCATCATCATCATTTAAAATTTATTTAAAACTTTTTTTCAGGATTCTTTTGAATAGATCAGTATTACTCTGACATAAAAGCTTTTGTAACATTATACACACCATTCAAAACCTTGGAGTCAGTATAAAAAAATATAAAAAATATTATATTATATTATATATATATTTTTGGGGAAAGAAATTATAGAAATTAATACTTATTTAGCAAGGATGCTTTAAATTGATCAAAAGTTATGATAAGGACATTTATAACGTTTCAAAAAAATCTATTTCAGATAGATGCTGTTCTTCTGAACTTTCTATTCATCAAAAAAATTCTGCTCAGCTGTTTTCAAAATAATAATACATTTTTTTGAGCAGCAAATCAGAGTATTAGAATGATTTCTGAAGGATCATGTGACTGAAGTAATGATGCTAAAAATTCAGCTTTGAAATCACAGGATTAATTGACATTTTAAAATATATTCAAATAGAAAAGAGTAATTTTAAATAGTAAAAATATTTCAAAATTTACTGTTTATGCTGTACTTTAGATAAAATAAATGCAGGCTTGGTAAGCAGAAGAGACTTCTTTAAAAAAAAAAAAAAAAAAAAAAAAAACATTAAAACTCTTTGACTGGTAGTGTAAAAATGTCCATTTTGATTTCATTGCGACTTAAATTTAAAGAGAACACACACCACAATTAAATTAATATTAACTAATATTATTTTTAATTATTATTATTATTATTATTAATATATTATTTATTTATTTATTTTTTTCAATACTTTATAGTGCCTGTGCTTAGTTGCTTTCGTTCTCAGTGCTGTCAATGTAAAAGTCTTGCTTTCAAAACTTATCGGCCAAACAGAAAATCTCATCGGTGGTTGCTGATAACTAAACTAACCACTAATTTTCATTTCTCTTTAATTTTTTATCAAAATGAAAGCTTAAAACGTCCACACATGGAAAACATTTGATAAACAAATACCAACAAAGGAAAAGTGTTGAGATTAGTTAGTTATATAATTATACCATTTTAAAAAAAGTAATCGGCCCTTGGGAGATTAAAGTGCTTGTAGTGGAAAAAACACTCATATTGCAGATAAGAGAAGGAAGGAAAAAAAAAAAAAAAAAAAAAAAAAAAAAAAAAAAAAAGGTACAATAGTGGGAGAAATGGAACTACAGTTTGTGTTTTCAACTGGAGCAATCAGGCCTACAAGTTATGGGTAATACCTTCAGACATTTCTGTCATTCCTGGTAGCAAAAAGCAAAACAAGAACAATGATCAAATCAGAGAATAAGTAATTAAAACAAGATCAAACAGAATGTACCCCAAAGATATAACAGAATTATAAAAAGCCTTTCAATCCCTTGTGAAAACCGATATTAAACATCTTCCAAACTTTGCAGTTGTAGGCAAGTTGTCAGCTAGACTGGGGCAGCCTGAGAGCAATAGTAATTTTCTTTTTAATAAGACATGTGCGAAACAGTTCCCCATAGTGTTGGGAACACTCAGACATTTCAGGAAATCAATTCTTCCAAACATTTCAAATTTAAACAAATTGGTTCTCAAATTCAGTTTAGTGATTATTTGTGGCCTTTGTGGATTATGTGATTAACTGCAGAAGTAACTAACAGATCAACTCTTTATCAAAGCAGTCATTAGATGTAGAATGAGTCTCACTCAGTCAGCATTAAGAGGGAGAAGAAAGTGAGGAGAAAGAGCAGAACCTATGAGGAGAGACTGCAGTAGTGCACGCTGGGTGTACCTGTGATTCAGCATTAAGAGTGATTATCTCCTCCTCTGGGTCTAGAAGTTTGCAGGCGTAGGCAATGTTGATGGCAGTCTCTTGTTTATCTCCTGTCAGCACCCAGATCTGAAGGCCAGCTTTCCTCAGAGAGGCGATGGTCTCGGGAACCCCATCCTGAAGCCTGTCCTCAATACCTGTCGCGCCTATTTCAAAAGACAGACAAAAAGATTTTATGCATATACTTGTGTTTCGAATCCAGAGATATTAAAAGAATAGTTCACCCAGAAATGAAAAATCTGTCCTCATTTATTTTCAAGCCTGCATGACTTACTTTCTTTAGCTGAACAAAAGATATTTTAAAGAATGTTGGTAACCAAACAGTTGCTTTCATGGAAAATAAAAAAATACTATGAAAGTCAATGGGAAGCAAATGTATGGTTACCCATATTCTTTAAAACCCCATCTTTTGTGCTCAGCAGAAGAAAAATGTCATACATGTTTTGAATGACATCAGGGCAAGGGTTCATTCTTGGGTGAACTACCCCTTTAACTCCAAGTGTAAACTAGTTCTTAATGGACTAAGAGTGCTTTAGGAACTATTATTACCCAGAAGTTGGAGATTTGTCTCTAGCCGTAATGCAGACTCAAATAACAGCTCCTCCCTCCTCTGTATGGCTGTCTCTGCTTCCAGGTGGTGTTGTAGCCAAGTGGCATACTCCTCCTTACTGAGCACCTGGATCAAATAAATACAGTCACATCACTAATAGAAGTGCAACATCAGCTCAAGTAGTTCAATACATACTTTTTGCACTAAATGAGTTTTGATACAGCAGTGTAGTAGTGCATCAAAAAGTTTTACTAGCAGAAAAAGAGAGAAAAAAGGTATTCTGGTTGCTGGCTTAAAAAAAACAAAAACAAACAGGTGGAAAAAATAAAACTAACACAATAAGAGGCTTGTTAAACTTTAAGCAGCTCCATTTATGTATGAATTCACACTTAACTGTGTGAAAAATAATTGTATGCAAGCTGTTCAAAGCTGCCCTTCTGTTAAGGTGACTATTTAGCAACAGTGGTAATGAAGCGTGCCAAAAAGAAGAAAAGATAGAATTCATACTTCTATTAAAATATATAATAAGTGTTAGATCGTAGCTGGGCTTTAGTGAGAAAACTGGAAAAATATAACATGGTTTGTCGGTTAAAAATCTGATTGGTTACGACAGCTGAAATCTGCATCAGTAGGAAACGTTGTGAAAGTTTGTTGAAAAATTTGGGGGAAAAAAACAAGAACAACACATCTTATCACATCATATGGCAACCAGACTCCCACACGGAGCTCAAGACACTGAGTTAACAAGTAGGAGAAAAGAGTGAGAGCATATATTACTATCCATGAAAAAAGAAGAGAGAAAGAGAGATGAGGGAAAGATGGACAGAAAGTGAGAGATTGAGAGATCTGTCACACAGATCAACACTGGGGGGAACAAAAAAAAAAAAAAAAAAAACATACAATTTTAATGCAAACACTTTTTATCTAGTAAAGTCCAACCAAATGTGCAAATGACAAAATAAACATTAGGGCTGCCAACTGATTAAAGACTCACATTAAAGATTAAATTAAATATATAATATATCAAATATAGGGGTCGACCAATTATCAGCGCCGATATTAAGCATTTTTATGGTTATCGGTCATTTTCAGATCTGCCAATAAAATACTGTCGATAAAGTTTGCCAATAAATATCTGTATCGGGCCTGAAAAATACATATTGGTTGACCCCTAATCAAATATAAATATAAATATAAATACAAATATAAAAAAAAAAATTATATAAATATATATAAAGAAATAAATTCACACACATGGATGTATATATTACAAAAAAATATGGTATGTTTAGATTTTAAATATATTTAATATAATTTATATGAATATAAATATACACATACAAATATATATTATATAAACATTTATTTTGGATGCATTTAATCAAATGCAAACACTTATCTAGTTACTGAGAGTTTGTGTTACCTTTTTGGCAATACAGAGTGTCCTGAGACCATCTGCAGCATAAAGATTTAAGTAGTTTTGAGTTTTATACAAGATTTTCCTTTGTCGCTTTCCTTTGCAATCATCTGCAATACAAAAACAAAGAAAACATAAGAAAATTAGACAATCCTTCAAAATATTCTAACATTTAGAGTAGGATTTATTAAACTAATATTAAACACACACACAGTGTAAAAAAAACACATACTGTAAGCAGACAGCTAAAATAATCACTTTAGCCTCTTCAAGGATGGTTCTCTATGTTGCCATTGGCTTCCTCAACAAGGCCATTAGATTTAATCAGGATGGCAAAGTGTTTTGACAGGTTGACTGGATAAGCTGGCTACGGAGCGTTTTGAGGTTTATCGCTCCCATGTTATTGCTCAGTGCATTGCTTCCTGGCAGGAAAAGCAGAACAAACTGTTTGGGATGATCACTTCCCAACATGGACGACCATCAGCCAAGACGAGGGGGCGAGAGTGCCAAACCTCACATTTTCACCGAATGATTCATCACCACCCCTGCAACTGTGGGACGACTGGACCTGTTTTTTCCAGACACTGATGCACTGACGTAGGTATTAAATGTTCTTAAACCTATAGATAAATAAATCCCCATATATCATGCCCTGACATGACTCTTCAAAATGTGAAAAGGAAAACTGTATTAAAAGTCTTTTATAACATGAACAACAGCATTTAAAGAATATGTGGGCAATTATGTCCACAGCTCACGCCGTGTGGGACGACCTAGGAGCCAAAGTTTAATACTACTGAATGTACAAAAGTAAGTAAAAAGTATGTGCAGAGAATGTTGAAAGTTCCACAGAGCCATAGAAGATAAACAAACAAGCCAGCAAACATGCAAATAAATAAATAAATACATACATGTAAACAGCTAAAGTCCTCACTTTTAAAACACAACAAAGAACTACTTCACCCAAACAAATCCAAACTCAAAAAACCCATCCCAAACAAACACCAAAAAGAAACTAAAATACAAAAAAAAAAAAAAAAAAAAAAAAAAAAAAACCCAAACACAAACACCAAAAACAAACCAAAACACAAAAAACAAACCCAAAACAAACACCAAAACACAAAAACCAAATAAAAAAAATAAAAAATAAAAAAATAAACAAACACAAACAGACAAACAAACAAAACTAATAAACCAAAACACACATAAAACTAACAAAAAAAAAAACAAGCCAAAACACAAAAACCAAACAAAATACAAACCAAACCCCAAAAACAAACAAAAATACAGAAAAAAAAAACAAACAAAAAAAAACAAAAACAAACCAAACCTGAACACACCAATAAACAAACCAAAATTCACAAAAACCAAACAAGATACAAACCAAACCCAAACAAACACAAAACAACAAAACACAAAAATACAAACAAACACAAAAAACACAAACCAAAACAAAAATACAAACAAAAAAACTAACCAAAACACCAAAAAACAAAACAAAAACAAACCCAAACAAACAAACACCACAAAAACACAAAAATACAGACGCCCCCCCAAAAAAATAAATAAAAAACAAACTCCAAAAACAAGCAAAAACAAGCAAAACATAAATAAAAACAACAGAATGCCTAGACATGGTTATTATGTTGTATTATATAATAACTACCAACTTTAGTCTGGAAATTTATCCAGAGAGGCGGCTACTCAGAAATTACGCATCAGTTTCATATTACTGAGAGACGGAAATGTCTGCCATTCCTCTAGCAAAACATGGTGTCCTTTCCAACATCTGTAATGGAGCACACTTTGGTACATTTTTGTCTATGACTTTCATTTTAACACGTTACATAAACACACAGGTATTGTTTATTTTTCCGAATCTTTATGGTTGCCTGGTCAAGTCAGCTTTATGTCAATGAAGTTACAACTTCAAAGTTACAACAATTTACTTGTCAAAGACTTGAAAGCTGTGGCTCAGGTTGACACCTGTAGTCTGTTTTTTGTGCATTGTGTCATTAGACAAGCATGGCAAAAGTCCCACTGCTTCTGAATGGAGCTATTGTACCTTAAGTTGGTCTGCTGGGCTAATTGGAAGCCCACACCCAGAGGTGAACAGTGGCTTAAGATCCAAAAGTACAGGAATATACACTGAGCAATTGTGTGTCTATGTGCATGAAACAGTCTAGAGTCTGTAGTGAGGCACAGTCTGGGTGTGTGTTCCCAGTCTTATGCTAACTAACCCCAGCATAGGCTGGACACTAATAAACCTGAGGTTTTTAAACATATTTCCAGACTGCCAGCTAAACACGTGGCAGAAAGAGGAAATTACACAACTTCCTAAGTACTTGCAAAGGCACTAGAAATACTTGTGATCCATTTATCTAAGGGGAGGAAAAAAAATAATAATAATAAATCGCAATCTCAGTTGCACAAATCTTTCAGAGAAATATTATAATTCCATATTTTTGGGAAAAAAAAGATAGAAATTAATAATTTTATTTAGAAAGGATGCTTTAAATCGATAATGCTACAAAAGATTTCTGAACTTTCTATTCATCAAAAAACCCGAAAAAAAAACTACTCAGCTGCTTTCAACATTAATAATAATAATAATAATAATAATAATAATAATAATAATAATATATTTTTTAAATCAGATATTTGATTTTTCAAATCAGCACCAAACAGAATATTAGAATGATTTCTGAAGGATCGTGTGACTGGAGTAATGATGCAAAAAAATTCAGCTTTGAAATCACAGGAATAAATAAATATATAGAAGAAATAGAAAACAGTTATTAGCAGTTAAACAGTTAAATAGCAATAATGTTTCAAAATTTTACTGTTTTTGCTGTACTTTGGATCAAATAAATGCAGGCTTGGTGAGCAGAAGAGACTTCCTTAAAAAACATTAAAAATCTTACTGTTCAAAAACTTTTGACTGGTAGTGCAATTTAAATGCATTACAACAAATGTGCTTTTGTTTTTCTGTTTATAAAACAGCTCATAAAATCACTCACTTTTCTAATCTGTAACATACTACACTAAAAAAATGTTCTGATTTATTCTGCTCTTTCCTCCAAAAAGATGAGCAACCATACTGCTAGTGAACTATTCTAAGCCATAGTTTTATCTCTTTTTTTGGCTGCCGCCTTGACATTTAGATATAGAGCACAGGGCTGTGCATCTAGTACTTCTGTTCAGTCATTTATGTACACAACATTAGAGAAAACTGCCACTGGAGCGGTTCTCGTGCCTGGAATACTAACAAGCCAGTCTACCTATGCCATTAGGATAGTTTATTACCGCTAAAACCCTTGGCTACATCAAGAGCCAAGAACAATCTGGAAGCCATCCAGAAGATGTTTGGGTGAAGGGGACGTATTGCCCTTACCGTGCTGACTATGTGGGAATCAAATGTCTATCAGCATAGATCAACAACGTACATCAAAATCCAGAGGCCACTTTAGGCACTCCAAAGACATGAAAAATTCAAAACATTTCCTTGAAAAATCACAGTCTCACTGCGTGCTCTTAGTAGATGGTGGTTATATCTCTTTCAGTTTCTTGGAGACAAAAAAAATTATCCATTCAACGTTCTGAAGAAATCAGATGACTTTTGGCCATTTGGCCGTGAGCCGTTATTCATTAATTCTGCTGGAATAGGCCTCATGTGCCGTCTAACTGGGACATGGAAAAGAAAACACAGACTTCATTAAAACTTTAATATGATCAACAAGCGTTCTAAAGCATAATCAACACTGAACATCAAAATAAACTAACCCAGAATATTTGATTCATTTCATAAGGGGGAATGTTTGACAGCACGCCAGGCGTTTGTTAATCTGAATTCCAAATATAAAAGAGGAGTGCAATTAAAACATAAAGGGAATAATTCTAAAAGTTACAGACGGTTGAAATTATAGCTGGTGAAATTCACAGAAAATGTCTTTTAGAAGCTATAAGATGGATGGCAGCAAAATTGTCAGAACTGCAGCTTCAAACTTTCAATAAGATGAACTTAAGATGTTATGAGTAATGCGTTTTTAAATAAATAAATTAAGGAATAATGGGCAGGTTAAATAAATAAATAAATGAATAAATAAAAATGCACAGCTTAAGGTGGTGACAAATTATTTTTCTTTTTAAAGAAATACTGTATATATTTAAGGAAGCATTAAAATGACCAAAACTGACAATAAAAGCCTTTACATTGTTATTCTTTTTATCTTAGAATCCTTAAAAACAGGTAAAAACGCATATCAGAGCAAAAAAAAAAAAAAAAAACACAAGCCCTGAGGTCTAAAAAGCTGTTTGTAAAGTTCAGAAACAGGATTGCATCAAGCCACACATCTGGGGAGGAGTTCAGAAAAAAAAAAAAATAAAAATGATGCTGCATTGAAGCTTCACACAAGCATGTAGTCTCCCTGGCCAAACTGAGCAATTGATGGAGAAGGGCTTTGGTAAAGTGGTGAATAAGAACCTGATGATCACTCTAGCTGAGCTCCATGATCATATTGTATGTGGAGATAAGAGAAACCTACAGATGGACAAACATCACTGCAACACTCCATCAACCTGGGCTTTATGGTGGTGTGGCAAGACTCAATCCTCTCCTCAGTGAAGACAAATGAAAACACTCTTGAAATTTGCAAAAAAAAGCAGCACCTAAAGGATCCTCAGATTGTGAGAAACAAGATTCTCTGGTCCGATCAACCTCAATTCCAAGCATAATGTTTGAAGGGAACCAAGCACTGCTCATCACCTGCACAGTACCATCTCAAAAGTAAAGTGTGCTGAAAAGCTTAATGCACCAAAATATTGAAATAGTCTTAATAAAAACCCAGTCCAGAGCATTCAGAACCTCAGACTGGGCAGAAGGTTCACCTTCCAAAAGGACAGTGACCCTAAGCACACACAGCAAGAGTGGCTTATAGACAACTCTGTGAATGTCCTTGAGTGGCTCAGCCACAGCCTGGGCTTGAACCCAATCAAACATTTCTGGAGAAACCTGAAAATGTGCATCTGCCCCATCCAACCTGACAGAGCTTGAGAGGAGAAGAGGCGAGGCGAAGAATGGCAACTGCCAAATGCAGATGTGCAAAGCTTGTTGCATCATAACCAAAAAGACTTAAGGCTGTAAAGGTGCTTCAGCTAAGTACTGAGTTAAGGGTATGAATACTTATGCAATGTGCTTATTTAAGTTTTTCTATTTTTAATATTTTTTACGATGTTGTGATAATTCTGTTTTTACTTTGTCATTATGGTGTATGGAGTGTAGATTTATGTGGGAAAAAGTTATTTAAAGCAGCAACATAAAACGTGAAAAAAAAATGAAGGGGTATGAATACTTTTGCAAGGCACTGTACACATATACACACATACATATATGAAACAGGAGGAAAGAAAGGGGCATTGGGATTGGGACATGAAACTGAAACCTGTGTCACATGAACTTTTGCTCAGATTCGAGCTTCATATTTTGAACATACACTGCAATGCATCAGTATAGCAGAATTAGACTCTACTGGTATTAAATGCACCCTAAAAATAAAGCGTGAGAACAATGTGCACATTAATGCATACCTGTAGCTGGTCTGATCAAATCCATGATGACTGAATCAGCACCCTTGGTGTAGACCGTGATTTGCTCAGTAAGCGGGTGTTTTACCACCACCGACATCCTTTTTCTTGTGGAGTCAAACCCCAGTGTGTGCAGAAGTTCGAAGCTCAGCTTGCCCAAGTGTGGAAGCTCCACAGTCACCTGATCCGGTAAACGACCGACAAGAGCACACTTATAGGCCCGGGCTGCATAAACCAGAGCTGCCTCATCCGGTGACTCTGCCTCATATCTGAGCTCGCATTCATCTTGAGCCAAAGCTTTTGTTTTATCAAAGTTGGGTGGGACGGGGCTGAAGGCATGCTGCAGGTCGTGCTCCGGACGTTTCTCCTCATGCAGCTTTGTGAGCGTGCTCTCGGCCGAGGGGGAGGACAGCATACTGCAGCCCACTTTATGGGAGGAAGAACGGTTGGTGGCCAGACTGGAGGAGCTGCTGCTGTTGGAGCCAGAGGTCAGGCGGCTAGGAGTGAAGCGTTTGATGAAGTCCTCGATGGTCTTCACTGGAGACTTCAACTCGTAGCGACGCACCTTGATAAGAACCAAGAAAAATTTGTCAAAACAAAACTCCTTAAATATTTGTGTGCATTTAATACCGCAGGCAACTGGGAGGATAATTTGTAAATCATTCCATAATAGATGTTCAGTGACCCCAAGAAGTTTTTGAATACTTAAGCATACTGCAGTCTGAACTTAATTGCTTCAAATAAAATATCAAACCAAGGGGCATTTTTTTTTTTTATGAAAACAGCACTTTTTAATAAGACGACTAAGAAAATTATTTATTCAAATATTAATTAAATAATTAATTTTTCTGCTGCATGGACTTTTGGTCAGATAATTGTATATTTCTGTATATGCTTTTGATTCTGATACCATGATTGTCTGTGATCTTTAATATGTATAGTACATTGTTTATTGTATTTTTGTGTTTTTGTTGGTTCATGTTTTGATTTGTAAAGCACTACATAAATTAAACCTCTTGTTATTTTTTAGTGCTGTTAAACGATTAATCATGATTAATCGCATCTAAAATAAATGTTTTTGTATACATAATGCGTGTGTACTATGTATATTTATTATGTATACATAAATACATACAAAAAAAAGCACTTTGAATTACCTTTGTGTATGAAATGTGCTATATAAATAAACTTGCCTTGCCTTACTTGCATGTATACATTTAAGAAAAACATATTGTTTCCATATTAAATATATTTATATATAATATAAATTATATGAATATAAATATATACACGTACACACGCAAGTATTTTCATAACATGGTGTATGAGTGTGTCTAAATTTTTTACTCTTTGTTATATTGCAGCCATTTGCTAAAATCATTTAAGTTCATTTTTTTTCCTCAATGTACACATAGCACCCCATATTGACAGAAAAACACAGAATTGTTGACATTTTTGCAGATTTATTAAAAAAGAAAAACTGAAATATCACATGGTCCTAAGTATTCAGACCCTTTGCTGTGACACTCATATATTTAACTCAGGTGCTGTCCATTTCTTCTGATCATTCTTGAGATGGTTCTACACCTTCATTTGAGTCCCGCTGTGTTTGATTATACTGATTGTACTTGATTAGGAAAGCCACACACCTGTCTATATAAGACCTTACAGCTCACAGTGCATGTCAGAGCAAATGAGAATCATGAGGTCAAAGGAACTGCCTGAAGAGCTCAGAGACAGAATTGTGGCAAGGCACAGATCTGGCCAAGGTTACAAAAAAATTTCTGCTGCACTTAAGGTTCCTAAGAGCACAGTGGCCTCCATAATCCTTAAATGGAAGATGTTTGGAATGACCAGAACCCTTCCTAGAGCTGGCCGTCCGGCCAAACTGAGCTATTGGGGGAGAAGAGCCTTGGTGAGAGAGGTAAAGAAGAACCCAAAGATCACTGTCGCTGAGCTCCAGAGATGCAGTCGGGAGATGGGAGAAAGTTGTAGAAATTCAACCATCACTGCAGCCCTCCACCAGTCGGGGCTTTATGGCAGAGTGGCCTGACGGAAGGCTCTCCTCAGTGCAAGACACATGAAAGCCCGCATGGAGTTTGCTAAAAAACACCTGAAGGACTCCAAGATGGTGAGAAATAAGATTCTCTGGTCAGATGAGACCAAGATAGAACTTTTTGGCCTTAATTCTAAGCGGTATGTGTGGGGAAAACCAGGCACTGCTCATCACCTGTCCAATACAGTCCCAACAGTGAAGCATGGTGGTGGCAGCATCATGCTGTGGGGGTGTTTTTCAGCTGCAGGGACAGGACGACTGGTTGCAATCGAGGGAAAGATGAATGCGGCCAAGTACAGGGATATCCTGGACGAAAACCTTCTCCAGAGTGCTCAGGACCTCAGACTGGGCCGAAGGTTAACCTTCCAACAAGACAATGACCCTAAGCACACAGTTAAAATAACGAAGGAGTGGCTTCACAACAACTCCATGACTGTTCTTGAATGGCCCAGCCAGAGCCCTGACTTAAACCCAATTAAGCATCTCTGGAGAAACCTAAAAATGGCTGTCCACCAACGTTTACCTTCCAACCTGACAGAACTGGAGAGGATCTGCAAGGAGGAATGGCAGAGGATCCCCAAATCCAGGTGTGAAAAACTTGTTGCATCTTTCCCAAAAAGACTCATGGCTGTATTAGATCAAAAGGGTGCTTCTACTAAATACTGAGCAAACGGTCTGAATACTTAGGACCATGTGATATTTCAGTTTTTCTTTTTTAAAAATGTCAACAATTCTGTGTTTTTCTGTCAATATGGGGTGCTGTGTGTACATTAATGAGGACAAAAAATTAACTTAAATGATTTTAGCAAATGGCTGCAATATAACAAAGAGTGAAAAATTTAAGGGGGTCTAAATACTTTCCGTACCCACTGTATATATATATATATATATATATATATATATATATATATATATATATATATATATATATATGATGTATATTTAGCAATGTGGTCTGAGAAAATTAGCTGATCAGTCAATCACAACTCCAAGGTTTCTGACTGTTTTTGAAGGAGTTATGGTTAATGTGCCTAACTGGATGGTGAAATTGTGATGAAATTGCTTTAGCACTTTGCTAGGACCTCTTGGTTGAGGGAGAAAAAAAAAAAAAAAGAAAAAAAAAATTAAATGTGGCTCATGTCACATTCACCCTATAAACACTCAACAAAGCTCTTGTTTCCCTTGTGATAGAGAAACAGGTTAATGGAAATGAATTATGGCAGAACTTTAAGCAGCAAATGTTAAATCTTAAATGCAAATCAGACTTGAATTATGAAGGGAGGACAAGTCTTTGATGCCAGTGTGATCTTATATACACACTAAAAATACGCAGGTCATACGCTAATGCTGGAATGGCTCCAGAAAAGGTGGATTTTGGGGGCATCTCGTGAAACAAATTAGTAGAGAACAAGCTTACACATAGAAGGACAGACCACAAACATCTTTTACACAGAAACAGGAAGTTGCTACAACTCTACATAGCAGAAAACACCAAGGAAGTTCCACCACATCCACCACAGCCCACACACAAGACATGAAGAAATTTGTGCAATTCATAATCTGACATGAGATGCTTCAGTTGTTCTCAGATTAAAACCAATCTTAATCTTAAACCTATATCTAACTGTTTTCCATGGCTGCAACAGCTATTAGTGAAGCATGATACCTGACAAAAAAAAAAGGCAACAAATCAACAAACTGACCATTTATTTTCTGAACTGACTTCTTCTCAATGGAATGTCCTGAATTGCGTCACATTGCTGACGTAAAATAAGTTGCAGAAGTTTCAGTTTATTCTCAGTGGTCGGTCTGCTTACCTTCTGCCGAGGTTGATTGGGAGAGGACACAACCACAGTGTTGCAGATAGTAAGAGCAATGAAAAAGTCAAAGACGTCACACAGGTCAGGAGGAATCTGGTTTAGGGGCTGACTGTGAAAACGCATGAACTCCATCTGACTGCTGCACTCGTTGACTTTATCCATGAGCTGCGGATCAGGAGTAATGTCCTTTTCCTGTCAAACCAATAAAACAAGTAGAAATATCATTAAGCATTGGATTACCGAGCAACAAATGAACAGCTGAAGGTGGGGAGGAAGCGTTTGCTGACCATGGGACTGCTGAAAGCAGTGTGTTTGGACAGAATGCTAGCCCGTTTGGCTTCGGCTCTGCTCCCGGTGCGACGGTGAGATTTGGTGCTCTGTGATCGCAATACCACTTTTCCACTTTGGTGGCTGATGACGCTGTCCCGTCGTGGGAGAGTTCCACCATGAGATGTACAGTCCTCCTCCTCTGAATCCATTTCCTGGTACATAGCAAGCCTCCTCGCTGTGGGAAAGACACATAGTTAGACTCTTTGAAACTTTTAGGTTGTACATGGAAGACCTAAGGCTTCTGGCACATATATATATATATATATATATATTTATTTTTGTAGCATGTTAATTCAGAAGCCCAAGCTAAATTACATTTAAAGAAACATTTTAAAAGGTAAAAAAATAAAATAAAATAAAATAATAATGTTTACAATTTTTATGGTAAAATCATTTTTAAATTATTTTAAAAGAAGTCTTTTATGCTCACCAAGGCTGCATTTATTTGATCAAGAATACATTAATGCATTCTATTCTAAAATGAAAAAAAAAAAGAAAAAAAATCTTTTATTTCTGTGATGGCAAAGCTTAATTTTCAGCATAATAAAAGCATTTCTTATTGCTATCCATGTTAAAAACAGTTGTGCTTAATATTTTTATAGAAACCGCAATCCATTTTTTTCAGGACTCTTTCACATTTTAAAGTTTAAAAGAATGGCATTTATTGAAATAGGAATCGTTTGTAACATTATAATGTCTTTGTAAATTCTGATGAATTTAATTCACCCTTGCTGAATAGAAGTATTAATTTTGTTCAAAAATAATTCTGCGACACGTCTTTGAATGAACTTCATTTGGAGGCTTTTTGACATATGCCATTAACTGTAAATCACTGTGATTAATCACATTGAATGCCATATCGGGTAATTAAATTTTTAGATTGATTGACAGCCCTATTATGTATACATTATGTAACATATGGCTCATTTACAGAGAATTAATGGTGTGCAAAGAACTACAATGGCCCTTGTTTTGGCACTGCAGACACTGAGAATCTTTACCGTTGGCATCATGCGAGTACTCGACTCCTGCCACAGTACAACGGCGAAACACCATCTTGTTTTCCGTTAGCGTGCCGGTCTTATCAGAGAAAATGTACTGCATCTGGCCTAAGTCTTCTGTGATGTTTAGAGCCCTGCATTGGAGGTGAGAGTCTGTTTCCTCATCGTACAGCTCCATGTCCTGATGAATAAAGTACACCTGGCATATCTTCACTATTTCAATGGAAACAAAGAGCGAGATTGGGATCAGCACCTGCACCAGAGAAAAAGAGAAGTAGAGAGGTTTGTTATAAGTTCATGTAGGGTCATTTCAACTACTGCTGAGCCTACAACCAGGTGGAAATTAAAGGAACCATTCATTCAAAATTAAAAAGTGTGTCGTCATTTTAATTTGTTACTTTACATCTAAAAGAACATTAGGAACATCAATGTTAATCTAAAGTACATGGTAACATTCCCCTCACACCATTTGCTATTCACCTGGAATACTATAATCATGGTCAGGAAGAGATAAATGGCTGAGACGACTGGAGATAAGTCTGTTCCTTCTGGGCTCAGGACGTCAAAGACAGGCCTCTTATCTCCATACTGAAACATCCACAGGCCATGTCCTAGAGGAGGTTTCAGAGAAAAACACTTGACTGTATAAGGCATGTTAGAATGAAATGATGGGTACTGTTTTTCAAGAGGCACTAAAGATGTTAAAGGAATCTAAAAATGTTGAATGAAACCACTGGTCAAACCACTGCTTCCTTTAAAATACTTCCTCAAATCACATACATTTGTCAGTCACTGCAGGAGTGTTCTTAACATAGTAAAAAGCATAATCAAATTATTTTAGCTAAAAAGGCAATTAAAAATGGTTTATATATTAAAATAAGATCATCTGATATTAAAGATAAGATTATTCATAACAGATGAAACTGGCAGCAAAACATCTTTACATTATATAACACTTTAACTTTTTCAGCCACATCTGAAAATATATGCAAACCTCACAAAACAGAAAGCATTAATAACTTTAAGAAAAACTGTTGATGCAAGGTTTTACATACCAATGGCGGAAAAGAGGCACATGACTAGGAGGATGATGACACACCAGAATACATCTACGTTCATCTGCCGCTCCAGTTTACTGCGTTTATAACGTGGACCGTTGTTGTTCAGCATTGCTTTTGTCTCATGACCTAAGAATCAGTACAAAGAAAATCACTCACTTTTTGTAAAGATAATAATATCTGCACTAGCCAGATGACCAGACAAACAATTCACCCTTCGGCGGGAGCTTGACTGACCAATCAAAATGTTGAATCTGCCATTTTGTCCAACAAACATACCATACAGGAGAGAAGATTAACAACTGAACTTAAAAAATGGTGTGTATTGATATCTTTTGCAGTTGATAGAAGTTACCTTCTGTTGTTCATTCATATTTCTTTTGTGCTATAACTAGTAAAAAGGAAGAGAATATCGGTTGACGTGCTGCTTAAACGTAGGCACTACAGTGTTTGTAAACACAGTTTGTAAAGTTTATTCTTATTGAGATTTAAATACAAAATGTGAAAATTTTCAAAACATTACAATATGGAATAAAAAAAATAACAAAAACAAAACAAACAAACAAAAAAAAATCAATATATTGCGTGAAAATATTTTAATATATTGTGTGAAAATACTATTCTTGAGACAAGTGTGAAGAAAAAAAATAAAGGGTAAAATTCATTTTTAACAGAAAATGTAAAAGTATGTTATTTCTAATTTATTTGCAAATTATGCATAGTGTAAAAATATGTAAAATGTAAAATTATAATAAAAAAAAATTCAGTGTACATTTTTGTGATGGTGATAAAACTACCATGGTGAGATTAAAAAAAAAAAAAAAAGCACTTTTAAAGTGATAGTTTAACCAAAAACGAAAATTCTGTCGTTAAATTACTCATGTCGTTCCAAACCAATAAGACCTTCATTCATCTTCAGAACACAAATTAAGATTTTTGATGAAATCCAAGAGCTTTCCGACAATGCATAGACAGCAACGCAACTACCACGTTCAAGGCCCAGAAAGGTAGTAAGGACATAGTTAAAATAGCCCATGTGACATCAGTGCTTCAATAGTAATGTTATGAAGCTATGAGAATCATTTTTGTATGCAAAGAAAGCAAAAATAATGACTTTACTTAATTTCTTCTCTTATTTTCTTCCATGTCAGATTTTATCAAAAATACCTTAACTTGTGTTCTGAAGATGAACAAAGGTCTTACAGGTTTGGAATGAAATGATGAGTAATTAAAGACAGAATTTTCATTTTTGGGTGAACTGTCCCTTTAAACACAACACATAATTTGAGATCGACTGGAAATGACACTGTAGTGGTTATTTCCAGTCCAAGGTTGGAAAGATATAATTGCAGCATACCTGCATAGATGACGATTCCTACAGCCTCCTCTGTGTTGCGGATGGTGCAGCCCCTAAGCAGCAAATTGTCTTTGTACAGGCCATCTCTCCTCCCACTGCGATGGATTCTGTCATAACACCACACAGGTATATTCATCACACTTGTAACATTACATATCAGTGACAACTATACATAATCTAGTTCCAATCTGAATTCCTCCATCCTCGTTTTGCTAGAAGTTACATTAGGATGCAAGCTAACAACACCAGGCTTCATAATCGTATGATGAGGATATTGCCAAGGGATATCCTCATAATTCTGCATGCCTTGTTGTTGACCACATTGATCCATCATATTTGACAGTCCACAGGGTTTCCCCTCAGGATCGCTCTTTCACAGCACAAAATCAATAGTAAAGCCATGACCTCACTAAAAACGGCTCTGTGCACAGGTAAAGCCCTGAGGCCAACTGGATCGCACGTTCAGTCAGTGCAGCACTTTTTGTAAAACCCCAAAGCAGTGTCATAAAAGAACTGAGCAAAGTAAAAATATTCTCAGGATAAATAAGAGCGAAGGAGTGGCGAGGAATGAAATCTTAAATCCAACGAGACCTCCGATATAAAGGTTGCGTGTGATTCCAACAACTGGAAAAAGTTCAAGGGGCCCCTAAGCTTCCTGATAAAAATGGCGTCAAATGCAAATTAACTTGCGCTGAATGAGTGCTGAATGCTAAACACCTGTGGAGGGAGCTCAATAAGCTTTAATGCAAGCACTAATCCCAGTGCTAAATTCAGGATTACATCTGTTGGTTAAAAAGCTGTCCGCTGTTGCTGAACTTTTGCTTTGTCAATTATCTGACAAGGCCTCTGGCAAGTTTTTTTTTTATCCTATAGTAGTGCATTTATCTTTGAGCTTTGCCCTGATATATTAGCTGTCTGTACAGCCCATGCTGTCAATCACAGTTCTAGTTTAATTCATTAAGTCATTTGTTAGCTTGGACAAAGAGGTCAAAGTATGGCTACCCCAAGTACGGTCCAGTTAACCCTTTACGGTAACTATGCATATCATATGCCTGCAAAAAGCATCTAAGGTAATTCAAATGTAATTTAAATATTCTAATTGAATAAAATATATTCCCTGGTGAAAACAACAGCATATGCCGGTAGGTATTTTTTGATGCTGGGATGCAAAGGACCAGCAAAGGACCAGCAGAAACCAGCTAAGGACCAACATAACCTAGCAAAGGACCAGCTTAAACCAGCACCAAAACCTACCTAACCAGCATCCTAGCATTAAAACATACCTACCAGCATATGCTGTTTTTTTCACCAGGGTTATAAGCAAGATACAAACTGCAAATACTTCAGTGCATTTTATTATAATCCACTTAGAAGCCGCATTAGCATTACCAATTTGCACAAAACTTTTGCAACATTTTCTAAATGTCGATTTTAAAAAACACATGCAAACTGGCAGTTCTTTTTACATGTTATACGGCTAAAACATAATTTTTTCCTCTCCCGATAAGTCATGGCGAAGGATGTTGGTAGGTTTACATATATTGCAGTCACCACAGTAGCCATTATTTTTAAATTGAAGGAGACATAGGGTGTATCTTTAGCAAAGTAGCTACAAACACTAACTAGAACACCCGCAATCAGCTCTGGTGGCCATGTTGGATCCGTAATGAGGCAGTGTATATAAGGGGTTATCCAAGCATTAATGGCAAGGAAAGCCATTCATATTTGAGAGCAGCTACGTATAAGGTGTTTCTTGGAGGTTATAGTAGAATGATCATGTGACTTTTACGTATGCCAAGTGACCTGCAAACGCAGAAAAACGGTTTCCATTGCAGCTTTGTGAAATATTCCTCTTTTGAACCGCTTGAAAAACCAGCTCATGTGAGCGTATACACTTTTGTTTTGGCAATACAAGGGAGTTTTTGTGAATTTGACATTGGGCACATTTACAAATTGCAATTTCAATTTGCACAATTTAAAGGCTAATGGAAAAGCTGTTAATGTTTTACCAGTGCTTTTTTTTTTTTTTTTTTTTATTGGAGATCGTAAACAGTTCAATCATAATTGAAAATTCTACCATCATTTTCCAGTCAATTGTTTGGATTTTTTTTTTAATAAAGACCCATTATACCAGGGGTGCCCAACCCTGTTTAGGGCCAACCCTCTATGTAATTTCAAGTGCTTTTTCAGGTCCTAATTAGTTGGTTCAGGTGTGTTTGATCAGGGTTGGAGCTGAACTCTACAGGAAGATAGATCTCCAGGAACAGGGTTGAGTACCTCTGCTTTAGAAGGTCTCATATGCTCACCAAGGCTTTTGTTATATACTTAGTATATTTAAAAACACAGTAAAACAGTTAATATTGTGAAATATTATTACAATTTAAAATAACTTTTAGTAGATTTTAAGATGTGGGTTATTCCTGTGATGGCAAAGCTGATTTAACAGCTATTACTCCAGCTCTCCTGTTTAATTTACTGTTTTACTATATTTTTAAATAAATAAACAACCCTTAAGGTAAGAAGCTCACTATAAAAGTTTAATACTAAATGCTACTATTTTCTTTGGTCCATATAATGCAAGTCACTTGGGCCAACATTCAACATTCTTCAAAATATCCTCTGTGTTCCACAGAAGACAGTCATAGATTTGCAACAACATGGGAGGTGAGTAAATAATTTTCATTTATGAATGAATGAATGTTTTAAAAGTGTGTAACTCACTGAAATGTTGTTTATTGTCCGCTGCTTTTCGCATCACAGCTCAGAGTAGCTGCTAATGTACACGTTTGTCTGCTATCTTCAGTCAGTCAGCAAAGTCATGATGTCAGTTTTTCTGCCACACCAGAGTAAATAAGCTGCCTTTAAGTGCGACTGGGAAACTTGTACCTCAGAGTCTGTGTCATTCATTCCAGACAGAAGTAGCCTAAACAATAAGCCCAAATAACTGCAAGTCCAAAATGATGAAATGACTGAAATACAGCATGTAAAATTAAACTAACCTCCAATATAATAAATATATTTGCTAGGTCATTAATTTGCATAAAATTATTATATTTTTGACTCCACTTGAAGGGCATATTAGTTACACAGCATTTACCATTAAGGTGACCGGCTCAAAACAACATGCCCATGCCCTCCAGGTATCATCTCCTTAGCTTGCGCTGCACATATTCGCCAGCTGGGATGATATCTTAATGCAATAAGCTGTCGCTCCAACAAGACACAGTCCTTGGCGCCCACCGTGCATTATGTTCCCCCTTTTGCTCCAGTGAGCCACTTTGTGGTAACTGGACGAAAAATGCTGGCAGCACACCAGAAGCATCTGTTCTCCATCATCCAGGGAAATAAATGTCATAATCCTTCTGGTTCCTGTCAGCTGACTCACTGGCCCTGCTGTCATTACCATACCATGTGCAGCAGGTTTTCATCTAAACACAGGAGATATACTTCAACCTACACAGCCCTGGCTTGGCTAAAGTTCTCGTTTTACTACCGCTACAGCAGTCTGCTCAAATATATTATGTATGCTAATCCCAAGCCTTTGACCTGTATGCTTTGGCCACCATTTAAGCCTTTAAATCTGCAAGATAAACAGAGAATAATCTTAATCCACACTTTTAAAGTCTAAATACAAGATTAACAGGCCTTTTTAAAAAATGAGAATAAGGACTCCTAGGATCATACGATGAAACAGGTGTATTATCCAGTTTGATAAAGTAACTTGAACATTTTTGTAGGATTTTCAACATCCCATCAGATAATTTTATCTCTACCGTCAGATATTAGACTTGACAGTATAGATAAAGTAATCTGATAATACAAGCCTTCAATATCAATAAATGATAAGGTGCTTCTTGGAATTTAATGATATTTCTATAAATATCAACTTTCAATTTTCATATAGCATATAGTATATGCTTGGTAATTAAGCAATATCTAGATCATCCTCTACTATAAAAGATAACGCAACAGAAAATTTCTCCTTGAAGAGTTCACTTCATGAAAAGAATGATTTTGTCCCTTGTTTGTGTTTTGAACTTTTTTTTATTATTATTTATGGAATAGTACATTAAAATAGTGTTTAATAATGATTCAAGCCTTTTAACACTCATCTACTGAAATATAAAAGTATATACATGGAGAATAAAGACTAAAATTTTATTTCATGCATTTTGTTGTCAGAAAAATGTGCATGTTATTATATAAGTATGTAAGTATATGTGTGTATAGAAGTTTAAAAGTTTTCACATTTTCATTGATACATTTAGAAAATAAAAGATGGCGCCAATTATTGTTACGGTCAATAAACATGAATGGTAATATAAGCAAGGATCAGATATTTTTGCCCTTGTTTTATAGAATGGCCTTCAGAAAATAATTTTTGCATTTAAATACACCAGCTTACAAAAAAGGGTGGAAAAACATTTCACATACTTCAGCAGCAGCATGGCAGCAATATTTATAGCCTTCTTCCAACTCCCAACCTTAACACTTACAAACAAAACACCCATTCCTAGTTCTCCAACAGAGAACGCTGTTGTTGAGAGGTGGTGTAAGGTACAGTAAAGTAATTGGGCAGAGCAGCAGGGTTGAAAGCCATCAGAATAATGCTGGAGTAACAGAAATACACACTGCCTCCCCGTTACAACTATATTAAACAGGATGTATGTGGGTC
The DNA here is from genome assembly GCF_022985175.1 of Labeo rohita. NCBI lineage: Eukaryota > Metazoa > Chordata > Actinopteri > Cypriniformes > Cyprinidae > Labeo > Labeo rohita. The sequence goes on along the minus strand of NC_066874.1, from coordinate 24,196,287 downwards.
ACAAAACAACCATTCATCCCGTTATTTGAATCTCAGCAGCTAATGAAATTTTAATCACTGCCGGCAAAACAAAACAGTGGAAAGATCTGTTTTGTCTAAATGGCTTATGGAAAAGATAATTATTGAATATAATGATGGAGTACAAATTTCCAGATGGGATATTACAACATTATTAGCTATACATAAAGGGTCAAATTAATTCACAATACACAGACTTAATAAAGTGAACATTTCAGAATGAAGAGCATTTCATGGCATTAGGTTGGGCCATAATTAAGCAAGAATGTAAATGCACTTAAAATACATAAACACATTATACTTACATGTATCCACGAAATCTGTTGAGGTCATTGTTGGGCTTCTCACACTCAATAACACTGTTGTATTTTATTGGGTCAAACTCACAGTCCTGCAAATGAAAAACAGATTTGCAATTTGTGATCTGAACACTAAATATCTCAAACAAGATAAATAAAAGACTTACAATTGAATGATTAATGGACAGTTTACCCAAAAATGACAAGTCTTTCATCATCTAATCAAACTCATGTTGACCTCAAAATTTCAGGCTATTTCTTATTTAGATGTTTTCATGATTTTAGAAGACTTTGAATATATAGGGCACAAGCTTTATTAAAGGATTAGTTCACTCCTGAATTAATTTCCTGATAATTTACCCACCTCTATGTTATACAAGACGTTCATGTCTTTCTTTGTTAAGTCAAAAATAAATTACGGTTTTTGAGGAAAAAGTTCCAGGATTTTTCTCCATATAGTGGACTTCAATGGGGATCAGTGGATTTAAAGTCCAAACTGCAGTTTCAACACTCTACACAATCTCAGCCGAGGAACATAGGTCTTATCTAGCAAAACGATCTGTCTTTTTAGCCACAATTTTGTCACTTGTCTTGCACTAGCTCTGCAATGTGCGTCTACCACTTTACGCATTATGTAATCACGTTGAAAAGGTCATGCTTGGTTAGTTCTTCATCTGTGTACTCTGGTTCAAAAAGGTAGGACAGGGCGAAAAACTCCATGTCATTTTCTCCTCCAACTTTAAAATAGTCCAGCGTCGTTGTTTGACCTTTTTTTGTAAAGGGCGTCTATTACGTAACGTGTGAAGTCGAGCTAATGTAAGGCTAACATTTGTGGTTAAAAAATATATTTATTTATATATATATATATATATATATATATATATATATATATATATATATATTTACTGTGTTTTTTTGTTTTTTTTTTAGAAAATGACCAATTGCGTCGCTAGATAAGACCCTTATTCCTCAGCTGGGATCGTGTGAAGTCCTTTAAAGCTGCACTGAAACTGCAATTTGGGCCTTCAACCCATTGTCCACCAAGTCCACTATATGGAGAAAAATCCTGGAATGTCGTCCTCAAAAATCGCAACTTCTTTTCGACTGAGAAAAGAAAGACAAGAACATCTTGGATGACATGGAGGTGAGTAAATTATCAGAACTAATCCTTTAACTACTTTTAAATCTATAAATCTTTTAAATATTTTAAATTCTAATCTAAACCTATTTTGGATGAAACAGGTGCAGCGTTTTCCAATACTAAGGTAATTACTTTTTGTGTAAACTACTTTTTAATATTCAGTTTTTGTTGTCAAATTCTGTTTAGATCAACTCTTATTGTCGTCTTAAGACGTAACACAAACAGGCTGAGCAGCACAGAGGGAAATGAATGTTTGACTTTGGTGAGTGGTGTGAAATGACTAAAGTTATCTCAGTGGGCAAGCACAGGCCATCTGAATACACACACCATCACATTAACTGTTCCTGACACCAGGATACTTCTACTCAGTTCTTTACTTAGCTTATGGGATTTTACAACAAACACACCACAGTCCTGAACACTTACCAGGTCGTAAAAGCTCCGCACCACCTGCCTCTGCTTGAGGTTAGTTTCACCATCCAGTGTGGCCGTCTCAATGTGGCACAGGCGGTCCGGGTCGCTGCTGCTGAGCAGCAGAACATCCGCTGGCAGAAGCTCGTTGCAGCGCAGACGAATAAAGTCTCCGACTCGCACCTCTTTCCAGTATTTCTCCACATATCGTTTCTCAGTCCTACAGATGGCACAAGAAAATTATGCAAAGACGCTTTGTTACTTCACAGAAGCCATGGTGTCCTATAAGCTAGGGCCCTATGATTTCTGCGATGAGAAAAAAGCAGACGGAATTGCGGAATCCAGTCATAAAAACGGAATTTACTGAATAATGCGGAATGTCACGGAATTTGTCAGTTTGAATGAATTAATCAAAACTTAATCAATCAACTTAAATCAAACCGCAATATGGACTAGTATCTGTAAATATTACGCCACAAAAATACCATTTAAATGTGAATCCTCCATGTTCTGTGCACAGACGAGCGGTTTTGCTTACTACACACACTGAAGCACGCGTGACACTCATGCTGATTTCAGCATCTGTTGTCCCACTAAATGAGGACATAAATACATGAACAATATCAGCTGACAGTCACTTCGAGAGCATTTGACCATTCCATTTTAGGAAAACTAGCATTATATCATATATACAAAGAAATGTAAAGGTAGACACGGCAACCCATCAAAATAAAATTGCGGTTTAACTTGAAGACACTGTGCCAGATATATATTACTACTACTACTACTAAAATGAAACAAACATTATTTAGGGTAATCGCACAACATTTCTTCCACGTTTTAATTTTAATAGTAAATTCCCCCTTTTGTTTGCTTAATTTTCAATAATTAAAAGATCAATGAAATTAATGTTTTATGCCTTCATTTCATAATCAGAACATTTTATATACACAACACAGAATTTCTGAGGGTAAAAAAAACCTTTCATAAGGCTATTTTATGAATACATTTGAATAAGTTAAGCATGCACTCAAATAATTACACATGCTAAAACACAGAATTTGATAACAATAAAACGTATCTTGAGAAAAAAAATAAAACATTTCATAGGGCCCTAAACATGTCATTTTTGTTAAACCTTTATTAAATTGATGTGAAATTGTATACGTTTCATGATTTTAATTTATTTAGACATGCTCTTTGATTAATACAATTTAATTTAACCATTAAAAAGGAGTTGAGAAAAATTTAAATCTCTGGAAAAAAATCCAGAAAAATTTAAATGGAAAAAAACGGAATTTGGAAAAAAATAAAATGGATTTCCTATAAGCATCCATGAATATTCAAATCATTACATTGAATTTTAATGTTCAAGCTTAGTTGAGACTGACAGATGGATGGATAGATGGAAATTTTCCATAAATCTAGAAAGCCTCAGATTCATTTACTGAGATAATACTACAGAAACAAAACAGACCCAGATGTTTGTGAAAACTTCAGAACTTCATTAGGACAATCCAAACAATGTACATGAATCGTTTTTTCTTTCCCATTAGTGAACTGTGCTCTTAAAAATAACCGTCTAGAAAACGTGTTCAATTTTCTCTGTTTGCTTAATTCAACAAATGTATTTTGACACTTGATTTCTGCATTAGCAGTGAATGTATCCATAAGCAGTAAAAGTGAAAAACAACAAGACCAAACAAACTCCACACGGGACTGAACAATAAACAAACCACATCTGTGCTGTGCTCAAAACTGGGGAGTTAGTGTTCATGGTGCTGGCCTAACATGATTGGCAACATGACGCTTATTTCAGGAGGACAAAAATAATATTACAGGGCTTTGGCAAACATGGCTGCAGGGACTCTGGCTCTCTGAGCGTCGCTGCTAAACAAACCTTCCTTCTGTTTCTTTTCCCGCCCTTCCACACATAAGAGCACTCTTTTACTGCCACGCGGGAAAGTAGGGTGACCTCTTACACAAACTCAGCTTCAGGAGTTATGTACAAAATTGAGGAAGAGCTAATTCTCCATGGTTTAAGAAAAGGAGTCACTTTACAGCAAAGGAGGAAAGGTGAAAATATGGCCACCAGAAGGTTCCTTTGAGTCTTTGACAGACAATAGAACACTGCGGGAAGGTTTTTTGTAGTTTCATCGTCCCAAACTCAATGGGTCTTCTAAATGGGTTTTTGGTTAATTAGATAGTTCACCCAAAAATGGCAATTCTGTCATTAATCCACTCACCCTCATGTTGTTCCAAAACCATAAAACCTTCATTCATCTTCAACAAACAAATTAAGATTTTTGATGAAATCTGAGAGCTTTCTGACTCTGCATAGACAGCAACACAACTGACGCGTTCAAGGCCTGGAAAAAGGTAGTAAGGACATTGTTAAAATAGTCCGTGTGACATCAACGGTTCAACCATAATGGTATGAAGCTATGAGAATACCTTTTATAACAATTTTATTCAAGATTTTCTTAACTTCTGTGTCAGTCTTCGATGCACGTTCACAAGAGTACACAACAACTTCAAAATTCATGAAAGCAGTGTTCATTTGTGAAGATAACCATGATAAACAATGTTTAAGAGTCATATACTTTTGTTAGATACTGTGCTTACTTTCTGCAATAACTTGAAAGCCAGTGGAAAAACCCTATTGGTTTGATGTCAAAGATACAAGGGTGATGCTAACTCACACAAGGGTGATATGTCCTCACTGTAGCACTTTTTAGGAAGTCACACAAATGACAAAATAACAGAAACTGCCAAAACAGCTCATATTTTCACCTGTTATTTTTGCAATGCTGTTCGGAGGCACGTGAATTACACACTTCACCTTAAAATCAACTCTGAAGTGACGCTTAACTGTACTGATGATTACAGGCACAGGACTTTAAAAGGCCAGACGGGTCAGACAACATTCAGCTGTAAGTATATAAACATGTCATTGAGAGGAAGCATAGACAGACCATGGTGGTCATGAGGATGTAACACTCATAATCCAATTCACAATCTAGCTAATTTTATAAATAATTCTGGTTACTGTACAAACTGATGAAAGTTAAGGGTCTGGAGGAGGCGGCTTGTAAACATGCATAGCTCAGATAATGATAAATGGATGAAAAATGTAATTCACCCACAGGTTAGATCTTACTAATTCCTCCTTAAAGGGACAGTACACCCAGAAATGAAAATTACCCCTGATTTACTCACCCTCAAGCCATCCTAGGTGTGTATGACTTTGTTCTTACAGACAAATACAATCGGAGGCCTATTAAAAAATATCCTGGCACTTCCAAGCTTTATAATGGTAGTAAATGGGTGTTCAAGACCATGGAAGTCCAATAATAGAAGTCCATCCATCATAAAAGGTACTCCACACAGCTCCGGGGAGCTCGCCGGGGTCTCACCTAAGCTTACGTTATGCCTATGTCTTACATGCTCCGCTGGAACGCCACTCTCGTGAACGTGCGTACAACAGTTAGAGTGGAATACTTTTATGATAGATGGACTTTTATTATTGGACTTCTTTTGGACTATTAAATCTCAACACTCATTCACTGCCATTATAAAGTTTGGAAGTGCCAAAACATTTTTTAATATAATGCTGATTGCATTTGTCTGACAGAAGAAAATCATATAGACCTAAGCGAGTAAATTATGAGGTCATTTTCATTTTTAGGTGAACCATCCTTTTAAAAGTCATCAAAGCTAAAGCTATATGGACCAAAAGTCATCAAATCTCAATTTCAAATTCTTCAATGTCACATGATGAAACCCTGAGCAATGAAACACTATAGCTGACTTCTCTCTTTCACCCACAATTTCAAACCACAATTTCAGCATTTGGCTGCAGAGTTTAATTTGAGCATTCTGGAGAATACGTTTTTTGTTGTTTTTTTTTATAGTGACTGATGCTGTGAAAAGCTTTGCTTCATGTCCAGACAGTTACAGCACATACAGCCCTGAGGAAGAACTCTACCATGTGCTCTTTTAGGAGGAGAGTGTGTGCACGTATCACATCTAGATCTGTGACTTTGAGTTTAAATCATTGAAGACTCTTTAGTTCACATTTTGAACTATGAATTATCTCTGAGAGAGAAAGGATGAATAAAAGAAACTAATCTGTAGCTGGTTTTGGCATAAAGAGGAGCATAACGTGGAGGTTAGAGGAAAACATGATTTCAAACCAGTTATAAACCTATAACAAAGCTACAATATAGAACATGATTTAACCCTTATTCCCCAGTCATTTCGAGAACAGGTCAACCAGTAATATTTTTTATTAACATTAATAACTACTAAACAACGCATTTAAAAATAATGCTAAAAACTGATTAAATGTGCATGCCCCATATGTCTTTAAACGTTTTCTTTAAACATTTAACTCATATTAATCATATTAGTCCATAAACACTGAGGTAGGCATTGTAGCACAGCTAAATGTCCATACAAGCATTCACCAGATGAAGGAAATCCAATATATTTGCCAACAGGGTGTATTTCCTTACACTGTTTTTTTTTTTGGCACACTCTCAGTCAAAGATAATTGGCAAGTGTTCTAAATTTAAGAGTTCTGTGCTGAGCATAGTCATGTGACACAACAAACCCCCATGTGGAGTCACTGATTGTTTTTATTTCACCTCTAGGGGTTAAAGTCATACTCTAGAACCCCTTATGTGTCACCTACAGTATCATTAAAAAAAAAAAAAAACTGTAACATCAACTAATTTAGAAAGAAATGGGCACAGAAACACCGTTGAGATTAAAGGTAAATTGATATTCTAACACAGTCCCAGAGAAAAGGCCACTGAAACTGAAATCTAAGGTCATTTCCTCTAGAGACACGACGTGGAAATGGTCCACCAACAAGACTTCCGAGAAAAAACAAACTGCTCAGCAGAATAAAGGCTTCTATGGGTGTATCTAGTCAACAGAAAGCAAAGTTTGGCCTCTGAAAGGCAGATCAGATTTTGGTTGATGTACACAATTACTACAAATTCAAATCGTCCCATGCATACAGGCCAATACTGCATCACAGCCAAAGCTGAAGATCCAATATCAAAGAAAATAAATTACTGAACAGAGTCAGACCACCCAAACCAAGCCTTCGAATCCCTGACAGAAACTAGTCTGCATGGAAAAACTGAGTGGGACAGAAGTCTCATGGGAGTTGACGGGGGAATAACTTGGAAAATTGTGGTTGCCAAAATGTTGCTGTAATAAAAGCAAGGATTATGACACAAGTTTACATTTTTACATGGTGTTTCAGTCAAAAATGTTCTTTAAAATGGTCAATACTTCATCATATTATATTTAGTGTGTCAAGCTGTAGAAAGACCAAATTACAAAACATGTACATATAAACTACCAGTAAAAATGATTTTTCTAGTTTTTTTCTAATCACCAAGCCTGCATTTACTTGATCCAAAGTACAGCAATAACAGTCAAATTAGTTTTATTACTTAAAATAACTGTTTTCTATTTGAATATATTTTAAAAAGTAATTTATTCCTGTGATCAAAGCTACATTTTCATTTGAATCTTCTTCTGAACTTTCTATTCTATTCAAAGAAACATGAAAAAAAAAAAAAAAAAAAAAAAAAAAAATTCTACTCCGCTGTTTTCAACATAATAATATGTTAATAATAATAATAATAATAATAATAATAATAATAATAATAATAATAGTTTTCTTGATCAACAAATCAGAATATTAGAATGATTTTCTGAAGGATCATGTGACTGGAGTAATTATGCTAAAAATTCAGCTTTGAAATCACAGGAATGAATTACATTTTAAAATATATTTAAAAAGAAAACAGCTATTTAAAATAGTACAAATATTTCAAAATTTTACTGTTTTTGCTTTTGGATCAAATAAATGCAGGCTTGGTGAGCAGAAAAGACTTCTTTAAAAACATTAAAAATCTTACTGTTCAAAAACTTTTGACTGGTAGTGTAAATGTATATTAAAAAAAAAAGTAAATGCAACAGTTAACATTCACAGTTCAGAAGTAATTAATATATTATATTTGTAATTCTTGTAATGGCACAGCTGTATTATCTGCCATTACTCCAGACTTTAGTGTCACATGACTTCTCAGAAATTACTCTAATTTGCCAATTTGGTGCTCAAGAAACACTAATGTTGTGCTGCTTAACATTTTTTCAGGATTCTTTGATAAACAAAGTAATTTAATGCGCCCTTGATGAATAAAGCAAAAATGTGAATTTGTTTACACACATTATGACAAATAGTTATGACAAATAATCACTTAATAAACCTGTTCTTTACAACATTAGATTATGATGACTAATAATTCTTAACCTCTAGGAAGAGACGACAACAACAACAACCACCACCTTCATACTACACTCAAGGTCTCTGTTGAGAGCTGCTATGATACAGCCATCCATGTTAAACCTGTACCAGAGATTTACAAGTATTCAAGACGAACCTGAGCAGTTTGAGAGCGCGTGAACTATCTCACCCTGCAAAAGCTCAAAATTCCTTGAATTCCTGCCTCCTGTCCTCTCAAAACTCTCACGGAAAAAACAAGCGTTGATATCAAAATCCCTCAGGAAACAATGTCACACTGTAAACAGATTTTCACAAAAACAGCACAATATTTTTGTTGTAAGCATTTGAAAAGAGCAGCAAGAAACACAATAGAAAGTCTTTTGATCCCGTTGCTGCCCGCCGAACACAGGAAAGGAGGGGACGCACTCACTTTCTAGACATTTCTATTGTTTTCCTGATCCCTCTGTCTCTCTTGAAAAATTGCTTGCATTATTTTACGAGTTACACTTGATAGTGCTCTCAAACACACAATAGGCCATGACAATCTGTCGGAGAGGTAGGTTATGAAGGTTTTAGTCATTCTCGTGCATAAAAAGAACAGAAAACAGCACCGACTCGAGATGTTCCCATCACAATGCTCGCAATCGGTTTTTGCATGTCCAGATCAATGTGTATCCTGATCTTACATAACCCTGTCTCCTGTCGTCCAATATGAGCATCTACCTTCAGTGCTGACATCTCAGAGACCCTGCAATGTTAACAAATCATCAAGTTGTGTTTACCCTGAAGCTAAACAGGAACTTCATTTGTGCAGGTCTCCCCCAAAATAGCCTTTTCTCTCTGAACAGGATGACCGTCAGAATGAAATGCACGTACCATCATGTGCACAGCCGATCAGCAAAAACAAAAATGTTATGGCTTGGCAGACAAGGCTCTAATTTATATTTAAGATGGTGAAAATATGAACATAAACACGTCAGAACAGAAGAGCAACCCATAACAAGAAGTCACAGACAGTGCCTGCATCCTCTGCGCTTCATAAATATGTCTAAGGCCAGAGGTGGAGGTTTTCCTATACACGCAGACTCTCTCACACACACGTAAAATGTTAGGCATATTGATTGTACAAGCATACAATACATATCCTACCATATACAGAAGGCTTTTGCTGACCTTGCCGGATTCATTCAGTCCAACTGTTTCAACAGCCTCCTGTGAGTCTCGTTCTGCTGTAAAATGTCAAGGCCCTTAGAGAACAGAGCTAAACCTTGAGCTTGAACTTATAAAAACGGGCCATCAGAGATCAGATTTGGTGACATTTGGCCTTCCGAACCAACAGACATCTTCGGAAACCATGAAACCAAGGCCTTTTATGATGCAGATGTTACAATATTACACAGGAAGACCTTGTAGAAATGCCCTACTTGCAGTTGTCTAGCTACTATCTCTGATTAATTTAATCTACAAAACAAAGTGTCTGACTATGGGAAAAAGATAAAGAGAGTAGCAGATGCCTGGTCATGTAATCTCAACGTGGAGGCGACCATGAAGAGGTACCAGAAAGAAAAAAAAAGTTTTAAAATTAGTTTGATGGGTTTGGTAATCACACTGCAAGGGAAAATTGAAACTAGATTGGAGACTAGAATTTGGCATCAGCATGTTGCTAAGCTAATAATAGACATTAAGCATAAAACACACTGCATACACAAGTATAAGGTAATAAGGTAATACACTAACATTTAAAAAGTTTTAAGACTTAAAAAAACACATATATATATATATATATACACACATTTTATTCTGGGCAAAAAGTGTTGTTTAAACTTTTTATTCTAACATAAAAGGTCTTTAAAGTTGTGTTTTAGGCCATTATGCTATGGTACAGTATTTGTCAAATGAACTACAACCGAAAGCGCAATATGGTTAATCCCTCTGTAAGTCTGTTTTTGCTGCATGTTTCAAAGTGAAGTGCACTTCGTTCAGGCAATCAGCTTGTGATTTGGCATTTCCAAGCAAAAGAATATATCTATGAAATATTAATTTTCATTTATTTTACAGTGCAATTGTTTAACAATATATGGCTCTTACTGTCATATGAATAACAATAATATAAAATGTTATTTTTTTGTTGTATTATATTCTAATTAGTTTGGCTTCCTAAAACACCAGTGTGAATGTAATTTAGACTGAAACAGTATACCACAAATAAAAAGAGGGTTGAGTCCCCTTTAAAGTTCAGGTACAAGTCAATTTGAACTCTCAAAATGCATTAATTTACTTTAAAATGTACAAAATGTAATATTTTCTCCAAGACTTCATTTGTCTTTTTTTAAATATCACAATAAATATTGTATTGTGGACTTCATATTGAAATATTATTATATCGTGAGATTTTGATGTTGTTACATTCCTAGTAGTGTATATGTACACACACACACACGTTTGTTTTTGTGAATTGTGGGGACTTTCCATAGACTTCTATAGTTTTTATACTGACTAAACGATATTGTCTATCCCCTAACCCAACCCTAACCCTAAACCTTACAGAAAACATGTTTGCATCATTACACTTTTTAATAATTTTTTAACATTGTGGGGTCAAAAATTTCAGGTTTTACTATCCTTGTGGGGACATTTGGTCCCCACAATGTAGCAAAAACAAGTACACACACACACACACACAAACACCAAAGGCCAAAGACAAACCAACTGAAATTAGAAAGCTTGTGAAATTTTAAAACAACCCCTAATATTATCTGTATAATATGACTTATAATAAATGACTTCTATAATTTCTCAGCTGTTTTGAAGTTTGTGTGCAGTCAAACATTTAATCCATGGATGAGGCAAGTTGCAAAGCATGATGAAAGACAGATGAAATTCTGCAATATCCACATTCCTTTATCATTTTATCCACTTTACATCATTGTGCAATAACTCAATAGAAAATGGAAAAAAAGTTGACCAAATATTTTGATAGCCATCACTACCACACACAATGATGCAGTGTTCAACAACAAACTCTTTTATACTCAGAAGTATATCAAGTCTCTCCTATACCAAGCTATTAAATCACTTGGTTATTTCCACAACATCAGGCAACATGACACTTGCACCAGATGTCTGTAGTTAAGATTGTATTGCCTGGATGCCATGCACACGTGGAAAACATTGCTCAGATACAAAAAACATCCTGTCAAACCAAGGACTTGCTAGAGAGAAAGAAAAGTGTCTGGTCCTATTATAAAAATAACACTTGGAATGTTTAAGACATATTATTCATTAGCACTAAATGGACAGGTGTTCTTTACAATCCAACCAGTGGCTAGTAATACAAGCGTGAGCCTTCGTGACAAACTTCACAATCATATCAAGGTCAAATCAGGTTCAGCAGGGATGACATCACACTGCAAAATCAATCTGCTATAATTCATTGCGGCTTTGTTAGCAACAGGAACACTTTTCAAAATAGAGTCATTTGCTTGAGAAAATTCAATCAAGCCCAGCCTTGAGAGCAACATTGATACAGCACAAGCTCAGATTGTGGAGTCTGAGAAACACTGTGGCTTTTGACAGAGTTGATACATAGCCTTAACATGGCTGACAGAGACGCTTTTCATCAAGAAATACAGTCTCCAGTTTGACTCCCTGACTCCAGAAAATAAACAAGTGGAAGCCCTCAAAAGCACAGATGAGAGACAGGCTGATCTGTAAACAAGGCCGATTTTTTACTGACAATACAGGGTAAAGCATGACAGTGTCCTTCATTTCTGTACAAAGTGAAATTTCCTGACAAGTTTTATCTGCTGAAAGACCTGTAGCTCAAAATAAATGGAGGTAAATAGACTGCTCCAGCTATAAGCACACTGTTTTTATCACCAAGGACGAAACTGAACTTAAACCGCATGCAAAAACTGTCTATCTAATCTTCATTTCTATTTTATTATTATCTGACACACTTTCACAACTAGCAGTAACTGTTGCCACATAATGCCAACAGTGTGAAAGGAACTGAACTCCTTTCACTCAAGCTTTCAAAGATCCTTGACTTAACTGACTGAATGAGCAAACTAACAAGCCCTCACTCATATTATAATTGAGACATTATTATAGATTTCATTTATATTTTAAATTTGGCCTTAGCAGCTAACTGAAATAAAACGTGTTCTTTTTTATAATTTTATTTGTAAGTTTTCATTTTAAGTTTGTAGTTTATTACAGCAACCCTGCACTCAACACAACACGAGAATAACAGACATTATCTGAAGTGATCGGCTACAATTAAATAACATACCTAATTCCAATAGAGGATTTGCACTTGCGTCATGATTTGGTCAGTTACCCAGCTGCGCGGCCATATTGGAGATACTCAGATGTAAACAACAGCATGGATTGCACAGTTAATGTACTACTGAATATGTTGCTCTGCTAATTTATGCCGTCTAAACCACAGAAAAAAAGTGTAGAAGCTGCTAAACCATATGGAGAAGGAAAGCAGGTAAGCAGGACAGGTTGCAATATTTTGACAAACTAAAGTTAAAAGATGGTAAAAATACATACTAGCAGTATTAATTAAGATATTAGCGTAATATTTCACCTCACTGACCGGAAATTATAAGAATAAACACAAATGTTGTCAAGATTCTTGCCCTGGAAATCCTGGTTCAGTTTAGCCAGTCACAAACCTTCTTTCCTCATACAGTCTTTTGCACTCTTCTCCTTTATTTGTTATAACTTTTGGCAGTTTATAGTACTCCCAATGTTTTTCCTGGTCTGATAAGCACAGCCCAAAACATGACAATAATTGACCATTTTCTGCAGTATATAATCAGAAGTTCAGTTCAGTTAAGCGGCATTGTTTACATTTAGTGCCACCAAAAAATGTCCGGTTGATGACACGTTGATTCGTGAAAACACTCTAAGCCTATACTTGTGTCCGGAGACAAACTTGGTTGACTATTCGTTAAATTTGTTGGAATTCGGTGACGACATACATGAGTGACACTGAGGTCTGAAATATCCATATCACCCACTCTGACAGTGAAATTTCAATCACTATTCTTTAGTTTTTGCCTTTCAGTAGGCCTACTATGTGCTTATGGGTGTCATGTGGTTTGAGGTGTTTCACACAACAAAATGTATCAAAATATTAAATAAAGGTGACACACTAACACCACAACCCAAGCTGCCCAACCTGAGTCTCATACATCTAATGAGTTGCCAACCTAAACAGCTTTTTTTGGACCCATACTGCATTTACCCCTGGGCTAAACTCACCTTAAATCCTAGGTAGACCATCTGAGCTTCACACTTGTAATTGTCAAAAGTATGAACATCACTTTTAACAGTGGCTTAACCCTAATTAAACCCTGCTTCAGAATTGAGGGGCCGAAGGCATACAAATAGTATGCTGGAATATAATTGGGGGTTGTTTAGCAACAGACAACCAATCAGAAACAGACTCAGTGGTTCGTTCATTAAGTATTTATACACTTTGCATATTCGTGGAAAGTTTAATGTGTTGAGTAACGTTAAATCAAAGTCTGAAGGGAGACCTTACACACGTCAAACGCGTAGAAAAGCAGATTTACGTGGCAAATGGACAAGCAGGTGGTCCCCTATGGCCCTAAATATGCAAATAATAACGCTAAACCGGCGTTTCAGAATGAAATCTCAGATTCAGAACCTGACAGACAGTGTGAAAAGCGACAAAACAACCCAGGATTACAACTCCCAAGTGAGGAAAAAAATCCAACAGGTGTTTGTTTAAAATGTTTGCTTAGGAAGGCAATGCATTAGACATATGATGCGCATCCTGAGGCTTCTCGTTCAACAGGTAGGCAGGCCCACAGGTCCTCAGCAGCGAAGCAAAACCACGTACATTTGTGCTCATTTTCGACCAGGGAAATTAAACAAACACATAGTTTTATGGCACTTTGTACCGAGTCGGTTTTCAAGCACGTGCTTACCTGCAGTAAACGAGACAGTCCATATGATTTATTTCTTTATCCGAGCGGTGTCGTCTGTAATCCTCCCATAAATCCTTAATAGCGGTAACGGACAAAATAAAAACCACAGGGGCAAGAGCCAACTCTGGTTGAAACGCATTGACCACAGGCACGAAATTCAGTAAGGCTATGAAAACAAAATACACGTTGGCAAAACGGTGGAACTGTTCGAAGAGGTTCTTCGGTAGGAAAGAAAGCAGAGTGTATTTTGTGGTTTTGATCTTATTGTTTGCATAGTGTCTGTTTGGGTTATCCCCTCCTTTGGTATGGTCATACAAAATGTTGGCGTGTACAATCCTGGTTTTGCTCTCCTTTTTGCTTTTCCTTCTTTTATGCTTTTTCACTTTGGCACTTTTCGTTTCTCCAGACTCTCCGGTCTCTCGCGCCATACTTCGCCCAAAACTTTTGTCTCTTTTCCTTGAACCAATAAAAGATGGTATCTATGTAATCATGCTGATCCTCCTTGATGGCGAAGGGCCGTATGAAAAGTTCCTCACTCTGTTTTATCGTCCTCACACATCGCGTCAATTCTCTCCCTTTCTCTCGTTAGCACTGAAAAGTTTTACAGCGGCATCTTTTTTTTCGCCTCAGTAGATGAAGATGCTTTAAGGCAGGGCCGAGCGATTATACATACGCGCTGTTACACATTTTAGCTGTATAAATCACTTGGATAAACCTACAAATGAGTATTCCTATTTAAAGTCCATCCGTATGATTGTACACGCGGTGTTGTACGCAGGCCGTGCTGAAAAAAACAAGCCAATCACGGGAGGTACCAAAAAACGTCACCGCCGACGCATATAAAGCTCCGCCCACTTACCAATGAAACATCTTAACTGGAAGTGCCACGCGTTACCATTGAGAAAAGTGCTTCCCCTTGTAAGATGCAAGTGTAAACACAGTTTCTTTGTTTTGAAGACAGCAGAAACGGCGATTGTGTCTAATCTGTTGTATTATGTTACGGGAAAGTTTACAAAAACCTGTCAGAAAGTGACTACTTTCACTGTACGGTTAAAAAGATGCTCTTCTTATCATCAGTTTGCCTAACATCTCCTTTTGATTACAGCAAACCACAATTTTATATAGTCAGACAGCTGGATAAATAGTAGCAGGGTCAGAAATGAACCACAATCTAGTCTGGTGTTTAATGTTCTGCAGATACTATAAGTGACCTGTAGCAGTCAGATTTCTGCATTCATTGTTGCACAGGCAAGTGTTGTCGAATATGTAGCTATTATAAAACTGAATATAAAAAACAGCAACAACCTGAAACTGAGATTTGCATAAAACTACTATGACAGGAAGACAAAAGAGCTGTTTTACCTCACATATATGTCACTAAGAGTTGATTGTGTCTGTCTACTATGTTTTATTTGTTGTCCTCGTTTAGTGTTTTTCTTTAAATGAATTTTCACCATCTTCCTAACACTCTAAATATGACTAAGCTCAAAAATAAAACCTAAGAACTATAGAATGAAAAGATAAATGCATTTAAAAGTTACTGAGAAAAAAACTAAGCATTCCATGTTTGCCTGTTCTGATATCTGTAAAATGCATTGCAGGAAGTTCAATTAGAACAGTAACTTATAAAATGCACAACAAGGAGGACGACACAGATAAAACAACAGCAATAACAGTAGACAAAGACAAATATATTGTACAAAGCAGTCAAGACTTTTTTGGCACAAACTGAACGCCATCATTTATTAAAAAAAAAAAAAAAAAAAAAAAAAATATATATATATAGATATACACGAAGAACATACACATGTATAGTACAAAGCACAAATGGAACCTAATAAAAACAGGAAGCAGACAAAATTAGTTGTATATTTTCAGTTTGTGCACCATTTACAGTGCTTTTCTCATCCGTTTGTTTTCTAAAGAGCCGTAAGTGTATAAATTTACCTTGTAGAAGTAAAAAAGCTCAAGATAGATTCATATATTGTTCACTATTGTAAATTCATAGAAGTAGTAGAGTAAGTTTTCACGATGGTTGCCTCCCTAAGGACTATTAAACAGACCACACCAAAAATGTGGATACTTCAGTACAATTAAAAATAGCACATGAACGTTTCATGACATAGTGATCACACCAAATCTACGCCCTTGTTTGGTGGAGATTCCTGTAGCCATGAAACGATTAAAGATTTGTTCTGTTTATATTACCGCCATAAACAAGTTAATCAGCTTCGATGTGACTCAGAAGGCTGCAACGAGCAAACGTGCCGCCTAGTGTAGTTTAATAAACTCTCTGATCTGTTTATCCCTATTTATCTTCTGATTAAGTAAGACCATCTGTCTTAAGAATGCAGAAAAACAACTCTGTGTGTTAAGTCGAGGCCTGAATTTACAAAGTTCTTGTCCACTGCAACTGAGGATTATTACAGGTGTTTACTATGAGTGGATAAGACTGCTTTTGTTGCAATTGTGTAAGGAGATCAGCAAACTTTGATTCTAGGAATAGGTGGGTTAATAACGACACAAGCTCTGCAGTATAAACGGGATGAACTGGTTCAAATTCCATTTAGGATATTTTGTATTTTTTGTTCTACTGATGTACCCTTGAGCGGAGAAGGGAACAAAGCAAGTTGTCTCTGTCCTCTGACATTTGTCTGCGGCGTATACCAGCTGTTGAATTTCTAGTTATCTATAAAATCTAAGCGATAAATCACAACAGTGAGTTAAGATCTACTGTAGTTTTAAATAGATAAACCAGTTGCTATCGCTATCGATCAGGTGGAAAAAACACATTTTAGCAAAAGCAAATACATTAGTAACTGTGTGTCGCTTTGTTCTTTTATGAAAATGCTGAGCATAGGTCATTGTTTTTTTTTTTTCTCATACTTTCTTCTCTTTAATACCTGCTGGTGTAAATGAAGGATATTTCTGCAGGAATTGTGCTACATGGTGATTTATGTGTCTGTCTGCAAAGTCAGAGATTTTAAGCTTCTATTTATCTTAAGGGCATTTCAGTGTACCATGCTTTGCCTTTTAAAACTCAGCTCAGGGTGTTTTATGTACTCTCTGGGGTGTAAATAAAAAGCAGCATTGCATTTAGAATAACTCTGAAACTTTTCGTAGTAAATATATAGGTGGCTGGTAATGGACTGGATCTGGTTTTTACTTTAGACAGGCTGTTTGGATTCCACCTCAACACTAATTGTGACCCTAGACCACAAAACAAGTCATAAGGGTCAATTTTTTAAAAATGAGATGTATACATCTGAATAAATAAGCTTTCCATTGATGTATGGTTTGTTAGAATAGGACAATATTTGGCTGAGATACACACCGTAAATGTGACTTAACTTAAAAAAAATAGAGGAAACCCATTGCCTTAAAATTATTAAGTAAATAATAATAATAATAATAAAAAATAAGTTAGTAAGTAAATTGTAAGTTCACTTAACTTATTTTTTTAAAAATTATTGTTTACTTAATTATTTTAAGGCAGCGGATATCCTTTTTTTTTTTTTAATTTTAAGTCAACATCACTTTTTAGAGTGCAACAATTTAAAAATCTGGAATCTGAAATATTGAGAAAATCGCCTTTAAAGTTGTCCAAATGAAGTTCTTAGCTATGCATATTACTAATCAGAAATTACGTTTTGATATATTTACGTTCAAAAATGTACAACATATTTTCATTGAACGTGATACTTAATATCCTAATGATTTTTGGCATAAAAGAAAAATTAATAGGTTACTTTTGACCCATACAATGCTATAGCAAATATACCCATGCTACTTAAGAGTGGTTTTGTGATCCAGGGTCACAATTCAGGTAAAGCTTGCATTGCTTAACTTTGTCTGAATACATAAATTTGTCTTCTGTCGCAAGCAGTAACATTTATTACTTCATTCACATTGCAGGAATTGCAAGGTCAGCTGCATCAACATGATGCTTTATTGACAACAGTAATGTAAAATTGGCTCTGGATGGAGATTCCTTAGTCTGTGTGAAACAGTTTTTTGTCACTACAGAGTAAATTATGTCATAATTTTTGGGAAAGCTTTTTTAGAGGTCCGGAAAATGAAATTAGATAAATCACGATATGCCTTTCCCCAGGCTTTTAAGGTCAAAACAGCACATGGCTGTCTCTCATCTGGGAAAAGCGCATCATTGCAGTGGCTTTCTGGCAGTCAGCTCGAATGCTTGGAAACGCTCCCTTGTCTCGCTACTGTTTTTCAGGTCTGTAGCAGCGTGCTGCAGTGTCTCAGGACCGGCACTCTTTGACCATCCATCACGGGGAAATTGAATTGTTCCCCGATGCCAAGATGCCACAGAGTCCAATCAGCCATTATTTTTTCCCAAACCCAACAGCTGGACGCTGGTACTGCAAATCAAGGACGACAGTGGGCCGGATAGGGCCCTGATTGATCTCCCCCTGCCCTGTGCGCTCAGGGCTAAATGACCCAGCACTCGCAAATCTGCTGAGATCTGGAGCTTTGGATAGATGCAGCCTCCACTTCCAATAAACCTGGAGAGTGTCCATGCCTGCCGGCTGCCTTTGAAACCTGATTCAGCATTTGCCACTGTTTCGCTGCTCTACCTCATTGTGCTTAGCAAGTGGATTAAGTATTGTCATTTAGCAGATCGAATGAATCTTGAATTAAAACATTTAGCCGTTGATGGTGTTTATGGGTTCTGTCTGAGAAAGCTGCCCCCTTGTGGTACAAGCCTGTTTCATACATGCCAGTAAGTTTTGAAGACTGATGGTGTCTTAAATGAAAATATTTGTATCACTTATCAATGACTTCATCATTTAACAAATCACTGGTGTTAACAAATTATAACATCATTTATGAATCGCATGAGAACAGGCTAATTAAAATGAAAGGCAAATGATTCATCTGAGTCATCTAATCACAACAAATCATAACTAAATGCATCTCCATAACCATGATGACTAATGTTACAGGTAAGATGATTAATTATTAAAGACAAAAGATAAACTTTTTCAGCTGATTCACGCCATTTAGGCTCAATCTTATTTATTAGAGAACAATTTAACAGTTTGGGAATCATTCGCGTTCTTTTAAGATTATCTAAGTGGAAAAAATGTCTAGCTGTACTGCAGATTTGTTCATTCACACCCAATTTACTAAGAATACAATTTTCCTCCAAATTAACCACTATTATATTTTGGCAGTTCTCCAGGCAACCTGTCAACACATACTGTCATTCACATCTGAGAAATTTTTCCCATCATAATTTGCTTTTTAATATTATTATCAGGCATTGCAATGAACCAGTGAGGCATGAAATTTATGTAAGCTCCACATTTCACACTGGAATGCATGTGATGCTTTGCACTGTTTTGCAGGAAAGATAATCAATGAGTTGCCTGAACTTCGATATGCTCAGAACACAACAGAAATTATGTACATTAATGCATTTAGCATGGTTATTAAGCTATTTCTCAAGTCACAGATTTCAGGTTTTACTATCCTTTTGAGGACATTTGGGTCTCTTTCTGCTTTGTGAAGAGGAGCAGATGACATTGTCATGAGTCCTGAACACTGAAGTGCTGGCAAGACAAAGGTCCCGTCCTCTGGCATCTTATTGCGCATATAGCACAACTTCAAAAAAATTGCTTTGCACATATTATTCAGGTCTATTTTGGTCTTTAGTGCAGCTCACAGTCTAAGCACAAGTAATGAATCTGCAGTATAGACAGTGGTTTTCATTTTCCTTTTTTCGTCCTGCACGTTAGATTTTGTCCTTTCAGCAAATAAAACAATGCGCACACCCCTCAAACCTCTAACTACCAACTCTTTGTTAAATTAAAGGGGTAGGACATCCAAAAATGAAAATTCTGTCATCGTTTACTTGCCCTAGACAGACTCGATGACTACTTTAGAGAGCTTTTTGTCATCTTTGGAGTTTGGTCACCATTCACTTTTATTGTATGGAGCAGTTTAAAACTTCTCCTAAAACATATCTAAGGTACACAAGAATTTTCATTTTTGGGTGAACTTTAGTTGCACTCTCGGTACTCTCCTAAACACACAATGAAGACTGACACGGAAGAGAAGAAGTTCTTGAATAAAGTTGTTGTTTTTGTTTTCTTTGTGCACAAAAATATTTTCGTAGCTTAATAAAATTAAGTGTGGACCACTGATGTCACATGGACTATTTTAATGATGTCCTTACTACCTTTCTGGGTCTTGAACGTGAAAGCTGCGTTGCTGTCTATGCAGGCTCAGAAAGCTCTGATTTTGATTTCATCAAAAATATCTTAATTTGTCCTCCGAAGATGAACAAAGATCTTACGGGTTTGGAACGACATAAGGGTGAGTAATTAATGACAGAATGTTCATTTTTGAGAAATTTATCTCTTTAATTTCATTCTGCAAGATCAACTTCTATTGTTTGCATACTGAGCTAATAATATTTTATGTCTCCTAACCCTAAACCTTCATTAAAACATTATTTTTTACTTATGTTTGCTATGCTGTTTTCTGTGTGAGGAATATTGTCTGCCCTCACAATGTGGATAAAGTAGTTTTATTTATATAGAACCTTTCTGCAGCTCAAGGTCGCTTTACAAAAATACATTTCAGGTACATTTCACTGGTACAAGTAAAAAAAGGTAGGTGATTTCAGGTTTTATGGTACTTAAGGGGACATTTGGTCTCTACACTGTGAGCAAAACCTGAACCACACACACAAAAAGCAAACATTTGTCCCTTAAGAGATGATAAATGCCATTTTTATTCAGCTGACAATGTAAAAAAGAGAAAAACTCCATAAAATAGATATCTGCGACATCAAGCACATTCATTTTTCCACACTGACAACAAGGCCAACAGTTCAACATGGTTCATCATAGTTGTCTCCAGCTCAGTCTGCGTATCATGCGCAGTGCTGCAGAAGTGCTCTTTTGATAAACGATCCTACAAATACAATACTTTTTTGAGTCATGAGAGCATATTTTGTTTTCATCATTTGTCTGTGGCCGTGCTGTAATGAGTAACAGAGGGCAGACGGTGTTGATAGTAGCACACTCACATCCTGATCACTACTGTTCCTTTACAAGCAGAGCTCTGAAACACTGGGATGTGCTTTCTGAGCCACTCTCAAGAGGATGCAGCAGTATCTGTTAAAGATGAGTTATCGGGGAGCGGTCAGGTGACAAGAACAAAAATAGCGGGAGGGAGAGAAACACTGAGGTTTGATCTGAAGGAAGAGTCAAAAACAGGTTGCTTATGATTACTCTGAAAAAGCTTGAAATATAATAATAATTATAGTTATAGTAACAATGATAATAATTGGATAAATTCCATGAAACTGCAAATAACTCAAGATAATGTATTTCGACAGTATTCAAACTTTTAAAAAAAACTAAATGTTGACTTTTCATGCATGTTCTAGTTTTTTTGTCCCGTGTTTTCCGTATTTTATTTTCTAGCTTGGTGAAGGGATGTATAGCTGACTTGTGCTGCAGTCTAGTAGAAATGACAAGTATATCACACGCACCGATATAAGACTAGTCAGCAGAGGGCGTTAGACTCCATCCAGTACATTCACAATGCCACACTTTGTCACTAGTGTTTGGCTGTATTCAGAACAGAATACTAGCGTACTGCTTACTGCATACTGCTTAGTATGGAATGTTGCATACTGTTATATGCATTATGCAACAAACATGGTTATAAACCAGGTTTAAAAATTAGTGTGTCTGGGGTGGGGTTAAGAATTGTGATACAATAACCCCTACAAATACAACTCATTATCTAAACACTTTAAAAGAGACAGGCATGTCAGTGTTTGTGAAAGATGTTTTCTCTGTGTTGATGAACATTGTTAAATTATACCATATTTATTGCACCAAAATTCATTAATATTTTACCATAGGTCAGGGTAGGATAAGTTTATCGTTTGTTTATTATCCATGCAACAAAACGTATTATAGTTTTCATTAATAACCTTTGCTATTTAGATGATAAAACTTTGTCTAGTGCTCTTGTGAATGAAAATTTAACCACTACCCACCTTATTTTTTTGCCCTAAGAGTGAGTGCGGCCATTTGTAAATTTTACCGGTCTCATCTGCATTCAGCTGTATTTTTAGCTGTACAAAACAGCTTGTTTTGTTGCTTTATATTGCAAATTGGTGTGTCTTACCATATTATTTTAATTATGAACACACAGGTTTGTAAAACAAACAGTTTTACTGTTTACTGCATTACCGTTTACTGTTGTTATTCTTCTCATTATTTCCCTGTAGCCGCTAATAAACCGGAAGTCTCGCCCATAAGCTTACTTCGCATTTAAAAATGAGGTGAATACTGAATTAAATAGCATGGATTCTTCATAAAATAGTGTTTGCGTATTTTATTTCATTCTGTAACCTACTTGTTTTACAACTGCTGCTGTTTTTGATAGCACTAATAACGTTTCTGACAAATATCACTATGTTTTGTTTTTTTGCGGTTGCCTTGCCGAATGTAGTATCCTGTCAGCAATAACCTGTCTGTGAGACTGTTTTGATTACTGTCAGTTTAACCCGGCGATCGCAGTGTTGCCTGATATTGCTATAAAACAAAGACAAAACGAAAATTAAATAATAAATAAATCGAAATTAGTTCAAATCTTTTATAAATAAGACAAGACAAAGCTGTCTCTAACCCTAAACTTCCCACTTTATTCCATTTCTAAAATGTCAAATTAAGTGGAAAGGCAAGTTCAAAGACGCTTATAATAAGTGGATCTGGCAACACGGAGATTGCGCTTGCGTCCTCACTTACAACTCTCTCTCAAGCCTCGTTCACTCCGCCAGCGCCTCGCAGCGATCATTTTCAGACGGTAAACATTCTTGCAAACGTAATTATACATTCATATATTCATATGAGGAGTTTAACAAAGCAAATTATTTATTGAGAAAACAAATTTTATTTTTGAACATGAAACATTTAGCGAGGTCCGGACCTCGGTGACCTCATACGGTCATGGCCAGAAGTTTTCACTTTACATTCCTTTAAAATGTTATTTTAAAAATAAAGTTATTTTTTAAAAAAATATCAAATGTTTAATGTAAAGTTTGTAGATTTTTTATTAAATATCTAATTCAATTTTGTGTAAAACATTCTAACTCTCGGGAATATTAAAATGATTGATGATGGTAAATAATGAAAAATGCACAGTGTACATACTATATACTGCTGAAATAGTAAGACTAGTATGCTAGCATGCCCTTCCAAACAGCCCTAGCATGTGTGCGAGAGAAAAGAAGCGAGTTGGTACACAGAGCAATATACAACCTTAAAGTGTTAACCTTTTTAGCAAGATTCAATTCTATGTTGTCTCACTCATTTGCTGCAGACCATTTTGGTGCAGTGAGTGAAACAAGGTTATTTTGAACCCATCGGCACCATAAGTGTTACGTTGCGAGGGGCATCGCATTTCAAAAACCCCGACCGCTCATTCCTTTTCCTGCTTCCACGATCAACAAGCTGTTGTGGGAGTATTACTGAGACAATCAATGCTAGGTAAAAGCCCATCGTAATAGCCAGTAATGAGACAAGCGCTCTTATGATATTAGATTAATCTGGTGGGGAAGATCTAGGAGGAACAGAAAGTTCACAATCGGGCGATGGTCCTGTCAGACACCTTACGACGACTCCGAACAGTTAGATAACATCCTCCTAAATCTGGTCCTGGTTGCCTGGAGACAGGAGTATGATTTGGATGGTGTTGATATGGGAGACAAAGTGCCACTCTCTGCCTGCACGGAGAAGCTCTAATATCATCTGAGGGTGCTCGAAAATGCCCTTTAAACTAATGAAATAATAAAATTGACTAATGGCATGGGAAAATCGCACTGCTATTTCTTCCCCTTGTAAATATCAAGCATACATCTATTTTGGCTCTGATCGTAAGGAGATGTCAAACAACTCAACACAGTGCGTGGAAGAACAGGTTAACTGGCAGCAGTGCTTTAAAAGAGACAAACTGCACGGCGCTGATCTTGTTTAACCGTTATTCTGGTGCCTAACCATGTAACATTTCTTTTCAGACAATGATAAAGAGTCAAATAAAAATAAAATCATCTTTACAACGCTCTCCACCGATCAGCCCACACAGCCATCTGCAGACATTTGATGGTTTCACAAGACTCACCCAGAGCATTTCGGCACCAAATGCAATTAACATCATCCAAAGCCAGTTGGAAGTAATGTCAGGAAGAGTTTTGCACTGGGGAAAAGCAGTTCATATTTTTTCATACATCACTCTGCAGGGTGCTTGCTAATGACTTTCTTGTGACCATCACTCTGCATCTGATCAATTGTGCTGATTTCCATTTCTAAATAGCTGTTGACGAGATTGAGTACTACGCATCAATCAACATAGAGAAATGAGAAATTTAATTGGATTAGACGATTGATGGGGTCCTCACCCCTCAGTACTGGAGTAAGGCACATGAAAGAGACAGTTCACCCAAAAAATTAAAATCCTTTTTAGATTTTACAAGTCTGTATGACATTTGTTCTCCCATGCACGGTGTAAAATATTCTGAAGAATTGTACTGGTTGTTTTATTTCATTACCATTACCATAAATGAGGACAGAAGCTGAAAGATTCAAAAGCAGGGTTTATGTGGGTCTTAAAGGAGAAGTCGACTTCCAAAACAAAGATTCATATATAATGTACTCACCCCCTTGTCATCCAAGATGTTCAATTTACAATACAATACAACTTCTATACTTTTTATTGTCAAACGCTCATCTTGTCTTACTCTGCCTGGACTGTTTTTGACAGTCATGACAGTTCATGACAGTTAGGGTATGTCGAAAAACTCCCATTTCATGTTCCCCCTCAACTTCAAAATCCTATAACGCTGTTTTACCTTTTTGGTTAAGGGTGTTTGATCTTCTTTGCATGTTCACTTTGCAAAGACTGGGGAATGTTAAGGCCCAGAAAGGTAGACATTGTTAAAATAGTCCATGTGACATCAGTGCTTCAACCATAATGTTATGAAGCTATGAGAATACTTTTTATGCGTAAAGAACAAAAATAACAACTTTTTTCAACAGTCAGTCTTTTTCAGGGAACAGTCTTCGAGGTTGTGTTCACAAGAGTACCACGACACATGCGTGTGCCCTTACTACCTTTCTGGGCCTTGAACGTGTCAGTTGTGTTGCTGTCTATGCAAGGTCAGACAGCTCTCAGATTTAATGAAAAATATCTTTATTTCTTTATTTGTGTTCCAAAGATGAACAAAGGTCATACAGGTTTGGAATTACGTGTAGGTGAATAATTAATGACAGAATTGTCATTTTTGGGTGAACTATCCCTTTAAAAATTCTTGAATCATTAGAGAAAGTCAAGTCAACTGGTATTAAATGTTGTATCCATTACAAAAAAAGTATATCTTGCTCAGTATTTTAGTCTTGAGACAAATATCTATAACAAGATACATTTATATTTTACATATATGTAATATATATGTTATATTTATATATACATATTCACAAACATATATTACGTGAACACAAACTTTTATTTTGGATGCGATTAATCACGATTAATCGATTTGACAGCTCTACTTCCAACTGATCTCTGTTAATTTTTAATTAAGTTTTCAGGGAAAAAAGCTTAAGGTTTGAATAGCTCTGCTCCCACAAACACAACCACTAGAATATGTAAACAACGCGATTTGGATGCGATTAATCATGATTAATTGATTTGACAGCCCTAGTTGGAAGTTGTATTTTCAAACTTTAAAGTGTTGCTAATGCAACTCATTGTGCTCCCTAGACATTTCCATTAAGAAAACATATTTCACATTTTGTATTTCTTTAACTGTGTTCCTTAAAATATTTTTACTCGGTCTTGATTTTTTTTTTTTAATTTACATATATATCAACCTGCAGAAACGCTGGGATGCAGAAGCACCATAAACGTATTATATAAGTCGTTTGTATGACTTGTGTGCCATATTTGAGCTAATCTGATCAAAAGAAAACAAATTACATAAGGGTGAGTAAATAATGATTTTTTTTTTGGAGGGGGAGGGGTGCTATTTTGTTAATGGCAAGCAATTTTAAATTCAATCACAAAAGCTGCTGGACTATCCCTTGACCTATGACCTTTGCCTTCTCTGTCATTATGGATCACTCATTTCCACTTTTCTTACTGTTCACTTGTCTCTCCTCCTCTGATTTTAACCATATGGTTGTGTGTTAAAATGACTACTACAATCTCTGACGTCCAGAACAGTGCATGGTAAATTGATTTTCTTCTTTTCCTTTTCTTGGTAAGGTAGGCTCATCGGAAATGAGAATGACATAAGCCCCGTATATGACATGTGCCACCCACTATAAGGTGTTGTGTGGACACATTGGATGAATGTGGTGTCTATTTTAATCCAAACAGTAGGCGATCTTCATGCAATCAACTGCTATAGTGGCTTCCCATCTGGTCATATGTTCTAAGCATGGAACACGTCGACGTGGTTAACATGCGCTCAGCGGCTACAGACAGATGGGTACTCAGCAATCTGCGAGCCACATACTAGCCATGCTTTCTTTATACAAGTTAATTGAGAATGGCTAATAGACATGACTAGTTATGCTTCTAAACCTAGGTAACTCTTTTGAGCAAAAAACATCCCAGAATGTTTGAAGTAAACAGAAATATATATTTAAGAGTATTTCATTCAGCGATATTTAAGTATTTTTATTATAGTATTTATTAGTATTTTAATAGTATTTTACAAGGAGGATGAAAATGGTGGAGGACGTGACTTGGAGGAGAAGAATTGTTAAATAAAGTCTGTATTTTTGTTTTCTTTGCGCACAAAAAAAATTCTTGTAGCTTTATAAAATTACGGTTGAACCACTGATGTCACATGGACAGTTTTACCGATGTGCTTACTATGTTTTTGGGGCTGGAAACATTTCAGTTGCTCTCAGATTTCATCAAAAATATCTTAATTTGTGTTCAGAAGAACGAAGTTCTTACGGGTTTGGAACAACAATGACAGTGAGTAATTAATAACAGAATTTTCATTTTTGGGTGAACTGTCCCTTTAAGAGCAACAACACTGATATTGTATCCATAGAATTTAACAGTTCTCACAAATTGCTAGTAAATTTCACAAATAATTGGGAAGTCACACAATTAATTAAACATGAAATTTGGAGTAGAAAGACTAAAATAGTTTTTAGTCCAATAATCTTTGTTTTATTCATCACTTTGAATTTTTACTTTTTTTTTTTTTTGTGGTATTTTTTTTTTTTTTAATCAGTTGTAAATGTTAATCAAATTTCCTATGAGATTTGCTATTTGTGAGTGAACTTGTACCAGAATTGCCGCCAATGTAAAACGTTTTCAAGTCATTTATAAGGTACCATTTCAAATGCTGCTTTAAGGAAGTATGCGCCTATGTAGATGGCAGACAGGCAGCTTGCTGTTTTGGGACAGAGCCACTGTCATATTAAAAAGGCAGACTGCCACAGTACAAACTTAGGCATAACTACAGAATCTCAGGTAGAGTGTAAAGTGTGAGGAAGAGTCCACTGTTGCACCCTGACATATGCGAAACCACCCACGTCGACACATCTGAGCCTGCTGTCACAAAGATAGGTGCTCAAAGTCTGAAAGGCAGCCGAGGGGTAGAGAAAGAAATAAATAAATAACAGGTTACAGTTTTCACATTGCCTGCATGGGCAAAGTGATAGCTGGGACCTACCAGAAGGATAGGCCTACAGCAGGTCCATGAAAAGTTTTGGTGCTGAGCATTTGTTTTGCCATGCGTAGTGGACTGAAAATGCATTGAAAAATCATTATAAACCTGTTTATCAACACAATAATTTCCAATATAAGCTATTATGAAGTAACATAAAAAAACGGGAGTGAACTACTCACCCATTATTTAAAAAAAGACAAGTCTGTCAGGCTTCAGGCAAGTTCCACACGCAGTGACAGGCACACAAACAGCACCTCAGATTAATTAAATCTGACTGAGTCCAGATTTAAACTGTTTATAGTCACAGTTTGGGGTAGGAATGGTCTAAGAGAGTGCTAAGAGTGCTCAATTTTTCTTTTTAGAATTTAAAAATTACTGAATGCACCCTTTTACGAAAACAGAACATAAGCATATGAGCAAGACAGAGTAAGAGAAACCCAATCTTAGACCCCTAGAAACTGAAGAGAGTGGGCTTTGACAGATGATTACCTGTGTGTGGGAATCTGAGGCACCACACTGCCACAAATATTAAAACAAACGCGCTCTAACCGACCAGAGAGAACATCCTAGAAACGGGACAACAGCTCTGAGACCGATTAGCACAGCAGTTGCACTCATGCTCATGCTAATTACACTCCTACCAATAAACTCCATCCAGAGGAGGGTAATCATTCAGGAGGAGGGCTGTGGTGGTGGGTGAGGTGGGCCAGGAGAGATGGGGTTCAATTTAGCTGGTCATCAGTTGATAAGTACATATAGGTCATCAGTGTTGTCTGGGACGTGGCTTGTTGGTCCTGAAACATTTCAGAAATTTGTCTCCCTATTAGATTTAATCAATACAGTCTGTGATCCTGCTTTACTTAATATGTAACAACCAAATGCAGTAACAACTCCAGTAAGGGGGCGGTAGAGTTAACATTAATTACAGCCAAATGTTGTTTCAAACAATTTTTAAAACTATAAAAATATTTATAACTATTTATCCAACTCAATTTTCAAAGCAAAAGTAAGCTTTTCCTTTGAACATGTGAGATTTTTGATTCATTTCTTTTGAATTTTTTGAATCATCAGTCATTAAAGTTTGGTAAACATTGGTTACAGAAAATTTCACCAAGCTAATTATTCATTAAAAACTCCTACAGATCAAGTTTTCATGCTATTTTAAGTCACATTTTGATGTAACAAAGTTGTTATATCTAAGTGTGTAAGTTGTTTACTTACTTTTTAAAAATTAATCTTTCTATTAAAGCCATTATCCATTCCGACTGATTCGCGAACGCAGAACAGCACAAACACAAGAGGTGCAATTTACTGCATGAACCAATCACAGCCAAACATAACCAGTCATATCCAATTATATCGTGATGGAGGCATTGCCTCCTCTCACATGCCTTTCCCCCATTCATTCTCAATTACCCCCCAACAAACCCACCAGAGGCTTTAGGGGGTCTGTTAAAACTCAATGGGCTCAGGGGAGGCGAGAGAGACATGGACTCCCGCGGTAACTTTACCTGCTGGTGTCACTGTTGACAATGATTCTTTAGAAAAATGAAAATTTAGACACTTTGTAATGTTATATTTTGTAATATTGGCGTTGTTTTATTTTTCGGTTGCGGTCACTTGCTCTTAAAATACTCCGTCATTTTTGGTCATACAGATAAAAGTAATACACCTTTTGAAAGACTCTACGTTCATTTCTGTACACTCAGAATAACAACGAAACGTTGCGCTTTTGTAAAATAATGAAAGCCAACAGGATGCGCTTTCCGCCGTCTTGGTCTCTGTGAACTTGAAGCTGTTTAAGTCAGTAGTAGTTTAGTTTAGAATAAAGTATTTCCTTTTTTTCGCTGATGTCCCAATTAGTTACTGTAAATATTGTAAAAGCTGTACTTAAAAACAACAGCAACTATTAAGACATAATGAATAAGACACTACATATAATTCAAAGCATTAAGTGGGGTATTCAGCTGTCTTTGAGATCAGAATGCCTCCACTTCAGATTAGATTGTAATATGGGAAAGGACAGCCTTACTGATGGAATTTCAGAGTCCATTAAAGCAGAACCGACGGGAGGAACGAACCAGACATTAAACGATCCGAATCCAGAATGGAGAGACCGTATCAGCCACATCTGTTAAGAGCATTATTAGATTAGAACAATATGGTGGAAGAGGCATACCGGCAAAGAGCAGATCAATCAATACAGGTGATTTTTTTTCCCTCAAGCAAGTGCTCGGACATGCGGTAATACATCTGCTCTCTCTTTCCCAGCTTTCTTTCTCAGTGTCCATCCCTTTGCTTTCTCTCTCTCAGACAGATCCATCTGTGAGAGCCGCTCCGCCCACCTCCGCACTTTCTCCAAGTGAGCGGGGCTGGCTCTTATATAGAGAGAAACATGAGAAGCTATCCGTGTTATCATTGCTATTGAGTGTATTCCAGCCACTGTCAGGGTAATCTAGATTGATTCGGCCCTGATTTATGGCCAGTGTTTATCAAATGCAGCCTGGAGAAATAGCTATCACCGCATGGATTTGTGTCTTTTAGAAGCTGTGTTGAAGATGTGACTTTAGCGAAACCTTAAAGACACTCTTAACTCTTCTCCAATGCTTTTTTTATTGGATGTTACCAAATGACTGGTAACATAGTAGCACCCATTACCCTAACAAAGTTACTAGTGGTACTGGAGTTTTGAGGGTGTTTTTTATTTTTATATATACTACGGTACTTATGACTGTCATATCCATATACCATTGTATTTATATGACACCCACGTGTTTTTCAAATTATTTTTCAAATAATTTGAAATTAATAATGGAATTAGAATTAATAATGGTATAATAAAAGCATAGGGAAAAAAGATTTTTTTTTCAACATTATACACTACTTAAAATAAACTTAAAATACACTGAAAAAAAGAACACCATGTGTTATTATATTTCTTATAGTATTATATTTATTTATTACTTTTTTGGAATTAATAATGTAATTTGAATTTATTATTATATTGTATTATTATATTATATTATATTATATTATATTATATTATATTATATTATATTATATTATATTATATTATATTATATTATATTATATGTATGTATGTATGTATTTATATTATGTATGTATTAAGTTTCTTATGTTTACCAAGGCTGCATTTATTTGAAATTAATAATGGAATTAGAATTAATAATGGCATAATAAAAGCATATGGGGGAAAAAAATATATATATATATTTTCAACATTCTTTGCTGAAAGAAAAAAAAAGAAAAAAAAAACAGCATTTATTATTAAACTAAACATATTTATTTATTTATATTCTATACTCTATTATTACACGTCATATTAATTAATTAATTCATTCATTCATTCATTCATATTTTAATTATAATAACACATTTAATTGCTTTTATTTTTGTTTACATTTTAATCATGAATCTATACAGGATGATATAGGCTTATACATTTATTTTGAAGAGAACAGATTAACAGAGACTGCTTTGATATATATATATATATATATATATATATCGAATGAAAGAAAGAAAGAATGCAAGAAAGAAAGAACTGTAATGATACTGTAAAGTAATGATGCATATATGCATACACTATATTTTTCAACATTCTTTGCTAAAAAAAGTTTAAAAGAACATTTTATTGTTCTTAAAGAATCATTTTTTTTCTCTTAAGTTTCTTATGTTATATATATATATGTGTGTGTGTGTGTGTGTGTGTGTGTTATAGAGCTCTTTGGAAAACACCATGGTACTTCTTAAAATTGTTAGTGCTGTATATCTTACTATAATAAGATGAAAACCATAAAATACCCAGTAGTTTTGGATGCGAAAATCAGCTAACTTCACAAGAAACTGCTAATTTGAAACAGACTGTTAATGGACACCATTGTAGAGTTTCTCATATACCATAAATAAAACCCCAAAACAACATTTGATTAGATGGCAAGCGCAGGAGCTGATTTATGGGAATGAACAGGGTGAAAGCGAGAGGGGGGAGAGAGGAAGTGAGGTGGGGAGTAATTTGATTGAATGTGTTATGCCGACTTGATAAAGCCAATGTCTCCCGGCAGAGGTCAACAGCTGCAAAACTGCCCTCCATGGCCTTGTGCTTTGAACCCCTCTAAAACAAGAGCAATGCTGAAGTCTGAAAGTTAAATTGGTATTTAATGAGAAAGCACATCAGCTGATCACTTCAGCCACCCAAGAGTTTATGAAGTAACCACTGGTCCGCTTAATTAAAGAACTATCAGCCCACTTAGATTTAGAAGAGTTGCAAAATTATCATAGGCTCTGGCTCGGAAACTGAAGTGCATTTTTCTAAGCCGTTCCAGAAAGTAGCAGTGGATGATACATTATCTTCAACCAAGAGAGAAAGTGAGAGAGAGCAAAGAACAGCAAAAAATGAGCAGGGAGGGAGAGTGTTTGTGTACTCTGCAGGGTGCGCTGGAGATTGCTGTGCGTTTAGGTGACATTAGGATGGTGTTGTGTATCACAGTCACGGCGGCAGTTCCAGGAGTGAGGCAGTGCTGTCTAACAGTCTCTTCATCACTTCTGCGCACGGTTGTGTGGTTCAACATCGCTGAGATACAATCTTGTTTCTTTAATCCATTACAGGCTCACATTACCCACACAACACAAATACATCTCAGTTTGCCATGGCCTGCTGCTTGGATATAAAAGTGCCTCATTTGATCAGCTCATTATTTTCTCCCAAGACCCCTCTCGCTCACATTTTTCAACATCCTGTGTGCCTACTAGCCCAAAAGCTCACACAGCACTAGAGGGACTATTATGCTCGGAGGATCTGTAGTTTGTTGCTTAATAATATATATTTTTTAAAACCTTGAATTTAATGCTATCAAATGATTAATCACGATTAATCGCATCTAAAAGTTTTGGTTTACATGATAAATGTGTGTGTATTGTGTATATTTATTATGTATATATTTTGAAAATATTTACATGTATATATTTTTATTTATATAATTAATATTATATATAAATATATTTAACATATAAACATAACATATTCTTCTTAAATACATCCATGCATTTGTGTGTATTTATATGTACATAATAAATATACACAGTACAAACATATTTATGCGAACAAAAACTTTTATTTTGGATGTGATTCATTGCAATTAATCATCTGACAGCACTACTTGAATTATATACTACTACGTTAAAAAAGTCAATATATGTTTATAAAGGTTAAAGGTGAAGTGTGTATTTGCACAAATAATGGCCTACAACAATGTTGTTCTCATTATCTAAAGCTAAAACTATTAAAAAAAGGTAAAAACTAGAAAATGTTTCCCTGGCAACTAACTTAAATAAAATAAGTAAAAAAAAAAAAAAGTACTGAAACTAAATATAAAAATAAAAGACAATTAAATATATATATATATATATATATATATATATATATAAATGAATAAAAACAACAAAGGCACATAACAAAATGACAAAAAATATTTAATACTGTTTAATACCATTTAATAACTATATTAAATACAAATATTAAATTGATCATATAATAGTATGTGCATAATACTGATATAATGGCCATATATAATATATTTCGACAAAGAAATAATGATAATAACAATGAAATATGAAAAATTTACATTCATAACACCAGGTTTGGCTTTAAGGATTATTAGTGAAAACATACTTAATTTTTGCATTTTCCTTTCACCAGTGTTATTTTAGTATCATACTATTATATTTTTTGTTATATTTTATATATGTGTTATATATTATATTTTAAGTTGAATTTTATTTTAATAGTTTGTTTTCATTTTAATTTGTTTAATTTTAATTTTTCATTAAATGTTTGAGTAATTTTGTTGTTTTTATCATTTTTAAATTTTTTTTTAACATGTCTGTATAGTTTTAGTTACTTGAACTAAACGAGAATGAGAAAATGAGACATGTAGCTAAAATTATTTTTTATTTTATTTTTTTATTTTATTCCAAGTAATGAAAATATATAGTTTTTTATTATTTTTTTGAAATGGTTTTAATTTTGGCCAACAATAATAACCTTTCCTCACACAAAGCTATTGAATGCTTCAGAAGCGCACAAACTGACCATTCGCAGAGTGTTTGATTGACAGGCGATCTGACCAATCATAATGGTGAATCTGCCATTTCGTCCGACAAACCAGACAGGACAGTAGATTAACATCAGTGACCTTGAACTTGAAAAAATTATATGTACTGATGTCTTTCCATGGTTGATACAAGATACCGTCTCATGTTCATTCCTGTTTATTTTGCGCTGTAACTAGAAAAGAGGAACAGATGATCGGTTCACGTTACAGTGATCTGTCTTTATACATCGATATTGTATTTATTGTTTGTATTTCTTATAAAATGACAAAACTGTAGTCTTTAGTCTTTTTGAGACTTTTAGTTTCATACCTAAAGTAGCATACTCTGTCTTGTCTGTTGACGTGTTGTCAGTTTCCTTTTTGCCCCATGATGTATTTTTACATTGTGTGAGAATATGATGTGTGGCGTGAAAGCGCAATGGCTTGTCAGACGTAGAAACAGTAACGAAGGGTATTTTACTTTGATGGTGCCTATATGTCCTGTTTAAATATAAATCTTGCTTATTTATTTATTTATTTATTTTTTTTAGCTTGTTTCACGTAAAAGCATAAAATTAAAAGAACATGAGGTTGAGTAGAGGATGACAAAAATTTCAAGAGGAGCCTTTAGGATATTTACCAGTAATGGCGAAACATCTTCGACCACTGGACAACAAGACAGGCCTAAACCCTCAAAGGCAGCTTGTTCTCTCATCTCATATCCTTGTTGTTTACCTTCCTTCTGTTAAATGTCGGCCCCTGTTCCTGTTTTAGACATAAAGTGAAAACATGATGGGTGTACATGAGTGGTGAACTGCGAGCCAGGACACTGATATGCTTCTCTTGATGGATGGCTAAATCAAAGAACAGTCTTCTCCCAAAAGGAGGAAGTGAGGAGCAAAGGCAATGATACAATATTGCAATATATTCTTCAAGGGATGGATAATATTGCATATAATATGATATTATAATACGATTTTATAAGTGGCTAATTGTACAGTGGCACTCTCCCTGGCAATAATCTTTTCGTAATTACATTTTTTTCTCTCGCATTTATCTCACTCTAAGGTCTCATGCATGTTTTCTCTCATTACAATTAAAGCATTTACTTAATGCCGTGGAGGATTTTGTTTTTGTTTAATTAACCAAACCACCTTTGTTCTTGCTGGAGGCAAAGAGAAAATGCATATCAAACAATAAATCACGATACAACGAATGCATGTTACAGGAGCGAATGTGGGTTGACGGTTTGCGCCCCTCATTAAAATCTCTGTACTTTTAAATTATTCATACACTCCTGTTTTGTTATAACTGTTGATCCATAGCAATTGAAAAGCACCAACCAGTCGGTGGATTCGTGCATGATCTGTTTATTAAAAAGGAGTTTGCTCGCCTTGTGTTTTTGAAGGTATAATACGATTCCAGAGCTGCCGAAGCAGAAAACCCAAATAAATCAAATTCATTAACTCTGTAATTGATTTCATTATTTTTCATGCTCAAAACAGAGAGTTTTTTTTTTTTTTTAGGTTTGCAGGAAGGGATGGAGGCAGAGCTTGGGTGCATGAGGCAAAGGTTGAGCGCATAAACAGTTTGGCCAGGGGGAAAGTCGCTCTTTAATTGCATCACAGAAGAGCTGTGAGCCATTGGCAACCCCTTCATCAGTCCAGTGAAAGTGGCTACACCAGATTTGAGAGTCAAAACTCAACCAAAAATGTAAGTAGCTCGGGTGTATTTTTAGCAAATAGCCAACAATACATTAGATGGGTCAAAATTATCAATTTTTCTTTTATGCCAAAAATCTTTAGGATATTAAGTAAAGATCATGTTCCATTAAGATATTTTGTAAATTTCCTACCTTAAGTATATCAAAACTTAATTTTTGAATAAGAACCTCATTTGGACAACTTTACAGGCGATTTTCTCAATATTTTGATTTTTTTGCACGTTCAGATTCCAACAATAGTTGCATCTCTGTCAAAAATTGTCCTATCCTAACAAACCATGCATCAATGGAAAGCTTGTAAAATTTTGATTTACAATGACTGGTTTTGTAGTCCAGGGTCACAAATGAAAAAAGCAAGACAAAATGAGACTATAACTGTATTTTATATTAAAGGGGTCATCGGATGCCCATTTTCAAGTTGATATGATTCTTTAGGGTCTTAATGAAAAGTCTCTAATATACTTTGATTAAAAATTCTCAATGGTTTTGTAAAACAACACCCTTTTTACATTGTCAAAATGAGCTCTGCAAAACTCATCTCATTCTAAGGGGTTGTTCCTTTAAATGCAAATGAGCTCTGCTCACCCCGTCCCTCTCTTCTCTCTGTGGAGTGACGATCTTGTTTACTTTAGCCGCATTTAGCCACGTTTAGCCGCTAAACTTTCTAACTACCACGTTATAAGGTAAGGCGATTGCAAAGATTCATATAAAAAAACGCTTATACACACTTCTGCTGTAAGTGAAGCTGGATCATGAATGATTTGCGCGAACATAGACGGATATATGTAGATCGGGAGGCGCATTCCATTCACAAACAAACGTAATCTACTGCATGTTCAGCGGCTCAGATGTCAGGAGTAAATGATGGCCACTATGATCATTATTACATCCAGCAACACAACACCTCAATCGCTCAATCTGAGATATTCTTGTCTAATTTACATCCCTGCTTCGGCATCAAAACAAGGACTGTGTCAAGTTACTGGACTGTGACAGCTGGTCTGAGGTAAGAGCTCATTTCAATCAACTATTGTGGGAGCGGCCTCTGTGGGTGTGACGCCACACCGACAGGCATCTGAGAACGGCTCGATTTGAAAAAGGGGATATTATTTTTACAGATTAATTAAAAACCACTGCATGGATTTTTATCATTATAGGGTAGATTTGTACATACACTGCCACACACATTAATGTTCAAACAACATGAGAAAGTGAACTTAGCATCCGATGACCCCTTTAACAGAAATTGTAGTAAAAAAAACTGACTGGTCAGAACACTGTGGTGAAACACGATGTAGGAAGGAATGTAGAAAGAGAAGAAGAAGGTAGAGAAGGAAAGATTGATACTGCAAAAAAAGTATTTTTGTCTTGTTTTTCTGTAAAATATCTAAACATTCTTAAATAAAAATACATTCATATTAGATATAAAGTCTTGTTGCTGAGAAAAATTATCTAAATGAACTGACTTCATGCTTAAATCAAGAACAAATAATCTTGTTTTGTCTTTGAATTAAGTTTTTTTTTTCTGATCCCACAGGCAGATACTTGTTTTAAGTATAAACTGACTTAATTTTGATATATATTTTAGAAAACAAAACATAACTCGGTCTATCCTGACCTTTATCTGAACATTTGTAGTGGTGTGTGTTGAGTTTATGTTTGTTTGCTGTTTCTGTCAATTGAGATTTTGATCTGTTGCGGAGGTGTGACCCCAGATTCACTGACTGCAGGCCCATTCCCATGAGCACATGCTACAGATTACTAGCCACTTTTCACACAGCTCTGCTGTTCAGACAGTCCCACTCTCTTGAGACACACTGAAAAACAATATTCCCTCTCAGCTTGCTTCTCGATAGCATTCAGTATGTATTTACTCAGCTGCTGTTCTTACTGTCTAATGTCCTTAAGATGAAATTTGAAGGCTTGTTGACTTTTAAAAATGCGGCTTCAAACGATCTCAAATGCGGTTGCAAATGATCCCAGCCGAGAAAGAAGGGTCTTATCTAGCGTAACGATCGGTTATTTTAATAAAAAGAATACAATTGATATATTTTTTAATGCCAAACGCTCATCTTGTCTTACTCTGCTTGGACTGTTTTTTTTAAGGTTAGGGTATGTCAAAAAACTCCCATCTCATGTTCTCCCTCAACTTCAAAATCATCCTATATCACTGTTTTGTTATGGGTGTTCGATCTTCTTTGCATGTTCACGCTGCAATGGGTCGAAACTTCTGCAACGATGTAGGCTGATTTTGAAATTATTTTTGAAGTTGAGTTTTTGAAGTTCAAAATCGGGGCACCAGTCCATTATATGGAGAAAAATGCAGAAATGTTTTCCTCAAAAAACATTTCTTTATGACTGAAGCAGGAAAGACATCAACATCTTGGATGACAAGGGGGTGAGTACATTATATGTCAATCTTTGTTTTGGAAGTGGACTTCTCCTTTAATAGCAGCCCTGGAGCACTCAAAAAGTGCAATCCGCAATAGCTGCAACTGCCAGGGCAGGAATGATAATTCAATAACAAATTAATTTGAAACAATGATAAACCCATGCTACTGTGCTGATTTTGTCTGAATTCATTGAAAACAAGGCTTTGCTGCCATACTGCTTTACTGACTGCAGACTGCAACTCTAAACGCCGGCCTGATGAGCGTGACGGTATCAGATAATAGTATCCACCAGGAATGGATTACACGGCATAAAAGGTTTGCTTAACCGTATAAAGGGAGCATGCAATGCAATTTTATTTCAACTAGAAGTCCTGCACATCGTAATGGAGCATTCATTTCCCTGGTATGTCTGAATGCTTTGCGTTACATGCTACAAAATCAACCCTCTACACAAGTGGCTTATAACAAAAGATGTATTATTCTTGCTTTGCTTTAGATGCTTCAGTGCATAAACCACAGCAGGGAGATTCCAAGGAGATCTAAAAAGTTGCTGACATGGTTAAGCTTACTCTTAACTACATATAGTGAATAATGTAACTATATTCAGATGTCAGTTTGTGCATGCTTTTGCATGCTGCGCTTGCTCTCCAGAGCATTCGATTTACTTCAGAAGCGTAGAAAAACCTGCCATTGGTTTTGTAGGATATATGTGAAAGAGAAAAACACCAAGTCTCTTATTTAAAGCAATAGTTCGCCCAAAAATAAAAATTCTGTCATCATTCACTCACCCTCAAGTTATTTCAAACCTGTATGAAGTTCATTATTCTGTTGAACACAAAAGAAGATATTTTAAAGATTAATGGCAATCAAACAGTAGACGGTAGCCATTGACTTTCATATTATGGAAAACATAGAAAAATTTTACATTTTGGGTGAACTATCCCTTTAAGTTTACTCATTTGAAACAATAATGAGCTAGGTATTAATATAGACCAATCAATTAAAACAGATCAAAAAGCTCTGCAGGGAGAAAGCCTTACAATGACCTAAATGAAAACAATGGCATGATTACGAAAGAGTGCTGCAGAAACTAATATACATATATGATGGATTAATAATCCATTGAACTGCTTTTCCAACTGCTGCTGAATGATCATTGATTGGGACCAACCAGAGATGCTGCAGTGACTGTGAGTTGTTGTTTTACCTACTGAGAAAAGTTTGCTGTGATGAATTGTGGATAAATACTTAGGATCACTCTTACTTTGTCACATTTCCCTGCTCTGTTTCTTTCTTTACAGTTTCTCTCTGTCTTTACACTCCTACACTGAATAATGAATGGTCAATTCCATGCTCCCACCTAGCATTCAGTCATGGCATTATTGATCTTTTAAAGGGCCAGTCAAATGCTCCATTGATAAGCTGGCTGGACTTCAAATAAAGATTCTCTAAAACTTTATTAGAACTTAATCAGTGTTAGGAAAGTATCACTTGAATAGTTTTAATTCAAATATTTAATATTGTGTTACTTATTATAAAATTCTGTATTACATTTTCTCATTGCCAGCTGACTGATACTCTCGCCTCCAGAGTAGAAGCACTATGCTTGGTTTTTTAGGCATTTTCAGAATGAAAGTGCTATATTTATTTACTGGACAAGTGTTTATTCTCCTGATCAAATCTACCACGACTGAGGGATCAAGCAAATTCTGTTATTTTGTCCACTACATATAATAGTGTTTTCACAACCATATTGGTGAAACTGAATGTAAACAATGCTATTGAACCAAATAGAACTTGCATATTTTGCTGATTATTGCTGAAAATTGTCAGTTATTGTCATGTTTTGGGCTTTGGGCTTTTGGAGTACTACAGACTGCCAAAGTTATTAAGGAGTTCAGGAAAAGTGGATATAGAAATAAATGGCTACTGTCAACTCTTTGGTAACCAGCGTTCTTTAAAGAAAGAAACAGGTTTGGAATAACTTGAGGATGAGTAAATGATGACAGACTTTTCTGCTAATAAAGGTTTACTTCTTTTAATCTTTTTCAGTAAGTAGATTAAATGTAATGCGATCTGGGAAAACCCATTGAAAGTCATGCTGGGATGTTTTCAGGAAATTCGAAAAATAGGTTGAATGTGAATTTTTTGTCAAAAAATTCATTTAATTATTATTCTATAACATCTTGTCTATCATCTCTGAAAATATCTTGGCAAAATTCACTTGTTTAGTGCAGAAAAATAGCGATTTATTGCAGCAAGCTCTTATGTTAAGAACGCGCTGCTGAGGTGCTTTCCCTTAACACCACAAAAAAGTTAACCTATCAAATTAAACCACGTAACATATTTAATAAAGGTGTATCAATGCACATTCTACCCCTTTCAGTGAATCGTTTTGTATAACGTGTTCCCAAGACGGTACAAAAGCAGTGGTATTTCTTGTTTTGCATTTTTTGTTAGGCTATTTGCTAAAATTGTGTGAGTTAAGAGGCTCAAAGGCATATACTGTTAGCACACTTGAAACACAAATAACCTACATATGAAAAACCGAGCAGGAAAGTATTGATTTCTCACCATAATGCCAAAGCAGCAACATGAGACTCAGGGGATTGATTTAAGGAATCCCCTAGTTCCACTGCATATACCCTTAAGGTGGTGATCAATCATCGATCTGCACATACCGCTGCTGCCTCACCTAAGGTTTGACCATCATGCTTTTCACAAACACCAGATTCTCTCAGTCAGGACTTTAATAGGGGTTCCCTCATGACCCAGTTCAACATCCAGAAGAATGTTCAGAGGAATATGTCTCATCCTGACCTACTTTTGAGGATGAGTTCCTCTTTTACCGTATACTTTTAAAATATGTTTCAAGAATTTTTTATTCATTAAAATCTGAGCAGTATATGGCTGTATTTTGTCCTTATCCCCTGCACTTACCTTGCATTCTTAGAATCTCTATTTTGCACAACTTTTATCTTAGATTTTGTTTTATTTTGACACAGTCCATTATTCTATCATCCATTTTTTTTCCATCTCTGAGTCCAGTGTAGTCTAATCCTGGACGAAATGAAGCTGTTAGAGGTAATTTACTTTGAAATATCTCTTATGGTCCACAATATAACCTGGGTAAGAAATCAACCCAAAAATACTTCAAAAAACAAGATGCTAGGGTATGAGGTAGGATATTGGACTATTCTAGTCTCAAAAACGTTCAATCCATCACGCAAGTTCATGTGGAGGCTGATTGAAGGCAAGATTGGGCCTGAAACCAAAAACAGTGTTTTTTCCTTCATTTCTTTGAAAAAAGAAGCTGCATCAAAAGCACATTGGAGTAAAAAATCTATTCCCTGTGTCACAAAGAGAGACTTTAATGAGCTGGCCGACTGCTCTCTCTCTCTCTCGCTCTCTCTCTCTTTCTCTCTCACAACCACTCTTGAACTGAGATAAACTGTGTCAATCTGGCAAGAGAAATCACAGGGAATTTATTCTGTGCTGATTTTTGAAGTTGTGCATCTCTATTTCATATGCACGCCATGGATTCCATTCTGACTACCAGCAGCAGATCTCTTAAGACTCGGAACACCATAAATCTGTTCCAATACCTAGTGACCATTCTGTCATGGACCCTCACAAGTGACCAGTTTTTAACAGTCATTACTCCAGTCTTCAGTGTCACTTGATCCTTCAGAAATCCTTAGTGCTTAACAAACATTTCTTGTTATTATCAATGTTCAAAACAGTTGTGCTGCTTAATATGCATTTTTGAAGGATAGAATATTATAGAAATCTTTACAGTCACTTTTGATCAATTTAATGCATTCTTGCAAAATCAAAGTATATGTATTATCTGCACAGAAAAAATATAGGAATGTAACATTGTTTTATGGTACACAACTGACTGCTTATTGGCTGTGTCCAGTTATAATAAGGATGGATGGCAGTGCTGAGAGAAGCAGTTTGTTCTTACTCAGTGTCTGTAACTAATGATTAAAAAATACCTTTCCTGATCTTAGGTCAGTAGATGGATGCTACATGGTGACAAAGGCAATAAATCAGAGTCTATTATGTATTTATCAGAT
Source organism: Labeo rohita (assembly GCF_022985175.1). Classification (NCBI taxonomy): domain Eukaryota; kingdom Metazoa; phylum Chordata; class Actinopteri; order Cypriniformes; family Cyprinidae; genus Labeo; species Labeo rohita. The sequence continues at coordinate 24,154,090 of NC_066874.1, read as the reverse complement.
TAATGGTCCATTTGATTCCTCCATCTGTAAGAACAGAGGGCTTGTTCGACTTGTAACCCTTTAACCCTCTTTCACCCTATATAAATACACTGGAGGCCAAAAGTTTGGAATAATATTGTTTTTAAAATGTTTTCAAAAGTCTTCTATGCTCACAAAGGCTGCAGTTACAGTACTTGATCAGTAATAAACAGTAATTTTGTGAAATATTTTTACAATTTAAAGTAACCATTCTTTATTTGAATATATTTTAAAATAGAACTTATTCCTGTTATTTCAAAGCCAAATTTTCAGTGAAAATAAAAAATGTTTCTTGAGCACCAAATCAACATTTTTAAATGATTTCTGAAGGATCATGTGACAATATATTACATTTTAAAATATATTCAAATACTTACAGTTATGACCTCACTTTGGGAGTGTGTTTATGATGCTTAAAAATGCTGTCTGTGTGTTTGCAGCTTTCTAGGTTTTGAATCAGATCCTTTGGAAAATGCTGACTGTGTTATTTTTTCTCATTGTTGTGTTTCTCGAGTGAGTGACCTATGAAACACAGCTGAATTGACAGGGATGTGCATAACAGACAAGACTTTCTGCCTTCAGGCTCTGAGATCAAGAATCCTCTGATACGTGAGTAGGACCAGTTGAGATTGCAATCAAAATACATATTGCTCCTGTGTAATATGCAATAACTGTAAATAAACCTTTCAGCGTGGAAATAAAAGGGAAGTATAGGAGGTTTGTGTTTGTGTGTGAATGAGCGGTGGACACTAGTGACTGTTGTATGTTGACATTCCCAGTCGGTGAGGGGAAAGAAAGGTTGCGTTTCAGCCTTGGGGAATGCAGCTTTATTCAGGGAGTCCTTCATCTGAAGAGTGTGAGTCACACAGGCATGAACCACCACGAGTACACACTTACACACACGCGCGCGGTGAGGGCGAGATATATGGGGACCTAAAATATGAGCTTACATCACACTTTTTGAATAAGATTGATGTGGTAGTTACAGTCTGGGTCTGGGCTTTTGTTCATGTTTTCTGTATCTGTCCCTGTACCTCTGAAGATACATACTGTACCAGAACATCCTAATTTGTTTTTCATTCTTCAAAGATTAAAGGGTTGGTTCAGCCAAAAATAAAAATTCTGCTATTAAATACTCACCCTCATGTTGTTCCAAACCCATAAGACTTTTGTTCATCTTTAGAACACAAATATTGCTGATGAAACCCGAGAGCTTTCTGACCCTGCATAGACAGCAACGCAACTACCACGTTCAAGGCCCAGAAAGGTAGTAAGGACTAGGGGTCGACCGCTATGTGTTATTCAGGGCCGACACCAATTATTGCAGATCAAGTAGACCGATAACCGATATTTTGAACTGATATATATGGTGTAAAAATGAAAATTCAAAATAACAATAACAAGGGCTCTGACAAAAACTGCCTTCCCTGTGTTGGTTGAGTATAGTACTCCAACACTGTTACTGAAGTTGGTAAGACTGCAACTATTTTCATGAAACTGTAACACTAATAGCCTATTATAGGCACACTTTATTCAATAGCCTGAAATGTCTACATTTTTGTTATCCTAAACTTGGCTTGTGTGACACTAGAAATTTCAGTTAGTTTTAATTTACAGTACAGTGCAAATGAAGGGCTTAAAACAATTTAATTTATCTTTTAATCAAATGAGAGTTAAACTCTTTATTTTTGTCAAACAAAGGGGTTTACTATTAAAATGAAAACATGGAAGCAATAGCATATTGTGTGAAAGCAAGCTTCAGTATGTGTGTAGTAAACAAAACTGTGCATCTGTGCCATTCACATACACAGAGACACGCAGAACATGCAGGATTCATATTTAAATTGTGTTTTTGCAGCTTAATATTTACAGATACTAGTCCATATCGCGACTGGGTGCAGGAGGCGCAGTGATATTACATCAACTCTGCCGGCTGCAACTCTGCATGCACACAAACTTAGTGCCGGTCACTTTCAGGCGCTGCGTAATATTATTGCGCTTGCTGCACCCATGGTACGGCAGCAAAGTTCCTTGATTATTACGCCGGAATGAGAGTATAGTTCCTAGTCATAACAGCCTAGAAAATCACAACTTTTCATTTTCTGTCAGTCTTAGTACACGATGTAACTACAGAAGAGTCAAGTTTTAAACAGGAAAAATATTGTCATTATATATGGTCATTTTTTAACGAGATGCTAACGGTCTAATCAGATTCAATGATCTATGCTAAGCTATGCTAAAAGTGCTACAGTCAGACCCGGAGATCAGCTGAATGGATTCAAAAACAGTAAAACTCAACTGTTTAACTCTAGGGGAGTTGGAAAAATAGTCTATTTTCAGAAAAAGTGGAGTGTTCCTTTAACATTGAGAGACAACTGATGCATGATCACTGAAGCAGGTCCAGTTAGTAAGTGCTTTTGGTGTAAGAGTGCAATACCTTCAGCCTTCCGCATTGATTGGTCGGACCCGTGACTCCCAACAAATCAGGTAGGTGGTGGGCGGAGATTGCTCTAGGCCACAGAGTGGTGAGTTCCTACAGGCTGCATCAGAGCCAAATAGTTCATAATTAATAATTTCATAACTAAACTATTTTATGGGCGAATTGGTTTTGAAAATGACCGATACCGATAATCATAAAAATGCTTAATATCGTCGCTGATAATCGGCCAGGCCCCTAGTAAGGACATCGATAAACAAGTCCATGTGACATCAGTGGTTCAACCTTAATTTTAGGAAGCTATGAGAATACAACTTTAAACAACTTTATTCAACAATTTATTTGCTTGCGTGCATGCGTCGTGGTACTCTTGTGAACGCAGGTCAAAGACTAACATGGAATAGAAGAAACTGGTGAATAAAGTTGTTATTTTTGTTTTATTTGAGCACAAGAAGTATTCTCATAACATTACGGTTGAACCACTGATTTTCATTTTTGGGTGAACTTTAACATGTGAAGTTTCAACATGTGTCGACAAATGAGATCACTAGCCTCCCGAGCCAACTTCTGAGGAATAACAGTTTCCTCTGAGATGATACCATGGTATGATTTGATAACTTTTTGTTAGTGGTTACAACTGATTTTTGCATCTGTCTGAGCAGAAAAACAGAACTCTCTCCACAGCAAAAGCATGTAGCTCAGAACCTGTTGTTCTAATACCTCTCCAATAAATCTCCCACTCTGTCTGAAAATGCTTGCTGACATTTGTGCTAAAATGTACAGAACACTGCTGAAGGCACATCATACACTGTATTTGCCTCTCTCCGGTTTGAAAGTACTTTGAGTTGGCATGTGTTTGAGTATACCGCTCTTGTCGTTGTTTAGTGTGATTTGAATTGGAGGCTCAAGGTCTGTGTATTGTGTGGAGATGCACAGAAACACAATGACTGGTCGTGTAGAAGCGTTCCCTATTACACTGAGGGGTTTCTGGGAATCACGCCAGGCTTTCCAGGACAACAATACTATGATAAAACACAACATTTAGAGATATTGGAGTCCACCCGTCGTTACAAGAGAGGTCAGATGAATGCAGTTGTAATGGAGCTGGAAGTTTCAACATCATTTTGCCCCTTTATTCTTTGCTTGCAGTATATATATAGTATGCTTTTTCATAAATGCAAAATATCCGAGTTACAGTCAGCTGTTTATAAAGTAAGAATTCTAAATACATCATGTAAATAATAATATTAAATAAATATTCAATATTTGTTTAGTATTGCTTGTATGGAATATGCTCATCTTGTAATGTTGACTGACAGTTCAATTTGTTTGTCAATACATGTTTGAATGACAGTTCAATATTCATGCTGTTTGGGGATACAAACAGTTCCTGAATCTGCTTGTGTCGGTTGTTATCCTGCAGAACTTTCCTCCAGGCCACAGAGCTGAGAACAGACTGTAATCAAGGTGACTGACACCCTGAATGATGCTGCAGGCCTTGCTGTAATAGCAGCCGATGCTCCCTCTACCCTCTGCTCTAAAAACCTTGCTATACAATGGTAAAAGTTCATATATTTACTCTTGTATTCACTACTGTAGTGCTCAGACAACATTGCATTAGAAACTGCTAATTATATTCCACATTTCCATAATGCAGTTGTCTTGATCTCTAGACGTTTTATTGAACAGAAAATGAATTTACTCATACCAGGTTAAATACAGCATAAGTTTAAAGGAATGTTCTGGGTTCAATACAAACTCAAGCGACAATGAAGCATAATACTGATTACAGCAAAAAATAACTCATTCCCCTTTTGTTAAAAAAAGCAAACATAAATGTTATAGTGAGGCATTTACAAAGTTAGTGAATTGGGCCAATTGTTGTAGGATTAAACGTTTTATCAGATTTATACTTACAATTCTATAAAAGCACAAAAATAATTTTTAAAGTATAGTATTGTGTTGTAAAATTGGATATAACTTTAACATTTTTACGCTAAAATCATTTTAACACATTGTTCACATCTATACTATTGAAACAGAGCGTATTTTAACTTTTTAAATTTAAAAAATGTTATTTAGGTTATTATCATATGGAAGCCAATTCTGCCACTGAATAAAAAAAAAGGTAATTGCGACTTTTTATCTCATAATTGGCAACTTTTTTTCATATCTTTTTTAAAACTCACGTCGTGAAATTCTGACTTTTTTCTCAGACTTTGAGATATAAATTCACAGTTGCGAGTCATAAAGTCAGAACTGCGGGATATAAACTCACAAGTTTGACTTTTTTTCTCAGAATTGTGACATATAAAGTCAGAATGGCAGGATATAAACTTGCAATTCTGAAAAAAGTCATAATTGCAAGATATAAACTCAAGAAATGCAAGTTTACATCTTGCAATTCTGACTTTTTTCTCAGAATTGCATGATATAAACTCGCATTTGCAAGTTATAGTCAAAATTGCGAGATTTTTCTTGGAATTGTAATTTTGTATCTCGCAATTCTGACTTTAGAACACACAATTGCAAGTTATTAAGTCAAAATTGTGACATATAAATATTTGTTTTTATCCTCAGAACTGGACTTTATGACTCACAATTGTAAGTTTATATCTATATTGTGAGATAAAAAGTCGCAATAACTTTATTTTTTTATTCAGTGGAGGAAATGGGCTACCATATTATCATTAACTAAAACTAAAACCATAAACAATATTTTAAACAAAATAAGCATTAACTGAAATATATCAAATATATATATATATGTATATATATATATATATATATATATATATATATAAAAATCAGTTACCAAGACAAAATTTCTAATTTTTCTTTAGTTTAAGCTAAAATACTAATAATATAACTAAAGCTAAAATAATTAAAGCAAAAACTAAAAAAAAAAAAAAAAAAATTGTACTGAACCTCTAATAATTTCTTCAAGTGAAATCCTTATTTAAGTTTAAACTAAAAAAAAAAAAAAAAAAAAAAAAAGCACTTAAAAAAGTCATACTTAAAAAGACTTCCATTATAAGAACATTACTGTAAATTTGACCCTGGACCACAAAACCAGTCATAAGTAGCACAGGTATATTTGCAGTAATCACCAAAAATACATTGTATGGGTCAAAATGATACATTTTTCTTTTATGCCAAAAATTATTAGGATTTAGTAAAGATCATGTTCCATTAAGATATTTTATAAATTTCCCATAAATATATCAAAACTTAATTTTTGATTAGTAATATGCATTCAACTTTATTTGAACAACTTTAAAGGTGACTTTCTTAATATTTTTATTTTTTATTTTTTTGCACCCTCAGATTCCACATTATCAAATAGTTATATCTTGGCCCAATATCCTAACAAACCATACACCAACGGAAAACATATTTATTCCGCTTTCAGGTGATGTTTGATTGACGCTTATGACTGGTTTTGTGGTCCAGGGTCACAAATGTGTTCTACAGTGAGATGAGTTGAAATCATTTCCTGTGATAACCCACAATAGGCCATACTATAGATTTCATAGACTTAAAAGTGCTTAAATTGTATTTAACCCAGTATGTTCCTTCCTGAAATTTGTCTCATCCTCGTGTGGAAAGACACTGGTGGCAGAGAAGTGAACTGCCTTATTAGAGGGTTAGCTCTGTGACACATCTGTTAATAAAAGCTTGTTAGGAGCGTTTGATTGCTGCATATCAGCGGTGTGGTCATTGATGGGCCCTACGACTGACAGAACTGATTTCCTGCCTTGCTTGGGTTTGATTAATTGTGCTGTCTTTTGTACGTGGGTGTGGAGGTCAGTCGTGGGAGATGGCAAATGAGAATTTACTCCACACACTCTTATTTGTTATTGGAGAAGACTAATCACATGCACTTCACCTCCTGCTACCACTTCTGAATACAGCCCACACACACAGAGACAATAAAGAGATCTGAGCACTCCTGCTTCTGCACATTTGCTTTTCACTCTCTGTGTATCTTTCTTTTTAATACATAATAATGAACACTCTAGCCGGTGTAGGCAACAGGTGATGTCTTTAGAATTTTAAAATTCTAAATATATGTATACAAAAAAGTGTAAAAAGTGAACATGCGTGTGCATGAAATTCAAGAAACGTGTGTGGATTAATGATTCTATCATTAACTCTGAGTGAGGGTGTGCAGGAGGATAATGGATGGAGAGGAATTCCTCGGACTGTTTCTTCCAAATATAGCACATGAATGCGTAATGATGTCCCTAAAGGAATTCTAGAGGAAGAAAAACACCCACCAGTCAGATTGAGAGTCTTTGGGATTTAAAAAAAAAATCTTTTTGGTGGTTATCCCATACAGAGATATACACTGTAGCAATACCAGCAAGCTGTAAGAACACCCCACAGGACCAGCCTGATTCTGTATAGTGCAGTTTAGTTTGTGTGGGTTGTGCATTCAAAACCTGACTCATCATGACTGGGCGTTTTACAATCAGGCGTCAGATGCAATCAAAGCTTCTGGGACACTGAAGGCTTTGGCTTTGAATGGAAGCAGTGACATATACATGCACACCTACAGGAACAGATCAGCCAAAAATGTTATATTGTTTTATCTCCATATAGTCATGTCTGACAAAGACCTAAGTCATGAGACCATTGCAGGTGCAATGCTCACTTCCCTCCGTTTCATCGTGCACAATTCTGTATGCACGATCAGCAAGTTCAAAGATGCTTGTCATTGGTTAGTGCCCAACGGCAAGTTTTTTTTTTTTTTTTGAAGTGCACTTAGTTGCTTACAATGCCTTTTCTCAGTTTGAGAGCAGTGCGAGTTGAGGGAAACTTTAAAATGCACACACAAACCAACATTTCTTGGCACTTTAAGTGCTTACATGCACAAGAGTTCACAAGAAATATCCAGACCCGTGCATGATCTCTCTTCTTTTCTGTCAGAGGTAATAAGCATGTTGCATTTCTCTCTCTCTTTCATTGTGTTTACAAGAACTGAGACAAAGCAACCTAAGTAAGCGTTTTATTTATCTGTATTTTTGCTTACTTCTGTAAATAATGCATTTACTTTTTAGAAGCATGTATAAAGTCATTCGGAGGATGAAATCAAGTCAAGGAATGTCTATGAGATCAATCTATTGTATATACTCATGTATGCACATAACATGAGATGGTTTTGTGTAAAAAAGGAATTATAAATTCATTCAGAAACTGTTCATGCACTTGTATGTAGGCAAAAAAAAAAAACATGTCTTTGACCTCAGAGTATAAAGTAAAAACCTGCACATTTGCTACTTTCTGAAATGAGGATGAAACATTTATGACTAAAAGGCAGGAGGTGAGAGTAAGCGTGTAAGAGAAAGACAAGGAGGGGTAAGCGGGAAAATCTAGTTAATTATTTGTGAGCACTTTGTCTTTCACATATAATGGTCATGTGTGGATTTATAAACCTATATATAAAAAAAAAGTAATATACAAAAAGAGTGTATGATTTATTCATACTACATGTTTTGTACTGTTTGTAACGGTAAAAGTCTTTTTCTACGCTAGTAACCCCTGTTTGAACTGCGTTGCAGTAAACATTATTTTACAGAACTGAATGAGGTATTTGGAAATCATTTCTTTTGAGTATTACAAAAATGAATATCCTTGTGTTGTTATTTTAAAAGGATAGTTCACTCAAAAATGAAAACTCTGTCATTAATACCTCACCCTCATGTTGTTTCAAACCTGTAAGACCTTCATTCATCTTCGGAACACAAATTAAGGGTGTGTTCACACTTGTAGTTCAATTCATTTGGTTTATTTGGTCCGGACCAAAAAGGAAAATTACATATTTGGTCCTGGTCCGTATAGCGTTCACACTGGTGTTTTTGAAAGCGAACCTAAAGATACCGAACCTAAAGGTGTAGTAATACATTCACAACCTGATTGGTCGGGTTGAATGACGTATGCTTCATGACGGAACTCACCAAGCATTCCAAACAAAAGGAAAAGGTACGTTCGACTTAAAGCAGCACTGCGGGTGAATGAAATTAAAGTACCCATTTAAACTTAACGGTCTGCTCAGCGCCGCTTTAAGTCAGATACACCTAATGCTGTCTGCTGGACTAGGCGCGCTCATTGTTCCATGTATATGATTTTATTTTCACCACAACTCACAAAGAGCTCATAAAAGGCACTCGTCGTTGCTCCATGTTTGCCCTCTGCTTATTTTGTTTTGGATACACCGCTTGCTCCCTTCGTGAAATCATGTCGCATAGCGTTGCATCTTGTTATTACTTTCTGGTTTTGGTTCGTTTTGAGGTGTTTAGTCCATGTTGCATTCATATATTATTCAAACTGCACCATAGTTTGTTTGGAAGTGGACAGAGACCCATCTTTTGAGCGGTCTCGGTCCACTTGTTTGGTGCGCACCATGGTTCGGATGGCTGCGTTCACACTTGCTCAAATGAGTCGCACTAACAGAGCAATCGCACCAAAATTTGTGTGAACACACCCTAAGATAATTTTGATGAAATCCAAAAGCTTTCTGACCCTGCATAGACAGCAGTGCAACTGACACTTTCTAGCCCCAAAAAGGTTGTAAGGACATCATTAAAATAGTCCATGTGACACCAGTGGTTCAACCTTAGTTTTATGAAGCTATGAATTATACTTTTTGTGCACAAAGAAAATTCTTGTAGCTTCATATAATTAAGATTGAACCACTGATGTCACATGGACTATTTTATCGATGTCCTTACTACCTTTCTGACTTTGAACGTGCCAGATGAACGAAGGTCTTACGGGTTTGGAATGACATGAGGGTGAGTAATCAACAACAGAAATCAAGAATTCATATCCAATCTATTGCTAGTTCTTACTGTTGTTTTTTTTTGCCCTCCAACAATGATGTCACGTCTATGATGATGTCATTGAGGACCTAGTTTTTCTTAGTTACACAGATTTTGCAAAGACTTAAAGGAAAGAAAGTGAAATTGGACACACACATATACACACACACACATACACACACAAACATATAAACTGATTATCAATATGATATGAAATATGGTAGAGACATGAAAATGTACTGCATAACTGGAATGACCCAAGAAAGGATGGGCAGATAGTCATCCATTACAAATTTTATGATGAACTACTGGGATACATGCCAAATAATCATCTTTCCAGAAAACTCAAGGGTACTGGTGACAGAGAGGGTCATGGGTAGGGGGGTGCATCTTGTTGTCCTTATAGGATTGGCGGTCCCAGTCCACTATGGCAGAAAATCATTGGTTGATCTAGTGTGCATTTATGGATTTTCAAATTCCTAAAGATGCATGGCAGGAGTGGAGATCAGAGAGAGAGGAAACGGATGAATGCTTGTTCCAGAATGTTCTGCCTGATGGATTAGAGGTAAGACTGTCTGACCGTTTAGCCCCCAACCTCTTGTGGAGCTGATTGGTCAAGAAGGTCTCCTTTATTCCCCATAAGTCACTGATTCATTGCGGTTTGGTGAAGGTTGTGCTGTAGTCTGCCTCCACCATGGCTTCATATCTATGGGGTGGCTCGTCTTGACAGATAACTATTTATCATTCTGGCAGTCGGACTGATCAATTGGGCAGTGATTCAGTCCTTTTGGTCAGGGGATGAATGGAGGGGGTGATTGAATGCTCGACTCCAGGCCATTTTCAAAACCCAGGATTACTGGTGGACCTCACCCCATCTAAGATGCTGTATAAACATTTTTGATAGAAAAAAAAATACAATTGTGTATAGTTACTTGATATATTTAAACATGCATCCCATCCAGTGCATCACATATATGTAACCCCCAACCCCAAAACCAGTCCTAAGTTGAATGGGGTATATTTGTAGCAATAGCCAAAAATACATTGTATTGCTCAAAATAATAAATTTTTCTTTTATGCCAAAAATCATAAGAGTAAAGATCATGCTCCATGAATATATTTTGTACATTTCCTACAGTTAATATATCAAAACTTAATTTTTGATTAATATGCATTGCTAAGAACTCTATTTGGACAAATTTAAAGGCGATTTTCTCAGTATTTTGATTTTTTTGCACCTCAGATTCCAGATTTTCAAATAGTTGTATCTCGGTCAAATATTGTCCTATCCTAACAAACCATACATCAATGGAAAGCTTATTTATATGTATAAATCTCAGTGTTATTTGTAGGTGCTGCTTTGGTTAGAATGCTGTTTTTTTTTTTTTTTTTCCACAAGATAAAATGAATTCAGATGATTCCTCTCCTTTAAAACATGAATTCTGAATTTGACAGCTCCCCAGACAACTAAAAAGTACTGGGTGAAATAGGACACATATGCATGACCGAATGTAAAACAATTTTGGCGAGGTTCTGATATTTGAGAGCAAACACCCTTCTCCCTGTTATCCCATCTGCTCGGACCCTGCTAATTTGCCACTTGCTGTTAAATTTCTTATAACTTTTTTGCATACTGAGTGCTAATGATTGCAAACAAAAATTACAATATTCAGTGAAGAGTGAATCCATTTGTCTCAGCATATCAGTCACATTTGTGTGTGTGTTTGTTTTAAATAAAACAGGCCTGTCTATGCTGCAGCATAAGATATTTGAGTCTTTTATTGTTGTTGAAAAGTCATCCATCTGTCAAAGCTCACACTGGTCAAAAGTGAAAGGTGTCTGATTTGTTTTCATATATTTAGTTTGACTTTTCACAGAGCTGCCACCAGCAGTGATGACAGACAGCAGCTTGTATAGTTCTTTTGTCATTTTTCACTGATCATCTTCACCACCGCTGAGGCTTGCAAATCAAATACAGTGCCTATGGCACGTTTGATGTCATGGACCTTAGTTATAAGACACTTGAGAACCAATGGTGTTTGATGTTATGGACGTCCAGCCTACAGCATGGGTGCTATATTCGAGGCGAATATTACTTATTTTGGTCTTATGAACTACTTTTCAAGTTCATAAAAAATTCACACATTTTGTGTTCTCTACTATCAGTGTGTATTTACAACCAATTCCATGCTGAGAAAAGGCTTGAGCAACGATGTGTAAAGCTAATTGTGCACATAATACTATAATTTACATTTTCATGAATTAAACATACGAGTGACCTAGCTGTCAGACTCCTCAAATAATTCCAGTGGCACACCGCCTGCCACGTTTTGCATAAACAGCCATAATTTGACTCTCATTACAATTTAGTTCTTACTGTCTTGATTTATGAAGACTTTTTTCAATAAATATTCGTCAGTTTGGCTTTGGGGCTAAATATGTTTCACAGGAAAGGCGAATCCTCCATTCACGCCATCCTACTGGAACCGGACCCTGTTTTGGTATTAATTTTCTGAAATTAACTCTGCCACTAAAGGTTCTTCTTCAACCGTTTTTCTTTATTATCATGGTAAGCTCAGTTGTCCCCTACAGCAGCTCGTTCATCACACCATGCCTGAGTAGTCACTGATGGAGAAGTGCTTCTGTACAGGACCCATCACAAGGTATTGAGCTCCGCTGCGTGTTGGAGACAACATGGTCCTTATCGCCCTTAAACAGCCTTCTGTCCTGCCTGCTTCTATCGTCTGAGTGGCCCAATGGTCAACACCATACCGCTTAGCTTCCTTATGACTGATTTTATTGGAGGGAAACTGTAACCTATGTGATCCAGAGAGATAAAACACCTTCTAACTCTCTGAAGTGCTAGTCAACCGTATAAACAATCCTGTTTCTGTTAAAGGGATAGTTCACCCAAAAATGTAAATTTTGTCATTAATTACTCACCCTCATGTCATTCCAAACCTATAATACCTTAGTTAATCTTTGGAACACTAATTAAGATATTTTTGATGAAATCTAAGAGCTTTCTGACCCCGCATAGACAGAAATGCAACTGACATGTTTAAGGCCCAGAAAGGTAGTAAAAAAGTCTATGGGAAATCAATGGTTCAACCATAATGTCAAGAAGCCAGTACCATGATGTGTATATATATATATATATATATATATATATATTGAGAGAGAGAGAGAGAGAGAGAGAGAGAGAGAGGGTTTGCACTCACGTCATGATTTGGTCAATTATCTGGATGCGCGGCCATATCGGCGATACTCGGATGTAAATAACAGCATGGACTGCACAGTTAATGTACTACTGAATATGTTGTTCTGCTAATTTATCGTGTCTAAACCATGGAAAAAACACGTGGAAGCTGCTAAATCATATAGAGAAGGACTTAGTAAGCAGGAAAAGGCGCAATATTTTGACAAACTAAAGCTAATAGGTGGTAAAGATTTGTACAAGCAGTATTAAGATATTAGCCTATTACTTCACCTACGTGACCAGAAATCATAAGAACAAACACGATTGTTGTCAAGATTCTTGCCCTGGGAATCCTGGTTCAGTTTGGCCAACCACAAACGCCTTTTGTTCCTCAGACAGTTTTTGCACTCTTGTCCTTGATTTGTTTTAACTTTTGGCAGTCTATTAGTACAGCCCAAAATATGACAATAATTGACCGTTTTCAGCAGAAATAATCAGCAAAATTTGCAAAAATATCTAGTTCGGTTCAGCGGCATTGTTTGTATTTATTGCTGCCAATATGGCCAATTGATGACACATTGTGAAAACCCTGTATAAACATTATATTTACCCAGACTGTTTTTTAGCACAATATGGTAAGAGCTGTCATCATTATAACTAAAGTACGCCATTGTGATCAACATTTACAACATTCTTTGAGAGAACAAGAGGGCACAGCTTTCTGCTTGACCCCTGTTTGTGATTAATGACCTTCTTTAATGAACTGCCTCTGTTGCGATGCGTCCATTTCCCCTCAGGCCTCATTGTAAATTCTCCACCACCAGCTCTTCCATTTCCTCTCTCTAACATTGCTAATTTAGATTAATTACACATCCCTCGGTGCAAATATTCATGCAGCGCCTGTTATTAAGTCCAAAATCTACAATATTGGCATCCCCTACAGCTCTCCACTCATTGGCCTCCTACCTAAAGGCACAGTGCAAGCCAATCAGATTTAATATGGCCTTCTCTTGCTTCTCTTCTCCGTTACCCGGAGGTGTGATCTTACTGTGTGAAGGAAAACAGAAACATATATTTTCATATAGTTACATAATCAACTATGAGAGTCAGGCTGAAGCCCTCTAGTGTGGTTTGCGCTGTCATCAGAACATTATCTGGTTGATGAGAAAGGCAAATAACAGTGTTTAACATGCAGATATTTTTAAATAAGGTGTCATAGTGCTGTGATCTGGGCACTCTGTTACCACAGGGTTCTGTTTTTTTTCCAGGAGGAAACTGCCTCGCATGGCACGATTCCCTGTGGAGAGCGTTTCCCCTCGCCGCCGAATATCAGATTCCTCATTTATATGCCAATTACTGAACAAATTAATACAGCAGCGTGAAAAATAATTCCGGCGAAGACGTCAGTGACTCCTGTTTGCTCACTCATATCTGTTTTACTCCAAATAAACTAATTATAGATTCCGACCTTTTAGAGTATTCTTTGCGGCTGAAGGGCTAACGATTGATAATGCTTTTTAATTAATCACGCATGCTAATTATGCTTCCCATGACATTTGCCACTACATCCACTGCAGCTAAGAGAGGCATATGGAGCATATGTTTTCAGAGGAGATTCTACTGTGCTTATCGGTGCATTATGAAATTCAGAAATATACACCATGCAGAGATTATTACATAAAGGGTATACTGGTATTTTGAATCACTCTTCTGAAGCCTGTTTTGGTTGTGGTTGGTGAACATTTTTTAATGTTAAACCTCAGTTTTGGCCTGTTTTGTATCATAATAGTAACAGCTGGAACAACGTTGGATTTAACAATAAGATACGAGAGGCCATATGCTGAATATAGTCACAATTAATGCAATATGATATGGCAATACAACAATATTATAATGTAATACAACGATAGATAGATAGATAGATAGGTAGATAAAGTTAATTCCTACTTTCCAAATATAGTACCTGAAATGGACAATAGTGATGCATTATATGGGTACTGTACTTAAGAGTTTTACTTATTTATTTATTCAATATATATTTTAAAGATTTAATACATATTAAATAAAAAAATAAATAAATCAATCTCAAAAAAATTAATATATTGCCCACATAATGCATCATTATTATTCATATCAGGTACTACTGGGCAGTTAGAATTAACTTTTATTTATTTATTTCATGTGCTCAGCGGGTTTTGTGAAGTTTTGAGTTTTCGTTTAAGCTTTATAGGCTTTTGGGTATATTTGGACAGGCCCCTTTTCTAAAGGACCTCATTACAGCTTCCCAAAGGGTAAATTTCAACATGTTTTTGATAATTATTGAAATAGAGAGTCCAGAGAATTGAGCTTGAGCTCTTGCATAAGTGTTGTGAGTTTGGCTAAAATATCTCATTCCGTTTAGGAGTTATTGGCATTTTACTAAAACTGGCTCTGCCCCCTTCGAACGTTTTTGGCGTCCCTTTGCCACACTGAGTTGAAAGTTCAACTTTTTTTGATAATTATTGATATTCACTCTCTAGAGAATCTTTCTGCACTGGTTTGGTTCAGACTGGGTGAAAAACCTATGTTTTGCAAAAAATGCGAAATACCGAAAATTTCGCCAGTTGAGCCTGCGACTAATGGTTATGATCGTTTTTGTACTTTTGATCGCTGTAGCACCCCCATCAGGCCGATTGTGGTGAGCCTCAGTCATGTTGTAGTTCTCTACGACTTTGGTCTGAATGATCAGTTTTATGTTGAAATTGCTCATCCATGACCATTCCAACAATTACAATAGGGTTTCAGCATTACGCGCTTGAACTCCTAATTATCTTCAGCAAATCTTACATTTTTTATACTGTATGTTTTATAATGTTATTATGCCTTAAATCATTTGTAACATTTAAAATGCCTGGTTTTATTTTATTTGTAATTTATTAAGAAAATAATATAGATCATTACATGGCTCATCTGTGAAAATTTTAATATTGATGCATCTCTAATAAACAATAACAAAATATTATTCTAAGGGTGATTCACAGTATACAAAGCAGCTGAGCAGATGTTTTGTGTAGTCAATACCAAGTTCTGTCATGAAACTCTAGATGGCACAGGCTAATGGGTCCTACAAACTAATGATATTCACAGAATTAAACTACTTGGCACAAGCTGATTGGTTTATGTTGCATAAGCAGCCAATGAGCTTGCTGCTTTACATTTAAATGGCCGGTTAGCATTGACCAGAGCATTTTGCAGCGTGCTTTCAGAGTTCCCCTGAACCCCTCTAGCGCCCCAGCTCCACCTGTATAGATCTGCGACGGGTTATTTTATATGCTATTTAAGCAGCAGCAGCAGTAGTAAGTCTAAAAACACACAGCACTGTATCTGCGTGTGTATTGGCAGCAGCAGGTTCCTGTGCTTGTTTTGCAGCAGCAATAATTTACAACAACAGCAATAACCAACAGCAGCAGCAATTCAGCAGCGTAGACCAAATACATTAACATTTTCATATCCATGATAGAAATGTTATTATATTGTTTTAGCATAGCTGAAACACTGTATTAACCAGAATTCAGGATTGCAAGTTCAAATGTACTCCTTTCCAAAACTGGCAATGTTTGTGACACTTTTATAGCTTCCGGATCTTTGATTTAACTGAAAACCCAAAACAGCTTAGTCAGAAATATGTCAAGTAAACAGGAAAAAAAAAAGCGTGCACGGAGGGAACCGAAACTCTGGTATCAGACTATAATAAGATTCCTGTTCAAGCATGAAACCTATTAAGCGGTTGGAAGGATTTGCTCTTATTCACAAAACCTAAGATTTAATTTTTATGTTGCACTCCATTTCTTGACTGAACGACATGAAATGTCCCCTTTGACAGATTAGACGGAGTCAGCTTGCTTTAAAGGCAATATCCTGTAACAGAGAACACAGAACTGCTGTATACACAGTTATACTGTATGCTGCAATACTGTGCAATTCTGAATATGTGGCTATATTGCATTAAAAGGCAATTGAGCTAGCTTTCATAGTAATGATCTAATTATGATTATTTGTATGCTGAACATTTTTGAACAATTCTTAAACTTTGTTTTGTACTAAGATCTAACTTGGGTCATTTTGTCCACACACCCGTAGACTAAATTATGTTTTATAATATCTCACTGGTTTCTTCCAGACAGCAATGTGATTAAAAGCAGGACAATGGAGACTTTCGCTTATGACTCCTGCTTCCTAGATTTTCTTCACATGTAATCTCCACAAGAATTTTATCACAAACTATGTTCAGATTTGCTAAGATTTCATTCTGAACTCAAATATTTGTCATCAAACAATAATCAAATTTTGTGAACTATGCTATCCACATTCATTTTATAGCTCTGTGCTATTGCTCTATGTCAAAATTTGATTCTATTTTCTATTTCAGGAGACACATCTGAGACAAAGCTGAAGCTTGAACTATGACCAGAAAGTCTACAATGTCTAAAAAGAGCAATAAAAATGGCCTCTTGTGATAATCTAATTCACATACACAAAGATCTTTTATCTTTCCTACCTATTTTTCTATACTTCATGACCTTTAATTTGAATTAAAGCAGCAAAGAAATTCTGACAGTATTTGACCACAGCACAAGGACAAAGACTGTAGAGATATTTACAAAAAAAAAACTGTGTGGAAACCATGGTGTATGTGATAACTTTGTGTGAGGGACAGAATGAAATGTAATCATTATTGCGGCTGATAGAGCTTCCCATTTCTGGGTCACTCCTACATGGAGACTTGCAGCCTTGCTACCTTAACAATTAGACATCAGTCTACTGTGACAGATAAAACATGAGATAGAGTGAGCAGTTCACAGCTGCATTTTATAGCTTCAGGTTCAGGGGGTTTCATTTTAATAATGACTATACTACTTCTCAAGACTCATGTCTCAAAGCTAAATGCATTGCAGTTTTTGTGCCATTTATCACAAGAACGATTTCAAAAAAGATGATCTTTACAGGGGAAAAAAATGAATCAATGATCCGGTATCTGCTGCCCAGTGCTGATCTATGTTATTTTTTGATAAAGATAAAATGATATGCCTTAAAGATCCTGTTTATATCCCCATTAGTTAGGTGGCAGGGGAAAGATCAGATTAAAAATCTATTAGGAACCAACTCATGGGATTCATTAGAGGAGAACTTGTTCTGCTTACAAGTGCATTTTCTACTTTAATTAGTAATACCTGCTAAAATTAAGTTATCATTCCCTTTTCAAATTAGATGAGGGTAATAAATCACGTGCATACGTGTCAACGTGCCCTTTCGTGTCCACACAATGTCATTATGGCGCCTGTATATGTGTTGTGCATGTGCATATGTGTGTTCAGTGTAGCTAGTAATTTGTTTTTGTTTATGTTGGTTCATATAATCTGCATAATTACAAATTTGCTGTTATTTAAGAAATGAATGATGGAGACTGACCTGTCTTTGTTATGCAGTGAGTATTTCATCCAAATCTGTCTTCGCAGCATTTCACAACAGAGGCTGGGAGGCTGGATATTTATTGCAGTGATGAATGTTTACTAAAAATAAGCAAATGAAAATGGACAAAGACTCAACATTATAGAAATGAGCAACAAAACAAGATAGTTCAACCTCAAGTGACGTAACAAATGCAAATAATAATCATAATAATAAGAAGAAACAATTAAGGCCGTTATATATATTTCTTATTCTCAAATAATTAAAAAATTTTTTTTTTTTTTAGGCTAGACCAGCCAATGCGCATGTTAAGTCCTAAACCTGTTGGCGAGACTTCCCGTTCATTAGCCGCTATAGAAATAATGAAAAGAATAACAACGTGCAGTAAACGGTACAACTGTGTGTTCATAAGTAAGATAATACAAAATAGCTGGAGGCGGATAAAACCAGAAGCCAGAGCCATAAAATTGCTCTTAAAATTCAAAAATTAGGTGGATAGCAACTGGAAATTCAAACAGCAGCTCCAGTGACGCGATTGGCTATTTTATTTAGAAGGCGGGATTATTCACAATATTGCTTGTTCTACTGACAGCCTATCAGAATCCATCCTGCTTTAAAGAGCTCAAGCATTTAAAGTGGCAGGCGACATTAACTGCAACGCCATCTTATATGAATGCCAAGTTATTGGGTCTTTCCTGGTATCCAGTAACATTTTGGCTTTATAATTTTTGGAAAAAAAGTTGCATGTTTTTATCATTCTACCAAAATAGTGACATGTTTAACTATTAGGAATACATATTGGCAAGCTCAGGCACACAAATAATTATGTGTAGATTGACAGACACTGGCTGAGAAAGTATTCCACCCTGTTAGGGACATTTACATAGTTATCACAAAATGTTAATAATGCAAATGTTAATTACAATGATAAATGTAAATGTATAAATGTATAACAAAAAATAGTTATGTTGTTCCTTCTCATAATCATTCATGATGACAAGAGGCAAAAGATTTCTCTGTTCAGGTGGCTAGAGAAATAATTACAATTTGGAGAGGACGGGTATACGAAATTATTTTCTTTTTAACTATATTGTATTGTACAAATTTATATTGTAGTTGAATAAATTATTAATTGAAATTAGCTGTAGCTCTTTGAGTGATTAACATTTAACTCTCTAAACATCTACAGAAAACAGAACTTTTATAACTATGTCAGATATGTATTTTAATTAACATAACCTAACAGGGTTAAGCAAGCAGGATAACATTAAAAAAAAAAAAAAAAAAAAAAAAAAAAAGTAGGACTCCGATATGACACTTACCTCAGTTTGTACAGTTGAATTCCAACGAGAAAAATAAACAATATAACTTCCTAAAAATGGTCTCAGTGGAATTGTTGTCTATTTTGGAAGGTGAGAAAGATACTAACAGGGTGGAAGATGAATTTAGGGACACGGTAAATGAAGAAATTTAAAAAAATTAACAATAGTTTCATATGATTTACATGTATGATTAGATGCAGTTTAGCCTAATCTATAACATAATTGAAAAATATTTTGAGGTTTTTATCATTTCATGGTTTATATGTTTTGTGGAAGTTGATTACTTTGCACTGAGGACATGATAAAATTGAATGCATATTTCAATAAAAAGGTGTGTAAAATACAAAATGGTATTTTTAATGTCTATTATTATCTCTGTTTAAGTGATAAAGAAGTATAAATAAATAATTTAAGCCATTTCTAATAAATGTGACTCATTTTAGAGAAGATATGTGTAAATAAATCATAGAGACAGAAAAGTCACTGTATAACAGGAATGACCCTATTGTGTGTTGGTGTGAATGCTAATATAGTTATCTTTCTTGATTTGAACAGACACTTTTTACACATCTTAATAATCTACAGAACCTTCTTCCACTACAAATAACCTTTTGTGCACTTGAAAGCTTCTACATATGTTAAAGGTTCTTCATCGGACCACAGACGTCATAAAGAATAGTTATGTAACTATAGGAAAAGTAAGTCTAACTTTGAAGTCACTTGCATTTCAGGCTTTTGTACACTGATGAGTCATTATGTTGATTGCCAATTAGCAGAGTGTGTGTTATAAAACATGGCTGACAATTTGCACTTTGAAATGTGATGTGAGATTTTATGGTTACGTGTAGCGACGTCTGCAGAGGTCAAATAGTTATTTCCCTACTAGCGTCAGCAAATTTAAAACAGAGTAGTAAACCAATCATGAAATATTAACATCAACCTAGTGCTTTCCTCGTCACATACACATCATCCTCCGATGACTGATGGTGAACTGGTGAATCACTCTTGTTAAGAACTTGTTCAGCTACACTGGCAAGATATGATCCGAGCAGCACTGCTGTTTCAACATGGCCACTGATTAATACATCTATTAAATGATAGCAGTCACATGTGCCAGTAACATTAGTCATGTTTATGATGCCTAACCCTTTATGTTCAACTCATCCTGCTTTAGACAGAACCACAGCAGATGGGGGAGGGCTTGGTTGTTTTCTCCAGAAATGCAGGTTGGGAGTTTGATGGTTTTATTGGCAGAGGGAATGTTCTCAGAAATGTCCTCCTGCAGATTTTCATGTCCTTTTTATATTGTTATTATTTTCCTCATTTTTTCCTCCAGTTCCTGTTGTTATAGTGTCATATACTGTATTTATTCCCAACACTGCTCAAACCCAATAAGCTGGAGTTTGTATCCAGAGTTATTATTCCCCTCATACTGCCTTTGAATTACTATTAAATTGGATGCATGATGTAGTGTTGTGCTCAGGATTTGCAAACCTGATGCAAGCTTGTCCAATCTGCCCTCTCTAAACACTTGATAAAGAGAAAAAAAAAAAAAATAAATAAATTACCTTCTCACAGGCTGGGCTCATTAGGATGACAGAAAACGTATAAAACAAAAAACGAACAGAAAATGAACACTCCCTGTCTGTCATTGGTCAGTCAAACAGATAGCACCACCCCCAAACTCACTCCATTGGTTTAGAAAATGATATAGGTTGGGTGGTCAGGCTGCTCAAACAACAGAAATCAATAATGATTTAATTAACTCTTGGCTTTCACTTTATTATTACTATTTTTATTAACAAAACAAACAATGAATGTTGTTTTGACGCTTTTAACGTGGAGTGGAAGATCGCTGTCAAAAGTTATAATGCGGAGAGACATAAATATATCATAAAACCAACAATAACGACATTTCATAACACGTTTACCTCAGAAAAATCTTTAAAATATCCATAGCTCGTCAGTTATAGCTTGTTATTTTTTATTTCATTAGGAGGTATGCATAATTGTATGCATAATGATGTTAATAACAACAATTGAAATATATTAAAAACACCTCATTAGCATTTGAAATAAGGCAAAACGACTTACTTGAAAGAGTAAAGTTTATTCCATTTTCTCATATTGTCCTCAGGACATTCAACCCTCATTTATCTAATCATTTAAAGACATTTCATAAATAGAGATCTGGTCATTTGTGGGGTTGACTGTACAGAATAAAATCTCAGAAGTGAATATTAGAAAAAAAAGAAAGAAAGAAAAGGGTCACATGTGTGGATTGTGGATTATATATTTACAACATACAATAGAAGAGGGAAGAAAAGTAATTAATGAGCATCTACTGACACAATGCAACTGCAAAGCAACCTGTTAAAATGACATGTTAACAGCACACACGGGATATTTTAAAGAGATTTATAAATATATTTAGATGATTTGCAAGCATGAGTATACAACATTACTCTCAACCAGACAGCAGTTTTCAGCCCCTGAAACAGAGTAAGTGCATATGACCGGTGGTAAAGAAATCTCCCGAAACAAAATCATACACAAACAGTGTAGAATCTCTAAATGCAAACAATATCATGCTGTCTAAATCTATGTAATCATTGTTGCTGTACACAAGGATATAATACAAATTAATCACAACAAATATGATGTGAATACTGACAATCAGAAAAATTTGGACGAGAACCTGAGACAAGTTGTGTATTGATGCCAACGTATAATTCCCTCAAATGCATTTCGAGCTTTTCCATTTACCCTCAACGAAAATAACCCTCACCGGAAGGGAAGGAAATGAAGTGATGTGTTGAAAAGGGCCATACGATGTTTACATAAGGCCCATAATGATATCTGAAATGACTCAGGCATTCTTTAGAAAATGGAGGGGAATAAAACACCCAAACCTCTCACTTGAAAATCATACAGTTATGCTACACATCTACTAACAAAAAGCAAAACACAATGTCAGGATTGTTCGTCTGCGTACGCTTGATGTTCATGGTGGCATTGTTGAAATCCTTTGCAGGCCCTGATTTAAACACTCCACATTTGCATTTTTTGTTCATTTTGATATCCTTGGAATGAGATAAGTGTATAATTATTATCTTATCTTACATGTACTCAAGCACTTTACATGATGATTGCAAAAAGTGGCGCATAATCATATCAACCCAAGGCGGATGGAAATCATGTTCCAAAAGCATATCATAATATGATTATATACAAACTTTGACTAAATAAGATCGTAACAGCAACGTTTAGTGCGGCTGATGTTTACGTAGCAAGCTTTGAAACTGAAGACGTGATTTGACCTACAACCCTTGTTATATTGCATTTCCACAACTATATAATCTTCTTTCGATATTAATCTCCTGTGCTCCAACAATAAAGATTTATTGGCATGAAACATTTGCAATTAGCATCTTTCAATCAGAATAACATAGCAACATGTACAAATTAAAAACAGTTCTGAGTGCATCATGCGGAAGTCCTGCAGCTTCAAAAATTGCAACGTGTACGTACACAGATAGTCTTTAGAAAACTGATTTTGTGTATGTGTGAATGGGAATGTTTGAGTACATACGTACTGGGTTTTAGTGCAGGTAGCATTCCTTCGGAACCTTTCGCAACATCGCAAAGGTTCGATTGTAGAAAAACCTCGATATATATGGCGCGTAGGTACGTCCTTAAGTACATCAGAGCAAAAAAAAGTCTCTATTTTCCACTTGGCAACAAGAAAAATTGTGAAAAAACCCATTGACGTCTCAGGCCTAATTCACGTAATATAGCCAGTAGATCAAGTTGAAAAGAGAGAACGCTGAGGGAAATATTATCCGTGACCATCGATCGATGGCATTCACGTCTGTGAGGTCGGGGATTTTAATTTTGAGCTGGGAAGAGCGTCTGCGTAGCCGCGGCTTCTTGGGCTGCGTGTTCCTGTCCATGCTGTGGCGGCCCTCGGGCCGTGCTGCGCTCTGTTTACGATACTGGATCCCTGAGTTATCGAACACCATCGAAGTGGAGTTTCGGGCCTCGCTGACGCTGGTGGTGATCTCATTCCCGGCCACCTCATTATGGATCTCCAGGGTCGTCAGAAGGATGTTGCCCTGGGAGTCCACCTGCAAGCATAGACAATACTGGTTACCACATTTTTCTTTAACTCTATAAAGCCTATTAAAGCCATGATCAAAAATTGTCTTTAAAGAGTTCAAAAATTCTACAAACAGTGATTTTAAAAGACAGTTATTCTATAAAGCCCCAAAAAGACAAGTTGGGATTTGAAGCATGAAGAGTGGTTAGTAATAGTTAGGCAGTTACAGTTGCATGACATACAGTTGAAGTCAAAAGTTTACATACACCTTGCAGAATCTGCAAAACGTTAATTATGTTACCAAAATAAAAGGGGTCATACAAAATGCATGTTATTTTTTATTTAATACCGACCTGAATAAGATATTTCACATAAAAGACGTTTACATATAGTCCACAAGAGAAAATAATAGTTGTATTTATAAAAATGACCCCATTCAAAAGTTTGCATACACTGGATTCTTAATACTGTGTTGTTACCTGAATGATGCACAACAGCTTTTTTTTTTGTTTAGCGATACTTGTTTATGAGTCCCTTGTTTGTCCTGAACAGTTAAACTGATTAAACTGTTCAGATTCCACAAATTCTTTGGTTTTCCAGTATTTCTGTGTATTTAAACCCTTTTCAACAATGACTGTATGATTTTGAGATCCATCTTTTCACACTGAGGACAACTGAGGGACTCATATGCAGCTATTACAGAAGGATCAAATGCTCACTGATGCTTCAGAAGAAAACACAATGCATTAGAAGCCAGGGGACTGGGACTTGGGGGAAATCAGTGTAAATTTAACTTATTTTGTCTTCTAAGGAACATGTATCTTCTGTAGCTTCTGAAGGGCAGTACTAAATGAAAAAATACGATATTTAGGCAAAATAAGAAAAATGTACACATACTTATTCCGAAATTTCAAAAGTTCACACCCCTGGCTGTTAATGCATCGTTTTTCCTTCTGAAGCATCAGTGAGTGTTTGAACCTTCTGTATTTGCATATGAGTCCCTCAGTTGTCCCCAGTGTGAAAAGATGGATCTCAAAATAATACAGTCATTGTTGGAAAGGGTTCAAATACACAAAAATTCTTGAAAACCATAGAATTTGCAGGGCCTAAAGGATTTTTCTGAAGAACAGCGGGCAGTTTAACTGTTCAGGACAAACAAGGGACTTGTGAACAACTATCACAAAATAAAATCATTTGTGGATCATTCAGATAACAACACAGTATTAAGAATCAAGTGTATGTAAACTTTTGAACAGGGTCATTTTTATAAATTCAACTATTATTTTCTCTTGTGGACTATATGTAAACATATTTTATGTGAAATATCTTATTCAGGTCAGTACTAAATAAAAAAATAACATGCATTTTGTATGACCCCTTTTATTTTGGTAAAATAATTAACATTTTGCAGATTCTGCAAGGTGTATGTAAACTTTTGACTTCAACTGAACATAAAGAATGAAAGAGTTGTCAGTGTGCTCAGAACAGTTCTTTGCACAGACATGAAAGACAACCAGATTCATGTGGCCATGTCTTGTAATTTGAATAAGATTCTCCAGTTAGCCCTACATTATGTAACAACTACATTGGAATGCTCACAAGAAATAAATAATAATGGTATATATATAAAGCAATAACATAGATACATCCCACAGACATTAATTAACACTGAAGTGCTGTGCTTTCCAGTACAGCATACAGAATTGAAGAGCACTCATCTTATAATCTTTAGTACTACAAAAACATCAACATGCTAATGCATCATTGTAGTAACAGTACGATAATGAGGCGCTCTAAACAAGTCACGATTTCAAAAAGTAATATTCAGTATAATTACGTTGTACTATTGTAATCTCAAATCATATTTAGGATATAAATGGCAGTTTTGTTAATGAGCTGTACTGGGACTACTTAAAAAAAAAAAAAGAACAATTTGCACAAGTAACCTCACAAGGATCATATTAGAGAGTAGAAGTTTTCATCTATAAAGTGTAGGTTTGAAACTGTAATGTAACCTAGACAGCATAGGAGCCCTAGAAAAGCAATATATTTGTCATATTCTTATTTAATCAATAAAAAGAAGTTTATTTATTATATGGTGCACACAATTAATGTGGATTAATTAAAATAGCAGTATGAAACAAGGAAAAAATGCAAAATTACATTACGGGTAATTGTTATTTTACTGAAAAACAAGTTCAGGTTATTTCACAAGAGAAGGTCCCTCCATGAGATTAATTGTTTATTTTCTGTTACCTCAGAGTCTCTGCAGCAATAAATAATTCAGAAATACATTCTTGCAAAAAATATCATTACATCTGAAGCTCACATTGTAATCTTGATCAGTGTTCCTGATGGGGTGAATGAAAGAACTGCAATAGAACATGGGTATGGTATATAGCTGTGCTATGAGATGATGTGCACTGAACCAGAATGTTCAACTTAATGAGGAACATCACATATGGATTACTGGTAATCTTGCTAAACTTTCAGGCTGGACCAGAAATCACACCATTACATATGGAGAAAGAAAAAAGCAAGACACAAAAGCAAGATGGTCCAAAAATAACTTGCGTTTTCAGTGGTTCTCAACCAGTTTTAAATTAGTACTCAGATTTTCCATAGGATAACAAGCATTGACCCAGAAATGTAATGTCTCTAACATCAAACGTTGTACTTCATTAGCTTTGCATAAGTTGCATAAGCAAAATTCAAAATAAAATCCAAAAAAAGGGAAGGTGATAGATCTATATAATATTCTACCTGGTGATAAATACCACTGAACAAGGATAGTTCAGCCTAAAATGAAAATTCTGTCATAAATTACTCACCTTCATGTCATTCCAAACCCGTAAGACCTTTGTTCATTTTCAGAACACAAATTAAGATATTTTTCATAAAATCTGAGAGCTTTAGGACCCTGCATAGACATCAATGCAACTGACACGTTCAAGACCCATAACACTGTTAAAATACTCCAAGTCACATCAGTGGTTATTTTTGTTTATTTTCGTGTACAAAAAGAATTCTCATAGCTTCATAAAATTAAGGTTGAACCACTGATGTCACATGGACTATTTTAACCCTTAAATGCATACCTTGGGTCTTTAGCAACCCAGGTCATTTACAACCCAGGACATCAGCTTTCTTAGTATTCCTCAATCTATTCATTATAAACAATAAAACAAGAAAAAACAAAACAATAAAATATAAAAGAATCTCTGTTTTCTGATTGATTCTTTGTACAAAAAAAAAAGTGGTATGTAAATATCTGATGACTAAATACATGCAATTCACCTTGAGTCCTTAAGGCGGCACTGTTTGATAGACAAGAATGACATGATGTTTCACTTGTAATTATCGCAGCCATAAAACAAAAGAAAATCTTTAGGAAAAACTGAGCTGGTTTGAATGGCTTTACTGTATGCAATAAAATATAAATGTCACTGTCATTTGATGGTGGATGTGGTCAATAAGCTGCCAGTGATCAAAGTCACTGAAAATGATCATTTTGCGAATATGGTTGAGCTCGCGAATATGAAGCAGATGCTGAATGTACTGTGGAAGTACGTTTTGACGGTGACGGCGATGGTAAAATCATCTGCTCAAATTGAACCCTTCTGTTTCAAAAGGTAACGAAATATGCTTTATTTTATTCTTCTGTAATTGTTCTTAAAATATCAAATAGTTTTTTGCTATCGCAGAAGTTAGAGATCCATCCGTGCTGCATATATAGCTCTGGGTCGCAGAGCCGAATATGTAATAATGATTGGTGAAACAGTCATGCATTTAAGAGTTAATGATTTTTTACTACCTTTCTGGGCCTTAAACGTGTCAGTTGCGTTGCTGTCTATGAAGGGTCAGAAAGCTCTCAGATTTCATCAAAAATATCTTAATTTGTGTTCTGAAGACGAACGAAGGTCTTACAGGTTTGGAACGACATAAGGGCGAGTAATGAATGACAGAATTTTAATTTTTGGGTAACGTCTATTTATCTTTGCTGTGAGAACATACATATGACCCACCAGTTGAGAAACACTGTTTTGCTGTAAATGAGAGAAAAAATGTTGCTAGGAGGATTTCAGGAGGAAGCTTACAAATGTTGACAAAACAGCCAGCAATACACACACTCACCCCTCGTGAGTGACGGTGGCCTTGTACCTGATTGGATTGTTTAACAGATGATGGCTTGCAGTTGCCTCCCTCCTGAACAGACTGGTCAGAAAAACACAAACAAGAGTTTGTTCTTCATCTGGATTAACCTCAAAAATCTCAACTCAAGTCTGGAATTTGTCTTTTGATTAAAAGGAAAAATGACAACTATTCACATGCGAATGTCAGTGGCCATATTTCTGAAACAATATTCCATGCAGCAAGAATATCGACTTTCATCAGTACTGAGAGAGAGTCTTAAAAACAAAACAAAAAACAGTGCAGGATTTTCTAGGTCTCATGGCAGGAAAGTATGCTGTATCACTTGAAACAGCATATACAACGGGTAAAATAAGTATTGAACACGTCACCATTTTTCTCAGTAAATATATTTCCAAAGGTGCTGCTGACTTGAAATTTTCACCAGGTGTCGGTAACAACTCAAGTAATCCGTACATACAAAGAAACCAGAACAAATAAGTTCTTAAATTATGTGTAATAAAATGGAATGACATGAGGAAAAAGTATTGAACATATGAAAAACAGAAGGTGCAAAAGGGCATGGAAAGCCAAGACACCAACTGAAATCTACCAGTAATTAGAAAGCAATCCTGCAGTACCAGGATGATGAAGATGAAACAAGACAATGATCCCAAAAACAGCCAAGGAAACTCTCAATTGGTTTCAGAAAAAAGAAGACAAAGCTGTTAGAATGGCCCAGACAATCACTTGACTTGAATCCAACAGAAAATAAGAACTAAAGATCACAGTTCATAGAAGAGGCCCACACAACCTTTAAGATTTGAAGACTCTGTGGAAGAATGGGCCAAAATCGCACCTGAGCAATGCATGCAACTAGTTTCTCCATATAGAGGACTGTCTTGAAGCTGTCATTACCAACAAAGGCTTTTGTACAAAGTATTAAATAATTTCAGTAGTTCAATACCTTCCCCCCATGTCATTCCAATTTATTACACATAACTTAATTTCTGAAATTATTTGTTTTGTTTTATTTGTATGTATGGATTGCTTCTGGTGAAAATTTCATGTCAACAGCACCTTTAGAAATATATTTACCAGGAAAAATGTTGATGTATTCAAGTGTTGTACAAAGCATTTTAAAGGCTTTTACAAATATTTATTTCTTTTAATTTTGAAGTGTTGTCAGCTATTGATGTTGCACTGTTACTTAATTCTGTAGAACATTAAGAACATTAAGAACATTGTATTTTAATTGCAACAATTTCATAAACTACATCATACTCCTGTTACTTAGAAACCTCACATTTGTGTTTTTCCTCTTCTTCGCTCTTGCTATTGTATCATATCCTCGTATCCCCCAGAGCTACCATAACACAACCTTTTATTAAAAAAAAAAACAAAAAAAAAACTAACACTAACACGCACACGGTCACACTCAATTCTTCAGCACACAGTACAGTCGTTCTCCAAACTAGCATTGCAATAGATAAAAATGACTTTTACCTTGTTGCCGTCGTACTTGTTGCGATCGTTATTAGCTTTCTCAGCTTTCTCAGCCAACTTTTTCTGCATCTGAGGCCCTCGTCCAAAGAAAATGTAGTTGACAAAAGCATATTCCAGCAGAGCCAAGAAGACAAAGACGAAGCAGCCCATCAAATACATGTCTATGGCTTTGACATAGGGGATTTTCGGAAGTGTTTCTCTCAGATGGGTGTTGATGGTGGTCATGGTCAGCACAGTGGTAATACCTGTATGGGAAAAATTGTGTAATTAAAAAATAGTAAACTTCTTAGTTTGAATGTTAGAAATGCCATAAGGGTTAGTAAATAACAGACAGAATTTTCATTTTCAACTACATGGGCTCTGAAATATAAGCAAACTTAAAGGTTTACACAGTCAGTGTCAGTACAAACAAGTGTAACTCATTTGAAAGTACAAGCTTATGGAAGGCAGAACACATTGACACTGAAATTCGAGGGAAGGACTCAGCCAGGGATGAAAGCGCTTTCATTTGACACCTCTGTTCCAACGCCCACCATGAATCTGGACTCTGAGAATGGGTGCTACAGATTGAGTGCTGTCACAATGTTTAAAATGCCAGATCCGAGCCCTGCTTAGTAAACGGAATTACACAACCACAACACTGTCAAATCTAGCTATGAATAATCCACTTATGATGGCAGAAGCCTTCTTAACTTCATAATTGATTGCAATACCAAATAGAATGCTGTTTTATCCCTTATCCGACGATTTCCGAACCTCTAATTGCCACTACGCTGCACCCTTTTGTATATTATACATTATGTGAGTACTGACCTGATTAGCTGATTATATTGGATTCATTTGTACCGAGGCCAGATCTGAGAAATTGAGAATAACATACAGGGTATAAAACAGCATGAGAGATCAACTTGGCCGCAGCTGAAGAGAACAGCCCAGCGCTGTTGTTGTTGTTGTTTTTTTCCTTGAGTGTCTTCCTCCCTTTCCCCAAGCTTTCCCAAATGCTATTTATATTTAATAGAATGTCTTATATTATAGATTATATTATATAAATAGAAAAGTCAATAGCGTTTTTCTATTTTCTATGCATTTTATTGATTTAATGCTGTGATACTCTATTCTGTTTATTGTGTGAGTCAATCCTGAGTCAGTATCACTGTGAGTTCAAAGAGGAGCAATACTCCAAATGCTCAAACACCCACTCGGATATGTACAAAAACACACACACACACACACACACACACACAGAAGAGAACACAAATATACTGTTCAAACTCCCACTCTGTAAAATATCTCCATTATTTTCCCAAACATTTTCCAAACAAAAGCAATCTGCCATTATTCATAGTTCTCTCAAGTAATGGTATCCTCAGATGTGTGGTGACTTTTGAGAAATGATGATTGAAGATAAGGTATGAAGAACATACCCTCTGACTGACATGGAAAGCAATCATTTCTTTTATTTTATTTTTTAAATGAGACTATATCACAATAATAGACTGGCATGAAAAAAGGATGTTGTTACATAATGTTGGAAATATAGCAGAACATTTTTACATTGTGTTCATAATTTTTGCATATCCAAAAATGTTTTGTAAGTTTACTTACTAAGTGCCACAGTGTATATCAATATATATCAGGGGCATTTCCTCTAAGAAGGCAAGAGAGGCAGTGTCTCAAAATATTGGATGAGAAAAAAAAATTGTACTACAAAAATAAAACAACACTAGTATTACAAAATATAACATTAAAAAGTGTATAAATCACTTGTGTTTTTAAAGAAACATTGTCCAACATTGACACTAGCAGGTAAAGTTACAGCGGGAGTTTGCGTTGCTCTTGCCTCCCTTGAGCCCACTGAGTTTTAACAGACCCAGTAAAGTGTGCACAGAGTTTGGTGGGGGGGTAACTGAGAATGAATGGGGGAAAGTCACGTGAGAGGAGGCAATGTCTCAATTCAGATATGATTAGATATGATTGGTTCGGCTGTTATTGGTTCATACGATAAATCCCGCCTCTTGTGTTAGTCTGAATGAACAATATAATGGCGTTAATGACAAGACTAATTAAAAAAAGTAAGTAAACAACTCACACACTTAAATATAACTACTTTGTTACATCAAAATAAGACTTAAAATGGCATGAAAACATGATCTGTGTGTTTTTAGTGAGTAATCAGCTTGGTGAAATTTAGTAAATCTCTATAACTAGTATTTACCAAGCTTTGATGACTGATTATCCAAAAAATTCACAGTTAACTATTAAAAAGAATAGCTGAACACAAGTTTACAAATCTAGTACACGTCTATATATATTTATATATTTAAAATACATTTTATTTTAGATGTACAGAGGGTAAAATAAGTATCGAACACATCATCATTTTTCCCGGGAATTGTATTTCTAAAGGTGCTGTTGACATGAAATTTTCACCAGATGTCGCTAACAACCCAAGCAATCCATACATACAAATAAAACAAAACAAATAATTTCAGAAATTAAGTTATGTGTAAAAAAATGGAATGACATGGGGAGAAAAGTATTCAACTACTGAAATTTATTTAATACTTTGTACAAAAGCCTTTGTTGGTAATGACAGCTTCAAGACGCCTCCTGTATGGAGAAACTATTTGCATACATTGCTCAGGTGTGATTTTGGCCCATTCTTCAACAAAGTCTTCAAATCTTGAAGCTTCTGTGGGCCTGTTCTATGAACTCTGATCTTTAGTTCTTACTTTCTGTTGGATTCAAGTCAGGTGATTGTCTGGGCCATTCTAGCAGCTTTATTTTCTTTTTCTGAAACCAACTGAGAGTTTCCTTGGCTGTGTTTCAGATCATTGTCTTGCTGAAATGTCCACCCTTGTTTCATCTTCATCATCCTGGTACTGTAGGTGTTGGGACTGAACCAGCTAATATTAATTTCCACTGACTAGGGGCAGGATTGCTTTCTTATTACTGATAGATTTCAGCTAGTGTCTTGGCTTTCCATGGCATCTCCTGTTTTTCATATGTTTAATACTTTTCCCCCTTGTCATTCCATTTTATTACACATAACTTATGACCTTGTTTGTTTTGTTTTCTTATGTACAGATTACTTGGGTTGTTAGCGACATATGGTGAAAATTTCAAGTCGATGACACCTTTGGAAATATATTTACTGAAAAATGGTGACATGTACAATACTTATTTTACCCACTGTATTTATTTTGTAAGATTTGATGCCCTAACCTGACAAACTTTGGCAAATCAAATGATCATGTTATTGTCTGAAGTGCTTTTTTCAACCCATTAAAGGAGTAGTTTCAGAACTTCCAGAACAAAAATTTACAGATAATGTACTCACCCGTTTGTTATCTAAGATGTTAATGTCTTTCTTTCTTCAGTCGTAAAGAAATTATGTTTTTTGAGGAAAACAATTCAGGAATTATCTCCATATAGTGGACTTCTATGGTGCCCACAAGTTTAAACTTCCAAAATGCTGTTTCAATGCAGGGCTCTAAACGATCACAGCCAATGAAGATAGGTCTTATCTAGTGAAACGATCTCAAAAATTATATACTTTTTAACCTCAAATGCTGGTCTTGTCTAGCTCTGCGTGTACCCTGTGCATTCTGGTTCAATATAGTTAGGGTATGTCTAAAAACTCCCATCTCATTTTCTCCTCCAACTTCAAAATTGTCCTACATTACTGCAAAAGTACAGAAACATGAACATCTTGGATGACAACGGGGTGAGTACATTTACTGTAAACTTTTGTTCTGGACGTGAACTACTCCTTTACTTGTAAATATAAATTTAATCAAGGATAATGATTAAAAAAAAAAAAAAAATAAATAAATCCCTGCATGCTTTCACTCCCACGACTTGTGTGAAGTCAGCCAATCGGATTGGAGCTTGCCAGGTTGAGAAAGTGCTTTCCAGTTTTGTGAGCAATATGCATCAGTCAGATGGTCAGCGAACAGACTGTGGGCGGTCTGAGGACGTGCCGTCTGAGAGTGAGACTAGTGGTGACATATCTTGATGTAACTCGATGTAAGTAGATTTTCTACGTGCAAACAATATCAAAAATAAGGTATTTTGAAAGTCTTTTAGTCAATACAAAAAAGTTAATGAGATTAGAAGTTTTTCAAACCCAAATGTTCCTCAAAATATCTTCTTATATACTCTGTAAAAGACAGAACTTTGATTTTTAGGAGAACTCTCTCTTTAACATGACCCTATGTGTCTGTCTGCTCTGCATATTTAGTAGTTCCACCTTTCTGCAAATCTCATTTTCAGATTAGACATAAATCTGCTTTACGAACGTTGTCGCTGGGTTAACGCCGCCACTCAAATCACTGTGTTTGTTGCTGACTCTGCTGTAGCTGTGGTGGGACATAAGTGTGAATATGCCTGACTGGAGCAAGAAATGAAACTGTCAATATTTCTGTTGCCCTGCGAAGGACCGACCTCTTTTGCAACAAACACAGCAAGACTCCATCATAGCTGAGCTAATATCTCAAAGAAACTGCCAACTTCCTCTCCAAATCACATCGCAGAACTATTTGAAGATCTCAAGGAAGCGATGAGCGTTCATCCCGACTATGACAAGCCTGATCTTATAGCTTAGATCTCAGGCGCTAAAGTTACAGACTTTTACTTTGGGTTTTTCCTCTAATTAAAGTGTAATTAGTGCAGGGCAGTGTGCTTTACAGGGGACCTTGTCTCCGTCACATTCACACTCCCTAAGGAAAGCCGTTACCTCGTTAACGAGAAAAGGGTCTCGTCGACTGACTGCAAAGCAGCCATGTCCTAGTTTCTACCCTGAGCAGCATCACATTAACATTTAAAGTTACATTAAGCACAATTCCTGAAATTACAATCCAGGCACTTTTCGACCGAGACTCCTGCTGCCCGGAACATCTCAAACAGTGGATTTTAAAAGAATGTACATGCTTTTCTTATTTTCTCTTGTCTCCTGACTATTTAAATGACTTTAATAATTTAGTATTAACCCCAATGCTGCAGAGAACAGTTTTTCCACTGAATAAAGTGATTTTTGTACAGAACATCTGTTACGTTCACCTACATTATGCATATTCTTTAACAGTGTTTTTAATTTACATTTTTTATTGCACTAGATATATATTAACACTATTAATCAAGTAAAGAGATTTTTTGTCTGCTGACTTATATAGGCTAAATTGCTTTCATGCCTTATAAATTAGGTAAATGTTACAACTATAAAAAAAAAAAACTACACTTAAACAGTAATATTGGGACATATGTGACCCTTGACCACAAAACCAGTCTTAAGTAGCACAGTATATTTGTAGAAATAGGCAAAAATACATTGCATGGGTCAAAATTATACATTTTCCTTTTATGCCAAAAACATTAGGATATTAAGTAAAGATCATGTGTCATGAAGATATTTTGTAAATTTCCTACTGTAAATATATAAAAACTTCATTTTTGATTAGTAATATGCATTAAAGGTGATTTTCTCAATATTTTGATTTTTTTTGCACCCTCAGATTCCAAATTTTCAAATATTTTGCCCTATCCTAACAAACCATACATCAATGGAAAGCTTATTTATTCAGCTTTCTAAAAATTTACCCTTATGACTGGTTTTGTGGTCCATGGTCACATATTATTACAAATCAAAATAATTGTTTTCTATTATTAAATATTTTAAAATGTAACTTATTCTTGTGATGGCAGAACATAATCCTTAAATTCAGCATTTACTTGAAATACAAATCAGTGTAACAACATACATTTCTTTAGTGTCACTTTTGGTCAGTTGAATGCAAGAAAATAACTACTCATGAATAATGTGTCTATTATTCTATAATCCATTTATCTAATTTTATATTCATTGTTTTATATGTCATTTTTATAAATCTATACCTACCCCTAGAGTTGCTGCTGATTAGTTAGGAATTGCTGGTATTTAGAATCAATGACCCATCTGTCATAAATTTATGTAATCTCACAGAAATTTATGTAATCTCACTTTACATAGCATCATCCCATATTCTAGAAAAAGGTGAGCTGTCATAGGACTGCACAAAATAGCAAACTAAAATTAGCATGTCTAGCCTCTCAGACCTTTTATTCACAAGCTTTATTACAGAGTTGAATATTAGAATGCAGAATACAGTTTAACAACCGTAGACACCAAAAAAAATGGTCGGCACTTCACTCCCACAGTGCGTTCACTGTAAAGGCCTGAGTCCCCAGAGTGAGAGAGGACATGTGTGGGCAGATGGATGCCTGTCCTAGCTTACATAAACTCAAAAGCAGCATTCTGGTGTGAAGAAGAGGGCCGTACATGGAGCACACTGCATTGATTTGTGCATGACCAGGTCACAGCAAGGGAGGATCAAACTCAGCTCAGCACAGAAAGTTCAGCGCAGGGGAGTTACCTAACCAGAACTAACATCTACCTTCACACAGACCTGTCTGCAGTGAATAGTGTGGGATGTCGTTCTTTTGAGTTAGACTTTTGAAAGTGAAATGCACAACATTGGCAAGCACTCAAGATCTATTTCGGATTGCTTTCAGGCACTTTGACCAAAGCGTTTAGTCAAAGTTCCTTTAAGGGAATAGTTCACCCAAAAATGAAAACTTTGTCTGTATATTACTTAACTTCATGTAATTCCAAACCTGTACCGTATGGCTTTTACTGTTCAAAATAAGAGGCGAATTTCTGAAGGCCATTCATTTGAATATGATAAAAGGGAAAATGGTCAATATCCAAGATTACAAAAACTTCAGATCTTCTAAAACTACATGTTGCTGTAAATAAGAACTTGTTCTTAAACAGAGTTCTCCCAAAAACTAACCCAATGATTTACTCACCCTCAAGCCATCCTATGTGTATATGACTTTCTTCATTTAGACAAATTGGAGTTTATTAAAAATGTCCAAGCTTTATAATGGCACTGAATGGCTGTTGAGATTTTGAAGCCCAAAAAAGTGCATTCACCCAACATAATAAGTAGTCCACATGGCTCTGGGAGGTGAATAAAGGCCTTCTGAAGCGAATTCATGAGTTTTTGTAAGAAAAATAGCCATATTTAAGACTTTATAAACTGTAATCTCTAGAGAGTGGCATTCCAGCAGATGACGTAGGATGTAGGCGTAGCGTAAGCTCTGGTCTCGTGAGAACCAAGTTTTGTTTACAGCAAAGGAAAACATTCTCTTGGCTTATATCAAAATCATAATTTTTCTGTATTTCTAATTCGTGACTGGTGTTTTGTTTTGCTCTCTCCCACTACACCTATGTCCTACATCATCCGCTGGAATGCCACTCTCTCATGAATGTGTGTACAACAGTTCAGCAGAGGCTAAAGATTACGATTTATGAAGTATGTAAAAATATGGATATTTTTCCTAAACACATCGCTTTGTTTGAGAAAGCCTTTATTAACCCCCAGAGCCATGTGGAGCACTTTTTATGAATAATGGAAGCAGTTTTTTGGGCTTCTTGAAAAAGCCAGCAAATTTTTAATATAACCCCGTTTGTATTCGTCTGAAAGAAAAAATACATAAACAACTAGAATGGATTGAGGGTTAGTAATTAAAGGGGTAATGTTAATTTTTGGGTGAACTATTCCTTTAAGTGACTTGCTTGGTTAAATAAAGGTTAATGGTAGCTTTGTGTGAAAAACAGACCAAATAATACAGTATTCACTGAAAAACTTGCCATGTCCTGGAAGAAGTAGCTACTCATAAATGAATTGTTCTTTTCCAATCTGTTCAATAAAGCTGTTGATCCAATGCACAAAACCGTTCTGACTGATTTGTTCAAGAATCTGATTTCATCACACAAAGCTACAGTATGATTTCAGAAGACAATTGATATTTTTTGGTGCTTTTTTATTCTTGAAAGCTTTGGTCCCCATTCATTGTAATTCACTGAAAATAGAAACCAGTAAGTCTACATTACATAAAATCTTCTTCCAATACATTTATTACACTATTTATTAATCTGTGTTAATGTTAGTTAATAAACATACGGTCGTTTATTATGGATTTAGCATTGTGATTTAGCAGCAGTTTGTACATATTTTACGAGGTGGCTAATTCCTACAAATTTGTACGACCTCACTTGTACAAAATCAAGTGATGTTTTATTAACAAATTTCGGGAGGAGCACGCACAGATAATTAACTTGGCCAGTTCACCATCAGCAATCACATCGTCCATCCCGCCAGCCCAGGAGGACGCCCATAAATAATCTAAGCAGCCTTACCTTCCTCATCTCTAGTCGTCAGCATCCCTCCTCCACCCCGACTCCTCGCCATTAACCCTTCCGGGGTGTAAGTGCGAGGTCCGGGCTAAGGGGCCGAGCTCAGACCCCTCTCCCCGGACGGGGGGAGTACCCCGGGCTCGGGAGGAATTACCGAGCTCGGAGCCCTCTCCCCCGGACAGCACGCCAAGTATGCATACTTTTATTCTTCTTTATTGTCTGTAGGGCGAACTCGTGAAACAATTTTAGCGAAAACGTATTTTATGAGTTGCACAATACGTATTAATTTGTACGAATGACCTACACCTAACCCCGCCCCTAAACCTACCCATCACTTATCCACATTTATCCACTCTGGAACCCGGTTTCAAAAAACAGAGGTTTCAGGCTCCCAAAATGTCGGTTCCATCTGGACGAAATGCTGATATGATACCAAATTTTTACATATACAGCGTCTCTGTGTGGACGAGCCCTAGGACTGTGCTAAAAAAAAATCTAATGATTTTGATTTCATATCAACTTCCAGTATTTCACATGCATTGCTGGAACACAAACTTATCTCACAAAATGCTCTGCTTTAGTCATTTGCCAGTCTTGAGATCTTACAACAATCTTCCCTGAAGATCGTCACGCCTGACCACGTCAGCAAAACAATCGGAAGACATGAATGAAACATCATCTACATCATTTGATATGTTTGCTTTTTGCATCATTTGATAACTTCCCTTCTGAAATGAATCAAGGCCTTAAGTGTGCTGCAGTAATGCAGTGAAAGATACAGGGCCAGGGCCGGCCGGATGTGGCTGCAGAGAATAGATGGAGTCAGCGAGCAATGGGAGGTGGCGAGACAGAGGCATTTAAGGCAGAGATTCATCTGTGCTGCAGCATGCCTTGGGATTGAAATGGAAGTTAAATGTAATTGTTTTCTAGCTGCATTGATCCCTTTGTTTTCATTTGGCTGCCTGGCTGTGGGAGGACAGCAGAAAAAGACAAAGAAAAAGAGGAATAGAAACAGAGAGAGAGAGAGTAACAAAATAGATAGACGGGGGTGGGGGCCTTGTAATGATGCGTAGAGGCAGGTAAGATGGGTGGTATATGTGTGGGGGACCCAGGAGACTCCTTCCTCCCAGTGTAAAGTGTTCTCATTTCTCCGCTTAACATGGTTAATGAGGACAATTTCCCTAAAGAAAGCCCATATCCAACATATCACATTCATCTCAAAGAGCTGCACCTGGGTGCATGAACAAACACACTAGCACACATTAAACATGTGATTAAAATAATATTGTACTGTGCTCTGTGATCTATCTCTGTGATTTAAAAATGCCTTGATGATAATATTGTGCATGCACAAAAGTCTCTTCAGCAGAAGCTTTTGTAAATCTGAGCTCATACGCGCTGAGTTTAGTGTCCACACGGGCAGCGAGTAGGCTGGAGGCAGTAAGACTGAAATTTAGTTTAAAAGCCGCACACAGTAGCTCTGTTTCACAACCAAGAAAGCTGCCTTGCTGTCAACTGTCTAAATAGGCAGGTGCCTCCTAGGCAGCATCCTGACTGAAATGGAACAAGCTGCTCATAATTTAAACTAGTTCAGCTACACAGTAGCTTTGCATATAAAGTAGTTAGCAATACCACATTTAGAGTTCAATAGCGGAGAAAATTATAATTATATATGCTATTATTAAATGATACCATATGTAAAACGTTCATAATTTGTGGTAAGATCTGTTAACATATTATTGCAATTTAATTGTTGTTTTCTATATTAATACATTTTAAAACGTTATTTTCTGTTCGTTATTCCTAATGACAAAGCTAAATTTTCAGCATTACGCCAGTCTTCAGAAATCATGTGATCCTTCAGAAATCATTCTAAAATCATCTAAAAAATTCATTCTAAAAAATAAAATAAAATAGTGTACTGACCCCAAAGTTTTGAGTGTTTGTACACTGCCATTCAAAAGTTTGGGATCAGTAAGATTTTTGGGATCATTAAGATTTTTTATGTTTTTAAAAGAAGGTTTTTTGCTTATCAAGGCTGTTTATTTGATTAAAAACACAGAAAAAACAGTAATAGTGTGAAATATTATTGTGATTTAAATTTGTGGTTTTCTATTTTTAATATACTTTAAAATTTAATTTATTCCTGCGATGCAAAGCTGAATTTTCAGCATCATTACTCCAGTCTTCAGTGTCACATTATCCTTCAGAAATCATTTTAAAAGCTGATTTATTATCAGTGTTGAAAACAGTTTTTTTTCTGGAACCTATGATAATTTTACAGCATTCTTTGATGAATAAAACATTAAACATCTTTTGTAACGATATTCACTACCGTTCAAAGTTTGGGGTTAGTACATTTCTTTCCTTCTTTCTTTCTTTGAAATAAATTAATTAGAAATTATTCAGTAAGGATGTGTTAAATTTATAAAAAGTGATAGTAAAGACTTCTTGTTAGAAAAAAATTCAGTTTTGAATAA
Organism: Labeo rohita; assembly: GCF_022985175.1. Classification (NCBI taxonomy): domain Eukaryota; kingdom Metazoa; phylum Chordata; class Actinopteri; order Cypriniformes; family Cyprinidae; genus Labeo; species Labeo rohita. The sequence goes on along the minus strand of NC_066874.1, from coordinate 24,114,387 downwards.
ATGCTGTTCTTTTTAACATTTCATCCAACATTGATAAATCAGCATATTAGAATGATTTCTAAAGGATCATGTGACACTGAAGACTGGAGTAATGGCTGATGAAAATTCAGCTTTGCATCACAGAAATAAATTATATTTTAAAGTATATTAAAAAAAGAAATCTGTTATTTTAAATTGCAATAATAATATTGCTTTTTTACCTGTATTTTTGATAAAATAAATGGAACTTTGATGAGCATATGATACTTCTTTAAAAAAAAAAAAAAACTTTTAGAATGGCATAGTGTATATAATTTTACATATAAAAAAGAATATTACTACATTTAAAAATGACTGAAATAAGTATTACAATAATATTTTTCTGTTTCAGTGCAAAAATAATGTACAAATGCATTTTGAATGGTTCAGTAAAAAATGTCTAAAACTGATTTACTAAAAGGAATCAGATTTTACATAGTGTACAATTTAGGTATATTTATTTTTTTCAGTTTGCTCAGCTGCAAATCTCATTTTTTTGCTAGTTTGTGTAAAAAGTAGCTTGTTGAAAAATGTAGTAATTTAGCCACACATATACATTGTAAAAAATGATATTTTAATTAGTCTACTTTCAGTGTAGCACTCCTTGTATAAAAACACATGATACACACAAATATTACATATATAAATGTAAACAGTAAATTTTCATGATATCGCTCACATTTTTGCTATCCCAAAAAGATTCATTAGAATTTGGGAAAAAATTTGGAACCGCTTTCACAAAGGGAGTGTGCCTTAAAAGGCTATTTATGCTGGGTTTTGAAACAGAGCTTTTGTGTCCTGCTACTCACTGCAGCTGGACAGGTTCTGTAGCCTTTCGGGCAAACTGAGTCACTCCTCATTCTGGAATAACAACATCAGAGCAAAGACACACATACTGAGAACAGTCTCTCTCTCTCTCTGCGAGCAGTCGCTGTACTGTGTCAAAAGCAATGGGTTTGTGGCTACCTGGGTCTACCCTGTTCCTTGTTAAATGATGCATGCGCCCCTACAATATCTGTCTGTGTGTCTATGTGTGTGTGTGTTGGTGTTTGTCTGGAGGCAAGATCCAAGAAAAAGTAAACCAAAGGAAGGGTGAAGACTCTGAGGAGACCTGGAGTGTGTACAGAAAAAGTTGCAATTCAAACAGAATACCGAATGTTGGCATTCTAGTTATTGGAACATCCAACAATGCGCTGTTAAATAAAGCATGCGCTTCCACAGCGGAAACGACAGATGACATACATCCTGTCAGCCGTATACAGGACATCCTAATGAATAAATAGCATACCTAATGCCACTCTGGCTGCTGAGGCATCGTAGTTGATCCAAAAGGAGACCCAGGACAGGATGGTGATCAGGATGGAGGGCATGTAGGTCTGTAGGATGAAGTAGCCAATGTTTCTTTTTAGCTTGAAGCTCAAAGATAGTCGAGGGTAGGCACCTGTTAAAGAAATAAAAAAGATAGTTAAAGAAAATGAAAGGGAAGGAACAGCAAAGACTGTGAGGAAAAGAGGTAAACAGGGAGACACGGCAGAGAGAAAAGACGGATATTTATTTCAAAAAGGCTTTGGAGAAATTCTTTACATTTTACATTAGGAGCACTGGCAGCACGGGTAGCCTTTTGTTGCTATGGCAACTGGCAAGCGTGGACAAAAAAATCTGTGATTTGTTGTAGCTTAGCCTTGAGCACAAACACCACAGTGTGAAAGGAGACAAGAAAAGAGAATGAAATAGTGAGTAAACATTAAATGTTAAAGCCCCCTATGAAATCAAAACTAGACTTTTATGGCTTGTAGGCCATTAGTTTTTGAATCTATTCGCTAGAACACTTCTGAAAAAATACAAATACATAATACAAATTGAAAACGTACAAGAAATTAGAGCAAAAACATACTCAATGTGCACTACAGAGATTTTTCAATCAAATGCTCTCTAAATAGATAATGTCCCGTTCCCTGCTACAAAATAATATCATTTTCAAATGGAAATATGTCAAAACAGTAGTGTCAGAAATTCATTTTTCTATTTAGGAGCTATATTCACCCCATGGAATTGATCTTAATTAGCATTTCCTTCAGAGTGTCTATTTACACTAAGCACAAATAGCCCGCCTTGTTGGCAGAGGCTATTTACACTAACTCCGCCCACCAACGTTTGTTTGGGCTAGGCAACATTACAAAAGACGCCTGCTAAACAACATCTCCATTGGTGTAAGTGGTAAAATGCAAATCAGTATTGCTGTGATCAAATTTTCGCCTTTTGCCAAACTCGTTCTTCTTACTTTTCACATCACATATCATATCAGAAAGGCGTTTATTTTCAATAAAATAAAGGAAATAATTGAAAAACGTAAAACAAAGTGCCTCACGGGTGTTTATCGGTTAGGATTAGGGGTAAGTGTAGGAAGGACTTTATTGTACCAAGGCAGCATCCATTTAGTAATTTTAGTAAAAACGATAATTTACACTCAATACATTATTATTACATACTGTTTTATAATGCACTGCAATACTGACTAGGGCTGTGTATTGGCAAGAATCAGGAGATATGATATGTTGCGATACATTGCGATATTTTAAACAAGGCGATGTATTGGGATATTTCTTATTTTATAATTAGGACATAATTTTAGGAAAGCTGTAAGAACACATAACCATATGCAAACCATTCAGTGTTATTGAATCACTTTTTGTGCAGTACGAGTAAAGGGGGAAAATAAAGTGCTTGCAAGATTCTTTAATTAAATGTATAAAATGTAAACTTTTATAAACAGATCATATATATTTTTAGACCCTGCTTTACAATGTAAGTTTATAATTGTAACCATGTCAGATTATTTTGATCTTAACTTAAGAATTACATCTAATATCAATAAAAAATAAAGTGCTCGCAAGATTCCTAAAGAAAACAAAAGTTTTATCTGTAAAATACAGTTATTGGACATTCTGAGAACCTTTTTGTTCTAAGAATTTCGCAAGTTTTGGATTTCGCAAGTTTTTCAGTTTGTAATTATGCTCCACTTGGAATCATCGAGACAGCGACGCGAGCACCGCCTCAACTGTACAACACTGCCCCACCACGAGAGAAAGCGGCTGGCAGCTGCGCGGCATTAGTGGGGCGCCCTTATGCTAGTATTTCCTGTCACTGTTTAAGTTCAGAGATAAGAAGACTGCAATCTAGCGGACAGGATATACACTCAAAACGAAGCAACTGTCATGAATCTTGTATGATACATATTTTTTTAAATATCGATATTCCATTTTTGAGAATCGATACAGTATCGCCAAACAAAATATCGTGATACACACGTGTATCAATATTTTCTTACACCCCTAATACTGAAGTGCAAATATCTGTCACTAACTGCACCAAGTAGTATAAATAGCACCTAATATTATTGCAAAGAAAATACTACTATTTTCGCTTAGTGTAAATAGAATCCATTGCTATTTGCACTTAGTGTAAATAGCAGCTGCTGCTATTTTTATGATGGCAAATTTAACTACATACTACAAACTATATAATGTACTGTTATGTTTTTATATCAGATACTTATATATTTAGTTTAATTTATACTTTAAATAATGAAATGATCAATTCATAAAGACAAACTTACTTTTACTCATGCTGAAAAAAAAAAAAATCAACAACACCACCAACAACAAAACTTCTTACAAAGGCATTTTTTTCCCTCATATTTTCCTATTTTTGTTATGTATAAATTTTTGGCCCAAGACCCAAGATGGAACTTGCTCTTATCAAGAGATTTACTAAAGATTTGGCCACATTTACTGCTATTTGGTGATTTTTTGCAGACAAAATGCAGTAATTTCAATAGGAAGCCACACAATTAGGAATTTCGTTTGAAGGAATTTCACTGAAATTTCACTAATGTGACATTTAGGGTTAGGGGATTGAATCACTGTTTGAATCCCTGTTAAAGTGACAGTTCACCCAAAATGTAAATTTCTGTCATTAATTACTCACTCTCATGTCGTTCCAAACCCCTAAGACCTTTGTTCATCCTTGGAACACAAATAAAGATATGTTTGATGAAATCAGAGAGCCTTCTGACCCTGCATAGACAAAAACACAACTGACAAGTTCAAGGCCCAGAAATGTAGTAAGGACATTGTTAAAATAGTCCATGTAACATCTGTGGTTCAACCACAATTTTATGAATCTACTAGAATACATTTTGTGCGCAAAGAAAACAAAAATAACGACTTAAGGATGAGTTAATTAACGACTAAGAGAAGAATCGTTGAATAAAGTCCCTATTTTTGTTTTCTTTGTCAAAAAGTATTCTTGTAGCTTTATAAAATTAAGGTTGAACCACTGATGTCAAACTAATTATTTTAACGATGCCTTTGTGGGCCTTGAACGTGTCAGTTCCATTGCTGTCTATGCAGGGTCAGAAAGCTCTCGGATTTCATCAAAAATTTGATCTTAATTTGAGTTCTAAAAAATGAATTTCATTTTTGGGTGAACTAAAAACCTAAAAAGGTAAATTGTTTAACCCTGCTTAACTCTATCATCAGACAAAAGAACATTAGCTAATATAAACACACCACGCCTTATAATACCAATATAATACAAAAATACACAAGCGGTTTGACACTAAACCATGCGGCTTATGTGATGAGAAATCTCTGCTTAGCTATTTATGGAGGTGAAAAAAGCAACTAACAAGCATTCAGCCTAGATACACATACACACCCAAACATGCACACAATCTATGAACAAAATCACACATCCTACATACATATAACACAACCTACAGATGCACATTATGCAACCTGTACACACATCACAGTCTATAAAAACATGCTACGTAACCTACGTGATGAACTTAAGCTACCTACACATATACTTCAGACTAATTACTTGTACTTCACAAAAACCTTCCCACACAAAGAACACACACATCAATGTTCTATTGGTCAAAGAAACAGACAGTCCCGCCTCTAAACTCACACTATTGGTTGCGTTAATGCTGCTGTTTTGGGCTGGTCAAGGGGTCACATTTTGGCTGGTTAGCTGGTGTTGTAGTTTCTATACACAATATGAACCCAAAAATGGCAGTCAAATCGACAGCCATTAAATATATAAACATACACATTTTTTTCTTCTAGAAAAAGCTTATCATAGCATCAGAAATTTAGTCACATTCTCCTCAATCGCAACCTCACGATTCCCATAATCCTTTTCACTATGTGTAGAAGAAAGCCAGTCTCTTTCTATGTGTCATTAATTCAGGATGGGGAATAATCATTACAGTGCTGCCTCTATGAATGCCTTAGTTTTAGAAGAGAATAATTTATGCAGTGGGTCTTCTACCTCATGAATATGTGATGGTTTGTATCAAGTGGCTGTTTTTTTTCCCTCTCTCTGACTCCATCTCTCACTTTCTCCCCTTTCCATCTCTGCTCTTCTCTTTAGAAGCTTGAGGAAATCGAGTGGTAATTGCTCCTCCATTATTACTGGTCTGTTCTATCATGAGGAAGAAAGATATCTGATGCACAGGCCCCAATTAGGCAGCTTTTCAAATAAGTGGTACATGGGAATATGATTCTCGGGAGAGTGCGGCCAGAAAAGAGGACAACCAGAAAAAAATGTTAAAAAAAAGACTTGATCTGTAGAAATCATCACTTTTCTGCATTGTAAATAAGAAATCATCACTTTTCTACATTGTAAATACACTTGGTTAAAATGTTCAGCTTGATCAGGGTTTTAAAATGTGTGGAATTTTGTGCATACAGACTTCAGGGTCTTTTTTATTAGCAAACTTCTTGCAACCTTACACCCTGACCCACGTCTCAGAACTAAGCTATACACTTTATCACAGGCGTAATTACATGACTAGTAAATTACACTCTTAAGACAACACATTTTACTATTTTAGTATTTAATCAATTTTATTGTTATTGCCTCTGTAACAAGAACTATAACAAATGATTTGGGGACCCCTTCAATGGCTTTTGTGATGCAAACTATTGTACTAAATCCTGTCTTGCACAAATAAAAATAAGTGCAAGCAAACAGTTTTAAGAGTAAAATTCCTGTAGGGCCCTTTTGAGGGTTCACTTTTTGGATCTAGGTTATGTTGTAGACATTTTACATAATATTTTAAGCACAAGCGAATCAACGTACTGTATTAAATATAAAAGTGCAGCTTTTTGATGCTAAAAAAAACCCATTTGCATTTTAAGGGGTCATGATTTCAGTGTTAAAATATTAATAATTTGTCACTTCATGTTTTATTTGGATTAAAGAGGCAGGCACAGTATAAACATATTTAATATAATATAAATAAATAATGCTAAATAAGTGGGATTAAAAGAAGTCTGGTGCAAAAAAAAAAAAAAAAAAAAAATTAAGTTGAATTTTAACCTGTCTTGCTACTTTACCTGTGGAAAAGACAACATTTCTGGATACAAGTTTGTAGTCCACGATGGAGAACTGTGGGAGCTCGATACGTGACACACCAGTCACTGCATTTTCTCCTCCCTTCCAGTAAAACTCGATGTCATCTGTTGTGTATCCATCTACAGGACAAACAGAAATCAAATTCACAGATGAGTAAACAACACATTATATGGTCAAAGTAAATATCAGATCACAAATTACATTTTAGAGGGAGATCTACTGAGGTGCTTCATGCAGTAAAATGTATATATTTATGTATCTTTGAATTCTAACGATTGGTGGTTTTTTGAAATAGCATGTCTTTTCTATAATTAGTGAATGTAACATATGCTGAAAAGTAAAAAAAAGTCAGCGCAAGTGCACTGTTAGCATAATCACGCATATGAGCATCTGTTTTGTACAAGTGTGGGGAGCTGTTAGGGGTCAGATTTCCCACTGTGACACAGACAGCTCTATTTTATACCGGCATTGCCATGTTTGTAAACCGTAATGAGCTAGGTGGTTTTATTAGTGTGCATATGAAGCACTGTGTACAATTAAAGTTGGGTTATTTAGGGGAGTGATTACCATATTCTGTAAGTGATTTTACCCGCAAAAAATTCAGGTAGTGACAACCGAATTGTCATTCAAATTTGTGTACTATGTACACTGCCAAACTGAACAACTAGTTGTTAAAGCAGTGATGTAATTAAAAGTGACAGTCCACAGAGACTTGATTGTCTAAATGCAGTTAATGAGCATAAACAAAACATGCTGCTTCTGTCAACAGAGTTTTACTACAGGTGCCATGCAAGTTTCAATACCATGCAGAGTCTCTTTGAGTAAGTTTGTTTTGGGGGTATTTGGAGTCAGAAATATTACTATATAGCTTTTTAATGTAATCAAAAAAAAATTTTCTTTTTTTGCTTTTAGTTAGCAAGCTAAGCTAAAATTCCATACACATTCAGTTCAAAACAGCCTGCTAAGATGACACATTCAGCAAAAGGTTCCTCATAATCATGACATAAAATGATTTCATCTTGAGCAGCGATACTGTTTGGGGTCAGTGCTTTTTTTCTTTAAAGAAACATATACTTTTATTCTGTAAGGATGCATTACATTGATCAAAAGTGACAGTTAAGACATTTCTATTTTTAAATAAAACGCCATTTTTTTAGACTTTCTATTCATCACAGAATCCTGAAAATCCTGACTTTTTATTTCACAATTCTTTTTTCTGAGAATTGCATTATATAAAACAAAATTGTGAGTTATTAAGTGAGAATTGTGAGATATAAACTAGCAATTCTGAGAAAATATCAGTCTTTTTTCTCCTCAGAATCGCAGTTGCAAGTTTATATCTCACAATTCTGAGAGAAAAAAAGTTTTAATTGAGAGAAACTCACAACTGCAAAGAAAAAAAAGCTTCTGACTTTATAAGTCACAGTTGAGGGTTTATATCTTGCAATTTTGAGAAATAAAGTCAGAATTGTGCGAAAGAAGGAGTTGCAAGATATAAACTCGCAGTTGTGAGACAAAGTCAGAACTGCGAGTTTCTAACTTTAGAACAATTGTGAAAAAAATTTCTGAGAAAAAAGTCTGAATTGCGAGTTCGTATTACGCAATTGAGAAAAGATGTGAGATGTAAACATGCAATTGCAAGAAAAAAAGTTAGAATTACAAGAAAAGCCAGAAATGCGAGTTTCTGAATTCATAACTCGCAATTGCGGGTTTATATCTCGCAATTTTGAGAAAACAATCTTGCGAGTTTGTATCACACAATTGAGAAAAAACATTAGAATTGTGAGGGAAAAAAGTCAGAATTGTGAGATATAAACTCCCAATTGTGAGAAAAAAGTCAGAATTGCAAGAAAGAAGTCAGAATTGTGAGATATAAACTCACAACTGTGAGAAAAAAGTCAGAATTGCAAGGAAAAAAGTCAGAATTGTGAGTTTGTATCATGAAATTAACAGAAAACTTCTGAATTGCAAGATATAAACTCACAATTGCATGAAAAAAAGTGGAAAAAAGTCAGAATTGCGAGAAAGTCAGAATTGCGAGTTTGTATCATGCAATTGAGAAAAAAACATCAGAATTGTGATATATAAACTCACAATTGTGGGAAAAAAGTCAGAATTGCGAGAAAGTCAAAATTACAAGATATAAACTCGCAATTGCAAGAAGAAAGTAAAATTTGTAACTTAGGCTGGTTTTAGCTGAAAAAAAAAAAAAACAAACAGCTAAAACCAGCCTAAGCTGGTTGGCTGGTCTTAGCTGGCTAGACTGGCAAAGCTGGTTTTAACTCGTTGTTCCAGCTGGTCTCCCAGCCTGGCCAGCTAAACAAGTGGTCAAACCTCTTCTAAAACAAGCCTGCTGACGAGCCTTGACTAGCTATGACCAGACTGGACAACCAGCTAAAACCAGCCAACCGACTAGGCATCTTTTAGCTGTTTTTTTTTTCCAGCTGTTTTTTTAATCAGCAGGGATAATAACAAAAGTTTCTTGAGAAGCACATCAGCATATTAGAATGATTTCTAAAGGAACATAATACTGGAAAAAAAGCTGCTGAAAATTCAGCTTTACCATCACAGGAATAATTCACATTTTAACATATATTCAAATAGAAAACATATTTTAAATTGTAATAATGTTTCAAAATATTACAGTTTTGACTGCATTTTTGGAGCCTTAGTGAGCAAATAGACTTCTTTTGTAAACATTTAAAAAAAATTTACTGACCCCAAAATTCTGAACAGTATTGTAGGCCTATATGGTAAAATGGATATGGTAATATCACATTTTTTATTCAAATCCTATAAAGAAGTTGAATTGTTAAAAGTTTAAACTTTATTATTATTATTATTTTAGGCCTCACAGCAGAAAAGACACAACACTTTATTAAATAATACTGCACTGTTTATTTTCGCTCCTTCACCAGCACCAATCTAGCACTGACCAGTATAAACCAGCTTGGAACAGCATGGAAATATATGCTGGTCTTTGCAGCAGGGTGTGTGTGTGTGTATGCCAGTGAGAGGAGAGAGAACACTTACAACTCTCGATCTCCAGAGTGCAGTTCTGCTCATCTAATGGATACCTCCTCAGATCCATCATGCAAGCAGCAGTGGTGGTGATTCTAGAAACACAGAAACACACACAGGTCACAGAAAAATCAAACCACAATTCTATACATTTAGGTACTCACAGGTCTTCTTTAGTAGCAGGTACCACACTTGCTAAACAACACTGCAAAACTTTTGTGTGTCTAATTGTAAACAAGATGAGCAAGATGCCTTCAAAAGGCTTTTGAACTAAATATAGCACAGAGCATGCATATGTATGAGTGGACATGAACAAACAGTACAGATCTGAATATATGAAAATGCAGTTTTTGTCCCATAAAAGTGGTGGTATTGCAAACAAGCTCAAAGAAAGCCTACATGTCATCTCACTCCATTTATCGTGTCACCTTGCTACAAGTTTGAGCATAGACTAAAATGTGATGACAAATGTTCTTTGTGAGTCAATATCAATGAACATTTAAAGTAAGGCTTGGTTTCTCATTCAGGTAACGATACCATCCAGGTATCGATTTTTCTTCCTGGTAACAGTTGAAACATCATAAGTGGAAGATCATGTTCAATACTTCTAATCTTATCTGGATGAATGCATGGCTGTGGTCAGAGGTACAATCAAGTGGGGCTCACAAAAGTCCTCTATGACAGGAGTTCTCAGTCAAGGGGGTAATAGTAGGTTAAAATTGGTTTTAAATTTCTTGCATTCATTTTTTTTGTCCTAGGCTCTGTAATTTTAAACATCATTACTTAAAGGAGAAGTCCACTTCCAAAACAAAGATTCACATATAATGTACTCACCCCCTTTTCATCCAAGATGTTCATGTCTTTCTTTCTTCAGTTGTAAAGAAATTATGTTTTTTGAGGAAAACATTTCAGCATTTTTCTCCATATAATGGACTGCTATGGTGCCCCGATTTTGAACTTCCAAAATGAAGTTTAAATGAGGCTTCAAATGATCCCAATTGCAGTTGTAAACGATCCCAGCTGAGAAAGAAGGGCCTTATCAAGTGAAACAATCAGGTATTTTCATAAAAATAATACAATTTATGTATGTTCTAATGTCAAATGCTCATCTTGTCTTACTCTGGCCAGACTGTTTTTTCAGGTTCATGACAGTTAGGGTATGTCAAAAAACTCCCATCTCATGTTCTCCCTCAACTTCAAAATCATCCTATATAGCTGTTTTACCTTTTTTTGTTAAGGGTGTTTGATGTTCTTTGCGTGTTCACTTTGCAAAGACTGTGTCGGTACTTCTGCAGCGATGTAGGATGATTTTGAAATGATTTTTGAAGTTGATGGAGAAAATACATTTGGATTTTTATGACATACCCTAACTGTCTTGAGCCAGAACACACAGAGTTCAGGGAGAGCAAGACAAGACGATCGTTTGAGATTAAAAGAGTATTTAAATTGTATATTTTTTTAATGCAAATAACCGATCGCTTTGCTGGATAAGACCCTTCTTCTTCGTCTGGACTCGTTTACAACCTCATTTGGGATTGTTTGAAGCCACATTTAAACTGTATTTTGGAAGTTCAAAATCGGGGCACCATAGCAGTCCATTATATGAAGAAAAATCCTGAAATGTTTTCCTCAAAAAACATAATTTCTTTACGACTGAAGAAAGAAAGACATGAACATCATGGATGACAAGGGGGTGAGTACATTATATGTGAATCTTTGTTTTGGAAGTGGAGTTCTCCTTTAAGTGTGGTCACATTTTCATAGATGAAACTGAACAGCTCATTTGAGACTTAAAATATCTCCATCATGCATTCAATTAAACTGTTTACTTGTTTTTTATTCCTCCAGTTATATATTCAAGTAACAACATACTAAATCGGTCATTTATTTATTGTTTTTGGTCTCTGTATTACATGCTCTCCCATTATTTAGATCCCCACAAATGAGTATTTTGACATATGAGCATATAACATTGGTTTGGAGTGGGTCGTTACTATGTTTCTGCAGTCCTTCCTTCCTAGAGTGGGTAAATTAAAGAGGAAACTCAGTGTCTTCATTCCATCTTCAGAGCCATTTTAATGAGCACACACTCAGATGCCTTACCATAAATATGCAGACTCCTCTTTCTTTAATGGCGTCCAGCTCGGGCAAACAAATAAAAGCCCTCCATCTACACTATCGCTTCGTCAAACTACAATATGTGCAGGGAACTCCCTTGATGAACTGTAAAATGATGTTCAATGGATTGCTGATGTTCCATTCGAGCGAACGGAGATAAATCGCGAAAAGACGGAAATGGTTCAATAAACTTTATAAGCAGGAACCATACATTAGCATATGGCCACATTAGTCCACAGGATCTCATTTGGAACAAAACGCAAAGCTAAATTAGGCTACGGTAACTGGCTCATAGAGCACTCCAGCTGGTACAGAGGATGAAGGCATACCCATGCTCTTCCGCGTGGGAACGAGCAAAGCAGCTCATTTAGGATCAGAGTCTGATAACACTAAAGGGCTTTAACAAGATAAAGGCACACATTAGCACTTATGCAATTTAGTAGGCGAGTGCACTGACCAAAATAGGGCATGCTCTCGCGATGTGAGTCCACTGAAGCTATCAGATTCTTCCCACAGTTGAAACGTCAAATACAAACAAATGATGTGAAAGGTAGATTTTAATAAAAATCATTTTGAATCACTATTTTTTAAAAAAAAAAAAGTATTTTTTCCAGTATTTTATTGTAATTTAAATGGATAGTTCACCTAAAAATAAAAATAATTGTCATGTTGTCCCAAACGTGTAAGACCTTTGTTCATCTTGGAACATAAGATAATTTTGATGAAATCTGAGAGCTTTCTGTCTCTACACAGACAGCAATGGAACTACCATGTTCAAGGCCCAGAAAAATAGTAAGAACATTGTTAAAATAGTTCATGTGACATCAGCGGTTCAAATGCAATTTTATGAAGCTATGAGAATACTTTTTGTGCGCAAAGAAAACTAAAATAATAAAATAACTTTATTCAACAATTTTCAACAAAAGAATGTATTCACGTAGCTTCATAACATTACAGCTGAACCACTGATGTCACATGGATTATTTTATTGATGTCCTTACTAGGTTTCTGGGCCTTGAACGTGTCAGTTGTGTTGCTGCCTATGCAGGGTCGAAAAGCTCTCGGATTTCATTAAAAATATCTTAATTTTTGTTCAGAAGATGAACAAAGGTCTTACGGGTTTGGAACGACATATGACAGTATACTGTTTATCTATTAGTGATCAAAAGCTGATTATTCGTCAAAACAGGTAAAAAGGGAAATTTACAGCGAAGACAATCAATACTGGTTGTTGGTGCTCGTTATGGGATCAGTTAGTTCTCACCTTAATCCATATAGAACTGTGCCATCCGGGTGCAGGCGGATCATGCGGTTCTTCACTGTGACACCGTGGACAAAAGATTTCTTGTCATTTAGGAAATACGTGTCAGGAACCCAGAGTTGGTCGGCTACCCGGTTGTCTAAGGTGAGATTGAGAGGAATCCCAGAATATGCGAGCCGCTTGTCCCTCCAGTACTGCTGGAAATACATGGTCAGCGTGTAGTCCTGTAGAAAAGTGAAAAAAAAAAAAAAAATTTAATTTTATCAGACCAATGTATTATAAAAAATAATTTAGCCATAATATTTACATTACAATTTTTCTTTTTTCTAGGAAAAAAAATTCATTTCATAAATAAAAAACAGTCCAGTGCAATTAAACTTACCCAATATTTGTGTGCTTTTTTATTTTTATGCTTGTCTCAGTTCATTTTATTTTATGTGATTTATCCTTTTTCTATTTATTCAAAACTAGGGTAGTCGGTCAATTACTTTTTAAAAAAAAAATGTAATCAAATTAATTACATGATGACAAAGTAGACATTACAAAATGTAGGTTTAGAAATAAATATTATAAATAATTAGGGATGCACGATATTATCGGACTGATATCGGAATCGGCCGATAATGACTTCAAATGTAAATATCGGCATCGGCCCGATATGAAAAATTATGTCGATATGTTTTGCCGATAAGATGAATATGTTAACTCACATGTGCTAAGGGTGTGCTAGGGATTAGATCACGTCAGCAGTGTGGCTCATTCTTGAAGCAAAGTTTTGACTGAATGAGGAGTAGATTCACTGTTTTGTATCGCTGCATTTAAACTGAGAATACACATACAGAATGATGCATAGCAATAGCACGTGCAGTGGCAGCAGCGGCTATAGGAGAAAGCGCGCCGTTGTTCCATTTGGGATAATTTACTGTTGCCTGTTTCATATCCAGTCACTAGATCGCTAAATGCACATTTTAAATGGTTTTATGGTGCTCTTTGTTGTATTTTGAAACCCAATGGCTGTGTTTGCACATGACATGATCTGCATTTAAAATAAAAAGTAATTACGGCGCGCTGTCAGTGAATTCTCTTTCTTCGGCGGCGCAACGGCAAAACACACTGTTGCTCATATGAAACATTTTTCGTGAATATGACACAAGTGAGGTACAAAGCATTCTTTATAAGTTAAATAATTGGTTAGCAGGCAAATGTTAGTAGCGACCATACTTTTGGATTCATGCAGTTCGAGCCAATACATTTAAAGCCATAAGCGGCTGTGTGTCCTGTTTTCCCGGTTGGTCACGAATTGCCACAAACTTAATAATATTTATAGTTTCTTTTCACAAATCATCACCGTCTCACCCTTTAATTTCGCAGGTTTGTTTTCTTGTCATTTACTTTTAATCCATGTTGTCGGATCATTTATGCGGGTAAACTGCGTGTGGGAAATAAAAGATTTCGTGGCAATAAATTAAGAATTCGTTAATACGACTTTTTAATTAGTTCCCTTATTTTACAAATTAATAAATTAATAAAACGTAGGAACGAATTAACAAGTTGTAGGAAATAATTATGTTCGTGTCCCGCAGCCCTGTCAGAGCGCAGTGCACCATATAAAATAATTAGAAATTATAATTAAACATGACTTAGTGACTACATTTCTATTACTTTCTTTCCATGTTGAATGCCTTTGTATTGCAGGGCTCTAGAATGATCAAAACTGTAATTTTTTTTATTTTTTTATTTATTTTTTTTTTTTAAATGTGCAAGTTAAAATTTGACGTGGTCGCACTGCTCCATACAGCGCGGGTTACAGAGTTACAAAGCCGTGGCATATTCAGGATTTCACTGATCACGCAAAGAGTAGTTTTCGTTGTGAGCGCTTCGGGTGTAGAGCCTGGTTTGTATCTGTAGTGTCAGCACGAGCCAGGTGGTGACGGCAAAAAGGACGCGACTATTCTGGAAACGATGGCGGACGGAGGATTTGGTTTTCGAGTAGGGTAAAAGACCGCTTGTTAAACCAGAGAAGGTAAACATGTTGGTATTCTTGTGCAAAAAAAGTGTACTGTTTTGCCAGTTGGTCACGAATTGCCACATAACTTAATATTTTTATTTTCCCAAATCCTCACCGTCTCACCCTTTAATTTCTTAGGTTTATTTTCTTGTCATTCACTTTTAATCCATGTTTTCGTATCTCTTACTGTGATAAATTGCGGGTGGGAAATAAAATATTTCGTGGGAATAAATTAACAATTCATTAATACTACATATTAATTCGTTCCCTCATTTTACAAATTAATAAATTAATAAATCATAGGAACGAATTAAGAAATTGTAGCAATGAATTATGTCCTGTTCATGTCCCGCAAAGCACCCTCACAGTCACCCAGTTTAGTTCTACTTTTCTGTTTTCGTTTTGAAATGTTGTATTCAGATTGCGAATTCGAAAGTGAAAGCATCCGAAGTTCGGCTTATAACATAGCAAAAGTGAACTTAATTTACAAAATTCAGATCATAAATAATGCTAGTCTACTGATGAAAAAGAAGGGATTGAATGTAAACCACTCATTACTATTTATTTAATCCTAACGAATAAGTTATTGTTAAAAACTAACTTTCCAAATAAAATGATATATATCGGTATCGGTATCGGTATCGGCCAAAATGAGATGAAAAAATATCGGCATATCGGATATCGGCAAAAATCCAATATCGTGCATCTCTATAAATAATATAATTTTATAATAATATATATAAATATAATAAATATTTTTATTCTTTTTCTTATTTTTTTTAATGAAATAATACTCGATATACAAAACTATGATCCACATATTAAAGCCTTCTCTTTTCGTTTTATTAAACATAGATCACCAATAGGACATAATATGTTTTGGCCTTCCACCCACTTTTTAAATCACCAATTTTAACGTCATCATTTAATCACCAATATTCATTCACTCAGGCTTACACATTACATTAAAAAAAAAACATATGAAATGATACTCTAAATAGGAAGCTAAATCTGCCAGCAGGTGGCGGTAAATGTCTTTATGAGTCATTCACTCTTTTGATTTGTTCGAACGGCTGAAGTCAGAAATAAAGTAAATAGCTCTTTTTGGCCCTGTCCCAAATGGCACCCTAAACCCTCATGGGCCTTCCTCTGAGTCCGCACTTTCACAACGTAATGCCGCTTTGACTGGCAGACGTGCGTATCGAGGGCACATAACAGCCACAAAGGGGGTGCTCGGGGGTGTTCTAAACGCTAAAATGACAAATGGGACACCCTACGGTCTCGTGGACTTAACGGACACCCGCACACGGTGGCCACTGTAAGTTAGTAAGACCGCAAATGCGCATGAAGTGTTCCTTTCAGGACAGGGCCTTTATGAATTGGCTTTTGAATCATTGGTTCACACGATTCGTTCAAAACATGGATTCATTCAGAAACTAAACACTGCTGTGTTGCTCGAAGACGTGCAACAATTCTGCTATGGCTTCAAAGGTAATACGTTCTCTGTAAAATTAATCAAAATCACATAATATTGTGTTTAAAATATAACACAATATCAAGTTTTTACTTACTGAACTGTTGTATAAAATCACATTTAAACTCGTGAGATCGGGACAAAATCAGCACTCGTGTCATATTGAGACAAAACACATACAGGGACATTTTTTGCACCAATATCCTGAATTTTAGGGCATAACTGCATTTGTAGAGTTGTTGCCCTGCACCATATTTGTCAACAGTCAACTACATAAAATATAAGATGACGTACAGGTCTGGGGGCGGGGCCAGCGGTTAACTGCGTTAAAATATTTGAATTGCGTTATTTTTTCATAACTACTTAATTAACGTGGTAAACTGACAGCCCTTTTCAAAACATAAAAAAACAATGTCAAATGTCTGTTTATTTCGATTTGTGCACTCTCTCTTTATGCATGTGGCACTGAGTAAAAAAATGCGAGGACACACGTGATCTACTTAGAACCATATAATCATAAATGACAAAATGACTTCAAAGTGACCATCACATATACCCTAAGCTAACAGCATTAAAAGAGCCTTTTGTGAAAGTATTCAGCTGCTCACTTTTGTTCTGCAACAACCCTCCAGGTTGTGTCCCCCTCTCGTAATGTCCTTGAAGGATTCAAAAATGCCATTCAGAGCTTACCCTAGATTTTGTTTCAAAGCTCACAAGCTCTGTTTTTCCTGAAGGGTCAAGAGCATCAAGGTCAGAAATAGAAATCCAAAGACTTTGGCCTTCAGCAAATAAATTTTGCTGTTGTCTGAGTGATATTTATAGAAAGCTGGATTGGAAACAAGCTGCCTTAGGCCTACATTTTTCAAGCCTGTCTGCCACGAAGGCGCTGCGTGGCTGTCTCCGCGAGGCAGTCTGGTCTGCACTGACTGACTATAGATTTCCATTACACCGCCATAGTCTCAATAGTCCACTCAACATCTGCTCGTAGAGAGATACTATATGACCTCAGCGATTCACAGTATAGAAATTCAATCAAACTAAAGCACTGGCATGATAGGCCTTATATTTGGGCCTCAATGAAGGGCTGAAATCACAAAATTTATGGACCTTATTTGTCTAGTAGGCCAGAGCTGGTTGAAAATCCAGTAGGAAGCACAGATGTGTGATTTGTGTGTCTGCTGAACGGCTATATTAGGTACTCATGGGTAAAATGAAGACCTGACATGCTGTCCCCCACAATGTGCACAACCTGTTGATGTAATAAGAAGTAATTCACTTACAAACATATGTTATAACGGGCTTCGGCCCCTGAGGCTGGCTTCGGAGTGCTAGCAGATCTGTGAAAGCAGAGGCTGTGCAAGAGAGCGTGTAAGTGGAGTTCATTAGCTAACGAGATGAGGGGGGACGACATGACAGGGACACCTTCTTTATGATTACTAATGTCTGTGATTCCCCCTCTCTCTCAGTCTTCCATTCTTTCCACCCCTGTCCTTCCTCCTGCTTCTTTTTTCCTCCTTTCTCCATTAATCTCTTTTCTGTAAGGCTTTTGTTTTAATTAACCCCCTAAATGACACTGATGGATGCAACCCTTTCTCTCAGTGCATTATACCCTATACATCAAAAGTGTAGATGCTAATTAGAATTAAAAACGCTTGATATTCCAGTCAATGTTGGGTAGTGTTAACACATTCAGTAGCTAACTTTTAAAGGGATAGTTCATAATACAAGTGGCATGTTTAAATACCATTCAAAAATTTGTGGTCAGTTTTAAGTTTTCCAAAAGAAATTAATACTGTTATTCAGCAAAAAAAAAAAAAAAAAAAAAAAAAAAAAAATGCTGTTCTTTTAAAGGTGCTGTATTAAATTTGTTTTGACTGCACCAAAGCATAAAAACACCATAATACATTCACAGGTATTTAGGAAACATGCTAAGTTTACATACTTGTTTCTCTGAAAAACAGCACTACAGCCACTTATTCTACTTTAAAAATGTGCATTCCGTGTCAGAATGTCTGTTGTGTGTTTTGGTCCATGTGATTTCGCCCACTGCCAGTTTAACCAATAGTATTTTGTGACTCTGGGTTGCCAGTTGGTGGAAAACACAGCATATTGAAGCTACTGAAGGCAGCAAACGGCTCAGAGATCACAGATTCTACCCAACCCAAAAAGCTCTATGACCAGAGGCATGTTAAACGTAGATAAATCAACTCATAAACTTGCAGCGTAAGGCTTGTTGCCTTCCATTGTCACCTGCGCTTGTTCCTGTTGCATATCCACAAATCTGGCAACCCGCATGTGACTGCAGTATCCATTTCAACCGCTAGCTGTCGATATTACATACTGCATCTGTAAATTTTCTATTCATCAAAGAATCCTAAAAAAATATTTCCATCATAATAACCGTTTTCAACACTGATAATATTAAATATTTATTGAGCACCAAATCATCATGTGACACTGAAGACTGGAGTAATGGCTATTGGAAATTCAGCTTTGTCATCACAGGAATAATTTTTTTTTAAGTTATTAAAATAATTCAAAAAATTAAAAGTTTATAAAATTGTACAAATTATGAAATCGCCAAATAGCTTGTGTAAATAGCTAATATATTTCCTAATGATTCTATAAAGTAAAATTTTATTCTATAAAATAAAGTAGGTAGTAGCTTTTCCAGTATACAAATACACTAAATCTTAGGCTTTGCTACAGATTATGCTAAGGATATCCAACTCTAAAATACCTGTAGGTGGGGACATCTGTATTGGGTAATGTTTTCTTGAAGACGTCAATCACGTTAATCATTTTACATACAATATCATCATCAACATCTCTGCACAGAGACATTTCCATAACAGCCATAATGCTTAGTTATGAATTAATATACAAAATCGTGTACTGTATCATCACAGTTCATTAATCAAACATTAGCTACAGCACACAGTCATTAATTTACTATTTACTGCACTCTAGTTGCTTGGTTTCACAAGACAGATTTTCCAAAAAGAAAGCAAATAATAAACAGTTGACCATTACTGTGTTCATATCTGCTTTTTAAGCACTGTTTTAAGACTGAGCAAAAGGACTCCTCTGAATGCCTGTCCTGAGGCTACAAACTGGTGGCTTCCCTCTGAAATCCGGTCTGTGGTGACCTAAAACACCAGAAACCATCACGTATCGGACACTACTGTTCTGTACAAAAGCTAATTCTAACTGGTCACATAGGACATGGCTACCATATAAGTGTTCAGGAGTATACTAGATGTGTAAATGCCAAAGTGTGACTGTTAGTCATGCACCTCTCCATCTGTGACTTTCTGTCGATTTGCCTCCATGGCTGTTGTGTGAGTACATTAGCATGTTTTGCAGTGAGGTGTCTTGAGGCTCTTGTTATGGCGAGTTCCCTGGGTCTTCACTGTGTGAGCTCAGCGATTCGGTACATTTACCCATCATGATCCAGACAAACCAGCGAAGCCAGAAGTGCTCTGAAAACTGTGAAAACCAGTGTCACTTTCACGTCTGTTTAATAATGGACTAAACAGATGCAGTCGTGTCAGCTGAGCGATTTGATACTTTCGATATCTAGGGAACTGTGTTGCAGTGGTCAAACAAAGCTAAGGAAAGACATCAATTATTCATTACTAGGTAAAATATTATAGTAGTGTATTCAAGCTGCAAGAAGAAAACAGCTAAAAATAGAGGTAAAAGTCTTAGGATGCTGCTTGCTGCATCTGAGGGTATGACTCCTCACTAAATCATTGTTGTTGTTCTCCACTGAGAGGTTCAAGAGAGGGATTCCCTATGATAAAGTGACACCATGTTCTGACATATACACCACTTCCCTGTCCCACAGATAAAAATAACAGATGAAAGCAAGACAAACAAACAGAGAGACATTATTTCAAATCTGAAAGTGACACTCTATTAATGTAGGGACTGCTATCAAACACATGGGAACTCACAATAGAACTGCGGCATGGATTTACTCCAGCTACATGCAGATTAGTTACAGTTTACACAAGATTTGTGGGAACCAGGCAGGAATTTAAGAGTTTAATAATAAATGACATACTATAAATGTATTTTTATTGTATATTAATAATAATTATTATTATAATAACAATTTGAAGCCATTCGGCATAGAAATGACACTCTTTAACATATTTACACCATGCATACTACTGAATATTAAAACGTGAGAAGAAAAAAGAAAAATTCTGTCGATAAAAGGGGTGAGGTGGAAGGGTGAGGTGATGGTGTCAGCAGCTGGGTGAGGAGTGTGTGCTCTCATACAAAGACAAGCTTTCAGCATGCCAGTCAGACAGCATTTACGTCAACTTACCACTGCCACGTCTACTGGGAATACCAGAATAACAGCAGTAAGAGAGATTCCACTGTGCAGTGTGTATATGTGAGTGTGAAAATTTCACTGATCCAAAGCAAACGTATTGAACTGGTGAGATATAATAAAAATAAATGAGCAATACATCGTATATATAAATGCTGCACCTTAAAATTAAAGATGAAGCATGTAATTTTGACTGATAACTCTAATTGGACAAAATAAATGACTTCAACTTTACTGGTGCACTCAAGACCCAAGTCATTTTTTTTTTATGTTGTGCTAGTCATTTTGGACATTTATGAATTGGATCTTGTTAGTGAATCAAAAACATACAGTGCAAACAGTGTAGCCCAGTTCATAAATGACAATGAGTCAGTTTCTTTTACTGCATAGAGCTTATACTTAACAGGGGACCTTAATCAGTGTAGTTACTGAATGTTCATATACCAACATGAAGTTAAACATTTGCATTATGGATTTTGTCAGTAGTCGTTCATAAATATTAGTGAAAACTACGCCATTGATTTATTTTTTTAAAGGGGTAGTTTATCCCAAAATAAAAATTCAGTTATTTAATCATCTTCATGCCATTATAAACTTTTAAGTTAAATGGGTCCAAATGATGGAAGCATGTTTCTGCCCCTCAATAAAAAATAAGAAAAGATAATGCGACTTTTTATCAGTTTTTTTCTTGCAATTGCGAGTTTACGTTTCTGACTTTTTCCTCAGAATTGTGAGATATAAACTCACAATTGCAAGTTATAAATTCAGAATTGCAAGATATAAACTTGCAATTCTGAGAAAAGAAGTCAGAATTGTGATATAAACTCATAAACTTGCACTTGCGAGTTATAAAGTCAGAATTGTGTAATATGAACTCACAACTGCCAGAAAAAAACTCAGCATTGTAAGTTTTAAACTTGCAATTCTGAGAAAGTCAGAACTCTGATATAAACTCATGGTTCTGACTTTTTTTTCTCAGAATTGCAAGATATAAACACAAATGCGACTTATAAAGTCAGAACTGCAAGATATCAGTATTGCGTGATATAAACTTGCAATTGCAAGAAAAAAATGAGAATTGCAAGATTCAAACTTGCAATTCTGAGAAAGTCAGAATTGTGATATAAACTCACTGTTCTGACTTTTTTCTCAGAATTGCACTATATAAATTCACAGTTCTGAATTATAAAGTCAGTATTCTGCGATATAAACTTGGAATTGCAAGATTTAAAAGTGCAATTCTGAGAAAGAAAGTCATTTTGTGATATAAACTCACGGTTCTGACTTTTTTTTCTCAGAATTGTATGATATAAACTTGCAGTTGCAAGTTATAAAGTCAGAATTGCAAGATACGAACTTCCATTTCTAGAGAAGAAGTCAGAATGTGATATAAACTCACTGTTTCTGACTTTTTTTCTTAGAATTGCACTATATAAACTCACAGTTGTGAGTTATAAAGTCAGTATTGCGTGATATAAACTCGCAATTGCGAGACAAAAACTAAGATTTAAACTTGCAATTCTGAGAAAGAAAGTCAGAATTGTGATATAAACTCAGGGTTCTGACTTTGTTTTCTCAGAATTGCATGATATAAACTTGTGAGCTATAAATTCGTAATTTTGAAAAGAGTCTTTTTTTCTCATCAGAACTGGATTTTATAGCTCTATATAAATGGAGTTTACATCTCACAATTCTGAAAAAAAAGCCAGAACTGCGAGATACAAACTTGCAATTGTAAGAAAAAAAGTCGCAAGTTCAGACTCCATAACTCGCAATTGCGAGTTTATATTTAAACTTGCAATTATGAGAAATGAAGTCAGAATACAAGATTCTTTTTTTTTTTTTTGCAATTCTTTTTTCTCGCAATTCTGACTTTATAACTCAAAATTGTGAGTTTATGTCATGCAATTCTGAGAAAAAAAGTCAAAACTGCAAGTTTATATCACCATTATGACTTCATTTCCCAGAATTGCGAGTTTATATCTTGCAATTCTGACTTCATAACTTGCAATTTCGAGCTTTTATCACAATTCTTTTGTGAGTTTGTATCACACAATTCTAAGAAAAAACTAGCAATTCCAAGAAAAAAAATCTGAATTGAGAGATAAAACATCACAATTTTTAAACAAATTTTATTCAGTGGTCGAAACGGGCTTCCATACCAAATAACATTAACTTTCATGGTATGAAAATAAAGGAAACACAATATTTAAAAATATCTTCTTTTGTTCCACAGAAACAGAAAAGTCATACATGAAAAGTGTTGATGCATTTTTAAGTGAATTATCCCTTTAACATAGCAAAAGAATTATTAATGAAACTATTAAAGAGCTCAAATCATTAAAAAGGAACTAGAATTGCACATTTGAAAAAAATTCTAATGGCTCAAACTACTTTTGACTCCAGAAGCGTTGGGCTCTTGCATCCTCTGCTCAGAAATTACATCTGGCAGCTCAAGGTCCAGGTCAGTCGTAGAGCCAGTTTTCTTTCATAAGATATTGATTTTCCTCCTGACATCAACGTGCTTCCTCTCATGCAAACAACAGCACGGAAGAAAGACAACCGTTGTAAAGCGCACAGGAAAAAAAAAAAAAAAAACTTCCTAGTAACAGCGGATGAATTCCTAAGAGCGGAGAGAGGCACTCATCCCCAGAGCTCGGCAACTCAACAGGCTGTAGTTAACATGGTGTTCAAAGAGGCTGATGTCACAGCGTGATCTTGCTGCTTGCCCTCTCCATTGCCTGCTAGTGCTCTGCAGGGATAAGCCCAAGGGCTCTGCAGTGTGTGAACGTCGTCCTGTGTCTGTTGCACTTAATAAGACTTTCAACAGGAGCCTGAAAGTATCCAACGGGACATTTTGGGCTGATTTAAACAGTGGGATGTCCTCTTAACACGCCGCTCCATTTATAATTGAAGCGGGGAACCTCCGGATGCCACCTCGCGGTGCACGTATACTGTTTTTAGAGGGCACTTAGACCGCAACATGCACCATTTGCCTTCAGGTCGTATGACACATACCAGTCGCTGGAAGGAAATGGTTCCCAAAGCACACCTATTTATCCTAAAGGTGGAGATAATAGGCACTTAGCGAAGTTCAGAGTTAACACTTCTATACACTGATATTACGCCTGATTGAACAATTACAGGCCACAAAGCCGACTATCAGGCTAAAAATAAAGGGGGCGAGAGCAAACAAAAGACTAAATATATTAATAATTCCCGTCTCCTTGACGACGCTGTTTCTCTGCAGAACGCCCACACAGGCGTGCTGAGCTCTGGGCCGATACCTTGTGTGTTTCTGAGGCTTTCCGGGCATTCTTTGCTTTCTGTGTCTTTCCTTCTCCCGCTTTCACCTTAAGAGCCTTTTGACCAATCTCAGCTGTCAGGTTACGGCTGCATTAAATGAAAGGGAACCACCTGCGTTTATCATAACTGGATCATCATGTTTTTGAAAGCTTCTTTGTATAGTACGCCATACAGATCAACGGATTCATCTGACAGCTTGACCAGAAAGCAGCAGGTACGATGGGAGCTTTTTTTGTAGATATAATTACACTTTCAAGGCCATAAGTTAAAAAAAAAACAAAAAAAAAAAAACTGTAATTTCATAAAGCCACCCCCACCTTCCTCTTCACCTGGGTAAGTACCACAAACATCTTCAAATCCTGACTAAAGATGATATTGGTTTCCAGGGCAACCACTTACTCTTGCCACACACATTGTGCCGGAGCGATCATCTGCTGTGTATCCATGCAGTACTATCACGCTGAATATGTTTCATTCGTGTTTGTGCACGTATGAGAATTTCAGTCCTGTGCGTCAGTAGCACTTATAAAATGTTCCCTGACTTCAGATGTTGTCAGGAAAGCATCTAAAGGCCCAGACTTCAAAACATATGGAGAAAGAGTAAGAGAGGCATGATATTCTTTTAATTGTATACATAATATTAATTTGAGGAGCCTTTCCTTTGTGAATCTCACGAAAGTGTGTCTAAGTTATGTTTTACCATGCCAAAAAAGAAAAATAATTATATAACAAATGAAGCATTTAAGATGTTTTGCATTTGGACTTCTCATTGCTAATTTTACTTTATTGCTGTAGTAAGTATAGACATATTGTTTTTTTTTCATTAGTGGAAATTCTCATTTTTCCTAGTGGGTTTTAAAAGAAAAGAAAAGAAAAGAAAAGAAAAGAAAAGAAAAGAAAAGAAAAGAAAAGAAAAGAAAAAGAAAATAATTTGATCCATCCAAGTTAAAGAATATCACATTTTTTTCCATTATAATAATGAGATTTTTTAAATGTGCAAACATTAAAAAAAAAAAGTTTAAAAGTGCTTAAATGACTAGTTGCCCCACACAGAATTTTCTTCTAAAATTATAAAATAAAATATAATAAATATTAATTTTATCCATTTAAGTAAGTTCATAATATTTTAGGGTAATAAGATTTTTTTTAAGTGGGCAAACCTCAAAAAAAAAAAAAAAAAAAAAAAAAAAAAAAAAAAACTTTAAAAAAGGCTTAAATTAATAGTTCACCCAAACATAAAAAAACTGTCTAAAATAAAATAAAAGGAGCAAAAATGATAGGTAGTAATAGATAATAATTTGATCAATTTAAATAAGTTAAATGATATTAAAGTTAAATGATAGTAATGACAAAAACAAACAAAAAAACACTTAAAAAAAGGCTTAAATGAATAGTTCACCAAACCATAAAAATTAGTCTAAAATTATTTTTTTAAAAGAAAGAAAGAAAAAAGGAAAAAATGTTAGATATTAATTTGATCAATTTAAATAAGTTAAATAATATAAACTTTTTCCATTATAGTAATCAGATGACTTAAGTGGGCAAACATTAAAAAAAAACTTTTAAAAAGGTTTAAATGAATAACTCACCCAAACATAAAAATCTGTCTAATATTATAAAATAAAACAAAACAAAATAAAATATAATAAATAAAATAAAATAAAAAAATAAAAAAGCAAAAATTATAGGTAGTAATAGATATTAATTTGATCAGCTTGAATAAGTTAAATAATATAATCATTTTTCCCATCATAGTAAGTGGGCACACATTTAAAACAAACAAACAAACAAACAAAAAGGCTTAAATGAATAGTTAAAACAAACATAAAAATTTGTCTAAACTTATAAAATTATAAAATTATAAAATTATAAAATTATAAAATAAAATAAAATAAATTTTTTAATGAGCAAAAATGATAAGTAAATGAACAAAGATGATAAGTAGTAATAGCTATTAATTTAAATGTTTGTGGGAAAACATTTAAAAAAAAAACTTTAAATGACTAGTTCACCCAAACAACAACAACAACAAAAAAATGTGTAAACTGTTTTCAAGCTCAGGCCATGCAAAGATGTAGAGAATGTGTTATTTAACAGATTTGGAGAATTTAGCTTTAAATCACGGCTACAAATCCATCAAGGCATTTTAACCTTAAACTGTAAAAAATACCAATTCATAATCCATCTCCCGTTGTCCCCTCACATCAAAATCCACAGACATATTTGTTTATAACTGTTTTCATTTGTAAACGGTGCTTGATCTGTGCATATTTTTCTCCTGGTTCAGACGAGATGACATTTTCCACTGGAGAAAGCAATATTACGGACAGAGGACTCGCATATAAAACACCTTGTTGATAAATTTATCACAAACGCTTTTATCACACGTATTACTTCACAAGATTTGAATCATGTAAATTACCTGCAGATTATTGATATTTTATCAGCCGTTTGGACTTGGATTCTGACGGCACCCATTTACTGTAGAGGATCCATTGTTGAGCAAGTGATGTTGAATTTCTTCAAATTTGTTCTGATGAAGAAATAAACTTATCTGCATCTTGATGCTGAGTAAATTTAAATCCAATTTTCATTTTTGGGTATTTTGGGGTCCTATATATTTGTATATTGGGAGTGGGAAATGCTCTTGACAGGTTTCGTGAGATTCACCCCCTTGACTGAACACAGAACAGCAGCAGTATATTGATTATGTCTGAATGCTTTTGATTTCTGAGAAATATTCTGCTTGCTAACAGCACATTTTGACAGGGTAATTTAATACCGCCTGTGCCGGGCCCCCCTCAAGAGAGGCTGTGTAAGCAGCACGGTCCGCTAGATGCAAATTGTATTTAATTCATTTTTATGGAATAGTGTTATATTTTCAACACTTTTCCAAGTAATCTTGCTGACAGACGTCTTGGAATGGGATACTTCATGCCATAATTCTTGCACTACAGCTCAACTCTGTGTGTGTAATGGCATTTCCATTCCTTGATTTTAAAAGAGATGAGAGAGAGAGAGGGAGAAATGCGCTGGTACAGTAAAATGTAATGTACATAAGGCCAATCCTTTTTACCCTAGGCAATGGGCTTACCCCACTGACAGTATGAGAGCTTTTAGTCTTTAACAGCCCTGTCACTTCCGGTCTGAAGACAGAATACAGTTGCATGCACTGACATCAAGAGCACAACATTAAAAAGCAGACCTTATTAGATGGATCACATTTCAAGCTGAAGCTATTTGGGTAGTTCATAATGTAATACATTTCCATTTAAAGAATCTTACAATATTGCTTTTTTACTCTGGCATGTAAGGAGATTTTTACTGAAACAGCAACTGTGAGGAAAGGAACATAAACCTGCTTTAAAGGAATGTTCCAGGTTCAGTACAAGTTCAGCCATAAAACAAGTTCAACTTGTGCTCCTATTGGTAAAACAAACAAAGATTGTGCTCACAATAATGCATTTCCACTGAAATAGGGACAAGGTAATGCACCAGAATAAACTTTAAAATACTTTATCAAATATTTAAGTATGACCATAAAATTTCACATTATATATGTTTAATGTGACAAGTGTGGCTGAATCGCTTACCAACCTACTTTGAGCAAGGTTATATCCAATCCTTCAATTTGTACAACCATGTAAAGCTGGGAAATGATGTGATGTATCCGTGCTTGAAGTGCTGTTTACATTAAACAAACTCATTAAACACATACAGTAACTGTAGTTTAATCAACCTGAAACAATAACCACACTACTAAAAGTATGATTTGGAGAACTGTTCAGCTCAAACAGCAACACATATTTTAAAAGAAAAAATAGAAATCATTTACCAAACAAAGCTTTGAATTAGTAAACACCCACTGTAATTTAAAGCTTGTTTTGAAATCTAAACATCCCTTTCATGAACAAATCTAAAGTTGTGATATGGATAGACACAACTGAATTACAGGAGAAGTCCACTTCAAAAACAAGGATTCACATATAATGTACTCACCCCCTTGTCATCCAAGATGTTCATGTCTTTCTTTCGTCAGTCGTAAAGAAATTATGTTTTTCCATATAATGGACTGGTATGGTGCCCCGATTTTGAACTTCCAAAAGGCAGTTTAAATGTGGCTTCAAACGATCCCAAATGCGGTTGTAAACAATCCCAGGTAAGGAAGAAGGGTCTTATTTTGCGAAACGATCAGTTATTTTAATTAAAAAATACTATTTAAATACTTTTTAATCTCAAACACTCGTCTTGCCTTTCATTCCCTGAACTCTGTGTGTTCTGGTTCAAGACAGTTAGGGTATGCCGAAAAACTCCAATCGTATTTTCTCCCTCAACTTCCAAAAATCATTTCAAAATCATCCTACATCGCTGCAGAGGTACAGACCCAGTCTATGCAAAGTGAACATGCAAAGAAGTTCAAACACCCTTAACAAAAAAGGTAAAACAGCGATACAGGATGATTTCAAAGTTAAGCGAGAACATGAGATGGGAGGTTTTTGACATACCCTAACGAACCGGAACAAAAACAGTCCAGGCAGAGTAACCCAAGACGAGCGTTTGGCATTCAAAAGTATAGAAATTGTATTATTTTTATGTAAATAACCGATCGTTTCGCTAGATAAGACCCTTCTTTCTCGGCTGGGATCGTTTACAACCGCATTTGGGATCGTTTGAAGCCGCATTTAAACTGCATTTTGGAAGTTCAAAATCGGGGCACCATATCAGGCCATTATATGGAGAAAAATGCTGAAATGTTTTCCTCAAAAAAACATAATTTCTTTACGACTGAAGAAAGAAAGACATGAACATCTTGAATGACAAGGGGGTGAGTACATTATTTGTAAATTGTTGTTCTGGAAGCATACTTCTCCTTTAACTGACTTCCACAGATGCTTCTTCTCTATTCGTTGATATTATTTCCAGTGGCGGTATTGTTAATAACATAAATTTAAAATAAATTAACAAACTATTGAAAATCATGGCTAAATGAAAAAAAAATAAAAATGAAATTGAAATATTACCATGAAGTACAAAAATGACTAAAACTAAAACTGAAATAAATGGAATAGAAAATATGAATATTTAAAAAATGTTAAATAGAAATATTTAGAAAAACTACACTGTAAAAAACGGGTTAAATACAACCCAGCGCTGGGTGAAATATGGACAAACCAAGCAACTGGGTTGTTTTGACTTAGCAGTTAGGTTAAATGTTTAATCCAGCCTTCTGGGTAGTTTTATTTAATTCAACGAAGAAAGTCTTTTGTGACAAAGGTCAGAACTCATGTTATGATGTACATTTTTTAAAGTTGCACTCTTGACATATATTAATCTATTACTTTTCCTACATAATTTGTAACACAAAAATATGGTAAAATATCTATTTAGGAGTCTTAGACCTTTCCAACGATGTATAGTTTATCATGATTAGACTAGAATTTATTTGTAATATGGTGAAGTAAACTTAGGTATCCCACAGAGGGGATGGTGACAGTTAAAGGGTTAAAATACTGCACTAGAAACAGCTGTAACTTTAAAGAACAAATGTGAGTGCATGATATGATTAGACCACAACTTGCCACAGTAAAGAGTGATTCTTTTAGAGCTTGAGTAAAAACCAATGAAGATGTTCAGAGGAAACCCTGGGAAAACAGCAAAAACAAGCCTCTGGGGTAAAAATCTGGAAAGCATCTCAGTGTAACAGCCTTGTCTCAGACTATGCGCTTGAATGCTGTGGGGAAAGCACAAATTCTCCTGTAATGTCTACCCATGTCACTACAGAACCTCTGGGACTGTTACTTTTGTCATATAAAGTGACGGCGAGACATTCGAAAAACATCCACTCCATTGATTTCCTCCTTCTTGGTTTCATTAACACACGCACAAACTAAAATCTTGATGTGTTTCACATCCGTATCTGGCACGTCAGTCTAGCTAATGAGGTACCACAATTTAACGTTCAACACACACACATGCGCACACACTGCCTGCCCACCTGACACTCTGCGAAAGCGAGCCTCATTGCCATGGCAGCCGGCTATTTATACACTACGCCACACAATCAGGCCTTGTCACAGTCAACAGGGGTGTAAGAAAAGCCGTGGATATGTCAGTCAATCAGGACATGTTTTCCTGTGACTCACTGGCTAATGGCAAGAGTTAACAGGTTGGACTAATCATGGCTGGATGAGGCAGTTGTGCAATTCTGTCACTATATTACCTCTATCAATCTATCACACTCATCACATGCAGTTACACCTGGGGTTTAACAGTCAACATTTGAACATCATTTACTCCTTTCTGTTAGACAGACTGACACATGACTCCATTGAGGGGGCCAGGGTTTGGTTAGCGTGGCCCTGTTAGCCTATATTTATAATATAACATATTTTAAACTATATACTTAATGTCTGTGCCTGGATTAAAGATTACAGAGACACAAGAGAAAAAACATTAAATCAACATAAGTCAACAAGCAACTATTCCACATTTAAACCTTTAAACATTTGAAAAAACTCTGCCTTGATATAAAAAAACGGCTATTTGTGCTGGAATGCTGAAGAACAATACATTTTAAAGGCAACCTGAGGTCGAGGAAATTCAAGATAACTGACATTCCTAAAGCCTTTGGTGTTGTCAGACACACTTACAGCAGAATCTGTACTGAACACTCCTGGGGCCTGTTACTGAAATTAACCAAACACAAAATGAAAGCTGCTTCATGTGACATATTGACAGTGTAAGGTCCTGTTGAATATGTATGTGTATGCTTGACTATAAATGTCAGGGTAACAGAATTGAGCAGAATTGAATTGTAAAATTACTGCATCCGGTAAACATACAGTAGTAACGCATCGTCAGTTCACATGTAAATCTACACAATATGGCTTTTTTGTCCTGGTTTGTGTTGTTTTGAGGGCTGTGTTAGATAAGGTTAACAACTGATGTAAACTGTAACAAATTGTTAGCCTATGTCAGTACCACAACATATTCAAAATACTTCTCAAATCACTCACACAAAATAAGCATAAGCATTTCAGCACCACGGACAGCGACATTTGCTTACATCTGCCTGTATGTACACTACTGGTAAAAAGATTAAAATAATATAGAGATTATTTTATGCTCACCAAGGTCGCATTCATTTGCTAAGAAATATTGCAAAATCATTTATAGTGTGAAATTTTACAGTTTTTAAGAACTTTTTTCATACATTTTAAAATGTAATTTATTCCTGAGATGGCATAGCAGCCATTATTCCAGTCTTCAGTCTCACATGATCCTTCGTAAATCAATCTAATATGCTGATTTGGTGTTTAAGAAACATTTCTTATTGTTATCAATTTTGAAAATAGTTGTGCTTCTTACATTTTTTGTTGAAAACAAAACACACTACAATGAAAATATGGAACCCCATTTCCGCCACTGAATAAATAAAAAAGGTAATTGTGAATTTTTCATCTTGCAATTCTGACTTTTTTCCACAGAACTGCATGATATAAACTTAAAAGTTTAAAAATGTTCTATGTGTTATAAAGTCAGAATTATGAGATACAAAAAGAACAATTCTGAGAAATAAACTCAAAATCGCAAGACATAAACTTCTGATCTGATTCTGAATTGTGAGTTTGCATCTCATAATTCTGACTTTATAACACATAGAACATTTTTTCCCCTCAGAATTGGACTTTACAACTCACAACTGCAAGAAAAAAAGTCAGAATTGCAAGATACAAACTCAAATTTGTGAGAAACAAGCCAGAATTATGAGATTCAAACTTGCATTTGCGAAAAGAAGTCAGAATTACGAGTTACAAGTCTCTCAATTATGACTTTATATCTTGCTATTCTGACTTTAAAACTCAAAATTTGCGAGTTTATATCATGCAATTGTAAGAAAAAGCTGCAATTACCTTTTTTTTTTTTAAATTCAGTGGCGGTAATGGGATTCCATATGAAAAGGTTTGGGGTAAGATTAAAAAATAAATAAATTATTTAACAAGGATGCATTAAATTGTAAACTGTTAAAAGTGACAGTAATGACAGAAAATTAAAAAAAAAGCTTTTCTTTTGAACTTTCTATAAATCCTGAAACAAAGATTATCACAGTTTCCACAAAAATATTAAGCAGCAAAAACCATCTTCCACACTGATAATGATAAGAATCACTATTAATGATTGAACACCAATAATTACTAATAGCTGAGCAACAATATTGATAATAAGAAGGTTCTACACTGATAATCAAAAATTGCCTCTTGAGCATCAAGTCAGAATATTAAAATGAAGGATCACATGACACTGAAGACTGGAGTAATGGCTAGTGAAAATTCAGCTTTACCATTACAGTAATACATATTTTCAAATAGAAAACAGTTCTCTTAAAGTGTAATAATATTTCAAAATATAACTTTTTTTTGCTGTAATTTTGATCCAACAAATACAACCTTGGTGAGCATAAGAGATTTCTTATTAAACATTAAAGAAATGTCATTATTTCAGACTTTTGACAACTAGTGTATCTATAATCCATTTCCTATCTCACATTCAACTTTGATGCACATATGAAGGCATACTAAAATACTTTTTTCCTCTCTCACCATTTCTATATCACACCAAGCAAACACGCGCTCAATCATATCACTTCAAAGATAATCTCAAGAGAGATGAACTGTTCCATACAGCCCGCATAAGCAGTCATGTATACACAGGCAAAGTGTGTGCGCCGACGTGCACGGATATGCCTGTACCGGTAATGTTTCATATTGCTCTCTATTCCTGTCACTCCCTGGATGCTTAACTGTCTCACAGAATAATAATCACACTGACTGCTGTAATCCCTACTGTGCACAGAGGTTTCCCTGATATCCCCACTGTGCTGGGCTGCGTTGAGCTTTGCTGAGCTGAAGCAACCCCTGCCACACACACACACATCCTCGTCCCGCCTGAATCACTGCTATTAACAATACGGGCCAAGTAATCCTAATTTGTACCTCTAAAGAAAGTTAATCCATTGTACAGAAATAACTAATCTGTAAAGAGCAAACACCATTCTTAGGCGGGAAAATCCTGTTAGCGTCTGCTTGATTACCTTACCATTAGACTTCCCGTGCAAAAGCGCTCTAAGTTCAATCACATGGCTAACCTCATCAGCCAGGCTAATGTCTGCAGCACTGTTGATTTCAGCTACAAATTAAGTTAATATTTCATGCTGACAGGGTCAGTTTTACTCCACGGGAGAACTAATGCTAAATGTGGCTATAGTGAATAATTCACATACCTGATAAGACTAAGCGTGGCTGTGTTAAATTATTAATGATCTTAATATTGCAAAATGCACTGATCAATGCATCTCTACAGTGAGTGGGAGAGGTGAGTGAAAGGAAAGATGTGGGCAGAACAGTTGGGCTGAGTGGCAATGCATTACAGACAGCTCCAATCAGAGCAGCACACATCTCACATGACAACAAGTGCTGGATGATGCAATAACAAGTTCTGAGTTTTTTTCTTCTCACAGATAGAACTAAATCAAGAGTAATACAAGCTAAAAGCTCATTAACCTGGAAAACGAGCCTAATTACAGAGACAAATATTTAAAATGAGAAACCATGTCAGCTATTAGGAAAGTTTTTCATCTCACAATTCAGACTTCCTCGCAACTGAGAAAAATTTAAACTCACAATTCCGAGAATATACATCTTAATTGTGAGTTACAAACTCTCAGTTGTGACAAAAAAGTTGCAATTGCTTTTTTTTTATTCTGGTGTCGAAAAAACTGAATTGTAAGTTGTAAACTCAGAATTCTGAAGAAAAAAGGTTGGAATTGTGAGATATAAACTCAGAATTATGAGAAAGTCTCACAATTCTAAATTTACATTTTGCAATCCTTGGAATTCTTTCTTAGAATTGTGAGCAAAAAATCAGAATTGTGAGATAAAGTCAAAAGTTAATTTAATTTAATTTAACTCAGAGGCTTGCATAAGATATGGCCTGATTTTTCAAGTTGTAAGAGTATGATTTTTTTTTTTTGCGATTGCGCGGGTGTGACTTCCACTGCTCTGAGAACCAGCGGACGTGTTTAGGGGTAATCTAGGATTAGCGCACCTTGTTCAAACTCTCACCTTTAAAGGTAAGACCACAGTGACGGACATCAAATCTCTAGCACACATATCCTCTAATTTGACACAACGGCAGATCAAATCAAAGCCAGTATATGTCAGAATGTGAAAAACTGAAAATAAAGTCCAAACAAGTTCATTTTCAACCACACTGTGACAACTGGATGGTGACAGATACTGAACAATTTCATCGTGTCACTGTCCATCAACTTTACAACTGTACAAACACAGGTCCAGGTGACAGATGATCACTTCTTGTGTCACAGTCAAGCTGAGACTTTAGCATATGTGCCCATCCCCTTGTGGGACTGTAAGCTGACAGCATCCTCCACTCAGTGCCCAGGTGAGAGGGCTAACCCATCTGCATATTCATGACTGTGAAATGGACACAGTCACCATGGAGACAACCCGGTCTCATATGCTGATGTGGACATGGACCGCTGAGGATTTTTGATACAACGTTTGTGACAAGTATAATCAAATAAGCTACAGTTAACAAATGTAACACAGTCAGCTTAGACTTCATATTGTATAAACTTAACATTTCAAATCAAACTTTTTATGTACAACTGTGTTTATTATTTATTAACGAACCATAACCACTTTAATGCAGTCAGCAGTCGCAAACTTTGACTAGCAAAAAATACACTGAAATCGATTCTAGTTCTAAAACAAGTAGGATATCTTTCAAGCTTTTCTTTCAAGTCATAATAAAAGTGATCATCTGACACTGGAAGTGAATTGCTGGTGCTGATCTGCACTATGAAAGCATTAACATGATGAGAAAACACCACATCGTCCACAATGGTAGGATTTTAATATTAAAAACACTTCTCTTACTAGACCTTGGCACTAAAACAGATTGAGCAAAGCTCTATCACTCACAGGCAGATGAAACTAAGCTATGAGATTTCAGTACCATGGACAGCGCCATTAAAAGCTCCTTCTGGTACACAGAATCACAGGACATGTCCAGAGGTCTGCTACTTATCAATTGTGCGATAAATAATTAAAGATATAAACAGACATACCATGTTGACCTCAGACACCATGTCTATGCTTGCCACATCGATGCTCATGCCAACTGCGACCGGTGCACCTTAAATGAGAAGAAAAACTTAAACTTAAGTTCGCCGAAAGCGTGTGTTTATTTATATCAATCTTAAAAACAATCTTGAAATACTTATGCAACCTTAAAAGTAAGAAATAATGACGTGAGCAACATCATACCTCCAAAGTCTGGTCGAAGACGAATGTCATAGCCCTTTAAAAGCTTGTCCACTGTCTCTTTGACAAAAGACATGTTTCCTGGTTCATTGGCGCTGGAAAGAAATAATAAATAAGGTTATTTCCATCATATCAGAGCCCAGGAGGTCTACGCTCCCGCGCCATGGTCTCCACCAGCTCTTCTTACCTTTGAGCACAGCACATCACTGCCACAATTACCGGTAATGAAAGAACACCAAACAGCCTTCGTTTCTGTATTCCAAACATTCCTTATACTCTTTCAGGCAAGGAATCGAGCGACAAAACGGACGTTGTAAGGTTTCCTTGCGTAGGTAACAGGTTACGTTATTCCATCAGTGGGTCTTTGCTAAAGAACTCCAATTACTGTCAAACGCGCGTAAACAAATCGCTGCGATCCGGGTTTTCGCTCTCTTGCGGAGACTGCGTTATTTGGTTAGGTGCTCGGTAAATACAATGCATTTTGCCCAAGACACTACCGGAGCTTGCAGCAGGGGAGTCGGTGTTTGGGGCTCAGCCAGATCTCCATCCTTCGGTTTTGACGCCCGTAGCTGTGCCGTCCCGAATCTACACCCTGCTCTGAAGTCTCAGTCTTACGCCTATTTTTATGTTTCAGCTATAAGCAAAGGAAGAGTCAGTTGACTTATTTTTCACATGCACACAATGCTCGCTCGGGAAAACGTGAGAATTGGAAACTCAAAAACTGAAACTGAAAGTTCGGCTATTGATTCGACAACTGATGACCGAGTCGACCGGAGTGTGATGAAATTGGTATGTGAGCACGAGGACCGTTCGCAGTAAAGATAGTTTGCGGTTTGATATTCGGATTTATTTTGGCTATAAATACACAGTGCGCTGTCATTAACATGCAAATAATCCCGAATGTGGTTCTCCATGATTTGTGAATTCTGGAGATGATGTGCCTTTTGGCCAAAATTTGATTTTATTTTTTCGACTCTTAATTTTATAATGCTTATAGCTCCGAAAGTTGGAAACTTGGCAGAATGAAACCAGTGTCATGTGAACCAGCTTGATCTGTGAATTTTTTCACAGCAAAGCTCTTGTCCGTAACCCCCTTGGTAAGTCCGCTATAGTAAGGAAAATGTGAAAAATATGCGCTCTTCATGTTTAACGTATTTTACCATTAAACACGCAGACTGTTCAAATACAAAAACATTGTTTTTAAGTCAAACTGGATTTGTGAAAACTTTCACAATCGCTATTTATTGCGCAACAGTGTTTCTTTATGCTCTGCTCTCTTTTTCTTCTATCAGTACTGGTCAGCTGACCCTTCCCTGTGTCATATTAATCACTATTCTGATCTGTGAAAACTTTCACAGTTCAGTATTGGTCAGCTGACCCTTGCTTGAGTCATGTAAATCACTATTCTGATCTGTGAAAACTTTCACAGTTCAGTACTGGTCAGCTGACCCTTCCCTGAGTCACTAACATCACTATTCTGATCTGTGAAAACTTTCACAGTTCAGTACTGGTCAGCTGACCCTTCCTTGAGTCACTAACTTCACTATTCTGATCTGTGAAAACTTTCACAGTTCAGTACTGGTCAGCTGACCCTTCCCTGAGTCACTAACATCACTATTTTGATCTGTGAAAACTTTCACAGGTTAGTACTGGTCAGCTGACCCTTTCCTGAGTCATATTAATCACTATTCTGATCTGTGAAAACTTTACAGTTCAGTATTGGTCAGCTGACCCTTCCCTGAGTCACTAACATCACTATTTTGATCTGTGAAAACTTTCACAGGTTAGTACTGGTCAGCTGACCCTTCCCTGAGTCATATTAATCACTATTCTGATCTGTGAAAACTTTCACAGTTCAGTACTGGTCAGCTGACCCTTCCCTGAGTCACTAACATCACTATTCTGATCTGTGAAAATGTTCACAGGTCAGTACTGGTCAGCTAGCCCTTTCCTGAGTCATATTAATCACTATTCTGATCTGTGAAACCTTTCACAGTTCAGTACTGGTCAGCTGACCCTTCCTTGAGTCACTAACATCACTATTTTGATCTGTGAAAACTTTCACAGTTCAGTACTGGTCAGCTGACCCTTCCCTGAGTCACTAACATCACTATTCTGATCTGTGAAAACTTTCACAGTTCAGTACTGGTCAGCTGACCCTTCCTTGAGTCACTAACATCACTATTTTGATCTGTGAAAACTTTCACAGGTTAGTACTGGTCAGCTGATCCTTTCCTGAGTCATATTAATCACTATTCTGATCTGTGAAAACTTTACAGTTCAGTATTGGTCAGCTGACCCTTCCTTGAGTCACTAACATCACTATTCTGATCTGTGAAAATGTTCACAGTTCAGTACTGGTCAGCTGACCCTTCCTTGAGTCATGTAAATCACTATTCTAATCTGTGAAAATTTTCACAGGTCAGTACTGGTCAGCTGACTCTTCCCTGAGTCATATTAATCACTATTCTGATCTGTGAAAACTTTCACAGTTCAGTACTGGTCAGCTGACCCTTCCCTGAGTCACTAACATCATTATTCTGATCTGTGAAAACTTTCACAGGTCAGTACTGGTCAGCTGGCCCTTTCCTGACTCATATTAATCACTATTCTGATCTGTGAAACCTTTCACAGTTCAGTACTGGTCAGCTGACCCTTCCTTGAGTCATGTAAATCACTATTCTAATCTGTGAAAATTTTCACAGGTCAGTACTGGTCAGCTGACTCTTCCCTGAGTCATATTAATCACTATTCTGATCTGTGAAAACTTTCACAGTTCAGTACTGGTCAGCTGACCCTTCCCTGAGTCACTAACATCATTATTCTGATCTGTGAAAACTTTCACAGGTCAGTACTGGTCAGCTGGCCCTTTCCTGACTCATATTAATCACTATTCTGATCTGTGAAACCTTTCACAGTTCAGTACTGGTCAGCTGACCCTTCCTTGAGTCATGTAAATCACTATTCTAATCTGTGAAAATTTTCACAGGTCAGTACTGGTCAGCTGACTCTTCCCTGAGTCATATTAATCACTATTCTGATCTGTGAAAACTTTCACAGTTCAGTACTGGTCAGCTGACCCTTCCCTGAGTCACTAACATCATTATTCTGATCTGTGAAAACTTTCACAGTTCAGTACTGGTCAGCTGACCCTTCCTTGAGTCATGCAAATCACTATTCTGATCTGTGAAAACTTTCACAATTCAGTACTGGTCAGCTGACCCTTCCCTGAGTCACTAACATCACTATTCTGATCTGTGAAAACTTTCACAGTTCAGTACTGGTCAAAATGTTCACTGGTGAAAATGTTCACAGTTCAGTATTGGTCAGCTGGCCCTTTCCTGGGTCACTAACATCACTATTCAGATCTGTGAAAACTCTCACAGGTCAGTACTGGTCAGCTGACACTTCCCTGAGTCACTAACATCACTATTCTGATCTGTGAAAACCTTCACAGGTCAGTACTGGTCAGTTGGCCCTTCCGTGAGTCATGTACATCACTATTCTAATCTGTGAAAACTTTCACAGTTCAGTACTGGTCAGCTGACCATTTCCTGATTCATGTACATCACTATTCTGACCCAAATTGAACTGTGAATTTTTTCATAGATTACAATTGATGTTACTGACTGAGGGAATGTTCAGCTGACCAGTACTGACCTGTGAAA
The DNA here is from genome assembly GCF_022985175.1 of Labeo rohita. Taxonomy (NCBI): domain Eukaryota; kingdom Metazoa; phylum Chordata; class Actinopteri; order Cypriniformes; family Cyprinidae; genus Labeo; species Labeo rohita. Next base: position 24,075,394 of record NC_066874.1, on the reverse strand, counting down.
ATTTTCACAGATCAGAATAGTGATGTTAGTGACCCAGGAAAGGGTCAGCTGACCAATACTGAACTGTGAAAATTTTCACAGATCAGAATAGTGATGTTAGTGACCCAGGCAAGAGTCAGCTGACCAATACTGTCCTGTGAAAGTTTTCACAGATCAGAATAGTGATTAATATGACTCAGGAAAGGGCCAGCTGACCAGTACTGACCTGTGAACATTTTCACAGATCAGAATAGTGATGTTAGTGACCCAGGGAAGGGTCAGCTGACCAGTACTGAACTGTGAAAGTTTCACAGATCAGAATAGTGATTAATATGACTCAGGGAAGGGTCAGCTGACCAGTACTAACCTGTGAAAGTTTTCACAGATCAAAATAGTGATGTTAGTGACTCAGGGAAGGGTCAGCTGACCAATACTGAACTGTAAAGTTTTCACAGATCAGAATAGTGATTAATATGACTCAGGAAAGGGTCAGCTGACCAGTACTAACCTGTGAAAGTTTTCACAGATCAAAATAGTGATGTTAGTGACTCAGGGAAGGGTCAGCTGACCAGTACTGAACTGTAAAGTTTTCACAGATCAGAATAGTGATTAATATGACTCAGGGAAGGGTCAGCTGACCAGTACTAACCTGTGAAAGTTTTCACAGATCAAAATAGTGATGTTAGTGACTCAGGGAAGGGTCAGCTGACCAATACTGAACTGTAAAGTTTTCACAGATCAGAATAGTGATTAATATGACTCAGGAAAGGGTCAGCTGACCAGTACTGACCTGTGAAAGTTTTCACAGATCAAAATAGTGATGTTAGTGACTCAGGGAAGGGTCAGCTGACCAGTACTGAACTGTGAAAGTTTTCACAGATCAGAATAGTGATTAATATGACTCAGGGAAAGGGTCAGCTGACCAGTACTAACCTGTGAAAGTTTTCACAGATCAAAATAGTGATGTTAGTGACTTAGTGACTCAGAATAGTGATTTAGTGACTAAGGAAGGGTCAGCTGACCAGTACTGAACTGTGAAAGTTTTTTGACCAGTACTGAACTGTAAAGTTTTCAGAATCAGAATAGTGATTAATATGACTCAGGGAAGGGTCAGCTGACCAGTACTAACCTGTGAAAGTTTTCACAGATCAAAATAGTGATGTTAGTGACTCAGGGAAGGGTCAGCTGACCAATACTGAACTGTAAAGTTTTCACAGATCAGAATAGTGATTAATATGACTCAGGAAAGGGTCAGCTGACCAGTACTAACCTGTGAAAGTTTTCACAGATCAAAATAGTGATGTTAGTGACTCAGGGAAGGGTCAGCTGACCAATACTGAACTGTAAAGTTTTCACAGATCAGAATAGTGATTAATATGACTCAGGAAAGGGTCAGCTGACCAGTACTAACCTGTGAAAGTTTTCACAGATCAAAATAGTGATGTTAGTGACTCAGGGAAGGGTCAGCTGACCAGTACTGAACTGTGAAAGTTTTCACAGATCAGAATAGTGATGTTAGTGACTCAGGGAAGGGTCAGCTGACCAATACTGAATTGTGAAAGTTTTCACAGATCAGAATAGTGATTTACATGACTCAAGCAAGGGTCAGCTGACCAGTATTGAACTGTGAAAGTTTTCACAGATCAGAATAGTGATTAATATGACACAGGGAAGGGTCAGCTGACCAGTACTGATAGAAGAAAAAGAGAGCAGAGCATAAAGAAACACTGTTGCGCAATAAATAGCGATTGTGAAAGTTTTCACAAATCCAATTTGACTTAAAAACAATGTTTTTGTATTTGAACAGTCTGCGTGTTTAATGGTAAAATACGTTAAACATGAAGAGCGCATATTTTTCACATTTCTTACTATAGCGTACTTACCAAGGGGGTTACGGACAAGAGCTTTGCTGTGAAAAAATTCACAGATCAAGCTGGTTCACATGACACTGGTTTCAGTCTGCCAAGTTTCCAACTTTCGGAGCTATAAGCATTATAAAATTAAGAGTCGAAAAAATAAAATAAAATTTTGGCCAAAAGGCACATCATCTCCAGAATTCACAAATCATGGAGAACCACATTCGGGATTATTTGCATGTTTATGACAGCGCACTGTGTATTTATAGCCAAAAGAAATCCGAATATCAAACCGCAAACTATCTTTACTGCGGTAAACAGCTCCTCTATTTCGCTATTGTTGCTGGTGGGTGTATATTTGCAATCTTTGTCAGGAGAAAGCAACCTACAACAAATCCGCGAGGATGACTGAGTCACGACTTATTTTGTTGCAAATTCATCATTTGCTGTTCAAGTAAACATCATTGATGGTTTCTTACCTACCGTGGCTTAAACCCAGGAAGTTAGTGGAAGGGCCATAGAAATACCCTAGTGAAAAATAAATATACTAAAATGTATTTAAAATACATATGTTTCTTCATAAGTATACTACAAATACATTTACATATTATGCACTTAATAAAAATATCCTGCAATTGTACTTTTAGTATACTAAACTGGTAAATTTTAAGTCTGCTAAATTGAAACAACTAATTTTGTACTTAATGCACTTTAATTGTGTGGAAATAGTGCTTAAGTTCAACTAAATATATACTTAGGTATATTTGATTGTGCTAAAGTGGAACTATTGTAAGTATACTTTAGGCACACTTTAAATATTTTGCATTTAAAGACCGATCATACGATCCTCATCCATAGTGACATTAAAACACATTTTAGGCTTAATATCAAGAAATGTGCATTGTGCACAAGCAGCACTCCAAATGAAGTTTAACTACAATTTTTATACAAGTCTTGAGCCATATGTCAGTAAATATGTTAATAGACTTGAACTATACTTAGTATAAAATAAATGCATTTTAAATCTATTACTTATTTACTAGGGTATTGATTTGTTTCATCAGCATTTTTCAACAAAATATCAGTAATCGCAGAAGTTTGACTACAGTGAGAATGTGTGAAAAACAAGAAAATGCAGTTGGCTGTAAAATTTGCAAGTCGGTAATCACTAGTATCACTTTCTCATAGATTTGCACATCACAGATATAGCATAAAACTTAATTTTGGTTTAAAATGGTGTTAAAAATACATTTACGGTGTACAAACAAACAAAGTAAATAAATGTTAAGTTGCTACTCAGCTCATTCCTTTTATTTGAGTGCTATGAACACTAGTAATCTCTCCTTCTCTCTATAAGAAGATAATTTCAGCTGCTCATACTGTATCTGCGACAACAAGGTATGGTGGTATCAAATGGCAGTACTGTCGAATTTTATTAGAACATTACATTTATTAGGACATCTCCTGTACTGTACATCTGCACGCTTGTGCTCGTGCACACGCATACTAATAGTGATAAACAGAACATCATGTGACAGAGAGGAAGAAGAATAATGCTGCTTTATTGACACCTTCTGTGATATAATCAATCTGATATATTACTTGTTCTCAACACCACTCCCCATCAATGGATATTAAGGCTCCTCCATTTAGCCTCTAGACAATTTTATTATACATAATCAGATTTTCAGTGAGGCTTGACAGTCTGCTGGAGATTAAGCACAAGTGTAATGGCTTCTACCAAGCTTTAAAAACTCATTAAACTAATCCCGTTAATTTGACCTGTGTTCAAAAAACAGGTCTGCATTGTTCCGACTGAATGGAAAGGCTGTTTACGAGAGCTGTTGGTGGATTTGACACGGTCAGTGGTTGAAGTTAGTGGCCTTCTTAAATCCCTCATGCTGCATTAAGACTGTAGTGTGCGGACTGATGCAGCCCTAATGCTTTTAGAAGCAGACGCCGGATGCAGAGGGATGTGGCTGTGCTTCCTGGTACTGTTTCAGAAGCTTTATTCCAGAGAGAGGCGAGGGTTGAGAGCCCACTAAGATGTTATTGGATGCTTGCTCTTCTTGTGTCCTCAGGTACATACTATTCTGTTAGTGTAGCAATATTTAGCTTTTGATTCACTGCCTGAAAAAGTGTTAGGACTGCATTAGTCTATAATGATAGATGTATTCCAGCCCTCATTTTTTATTGATAGCAAATCTTGTTTAATCTAGGTTAGGACAGTTGACCCTGTCTGTACCAGGGTTACCATTCACTGAATGCCTTTTAAATTTCAATTCAGTTTCTGAGTTTGAACTGAATTTGAATTGAGGTGACGAACACAATGCAGAATTGCACTTTGAATCTGAAGGGAAATAGAATTAAGTCACGCCACCATTATTTATATAGTGCTTTATGCAATAGAGATTGTTTTAATAATAGAGAAGTAACAATAAATTAAAATAAAATGAATTGAATTTTCAATTTATATAATTTAATATAATTGTTAATATAATTTAAGATAATATAATTGTTTAACAAATCAAAGTTTCAAAATAGATAGAAAGATAGATAGACAGATAGATAGATAGATAGATAGATAGATAGATAGATAGATATTTTAAAATTAGACAAATATGAATTTGTATTTCATTTATACATTTTATTGTATTTAATAAATAAATTTTGATAGACTTTTTTCTGTAGAAAGGTGATAAATAGATAGATAGATAGATAGATATTTTGAAATGAGACCAATAGGAAATATTATTTCATTTATATATTTCATTAATAAATAACCTTTTAGTTTTAAGTATATATATAATTATATTTTCCTAATTTTTTATTTTTTTTTTTAACCAGTGTGTAAGAGCACTACATTTCCTAAAATGCATTACCTGTCTTTAATTTTTAATTTTAATTTTTTTTTTTTTTTTTTTTTTTTTACTATTTATTTATTTATTTATTTTTGCAGTTCAGTATATTTCTTTTCCAATCATTCTATTTCAAATTCTACTTTTAATTTCAGGCATGGCCGATATAGTTCAAACTCATGAATTGGCAGGATATTAATTATTCACTTCTGAATTTTGTAACAACCCCTTCTGTACAGAACTAAAACCTAAAATTTTAGAATCATGTCTAGTGGACATTTTTCTCCTTTTAACCTCAATTTTAGGATTAATAGAGTAAAAAGTATTCAATATTATTGCAAAAAAAGTTTCTGGGAATTTCTTAGTAGCCATACATACAGGGAGTGATTTCTAAGCTTCTTGCAGCATAGACGTTTATGAAGAGCAGCTACTATAAGGAGAGAGATGGAAAGCGAGGGTAGCTCTGAACAGCACTTACCCACACACACCCACATCCCATCATCCAAACAAAGCACTCCACTCACACATCATCTGCAAATGCAAAGGCTCCTCAGTGTGTGGGCTGAGCAAATGGCACCAAGTCACGGTCACACACCAAGCCAAATGCTGTTAAAGCCTTTAAAGTAACACTAGTCAAACAGGCTGTGGGAGGACTGGAACCTTGTACTATGATCCCTGTCTCTGCCTTTAAAATGACCGTTGTCCTCTGACCTTTCTAATTGTGAGGTATAAGGCCGCGTCCGCAAGTTCACAAGGCGCTTTGCTTTATTTCGCCCACTGGACAATCAAAGCGGTTTTCTGATCTACTGTAGGGGTGAGGCAGTATCACTAAAGGGGGGAATGAAAACATGGTTGTACTGGCTTCCATTGAAAGGGTTTTTCCTTCCATCTGTGTCAGATCGCAGATGCAGAAGACCTCCCTCCTCCGCACGCCCCCTCCACCCCCTCCAGATTAAATGGACACAGATAAATAGATCCTCTGGATGGAGTGAATATTGCACTGTGCTGAATGAATAATGTATGTATGTGGCTGACATTGCAGGTCTGATTTGTTTTAGATTGAGACAGAACTCCACAAATTCACTCGTAATACCTATTAAAGGATTCAGACTCCTGTGATACTACGGAAGAGATGCATAGAAGTCTCCTGAAATGTTAAAGAGGTAGTTCACCCAAAAATGAAAATTCGCTGAAAATGTACTCACCCTCAGGCCATTTAAGATGTAGATGGGTTTGTTTCTTCATCCCAACAAATTTGGAGAAATGTAGCATTGTCTCAGTTGCAGTGAATGGATGCCGTCAGAACGAGAGTTCATACAGCTAATAAAAACATCACAGTAATGCACAACATGACATGAAAGCAACATCTTGAGAAATGAAAAGCTATGTGTTTGTTAGAAACAAATCCATCATTAACAATTTTAACTTTAACTGTTGCTTCTGGCGAGAATTCCAGACCGTATCCATATTAAGAGTCTTTTAATCTATCCCGTATTTCTCTCACATCAAAATCCACCGACATATTTATTAGAACTGTTTAGAATTGTTTTTTGCTTGTTAACTATACTAAATCTGTGCATATTTCTCCCCTGATTTAGATTAGACACTTGTTTCTCTATAGGAATCATTATTATGTATAGAGGAATCATATTTTAGCTGGAAGCAATGGTTTGAAGTTAAAAACATCTTTAAGATGGATTTGTTTATTACAGACATGCAGCTTTTCACTTTACAAGATGGTAATTGATGATGCTGTGGATTTTTGTTATGTTTTTATCAGCTCTCATTCTGACGGCACCCATTCACTGCAGTGGATCCGTTGGTGAGCAAATGATTTAATGCTAATTTCTCTGAATCCATTCCTATGAAGAAACATCTTGGATGGCCCAAAGGTGGGTAAATTCTCAGCTATTTTTAATTTTTGAGTGAAATATTCCAGCATGCAGTAAACAATAGTGAGCATAAAATGCTATGATTTTTTTTTTTTTTTTTATAATACACAATGAGTAACTTACCTTGTGTCATAGATTGCAAACAGCTTTTTATTCCCATCGACTGCATTCCTGCAAAACAGAGGGAGGTGATGTTACTATTCCCATCATTCAATGCCCTGTTACTAATTTTAGAATAAACACATTCTGTAAACAATTGTGATGTTCATGTTTCTGATTGTGTCTAGTAAAAAACAATTCCAAAAGCATTTCCAAATATATTACTTGTAACACGTCTTGAGTTCAAATTGTGTCATTCTATTAATCTTTGTTATTAAAAATCTGTTTAACATGCGCATATACAGTACACACACACACACGACTAGATCAGGATTATCAGATGCTCGCAGGACACAGGTGGACTGTGGAAGTAACAGCTGCTCTCGTGTGAAAATCTCTGGAGTCCACATCAATGGAGTCAATCAGCAGTCAGACCAAAGTGCTTCAAAAATGAATCAATCCCCAAAACACATGACAACAATATCATATACCTACACAGCAAACTGTCTGTACAGACTTCATGAATCTAGAATCAATCTCGTCCTAACGGATACGTGTTTTTTTCTCAATAGCACTGTGACCATTAAAGCCAACCCAAAGCAGATGTTTAATTTACTCGCTTGAATCAAAGACTTTCTTCAGTTCTCTTGCTGTAAACCAGTGTAGCATCTTCAACATGCATTACTTTATTCTAGATATCCCTACTAAGTGTATTTCACTGAAATTCTTCAATGCACGTTTATTTTGTATTTGAAGTCATAACATTAATACGTTAATAATCACTAGAATAGTGCTGTACCACTTTTTTCTTTTTTTTTTTTTTTTTTTTTTTTTTTTTTTTTGTGATGTGTACAACATTTAAGACATTTCCCAGATGCCCTGTCAACCCAAATCAGCATTAGGCTGTCATTTATAAAAGAAACTAGTTCAATAAGTTTTTTTTTTTTTTCACTTATGCACAATATGAAATTGGAGCAGGTAGAGCTTTTTAAGGTTTTCATTTATCGACTGAAGCACTGCAGTGATAGTCAGCGTCAGAAAAAAATGGGATTAGAGTTCCCTCTGATGGCTGTCCTCATTACTACTCGTGCCTATTCTGTTTCTTATAAAACAATTATCAACTCTACTACCGCAAACCATTTTTTGAAAGCAGTCCTACCAAATCAATATTACGTATCTTAGGCTGATACCTTGCGTACTTTGTATAGCTAGGCATCTACATGTTTTAATTTATCCTCAAGACGATTCTCTAATATACAACCTGTTTAAATGAGTAAAACTGATACTTTAAAACCATAAATATCCCCAGTGGAGATATAATAGTCCGCATGTAGAGGAAGCCAGTCTTCATTAAACAGCCTGGCGCAGGGGGGCTGCCTAGGGGTAAACGCTTGCGCGCAAAATGCCTAGTAAGCAGAATTGTTGGGAAATCCACTCATTTTCTGGCGTCCACGCTCGTAACGCGCGCCGGCGCCGGGGTAATCGCGCTTTTCTCTGAATAAGCTCAAACAAGATAAGTTTCAAAGCCCAAACGGCCGCTCAAATTTCCCTCGGGGGGTAATTATGCAGCGAGCGCGGAGGTGACGTCCTATTACTTCGGTCCCAAACACGAACAAATGCCACTAGAGTGACAGTCGGGCTAGAGTGGGGAGTGCAACGGACGTCCAAACCGGCGACCCGGTAAGCGGAGAATCCTGTTAAACTCTGTAACGCTTGAACGGTTGCGCAGATAAGCGTTGAGATGTCGTACACATAGGGAAGAAGGGGGAAAGTAATGGTCTGTTAAAGGGAATGTGTTGACTAAAGGGGGAATAGGGGGAGAGAGAAACAAAAGACTGTTTTAAAGGCTGTTGTGCTGTCTGGTTACTGTCGTTCAATTGGATTTAGGAGTGATGAAGAGGTCTTTGGGATGCGGGGGAAAGGAAGGGATGCTCTGCAGCGGTTGTTCAGTCAGTGAATCGTAAAAGAGGACGGAACAATGAGCCTGTATGGTTAAGACTGGATATATCTGAAGAACAACGCATCACACTACTGCTGTAAGCTGAACGTTGCGGGATTTTGCTCACTGCTTCAAAAGGAATTCATTGCAGTTGTTCAACGTGGATCCACTGCACCATTCAGGTATTTAAGGTAAGATACGAGGCTTTTACTGTACACTATCTCTGCTCAACTCTGCTTTGTAGGACTCACTATAAATGTTCGACAAGTTTATACGCCAGAGGCTGTTAAAACTATGAATTACAGCTGCTGCAAACTCAGCGCTCCTACTGCTTTTTACAAAAGAAATACAGTAAACTGGCATTCAAGGGACATGCACAAAAACAAAGAACGCACTGGAACTGCGTAAAAATAAATAAATAATTATTTTAATTAGCACATAAATAGCATTATAATGAAATAAAGACAGCATTGTGATTGCATCAATAATAACAATAACAATAATGAAGAAAAAGTATTTGGTTAACACTTTTGCTTAATCACTCTGATGATTTTTATTGTTTTTAAGTTTAATGAGCATCCTGATCTCTGTGTTTCCTTCTTAAATTTCTTTTTAAATTAAAGCATACTTCAATTTCCCAGATAATGGTTGGATTATCATAGTGTTGGATTGAACTCCCTATGCTGGACTTTTGCAGGCATGGGATATGGACCACATTGCAGCGCTAAAATGAGAAGTCTGTGGGTCGGTGTTTTGTTCATGACTTTCACCTGCCATCTGAGGTAGATTGCATGTTTAACGTATGCCTTGTCAATATCTTGCTGATCTTTTTTCTAGTTTATTACAGGTCAGTTAATGTAAGATAGCACATATCTATATTGATTCAGAATTCCAGACCGCTACATTTGTGGTCATGTTTGAAGGGAGGATGGGAGTTAATACTTGTAGTTATTAATTATCTTTGTGGTCTTGTGCATCAGCCTTTCCCAGACTACTACAGGGATTCCTAAAGAGACTGAGCTCAATGATAACATCACAGTATTCACACGAATCCTGGATGGATTGCTGGATGGCTACGATAACAGACTGCGACCTGGGCTTGGAGGTAAACTGCCTAGATACCACTTCCATCTCTAAAAGATGATCTGTAGCAAAATCGTGCTTTAGCGAGAGGTGTTTTTTTTCTTAGTGGCATTTATGTCTGGCATTGACCTCCGGTAGTTATTCTGAAAAGATGTGTTCAGATAAAGGCAGATGGGTTTTGAAAAACAGAGAGAACGCCTGCACATTCCATCGTGACAGCAGCAAGGACTTTCATTTAAAAAGAGAGAGAGAGATGCTGCTTCTATTCAATCCACTAACTGTGAGGAAAAGTACATAGAAAAAAAAAACTGTGTTTTTATACAGCAGATGTTTGCACCAAGCAGAAGTGATCGCTGAAATTGCCTGGTCCTCTGAAAATCAAACGGCCACTGTTTCCCGGCACTCTCAATTACAGTGTTCTTGCTAGAGACAGAGGTAGAGAGAGAGAGATAGGGAGTGAGAGAGGGTTATGAATGTGGCTGCTGACCTTGAGAAAGCTATCGTTCTTTTCCAAAGGTGCAGGTTCATTGTTCTCAGAGGTCGAAAGCATGGCATTATGGCAGAGAGAGAGAATAAACACAGGCTGCTCTGTTTCCACGTGAGAGAGTTCAAGAGAGCACATCTCATATCTGTAGCAGCAATGTGATGTCAGTTGACAAATGATGGCATTGAACTTGATTTAGTGCTTTGAGAAGGAAAGTGCAATCAGGCGAATGAAATTAATTGCTTTTAATTTAAAAACTGAATGCAACTAAATGAAGTGGCTGATTCAAAACATACTTCAGTGGAAATTCTGCACATTTTATATTAAATATACATTATACTGAATAATGTACATTAATTTTGGAAACTAGCTAAAAAAAAATATATATATATATATATATATATATACACATATATATTATCTCAGTTAACGTTTATTTTAGATAGATATGCAATCACCAAAGCTTAATCTAATAAATCACAATTTGTTTGTGATTTTACAGAGAAAGTGACAGAAATTAAGACCAACATCTTTGTGACCAGTTTTGGACCAGTGTCAGATACTGAGATGGTAAATATTTCAACCCTATCCTTTCTTCATGAAGAAACACCATTCATTAACCTCTACAGCTGGAAATTCCCACCCGAGATCTGTCTTCATCTAGACCCCCTTCATTAAATCCTGCCTCCATCTGTGACATTACTTCACCTCTGCAACATTCCCTCATATTCTGCATGCAATATCTTAGGTAGGTCACAGTACGATCTGATAAATGATACTATTGTTCATTTTTATATTCAGTCTTGTGACACATTTGATTCTGCCTTCAGGCAAGGTTGTTGCTGTAATTGATGGGCCACTGGAGAAAAAAGTTTATGGGGAGGCCTTAGTGGGCCCCTCCTTCTCATCACAGGGACCGGGGTCCCTCACAACGACCCTGCCTTCAGGTATACAATAATGACACTAACATTTTCCTTTCAACAGGAATACACCATTGATGTGTTTTTCCGTCAAAGCTGGAAGGATGAGCGTTTGTGTTTTAAAGGGCCAATGGAGATGCTACCTCTGAATAACCTGCTGGCCAGCAACATCTGGACACCGGACACCTTTTTCCTTAACGGCAAAAAATCCATTGCTCACAACATGACAACGCCCAACAAGCTTCTGAGACTGAAGGATGATGGGACATTGCTGTACACCATGAGGTACCAGTTTAAGCTAACGCCTTGTCATTTCACAGTATGTGAACTGCTGTGTGCATGAATGGATTTGAGTAGTTATGGGTAGTACAGTCATACATTTGACCTTCATCTCATTTATGCCCTCCTCACCCCTGTTTTGCACTGTTGAACCCTCTGCCATGTGACAGATGTGTTAAGCACACATGAACTCGGCTCCCGCTGAACTCAGCATCTCATGTTCCACATCGTACAATCTCAGTGGGAATGTTCAGCTTGCCCCTGCTAAAGCTAAGATTTCTCTCTATACATTTTTTTTTCAATGTTGTCTGTTCACAAGAGGTTTCATCAGTTTATTTTTTTCTTGTTTTATATTTATATTTCATAGGCAAAACTTCTATCTATTTATCTATTTGCCCTGCCAACAGTTTCACAGGCCCAACATAAAATATTACAAATTAATGTTCTTTTTTTTATAATTCATTTTGTATTTTGTAATTTTAGCCCATTATTACAGAGCATATGTAGGAGTGCGATTGTCTATGATACCATAATTGTTGTTTAAACAATATGCGATATGACATTATTGAGTATATCAAAACCAAACAAAAACACACGCAAAGAGTGCATGCATACACTATGAGATGTAGGATAGACTGCTGCGTGAGCACATTTAAAATTCATGCTTTCACTGTGTGATTTAATCTAATAAAATACTTTCAGAATTCCCCAAAATTCAAGATAAGGGAGAAAATATGCCCCCATATGACTTTTACATGTCTTTTATATTTGTGTCATCTGATATAGTTAATTATCATAAAGAGTATAGTTTTTTCTACAAACATCAGTGCGATTGCAAATATGATACTGATTTTATAAAACAGTCCAATCCCCCTTTTTCTTCAACGCGGAAGTAAGCCTATGGGCGAAACTTCCGGTTCATTAGCCGCTATTAGGAAATAATGAGAAGAATAACAATGTGCGGTAATAGTAAAACTGTTTGCACCACAAAACAGTGTGTTCATAATTAAGTTAATACATTAAAATAATATGGTAAGACACCAATTTGCAATATCAAACAGCAAGATAAGCTGTTTGTACAGCTAAAACTAGCTGGACGCGGATGAGACCGGAAGCCAGACACATAAAATGTACAAATGCTGTCCCCACACCCACGCTAAAATAAGGTTGATAAACAAGAAGTTAATATTAATTGGCAAAATGAAAATAGTTTCAGACAAAGCGTCTGAGCGCACACAATGTTTCATTACTAAATCAATCAGCCATTTGAACGAAATGGTTGAATGAATGACTCAATGACTCACTCAAGCAGTGATTTGCCCCCACCTACTGGTGATTTGAAGTTTATAGTTATATATTTTGCCCTTTTTTCCCCAAAATTATTTCAAATATCACTAATGGACTTTTTGTTTTTAAAACATGAAAACATTATTTGTGCATTTATACCTGCAAGTTAAATGCATTTATGATCTTCCTTAAACTCTGTGTAAATACATCTAAATACCACTTCAGAAATAGATTCTGTGCTACCACTGCATTGCAAACACAAAATTTGTTAATGCTAATTTCATTTGATTGTTAACAATTCTATAGTGTCCTACTGTTTGTGACCCTGGACCACAAAACCAGTCATAAGGGTCAATATTTTGAAATTAAAATGTATGCATCATCTGAAAGCTGAATAAATGAGCTTTCCATTGATGTATGGTTTGTTGGATTGGAAAATATTTGGAAATCTGGATCTGATCAAAAAAAAAAAAAAAAAAAAAAAAAAAAAAAAAAAATCAGAATATTAAGAAAATCACCTTTATAACTGTCCAAATAAAGTTCTTAGCAATGCACAGTACTAATCAAAAATTAAGTTTTGATATATTTACAATAGGAAATTTACAAAATATGTTAATGGAATATGATCTTTACTTAATACCCTGATGATTTTTGGCATAAAAGAAAAATCGATAATTTTGACCCATGCAATGTATTGTTGGGTATTGCTACAATTATACCCATGCTACTTAAGACTGGTTTTGTGGTCCAGGGTCACATTTAAATTTATTAATTAAATTTAAGAATTTGACACTAAAGATGATGCATACATTTAATTAGGTTAGAAAAAACAGGCTTACAAAGGTAAAAATGGCCATAAAAGGTCAAAAAATCTATTTAAACGTATTGGAAAAGTTCATTTCTGTTACTTCTGCACTAAACTAATCACCGCACAGAATATGAAAAATATCAAAATCTTAGGGAATCAGCTGTCCACGGCAGTCCTAAAGTACCAGCTCAATAACACACTCAGCAAAACATAATATACATTTCTGACAAAATTCCAGAAAAAGACATTATTTTTTGTCATTTTCACAAACCCCTAATCATATGCCACTTTTGCACATCATAAAACCCCATTTATGTTATGCAGCTAAATAATTTTATCTAATTTGCAAGTTCACAATTTTTTTTTTTTTTGACATTAAGTAGTGTAGTGAGGTTCCAGAGGCAAACTCCAATTTTGTTGAAACTCCACGCACATTTTATGCAGAAAATGTACCTACTGTACTGTATCTAGTTGATTTAGATTTCTCTTTGTGCCCTGGACCAGTCATCCAAGGGTGTTCCAACCTTAAGGTGTTCCAGAGAAAAAGCATGAGGGGTTGAAACAAAGAAAGAGATAGAAACAAAGGAAAAAGAGAAACCGGAAGAGGGCATGTGGCTGTATGTTTTATGCCCCTGTTGTTGAGTTGTTCTTCACAGACTGTCTGCTCCATTACTCGCAGTATCAGGGCAGAGGGAGAGAACACACACGCGCACACACTTAAAATCCCACACACACAGTTTCTGCTCTCCATGCTATCATCAGCAACAATCTACTGCCAAGTACCATACACTGCTGTGTTAGTGGTGTATAAAAGCCGCTATTGTTGTTCTCAAATGGCATCAATACTAAATCCTCTCGGTAGTAGAATCTGCTTGAGTAAGTGCTGAATTTTGAGGAGCACAACTGTAAAGTGTTATGCATTAGTTGTTTTTATTCCCTGAGGTTACAGTTATGATGATCTATTATATAATGAGTTATTAGCTTTTATTAAATGCAAAGAGGGCTTTGGTAAGCAATTAGATTTCATGTAGTGGGGCTAAAGCAATATAAAATAAATGAAAAAGTCAAAGAACGTGGATCATTTCATTTACACGAAACGCATTCTTTCTCATTTGTGGAGCTTCGCTGTTTTTTTATTGTATGTGTTGTATATTGTGAGACCATATGCATATTACAAAATTATTCAATCGCTAAAGCCTCAGACAGAGCTGCTTTTTTAGATTGTAGATTGAACAAGATCATCAATCAAACTTTAATGACTCTGAGAGGAAATGACTCGGAGCATGTCATTTAGAAATCAATGGTGGAGCTATTGTAGCTTGCCTACAATAAACTCTGCCCAGCGTTGCATTTCCTAACAGTGCAAACCATTAAAAGGGCCTTTTACCACTCGCTAATGCGCACATTGTTTCCGGGAAAGTGATCAGCAGTAAGGTTTTCTTTTTTCCTGCTGAGATGGAAAGGAGCACCTTAGCTGCCATGAAAAAGCAGGGCAAAACAGTTTCACCACCCACATTCTAAAAGTGGAATGCAGTCTACAGGCTTTTATTAGAGTTAAAAAGGAGGTTATGAGACCGAACAAAAGGGAGATGTTCTAGAAACTGTCAAATCTTCTGAAGGATCTGCCATGTTTTTAAAATAACTTCAGGCCTGAGCTTGATGTTGGGACAAATGGTGCAGTAGGCAAACATCATGCATTGTGAAAATATACAATAAAAAGATTTTTTTAAGAGGGTCATAACCAACGTAGACGTTGAGAGAGACACGTCCGCTTCAATATTCAGATTAATGGTCAACCAGTTGATTGCGCAATTGATCAAATTTGATCTTTGATCCCCCTTAATATTGAATATCTGTTTATATAATGAACAGATGTCTGATTTTCCATGTTTTTTCAAATTGCTGCTTGACTGTGAATGTGCAAATTAACACAAAGTCCTGTAGTGATTTGTTATTATACCATAATTTTTAGATATTGCAGTGACACTGTTTGTACAGTCTGAAAGGTAGACACTTCTAATATTGAAAAGCACAATCTATTACAATATTATCTGTTTAATATTCAAGGAAAGAAGTATTTTAAGTAGTGCATTATTTATAATTACAGCTTCGGTTTGTATACTATTGTGCCGACACAGAATCAGCCGCTGTTATTTAGAGATACTGACTTCTTTCCTGTGAAATTTGTAAGACTGCCAAAGGCAGGACAGAAAATAATAATTTATGAGGTTTAATGGGCTATCACAGACCAAATAAAGCTCACCGTCAGGATGAAGCTCCGAGCGCTCATGATTTGTCAAGGCCCCAGTGCCACATCATTTCGTCTCCACATCCAGTCATGCTGACCTCAGCACTAACTGTGTTCTGTAAGTACATAGCGAGCCCTTCGCCTCCCATATGGCTGGATTTGATAAAGTTGTGTGAGCTGGTCGAATGGAGGTTGAGTTTAGAGGACAGTCCTTCATTTTTCCAATACAGCAATTCATCATGGAGCTGTCAGAGATGAAGGCCCTGTGCTGATTAAGTGAAGGAACAGCGCCTCACGTGTCCCGCCCCATTAATTACATTCTCGCAGGATTTCCAGTCAGAGAGATACAAGCATGGGCCCTTCAACCCCGGTCTCATCCTCAGATGCTGATGATGGAGATTTTAAGCAGTTCCTGTAGCGTGGCAATATCAAACCCTTTATTACGCTGTCAGCTAAGGGTCAGCGCTGACATCTTATTGCATTGCTTACACCAGAGCATTGAGTGGGCTCCATTCAGGACATTGAGGGAAGGGCTTAATGGCTACAGGGTGGCAGCCATCCTGTAGCCATTATGGTAATGCTATGATGAGCTTTGATTTCATATAATTGCCTCGCTGATGACTTTTGCTTTAGAAGCAGAATTTGAGCACTGATTTAAACAGACTTTTTGCAAGTATCTGAAACATTTTGACTGCTTGACAGAGGGACAATAATAACGTGATGCTGCGTCCATTTAATTTTTCTAATGCCATGTTAGATTATTCCTTATTTTCCATAACATTCAGCTATCAGATTCAGTGGCACTCTCTCAGATAGAATAAATTGATGTTATCCAGTTACAAAATCCATCTGCACTGCATTTAATGTGTTTAGCCTTAGATTTTTTCAGGAAATCATACAGTTGTAGAATTAAAAAACTGTGTTTCATAAATGATCCACTAGAGGGGGCTACAGGATCGCGGATTCAGCCACTGCAGAGCCACTGCAGTGTTCTCTACATCAGGGGCTTTTAAACTTTTGATACAAAGGATCCCCCACATATAAAATCAAATATGTGACCCTGGACCAAAAAAGTCTTAAGTAGCACAGGTATATTTGTAGCAATAGCCAAAAATACGTTGTATGGGTCAAAATTATTGATTTTTCTTTTATGCCAACATCATGAGGATATTAAGTAGAGATCATGTTCCATGAAGATATTTTGTAAATTTCATACGGTAAATATGTCAAAACTTAATTTTTGATTAGTAATATGCATTGCTAAGAACTTTATTTGGGCAACTTTATCGTGATTTTCTCAATATTTAGATTTTTTTTTAGATTTTTTCCAGATTTTCAAATAGTTGTGTCTCAGCCAAGTACTGTCCTATCCTAACAAACCATACATCAGTGGAAAGCTTATTTATTCAGGTGATGTATAAATCTCAGTTTCAAAAAATTGTCTCTTATGCCTTATGACTGGTTTTGTGGTCCAGGGTCATACATGTTTTCACATATGAAGAATTATTTATACATATATATTATACATATTTATTTCAACTTTGATGAAAGGTTTTGATCCACTTCAAATATATATTATATATATATATATATATATATAAAGAGAACACGGTGTTTGCAAAAATAAATATTTGACTTTTGTATTGTCATTGTACTAAAGATAAATAAATGTAGCCCTATTAAAACATTAGGCTATCTGTAGTTAAGTTAACGTTTTTTTTTTTCCAAACGCTATTACATGATGTTAGATGTATACCTGAAATATTTTAAATATGAATATAATTTTAATGGTTTTACCTAGAAATATTTTAAATTCAGTCCACATTTTTTACAATAAATCAGCATTCATTTTATTGATTCAAGAAAAATCAGAAGGTAATCTATAAAGAAGAAGGCATTCTAATCTAAAGATTTTTTCTAATTTCATTTTAAAGAAAATAATACTGTACTTTGTGTTTCCTTACCTTTGGCATTAAATTAGCTTAATAAAATGAATTAACGCTGTTGTGTGAGAGTTTGTCATACAAAGTCTGACGTAGTGGTGGCAAATTTGAAATCTTTCTCTCTGTTGACCAATGTAATCAATCTCTCACTATTTTTTTCCCCTTTTTGGAAAGTCATTGAAATTATCCATTATCAAGGATTCAAGGACCCTTCATCAAGGGTTCATTCCTTAAAATGATAAAAAAAAAGAGAGGGTGAAAAGCAACAACAATAGTAATTTTATGTAACTTTATTTTATCTATTTTAGTTAATCTGATCTAATTTAATAATTAGATAACTGAATAACTGAATCAGTCTTGTTTGTGATAAAACTGCATCTAGCGATATGGCACAGTATTTATTTTTTATTTGTAGTCCTCAAATATTCCAGTAGGTGGCGATGGCAGTTCAAAATAGATGTTTTAAATCCTACTGTATGCAGCTTGAGCATTTAAAACACACTGGAATCAAACATGAGTGAGAACTGAATAATTGAATAGGGAATGACATTTGTATGTGTGTGAGTTTGTGTGTGTGCTTATAAGCAAATCCAGAATTAGCAGTGATTTACTCCACCGATTTGGCAGCATTCCTACTTCTAGCACATGATGGCACCCTTGATCTATAAATACTAAGAGCACTCAACACACGCAAGCACAGTATTCCTATTAATAAACCCAAGTTATCCAAGCCTACAGCTACATTAAGAAGATTTTCAGTAAGACATTGAATATTGATTAAATCAGTTACAATCAGGTACTCAGTGTTCCAGTGACGACTTTCACTACGCTGATAATGACATAATGACATGTTTACTCAAACAACCGATCTCTAAAACATACTTAAATCTATTATTATTATTATTTTCATTTGTCTCTCTTTTCAGATTGACTATATCAGCAGAGTGTCCCATGCAGTTGGAGGATTTCCCTATGGATGCTCACGCCTGCCCACTCAAATTTGGCAGCTGTAAGTCCATAATGTTTTATTATGAATGAAGAACAATCCTGTAGCCACTGGCCAGAAAAACTGAATAGATGAACAAGATGCAAGTACAAGATTGCAGATTCAACCACTTCCTCCAAACCCTGAATAGTCTCTGTTTGTCTCTCCATTTTTTCTCAATACATTATAGTGGACTAAATATCGAGTACAAATTTTATATGAAGTTCGCCCATATTAGGTAGCTTGACAGACTGGTGTTTAAGGTGTGTCTAAGCACATACTGAGTCTAGTTTAGTCTGATTATCACGTGGCATCCTGTCCAAGAGCAGGATTAAGATTATCACCTGGTGCTTGCAGAGAGGAGGGTGACTTGAGGACTGGATTAGTAGGAAGGTGTCCTGCCATTCCTCCTGCGCTCACGTACACACTGCACACGCACTCAAAAGAAAGGCTAAGAAGCTAGGAATGACCTGAGATGGGCTCAGCTTTCTTTGATGTTCAGGGCATTACCGGATAGGGCTGTGCATGGAGAGCCTTTGTGTTGGGATACAGCAGAATTCATGACAGACAGCACTTATGTTTCAGGATCATGCATATCTGAATACTTGATCAGTTGTATTTTTGTAGCTGCATAGTAAAATCCCTCGTGACACGAAGTTCTAAGTTCATGTTTTGAAGACCTCTCATAGGCTTCTGAGAATACGGAGGAGGATAGTCTGGCCTGAGGGATATTTGAACATTTAAAAATGTAAATTAAATCATGCTAAAAAGATTCACGTTTGCTATAGCAGGTCAGATGATATGTTTGTTTTGTTAACTGTTATAGTTGGTAACATTTTATATATTGAAAACGCATTAGAATAGTGAACACATATTCACTATTATCTAAGAGTTTTTCCTGAACAAGGTCAAAAATATGGCATTAATATGTGTTTTATAAGTACTAATAAACAGCCAATATGTGACACTGGACCACAAAACCGGTCGTAAGTAGCATGGGTATATGTGCAGCGAATATAGCCAAAAATACATTGTATGGATCAAAATAATTATTTTTATGCCAAAAACATTAGAATATTAAGTAAAGATCATGTTCCATGAAGATATTTTGTAAATTTCTTACCGTAAATATATCAGTACCTAATTTTGGATTAGTAATATGCATTACGAAGAACTTCACTTGGACAGCTTTAAAGGCGATTTTCTCAATATTTTGATTTTTTTTGCAGCTTCAGATTCCAGATTTTCAAATAGTTGTATCTCGGACAGGGAAAGTAATAGATTAATATATGTCAAGAGTGCCACTTAAAAAATCTACATCATAACATGAGTTCTGACCTTTGTCACAAAAAACTTTCTTCATTGCCTTTTTCCCTATCACGCTTTAGATATAAGAAAATATATATCAGCTCAAAACTTAAAATCTAAGAATTGATCCTTTGAAAGGCATTTTAAAATCAGACATTGCTTTACCATGGAAAATGTACATCAAAATCATATTACAAAATGTTTTCATTCATGAATTAAAAAAATTAAGTCTGGATAGTGCATTTTTATGTCTGTGTTAAAAAATGGGAGTGACACTTAAAGAGTTAAATAACTGAAACAAAAAAATGTAATAAAAATGAATAATAACTAAATAGACATTTAAAAAAGAACAAAACTACTGTAATAAAAATGACAAAACACAACAAAATTACTAAAAGTTTAACTAAATAAAAACAGGTAATATAAAAATAAAAACATTCAAAATATTAATAAGATAAGATATGACACTGCTGTCATCTTTTTTTGTGTGTGGTAATTAATATTTAATAATATAATTAATGATTGATAATATAATAATATAATACTCCATGATTACATAAATATTAAAATAAATAAATAAATAAAAATCAGTCAGCATAAGTTGACATTTAATCTAATCTGGTCTGTGACCTAAAATGAGTAATGCCATGCTTTTGGGAATCTCATTGACTTCCCAATGTGATTGGATGGACTGTTAAATTAGAACATCAATGTAGTACAGTATAAAATCTAATCACTTTAAAAGTAAAATTATAGTAGTCTGCATGGTTTCACCTGAATCCAAATTGATGTATTGTGGACAGTCCTTGAAACTAATGTTGAACCAACCGCACCACATCAATTTGTCTACAAAACTGAAAATATTTGAAGAACAATAATAACAAGGCTTAGTAGTTCAGAAGATTTCTTATTATCAGTTTTGGAAACTGCCTTAACTTCTCCAGTATTTTTTTCTCCAGCTCTTGCTTTGTTTACAACTACGATAGCATTTTTCCCCTCTGATTGATCTGATCACATGTTATCTCTTTTGTTATAAAAGCAAGAACTACGTAACCCACTATAAATATTTAATGAAGGTTGGGCATAATTCACAAATGAATAGAATGGTCTTAATAAACATGAACTATCTTGCACAGAAATGACTAGCTTCTATTATTTAGCCATTTTGTTTAATTAGTAATTTCTTAGCATTTCTTGGGTTTTTTAATTTTACATTCTACTAAAGATTTAAAACACCCTGTGAGCCATCTCAAATGTCTCATATGGTATTAATTATTCATTGTATTCAAGGTGGTAATTGAAAATGTAGCCTTCATTAGGACTCACATACTTACAAACTTAGTGTTCACAGATTTGTTTAACGCCGTTTCCCCTGCGTGAGTTACTCTATATACAGGCAGCAGAGAATTAGTGATTTAACTTGTAAATCGCACAACGAATGTGTTTACTTGAAGTATTGTGCTCTGTTATGTAAAGGGTTATATAAATTCTGTCTGCACTTAGCAGCTTTTGTTTGCCTAGTTGGATAACAGTGACAGACGCCTGGTTTTAACCATCAACGCAACCAAAATGCCTTAGAAAGGCAATGCCGTCCATATAAACGACAACAATTCAGAGTTGTGAAACTATTGTTTGCATTATGTCAATGCAGAGCCTTTTTTGTTAAGGAATGTTCAAAAAGACACAGACGAGCACTATCGTAGTTAATCTCCACAAATGCATCTTCGGCTATGGACTTGTAAGCACATTTAATTTCATGATTAATGTAAAATCAGCTAGTCATTATCACTAAATAGTCCCTGATGTGAAGCTGAGGGTCTTGAATCATCCTGTAAGGGTTTATTTTGCAGTAAAGATTGGCTGACTGTACAGTACATTATCCCACTTATTGCATGGCTGGACATGAAATATTGATTTGAGTTGAAATGATTTTATTATGTGAGAAGAGAGAGACTGTTGAGTGTCTAGGAGCACTGAACTCTATATATGACTGTCTGACTGTACATTAACCCAGTTATTACATGGTTGGACAAATTAATAAATAGAGATGAAATATTCTGGTTATTATTAAAATGATTAAGAGACTGTCAAGTGAAAAGCTCTGAAATGAACAATCATTTATACAGCCAGCTGATGTATAAACAACAAAAATAGTAAATCGCTATTTGATGACGTTAGTACCAGTATAGTGTATATTTAGCACTTCCTGTACTTCAGTCCAGCCTTTGGGTTCTCATGCCAGCAGATTCACCTCAAAAGATTATATAGACCAAAGATTACTGTGGGATGATTCAACCTTGTAAAGGTCCCCAATGGTGAATCATATTTTTGTTCAGATTAATCCAATATATCTCTTCCCAGAGAGTTTTAAGGGAGAAATAACATAAGGCATAGGGCAGCAATGGAAGATATATCATGTGAGTATACAGGTATAGGCCTATTTAAAGAATTGGCAGTAGACAGACACTAAACAATCGTGCAAAAACATTCAAAATGTCTAAACATACAAAAGACAAAAAACAGAATTTCAAAGCTTACAATCACAAACATATCCTGTAGCTTTAAGAATATTGTCTGTGTTTGCTTCTCAACCTGCTGAGCTAATGGCTAAAGATGTCACTAGCTGGTGTATATAGAGTATTAGGGTCACTTTAGGGCAGCCAAGCCTCATAATCTCAGTGTAAAGAAAGACAGGCTTTATAGGCACAGGTTGAAAGGTGTGAGTGTCTGTAGAAAAGGAGGGAGTGTTATAAATGAAGTTTATACTGCCATTTTGGGGGTAAAATCTGGAGATGAATTCTAAACTCTGAATATACAGTTCAGGTCAAAAGTTTACATACATCTTGCAGAATCTGCAAAATGAAAATTATTTTACCAAAATAAGAGGGATCATTCAAAATGCACGTTATTTCTAATTTAGTGCTGACCTAATTAACATATTTACATTTACATATAGTCAACAAGAGAGAATAATAGCTAAACTTATAAAAAAAATTACCCTATTCAAAAGTTTACATACACTTGATTTTTAATACTGTGTTGTTACCTGAGATTCTGTATGATTTTCTTTTCACACTGAGGACAACTGAGGGACTCATGTGCAACTATTACAGAAGGTTCAAACGCTCACTGATGCTTCAGAAGGAAAAACAATGCATTAAGAGCAGGTGGTGTAAACTTTTGAAAAGAATGAAGATGTGTACATTTTTCTTAGTTTGCCTAAATATCATATTTTTTTTATTTAGTACAGAAGCTACAGAAAATACATACATGTTTCCCAGAAGACCAAAATAAGTCAAATGTACCCTTTTTCCTTCTGGAGATTTTATTTTATTTTATTTTAAATCCAGATGGGACTTAAATATACTGTCATTTGCAGACTTTTATGGAATTATCAACGTTAATTTAAGAGCAGTGCTTTAAGTTAGGGGAAAATAACTTTGTTGCCATTTTAAAATCTTTCCTGAATGTTCTACATTTTACATGAACAACAAAGGAATATCATCATTATTGTAATTTCATTCTGTTTGATTCATCTGCCCATGTAATTTTGACAGATCGAGCTTTTGAGAAAACTAGAAAACTGCTAATTCAGTTACTTTACATTGTCATTGATTTGAAATGCTGAAAGGCTATTACATTAAAGGCAAGAGCGCATTATAAATTAGATGCACAAACAAAATGAAAACCCTAA
Organism: Labeo rohita; assembly: GCF_022985175.1. Classification (NCBI taxonomy): domain Eukaryota; kingdom Metazoa; phylum Chordata; class Actinopteri; order Cypriniformes; family Cyprinidae; genus Labeo; species Labeo rohita. The sequence continues at coordinate 24,051,732 of NC_066874.1, read as the reverse complement.
TAGATATAAAATTGATTTAGACTTGGAATAATATAAGCTGCAAAAAACATTCATGACCACACACACATGCTGGTTTCATTATATTAATGAGGACATCTCATCATGAGGGCCACTTTTTGGGTTTTTGATGTTTTATTGTATTCATGAGGACATTTCCCCAAAACGTTTGCCATTTTGAGTATCCACCTTTTTCTTTCCATAAAAGTGGGCACAGCCATACATTTTATGGGTCTAGCTTCCAGTCTCATTGTGTCTAATGATTTTTAGCAGTACAAAAGAGGTAGTTTTGCTGCTTGATATTGCAATTTGGTGTGCCTTATCATATTATTATAATGTATTATCTTAATTATGAGATTATTTACTGCACATTGTTTTTCTTCTCCTTATTTCCCTATAGCGGCTAATGAACTGGAAGTCTTGCCCATAGGCTTATGCATTAAAGAAAAAGGTGGATAGCTAAACCTGTGTATGTGCACACAAATACTGCCAAGTCTGTCCACACTGAACAATGCCAGTTCACTGGAAAGCATTTCGGTCATGTATGAGTAAGGAGGTTATTCTACAGGCTATTCACTCTGTGGGCTGTGGTGACCCTGTCACAACAAAAAGCTACATTTGTTTCCCTCAAGTCTAAACCCTTGACCTAAGAGAAATATTTTGTCCTCCGTTAGCAAGACCTTGTCACTTCTATTGGTTTATCAAATGCTGTTTTCCTAATGTCAGCAGACTACAGTATGTCAAAAAAAGTAAGAATCACCTCTCCCAAAGTGCTCTGGGTTTAATATAAACACACAAAATACATGTTGACCATTACTGTTTGTTTATAATCCTACCATGATTTTTATCATCACTACCACTATTTAGAATTCAATCTTTTACTTAATCCATAGTAGGTTTGACAAAGTGTATAGTTTCAATTTGAACTTAAATGAGTTTAGAGCTTATTAGGATGTCCGCTAAATTCAATCCAATTAGATCCACTTACAAACACCAGCCATAATTAGCACCAATACAGTCTTTACACTCATTAGTTTCTATTTTTGCAACATGCACAGAGCTTCTAACACCTTATCTAACCCTTTAAAAAAAGTTTAGGTTTCTCACAAAGTCTGAAATGTCACAAACAGTCTGTAAAGGTTCATACCATAAATCCACAATAATGATGACAGCAGTAATATGCTCTGTTCTTGTGTGCCAGAATGGGGGATAAAGCAGAATGTAAGCATGACAACAGTTCAGGGATACGTGATTTGTTCAGTGGAACAAAGAAAATAGAGGAATTAGCAGTACAGCAACATGCAAAAATGCAATGCAACGAAGAGCAAATTGTATGAATCATAGACATACATCTCTCCCAAAAGAGCATGGCATAACAAAGTAATGTAAAAAATGCTGTACTTAAGAGTAGAAAATAATAAGCCTTGCCAGCATTTTGAACTAACTACCTATATGTGCTCTGTCCCAGTATGCAGTATTAGCTTTACAATCTCATTTGGCTCTTACCCTACAGAGTTTTAACAGGTGATGTGTGGACTTGTCCTCAGGTGGACTGTCTATTTTGAGACGCGTCTGTGAAAATGGCTAAAATCTACTAGCCTACAATGCCTTGAGTAATACATTACATTATTACAATATTTCAACATGCAAAAGCCTTTTCTGTGACCATCCAATGAAATGAGGCACGTTTAGAGGTACACAACCCCCAGATAAGAGCTTTCACAAAAACTAAACAGTTTTTGAGAGCTTCTTAAAAGTGGTTTACAAGAGCAGGTAGTTATGAGTATGTGTTAGTCGTGATTTAGTCAGAAGATTTGTAGCAATATCAATAGCAAGTTTGATTTTTTCTAGTCAGGGGATGAGTAGAGGAGTGGGGGTGGAATTAGTTTGCAGGAATTTGCTGGGGGTATCTAAGGGTATGTCCGTCTGTGACGTGTGGATGGCTGGCAGAATAATCCCTCAGTCTAGATGGTCGAAGTCAATCTTAATTGTGATGGAGACATCCGGCATGAGAGTGGCAGGATTAATGCTTTGCTTCAAGATTGAATGTCACTATGGTGGGAGGGGGCGAAAGGGAAAAAAATGGAGTGTTAAGAAACTCACTGCAGCTATTTTATGTGAAACAGTCATCTACTGAAAATGTTGTTTCACAATGTTCAATATGAGTAGATTACAGTCTATTAAATAAAGTACTATACCCAATAAAAAATACAATAAAAAAATACACTGCATTTTCTTTTTATCATGCTTGGTGTCTTTAACGGAGATGCAGGTGTCTGTGAAAATCTCTTTTTTTAACCCTCGCAGTCTGATCCTATTATTCAACACAGGTGCAGATGATTAACTTTATTACCCCAGCTCTACACTTGGCAGAGTTAGAAAAAATAGCTCCCTGTTGATAAAGAAAACAGATATTTCCCCATGATTGACAGGTGTAGACACTACTTCCTAAATCTGAGAAATGAAAGTTGCCTGCATGCAAATTGAATGCAATCAACTGACACGTACAATCAAGAGTGGGTAACACTTATGCAACCTTATTCAAAGACAGTACTAAACAGATTACATTACATTCAAACTAATCTTCCAGGCACTCACAGTGTGTGGTTAATAAACCGTTATCATTGCATAATCTAACACGGTGACAGTAAAGTGTAAACTTCTGTGTGTTTTTCCAGATGCATACCCTCTCTCAGAAGTGGTGTATAAGTGGACTAAAGGCCCTGGCAAATCTGTGGTGGTGGCAGAGGAAGGGTCACGTCTTAACCAATACCATCTTATCGGTCACACTGCTAGTACGGAAGATATCAGCACGAGTAGAGGTAAACCATTTTCTGTATTCCAATCCCATTCACTGCAAAGAGTGTGAGTCAGTCATTTGGTGCAAGATCAGTGATTCAACCTCACAGTTAGGACAGGGTCCAAAAAGTTTTGTAGTACCAGCCTGAATTGAGAAAATGTAATGCTCATAAATATTTATTATTATTATTGCTTTTACACAATTTTTTAAAATAAATTATTTAAAAAATTATATTTTTTTTATTGTGTTAAGATATTTAATATATACTATTCATATTATATATATCATTATAATTTGATATATAAAATAATAATAGCAACAATAATAAAATGTTAAATATGTATATATAAAATGACAGTTGGTTTATTTATCTTAAAGTTTAATTTTAACCATGAAATATAGCTGCAAGCAGCGATTACCGGGGTTCAAGCGCTTTAAGGCATGTAAGCACATATGAAAAAGACATTATTTTGCAAGCTTGTAACCACCTAAATGGTTTAACGGTTATGACTGTTATAGTGCCATCTGTGGTCCGATCTCCTTAAAACTTTGCATGCTTGTTTAGAATCACTTGTCTCATGTTCTCACCAGGTTTTGTGATATTTTGAGTTTTCCTTCAGGCTGTGTAGGATTTTGGGTGGAAAACATTTATCAAAACATTTTTTTTGATAATTACTGACCTAGAGAGTCAGAAAATTATACTGCAATGCTTTTTTTCAAATCAAAAGCAAAAAACCTAAGAGTAGTTCGCAAAAGTAAAAGGACAACTTCTCAATCATTTCACAAATGATTTGATTGACAGCAGTGGTTCTAGAGGCAAAGTTGTCCGGAATGAGGAGTTCTATCGTATTATACGAATATCACATATATGTGCAAAAACAATGTACAATCGTTTAAACCCTTAAAAAATGCGATATCGTCCCCCAATTTCTTTCAAATTTCTCTGTCAAACAGGCTCACCTAGTTTCGTTTCAACTGGCCTCTGTTAACCTTGTCTAACACGTGCTCAAATTCATCAGCCAATGGCGGCCATGATTTTTAAAATATGCAAACGTGCTTATAGACGTTTTTTGGCACGTTGGACCAAGACCGTGCACACTAATTTTCATGTTGATAACAAGAGCCACCAAATAGTATACAGTAGTCAACATTTGAAGTGGATCAAAATATTTAATCAAAGTTGTCCTAAAACCAAAACAATACCCGCTCTTGTCTTAGGACAACTTTGATTAACTTTTTCGATCCACTTCAAATGTTGACTACTGTAGGCATTTTATAGGCATTTTACTAAAAGTGGCCCTGCCTCTTTCTAATTATTGATATTCACTCTCCAGAGAATCTTTCTGCACTGGTTTGGTTCCAATCGGGCTAAAAACCTAGGACTAGTTTGCAAAAGTAGGTTTTTCAAACATTTAAAATACCCGAAAATTTCGATCATCGAATCGAATCTGAGGCATGCATTTTGTCTGCCATGAGCCAAGGATTCTAACAAAATAAGACACTTGAGCCTGCGACTGACGGTTTAGGAGTTAGGAGCGATTGCGTACTTTTGATTGCTGTAGTGCCCCAGTCAGGCTGATTGGGGCTAGCCTTGGTCACGTTGTAGGTGGTATGAGTACTACCATCCCTCCAAGTTTCTCTATGACTTACGGTTTGGTCTGCATGATCAGTTTTATGTGGAGATTGCTGATCTGTGACCATTCTAATAATTACTACGCCCTTGAACCCCTAATTACATTCCTTATTAAAATTGGCATCCACTGATGTTTTATATTCTTGCTAAAAAATCATATATTTTCTTTCACAGTCCATCTCTCCTTCTAACCTGTTGCATCTCATGCATTATTTTCAAAAACAGGATGTGTTGCATCACACAATTTCAGTTTCATTCCCCTGCACCGCGTGACGTCGTTTCTCTTAAATAAAGTGATAGCCCTTCTGTGATTATAGCTTTTTCAAATCAAGCTGGATGACAAATGAGTGATGAGGATTTCATTCTGCCTCCCACTCACGGCCAGCTGTCTCTAGGACCAGCGAGAGTACAGGAAGAGATGAAGATGAGAGAGAGGGAGGGGAGAAAACAACACTTATCCCGAGCCATTGGGTCTGGAGGGTTAATCCTTGTGCTTCCCCATCAGTTGTGCTTTTACCATGTGACGTCGGTCGGCCGCCATTGGCTCAAGCCGGCGAGAGACACATGGGAGACGAGTGAGGGGGAGAAGGGGGCATAGGCGGCATCTGCCTAATTCGGTTATGTAAAGATGACTGGTAATACACTCATATCATTTCTGCCTCTAGCTTTGTAATCATGTGTGGGGGGTGGAGTTGGGGGCTTCCCCTTGTTCCGACTTTATGGATGTACATATATGGATAACCGTGAGCTGGCATACACTAATATTCAATAAGACATTGTCATGCTCAGCTATGCTGACCACGTCATGTTTTAAACCCTGCTGAGCCATCTCTCTTTGTCACTGCCATTGATTTACACATCAAAGTTCTCCACCTGTCATCAGGTGGCCAGAATCACTTTTAGTAACAAGCTCTAAGGCTATGGTATTCCATTCTGGCAGGACTTTATAACCTGTCATCCCCGTCTTCCGATTTTTGCCCTGGCTGACTTGCAGGACAAAGGTCAGATGGTCATTACTGCTGCTAATCTGAGGTGCAAACCTCTTTACAAAGTTAAAAATAGATCCACCAGGACTTTATATCATGAATGCAAGGTCATTAGCTCAACTTAGAAAACCCAGTGGAGAAGAAAGAAAGGGAGAAAAGACCTTCTAGAGTCTGCCAAACAGAGGGTAAAATTATCTCCAGTGGAAATGTCAACATTCAATCACTCGGTCTGGACTGTAAAGACATCCAGATAACCTGTCACCTTTTATTAATAAGAACTCCCATCCAGAAAATAGCATCTGCCCTTCCCAACAGTTTCAAATTGATTTAGAAGCTGAACCCCCTCAGGTGCTCATTCATTTATGTTGACGTTCAAAAAATAAATAAAAACAGACCACTCACCAGTTGACCAGCATGGCAGCGTTGTTCTCTGCTATGAATGGGAGTTCTCCATAAACACTCCAAAAGCTTAACAATAAAATCCACCACAGTCGCATGTTTGCAGCTCTTAGAAGAGTCCCACCCCGCAGGGCACATCCAAGGTGGAATATCTGAAATGGGGCACTGCCAGTTGTGCTTTCTTCCCGGTCATTGAAATAAAGGGGCGAGCGAGACGAAGGGGATGCGACGAGCCCCTCTTGACGAGGACATCTTTGCCCCCAGGGCCCTCACGACGTTCAAACTTTTCCTTGACTTCCAAGGCTCAACAGCTTGTTGTCCTCTTCATCTGATCCACTTGATCTGTCCCCTCTGATCTTGACTAGACTTTGCGCTTTGCTTCTGTTGTTTTCCCCCCCCTTTTTGTTCCCTCTCTTTCTGCGGGCCGAGAAAGAGTATATCCTAAACGCGGATGGCCTGGCCTGACAGAATGGATGGAACTATTGAAAGAGCGAGAGACAGAAGAGTTTGTGTGTGTGTGTGAGAGAGAGAGAGAGAGAGAAGCCTGCAGGATGCAGATTGTGACAAGGGATTAGTGGGACACAAAAATCCGATTTTGCCAGGAGAAAGCAGCAGTCATCAGTGGATTTTCTATAGTTTATCAGACTGTGTGGCTCAAAAGGATTTTTTTTTTAAAAGCTTCAAATTCAATCTTCGCTTGGTTAACAGGATATATAATGTTTTTTCATTCTGTATTCTCTTTTCTATTCCAGTTAATGATTTACCTCACCATGTTCCACCATGTGCACAGTGTGACAGCTCTTAAACACACCATAAATGTCACTTTTGTTTAGATGAATTAATCTGTTCCATTCTGATGATTTATGCTGTTTTTATTCACTAAAACAATCAAATCATCTTTGTGGTCAGACATTACAGTAACTGTCCACTATTTGGTGCTATTGAGACCACAAACAAAATCAAAGTGCTTCCCTTTATTCTAAAAAGAATACTGACAGTGCTGTTGGAAAATTCCATAATCACATCGCTTCCCATTTGTTTTGATTTGTCTCATATTATTATGTCTCTATCTTCCCTTGACTTGTTTCTCACCACCTCTCTCTCTCTCTTTTTCTCATTTTCTCTTTAAACCTCTCAGCTGGTTTGCACTTATCCCCCCAAGAGTTTAATCACACTCTATCCCTCCCTCTCTTAGTGCCTTTGTTTCTTCTCTTACTTATTTTTCCATCACTGTTTTCTATTCTCGTCCTTTCTCTCATTTCATTCTTCTTCTGTTTCATTGTTCCCCCTACAGGTCAATACACAGTCATGATGGCCCATTTCTACCTGAAGAGGAAGATCGGCTACTTTGTGATTCAGACCTACATGCCCTGCTTCATGACTGTCATTCTGTCCCAAGTCTCATTCTGGCTCAACCGTGAATCTGTCCCTGCCCGGACTGTCTTTGGTTAGTGCTTCCCCTTTTTTTTGGTAATTTGAGTTTTATACACACATACACACACGTTTTAAATGAGTAGTTCACTTCCAGAACAAAAGCTTACAGATAATGTACTAACCCCGTTGTCATCCAAGACGTTAATGTCTTTATTTCTTCAGTAAAGAAATTATGTTTTTTTGAGGAAATGTTTTAGGAATTATCTTCATATAGTTGACTTCTATGGTGCCAGCAAGTTTGAACTTCCAAAATGCAGTTTCAATGCAGCTTCAAATAGCTCTAAACAATCCCAGCCGAGGAGACGAAGTCTTATCTAGAGAATCGATCAGTCATTTTCTAAAGAAAAATAAAAATGTATTACTGCTGGATGTTAGACACATGGTGCTTCTCCACCTTCTGCTTGAGGATGCCCCATAGGTGCTCAATAGGATTCAGGTCAGATCACCTTCACCTGCACCTTCCTCAGCAAGGCAATTGTCATCTTGGTGGTGTGTTTGGGGTCATTATCGTGCTGGAAAACTGCCGTTCGGCCCAGTTTCTGAAGGGAAGGCATCATGTTCTGCTTCAGAAATGTACAGTACATAATGGAATCCATGTTTCCCTCAATGAACCGCAGCTCCCCAGTACCAGCAGCACTCATGCAGCCCCTGACCATGATGCTACCACCACCATGCTTGACTGTAGGAGAGATACAATTTTCTTGGTACTCCTCACCAGGGCATCACCACACATGCTGGACACCATCTGAGCCAAACAAGTTTATCTTAGTCTCATCAGACCATAGGACATGGTTCCAGTAATTCATGCTCTTGGACAGGTTGTCTTCAGCAAACTGTTTGCGGGCTTTCTTCTAAGCCAGCTTCAGAAGAGGCTTCCTTCTCGGATGACGCCAATGCAAACCAACTTGTTGCAATGTGCAGCGTATGGTCTGAGCACTGACAAGCTGACCTTCTACTTCTGCAACCTCTAAAGCAATGCTGGCAGCACTCATGCATCTGTTTTTTGAAGCCAGGTTCTGCACCTGACGCACAGAACGAGCACTGAACTTTGTTGGTCGACGCTTGCGAGGCCTATTCCAAATGCAACCCGTCTTGGAAAACCTCTGTGTGACCCTGGCCACAGTACTGTAACTCAGTTTCAGGTTGTTACTAAACTTCTTATATGCCTAGGCCATCTTTGTGGAAAGCAACAGTTCTAATTCTCAAATCTTCAGAGAGTTTTTTGCCATGAGGTGCCTTGTTGAACATCCAGTGGTCAGTATGAGAGAATTGTACTCAAAGCACCAAACTTTAACTGCTCTAATACAAGATACGCAACTTTGTATGGTCCTGTCAAGCAGACAAAAACATGAACATGATGAATAGGACATGTGGCTTTGCATGGTTAAATGACATATCACTTAGGGTGTACTCACTTTTGTTGCCAGCAATATGTTGAGTTATTTTCAAGGGACAGTAAATATACTCTGCTATACAAGCTGCACATTGACCACTCTAAAATATATCCAAGTTTCATTTCTATAGTATTGTCCCTTGAGAAGATATACTAAAATGATTGCTGAAATGTGAGGGGTGTACTCACTTTTGTGAGACACTGTATGTAGGGCGATTTTGAAGTTGGAGGAAAAAATGTTTTTATTTCAAATTTTTTTTAATAGATTTAGTTTTAGTTAACAAAAACAACACTGTTTAGCATGGCCCTGTGAGCATCTGCTGGTTAATGCTTCTTTCTTTATTTAGAAATCCAAAATTAGCATTTATAAATCAGGTGATTTGCTTGAAAAGTTAAGAAAGGGCTAATGCTAATAGATTTTTATTTATATAATTTTAAATTAATAATTATTATTACTACTTTGAGTTAGCTTTCATTTTTATATTTTTAGTTTTCATTTTGATTTCATTTTACAGTATTTGAAAAAATTGCATATCTTTCATATCAGTTTTAGTTTCGTAATTTTAGTAGTACAACTTTATTTCAGTTAGTTGGCAAGGGAACATTTCTAAATCTCTTGTAAGTTTTTAATTGGTTCACACTTTACAATAAGGTGTCATTTGTTATATGTTATATTAACTATCATGAACAAACAATGAACAGTACATTTATTGCAGCATCTATTCATCTGTGTTGACATTAGTTAATAAAAATAGTGTTGTTCACTGTTTATTCATGTTAGTTCACAGTGCATTAACTGTTAACAAACACAACTTGTGATTTTAGTAACGCATTAGTACTGTAAATGCTGAAATTAACATTAACTAAGATTAGTAAATGCTGTAGAAGTAATTGTTAATTCTTAGTTCATGTTAACTAATGTTGTTAACTATGTCGACTAATGAACCCTATTGTAAAGTGCTACCATAATATGTAATATTTGTATTTTATTGTATTTCAGCCTTATGAAAATGACCAAAAATTGTCATAATTTTACTTAAGATTAACAACACTGTTTAGCATAGCTCCATTAGCTTCTACTGGTTGATGCCGTAACTACATCATGCTAATGCTAATAGCATTCTCCAGTTATTATAGACTAGGAAAAAAAACATTGCATGCAACTTCAAAAACTCATCAGCATCAGATATTTACTCATCCATTCCTGATTGTATGCTGAGCCTTTTTTTATAACTATATTCCCTTTTCACCTAGCATGTATGGATTCTTATCTGTTGCTCCTTTCGTCTATCACTTAATGTTTTGCTTTGTACATCAATAATTCTCATCAAAATGGAAATCAGAATTGACTGATGCAATCAGAGGGAATGAAGAGCTAATCCACTTGGATGACTGTTTTTGAATTCACACCGCTGTTCCTATTCAATTCTGAGGCCTTGCATTGTATCTTGGCAATAATCAGCAAAGCGAGCAGACAGTCCACAAGGAATATGTGCCCACGCAAACAACATCTCTATGACTGGCCAACAAAAGATACATCAAACATAACGCTTTTTCACACACATAAATATACAAATATCCATGAACGGAGGCTCAAAGACCCACTCGCTGATATCGCACATGTGACAGTGTTTTATTTGCATAGCCCGAGGCTGAGAAATCCCCGAGCCGTATGCCTGAGGGACTGTAGTACCATACCTATTTATGTCTAAAAGTCTCTGTGACCACTGCCTGGGGCAATCTCCCCAGATCTCCCTCTGACAGGGACAGCACACCTCCGCTCCTCACTTATCGAGAGCTATTCTCAGATGCTTTGCATAAAGAATTATAATGATACTGCCATTCTAAGGGCATGCTAGATATTTAAAAAGAAACAGTTATATCTGAACTGCAGTGCTGCTGTGTTTGACCCTTCAGTGCTACCTTCTATTCAGTTTTTTCTTTGATAGAAAGTAGACTGCATTTCTGGGAATGAAAGGATCTTAATGTCAGTATCCCCAGCTGGTGTGCTTTGTTTTGTTGTTAAGATGAGTTTATGATTCATGAACCAATATTTTATTCATGCACAATATTTTAAATATTAAAAGAATGATATTGGATGAAAGACAAAATTTCCCTGCTCACTGGTAGCGGCATTCACACAATGACTCTGCTGCTACTGAAATTTTTTTGATGGATTACTGTGATTGTTTTCGCCACATAAATCATTTTATTTAAAAAGCATTATATGACTGTATATTTTGCAGAAGAAATTATGGTGGAACTCTTATGTTTTAAAGAAATGTATTTTGTTAATGAAGCATGTTGTTTGATTTATGGTGTATTGCAAAGATGCAAAATTAAAGGATTTAGATGTCTATTATATTTTGTATTTCCAATACCTGTCAAAAGTTAGGATAATTTAATGTATCTCACCAAAGCTGTGTTTATTTGATCACAAATACTGTGACAACATTGAATTTTTGTGACAAAAGCTGAATTTTCAACAGCTATTATTTCAGTCTTCAGCGTCACATGATCCTTAAGAAACCATTCTAATATGCTGATTTGGTGCTGAATTACAGGCGCATCTCAATAAATTAGAATGTCGTGGAAAAGTTCATTTATTTCAGTAATTCAACTCAAATTGTGAAACTTGTGTATTAAATAAATTAAATGCACACAGACATAAGTAGTTTAAGTCTTTGGTTCTTTTAATTGTTATGATTTTGGCTCACATTTAACAAAAACCCACCAATTCACTATCTCAACAAATTAGAATATGGTGACAAGCCAGTCAACTCAAAATACCTGCAAAGGTTTCCTGAGCCTTCAAAATGGTCTCTCACTTTGGTTTACTAGGCTACACAATCAGTTGTCCAGAAGACAATCATTGACACCCTTCACAAGGAGAGTAAGCCACAAACATTCATTGCCAAAGAAGCTGGCTGTTCACAGAGTGCTGTATCCAAGCATGTTAACAGAAAGTTGAGTGGAAGGAAAGAGTGTGGAAGGAAAAGATGCACAACCAACCGAGAGAACCACAGCCTTGAGAGGCTTGTCAAGCAAAATCGATTCAAGAATTTGGTTGAAACTCACAAGAAATGGACTGAGGCTGGGGTCAAAGCATCATGACCCACCACACACAGACGTGTCAAGGAATTTGGCTACAGTTGTCGTATTCCTCTTGTTAAGCCACTCCTGAACCACAGACAATGTCAGAGGTATCTTACCTGGGCTAAGGAGAAGAAGAAATGGACTGTTGCCCAGTGGTCCAAAGTTCTCTTTTCAGATGAGAGCAAGTTTTGTATTTCATTTGGAAACCAAGATCCTAGAGTCTGGAGGAAGGGTGGAGAAGCTCATAGCCCAAGTTGATTGAAGTCCAGTGTTAAGTTTCCACAGTCTGTGATGATTTGGGGTGCAATGTCATCTGCTGGTGTGGATCCACTGCGTTTTTTTAAAACCAAAGTCACTGCATCCGTTTACCAAGAAATTTTAGAGCACTTCATGCTTCCTTCTGCTGACCAGCTCTTTAAAGATGCTGATTTAATTTTCCAGCAGGATTTGGCACCTGCCCACGCTGCCAAAAGCACAAAAAGTTGGTTAAATGACCATGGTGTTGATGTGCTCGACTGGCCAGCAAACTCACCAGACCTGAACCCCATAGAGAATCTATGAGGCATTGTCAAGAGGAAGATGAGAAACAAGAGACCAAAAAATGCAGATGAGCTGAAGGCCACTGTCAAAAAAACCTGGGCTTCCATACCACCTCAGCAGCGCCACAGACTGATCACCTCCATGCCACGCCAAATTGAATTAAAGCAAAAGGAGCCCCTACCAAGTATTGAGTACATATACAGTAAATTAACATATTTTCCAGAAGGCCAACAATTCACTAAAAAATTTTTTTTTATTGGTCTTATGAAGTATTCTAATTTGTTGAGATAGTGAATTGGTGGGTTTTTATTAAATGTGAGCCAAAATCATCACAATTAAAAGAACCAAAGACTTAAGCTACTTCAGTCTGTGTGCATTCGAATTTATTTAATACACAAGTTTCACAATTTGAGTTGAATAACTGAAATAAATGAACCTTCATAACATTCTAATTTATTGAGATGCACCTTATATATTTTTATATTTGTGCTCAATTATTAATAATGCTTCTTTGTCAGACTTTGGACCTGTTTTGCCCCCGTAGTTCTGATTTTCCTTAAATGGTCATTTTTCTGTTCTTGTTTAGTTGATTGATTATTCCATGCACCTGTGTTTCCCCTAATTATCCCTTGTATATTAGTTCTTGTCTGTTCATTTGTTCTCTTTTGGGTCTACTCGTGTTCGTGTGTCTTCTAAAACCTCTGTTGTGAATCATCCTCTGTGTTTTGTCAATAAAGACTATTCAGCGTTTCTCAGCATCTCCTGCGTGCTGCCTCGACAACGAACCATGACATTCTTATTATCGGTGTTGTTTTTGCTGCTTAATATTTTTGTACAAACCATGCTACTTTTTTTTGCCAGGAATCTTTAACGAATATAAAGTTCAAAAGAACAGCATTTATTCAAAATAGAAAACATTCTAATTGTCTTTACTGTCACTTTTGATCAATTAAATGTGTCCTCAGCAGAAACTGATTTCAACATTGATAATGAATAAATCTTTTTTGAGAACCAAATCAGCATATTAGAATGATTTCTGAAGGATCATGTGACACTAAAGACTGGAGTAATTGTAAAATGTAAAGTTATTTTAAATTGTTCGAGTATTTCACAATAATACTGTTTTTACTTTATTTTTGATCAAATAAATTCAGCCTTGGTGAGCATAAGTGACTTTATTATTAGAAAGTCTATATCATTCCAAACTTTTCACCAGTAGTGTATTTATTAATTAATTCATCTTTAGATTTTTGCTGTAGAGAGCTCTTTATCTTATAATATTCTAAATGTCTATGTGTTTGATCTTCCACAGGTGTGACGACAGTGTTGACCATGACCACCCTTAGCATCAGCGCCCGTAACTCTCTCCCCAAAGTAGCATATGCCACCGCGATGGATTGGTTCATCGCTGTTTGCTATGCCTTTGTGTTCTCTGCACTTATTGAGTTTGCCACAGTCAACTACTTCACCAAACGCAGCTGGGCATGGGATGGAAAGAAGGCCTTGGAAGCTCAGCAGCCTAAAGTAAGTTAAGTATGTTTTCATGTGTTTGCGCATATATGATGTTCAACTCTCAGAAAACCTCAGAAAGAGTCTTTGTTGAGTGCAGTTGCATAACATGACAGTTCACTTCTGTTTGTTGTGAAGGTTACAATACATCACGGTTACATAATACGCTTTTTCTAATTGTTTTGAGACACCCGAACAGCTTGAGAGTGTTCAGTCACAACATTTCAGATGGTGACACTAACTCAAATGTCAACTGCTTTATTAGATGAGCTGTATTTGTGTTAGCTGCTGATGGATGTCACATTTTGAAATTCTACAGGATGAATATTTAGCCTTTACCCAGAATGCCCTTCAGACCAGCCACTTCATTGAGATTTCTGAGAGCTGCTTGTTTGATGTACATGTAAATGCCACGTTTCTCCTTATGCAAGATCTATTTTCACCCAGGTGATAATTTTTCATACGCAGTGGACAAACAGAATTCAAAGAGCGGTCAGTGCACATGTCATTGTGGTGAGTTTGTTAGTAAAGGCTCTACAGTCAGACCTCTGAAGGTCAGATCTGGACCTCCAGCACGGCTTTCTTAAATGTCACTCTCACTTTTTTTTTATCAAACACCAACTTATTCCTCCTCTCCTGCCGAGGAGTCTTTCTAAAACCTTGAGCCCCTGCTGTGGGGTCCTTCTTTAAGAAAGAGCAGGGACTGATGTATACAAAATACTGTTCATTATTGGCATATATATACTTCTGTTCAAAAGTTTAGGGTTGGTACAATTTTTTTGTGTTTTTGAAAGACATCTCTTTTGATCACCAAGAAAAATACAGTAAAAACATGGCTTAAATAACTGTTTTCTATTTGAATACACTTTAAAATTAGGGCTGCCCACTAATAGTTGACTAACCTTTATTCAACGAGAAGAGGCTCGGTCAACCAAAATTTTATTAGTCACTTACTTTCAGAAAAAAAGAAAAGAAAATCTAAATAAAAAATTCACAGGAAGTGGCGAAGTCACGCAGTCTGTGACGGACAGATCGTTAACGGCTGGTCTATGTGCTAATAGTTCATCAGCCAGGACATCCAAACACTCACCTATCATTCATCAACCTCAAATATGGCATTTCTTCTGAAAGATGTATGTAGTAGCAACTTTACATGGCCGTTTTATGTAATGTTAACTTAGAAAAATGTGTGCTTTTAAAGTGTCCGTGCGGAGTGTGGAAGCCAAACCACAGAGCGATCACTGCATGACAGATGGAGGTGCTGGTGCGGTCACTTACTCC
Organism: Labeo rohita; assembly: GCF_022985175.1. Classification (NCBI taxonomy): domain Eukaryota; kingdom Metazoa; phylum Chordata; class Actinopteri; order Cypriniformes; family Cyprinidae; genus Labeo; species Labeo rohita. The sequence continues at coordinate 24,036,664 of NC_066874.1, read as the reverse complement.
ATCATTTTTGGTCATACAGAAAAAAACAATACATCTTTTGAATCCGTAAACAACCTGTGTTTATTTGTGTGCACTCACAATAACAACAAAATGTTGAACTTTTGTAAAATAATTAAGGCAAACAGGATGTGATTTCTGCCATCTCTGTCTCTGTGAACTCTGTGAATCTCTATAGATAAAATATAACTTTAGAGAGTGAAATGTCTACTTTTAAATGAACCGATTTAAATAGAAAAGAAATATTTTCAGATTCTGTAAAGCGTATGAAACATGCATACAGGCACCCTGCTGCGGAGATGACGAGTCAGTGTCGCCGACCATCTCTTAAGCCGAAAACAAAGAAAGCGCTAATTTATTAATATATTGTTAAAATGTTAATGCAGTCTCCTTGTTTTTCCATGACACATTCATAATCATCACTTTTGCCGGTGTGCTGTGGCAAGCTTGTTTTGTGTGCGCTTGAGCACTTATTAGACTTTGTAGGTAGGCAATTAAAGCTTCATTATTTCTGATTGGGCTGAGGCTGAAATTTAGCAAGTTTGTAGTAAAAGTATTTGATGGACGTATACTGTGTGTTAGGAGAATTCACTCACTTCACAGTATCATTATCTCATTTTAGCTGGGTTTGCATCTGAACTCTTCATATACTGTATACATATATATATATATATATACCTCTGCCCACCTGTGTGTGTATGTGTCTTCAAAAAGTATCATAAAAGTCATCCTACAAACTACTCATGCACTATTTTACATGCGTTCTGAATTCTTCACAGCAATTATGTAACTTACTCTATGATATAAAATCAGTGCGTTGACCATAAAATCAGTGACTTGAACTCTGGAATAAGATCTTTCCAGCTATTGCAAATCAGGTCAAATGGTTCCTTTCTAATGACTTAAAGGGATAGTTCACTCAAAAAAGAAAATTCTGTCGTTAATTATTTACCCTCATGTCATTCCAAACCCGAAAGACCTTTGTTCATCTTCAGAACACAAATTAAGATATTTTTGATGAAATCCGAGAGCTTTCTAACCATGCATAGAGAGCAAGCAACTACCACGTTGAAGGGCCAGAAAGGTACTGTAGTAAGGACATAAAATAGTCCATGTGACATCAGTGGTTCAACCTTAATGTTATGAAGCTACAAGAATATTTTCGTGTGCAAAGAAAACAAAAATAATGACTTCACTTCATGCATGTGGTGCTGTTGACGCAGGAGGCGGCGTTCTATTGTACAGTTATTTTTATTTATTTATTACATTCATAACATTACAGTTGAGCCACTGATGTCACATGAACTATTTTAACGATGTCTTTACTACCCTTCTGGGCCTTGAACGTGGTAGTTGGGTTGCTGCCTATGCAGGGTCAAAAAGCTCTCGGATTTAATCAAAAATATCTTAATTTGTGTTTGAAAGATGAAGCAAGGTCTTACGGGTTTGGAACGACATGTGGGTGAGTAATTACTGAAAACATTTTTGGGTGAACTATCCCTTTAAGACTTAAAATGCAGCACATAGACTTGTATGGAATATTTTAATGAAGTGTTTGCACCCTTTTAGACCTGAAAGCTCTATTCTTTTAAGCAAGGATGAATTGTGGAAAAATGGGTTGGCTAGAAGCAACTCGGAACCTTTTGTCCGCCACCCCCACAAGCTGGCATGGTGACAGATTACCTCTGCCCACCTGAAAGTACTGGAACATAAAAGCAATACAGCAGGAGTTTTAGAGCTAGAACTGCTGCTTATTTTCTTTTCAATCTGATTGTTGAGAAATGTCCTTGAAAGCATTGTAACGTGTATAGATGAACGAGAAGATATGTAATTGTGATAAACTAAAAGACAGTTCGCTTGAAAGTCACATTATCCTTGAGTGAGTCAAGTTCAATCCACTCTGTCTGAACCGCAGTCTCGACCGCTCCATTATTGCACTGTCGCTTTATTAATTAATCTCTTCTGCTTTGCCCTGCAGAGGCCATTGTTTAATGTTCAGACTCAGATCTCTGTTAACCGTGACTGTATTTCACCTTTAATTAGAAGGTTACGACCTTCAAACTGGTTCATTATCTGGGCTTTCTCTGAGCAGATAGTTGGAGCTTTGTTCTTACACTGACAACCTTGTTTAAAATCTCCTGACTGTGTCTTCTCCTTTCTCAACCACAGAAAAAAGACCCTCTTGCGCTTTCCAAAAAGCCTAACAATGCCTGTTCGTCTGGAGTTAACTTCACCCCCAACATCACAAAGGATGCAGCTATCTCAACCATCTCCAACAGCACCACTGTCCAGCTGAAGAGTGCAGAGACCAAGCCTGCAATGGACCCCAAAAAGACCTACAACAGCGTCAGCAAAATTGACAAGATGTCCCGGATAGTGTTCCCGGTCCTCTTTGGGACTTTCAACTTGGTCTACTGGGCCACATACCTCAACAGGGAACCGGTGATTAAAGGAGCCGTTTAGCCCACGCAAAAACCTCGACGCCACCGCGACACGACATTCCCTGCACAACCTCTTTTTCTTCTCCACTTCGATATTCAACGACAAGCTGACCCTGCAAAAAACGATGCCGAGCACTTATTTACTGCACCTCTCACTTCGCTAATCTATACGAGGAGTGCTCCTGTTGAATTTTTCCTCCTGATATCATAAATTGCATGATAGATTCAAAGCTCTGTGGGAATATAATTGCCATATCTGCCTTGACTTCCTACTTTATATTTCCCTGGTTTCCACTGGTTATTGCATTCATCTTACAATGAATTGAGTGCCACACAAGCTACCATCTCAGTCATGAAAAGTTTCCAAGGGACGTGAACAAAAATTAATGCATTTGGCATCAACATTTATCACAGTATAAATTATGAAAAGAAGTACAGCAAGGCCAAATGCTATGCAAAAACCATTTTCTACTATGTTGCAATGGGTAATTGCTTATACTGAAACCCTTGCTTTGTATTAATGGACTTGAGGCTTGTCTTCTTTGTTTAATAGCTTTAGCATCAATGGTGTAAGGCAGACAGATGCTAAGTTTTTAGCCATGCTAAAAAATGTTGCCTTCAGAGGGATTTCGTCATACGAGTGCTCGGGAATTACCGATTTCTCTTTCGATTGTCATTTTTTTCTAAGCTTTTTTCAAGTAGCTAAATAGAATTGTGCACCTTAGGCAGCTTTTCACTCTTTAGACCAAGATATCCTGCAAGGTGAACAAGGTCGGGTTGCAGCTAAGACTTTCGAATCATTTGTACATAGCTTGTGTATGCTTTGCTTTTAACGTAGACGCGGCTTAACGTTAGTGAGGAAGAGCTGTAAGTGGTTCTGATAGGCTACTCTAATGTGCAGCCAGAGTGACATGAATGATGGTGAAAATGCAGATTGTATTGTAGGCTTTGACAGAATGTGGCATTTCTTTACAGTTTATGGTTTTTAACTTGCTGTTTATGTGACAGCCGTTTTCGTTTCTCAGTGTTGTAAATTGGTCAGTGGGTTTTGAGGTTGGAACGAGTCAGCAAAAGCCTTAAATGTTGACACCTAGTGATATTTTCTTTGCGCTACCATGTAGACTAATGTGAAATGATGAGATAAAAAGGTCTGAAAACAAAATGAAAGAAACATTTAATAATTCATACATTTTTCAGATTCTCAAAGAGAGAGAATTAAGGTCAGGTACAGAGTAGAAAGGTGGAACCTGCTGTTGAAACCGAAATGTTACACCATATTGCCATCTCTGGCCTTCAACCGAAACGCATGGCTGCTTATTTGGGGAATGAAATGGAGACACGAACAATGACCTTGTTAGTGCGAAAGTGCGACTCGGAAAGATTCGGTTTTTATCCTGTAATCATTCTATTCTAAACTTGTTACATGAAAGTGAGACAGCACAAAGAACTAAGTGACCCCACGGATGATGTGTAGCTCATTAAGAGGCCAACTATGAGAGCCATTACGCTCCTCTGTACGCCACTCAGGCCTATAGGAGAATGAATCATTAAAAGAGTTCAAGTGAGTCAGTAATGTGCCCTTTTACAACAATGGATGTTTCCAGAAATGTACAGCTGTTCCTCAAAGCATACATGTCTGAAGCAATAAATTCTGCCTGATATGTTTCTTGACCAAGTTCTGTGATTACTTCTGTTTGAGTTACTCAAAATCTCTCTTAATTGCTAACCTGACCTAGAAAAGGGATAGTTCACCCAAAAATGAAAATTCTATCAGTAATTACTCACCCTCATGCTGTTCCAAACCCGTGAGACCTTTGTTCATCTTCAGAACACAAATTAAGGTATTTTTGATAAAATCCGAGAGCTTTCTGACCCTGCATAGACGGCAACGCAACTGACGCATTCAAGGCCCAGAAAGGTAGTATAAACAGAAATTGTTGAATAAGGTTGTTATTTGTGATCCTGGACCTCAAAATCAGTCTTAAGTAGCACGGGAATATATGTAGCAATAGCCAAAAATACATTGTATGGGTCAAAATGATAGATTTTTCTTTTATGCCAAAAAATCATTAGGAAATTAAGTAAATATCATGTTCCATGAAGATATAATGATATGCATTGCTAAGAACTTAATTTGGACAACTTTAAAGTTGATTTCTCTATTTAGATTATTCCAGATTTTTAAATAGTTGTATCTAGGCCAAATATTGTCCTATCGTAACAAACCATACATCAGTGGAAAGCTTATTTATTCAGCTTTTTTTGGGTTTTCTGGACTAGGGTCACATTTTTGTTTTCTCATAGCTTCATAACATTATGGTTTCACCACTGATGTCACACAGACCATTTTAACAATGTCCTTACTATCTTGGGCCTTGAACGTGTCAGTTGTGTTGCTGTCTATGCAGGGTCAAAAAGCTTGTGGATTCCATCCAAAATATCTTAATTTGTGTTCCGAAGATGAACGAATGTCTTACAGGTTTGGAACTACATGATGGTACGTAATTAAAGACAGAATTTTTATTTTTGGGTGAACTATCCCTTTAAAGCCAATGACATTTATGGACTGCAAGGAAATGCTCCCACACAGATGATCTTACATCAAAAATAATATGCAGTTCATTTGCTTTGGTTAATGCTGGACCATGTGCCACGAGATTGCAGGGGTTTTATGTTTATTGGGTTGCTGCTCTTCATAGGCTCATGGCAATAAGACATGCACGTGAAGCTTAGCATGATATTCTCCTAATGGAACGGTTGCTAGAGAAGCCACTGTAACTGTGGAAGAAGGATTCTTCCTGGGATTACTCCTGGGATTATACAAAACACACACGCATGCACACATCAAGACCAGAGTTCCTGGAGCAGGGAGGATACGGAATCCTTCCTCTGGTCCTGTGCGCCGGCAACATCTGGCCCACATCTGTTTGTGAAGGATTTAGCCTCACTTAAGTTGCTTTCCAACCAGTGCTCCTATACATGGTATTGAATTAAACCAGCACCAGTGCGATCAAGTAACTGCATTTTTGCATTACGATGTGAGTTTATATACTAGCATATTGCCAGAAGCTGGCGGCTTCTGTTCAGTTTGCGGCATGGAATATACAAATGAGATATTTGTGTATTCTGTGCATTTGATACTGTTCTTAAGTATCCTTATGAATGTTAAAATATGTTATTTTGCTTCAGAGTCAACACTGACATTTATTGGACGTCACATTCCTGTTGTGGGTTTAGAGAAAGACTATACTTCATTTTAATACATGTAAGGCAAGTGTAAACCACTCCAATATACTAAACTCATCCCTCACACAATAATGCACAGCGTGCCAATGGACCTTAAACCTTTAATCCCCTGTGGAGTGGTGGAGTGAGAGCTTGGAATCCTATTCCTGGTGCCGGACCGGAATTCCGCTAGTGTGCGGTTGAGAAGCTGTCACTCATATATGTCATTACAGATTTATGTTTGTATCACGAAGAGATACCCAGTTGTTTTCATTGTATTAATGAGAAAAAAATTTAGATTGCATCTTCTAAATCTCTCGTATCAAAAGGGGTTTTGGTTATGTCACTATTTTGATTTAATCTATTGTGCAAAGATGGCAGCTAACCATTTAAAGTGACAGTGGCATGTTTGTTAATATAGAAAGAGACAGATAATGTGTGGATCACCCACACTTTAAGCATAGAGAAGTCAAAATTGGCAATGCTTTTAAAAGCACAGTATTCAAAACACTTGTACACTGTAATAATTTCATCATTGTTATTCATAAAGTCTTTTTCATCCACTCCCAGTAATTTCTTCTTCTTGATTTTATTACTTTTGATGTGCGTGTGTTTCAACATGATTTGCTTAAATTCAAAGTGATCTTAAAAGTGCATGGATTTTTGTTTTCTTCCACTGGAGGGTTTTGCACCACTTTGTACATCAAAAGTTATGTTTTAATTGTAGTTAAAATATCTAAAGGTGCAGACAGTTTTCTTGTCACATCCTTTACCCTGTGGTTAGCTGCACTTCTTTTTTATTCTTCTTCCCTTGTATTTGGTTCAGTATGTACTGTGATTTACTCTCTCTGCATTTCTGTAATCAGCCACAAGAGGATAGTCTATCATGCATTTGAACTGGCCGAATTCATGCTCTCACCAACCCAAAAAGGGAGACACCATACCGTCATAAGAACTTAAAAACAAAGCGAAATAGGTCGACATGCAGTTTTATGTGTTATTAAAACTGAAGTGTGTCATTTTTTATATGTTAACATACTTGTTCTATATTAAAAGACAACGCAGTGCGCCATTCCAGGAGGATTTCTCCTAAAAAGTATAACCACTGTTGCAATGTGGTGTTCTGTCCGACTTGACCGTTATAGACTCAACCAATAGGGTGCGTTTGGGGGCGGGATTATCTGTTTGTCGGACTAATGGCAGACGGGGAGTCCATGGGGAGGGAGACCTGTTTGAAACAGTTGCAGTTCTATAAATTACATTGTGTGATGCTAGCGTTGCAAACATACACGGTTCTTTTTTATTTACATTTTTGCCAAAATGACAAAGGACTACTTTAAAATAACCAAAAGTTGATTTGCCTTTGGCGTTTTTAGAGTAGCACAGTACTGAACCTTCTAGAGAGAAGTCAGAAGAAAAATCTCACAACACGCAGAGCATAGCTAGAGAGAAAGGGGCTTGTGTTTTTTTTTCCAAAGTGCGTGGGCGACTGGGAGCTGCCTGTGGTGATAAATGTCGGCGCTGTCTCTCAAATATTATACTGCATATGTGCACCTGCTCACATACAGACACAACAATGCGAGGACAACGTATGGATAGACGTTTCTCTAGCTTTAAAGGTTAAATTAGCAGCGGTAGTTATGTATATCCGACTCGGATAGTAAAAAGAAAGAAATAAAGAATGACGAATGACATTCCACTGGCATACGGCAAATGGCAAAGTACAGGAAAATGTATTTGTTTCTATATTCATGCTAGAAGCATCAGAATGTATGTAGTCTGATGTATTGAATAATACCCAGTAATAATTAATTCGACTCCAAATTGGTTGATGACATTTTCTTCACCCTCAATCTTGCTCTATTATCGGGTTAATCGCACTGCGATCAATGCACGTGCAAAGTAATTACAGCAATTACGCGCCAATTTCCATTTCGAACTCAGTCCGCGCGGTAATCATTTAGCTAGCTGATAGCGATACTGTAAACAGCCGCTTTTTAATGTCTCTCCTCGAAGCATTCTGACGCTGAAAATATCAGATGTACCCGAAGAGGATCTCAAGTTCCGCCGAAGCGTCTGGGAAGGCAGACTTTGTTTTTTCATGACGTAATTTGCAGAAACTAACGGATGCGTTAGGGGTTTGAAGGTGTCCACTTTGGAAGTTTGTGCTCTGCCTCTGTGTGAACGTCAGTATGTGTATCTGGTGGTGCAATCGAAAGCAGCGCAACTTCAAGGAGCAGGAGGGGCTCTTCTATTATTTGATCCCGCTAATTGCCAATGTAAGTGAACTTTAAGCACCGGACACTAGCCGAGGAGGTCTTACCGTACCCGCTGGACTATAACCTCGACTACTCGCCACTGTTTTAATTGAGCCTGGAAGAAAAAAAAAGGCTGCAGCTGTGTCACTTTTTCCTTCCTAGAAGAGTCCCCGTGCAGTGTGCCACATTCAACACGGAGTCAATCTCACCTAAAACATGTCCACCAAATTGTTCCTCTACTTCTTACTTCTGTCAGTGTTTCGTGCATGGTAAGTGACGCTGCTACCGTCTTTGTCTTGCCATCAATTAAATGTTCATAAGGATAATTCTATTGCAGGTTTCTTATGCATAGTCTTCCCTGATGCCACATAATAGATCACCAATCTGGCGATGAAGATGTGATGTACGCACTTAGAGCCTAACTTTAAGAATAAGTCTTTTGATTTGTGCTATTTAGGAAGTTCAAAAGACTTTGCGGATGTTTATTTAAATCCTTGCGTAAGTAGTTTTTTTCCCTTTGTCGTAGCGCATTCGTAAAAGACTTAGATCTTTATTGTCAAATCTTCAGACGACATCTCTGTGGGTGTAATCTTGTGAGATTGGTGGTTGTCTGGGTTCTCTGATAACATTACAAATCACGCTTTTAAATTAATCTTAACTAACGTCGTGCGTTATTTCACGGTGTGCGTCGTTACCGGAGCTGTCAGTTCCAAAGGTGCTGAACTAAGTATGTCCGAAAGTTTGTCTTCCTACACAGAAAACAAGGTGAAAATGCTGGCAAACGTGGAAATCCCATGCTGGTTTGTCGAGGTGCTTTAAAAAGGGTTCTAAATTAAATTATAGAAGTAACTGTGCTCTGTTAAGAATATATATGTATCATGCTAAATGTCCATATGTATGTCTTAAGGTACAGATAAGGCTACTGGATCAGATATGAACCTGTCCTTGTTGAAAAAAGAGAGAGTCGGTCATTTAGCACGCACTTACTGAAATGTCATATGTCAACATTACATATTATATTTTAACGTATTCAGCGTTTATTTGTATAGATCAAACAGTTACCTATTATTTTAATATTTAAGTGTCAGATTACTAATATTCAGAACTGACATGTAATTTTATTTCTTTATCAATATCTCAATCTATCTTTTGTTTTATCTCTACTGACAAAGTGCTAACTAAATATAAACCTTATATGCATTATATATTTTAATATTCAAGCCTATCTGCCTATTTATTTATTTATTTATTTATTTATTTATCATAATGAAGAAAATATTGTATCTCTATTGCAATTAAGATTGTCAAAGTAGGCCTACAGAAAGTTATACCTTGTAAATTTAGATCTCTGAAGTGGAATGCATTTTTTGGATGTTATTTTTGTAAATAGTGTACAATGGTTTTGGAGTAATCAAAATGTATTCATATAATTTAATAAGCACTTTGGTCTCTACTAAAATGTGTGGGGAAAAAAAGAGAAATATCCATATTAAATTGCATGCATTGGATTTAATTGTGATGAGAGGCCAATGAATGAACATGCTACTTGGATAATGATGCTTTTGGGAAGCATTCCATAAATAATAAGTATAACTCACTGTACCTCTGACTGACGTTCTACTGAGTGCATCGGGAAACCCTGCCTTTAACTGGCATTTTTATGTGAGTGCAACTGTGAAATGGTTTCTACTTCCGTATTGGTCTGATTGCTAACTAGTCTCCTTCTCAGAAAATGGTGACTAATATGTTACTGCTATTCCACATAAATTCTGACATAAATGTATTGTTGTCATCTTCAAAATAATTGATTATTAAGTTTAAACCAAGGAAAAGACCTCAACGGTGACCTGTGGAATACGTTTTCTTTTATTTCTTCAGTTCTCAAACAGTCGCTTCTGAGGATGATGAGTACGACGATGTTACTGTGAATCAAATGTTGGCCCCCAAAACCCACGAGACAGACGCAACGCAAATACTAAACAACTTACTAAAGGAGTATGACAAAAAGCTGCGGCCAGATATTGGAGGTGAGTGGTTTTCTAAATGCGGTCATTGAGGAATGTGGAGCTGTGTGGAGCTGTCCATGGTGCTGAAACCAATTCAGCTTTACAGCATTCAGCATTGGTCATCTTGAAGCTCCATTTACTGTCAATACATGCTAACAAATCTATCTCATATACATGAATTGAATTTACTTTAAAGTCCATCTGCTGTGTTTACCCCAGCAATTCATGTTTTGTAAACTGATGAAGTACATTAGCTCCATACTGTTGATTAGAGAAAACACCTGCAAATTACACTAAGCGACACAATTTTCCTTATACTATGAAGAATAAAAATGTCTAATGTATTTGCTGTTTGAGAGACATTGAGAGTTAGCAGCAGCTAGACTGCGGGTTTATGGTTTTGCATTAAGTAATTGAATTCCTGCAGCAGTGGAATATTTTCCTGTGATTTTCTACTTATTTATACAGGCGTCTCATGTTTTTTCCCACCTTTTTTCTTTTTTTTAACCACGCAGTGCTCTTAATAGTCTCATGGACTGCACTACAATCCATTTTTGCATGTAATCTCACAAATTTGCTTGTTTTCATGTGTTTCAAGAGTTATATTAGCTTACAGAGTGCCTCCACGAGTGGAGGATTCATAGATCCTTTCAGGCGTTCCGTCAGAATAACATGAAATTTTCATTTCTCAACATATCTCAGGGTTGAGATTGATGCTATTTTCTAGTAAATGCAACTAAATAGAGTGCCATGAGAGGAAATCACAATCTGCAATTCAAGCAGCGCTTTCTGTACTTGATCTGAGATGTCACCGCAGAGCATCACAACCGCTCTTGACACATCTGTCAGGTCTGTTATTGGTTTTGTGGCATCGTTGTGATATATTGCATCTTATTGGATTCGAAGCATTTTAGGAAGCCTATCCCTGCGAAAATCTCACCGCTTCTACATGTTTTTTGTTTCCTTTCGATGAGAAGAACAATCTCCATGTTTGATGGATGACAGTCTCCAGATTATATTTCTTATGCTCATGTCTGACTTCTAAGAGGAAGACTATGTTTATTGCTCTCTTACACACACACCACACCTACAACAACCCACACAACTCAAGCTTATTGCCTCAGAGCCACCTTGCCGTGAAATAGCTTTTGTTTTCCACTTTTGTAGCTCAGTCTGTCTGGAGAGAACTGTACTGCTATATAATCAAGGATGCCACTGAATGGCTGTGATACTATGTATGAAGACAGCTACATGAGACACTGTTAAGGAAGGAGAAAGATTCCAGTGAAGTCCCCAGAAACTGAGGAACGGAGATGGTGGGCACGTCTCAGATATGTCAACTCAGGTGCAGAGTGGGTCAATGAAAGAAGCTCTAATACACTTCCTACAACTGGACTTTCTGTTTCAACTCTCTCTTTCTATCTCTCTCTCTCTCACACACACACAAACACACACATACTTTGTTCTTTCTCTTTCTTTTTTGCTTTACCACCACTTTAGACTGTTTGTTGTGAGTCAGACATGTGATTTTCTTGTTTTTTCCCATGCAGAATTCATGGCTAGAAAAAAGAAATAGCTCACCATTTTCACATGCAAGTTTTTATGAAGTACAAGAAGAGAGTGCAAATAATAGAATCCTCTTTTGCCCATAATTATTTATCTTTTAGCATTTCAGTATCAAGGTTGTTTGCTATGCTGTTCTGTTCAGCTTTGTGATGAGTTGTGCGGATTGAATCAGCAGGTATGATTGCGTTGCTGCAAATAGCGCAAATACATATGATTCATGGTGGAATAAAAACAAACAACTTCTCAAGGCTGTCCGATATCTTATAATAGGGCTAGGCGGTATGGCCAAAATATCACAATATTTTTTTCCATATCATACAGGATCAATATTTTTTACAATACCATTAATGGGGAAGGAAATGTTTTCCACATGTTTGTTAGACCACGAGAATGAATGTAATCATAACTTATTTCCTCACAATAAAACTTCACAAAGTTAGCTAACTTTTAGTTTAGTGCCCTATGAAATCTATTCAGTTGTATGAATTTTTTTCTGTTTTATGACTTTGATTAAACATCAAAACGGTGTCTAATGAAATGAATTAATAAAAGTTTAAAATGTAATAAAATGAAAATATAACAAATAATATAAATAATTTACAACAAAGCATTTTTTCGTCAAACAAGATTTAATTAACTGTATAAATTAAAACATGGGAGGGAAGATATCTTGGTTGCATGATATTCCTTAAAATTATTATTATTATTACATTGAGAACTACTTTTTATTATACAATTACTGTCATAATTACATTAACATTTATTTTGGTGGTTTGATGTGAAGTTCTTTGAGTTTCACTTTGCAGTTGATGGTGGTTTTTCTTTTGTGAAGTGACTCTCAGAGGAGCTCTGGAGGTGAAGACTGTATGTGTTCATGTCCTCATAGATGGAGACATCAAATGCTGAAAACACTGTGAGCGTCACAGGTGTTTGAGCTTGTGCTGCAGACAAAATGATTCATTCCCGCAGAACATACAGACTTAATAGAGACGTGGACTGACTAGCTGTTGTTTATTGTTTATTTCTGCTGTGTGATTGGCTGTGAGATCTCTATGATGCTGTTTTTTACCCCCAGCTCTACTTTATAATATCAGCACTACATGAAAACTTTTTCAGATTCTTTTTAACACAGATTAAGCCAGATATTAGCATAAAAATAATTTTCTTTGTCGCATCATCCTTTCATTTGTGCATAAATAATTTTGTTCAACAAACCTGCCACGAGATCTGTTAAATATTGTTTTTTTCACTATTGAAAATCCCGATTTTATTACAAAAACATACAGAACTTGTTTTCCCTTTGTCCTCTTTAAAATGGAAAAATATACAAATGCAGCATATTCCTTGAGGTTTTTTTTTTTTCGTCAAATGTGCGGCAACATTGTATTGTGAAATATAATAACAATGAAAGATTCAGACCTATTGCAGTCGCAAAATGGGAAGATTACAAAACAAAGACCAAATCAAGATCTCTCCTGGTACTTTACAGACTCCTTTACTGTTTATTTCTAAAAATCCCTTGTACTAAAGTGTACTGAAACTGATGTATTGCATATTGTTATTGTCATAATATTGCATTTTACTGACTCTGAGATTGTACAGAGCACTCTCAGGTTATTTTTCTATTCTATTCTTATTATGCCTGTTACGATAAGAGGAGCTTCTGTAAACCCTTGCCACTGTCAATTTCCTGAATCTCCATGATGTTGTCCTCGAACTCGTCTACATGATTTGATTTGATTTGATTATGGCGCCGGTGCATTATCCTGAATGCTTGTGATTAATAGTACATTAATGTCAGTCTTAAACATGGAAGTGTTTTATGGAGCTTGTCAACGAATGGTAGTGTGTCTGTGGAAGCGAATTAGCTGGAAGGCTGCAAAGAAGCTGTTGCTTCAAGCTTGTTTTTATCAGCTTTGTTTTCTCATTAGGGTCCATTTTTGCCAGAGATTTGACCAGTGATTCACTGACTTCTTGTTATTAGCTTCAGAAAGCACTCTTTCCTTTTCAGCATTCTTTTGTTGGCCAATGTTCAAGATGCCATCTGTTCTAAGCTCAATCAGCTAGTTACAAGGTTGTCTTTTAAAAGGGTCACATGGCTACCGCTCTTAGTGTACTGCATTCTAAAAGCATGAAAACGACTGGTGCATTAAAGCTAATATGCGGGTGCAATTAGAGAGGGGGGCAGATGCTTTTTTTCAACAAGGAATTCAACAGTAATAGATGGTAAATCACACTGACATGTTTTGGAAAAGATGGATGCATATTAAACAGGCTAATTAGCTGGTTTTTGACATGGTCATTTAGTCCATCATAAAGAGATATACTCTCAATGGAAGTGCTTTATAGATGATATGATAAGATTAAAGGTTCACCAAAAAATAAAAGTCTGTTAATATTTATTCATCTTAATTCTTTTTTAATCAAAATTATCATTCATCTAGCTGAAAATCATGGGTTTGATTCCCAGGGAATCCCTGAACTGATAAAATGTATACCTTAAAAGCTCTTAAAGGGAACCCCAGGTAATACTTGTATGGCCTAATATGATCTAAATGATGTCTCTTACTAAAATATGTAGTAGAAAACCCATGAAAGATTTATGTTATTTTAAAAACTCAACACAACACAACACAACTCTGTATAAGCAACTCGGAAAATAAAATACTGGTTCGATGCCATTTTGTGCTGCTTTTGGTTTTAATTTTCAGTTGAAAGGCAACAAGAGAAGTGATGTAAATCTTCACTGCATGCTTTCGTAGCAATAAGAAGAGGAGAAAAAATAGGAAGATGCCTTTGACGAATAAAACTTTTTAAAGACTCGTCACAACGTCTTCTCTCCACTTTAACCTCAGATACTATTGAGGCTTTTAGTAGACCACAGCTACTGAAAGAGCTTAAAAACGGCTAAGAAACGCTATGCTGTTCTCGCAGGATTTAAACATGCTGACGCTTGTCATGACGCTGCAGCCACTGAAGGAGTTTTTCAAAGTGGATTTCACTGAATGATCTGGGGCGTTTAGACTCCTTGTGGGGAAAAATAGGTGGTACAGCATTTGGTTTAAGCATACGCTTATATCCTTTGCCACCTGTAAGCTCTTTCAGTAGCTGTGGTCATTGTATCAGTATTTTATTTTCCGAGTTGAGTTGAAAAATAGCAAAAGCTAGCGCCAGTAGCTCACCCAGTGCAGCCGTTTTATGCCATCGAAATAATGCCCCCCCTCCCATAGTACAAAATATGTATAAAACAATGTGGTTTTTTTTAATAACATAAATCTTTTATGGGTTTTATACTACATATTTCAGTAAGAGACATAATTTACATTAAAGGACAAGTCCACTTCCTTGTCATCCAAGATGTTCATGTCTTTCTTTCTTCAGCCATAACGAAATTATGTTTTTTGAGGAAAACTTTCAGGATTTTTCTCCATATAGTGGACTTCTATGGTGCCCTGAGTTTGAGCTTCCATAATGCAGTTTAAATTTGGCTTCAAATGATCCCAGATGCAGTTGTAAACAGCTGAGGAAGAAGGGTCTTATCTAGTAAAACGATTGGTTATTTTCATTAAAAACTATATAAATTGTTTTATGTCAAACGCTTGTTTTGTCTTACTCTGCCTGAACTCTGTTTATTTCCGGTTCATGACAGTTAGGGTATGTTTAAAAAATTACATCTCATGTTCTCTCTCAGCTTACCTTTTTTGTTAAGGGTGTTTGATCTTCTTTGCATGTTCACTTTGCCAAGACTTGGTCGGTACTTCTGCAGCAATGTAGGATGATTTTGAAATGATTTTTGAAGTTGAGGGAGAAAATACGATTGGAGTTTTTTGACATACCCTAACTGTCTTGAGCCAGAATACACAGAGTTCAAGCAGAGCAAGAAAAGTATTTAAATTGTATTTTTTTAATGAAAATAACATCATTTACATCTAGTGATCATTTCACTAGATAAGACTCTTCTTCCTTGGCTGGGATCGTTTACAACCGCATTTGGGATCGTTTGAAGCCGCATATTTGTTCTGGAAGTGGACTTCTCCTTTAAATTAATTCATACAAGTCTTAATAGCCAGGGTTCCCTTTAAAAATAAAGGGTCCAAAAGGGAATTTTCACAGTGATGCCGTTCTAGGATACCTTTCAATAAACAGAACCAGAAACTATCAATTTGTCAATGTATCAAATATATATATTACAAAAAAGTAATTTTGCTTCACAGAAAAATAGGAAGTTATTTGGGCTTTGAACACATGAGGGTGATTAAATAAAGTAAGTTTTATTGATTTTTGATGAACTGCCCCTTTAAATGAGATGTCTGTATGGATCTTTGTGAGTGTGCATGTGCACGACGTGTGTGTGCACTTTTGGTATTGACACCACAACTATCGCAGCAGTAGCAGTGTCACAGTGGCCCAATTGTGTCAGCTCTCTTTTGGGCTGAGCTGTAGGGGAAACCCTTCAAAGTGGGTCAGCCTCCCTCTTCTCTTCTTTTTCATGTGCATTGAGCCTCGCTCAGCCGGGCGACATCATTACCAGGGTAAAGGAAAGACTGGATAAGAGGGTTTAGGGACATTAAACGCATGTGACACATGCGCATTGGAATTCAGGAAGCGAATCTCGGGCCATCCATGCGAGTTTCCTTCATAAGGCGGATGGCGTATGGCGAGTGGCAGACGTGGTAGAGCAATCTGCTCTGTCTGCTGCATAAATAGAGGGAAAAAGAATCGCTTCACTTTGGATAAGCCCCCTGACCAGCCCCCTGGAGGAACACTCATTATAAAGTGCTAGTTTGTGTTAGCCCAGATTCATCTATGCAGCAGAGAGATGGAGAAAGCTGGGGGCGTGGTGGGGTTGGTGTGGGAAAGTGGGGGGAGGCGGTCTGGTCATTACTATGTTGTGATTTTTATCGCAGCGGAGAGACAGTGTGAGGTGAGAAAGAAGTAATGGGCCAGAAACAAAGAGACTGAATGTGGGAGGGAGGAAGAGAGAAGAGGAGTATAGAGAGAGGTACTGTACACAAGCCTTCAGGCAAAAGAGTGCCAGTGTGGGAAAATTTGTGAGCGTGTGTATGTAGAGCGAGAGCGGATAAGGCTGACTTGTGTGATGCGCATGCTTTCACCTCTAGGCCCCTCTTGCCATTGGCGAAAGCAACTTCTGTTTTATCATCAACAACTAAACGGAAAAAAATATGAGAGCATGTGCTTGTGTGCCAAAATAATTGTGCAAACGTAGTACCAAAACAGATTTGATTCTTGCAGAAATGGCTTCCTCGCTCTCTTTTCTCCTTATTTTTCTCTCATATTTTTTTCTTTTCTCTTTCAGAGTGCTCATTGAAGTCATGGTGGATGGTATATATATATCAGCAGCAGTTCTTTTTCCACAAAGTCCTTGTGCAAGTACAGATATTTCGCTCTGCCACTGTGCACTGCTATGTGACATGTTTGCCAAAGAGCTAAACTGGAGATCGGGAAACTAAAAGCGTGTGGCATAACCGCGAAAAGCCTTGATCCATAGGTTGATCCATATGGGTATTTAAACAGTAAATAGCGATGTCCATTGAGCAGGTTGGCCAATCTTACAATATAATATTACATTTTGATGAACGGCCCCTTGAAATGCACTATTTACTCAAAATTGAAAAGGGTGAGGAAAAAATCTGTTGCAAAAGTATTGCAATATTTTACCTCAGTTATGTTTTTTTCCCAAATTCCATTATTTATTTATTTATTTTTCCCAAATTCATTTTTTTCCATTTTGTTTTTCTGGACTGTAATAGTTACGTTAAAACGTATTAATCAAAAAGCATGTCTAATTAATTGAAATCAAGAAACCTACACAATTTAACAGCATATTTATTAAAAGTTGCACAAAAATTTAAATTTTTAAGGCCTATTTAACAATTTTTTTCTCAGATTCAAATTAATGATTTACCAAATTCTGTGTTGATTTTCTGGATTCCATTTGAATGGTTCCATTACATGTTAATAATAATTTTAATAATAATTTTCAGAAATACTGTTTTGTGTATTTACATTTTTCTAATAAATAAATTCTGGTAAATATTTTCTACTGGTAAATATTCCTTAAAAATAATGTTGCAGGATTCATATTTAAATATAAAAAAAAAAAAATGAAAAAATGTGCGGTATTGGGGGTCGATACACATCCTGAGGCACGGCTGGTGTAAACACAAGCATTAACTAGAGTGGCCACGATAAGCGTCGGTGGCCGTGCCGGTGCCCGTGTCGGTGCCGTAAAGTGCTGCAGACATGTACAGTGTGTGGTAAGAGATTTATTCATCATACAGTGTAGATAGCTTCACTTATAACATGAGTATTTTTAAAATGCATAAACTTGCACTAGCCTAGGCTAGGATAATTGATGTTCTTTGATCATTTTAATCTTTGCTCGTTTTCTGTAGCTGCTTTTTGAATAACTGAGGAAATATATTATTTAAATAATTATTTAATTGTTGTCAGTTGTTAAATACAAATTTAGTAGTATTAAAAACATTAGGCTGCTTTTAGCCTAATGCTGGAGCTGATTTCGGGCAATGAAATTAAGTATGTAAATAATTCAATAAATTAGCACGATATCCATAACTATAATGGAGCAGACGGAGCTTGCTGCTTTGGCAAACCTGGAACTAATCGAGCCATTTGTGACAGGCTGGGAGAAAGGTATTGTAATAATGTAAATTATGTGAAAAATTACCCCCAAAACAAAATCAAGACTTTGTAAAAGAGTCTAATAGGACCCCTTTAAGAAATAGCAAACAGTTTTTATTATCACCAGGCTCCTTCTGATTCCCACCTCTGTTCTCTAGCATATTCACTGGATGTGGCTTAATTTGTTGCCATTAACTTTGTTCAGTCTTTTACTGGGTTCCCTCTCTCCTTGTCTCTGTATCTTCTACATATATGTTTATTTAATGAGCTGTGTTCCACTGAAACTCATTCATCTCCATGCAATCTGCACATCCTGTTCTGGGGTCCGTGGAAGCGACAAGAAACACTGAATGCATGCTGTATGATATAACTGTGATAAATTGGAATAATCAAAATGGTTGTTTAGTATCGCACAAAATTATTTGAGGTGGAATGTTCTTGCTGACTCAAAGGCCTGTATATGAAATTTCTAATTTTACAGGAAGATGCGGTGTCGCAGGCTACCTTAGCATTCAAAAATGGAGAAAATACAAGTAAATTACTTTGACATTTTCCATCTCACTTGAGGGCATCTTAGTCTTTAAGACTAAAAAAAAGCTTCCCTTCAGACATTTCTGAACAATATCCGTAGTATGACATGCAGCTGCCGGCAAGGACAGACAAGCAAACAACATTATAAGAATTCAGCTTCTCATCATCAAGGTCTGATGTGCTTTATGCTTTAAAATTGATATAGCTGATGGTATTGAAATAGCGTATTAACAGTCTTAAGGTGGCTTTCCATCACAATAATTATTTATTCTATTTTAGATCTTGTACAAGTCAATCAAGGTAAACTGCTTAGCACGTAAGTGTTCTTAAAGAGATAGTTCACCTGAAAATGAGAATTCTATCATCATTTATTCAACCTCATGTTGCTCCAAACCTGTATGGATTTCTTTATTCAGCAGATCACAAAATAAGATTTTGTACATTGAAAATGTTTTTTTTGTACATATATTAAAGGTTGGGCCACTGATGTCACATGGACTATTTTATCGATGTCCGTACTACCTTTTGGGGCCTTGAACGTGGTAGTTGTGTTACTGTCTATGCAGGGTCAGTGAGCTCTCGGATTTCATCAAAAATATCTTCATTTGTGTTCCGATGATGAACAAAGGTTTTTATGGGTTTGAAATGACATGAGTGTGACAGAATTTACATTTTTGGGTGAACTATCCCTTTAAATTAGCTTAATGAAACTCTTTTTGATATTTAATGTTTTTCGTTCCCGTACAATGGGAAAAAGTCGGTATCGTCCTGGGTATCACTTTCATTGTAACAGTTTAAACGCTCTTCAAAATATCTTCAAAAATGTTCTTTCATGTTCCTCAGAAGAAAGAAAGTCATTCAGGTTTGCAAAAAACATGAGGGTGAATAAATGATGACAGTTTCATTTTTGCACACACTATCCCTCTAAAGCTAAAGGTCTATGTCCAGTGGACATTCATCACTTGTCAACCAACAAATTCCCCTCATTAACACCAATTCTTTTCAAGACCCTCCTGGTTAAAGCCTTACCAGTAGTGATTGTGCTGGAATTGGCTGCTAGTCTTTATTAATCCCTATTAATAAAGGTCAGCGAGCCCAGCTGTCAGAGTGCTTCTGTGCTTTCCTCTGGCCCTTCAGCAGGCCGACAGTCTGATCCCAGCCATTTCCACAGGCCTGTTACCTCCATGTCATGCCACCTGCCTCATATGTCTCTTTCCCTCTCAGCATCAATGACATGTTCCAGGTCTGGACTTGGATATCTGCCCCTGCTCATTGAATATTTCAGAACCCCTTGACATTTCATCCTGTAATGAGCCTATACGTGTCTGCGGAAGGAGGGCGGGAGCTAAAGAGAGTCAGATTCGGCTTCATTAATCCAAACCCTTTTGGCTTGAAGCGAGAAAGCATCAGCCAGACATGCTTCTGCTCATTCACCTGGACTAGACCCCATTTATTTAGTGTAGTGATGCTGAAATCCCTCATAATCCAGCGAGTGTGCAAGAAGTCTGACGCTTCTGATTAGGTAGAAAAGGTGAGCATGAAGGAACGCTTAACACCTTTCTGCCAGGATGTAAGCCTTAAAGATCACCCTCCTCCACAGGATCATGAGTACTTATCGCAGGTTAGCACGGCTTCAGACACAATGTGACGTGGAGATAAGTTGCTGTGAAAAGCTGTGTTTATTTCTTTAGCTTTGTTATATCAGAAGAGCACTCCTCCTGTATATTTCGGATCGGTCTAGATTTTTTTGACAACCTGAATTTAAATCACCCATATTTTTTGCTCAAGAAATTGTATTAATGAACCATGATACATTTTGCTTTCAGTATTATTTGAATAGAACTTTCAAAAGAACACCATTTATCTGAATTTTTTCTTACTTATTACAAACATTTGAACCATAATGTCCATAATACAATTTGATCAAAACAGGGAATGTGCACAAAATGTATTAAATGAAATTACATTACTTTATATAATATATATTGAAAATTCTCAATGTTTCAGTGTTTATCAACTGATTATTGGCCAGTGCCGGGCTTCTCAAAAGGGCCAGAAAAAATGAACTGTACTGATGAAGTCAAAAGTTTACATACACCTTGCATAATCTGCAAAATGTTAATTATTTAACCAAAATAAGAAGGATCATACAAAATGCATGTTATTTTTTAGTTAGTACTGACCTGAATATAAATTTCACGTAAAAGATGTTTACATATAGTCCACAAGAGAAAATAGTAGTTGAAAAGTTGAACACCTGAACTGCCTGCTGTTCTTCAGAAAAGTCCCACAGATTCTTTGGTTTTTCATTTTTGTGTAATTGAACTCTTTCCAACAATGACTGTATGATTTTGAGATACATCTTTTTACACTGAGGACAACTGAGGGACTCATATGCAACTATTACAGAAGGTTCAAATGCTCACTGATGCTTCACTTGATGCATTAAGAGCAAGGGGTGTAAACATTTGAACGAATGTGTACATTTTTCTTATATTGCCTAAATATCATATTTTTTCATTTAGTACTGCCCTTTAGAAGCTACAGAAGATAGTTACATATTTCCCAGAAGACAAAATAAGTTACATTTACCCTGAGCTTCAAATTCAAAAGTTTTCACCCCCCGGATCTTAATGCATTGTTTCTCCTTCTGAAGCATCAGTGAGTGTTTGAACCTAACGATAATAGTTAAATATGAGTTGGAAAGGGTTCAAATACACAAAAATGCTGAAAAACCAAAGAATCTGTGGGACCTGAAGAATTTTTGTGAAGAATAGTGGGCAGTTTAACTGTGAACTATACTGTATGTACACGTCTTTTAGGCCTTATTTAGTTCAGTAAATAATAAATAACATGCATTTTGTATGATCCCTCTTATTTTGGTAAAATAATTAACATTTTGCAGATTCTGCAAGGTGTATGTAAATTTTTGACTTTAACTGTTTTGATCTCTTGGCAGTAATAAACATTCTAAATTAAAATAATTAATTACAAGGACTGGTTCCTGATGTACAGATAAATATCACAGAGTGTAATTATTCAGTAATCACAAATGATTGATAAGTTATGGAAATTTATAGCTCTGAAGGTGTGGAAAGTCTGGTATCATATATTAAATACAATATTATTCTGTATCCCTCATGCCAGCAATCATACACAATCTCTGCCAAGCCTCTTAATTTCTCTCCATGGGAATAATGCAATAACTTGCCTTGACAAGGACACTATTAATTTGATCTGCGCTAGTAAGGCAAAACTCTGCCTGTGGCCACAAGCTTTGTTTTGTGCGGCGTCTCTGTCAGCGTATGTCACACTAATTGACTAGGGTGTAATTCCAGGACTCCTCTCTGTCTGTCCCTGTCACATTCTGTCTTTCTCTCGCTCTCTCTTTCCTTTACACACAAACACACACACATACATACGTAACACTTCAATCCAGAATTCATGTAAAATTACTAAAAGGCTCTTGTCTGATTATAGTGAGGGCTTGCAGCAAAAGAGAAATGGAAAAGAATAAAATGATAAATGTGATGCAGGGGAGGATTTGAGGGAGCTGGACATGTTGTAGTGGCTCTCATGTATGAAAGATAAAAAACATGTTTATAACTGGCTTGCATTGGAGCTTAATTAATGTTCACAGGGTTTTTTAAAGTTTAGCATATTTTTATGCACACACCTGATCTTGTTTGTTTAAATAATATTCAGAAAATAGGAGAACAGTTTAAATGAAAATTTTAAAATGCAGGCACCTTAGAAGATTGTGTACCTGTCAACCAGTGCAGTAATGGATTTTAGCATTTGTATTAACTTTTATTAATATTCCGCAGCGATATGCATATTAATAGCACTTTGGCCTTTTAGAAAATCAACATTTAACACTATTAAATTAATTTAACACCACATATAAAAATGTTTAATAATCTTTGAGTGATGCAAATTACATTTTAAATGTTTTTGAAATAAAATAATGACTATTTTTTCTTGCCAATTAATTTTTGGAACACGTGCACATAGTGGAAGAAAAAACTATTAATTTATAAAATATCTAAAGGGGGCATATCATGAAAATCTCACAAGCATGTGAAAAAAAGAGCCACTCAGATTTTGCTTCCCCGTGATGTAGAAAGGGGATCTTATTATAATATTACCGCCCATTAATCTGCACGTTTCCAACCACGTCACCATCATTTTGTTTTTTGTTTTTCTAATGCATGGCAAAAGTTTGAGCAAATCATGCTAACTTTTTGTCTTTGGCTCCATAGACAAGCACAGAACACTATTTAGAGTCTCAGCTTCAAGAGAGACAAGTGAGCAGTGGAGTTATTTATTTATTTATTTACTGTATATTACACTGCTGCTACATTAATCTAATGTAAACTTGCAATTTCTTTCCCAGCTGTTTACCTTCACAGACAAAACTGACTGTTTTTGTAACTCTTGTGTTTTTAACATAAACTTTGTATTTGACAGCACAATAAGACATGAAAGATAATTTAGTTTAGAACTCACATGCCATGTGACAGCCACTTTCTGTGCCTGAGCTTCGGATGTGCACGCTCAGAAAACAGCATGTTTCTGCTTCTGCTCAAAATAGGCATTTTCTGAAACTTCTGGGGACACCTGAAACTTATATTACATATTGTAAAAACAGCATAATAGGTCTTCTCTAAAAAATAATACATGCAAAGATATGCATATTAATACAGTAACTGCTCTGATGACACTTCACAAATGTACTGTAATTTCTTATTACAGTATGTTGCATTATGCATGGCCTAATGTTTGATTATACAGATTTGCTAGCAAATGATTATGAACGATTGGCTTTTTCTGATTAAGAATAGCTTAATTATGAATTATGTGCAGAAGAATATAAACCATGGTTGATGGGCCAGAAGAGACAGGTGACTGTCTGACAGAAATGTGTGTGTGTAAGTGTGAAAGAAGCATATTCAGAGCTGAATTACATATATAGGAAAATAATTCATAAATGAGGCATATTTTGAAAGCTGAAGACAGGCAAAGGGGCATGAGAAATGACAAGGGAGAGAGAAAGATATGATAGAGAGATCAGTTGCCCACTGGTCGTATCAGCCTTGTTTATCATGCCCTCCCCATCTTCCCAGATGTCTCCTGTGCGCCTGAGTGTTTGACATTGATATGGTTCAACTTCACTGTGACATAAACTCCTCCTCTGACTGGTCATTACCCTGCTACAGATCAGCTGCACTCACCCCCCCAGGGATGTTTGCACGCCCCCACACGCCAGCCTTTCCGGAGGCATCATCTGCCTCGCTGAGGTTCTGACGATGACCACATCATCTGATTAAGATCTGTTGATTCTCCTTCCCTGCAATTTCTTCTCTTGCAGTACAGAGCATTCTCTCTATGGCCGTAGCAGAGGTGGACAGATGGTAGACAATGTGCTTACTATGGATATGTCCTTGTTTTAAATGTAAAAAAAAAACTTTTCTGCAAAGTCACAGCTGAAATAACAAGTACTGCATGTTCCTCAAAATGTCAGCAACAAAGAATCATATCGTAGCATATATTTCTTGCAAGCTGTGATACTTTTTGCAGAGTTCTTTGAGAAATAAAAACTTACAGTATTTGTTCGAAATAGAAATCTTTTTTAACAATTGAACATATCCTTGCTGAATAAAAGTGTTTACACTTACAGACCCCCAAAGCTGATTCTGAAAGATGGGTCAATACCATCCGGTCAATACCAGCTGTTCATGTTTAAACATCATCAGCTCATATTTTCTGAATGTTTTCAAATTGTGTTTTCGGATGTGCTTGTTAGCATACTGTACAGCTAAAGTGGCTAAAATTACTACTGTCTCTGACTGTATTCACAGAGAGCAGAGCTATGTCATTAGTTTTATCCCCAAAATGATCACTGTCATCACTGTCTGCATTTTTTTTTATAAATAATTTCTGACATTTTGGCTGCATGAGATTCTCCAGTTTTGTTGTTAATGGACTATCTGAAGCAGGGTTGCCAGGTTTTCACAACAAAACCCGCCCAATTGCTTCTCAAATCTCGCCCAAAACTACACTGTAAAAAAATTCTGTAAAATTTACTGTAAAAAAAGCAGCTGTGATTACAAGAATTTTACCTTAAAAAAAACAGTAGCAAAATTTTTGGTTTTACAGTTTTAACTTAAATTTTACATTTAAATACCGTCGTTTCTTTTCACTGATATGTTACTATACCAACCTATTGAAGTACTAAGATCTGCTTTGTACCTTTGTAATACACTGATAACCACCAAAAGCAGGTGGTGAGAAAGTCACATGACGAGCAGTTTTTAAATATTGACACATATACTAGGTGCACAGTGCCATTCACACAAACACTAAACACCATCATGGTAACATGCATGAAACTGAAATAATTGCAGCATTAGGTGTAACATGCAACCCTAATGTATAAACCTGATAAGAAGAAACTAACAAGAAGCAGTTATTTCAACAAAAAACATCAATTTTGAAATGTAACCTAGGGAATTCTGGGAACGTTAATTTACGGTTATTATTTTTTTTATATATATAATTTACGTTTTTTTACTATAGCATTTTTACAGTCTTTTACTTTCAAATTCGCTGTAATTTTTTACAGGGTAGCCCAGTCACATTTTGTGGGGGGATCCCCCATTAAAAATTGCATTCCGGGGTGTAAAGTGCACATTTTTTTCGCATTCCAGGGGCTAAATATGACGTTATTGTGGTTGTTTTAACCCGCGGGAACAGTGTTAAAGTAGCCCAATTCCACAGGAAAACCACGGACTTGGCAACACTGATCTGAAGTGTGAGCTGTTAAGACTCCGTCCTCTTCTGAAAAGGGGGCAGGGGGCAGCAGCTCATTTGCATTTAAAGGTACACACACACAAATGGCTTGTTCTTGCTCATACTCAAATAAGGACAAATTTGCCAAGCTATGGTGAAAGATCTGTGAGGTATTTTGAGCTGAAACGACACAGACACATTCTGGAGACACCAGAGACTTATATTACATTATTACTTTAAAATACAAAACTGTTGTTTTGAACTGTAATAAGATTTCACAATATTGCTGTTTTTACTGTATTGATCAAATAAATGTGGCTGTGTTGAACATAAGAGACAAGCCATTACTCTATTCTTTATTGTCACATTATCATTCAGAAATCATTCTAATAATCATACTTATTTGGTTCTTATTGTCTGCCTAATATTTTTGTAGAAATTGTGATACTAAAATCTTCAAAAGAACAAAACTGATTTGAAAGAGAAATTCTTTGTAACCATCTTTTGATCTATTTAATTCATCCTTGGTGAATTACATCCCCCCCAAAAAAAATAAATAAATAAATAATAATAATAATATAATAAAATAAATAAATAAGTAATAAATAAAATAAAATTCATAGTGACCTCCAACCTTTTGAATACATTCTGCTTATTTCCAGGGTGATATAATCATTCCCAGATTTACATTCTATTCTCAGAGTTTTGAATCCTACGGTATATAGACATGGAGCTTTTTACTGGATCTAGATGTGACATTTTATTTTTGGCTAAAATGTATGGTTGGCCACTGTGACAGCAGCAGAGATATGGTGCTGTGGTAAACAGTGAAATATTTGAGTTATAATCTGTAAAAACAGCATGTAGAATTGAGTTGGGGTGTCATCAGATTTATGCCTGGTTTTTAACACAAATGCAAGCTGGCCTCAAAGACATCTGCTTGGCTGATGATGCATTCACAGAGTTCATCATCACCCAGAGCAGGAAAATCTGGACGATTAATGCATTCAGTGTTTTTCTTCGCCAACTTTACACTGTACCGAGCACTGGTGAGAGGTTATAAATAATACAGCAATTTGTGGTATTAGTGGGGTGTAAAATTCTACAGCATTTTGGTCCAAATACTACTATGATCCATTAGCAGCCTAGAGGTGCTATTGGTTTACAGGAAATTAAAGCGTATATGTAAAAACCAAGTAAACACAAGCTTTGTGCTGAAATTTGGATTGCATACTGTGAGAACATCATGAAAACACCTACACCGTACAGGAGGAGGCAAAAAGTGTTAGCCAGTGATTCTTTGTTGTTGACTTACAAACACCACTATGATGTGAAAGGTCTTTCCGGTAAGAAAAGCACTTTGAGAAACATGCAGTACTTTTTATTTCAGCTTTGCGATTTAGAACAATGTGCTGTGATTTGGCTGTTTTGACAGGCATTTTATTGGAAATGTTAGTCCACAATGTATCCAAAGGTCCTTTTATAGTCTTAAAAGCACTGTAGAAGCACAACAAAAGGGAGAGGTGTTGTTTTGGCAGGCAGGTCACTGTTTCCTCTTCTCTTAGAATAGTTTGACCCTTATCATACAGAATGCAAAAAAACAGTGTTGTTTATTTATACTTTAGATGCTAGCCAGTGTTCAAAATGAGCTATTGGATGTGTTCCAGCAAATGTTCCGAGAGGGACATTCGTCTTGCCCCAAGCCATAGTGCTGATTGGTGAGCGCTCAGCTTCCCCCTGCTGTTATTTCACTTACACAGGTCGGTTGAGGTTAATGAATAAGAGCACAGACATTTTCCTGAGGGCAACACACAGTTCTCTAATGGAGCTAAACAACTACACCAAACTTCACAGCGGTGTAAGTTACAAGTAATGTCTCCTACTACCCATTGCTCGTGACGGTCCGACATTCCCTCAGCTCCTCCCACACAGAATAGCATTAAAATTGTATCGCTTTCTAACCGACCAGGCTCTCAGAGCTTCTGCGGTCTTAATATAAGCTCCGGCAGGCGGTGGACATTTGCAGGCAGCTGATTGGGATGGAATTTGAATTGTAGCGTCTCAGGCGCCATTGCCGTTTTGGAGCCATGATGGTGGACTCTCGATTTGCCTGAGCAATCTTTCATTAGGGTTTGGACGTAAGTGAAGACGAATGTTAGCCTCCCAGAACCTCTCCTGTCCACATTTCATTTTGACTACTGATGAATGGATGTTCACATGGCTACAGAGAGAATAAATACAAGGCGTCATATTCGAAAGCCAATGCACAACACAGCAGTATTTTAAAGAGAGGGAAAGCATTTGGGGGGAAATCTGTTAAAATTTAATGTGCAAAATGGAATGAGAAAGCTGTCTGTTTCTTTTATTAGATCTTGCTTAGTGTGACTTTGATAAAGTCTAGATGTGAAGAACCAGCGGTAGCATCGGTCCTTTGGAGGCAGCTGCTGAGATGCCTTTAGTAATCACTCTAGATTGTTACTATCTGTCAATCTAACCACAGACGCTGAGCTAATTACGCTGTTGCCTGTTAGGAGGTGAAGTATGAGGATAAAAATGCAGTCTTGGTCTCCATAAGGAAATTCGAGCTTTGGCTTGTCATAATATGCATTCAGTGTATTTACGTGTATATTATTATTATTTTGAATAAACTGTCTTATGGATAACTGCATTTTAATGATTTTGTCTGTTTAGTTGACGTTATTTCCAGTGGGAGCTTGATTATAATCCATATCATATAGAAAAAAATATTTTTTAATTTATTTGGTCATCACTATACAATGAAAATAGATTCCATTTATGACTTTATAAACAAATATTGCATATGGGTAGATATTAAGAATTATAATGTTACAGGTTTATATTTAAGTGCTTAATACATTTCTGTTTTTGGTCCATTGTCTAATTATCTGACTGATAGTGTAATATTATAGTGTTATGAATAGTAATCTGTTTGGCCCAGTTTTACAGACAGGACTTAGCCTAAGCCAGGAATAGGCTATAGTTCAATTAACACATTTACGTTTTTATAAATGTGCCTTAGAAAAAAAGACAAAACAAAGGCACTGATATATTTTAAGATCAGTCAGTGCAAGTTTCTTTCAGTTGAAACAGCTCAGACTTACATTTTAGTCTAGGACTAGGTTTAAAGGAGAAATCCACTTTCAAATTGATCGGTTATTTTCATTAAAAAAAAATACAATTTAAATACTTTTTAATCTCAAATGCTCGTCTTGTATTGCCCTCCCTGAACTCTGTGTATTCTGGCTCAAGACAGTTAGGGTATGTCGAAAAACTCCAATCATATTTTCTCCCTCAATTTCAAAAATCATTTCAAAATCATCCTACATCGCTGCAGAAGTACCGACCCAGTCTTTGCAAAGTGAACATGCAAAGAAGATCAAACACCCTCAACAAAAAAGGTAAAATAGTTTTTTAATAGAGTTCAGGCAGAGTTCAGGCAGAGTAGGACAAGACGAGCGCTTGACGTTAAAAAGTATATAAATTGTATTATTTTTATGAAAATAACCGATCGTTTCACTAGATAAAACCCTTCTTCCTTGGCTGGGATCGTTTACAACTGCATTTGGGATCGTTTGAAGCTGCATTTAAACTGCATTTTGGAAGTTCAAACTCGGGGCACCATAGAAGTCCACTATATAGAGAAAAATGCTGAAATGTTTTCCTCAAAAAACATAATTTCTTTACGACTGAAGAAAGAAAGACATGAGCATCTTGGATGACAAAGGGGTGAGTACATTATCTGTAAATGTTTGTTCTGGAAGTGGACTTCTCCTTTAAGCCATGTTTGTGAAACCAGGGGTTTATTTCCTAAATTCTCTTCACGTACGCAAATGATTTTAAAACAGCTCATTCTATAATGAACAAAAATATTATGCGAATATAAAGCACAAAAAAACAGTTAAAATGAAATGCAGCTCAGTTCTTGTTTGTACTTTTGAGTGAATGTTGCATGAACCAGCGCAGGCGGAGGTTTATGCTTTAGACATTCTTCAGGAGTGCCTTTGAATGTGTGTTACTGTATAGTGCAAGGTTGTTGTCTGAGTTCATCTGGAGTGCTGAAATAATGTACTACTGCACCAGAAACAGAAACAGACATTTCATGGCATTTCTATATTCAATTAAAATTCCATTTGGGTCGAAATGTGATTGAAATTTAAAGTGCACAATCATTTTCAATTATTTGTATGCTGTATGTATTCATCAAGTATTAGGAATGCTATGTAACAAGCTCAGCTAAAAGATTCATAACAAATGGGAAACATTCATAGTACAGTTGAGGTCAAAAATTTACACAAGTTTACTTTCAGAATCATTAAAAATGTTAATTATTTTACCAAAATAAGAGGGATCATATAAAATGCATGTAATTGTATATTTAGTACTGACCTGAATAAGATATTTCACAGAAAATAATAGTTGAATTTATAAAAAAAAAATACTCCTTTCAAAAGTTTACATCCCCTTTATTCTTAATACTGTGTTCTTACCTTAATGATCCACAGCTGTGTTTTTTTGTTTGTTTAGTGATAGTTGTTCATGAATCCATTGTTTGTCCTGAACAGTTAAACTGCCTGCTATTTCTTCAGAAAAATCCTTTAGGTCTCACAAATTCTTTGGTTTCCCAGCATTTTTGTGTATTTGAACCCTTTCCAACAATGACTGTATGATGATGAGATCCATCTTTTCACACTGAAGTCAACTGAGGGACTCAGATGCAGCTATTAAAGAAGGTTCAAACCCTCACTGATGCTCCAGAAGGTAAAACCATGCATTAAGAGCAGGGGGTGAAAACTTCTGAACAGAACAGAACAAGAGATGTGTACATTTTTCTTATTTTGCCTTAATATTATATTTTTTCATTTAGTACTGCCCTTCAGAGGCTACAGAAGGGCTTACATGTTTCCCAGAAGACAAAATAAGTTTACCCTGATCTTCAGGTTCAAAAAGTTGAATTAACATTTTTAATGATTCTGAAAGGGGGATGTAAACTTTTAACCTCAACTGTAAATGCAACCATATTTCTACAGGAAATTTAAAATGTGTGACTTTACTCAATATTTGTATAAGCTATACATTCTTTTTGCGCTTAAGTATTAAATTAGCTACATGCAAAGTTCAACTCTCATCTTTATTTGTGTACCACAACTTTAAAAAGTTGTGTATTTCATATTTAATCAACCTTGTCCTGTTTTTGTTTAGTCAAGTTATATTGGACATTTCAGGTATTGCACTTTTACCAATAACCACAAATCAATAGAATGTCGATACACGTGGTTTATTTGACCTCATCTATTGTACTGATTTATTATAGGCTATTTATTATTTAAAGAAATACCAAAGACTTATGCACACTCTCTATGTCTACATTATAAAAACTGGTAAAGCAAACAAACAATATTATAACAGTGAAATTCCCAAAAGTAATTCAACATGTCCAATTGGAGTAATGTTTTCTTTATTAAAACAACAGCAGTTGATTGGTTGAACCACAGCGGTTCAGCAACCACAATCGCAAACAATATAGTCACAATCTCATGACAGAACACAGACAGAATGCCACTTTCATTTAAGCCAAACATCTAACATGGAGACTGCTGAACTCAGTTTCTTATGAGCTTCCTTTTATGTTCATGTTGACAGCTGCACATATAGATAGTGGACACAGAGTAAGCTCACTGGTTTGCCACAGACTTTTCATCAAATGTTATTTACCTCTAAATGGTTGCATCATTAACAAGGTCAGGGATTCTGTGTTTAGAGAGTTTTAATGGCTGTTTATGGGGTGGTGGATGTCATCATTAATGTTTCTGCTCTCGGTCTGTTGCGGGGTGATTTAATTAGTGTGTCTATGGTGATTCTGGGCAGAGAGCTTGCATATTAATGTTCTCATCGACGGACACACACAGCTCTGGGAGGAAACATAATGGTGCAGGGGCTAAATGTGGCCATGCAGGGTTGATTGCTGCTAATTTGTTTCTCTTCTATGATGATGGCTGCGCTGACAGGAAACGTAAGATAAAAATTGCCCTTGTGTTCAGCCACGACATGGTCACTTGAAAAACAGGATATACTTTGAACGCTTCAATCGCTTTCGTGACGAATCTTGTGAGATAGACAACGTGTACATGAATTTCTTAGCTATTATGAGCTCAGTCTCATCCAACCTATCAACATGCCCAGCGCAATTTACATCCTCTTCTTAGCAACCAAACTCCCACTTTAGAGCCAGCATCCCTTGGATAACATTAGAGGATTGTAAAATTATAAGAGCGTGCATTCTGCTATATGCCACCATCAATACATGTTAGCTTGATAACAATAGGACTCAAGCCATTAGTGTCTCAAAGGACTGTTTGTCAAATCGCATTTCAAATCACATGCACTTTATTACAGTGAAGTTGAAGGGAAGGGATATCCCTCAGCAGCACAATGGGATATAAATGCATGATAAACCCCTTCGTCTGCATGTGACAAAATCCTGTTGTTAGACTACAAAACTTTCAGATCTGATTTAATTGGCCAAGACATAAGGCCTGTGTTGAACTGGATTGCATAATGATGTTTGTGTAATTTACCACGCGAGCGTGAATGGCTGGTTGTAGCGAGAGAGAGCGTTAATAAATTTAGAAGATTGCTCTTTAAATGTTGGGTTGAAGCTGAGCATGAAATCCCACCGATGAATTGTTCATGACGTGGTTCGATAATGTGGAGGCATGGAGGAGGATGCAGGGAGGCCCAAAGTGCTCCTGCAGGAATACAGATGAATGAGAGGTAGAGCACAAGAGTGTCACAGGGTTCAGAGAAGAATTCAGCTTCTGCTAATGTGTCCTTTCTTTTCAGTTCTCTTTTCTTCCGTTTTCCATGCAAAAACTTCGGTAACGCTTTAGATTACAACCCGCAAAGAACTACGTAAGTAAACTGAATTTACGGTGTATGTTTCTGTAATTATAGTGTACCTATAAAGAACGTACATGTAGGTATAAGGGAACAAAATGTTATATTTGGGTAATAAGGGGATAACAAACCAGATATTCAACCTGCAAAGAACTACATAAGTATACTGAATTTACGGTGTACGTTTCTGTAATTATAGTGCACCTATTAAAGAACGTACATGTAGGTATACGGGAACAATATGTTACGTTTTGGTAATAGAGAGTAACAACCAGATATACAACCTGCAAAGAACTGCGTAAGTAAACTAAAGTTACGGTGAATTTTTCGTATTTATATTGTACCTACGTGTAAGTATAAGGGAACAATAGGTTATGTTTGGGTAATAAGGGGGTAGCAAACAGATATGCAAATAATTTATAATGGATTAATTTAAAAAACTTAACAGGTACCTTTTCTATTAAATCGTAAGTTTGGTGTATCTATACGTAAGCTTTTTAAAATTACTGGGAAATTATACTCTTGTTCCATGTAGTTACAGGGTAAGTGTGCCATCTGCGGGTTGTAAATTAAAGTGGCGACTGTTCCCCTCTTGTTCAACGAAGTTACAGGGTACAACACGTATAACAACGCGACGTAAAATGTGGTTCTACAAAATGTACATTTATTTACATTTTTACAAACATTAAATGTACAATACTGACATATTTACATCATCTAAACATTTAACGTTTACTTAATATGAAATTATAACATTTAACTCTGTTCTGTGTGATTTCTGTTGCCAGCTCGTTTCCAAGAATAGGTCTACATAATGTTATCATGACTACACGGTAAACCCTTAAAATAAATAATATTTCTGCAATCGTTTAATCATTCATGTAATATTAACTTCGTTTGCCGTGGTGGAACACAAAGGCGTTTTCTCTAACATGCTGTGACTAACAATAGAACCATAAAATACACCGAACACGCATCATAATTACAAATTAAACCATTTTATTTGTGTGCTGTAACCCAGATCTTCAGAATCCATACGATTTGCGAGGACCAGAACCAAATTCAAGGCTTTGTCCGGCGATCTTCATCTCCATCTCTAGCAGCGAGTCCAGCAGCAACAGCCATAAACCCGTGCTAAAGTGCATTTTGCGACAGGAAAATCGGACGTTCATTGGCTCTCGCCTGCATTCGTCACAGATTACGACATGCCGTGTTTCTGGTGAGATGTGTTGCAATGACGCGCGGGCGCCTTCGAGGAGTGGATCAAGACAATAATCTGGATAATATTTTCAGCGATTAACAATTTAAATTCTGCTCTCAACCTACTGCACCTCAGACCTACTGTATTCCTCCAGAGAGGACTGCGGCTGCAAACGCATCGTTATTTGGATTACTTTTTGTATGGCTGTTGACATTTTTGCAATAAATAAATGATTGTGATTGCACTTTCCTGTTTTTTTATATTTTTATAACTGTTCAGTCATAGTTAACTTTAGGTTTAGAGGTAGAAGTGGGATTAGCGACTATAAAAAAATATTTTTAGATATATTTTCAGATTGTGTGTTTATGTATTGAACCTACCCTGTAACTTCCTTGAACAAGAGGGGAACAATCGCCACTTTAATTTACAACCCGCAGAGGGCACAATTACCCTGTAACTACATGGAACAAGAGTATAATTTCCCAGTAATTTTAAAAAGCTTACGTATAGATACACCAAACTTACGATTTAATAGAACAGGTACATGTTAAGTTTTTTTAAATTAATCCATTATAAATTATTTGTATATCTGTTTTCTACCCCGTTATTACCCAAACGTAACATATTGTTCCCTTATACTTACACGTAGGTACAATATAAATACGAAACATACACTGTAACTTCAGTTTACTAGCGCAGTTCTTTGCAGGTTGTATATCTGGTTGTTACCCCCGAATTACCAAAACGTAACATACCCTATTGTTCTCTTATACCTACACATACGTACTAATAGGAACACTATAGTTACAGAAACGTACACCGTAAATTCAGTATACTTATGTAGTTCTTTGCAGGTTAAATATCTGGTTTGTTATCCCCTTATTACCCAAATATAACATATTGGTCCCTTATACCTACATGTACGTTCTTTATAGGTACACTATAATTACAGAAACATACACCGTAAATTCAGTTTACTTACGTAGTTCTTTGCGGGTTGTAATCTAAAGCGTTACCAAAACTTCTTACGCTATTCCAGGAATGTTATACACATATACTTTCTTCGAAAGCCCCAGAAGCAGTACCCTAGGCAAGATAACTTAAGAGTGTCATTATTCTAGTGATTTAGCTTTATTCATTTTAATATGTATTACAATATGGAGTGAGCAAGATTTTTAATTTTTTTTAAGATGTGCCTGAACAGTGAATCCGGAAAAACGCATTCTACATAGCTGCTAAAGGGACATAGTTAGCTGCTTGTTAGCGATAGCATATTATGTTACAGTACATAATACTTCACTTAGAACATAAACAGAGCAAGGACTGATAGGAGTAAGATGACTGATAGGACAATGGTGAATGATTTGCAGATCCTGAGCACCACTGACAAACATCTAATCTTGTAAAATGTGGCTAAATACTGCTGTTCCATAGTATACTCAGAGTACGTGTGATCCTGAATCTCAAAAGTGAAAGTGGCTCCCTGATGCCCACAGTTTATATACAGTATGAATACCCAACAATATAATTGCGAGAGAAAGCATTGAAATATATTTTTCCTTCCATCTCCCACCGTAGTACATGTCATTTCCTTTCCCGAACATGGTATTCGGATTCGGGAACATCACTAAAGTGAATGCTGCTCAAGGATGCATTGAACACATTTATAATGGTACAAAAGACTGTTATTTCAAATAAATGCTGTTCTTTTGAACTTTATGATTGTACAGTCATGGCCAAAAATATCGGCACTCTTGCAATTCTGTCAGAAAATGCAACACTTCTCTCAGAAAATGTTCCAATTGCAAATGTTTTGGTATTCATGTGCTTATTGTTTTTGTTTGCACTGCAACAACAAAAAATCAGAGAAGAAAAGTTAAACTTGATCAAATTTTACACAGAACTCAAAAATGGACTGGACAAAATTATTGGCACCTTGTCAAAATTGTAAGAAATAATTGCTTTTCAAGCATGTGATGCTCCTGTAATTTGTATTTAGACACACCTGTGGCAAGTAACAGGTGTGGAAAATATAGTAATCACACTTGCAAACAGTTAAAATGGAGAAAAGTTCAAGACTCAAGCTTTGTGTTGTGTGTCACACTGAGCATGCAGAAAAGAAAGAAGTGTAAAGAGTTTTCTGTGGATTTGAGAGAAAACATTGTGGAAAAACATGGGCAATCTCAAGGCTACAAGTCCATCTCTAGATCTTAATGTTCCTGTGTCCTCTGTGTGAAATATCATCAAGAGGTTTACAGCCCATGGCACTGTAGCTAACCTCCCTGGACGTGGACTGATTAACTTCCAAACAAATTCAAGCTGATCTGCAGACACAGAGTACAACAGTGTGAGCTTGCACTATCCGTTGCCATCTGAATGAAAAGGGGACCCATAGGGGGACCCCCTATGGTAGGAGACCCACTGTTTACAGAAAAAGAAATGAGGCCTTCAAAGAAAAGAACACAGTCCCTACAGTCAAACATGGTGGAGGTTTAAAGATGTTTTGGGTTTGTTTTGCTGCTTCTGGCACTGGATGCCTTGACTGTGTGAACGGTATCATGAAATCTGATGGTTACCAAAGAATTTTGGGGTGCAACGTAGTGGCCAGTGTCAGAAAGCTGCGTCTCCACCAGAGGTCATGGGTCTTCCAGCAGGACAATGACCTAAAACACTTCAAAAAGCACTCAGAAATGGTTACAAACAAAGCACTGGAGAGTTCTGAAATGGCCAGCAATGATTCAGATCTGAATCCCATATAACACCTGTGGAGAGATCTCAAAACAGCAGTTGGGAGAAGGCATCCTTCAAATCTGAATGATCTGGAGCAGTTTGCAAAAGAAGAGTGGTCCAAAATTCTAGTAGAGAGGTGTAAGAAACTCATTCATGGTTACAGGAAGTGATTGATTTTGGTTATTTTTCCAAAAGGGGGTGCTACCAAATATTAAGTTAAGAGTGCCAATAATTTTGTCCAGTGCATTTTTTTGGCTTTTGTGTGGAATTGTATCAGATTTGACTTTTCTTCTGTGTTTTTTTGTGTTGTTCCAATGCAAACAAAAAATAACAAATAAACATGTGAGTACCAAAACATTCACAACAGCAACAATTTTCTGAGAAAAGGGTAGCATTTTCTGACAGAATTGCAAGGCTGCCGATATTTTTGGCCATGACTGTAAATGTTCATTGGTTCATTGGTTAGTTCTCTTAAGTTGCTATTGATTATGTTCTAGTGTGTTTGTTTACTCATTGGTTGTAATTAGCTTTGTCTTCCAAAACATATAAATGTTTCACTACTCGTATTGACTTTGTCTTGAAGCACAGAAGTTTTAAGACACTGAGATTTTTGCTTTCCTTTCTTTGTGCACCATAAACACCTTTTATTTTATCACATGTATATTTTATGCTACTCTTCTGCCAAATTGATTTGAACTTTATTCTTGGACTCAAAGCCTCATGAATCTTAGAATAGATTTGAACTCAATTTTTAGACTCGATTTTTCAAGATACCTTTTGGTTCTTGTTTATTCACTTTGAATCGATGCACCCAACTGCCATAAACTGTTTTTTATTTATTTTGAACTCAGAGCAAGTTTATTTTTATTCACTTATCTTTTCTATCATTCTTTCATAAGTTATACCTCTATCTTTTTTCAGCCTCTCCCCAAGATTGTCATCAGTTCTTCTTTTGTAAATGATGAGGTTGTTTATGAAGTCTTTGGGAGTTTGCAGTGTTGACAGCTTAGTTAATCATGGTGATTTTTCTTGTAGTGTGGATGATCTAACAGATTTACTAAAGCATTGGCTAGTTGCTTAATGACATGCATTACAGGATTATTTTTCTAGCATGGAGCACTTTCTCTTTTGTGAAAATAAATCTGAATTTTTGCCATAAGATTAACACCTGTATGACTTTTTTTGTTGTTGTTGTTGATATTGGCAAGTTATCAAAAACATTATTATTTCTAATTTTCATGAAACATATGTACAGTTCATAGCATATGTTTCTTTTAAAGATTTTTGCTAAAATAGGTACCGGATCTAGGTTGTTATGGGTCAGATTAAACATCTGTTCTCTGCTCTGATTTCCTTCTGGCTTTTCCTCCTGCAAGTATTATGCATCCTTCCAAACAGTCATTCTTATTTTTATTTTTACCTATATTTGCTCCTGTTTTCCTCTACTTTTGTCTTCTCTTTCTTGGCTAGGTGGCCACATCTGTGTGTAAAGCAATTAATGAGTTAGTGTGACATTTGACGCAGGTGCTTGTCCTCATCCCAACTGTAATGAGCAGACATCCTCTGTCGGAGACAGGCCCCTGACCCCCTCACCCGACAGCACCCCACAGCTGCCAGCGGACACCGGACCACGATTACCAAACACGAGTTTACATGGAATAACATTAACCATGCTTCCTACCTGACTTTGCAAAGGAAGTTGTGAGAGAGAAAGAGCACAAACATGTAGATGGTGAAGCTCAGCCATAATGACATCAGCAGGGAGAGATCTATAAATCCTATATGGAAGCACAACCAAACATTTTGTGTCCAGCTCCAAACACTAAGCTCATTAACTTTATTGCACATTATCATAGCTCAGCAACAATATCTGTCTAATTTGTATCATTGCTGTAAATTGAAAGCAATTACAAACTGTAAATGTAATTTTCCAGCTGTGAAATAGGACATTGGATGATGAACTGTGACTTACGTGAGTAATGAAATATTCATGCTACTTAGCTGTTATTTCCCACATCACGTTCAAAGTTGACAGCAGTGGCTTACAGTTCTTTATAATTAATCAAACATATCCAATAAAAGTTTTAAACAGGTACAAAGTATTGCTTCTGATTTAGAGGCTAGTAAATGTTTCATGTTCTGGCAGTACATAATGTACTTAGTCAGGAACATGGTTTTGGTTTCAAATCAAAAAATCAAAGTCTAGTCAAAACAAAATGAAGAAAACGGATTAAACAAGTAATCCAATTCAAATGTCTTTTAAGGATATTTTCAGAATGTCTGCTTTTATAATGACAGTGACTCCATCCATGAATGAATGGTGACTGAAGCTGAATGTTTTCAGCAGGATTTTCAAAGCAAAGTTTCTGATAAATAACAATTTTCTGTAGGGTTTCAAGTTTTAAATGACTCACATGGACAGCTTTTATTTTTGGATTTATTTTATTTTGGAAGTGCACAGCTTGGACATTCCGCTGAATGTTTCTTTTTTTGTATTTACATTTTTAAATATATTAGTGATATTAAATTGTAATCATTCATAATATAATATTATATATTTATATTAATAAACAATTAGTTCACTTCCAGAATAAAAATTTCCTGATAATTTACTCATGTCATCTAATATGTTAATGGGCCCTAATTTAACGATCTAAGCGCATGGTCTAAAGCGCACGGCGCAGGTACACTTAGGGTGTGTCCAATTCCACTTTTGCTATTTTAAGGACGGGAAAAACTGTTGGTGTGCCCGGCGCATGGTCTTAAAGGGTTGTCTCTATTCTCTTGATGAGTCATGGGTGTGCTTTGGGGGTAACATGCAATAAACCAATCAGAGTCTCATCTCCCATTCCCTTTAAGAGCCAGTTGCGCTCGTGCCGTAGTGGATTTGCTATTTAGCTGGTGGAATTTGCTAGAACAAAGACTCCAGAGAGCAGGGTCAGCGCCAAGGGGTGGCAATCACTGGCTGAGCCCTACTCAAATTAGTTACATGTGGACTTCCTTTCGTCCTCTCCCCTCCTTGCAGAACGTGAAAGTTTTTTTAGAAAGCAAAAATGAAACAAAAAATGGCTCACATAAGAAAGCGACTGACTACCCATTATGACACATAGGCATTTTTATATTTATGGACACAGTAATAATCTTTTATATTGTAATCCTTTCATTTTTAATATTTGGCATATTTGTGTGCTGCGCGTCCCT
The DNA here is from genome assembly GCF_022985175.1 of Labeo rohita. Classification (NCBI taxonomy): domain Eukaryota; kingdom Metazoa; phylum Chordata; class Actinopteri; order Cypriniformes; family Cyprinidae; genus Labeo; species Labeo rohita. The sequence goes on along the minus strand of NC_066874.1, from coordinate 23,997,138 downwards.
GTGTGTGTAATAAGCAGAGTGTATGAGTATTGTGCACCTGCCTATAGGTGCATATTACTAACGCACTCTTTACATAACCAAATAAATATTGTGCCATTGACTTTAAACCAGGTTTCGGAGGGTCAACAACGCAGTCTATTTCAGGTGCCCTAAAAAAAACAGCAACTTGCCAACAATGCACCTGAACACACCTCATTTTCAGACCAGCACGACGATGGGCGCTACAAATGGGCACAAATGCATTTACTATTTAAACAACGTGACACAGGACGTGAAAATGATAATTGCATCAGGCTGAAACTAGCAATAAGCACTTGTGCCGTGCCTGGCGCCGCATTGCACTGGGTGCATGATAGGGCCAATGTCTTTCTTTCCTCAGTCAAAAACAAATTAAAAAATTTTTTTTGAGGAAAACATTCCAGGATTTTTCTCCATATAGTGGACTTCAATGGGAGCCAATGTGTTGAAGGTTCAAATTGCCATTTCATTGCAGCTTCAAATTTGACCTCATGCATTAAGTAGTGTGGAAATGTCATGTTTGTAGGCGGAAGTACCGGCCCAGTGTTTACAACACGAACGTGCAAAGAAAGTCAAATGCTCTTTACAAAATAGGTAAAACAATGATGTTGGGCGATTTTGAAGTTGGAGGAGAAAATGATATGGACTTTTTTTTACGCTACCTTTTTGAACCAGAATATACACAAACGAAGAACTAACCACATGTTACCTTTCCAATGTGATTACATGATGCATGAAGTTGCGGATGTGCATCACAGAGCTAGTGCAAGACAAGCATTTGTCTTGCATTATTAACTTTTTTAGAAAAAAGATCGTTATGTGTCCCACTAATTTGCATTATTGCATAAATCATCCACAATATGCCCATGGAGTCCACACACAATTGTATTATTTTCTGTATTTATTTATTTATTTATGTGTTCATTTATCTATTTATTTATTTATTTTTAATTTAGCATCTTTGTAAGTCAGGGCCCTGATGTAGTACTATTACTTCTGGGCGACATGCAAGATATCAAGGCAACTCACACTGTTAATTATTGCACAGATGGGAACCTTTATTTTGATGCACACTCAGTGAAGAAGGCATTTAGGAAATGAGAGGGGAGATTGAAAATGTCATGCTCATATTTAAGAGTAAACACACCTGAGGGGTTTGTGTCCACTCGAGCGCTGTTGGATTGACAGAAGTGGTCAGAGGTTGGCTAAGGCATCAAGACTGAGGGAAACAGGGAAAATGTGGTTGTTACATTCTTCAAAGATTATGACAAAATGTACTTTATACATTATCTGTTTTTGTAGAAACCTTGTGATGCTGCCTAATGCATTTAATCAGTCATTTTATGATTTTTTTATTCAATGTTTTATAAAAAATATATATATACGTGTACACTCTTCAAAATAAAGGTGCTTCATGATGCCATAGAAGAACCTTTTTGTCTTAATGGTTCCATAAAGAATCTTTAACATCTGAAGAATGTTTCTGTTTCACAAAAGGTTCTTTGTGGCGAAAGAATGTTCTTCAGATTATGAAAAGGTAAGAAACAGATGGTTCTTTGAAGAACCTTTGACTGTGAGGTTTGTGGAACCGAAAATGGTTCTTCTATGGCACTGCTTGAAGAACCTTTGAAAGCACCTTTATTTTTAAGAGTGTACTTTGCAAACCATGTTTAAACAATGCAGTGGCTCTCAGTTAAAATGCTTCATGGCTGTTAAAATTATTTATTAATAACAATTTTAAATGATTCTTTAATAGCTGACACTATATGCTTCTACCAAAATGATATGAAGTTGATCATACTTGACTCGCTGTCTTTTTGTCATTTTGTTGGGTTTGTAAAGAATGAACCCCTCCTTCATCTCTTCAGCTACAGAAAATGCTTTCCTAATGGAGGGTTGTCAGACCAGACTTTCACTCATATTGAAATTCTCACAGTTCTTTTCCTTTGTGCCCCCCTCCAACTTTCCACTTCATCTCTCAGAATTGACGAGCGCTTTCAGCCACGCTTAATGTCAATCAAACCAATGTTTAAAACCGTAGATTATTGTAATCAACTTCTCAAAGAGGAAATCCTTTAAAAGAGATTTCAGCTGAATTCAGGGTGAGAAGATTATGCAATGTAATGACATCACAAGTTTATGACCTCTCGGTGTACAAACAGTTCATTCATTAAACTCATTAAACATTGTCAAACATAAAGTTGCTTTCACAGAAGATACATAAACAGATTGAGGGTGTAACAATTCAGTAACTATATTGGTATAATAAAGCTTTTTTTGTTAAAATACTTCTGTTGTATGGTAATGAGTCTAATGTCATCTCTCGCTCTTTCTCTCTCTCTGCAGTTAAACCGACAGTCATTGATGTTGATATCTTCGTAAATAGTATTGGACCAGTGTCATCAATAAATATGGTGAGTGGATGCATGTCTACAAAGCTGTGCTGTTTTGGTTGCTTTGATGATTTTGGTCACACTTTATTTAAATACCCTAATTCTTGCTATTAAAGGGGTCATCGGATGCTAAGTTCACTTTTACATGTTGTTTGAACATTAATGTGTGTTGGCAGTGTATGTACAAATCTACACTATAATGATAAAAATCCATACCGTGGTTTTTAATTTTTAAATTAATCTGTAAAAATAATATCCGCTTTTTCAAATCGAGCCATTCTCAGATGCCTGTCGGTGTGGTGTCACACCATCAGAGGTCGCTCCCACGATAGTTGATTGACATGAGCTCTTACCTCAGATCAGCTGTCACAGTCCAACCTCCATTGTTTCTATTCCGGAGCAGGGATGAAAGTTAGACAAGAATATCTCTGATTGAGCAATTGAGGTGTTGTGTTGTTGGATGTAATAATGAACGTAGTGGTCGTCATTTACTCCCGACATCTGAGCCGCTGAAGATGCAGTGGATTACGTTTGTTTGTGAAGGGAATGTGCCTCCCGATCTACATAAATGCGTCTACGTTCGCGCAAATCATTCGTGATCCATCTTCACCTTACAGCAGAAGTGAGTATAAGGTTTTTTTATGAATCTCTGGAATCACCTTTCCTAACAATGTGCTAGTTGGCAAGATTTGTGGCTAAGCTTGCTAAATGTGGCTAAAGTAAACAATTTCTCAGAGCAGCAGAGAGAAGAGAGGGGCGGGGCAAGCAGAGCTCATCTGCATTTAAAGCAACAATCCCTCAGAAGGGGGTGATTTTTGCAGAGCTCATTTTGACAAGGTAAAAAGGGTGTTGTTTTACACAACCATTGAGAATTTTTAACCAAAGTATATTATAGACTTTTCATTAAGACCCTAAAGAATCATATCAACTTGTGGAAAATGGGCATCCGATGACCCCTTTAACAAACCATTAACTATGACTTTTGCCTCAATAAACTACTAATTTGCTGCTTATGAGTAGTTAGTAAGGTAGTTGTTAAGTTTAGGTATTGGATAGGATTAGGGATGTGGAATATAGTCATGTAGAATACGTGTTTATAAGTACTAATAAATAGCCAATAAGTTATGAATAGGCATGCTAATAAGAAACTAATTAATAGTGAGAATTGTTCCCTATACCAAAGTGTTACCATTTTAAAGGGATAGTTCACCTACAAAATTATAAATCATTTTTTACTCACCCTCATGTCATTCTGAACCTGCCCCTATTTTATTTTATTTTATTTTATTTTTTCTGTGGAATACAAACAGAATTTTTGATAATAAAACTGCATTAACAAAATGCATAAATTATGAGAACATTTTGGGGTGAACATTTATTCCTTTAGTGTCTCCATTTCTGTGTTTCTTAGTCGCTCTCTCTTTCTCTCTTTCACTCATTCAAGAGTTAGAGTTTAGTCCCATAGGTGACATATGGCTGTAGGTTTGAGTTGAAAGCAGGGCCACTAGCTATCCCTCTGAGATGTGAGTCCAATGCTTAAGCTTCATCGCCCCTGAGGCACAGACAAGCTTCAGGGGAACGACAGAGGAAGAAAAAAAAAAGAGACAGAAAGAAAATATAAAGACTCAGACTTAAAATGAGACAGGAAGTGGCAGAGGAAAAGAATATCTGTGTTTTTTGCACAGTAGTTGGCACTTGATATAATAGTTCATCATAAAAATTCATCGCCTTTATCTACTGTAGTAATAAAAAATTAAATAAAGCAGCAGCTTGTTCCATATTTATGTGCGCTTCAATAGAAATCATATGTAAATGTGGACGACGGCTACAGATCACTTCAAATGGATGTTAAATTCCTCCGGAGCTGGATTCTGTCTTCGGTTCCCAATACATCAGATTCATCCTTGAAAATCTGTGTGTGTATTCACTCCCAATTATTACGGCCCAGGGCTCTGAAAACGAGAGAGAATTGTTGGATAATGAGTAGCGGCCAAACAACCACCTGAAGAAACAGCAGCTATCGATCGATATGTCACCGAACAGGCTGTTTTAAAGCCTTAAGGGAGATGTTTGTTACAATTCACAGCAAACAATAATATTAAAGAGGGTTAAAAAGTTTTCAAGGTCTAAACATTCAGTTTGGAACATTGGCATTCTTTTTAGACTGGCATCTGAATGGAACAGGGGTCGTGACCTCCGCAATGAACCCAGTCATGCATATTCACATGATTTATTTGCATATTCAGCCTAAAGAGGTAACAAAAATGTTTCATTTCTCAGAGGAATTTGGCATTTACAATAGCATGAATGGAAGTCAATTAACATGAAATATCTAATATCTATTATAATCTTTCTATCTTTTCATTTTGGTTTATTGTGTAGGCTTTGAGTTGTCAGAATGCAAAGGAAGGGCGAGAAACATTTAAATACGCTTACATTAATCTATTATCTCGCGCTCTGTGACACTGTGTCTTTCCATCTCCCGATATCTCATTGTCCATGACAATTTCATTTTCTTGAAATGCCGTACATACAATAACATTGTCAGGCAGGTTATTTGCTCAGTTTTGATAGGACCAGCTCAGCTAACAAAGCAAGCAGCATTTTTATTTTCTGCCCTTTTAAATAAAAACTGTTTTACACAATAAAAAGAGGAACATTTAAAAGTTGTATATGTTGTTGCCTCTTTGTCATATAATAGTTGTAGGGGAGATCTTATAATGTTCAGGACTCAATATCTCCCTCCTCAAGGCGTCTGTTCTCCCATCATGGTCCGATTCTGCTGTTTGTGCTTCCTTTGTTTGGCCACTGCTGTATGACATAGTGTGGAAAGTCTAGAAAATGAATAAACACCTACGCAGAAGCCACAGCAGTGATTCCTGTGGGAGTGTTTTTGGCTGTGAAACTGAATCATTAAATGCACTTATAGAGCGTCATCGTGCCGCATGGGTCGCGTGTGACGTACGGGGACATAGCAACCATTGTAACCTTTCCACAGTGGTGTTAAGAATTTTGGGGGAAATGATTATTATATTTTAAGAGTGACAAAAAGATTGTAGTCAGCCACATAAAACAGTTGATTAAAGCCCAAGCAGGAGCCTCTGACAACAGGTTGCAGTAGAAGTGGCTCAAACAGTCGCAAGCAGTAAGGAACAATCCGATAACACTTTACAATAACGTTTCATTTGTTAATATTATTAAACTGTTAGTTAACATCATCTAACTATGAACTAGTTCTTCTATAGCATTTATTAATCTTAGTTGATGTTAATTTCAGCATTTATCCTGCCAGATGTTGCCAGAATAATTCTGTAAAAAATACAATAAAATGAAAACATATTTACAGAACAACCAGTTTTACAGTATAAAACTGACAGGGAAGAGAGGAAATTATTGAATAAAGTTTTTTTTTTGCACACAAAAAGTATTATCGTAACTTCATAAAATTAAGTTTGAACCACTAATGTCACATGGACTATTTTAACAATGTCCTTACTACCTTTCTGGGCCTTGAGCGTGGTTGTGTTGCTGTCTATGCAGAAAGCGCTTAGATTTCATCAAAAATATCTTAATTTGTGTTCTGAAGATGACTGAAGGTTTTACAGGTTTGGAACAACATGAGGGTGAGTAATTAGTCACAGAATTTTCGTTTTTTGGGTTAATTAGCCCTTCATAATAATGTAGGTGGTAAAAGAGAAAGCCACATAAAAAATCACGAAAAAGTTCATCACAAGTAGCAGAGGGTGCAGTCATTCATGCAAACAGCTAAAATAATGCAATAAACATTCATTAAACAACAGATGATGTAACATAAAACACAAATGTGCAACCCAACTGACAACAAAATCTAGCACAAAACATGATTATTTAAACGAAATACTTTCAGATGTGAAGTTTCACACAGGGTCTTCTGGAAATATCGGTTTGCTGTTTTTCACTGTATAATTTGATTTGCCTTTTGTACTTCTAAAAACTGCAGGTTTAACAGTATTTTACTGTAAAAATTATATCAACTGTTTTTTTTTTCAGATCTTTTACAGTTTTTCTACAGTATGTATTACAGGAACTCACTGTTACCTTATTGTCAGTTTTTTTTCCATAGTCAAATTTGTTCATTTTTTTACAGTGTATATTTTTAACTCTTTCCCTGCCAAACATGGAATTTTCCGTTATTTATGAGACAGTGCTCCCCTGCCAAACACGAAATTTTCTGAGTTTCCACGTTTTCACCGTTAAACGCACGGGGTACTATTATGCATCTCCTGAAGGAGTCTGGACTCTCCCGATCAAAAAAAAAAAAAAGGCAAGGAAGACGCAGAAACGAGCGATGTCATATGTAAGCAGATGCATATGAAAAATAATGCGATCATCAACAATAAACAGCATATAAATGAAAACTGCCTAATGTTACAGAGTCAAATGTCGATGCAGGAAGTGGTAAAGGACTGTGCAAACTTTGGGGGTGCTGATGGAAACAATTTACTGCAACTCTGCTTTGATCATCGTACTGAATATGATCCAGTGGTGCGTTTCCCAAAAGCATCGTTAGCCAACTATGGTTGCAAGTTCCGTCTTTACCAACATAGTTCAACGATTCGGTGTTTCCCAAAACCATAGTTCAATCGAACATTCACAAACTTACCTCACTGGCGGGGAAAGAGTTAAGATCAAAAGTTTTATGTTAACATTAGTTAATGCACTGTGCAATGAACATAAACATTTTAATGTACTAACATTAAAAAGTTACTAGGTTACTAAATGTTGTAAAAATTACTGATAGTTACTTCATTAAGCCTAAAAAAACGAGACCTTATTGTAAAGTGTTATCATAATCCTAAAATGAGTGGTGCCCATTTACCTGCCTTTCAGCAAACATTTATGACTATTGGGAGAAGATTATGCCATCTAATTAATAATTAATGTGACAGGCTGATTACCTGTATAATGTGATTCTTCCACTTTTAGATCATAATGTAGTTAGGTATTATTAAATACAATTTAATTAATTATTGTATTAATAATTACATTCATATGCAAATTATATTAGTTAGAATTTAAATATTCATCAACATGTAACTATAATTTAGTTGGATTATCTATTAAACAAAGAGTATTGCAAATACACATTAAGATTTTTTAATCTATGCCATTCGGTCCTAATTGAAATGTGGACTTTGTGTTTTTCAGTTAATTATTAATAAAGACACTTTATTTGCACAGTATTTATTAATAATTCTATATATAGAATGTATTCATTCTTTTAATTGTGATTATTATAATTATACTTTATTATGATGCAGCACACTCTTCAGCTTGTCATTGATTTTGTGTACTCTGCTTTACTTATCCCTATAATTATCTTTAATGGCATACATCATTTGTGTACATTAATAAATGCAAAACCATTATCAGCTAACTGCCAAACCAGCTTTACTTGTAATGGACAGGAAATACCGTCTGTAATGTACCTGCAATTAAATCAAGCCATTATTATTCAAGTTCACGCTGTGATGGTGGATTAACAAAATAGAGCTTAATCATTGTTATGCACAGGATGTGCCAAAACCATTGTCGAACGGGGGCGAACTCTCTCTCGTTATCGCTTGTTGTTTGTGGCACCAGAATTCCTGCTGGGCCGCTCAATAATTATAGTGGCTAGCACATTTAATATGGCATTGATTGGTGTCTTAAAAGAGGCCTTGATTTGTTTTTTGGTTATCTGATAAACCGAATAAACTTTAATAACGTATAGATTTCTGTTGAATGAGCTTGCACAGGTATAGCTCTGGACCTCTCAGTGCTTCATCCACCTTCCTACTACACCACCACTCCAGTAGCACAACATTTACACAATAAATTAAAGGCCTAGGAGAAAATTGAGGATAGACAGGGTCAATTTCCCCCAACACAGCAGGTCGCTTTAGCTGCACCTAATTCTCTATGTGCCATTTAAAATCCTGTGGATTATAGGTAACAATTATATGAAAGAATGTGGGGATTAGTCAGTGCGGCAGATCATCACCATCACAAAACGCAGTTAATACCCTGCAGAGACAGGCAAAGGTCCTGTCGCTCTGTGCGCGGATCCTTGTCCAGCTCACAACTCCCTACAGAAAAGGTGAAAAGGTTTAAGCACGGCCCTCCGGCTTCACGCTTTTTCTGGCTGACTGTGAGCCTGGCCACACCTGATTGCTCTCAGACCTTGCTTCTTTCAACTGCGTATTGATCTCATCCTCAGCTTGCTTTTCCTTCCTGCGCACCTGCTACGGATTGCAATCATTTCCTGGGGAGAGACAATGGCTCATTGCAATTTTCTTTTTTTGCCAAACCATGTTGATCTTGATTGATTATGATAGCCTTAGATGTTTATGCCCACCCGCTGGATATCTAACTTTAGAGATGGTATGGGATCATTAAGCTGCGATACCTGGCTCAACACCAAATGGAATGGATGTGATAGCTTTGCATATAATGGGAACATTTCCTGGATCACTTTAAAGCTATAGTTCACCCCAAAATGAAAATTTGTCATCATTTACGTATCCTCGAGTTGTTCCAAGCCTATGAATTTCTTTCTTCAGTCACTATTTAAATGTTTATATTTCAAAAAACATTTCAACATTTACTTTCCTTATCCAGCCCTGTGCAAAGCATGATGGGAGGGCGAAATCCACTTCCTAGTTACACAAGTAAAATCATTTATGTACTCTCAACTTAATTATTTAAGTGGGTGTAAAGAATAGTGTTGGATTAACTTAATTTACTTTAGAACACTGAACAAGCATCAAATGTTATTTTTGGCCTGCTTAATTGAAACATGTTCTTTCAAAATGAAAATATTGTGTTGAACCAAAATGCAACTGTTTCAAGTCAGTTTAACACAATGTAATTGTTTAAATGAGAAACCTAAATGGTGTTAAATGATTTTTTCTGAGTGTATAAAAACTTAATTGTAATTTAAGCATTAATACAAATTTGTTAATTGTAACCTTCAATATTATAGTAATATAGTACCAACTGACTAATGTATATTTTAGTGACAACGTATTGTCGACTATGGTGACCCATAGTCGAAATTGGTCCTCTGCATTTAACCCATCACGAGTGCACACACACAGCAGTGAGAAGTGAAAGAGCAATTGGGGGCTCAGTGCCTTGCTCAAGGGCACTTCAGTCATGGTATTGAAGGTGGAAAGAGCGCCGTTTATTCACAATCCCCACCTTCAATTCTTGCTGGTGCGGGAATCGAACCAGTGACCTTTGGGTTACAAGCCCAACTCTCTAACCATTAGGCCATGACTGTAAAATATACATGACTGTGTATTTTACAGCATTACTTGAGAGATTTTTTAGCATAATCAATAATATCTATCTATCTATATCTATATATCTATCTATCTATCTATCTATCTATCTATATATAATGCATTCGGTTTTAATTCTGAAAACAGGCTTTCATGTATTTTTTTAACACTGTTCATACATTAACTTTGCTTTCATGCTTCATCACACTCTCTTCTGAACTGCAGAACTGTGATGAATAACTGTTGGTTTCGTACTGATATTTTTTTTATACCACTATACCGTGAAACCCTACCTGTGGGAGGGATATTGAAATCCCAGCAGTTCATCAGTCTACTGCCGTTACAAAACTGGCAGCGATTCTGTCTTCTGAATTCAAACTTATCAAAACCTGTCAAATCTGAACGTATCAGTCAGCAGTGTTTACATGCTGAGTCTATATTTTGATAACACATACACTGAGGTTCATATACATCTAAATCAAATTTTCACTTGGTTCGGTTACACTGATAAGGCCGGAGAGAGCTCATTTCATGATGAAACTTGGCTGTCACTTGTCATTCACTCCGGGCTCAGAATGAATGTGCTTGATTTACTAATGCTTGGGGAAGAAATATTTTGTAGTTTGGTTTAAATGTGCTGCTACAGTTGCGGTTACAGTTGAGTATTGATCAGCTCTATGTTTGTGCATCAATCTGAGACAAACTGTTTTTGGAAAGGACATCAATAACAGGGAGTTCATGCAAAGGGTATTTACAAGGGTTATCATGACCCAATTTGCCCCTGCTGGTAGATGTTACAGCAGCATAGGGACCCAAAAGCAACTTTATTTCTATTGTATTTAGTAGTTTCACTGTATTCTACAACAAATTATTTAATGTGCACAATTTGCTTAAAACGAGGGAACAAATGATTTCATACAATTTACTTAATATGAACAATTTACTTCAAATGAGGAAACTTATCACCATTTTGTGTGCACATTTTACTTAAAATGAGAGACGAATGACTTCATGCACACGATTTACTTAAATCGAGAGAAACAAATTATTGCACGCACACGATTTACTTAAAATGAGGGAACAAATTATTATTTTGTGTGTACGTTTTACTTAAAATGAGGGAGGAATGATTTAATGCACATAATTTACTTAAGCAAGGAAACAAATTATTATTTTGTGTGCACATTTTACTTAAAATAAGGGAACAAATTATTATGTTGTGTGCACATTTTACTTAAAATGAGAGAAACAAATTATTTCAAGCACACAATTTACTTAAAACGAGGGAACAAATAATTATTTTGTGTGCAAGTTTTACTTAAAATAAGGAAACTAATTATTTCATGCACACATTTTACTTAAAACAAGGGAACAAATTATTTTGTGTGCTCATTTTACTTAAAACGAGGGAACAAATTATTATTTTGTGTGCACATTTTACTTAAAATGAGAGAAACTAATTATTTCAAGGACACGATTTACTTAAAACGAGGGAACAAATAATTGTTTTGTGTGCAAGTTTTACTTAAAACAAGGAAACAAATTATTTTATGCACACATTTTACTTAAAACAAGGGAACAAATTATTTTGTGTGCACATATGACTTAAAACGAGAGAACAAATTATTATTTTGTGTGCACATTTTACTTAAAATGAGAGAAACTAGTTATTTCAAGCACACGATTTACTTAAAACGAGGGAACAAATAATTATTTTGTGTGCAAGTTTTACTTAAAACAAGGGAACAAATTATTTCATGCACACATTTTACTTAAAACGAGGGAGCGAATTATTTTGTGTGCACATTTTACTGAAAACAAGGGGGAACTAATTATTTTGTGTGCACATTTTACTTAAAACGAGGGAACAAATTATTTTGTGTGCTAGTTTTACTTAAAAGGACCAAAAACTATTTATTTTTAAGTGCACAATTTACTTAAAATGAGAGAACAAATAATTATTTTATATGCAAGTTTTACTTAAAATTTATCTTAAAATTTTTTTTTTTCCGGAAACATATAAATTGCTAATGTTGTATTATATTGTAGTACGTATAGTACTGTTAAAAAACATTTAGGCCCAAATTTAAGATTTGTGTGTTTGAATTGCATAAAACATCCACTCACTTTTCAAAGTGTTTCTAATATAAACAATAAGTTTTTGAGAATAAGTAATAAGCTATTGGTAATACGTTATAAGAGTTTATTTAAAGGTAAATATATAAACCTTTTTATTGCATATTTAAAATATATTAAATTCAGGACTAAATATTTTTTGGAATGTTGATGAATTGCCAGTGACTGATGTTATAACTACACCATCAGGACTACAAAAACAACTTTTTTTCCATTGGCAGTGGTTAAAATTGTTACAGTATTCTGATTTTGAATCATTTTTAATGAGCATAAATCAACACAACTGTTTACAGTTAAAACTATTTAATTTATTCCGTTAACAATGTATGAATATGTCTAGTTAGTAATTAGTTTAAATGAAAACAAATTAAATTCATTGAAGATATTTCTATGAACCTTGTTACTGTGTTTTTATAACACATTTTGTTCTGCTATATTTCACGTCACAGCTCAGGATAGTCACTAGTGAAGGACATGTGCCAAAACAAACAGGCAAATTTTAGACGAGAAAAGTTCCTCCCTGAGGCTGGAGTGGAGGATTACTAAGAAGGTACTGAATAAGGAAAGCAGCCGTCAGCCAACATCTGCTTGTCAGTTTGAAGTCAGCGGTCACTCCATTCTCTGAGCGATTCAAGCTTGGCCTTGGCCAGCGGCTGCCCGAGGGTGTTCAGGCTTATTGGAAGGGTAAGAAATGGTCAGTGCGAGATGATCAAATTATTCAGAGGGCTTCTGTTAAGAGGAAAGCGCGATTATGTGAACGGCAGGGTTGAACAGGAGGCTTGAATAGATTTGCACTGCAAATAAGAGTGTGGTTTGCTTACGGTGCAATGTGATGTTGTAATGGTGCTTCAGAAATATGAATACTCCTAATAACTGACCATGATTATCAAAGCTGCATTGAGTGGCGCTTGATTTTTGTCCACATGAGAAATCAGCTTTGCTCATCAATCTAATTGTGTGAAGCTGAAATAGCCAACTTCATAGTATTCACTGCAGAAAAGGGGTCTCAAGCGCCATATAATTTGATTTTAATGGCTCTATAGAACATGAGTCAGCTAGCAGCCAGACGCTGAATAGGGCTGATAAATTAGCATTAATCATCCCTGTTCCTTGTGTCTCTCGTGTCCCTAAACCAGAGTTGATGGTATAATTGTAATTAATGGAGCTTTAAGATCTACATTAAAATGTGAGATCATTCTACTTATCATGTTGATCTGTTACTTGTCGCACAGCTAAAAGCGATGACAACATGATGCAGTTGATGTCGAAACGGCTCCGCATTAGCTTGGCTGATGTGTCGAGCTAATGTCAAGCCCCGCAACGAAAATCAATGATCCCGTGTGAAAGCCGAGGTGTGATTGATAGCATCAAACTAAGCGTCATCTTTCAGCCTCCACTGTCTGTGGCCTACGGTTTACAGAGTCAGACAGGTAGGTGCTCAAGACAAATGACAGGTGTCATTGTAGTCTGTCAAGGGGAGACGTGCTTTTCCCATGTACAACAGCTGTCTTTACAGTGATATATCAAATGGAGAAAACGTGGGGAGTTAGAAATATTTACTATTGGGAACATATATGTTAATTCAGTATATATATATATATATATATATATATATATATATTTGTAATTTTAATTTATACATTTGGTATTGTCATTTGTGTTTAATTTTTGTGGTTCTTGTTTTATTATTTTATTTTTTGGGTGAACTATTTCTATAAAATCCTTTGTCTGGGTCGTTTGTTATTTGTATATGTTGTACTTTAATTGAAATCTTTTTTTCTGTGGTTCCTAATTTTTTAAATATCATTCATGCATTTTTATTTCATTTTTGTGATTTTTAATTTAATTTAAATTAATAAAAACATATTATTTTAAAATTTGGATGAATTATTAGTTTAAAACCTTTAACTTTGTGTTTCTTAATTTATATTTATAATTATATTTATATTTATATTTATATTTATATTTATATTTATATTTATATTTATATTTATATTTATATTTATATTTATTTATACTTAATTTATATTTATTTTATACATTTTTGTATAAAGTATTTATTTACATTTTTTTGTCTTGGTAGATCTTTATTCTTATTTTATTTACACACTGCCGTTCAAAAGTTTGAAATCGGAAAGATTATTATTATTATTATTATTAAAATAATGTTTTTCTATTTATACATATTTTAAAATATAATTTATTTCTGTCATGCAAAGCTGAATTTTCATTAGCCATTACTCCAGTCTTCAGGGTCACATGATCCTTCAGAAATTATTTTAATATGCTGATTTGATACTCACTTATTATCAGTGCTGGAAACAGCATTAACAGCATCATTTTAATATGCTGATTTGATACTTAGTTATTATCGATGTTGGAAACAGACGTGTTGCTTAATATTTTTTGGAACCTGTGATATTTTTTTCAAGATTTGATGAATGAAAAGAATAGCATTTATTCATGTCTTTTCACTGTTTGTCAATTTAACACATCCTTTTAGAATAAAAGTATTCATTTCTTTCATATATTTATTTATATATTTATTTGAACGAAATAACTGTCAAACAGACTGTCCTTTAACATCTTTGTGGTTAATAATTTTTCATTTTTGTTGGCCATCCAGCACCTTCAAAAGATCCTCACTAGTCTCTAGAAGCAGGGTAGGAGGGGACGTTTTTTAATGGAACAAACTCTTCCTATCTGCATACACATCTCCAGCTGTATGAGCTCAGCCACAAGCTTTCTCTTGACATTAGATAAGAGGCTGAAATCTGTCTCTGGCACATCTGAAGAGAATTGCCAGTAATGCGTGCTAGGAAATCACAAGGGCCCTGCATATAACATTGTCTGGATTCTGAATTCTCTTGATCCCAGGTTCAGGCAAATAAAAATAGCTGTTCTCTCTCACTAAAACGCTTTTGATGTCACAAAATACGTCTCCTGTGAATGGCTTTATAACATGACACCTCAGTAGCAAAGAAAATGAAGATGCAGTGATATACTTTCTGCTGGAGCTTGTATCGAAAGGGGTAAAATTAACTTTGCATTGAATCGATTGTCCTCCTATGCACGTCTTTGTTATGACCTTCTTTGGTAACAAAGATTTAGTCAGTGATACGGCTAAGATAACTCGAGCCGAAAGTCATTTAAAAGGCAGCAAGTTCTAGAGCTTTGACAGCACGTTATAGTCTCTTTTTCTCAGATAGACCACTTTGCATTGACTTTGTCTCTGGCAGTTTTTCAGGTAAACAGTGTGAGTAGAAGGTGCTATGACTGAGTAAAGCACACAGACAATGAGTTTCACCTCATTAACAGGACAAGGCTTGAAAAGGCCCACTTCAACGTGGCGGTACTGACGGTGGCTATTTTTAAACGTCTAGGTCAGTCTGTGTCCTAGGCAACCATGTGTAGCTAAGGAAATCCTTCACTGTGGTACCCATCGATAGTAACATGCTGGCAAGCCAGTCTCTCCCACACAAACACTCCAGTACAGTTGGTTCTCTTTAGTGCAGCCACCTACTTGCTTTCAGTGAGGTATTTAAAAGTAAGGAGGTGATATGAACAACTTTTATGGATGTTTGCAGACATTATTGCAGGTCTATTTCCATGTTCACCCAAAAATAAAAATGGTCATAAATTACATACCCCAAAATATCATTCCTGACCTAAAAAAAAAAACCACACACACATTTGAAGTGGATTAAAACATTTCATGAAATTTCTCCTAAAAACCAAACCAATAGCTGTTCTTGCCTTTCAACAACTTTTATTTACTTTTTTGATCCACTTCATTTGTTGACTACTGTATACTGATATATACAGGTAAAACTGTTCCAAATGGTTTCAAAGTATAGTTAACCCAAAAATGAACATTTGTTGAAATTTTACCTACTCTCAGGCTATACAAGATGTAGATGAGTTTGTTTTTCATCGAAACTTTGCACTGCATCACAAATTTAGCATTACATCATTTCTTCAACTATGGGTGCCTTAGGTGATTGGGTGCCACCAGGATGAAAGTCGAAACAGCTGATAGGCCCGGTTTCACAGACAGGGCTTAGCCTAAACCAGGATTAGGTCATAGTTCAATTAGGACATGTAAGTCATTTTTATAAATGTCTTAGGAAAAACATCGCTGGTGTGAATCTTAAGACAAAACAAAGGCACTGATATATTTTAAGATCAGTTAGTGCAAGTTTCTTTCAGTTGAAACATTTCAGACTTACATTTTGGTCTAGGACTAGGCTTAAGCCTTATCTGTGAAACCGGAGGTTAAAAACATTACAGTAATCCACAATTAATTGACATAACTCCAGGCCATCAATTTGGACTGTTTTTTTACATATAAACAGTGATGATCTGTGCATATTTCTTTCCTGATTCAAACAAGATGGCCTTTTCACTGGAGAAAGCAATATGATGGATAGTTTGAGGACTTGTATTTTAGTTGGAAACAACATTTTGAAGTTAAAACCTTTTGATAGATTTGTTTATTACAACCACACAGCTTTTTGTTTCACAAAAATTGACTAGAGTTGTGTGGATGGAGAACTGTGATATTTTTATCAGCTGTTTTGATGGCACCCATTCACTGCCCAGGATTCATGGGTGAACAAGTGCTAAGTTATAATGAACTACCAGTACTAACAGTAAACAGCTTTATTTTTATTAGCTAATGTTAATGAAGATTACTAAATACTTTAACTAATGTATTGCTCAATGTTAGTTCATGTTAGTTAAAGGATTAGTTCACTCTAGAATTAAAATTTCCTGCTAATTTACTAACCCTCTTGTTATCCAAGATGGTCATGTCTTTCTTTCTCTAGTCGAAAATAAATTAAGGATTTTGAGGAAAACATTCCAGGATTTTCTCTGTATAGTGGACTTTAATGGGGATCAACAAGTTGAAGGTCCAAACTGCAGTTTCAATGCAGCTTCAAAGGGCTCTACATGATCCCAGCAGACGAATAACGGTCTAGTGACACGATCAGCCATTTTCTAAAAAATAAAAAATAAAAAATGTATGTACTTTTTAACCACAAATGCTCTGCCTTGCACTAGCTTTGTGTCCAAGACTTTACTCATACATGGTCACATTGGTAAGGTCACACGTGATGAAAGAAAGTCAAATGCCCTTTACAAAAAAAAAAGTAAAACAGTGATGTCTGTGTTTTTTGAGTTTTTTGCCCTACCCTACTTTTTTGAACCAGAGTATACAGATGAACATCTAAGTCATAGACATTCATCGCAGAGCTAGTACAAGATGAACACTTGTGGTTAAAAGTATATACTTTTTTTTTTTTTTTAGAAAATGACCGATTGCTTTGCTATACAAGACCCTTATTCTTCAGTTGGAACAACATTACAGGTCATGTTGCAGCTGCTTAGGACAACATAGAAGATTTAAATAGAAGATATAGCCTTTATCGCATTGCTTAATCTCATCACGTTTGGTTCGGAATCACTGTCTAAAATCTAATTTATCGATAGTAATGTAGTTCCAGGACCAGTAAGACCGCTGATCCAGGAACATGTCCTAATTAGGTAAGTTTTGTTGAGCACATCTTCTTGGAACAGTGTGTTGAGGTTATATTTGTATTTGAGCACACAAAAACTGCGTTTTATACTTATCGCGTTGTTCAGATGTGTGTGAAAAAAACATTAAACATTTACAAGCTTAAGTGGAACTAGTCAATGCATAATAAATATTTTAGGTTTTTCAAAACAACAGCCAGTTCCTCATCAGCGTCACTTTGATCGTACACATCAACAGCCATAGCACACATAAAAACACATTAAAATGGATTTAACGGAGCCACATAAACTGTTAATGAGTTAAGCAGCCCCACAAATATGCAATTCTGTCTCATGAGTGCTTATTTTCTTAATGAAAGCTTTAGAGAGAACATCATATTATCAGCATTCCAGGTACTGCCATAATCAGCATAGGGCTACATTAGTGCAATGCTAATTCTGAATGATTGGTGCAGAAACTTATTATTCTCATCACATACAGGATTGCCAAGAATTTTTAGGCAGGACAAAAATTCTTGCCCAAGGACATCATATAGTACCAGAAAATGACGTGAGCAGAGATGACGTGATCTCTCTATTCCATTTCAGGTTTGCCTTATAAATATATGTGTACTTTATATGCATTAAAGTGGCCGTATGGACAGCTAAGAGTAATGTGGTATACCGGTTCAAACAGTAAACCAGTTTGAATTATGTAAACAGTAATATATATATATATTTTTTTAAGAAAGTGCCTGAGAAACATACACAGCGTCATTAATTGAGAGATCCCTATTAACTGCATACACTTCTTACTAATGGATAGAAAACGTTTAGAACTAGTAATAACAACACAAAAATAATTTTTTAACTAGGCAAATAAACCAACTGTAAACAGAAGCCAGAGACGCTGAAGACGAACGCAAAGAGGAGAATATACTGTAGCATGCATGTCACGATCACTCTTCACAATGTGCGGAATGTAGGAAGAAAATTCTAAATACTGAAGTGTGAGAGGTTTATATAATTGTATCTCTAAGAGAAACTGTTTTAATAAAAGTTTAGAGAGTATTTTCTTTTCATCTTACCTCCATATAATGCATATTAATGTAGTATTTAAAAGCTCAGTGCTGCTTTGTTTACAGCGGTAACTGAGGAAACACTATATTACTGCTGTTCCATAAGCGCCACCTGCTGTCAGAGAGTGAATTTGCGTTTTTATTCAGCTCATCTGCTGTTTTTGTTTTGTTCAGTTATGTAGCATAATATCACAAAGCTAAGGTCAGACCATTCTGTTTTTGCTTTAAATTGTGAAATTATACAATCTAGTTTACATCAAAATCATGCTATGTACAGTAGCATGTTTGTTTGGATCATGATTAAATTAAATGTAGTTCTGCAACTGTTTCAAGCATTCTGATTAATATAAAGACACAGTCAGGGAAAAAACATTGTGATAAATTGTCACACTGCCAAAAAAAAAAAAAAAAAAAAAAAAAAAAGTGATACAGATTTTTGGTCAAAGCGCCCAGCAGTATCTAGGAGTTTTATACTGTTACTAAAAAGTTCCACTTCAAATAATTGTTGAAAAACGGTTGTTATATGTATAACATATGAACATATTCATATTTATAAACATATTTACATTGCATTTTTGTCTTCACCATTAATTTTCATCAACAAAATTGTATTTTTGATCATTGTCTTTTTGACATTTTTTCAAAAATTCCATTATGGAAATTCCATTATTAAACACCAAATGTTCCTAGTCAGTTTCTGCTCTAGGCACAATCCTCTTCCACTTGGTAGCGTTCACCACCTCTTCATACATGGTATAGTTCAGAAGCAGTTCATTTTTCTCTCTCTCTTCCTATTCACAAGGTTTTTGCTCATCTTTTTTTTTATGTAATTTTTTCTATAATTGTTTTGCTTTTTAGAATGAGTCACCCCCAAACTGTCACCACAGTGTTCCAGTCGTGCTGTGATAATCACTAGATTCTGTGTGTAAGGAGGAGATGGAGGAGAACTAGGGGCTAAGACTGAAGCGCCGCACTGAGTTAATGGAGGATGGGTTTACTCACTACTTCAGATTGAGACAGAGCAGATTGAAGTGGACACCAGTGACAGAAATTTGGAACAGAAAGCAGAGCGGCATTCTGCCACAGAATGTCACCTTGAAGCTGAAGGGTCATTTGTGATCAGGAAAGCACTGTGTTTAATAGAGTGAAGACAAGCAAGGCAGACAACAAACCGTTCTGCTCGTTTCATTCCTGCACTGCTTCTTGAAAGGCTAAGGGAGACTTTGAGATGTCCAACAGTCTCAACGCCGGAACTGAAAGGATGATGGCCGATTTTGTTTTGCAGTGTTTTGCAGTCTGGGCTTTGGTAAGGAGGGTTTTGCTTTAGCTTTAGCTTTAGAAAGAAACTGAACGGAAACCTAAATAAAGATGCCATGACTGAGTTTTTAAGTTTGCACTGATATTCGTTACAGGTGAGTCCATTGAGAAAACTGTAAATAGATGTAATACTGGTTTTCAAACTTTCTGATGCCAGAGACCCCTTAATCATGATCCCCTTTGTGAGCTGCTAAAATATGTAAGGAGATATATATATATTTTTTGGACAAAGTCATTTATTCAAGTTTTTTATATTGTTATTGCACTTAAATGCTGGGTTAAAAACAACCCAACTTGGGTTATTTGGCAACCCATCGCTGGGAAAATATTGGACAGAACACATGCTGGGTTATTTTGACCCAGCTGGTTGGGTTAAATGTTTTAACCAAACATGCTGGGTTTTTTTATTTAAGTCAACTATTGTTTAAAAAATATAATATTGCTGGTTTAAAATGGACTGGAACTTATAAAAAAACACACACAGATAATTACTAGAGGCAACAGCAATAATCAAAAGATGAACATTTATTATTAAGCAAGAACACACACTGGTGTGTCACCGAAATCAGAGCCGGTGAAGGGCTGCTGTTCGCCAGGGTAACTTCAAATGTCAGACCGCGGCCTCGCATTTCACTTGTAGCCGATAGATGCCGTGACATTAGAGAACACATTTTAACTAGGGCTGTCAGTTTAACGTGTTAACTTAATTAATTAGTTATGAAAAATAATGCAATTAAAATATTTTAACGCAGTTAACGCACTGGTCCCGCCCCCAGACCTGTACGTCATCTTATATTTCATATAGTTGACTTGACAAATATGATGCAAGGCAACAACTCCACAAATGCAGATATGCCCTAAAATTCAAGATATTGGCGCAGAAAATGCTCCTATATGTGTTCTGTCTCATATTTATACATCACACAATATCACATGGGCAGCAAGAACAATATATGATACACGTGCTGATTTTGTCCCGATCTGTCACCAGCTTAAATGTGATTTTATACAATAGGTCAGTAAATAAGAAGTTGATACTGTGTTATATTTTAAACATGACATCATGTGTATTTGCTCCTTTTTGCGGAGAACATACCTTTGAAGCCATAGCAAATTGTTGCACATCTCCGAGCAACACAGTGGTGTTTAGTTTCTGAATGAATCCGCGGTTTAACGAAGAACCAATTATTCAAAAGCCAATTTATAAAGAGAGCCGTTTACTTCATTCCTGAATCATTAGGCCATTGCAGCCTAAATGTTTATGTGTAATAAATTCAATTTTGAATTAAATAATTATTTCTTGATGTCTGTTTGGTGCTTTATACAACAGTGACTTTAAATTATCTTTTGGGAGTAATTTCTCAGCCAAATTTGATGTGCGATTAATTATATTAATTAATGAAAACATCATGTAATTAATTAGATTTAAATTTTTAATCGACTGACATCCCTAATTTTAACATCAAATTAAATTAAACTAAGTACTATAACAAAGTACTGCACCAGTTGACGCAGCTGACTGACATCTCGTCCTTATGTTGTGTTGCGTAAAATAATTCAATTTACAGACACATTTAAGACGTTAATGAAATAAAATCTGTACAAACCTTTATTTCACTGAAGAACTGCGGTTGGGCAGAAAGAAATCACCCAGCATTAAAAATGACCCAGCAACTTATTTACAGAAAACCTACCCAGCACCTGGGTAAAAAATATTAAAAATAACCCAATAAAGTGACCCAACAAGATGAACCCAGCATTTGGGTTAGAAAAAATAACCCAGCATTTTTTAGAGTGTATGTTCATTTAGCATGAGATGAACAAAGTATATTTTTAATGATTTTTAAAATCTGTTTATTCATTTGTTTTTGTTCACAGAACTTTTTCTTCTTTTCATGTTACCTATAGAAAAATTTCTTTTTTTTTTATAATTAATTATAATTAATTAAGGATTTCTGACTGTTTTTAGAAAGCAGAATGAAGTAGCACTATTAAATTAAATGAATATAAATGTAAAGTGAGTTTCTGAACCTTTTAGACAAGATACCAAAGTATTATGTCTTCTTGCTGACAAAATGAAAAAATATTTAAGCAAAGACTCTCATGCACCTCTGAAAGACATTTAATATGTATAACTCACCAAGCCTGTTCTCTTCATTTAAATATTTCTGCATTTTTGTTCAGAATCATTTGCCAGTGGCTTCTAAACCCAAACTTATGAATTGTTGTGAAGAGAATTGAAAACAAAAGAAATTATCTCTGTCTGTGACTCATTTTCTGGTTAAATGGAATGCCAGCATGAGAACTCATATTAACAAGATTGTTTTCATATTTGTCAGTGTCACGTGATGCACAGAAACAAATCACTTAAGAGAACACAGTTATATCACATACAAAGCACACTGAACATCAGTACATCTTAGTGTGTTTGTTTTGCTCTTTTATTTTTGAATATTTGTTATATCTTTCAATCCATTGAATGTTATGATGCTTATGTGTCATTACTGAAACTGACATCTTCTTCACTCAAAATTTTGAGCATCTTTAAACAAAAGATTTTTTTTCTGAGATAATATCAACCTCCTACTCATTGTCTCACATAGAAAAGGATCTTAATTTTCTTTGCCCCCAAAACATAGATGATTGCATACAAATACACCAACCACCATCTGCTTACACTATCATAATCATTATCGCTAGAAAATTGGATTTGCTCATGAGAATCCAGCTGAATGTCAGGGGGTCAGTATATTTTAATCATGAATAAATACTTCAGAACCTTTTACGCTCAGTGAGGTGCTTGCAAACAAGCTTTGAATGTTTTATTTCATTCTGTTAAGCACATACAGTATACACATGTAGTTTCCAAACTAACCATTTAGTAAATGATTCAGTGACTCACTCAAATGTACTCAAATGAATCAGTGTTTTTTAGAACAATTTGGTTGAATGAATGATTCAATGACTTAAAGGAGAAGTCCACTTTCCAGGACAAAAATGTACAGATAATGTACTCACCCCCTTGTCATCCAAGATGTTCATGTCTTTCTTTCTTCCCTCATAGAGAAATTATGTTTTTTGAGGAAAACATTTCAGGATTTGTCTACTGGACTGCTATGGTGCCCCAAGTTTGAACTTCCAAAATGCAGTTTAAATGTAGTTGTAAATGATCCCAGCCAAGGAGGAAGGGTCTTATCTAGCAAAACGATTGGTTATTTTCATTAAAAAAAGTGTAATTTAAATACGTTTAATTTCAAACGCTCTTCTTGTCTTGCTCTGCCTGAACTCTGTGTATTCTGGTTCAAGACAGTTAGGGTATGTCAAAAGACTCCAATCGAATTTTCTCCCTCATCTTCAAAAATCATTTCAAAATCATCCTAAATCATCCATGCAGAAGTTCCGACCCAGCCTTTGCAAAGTGAACATGCAAAGAAGATCAGACACCCTTGACCAAAAAGGTAAAACAGCAATAGGAAGATTTTGAAGTTAAGGGAGAACATGAGATGGCACAGCAAGACAAGACAAGTATATAAATTGTATTATTTTTATGATAAAACCCGATCATTTCGCTAGATAAGACCCTTCTTCTTCAGCTGTGATTGTTTACAACCACATATGGGATCGTTTAAAGCCACATTTAAACTGCATTTTGGAAGTTCAAACTCGGGGCACCATAGCAATCCATTATATGGAGAAAAATGCAGAAGTGTTTTCCTCAAAAAAACATAATTTCTTTACGACTGAAGAAGGAAAGACATGAACATCTTGGATGACAAGGGGTTGAGTACATTATCTGTAAATTTTTGTTCTGGAAGTGGACTTCTTTAAGATGCACTTGTTCAGTTTCTGAACGAATCTGCATCTTAAATGAGTCTCTCATAAAGACAATCACTTGTCGCCACCTACTGGTAAAATTATGTAATATACAGAAGGAGTGTAAAATATATAAATTGTACATGCAACTATTATAACTATTTTAATGCTTAAAATTGCAGCTGCATGTCTATAAAAACTTGTTGATTGGAGATTGTAATGGGAATTTTGCCAGAAAATGTTCAATTCAAAAAGACGAAGAACACTGATGTGTTAGTAGGAAGAAAATATTGAATTTCTATGTGCTATACTTTACAGATAAAGACACAGCAGTAAAATATACCACTTAACCTAATCCCAAAGGTGCGCAGTGCATTCATCCAGAAGCTGTCCACATCTGAGACCAACCGGTCATTCGGGTGCTGACAGAAAGACCAGTAGAGAGTTGACCTTAGCGATAATGTATGGCATAGTCCAGTGGCCAGTGTTTCCTTTTTTATGTCCAGTGGGTCAACTCTGTCATCTTTGATGTCGTTATGCTGGACGGTTCACAGCAACACAAGGGAACAGATTGTGGCTCTTACATAGAAATCATCTTTTGCTTTTGACACAACTGCTGGCTGAGAGGCTGAGAAGTGATTTGCTTTTCTATTATGCCAGATCTAGCAGAGAAGTGCTGCTATTTATGGTTTCAAACTTCCCAGGCCAATGGCACTGTTGTGTAGGGCTCGGTGTATGCTCACACACATAGTCATCGAAAATTATTTTTGTTCTGTTTCTGTGTTGCCTACAAAAAAACAAACAAACAAAAAAAAGCATCTGTTGAACATTTTCATTGTTACTGCCGAGGATTGAGGTATTGAAGAACTGAAGGTAAGCATTTAAAAAAGAGTAAAATAAAATAAACCATAAAAAAATCACCAGGCACCAAAAAATGAAACGGCAAAACTGTAAAAGGTCCAAACTTTTTATTTAACAAACTATTGCAATTAAAATTGTATCAGTTTATAACATTAAAAAAGTGACAAGCTCTACTGAGCTAACTAGAGAAGACATTTGTGTAGTCAGACTTTTGGCTTTTGAAAATATACAGAGTATATTTTCATATAGAGAGATTGTTTAAAATGTCCTGGAGGGCAAACAGAAGTCATAGTTTTTCTTCTCCTTGTGTGCAGTAATGATTCAGAACATGATACGCTGAATTAAGCGCTTATCATGAATGCATTACCAATAGCAAACTCTTCATTAAACATGCATTAATGGCTAATTGACCATAGCATTAGCATTTAAAACATGCTTATATCAGAAAAGTATGTTTAAAAACTAATTAAAATCTTTTAGGATGGATTATGAAATGCTCTTAGTAGAGAACTTTCTATAGAATGCTAAACAACAACAAATAAAAGCTGTTAGAAGAGGGGGAATACATTTATTCATAAATAATCAGCTGTCCAGATTATGTTGTTACGAAAAACAACATGAAACTGAGGTGAACTCAATAATTCAAAGCAAATAAGATGCACTGCGTAGAAAAAAATACACAGGCCTTGTCAAAAATTAATCCTCCTTCCCATTATTAACCATGATAATTAGCTAATTAATGCTAGAAAAGTTGCTCCTCAAACCACCCACACATGAGGAACACACAGCAAGCATCCTTCATCCCCTGAGAAGCCAGTGTGAGGGAGGTACACCATTCCCAAACTCCTTCCCTCTTTCATTGCCTAGAGGAAGAGGAGGATGTGAAAGGCCTTCCACGAGATGAAGAAAGGAGAACATGCCGTTCTCAGTGTGTTAACCAGGAGCGATGCTGATCTCTCCTGACGTTAGCTAACCAGGGGTTCGGATCACATGCATTTGCTGCACAAGAGCAACACCTACGCGTTCTATGCTGTTCGGGCCCTTACGGTGCGGGAGGGTGGAGGTGTTACTGAGGAGGGGGGTAGATCTACTTCATCTGAGCTCAAAGAGAAGGTACATTCTTGCATCAGCCATATCATTTATTTAGGTCTCGGTCTTATACAGAACAATCAGCCTACCAGATTCAGTAGTGATACGTTTGTGATGTATTGGAAAAGAATGTCTAAAATATATAGGGAGTCACCCAAAAAATGAACATTTCCTTAATGTTTACCCATTTACCTTTAACATATATGTACATTCTATGATGTACATAATTTGTTTTGTCATTAGAACAGATTTGGAGAAATTTAGCATTACATTACTTTGCTTAGCACTGAATCCTCTGCAGTGAATGGGTGCCGTCAGAATGACAGTTCATGTAGACGATAAAAACATCACAATGATGTTGAAAAAAAAGCTGTGTTTGTATGTTTTTGACTTCAAGCTGTAGCTTAAAGGGACAGTTCACCCAAAAATGAAAATTCTGTCATTAATTACTCACCCTCATGTTGTTCCAAACCTGTAAATCCTTTGTTCATTGGGACACAAGATATTTTTGATGAAATCCGAGAGCTTTCTGACCCTGCATAGACAGCAACACAACTACCACGTTCAAGGCCCAGAAAGGTAGTAAGGACATATTTAAAATAGCCCATGTGACATCAGTGGTTTAACTGTAATGTTATGAAGCTACAAGAAGCTTTGACGAGCCTTTATAAGCGTGTCCAAATGTAATTCGAGTCCAACACTATTCTAAAGAAGTATGTTGGTGGATTTTGATGTGAAAGGGGATGAACTTTGTCACTTGAGGAAGCATTATTATTGGTTAGACTTTAAAAAAAAACCCTAATCATGGTTTTGTTTCTTTCAAACATAAAGCTTTTCATTTACATTAGTTGACACAGACATTAGTTGATGGACTGGAGCCATATGGCTTTTTTGTGGATTATTGTGATGTTTTTATCAGCTGTTTGAACTCTTATTTCTGACGGCACCCATTTATTGCAGAGCAGTGTTGGGCATGTTCTTTTAAAAAGTAATTAGTTACTAGTTACTTCTCACAAATAGTAACTGAGTTAGTAACTGAGTTATATCATTATAAAAGTAACTAATTACCAGGGAAAGTAACTATTGTGTTACTTAAAAAAAAAATCAAATATGTCAAATAACTTGGATGTCCCCAATATTAAATATGTTAAATGAATTAAATTTAAATGAAATTAATTACATTTTTAGCTTAATTACCAGACTAATATTAAATATCTGATACACCTATTATATTATATATATTTAAAGCTTAATAGTACAGTTTTTTAAAATATCTTATAAAGTGCATTTTTTTAGATTAAGAGTGAATCTTATGTTTTAAATATGGATATTTTTCTTACAAAAACGCATTGATTCGCTACAGGAAACCCCTGGGAGCCGTGTGAGGCACTTTTTATTATGGATGGATGCACTTTATTAGACTTTATTAGACTCCGATTGCATTCGTCTGAAAGAAGTCATATACACCTAGGATGCATGGAGGGTGAGTAAATATTGTAATGCATTACTTTTAAAAGTAACTTTCCCCAACACTGGACAGGACACTAGTTATAATTGCTTATGTCTCTGGATTTAAACATTCTTGGAAACACATATTGTACAGTACGTACACAAGTCAACAAAACACTGTTCCAGTGGTTTTTGGATATCTTAATCAAAAAAAAAAATCTTACGTATTGTGCCTTTATACTTCAGTCATACTTCATCTCACTGATGAACAGGTGGGCTTGAATTCATCTCAATGATTTCATCTCCATTGTGGCAAATGCTGACACACCGCTCTTTCTCTATTTCCGTAGATATCAGTTAATTTGCAAAGAAGCTTGAGGGAGCACATTAAGGGCAAGTATGAAAGCATCAGCCGAGCATATCAGCCTCTTACACGTCTCGTTCTTGCTTTTCCCTTCTGTCAGAGCACAATAGTGATTTTAATGCAATTATTTAAATAACAAGAGATGAAACTCTTTCGCCACATTAGAGTGATGTGACCGTACAACTGAAGTCGTAAGAGCTACATGACTGACTGAGTTGAAGTAGACATGGCATCATGACACTGTACCTGAATATGACGCTAAATAACTAGAGGACAAATTAGATGAGGCAGTGTAAAAATGCCCGTTTGAACATTTTGTTCTTATCACTTCATTTCAGCTCTTTGTGCACTCAAGGCTGCAAATAATGGTCACTTTCAAAAGAAGTACTAATTGAAAATCTGGACACTTGTTATGAAATGCAGTTGGGGTTTTTTTTATTTGATTTAAATGTGACATTATATAACCAGAGTCTATTTAAAAAAAAAAAATCTTACATTTGCATAATACCTTTTAAAATATATAAGGAAAAGTCACCAATTACTGAGGCCTGTGGGCTCAATCTATTTATGGATGGGCAATCTGTTGGGAATACTATTGCTAATCAGGACCCCAACAGGAAGTAAACCGGAAACAGGACTTTTTCAAGCCTGTAAGTTAGAACAAGGCTTTTTTTTACCGCTTATTCTTAATTAAATGTACAAAGTTTATGCACAACTACTTCCATGTTCATGTATTAAGCTTTGCAGAGTGATGATTCATTAATAAGCATAAACAAAGTTTCTACTTATTTGTGTGGAGATGTTTGCGGGAGTCTTAACTGTTGGAAACAATGTGTCAAAATAGATTAATAGCTTTAATAAACTGCAGTGTTTCCTGCAGTGTGACTTGCTAAACTACATCCAAAACTTAAAAAAAAAAAACAAACATTCATCGAGTATTTTAATTAATGGTTATCTTTATGACCTCATATTATTATGTTGACATTCTCCAAGGAATATTTGCTCTTTTGGAAGTTCATTTGTCACACTGCGGGATCATTGAAAAGAGCTAATGAAGGCAAAAGAATTAGTGTTATTAATACGCCACTGTCATCTACCCATTGTGTTTTTTACATAATTCATTGATTTATGAGTTTCGCATTCGTTTACAAAGTAGAGATAATGGCCCAGCATCCCTACTTGTGTTTTCAATCACTTTTGATGCCAGAAGGAAGTTGAATAGAAGCGAGGCATTATGTAATTAAATGGAAAATATAAAGAGCATGCTCAAGTTTTTTGGTTGTTTTTGTCAATATTATGACAGAATAGCTCTGTGGGCTTGTCATAAATGTCAGCGGTGAGGATGACACAGTAGAAAATGGATAAATTTATGATGGCTTGTAAAAAAATAGCTTTCATTGTAAGTTTTTCTTTATTTTCAGCTACATACAACATATGTATATATATATATATATATATATATATATATATATATATGTACCTGGGGAAAAAAATTAATATTGAGTCAATCTGTGTCAACTCAACCAGATGTCCTCATCTCAGTTTTTGATTTTGGTAATATTTTTTCTGAAGAATGATAGAAATATATAGTGATGAAAGCCAAAATATTAAATGTCATGGATGTATATTTATTGAGTAATCTACTATTTTGTAGAGGGGGGTCAAAATGGCAATTTTCACCTGAAATTCAGAGCCAGATTACAAGGGTGTAAAAATGACTTTAGAAAGATGGCAGCATCATAATGTTGTGGCATTATGTGCCAATGGTGACCAAACAAAAATGGGGAAACAGCACGTCAGATTTCGGCTGTATACAAAGTGACGAACATTTGGTTTTCAACCACTGAAAATGGCTAATATACAACAACCTGAATATGGAGCCTCATTGAGAACCCCATATCTCTGGGACTGAATAATATAGGGTTAAATTAAGATTCCAAAAGCAACAGTTATGAAAAACTAGAATCTAAAATCATATTGCAATATCCTTAATACTTCTTGTTACAGGCACACAAACTTTGTAAAAAGGACATTTATGGCACTCAGACAGGTATGTTCAATGCAGTTGTTTTGACAGGAAACAAGATACATCTCTAGTTTCAACATTATTTGTTCTTCAGACAATCCTCTTTAAAAGAAAAGAAGTATCATATTTTTGCAAAGTGACCCACGTTTGGTTTTTGACCACTGAAAATGTGTACAATTTAACAATTTACTGCTGAACCCGTATTGACATATCAAGTGTCTCTGAACTGAACCATACAGAGTCTTTAAAATGAAGGTGCCAAAGGAATATCTAAATATCCAGTATCTAATGTTCTTGAGTTACAGACATGCAAACTTTGGAGTAAAAATTAAAAAGTGCTGTTTCCTAATTTATGAATGATCACCATTGACACATAATGTAACACATATTGCTGAAGTCAACAGATTTTACTAACAGACCTCTCTGTGTAAAAATAACATTATTATGCTGTCATCTTTCTGAAGTCATTTTTACCCTCTTGTAATTTGGCTCTGAATCTGGATTACTCGGTAAATATTCATCCATGACATTTAATATTTTGGCTTTCATCACTATACATGTCTATCTTTCTTAAGAATAAATATTAGCTAAATAAAAAAATTTGAGCCTGGGACATCTGGTTGAGTTGAGAGAAAATGACCCACTATGCTGCTGCCATCTTTCTTAAGTTATTTTTACCCCCTTGTAATTTGGCTCTAAATCTCAGGTGAAATTTGCCATTTTGAGCCCCCTCTACAAATAGTGGATTACTCAGTACATATTCATCCATGATATTTAATATTTTGGCTTTCATCACTATACATGTCTATCTTTAAGAAAAAAAAATTTAGGCGTTTTCGAAAAATGGTTAATTTGACACAGAATGACCCTATTTTTTTAACCAGTAAATTTGAGGAAAGCTTCCCCTTTCTAAATACACTGCAGGGGCACTAACTTACTTTAAAAGTATGTTGTTTTTTTATGTATAGATGAAAAATGTCATCTGTGGGAACACACTGAATATTATAGTTTTTTTTCCCCTCATGTCTTTGCTTTAATAGAAATACAAACGTGGGCTGATAGTTGCCGCTGTATGATGACTCTGAACATGAGCAGCGCTTAACAAAACACCATTATCATTCCATGACCACATGAATGCACCTAATACAACTCAACAAGCCTTCAAAACTCATCATAATTCAGTTCACTTCATTACACCGTAAACCATCCAATGATTATTGCAGTCCAAGGTCAGCATATAATTACTTTTATTAATTAGCTGTGCAACAGCTGTTTTCTGTTTTAGCCCAGCAGACAGTTTGATTCCCACCTACACATCCATTGGTGCTTGATGCGCTTATTGACACAACCAAGCGATATGTATCTTCGCAGATGCAGAGATAAAAGACGAAACACTGATCTCTATATAGATGTCCCTGTTTTGCAAGTGTATTGATCAGTATGGGAGCTTTTCATCACTCTTATGCTCTCTCTGCGCTTCTTCATGTGACAAATTGGCCTGCTTATCACACAAGACATTTTCCCTTACGAATCAAATTGTCCATTATCTATCACCAGCCCCCGTCATCTCCCACGCGTACGCTGATGCACAGACACCCCTCGTCATGCAAATCACATTGGTACATTGCAAAACTACTTGATATGTATACACTATTAGTTCCACTGCATGTGGATGCTTTGTAATGAAAGTTGTTTATAATAAGAATGTGTGTATTGTATGTTTATGTTGTCAGGGTTGTATCTCATACATGATTGAAAATGTCAAATTGCACTAACCTTCCTAAAATTGAGGTTAGGCATACATTTTCTGTCATTTAACAAATTTTAAAAACACTGATAGATCATTTAAAAGGCTTTCTGTCATTTCGACAGATAAACAACAGCAAAAAAGATGCCTAGGTTTTCCTGTTTCCCTATTTTAGAGACATTCACAGAGAAAATGATGCTATTAGAAGTGAAAAAAAGCCATAACAAAGTTGTTTTTAAAATGTCCCTGCAAAAACAGACTGGGAGAGATGTGTGAATGATATTTTGAGGAGAGAATTCAGCAAATCCAAGTGTAGTACAGTGGAATAGTTCATCCAGTATTATGCATTACAATGAGATATGGTGCTCTTAGTGTTTTTATTGATTTTTTTTTTTTTGTTTGTTTGTTTGTGGTGTTCCAGACTAGCGTATGTGATCAGTGCAGACTGGAAGTGAAACAAGTTGTTTTGTGATTTTTGCCTGTAGTTGTCCGTGTTTCTCTCACTCCACATTTACATACACATTTAGTAATTTAGCAGACACTTTTATCCAAAGTGACTTACAAATGAAAATAATAACGCAGAAGCAATTAATTCAACGCAGACAATGCAAGTGCTACCTTATTAAATTAATTATATCGACCATAGTGTCTTTTGTCTTGTTTCACTTTACGTAAGCAGAATACAGAAAAGATTATATTTTAAAATCTAATTTGAAGCCTTGATTTCTAAGCTGAATTTTAGCATCATTACTTCAGTCACATGATCCTACAGAAATCATTCTAATAATCTGATTTGCTGCTCTAAAAACATTTAATTTTATTATTATTGTTATTATTATTATGTTGAAAACAACTAAGTAGAAATTTTCAGGTTTTTTGATAAATAGAAAATTCTATTTGAAATAGAAATAGAAATCTTTACTGAAATAGAAAACATAAATGTCTTCATCATCACTTTTGATCAGTTTAAATCATCCTTGCTAAATAAAAGTATTAATTTCTGTCATTTTTTATAATTTTTTACATAAAACTGTTTTAAATATTGATGATGATGATGATGATGATGATGATTCATTCTTGAATAGAAAATCAGCATATTAGAATGATTTCTGAAGGATCATGTGAGACTGAAGACTGGATTAATGATACTGAAAATTTAGCTTGATCACAGGAATAAATTACATTTTTAAATATATTCAAATATATTTATATAATTTATAAATACTATATACTATATTACTATATAAAACAACTATATATTAGTTATTTTATATAGTAAAAATATTGCCAAAAAATTACTGCTTTGCTGTACTTTGTATCAAATAAATGCAGGCTTTGTGAGCAGAAGAGACCTCTTTAAAAACATTAAAAATCTTACTGTTCAAAAGCTTTTGACTGGTATTGTATTTGTCATATATGGTCAGAACCATGTGAATTAGTATTTTTAAGACTGAGTATTTTTGTTATGTTTCTGTCATATTTATTCATTTAATTTTACTAAGAAATTTATTTTTTATTGAGAATAGTTTATGTACTGTATATTTAAAGTGATGGAAATGCTTAGATGGTTCTAGTTAAATGTGAGTAATAGGTCATTGGTTTTACTATACTATAATAAACTTGATTCAATTACAGTGTGTCTTGATTGCATTTAAATTTGTATTTTGTTATTTGGTTGTGATCTAAATGGTTGTGATAACTGTTCGTCAATAAGGGACTTAAAATAAACTATTAAAACACTGTATTAAATAAAACAATAAATAATTCAAACTATTAAAGTGGTAGTTCACCCAAAAATGAAAATTCTGTTAATAATTACTTACGTGTCAGTTGTGTCGCTGTCTATGCAGGGTCAGAAAGCTCTTGGATTTCATCAAAAATGTCTTTTTTTAAAATTTGTGTTCTGAAGATGAATGAAGGTTTTACGGGTTTGGAACGACATGAGTAATGAGTAATTAATGACAGAATTTTCATTTTTGGGTGAACTATCCCTTTAAGAACAGAGAAACATACTAGAGCTAAATAAATAAATTAATCTTAACTGGCAATCAAGCAGGAAAGCAATCATGGTGTGCTGACCCAATAATCATCACAAAAGAAACCTGTAATCCAGTAATCAGCATTACAGCTACCAAAGAGGCATGTCTGACTATAACATATATATTGCCATTATCATGTAATCAAGAAGAAAATCAAGTTACGCATTTACGCCAACAACATCAGCCTTAATCATTCATTTATTGTCCATAAAACCTAGGGTGCTTCCAAACTTTTGTAGGGCACTGTATGTACCACTGTATGCACACAAGCTCTTCAAATCGTGTTCTGAAAATGCCTGAACAAACAAGGTGAGTTTGGTGGAAAATCACTGAACTGTGCTGAAGAAAGTAGGTCATTAATCTAGAACTGAACACGGAAAATACAGGATATGAAATAGAAGCATCTCTCTCAGGACAGCAGAGCTCGCTTTATCTCAGGCGTGGGATTAATACACACACACTACAGTTATAGAGCAGCAAAGCATGCATGCATTAACAAATTTTCACATCTGGCTATTTCAGTACATTTCGGGTCACGAAGGTCATGAGGAGTGTTCCCATGTGGGTCCTCTCGGCAGGCTTGGGTTGAATTAGCTGATTCAGCAAGATTGTCCCAGAAACTTTTTCCTACATGTTTAGCAGCAAACTTGGCGAAAGTCTGAGAGTTAGCCTGCAGAGTGACACAGCAACGACAACGTGATAAAAGAAAAGGAACCATTTAGCAAAAGCACCACAAGTGCAACAGCATAAGGGTAGCGAACATGATCAAATACCGAAAAGAAAACATCCCAGAGCTGTTGGTAAGTCCCAAAACTCTCAGTCTTACAAACAGAGTGTGAATGCTAAGACAGTATTCCCTTTGATCTCGCCTTAAACAGGATCTGTTGAAACCCCCATTATTGCTGTTGTACAGACAATGCAATCAAAACACAGTTTTACCATTTGAAAACAGGCTCGGTTACAGTAGCGCACAGCGTGTGATGACGTAGGATGTGGTTGAAGATCAAAGCAGGTTCCAAATCAAAGCTGCAACTGTGAACCTGCCACTTGATATGGAAATGCAAATTGTGCTTGAATCTGATGAAGCAGCACAATAACGATGTAAGCAGTGATGTCACTGGGCATGCAGACCCGCTCGTTTGTTTGACATAATGAGGTGGCTTGAAGTTGAACTCGATATTCATGCGCAGAACATTTTTAAATTAACTTAGCTGTAGATGTGAGCCATTCAGGCCCAAATGAGTTGCAAATTGGTGAACCTTAGAGAATTGATTGACCTTCCATTTTTAGTTCATTTCCCACTCGAAGTCATGCAGCATATACAGTCATCCATCATATTTCCTATTATATCCACCAAGTGTTTCCTTTTATTTTAAATTACTGCTTTGATTTATGCTATTACAGTATAAATTCAGATTTAATTTACATGTAGACTGTGTGGTATATTTATATATTTAGTGTTCTTTGGAATGCCTGACTCTGATTGTGGTTAATTGTGTCGATCTACAGTCTGATTTGTCCCTGGCACTGTAGTTCCATATATATTTTTTCTCACATATTATAATTATTTTAACTTAGCATTATATAACGTTCATTTAATAATATATTTGGTAAGTTGCCATTTATTAAGTGGGGTCAAAAACTTTCAGGATGGCTGTACTGTATTATTTCATAATTCCAAGCCATTTTAAACTGGAAATCATGCTAGACTCTCATATTTTTTTGCTGCTCCTATAATCCTCCTTTGACTGTTAAAAGATTTTATTGAACTGCTTTTAATGTTGTCAGACAGCAATTTGCTCAGAAGTCTTCCCAAAGGATGTTTAGTATAGTGTCAACAGGAAAACAGAATTTTATCTCAAAGATGCACGAACACATATGCACTTTATCTTTCTGTATGTAAATGATTTGTCTAGTTTGTCTCTTCTTTTGAATGTTTGTTCACATTTTAAGCTGATTTTACTTAATTCTCGCTGTGAATTCTAGCCTTAGATGCTGACATGACATAAAACAACCAGAACAGCTATCATAGTAAATGTTGTGGCTAGAAATGAAAGTCGCTGAAATATTTTGAAGACCGAATGTGGCCCACCAGTCATGGGATCTGTGTTCTCTGATTTTTACAACGGCAAATCTATTTGTGCATGTGCTGTTGTCTGGTTAACCTTGTGTGCCCCCAATTTCATTTCAGATTAAACACACTCAATTTTTGTGGTCACTGCCATTCTCCTATTTAATTTCCTCCTGAACAATGCAGTGAGGAGGGGGATGAGTGCCTTTCGTATGTAATCTGCCGCTGTGGTAAATCAGTTTATTACAGGAAACTATCGAAGAGCCCAAGACATGATGATGGGAAAGTAAGATGCAAGACCAAGATGAATGAAATTCCTCTTCTTGTTCACTGCATTCCAAAAGTGATGGAAGCTAATTATACATTTAGTAATTACACCACAGATAGACTGCTAACAAGGTATTCAGGCCATTCTCCAACAACATTAGGATTTATTTCACGTATTTATAAATCTGTGTTCACAAAGAAAGACCAGATGAAGGTTTTGGGGTGCAGCTAAAAGTGAATGAAAAAGTGACTAACTTAACTTTTCTATTTTACTGTAGCTTTTTCAGCTACATTTCCAACAAGTTGCGTGACAAAATGTTTCATCATTTTTTAATGTCAGCCTGCACTGCGCACAAAACCACACAGCTGAGTGACCCAAGGCACTTTTCAGATGCTCTCTTCTAAACGGTCCTCTCTCATATGTAGCCAGTAAGAGTCTGATTCATTCTAGTGACTTGTCTATTCAATGAACCAATCGAAAAATATTCACAGAATCCCTGCACTGCTTTTAATTTATTTTTTAATTAATGTAAGTTATATAAAGTAGGCTGTAGTTTATTTTGCTGTTGAATTTAGTTTCACTGTAATTAAGTTCATTTAAAAACTTTTTGTTTTGTGCCACAGGAATACAGCTGTGATTAAATTAGAAATTATAGTTTACAATATATTCCAAATAATATTCCAAGTGATTACAAAATAATAACTCAAGGCAGTAACAATTTAAACAATGTATTTTATTTGAACAATTATGTTTTATTTATAAACTGATGTTTAGCTGTTCTTTGTCATAAAAAACTTCTTTTTTGGATCATCAGTAATCAGAGCTCGGTAAAATACAGACGCACAGAAGTTAAATGCTTAATGATCATTTTTTTCAGGCCATTTGAAGTTTGATTTTGACTTGACAGTGGTGATATATACAGTTTAAGTCAAAAGTGTACATACACCTTGCACAATCTGCAAAATGTTAATCATTTTACCAAAATAAGAGGGATCATACAAAATGCATTTTGTTTTTTTGTTTAGTACTGACCTGAATAAGATATTTCACATAAAAGATGTTTACATATAGTCTACAAGAGAAAATAATAGTTGAATTTATAAAAATGACTCTTTTCAAAAGTTTACATACACTTGATTCTTAATACTGTGTTGTTACCTGAATGATAGAGCGGTGTTTTGTTTGTTTGTTTGTTTTGGTTTACTGA
Organism: Labeo rohita; assembly: GCF_022985175.1. Taxonomy (NCBI): domain Eukaryota; kingdom Metazoa; phylum Chordata; class Actinopteri; order Cypriniformes; family Cyprinidae; genus Labeo; species Labeo rohita. Next base: position 23,960,440 of record NC_066874.1, on the reverse strand, counting down.
TAGTTGTTCATGAGTTCCTTGTTTGTCCTGAACAATTTCCAGCAATGATTGTATGATTTTGAGATCCATCTTTTCACACTGAGGACAACTGATGGACACATGCTGATGCTTCAGAGGGAAATATGATGCATTACGAGCTGGGGGGTGAAAACTTTTTGAATTTGAAGATCAGAGTAAATGTAACTTATTTTGTCTCTTAATGCATCATTTTCCTTTCTTTTCTTTTCTTCAGTGAGAGTTTGAACCTTCTGTAATTGTTACATATGAGTCCCTCAGTTGTCCTTGGTGTGAAAAGATGGATCTCAAAATCATAGTGTCATCTTTCGAAAGGGTTCAAATACACAAAATGCTGAAAAACCAAAGAATCTGTAAGACCTGAAGGACTTTTCTGAAGAACAGCAGGCAGTTTAACTGTTCAGGACAAACAAGGGACTCATTAACAAATTAAGAATCAAGTGTGTGTAAACTTTTGAACAGGGTTATTTTTATAAATTCAACTATTATTTTCTCTTGTGGACTATATGTAAACATCTTTTATGTGAAATATCTTCATCAGGTCGGTACCAAATATAAAAATAACATGCATTTTGTATGATGTAATATTTGCGTTATTTTTTTTTTTTGTACTTTTTTCGTCCAATTTGTTCAGGAGACACTGTCTCCCTTGCCTCCTCGAAGTAAATGACCCTGCTTAAGATATTGTTCCCTTAAATAATTAGTAACTTGTCTTGTAGTTAACTACTTTGAATACTGTATTAAACTGAGTAGCTTGTAGTTTCAAAGTAGCTTCCCCAACATAATTACAAGCTTTAGGTTGCATCATAAATTATAATGGCAGCTTAATATATTAGTTGTTTAATATGACCGCTCACTGATGATTTTAATAGTCTGTTAATGATAAACCACCTCCAGAATGTGTGTAGCTGTGTGTGTTCTTGTGGTATTTGGATGTCATTCATGGTATGATCTTTTTAATTAAAGTGTGACTCTCTCACTTAAGGTTAGTGGTGGCCTTTGTGCTTATCTAACACTCTTAGGGAAACATTTCAGACACGCTTCTTGCATGAATAGAATGGATTGACTAGCTTTATATAGACTAGATTAAAGCGTATTCACTGGAAAATGAACCCAGGACCTAATAGGGGACCTGAAATGGGGGAAAAAAAAGAAATAATCAGTACATCATACACAGATATATTGTTGATTTGTCCTCTTTAAAGTAAATATATATGTAAAACTTAGCGTTAGGGATATAGCAATGGTAATACTGACACCATATTAGTATATTTCTATCAGGACAACTCTTGGAAGATTTTTGCATTGTAATACAGTGGGTACGGAAAGTATTCAGACCCCCTTAAATTTTTCACTCTTTGTTATATTGCAGCCATTTGCTAAAATCATTTAAGTTCATTTTTTTCCTCATTAATGTACACACAGCACCCCATATTGACAGAAAAACACAGAATTGTTGACATTTTTGCAGATTTATTAAAAAAGAAAAACTGAAATATCACATGGTCCTAAGTATTCAGACCCTTTGCTGTGACACTCATATATTTAACTCAGGTGCTGTCCATTTCTTCTGATCATCCTTGAGATGGTTCTACACCTTCATTTGAGTCCAGCTGTGTTTGATTATACTGATTGGACTTGGGAAAGCCACACACCTGTCTATATAAGACCTTACAGCTCACAGTGCATGTCAGAGCAAATGAGAATCATGAGGTCAAAGGAACTGCCTGAAGAGCTCAGAGACAGAATTGTGGCAAGGCACAGATCTGGCCAAGGTTACAAAAAAATTTCTGCTGCACTTAAGGTTCCTAAGAGCACAGTGGCCTCCATAATCCTTAAATGGAAGACGTTTGGGACGACCAGAACCCTTCCTAGAGCTGGCCGTCTGGCCAAACTGAGCTATTGGGGCAGAAGAGCCTTGGTGAGAGAGGTAAAGAAGAACCCAAAGATCACTGTGGCTGAGCTCCAGAGATGCAGTCGGGAGATGGGAGAAAGTTGTAGAAAGTCAACCATCACTGCAGCCCTCCACCAGTCGGGGCTTTATGGCAGAGTGGCCCGACAGAAGGCTCTCCTCAGTGCAAGACACATGAAAGCCCGCATGTAGTTTGCTAAAAAACACCTGAAGGACTCCAAGATGGTGAGAAATAAGATTCTCTGGTCTGATGAGACCAAGATAGAACTTTTTGGCCTTAATTCTAAGCGGTATGTGTGGAGAAAACCAGGCACTGCTCATCACCTGTCCAATACAGTCCCAACAGTGAAGCATGGTGGTGGCAGCATCATGCTGTGGGGGTGTTTTTCAGCTGCAGGGACAGGACTGGTTGCAGTCAAGGGAAAGATGAATGCGACCAAGTACAGGGATATCCTGGACGAAAACCTTCTCCAGAGTGCTCAGGACCTCAGACTGGCCGAAGGTTTACCTTCCAACAAGACAATGACCCTAAGCACACAGCTAAAATAACGAAGGAGTGGCTTCACAACAACTCTGTGACTGTTCTTGAATGGCCCAGCCAGAGCCCTGACTTAAACCCAATTGAGCATCTCTGGAGAGACCTAAAAATGGGTGTCCACCAACGTTTACCATCCAACCTGACAGAACTGGAGAGGATCTGCAAGAAGGAATGGCAGAGGATCCCCAAATCCAGGTGTGAAAAACTTGTTGCATCTTTCCCAAAAAGACTCATGGCTGTATTAGATCAAAAGGGTGCTTCTACTAAATACTGAGCAAAGGGTCTGAATATCATGTGATATTTCAGTTTTTCTTTTTTAATAAATCTGCAAAAATGTCAACGATTCTGTGTTTTTTCTGTCAATATGGGGTGCTGTGTGTACATTAATGAGGAAAAAAATGAACTTAAATGATTTACGCAAATGGCTGCAATATAACAAAGAGTGAAAAATTTAAGGGGGTCTGAATACTTTCCGTACCCACTGTAAATATGACAATGTTAATGTATTTGATCTTGGCGGAATAGAAATACAGGTGGAGCTGGGGGGGTGGAGGGTTTTTAGAGGAAATCTGAAAGCGTGCTGCAAAATGTTCTAGTAAATGCTAACCAGCCGTTTAAATGTAAAACCACAAGCTCACTGGCTGCATATGCCTAGTAGTTTAACACTGTGAATATCGTCGGTTTAACGACCCATCATGGAACTTGGCATTTATGACCATCAGTACTTTTCTGTCTGTAAATGTGGCATTTTATATGCATAAAGGCAAATATAGCATGAGTTAGCCTGTCAGAATGCATCACAAAGAGCAGGATTGTGATGTTAGGGCAAATGCGTGAACTCATTTATATGTGGCTTCAGGGTAGGTATTATATTAACAGCACAGCACAGAGGTACGATACAGTTTGTGTATGTAAAATCTGCAGGGTGATCTTCAGCTATCTGAAAGATGAAGAAGAAAGCGGTATAGACTATTTAGATCAAGTGCATGGCTTTGCCTCCAGCTTGAAGCTATAACCTATTTAGCTATTTCAGTAAGGCTGGAAAACCCTGTAGTTCCCATCGATAAAATAACCCTGGGGTGTCTGTAATGAGGGCAGCAGCACATGTCAGTGAACATATGCAGCCCTCTTTCAGGGGCTGAGGTTGACCCGGCAGACTTCTGCGGCATAATCATGAGCGCTGCCAACATTTCTCCACAAGTCAGCGGCCCACTTATCTGTCACTTGGTCTGGGTGGGCTAAGATGATCAGAGAAAACTGCCACTTTTCACGCCTGTCTGCTGGAGACCATCACGGCCTCTATTTCTCTTTCGAGAGGGTGTGAAATGTAGGGTTTGGCTTTTGAAGTACCAGGTAAGCACCTGAGTTAGATGGTGAGTTTGAACACTGAGAGGGATGAAATGATGGAATGAAGAGAGGGGTGGAGGGAGAAAGAGAGGGAGGAACGAAGAGGTGGAAAGGTGAGTGCTTGAGACGGGTACGGACAGAGGAGAAAGCGATGTGGAGAATGTGAATGAGTGTGTGCGAGAGCGAGAAGAAACTGAGTGGAATGAGAGGAGTGTATATGGAGGACAGACGGAGGGGTGAAGAATGAATTGGAGTAAAAAGCAGTGTAAGCACTTTTTCGCTTCACTGCAAAGTACATGAGTCTGAAAGGAGTTTTCTCCAAGAGGGAATTCCTAGAGAAACCAGCTTTCTTTTGGAGCACTGTTCACAACTACTTTGTGTCTACTTCGAGTTTTATGTGAAGCTATAGTTCACCCAAAAATGAAAGTCCGGACATTATTTACTCATCCTCATGGCATTTTGAAGAATATTCTGGGCACAAATCAATATAATGAATGTGAGTAAGGACTGTTGCTTTGAAGCTCCAAAAAGCACCATAAAAGTGGTTATTTTGATTCATGTGAGATATTCAAAGTCTTTTGAAGCCATACACTAGCTTTGTGTGACAAAAAGACCAAAAAAAGTTTTAAAACAGGCAATGTCGGATTCATGAACTAATTGTTCTTTTGAGCTAATCTGAATGATTTATTCACAAATCAGACAGATCAGACAAATTCTCACTGACTCAAATGTCCTACAACTCAGTCTGTTCTTATGACTAGCAGGACTTGTAATATAGCGCATGAGTCATTTGGACCACTTTTATGGTTCTTGTATTGTGCTTTTACCATCTTTTTGAAGCTCGAAGGCTCCAGTCCCCAATTCACTGTAAAGGTTTTATATGAGTGAGCAAACAATAACAGGACTTTCATTGTTGGGGCGAATTATCCCTTTAAAACATGAACACAGCACAACAGGCTTGTTTGTGAAATTCAGAATGTTCACAAGGTCATCCTACTTTCTTTTAATTGGATAAAAATCTAATATAGAACAGTTCACAGACATTTCTTTAACTAGACACTTTCACCGGGAGGTAAATTCTCAGAGTTTCAATGAGGACACAAACAGCAAGCTCCGTTATTAGGCCATAGGGGATGCTAAGTGTTAATTAGCATTGTCTCAAGAGGATGAGAAGTGTCTGTTTTTCTTCAAGAGGATAACATCTTTGAGGGACTCCGCATGATATAAATGGTTGTGGCAGTTATTATCTACAAATAGAGACAAAAAGCACACTATAACACTAATCCAACACAGTTATTTTAAAACCACACTTAGTCAAACTAACTTAACAACACTTAGTAAGCAAAAACCATTGCACAACACGCTTGTGTTGCTGATGCTGTCAACATTATGAGGAAATGTTACATATCATATTAGCACTGGTTTTCAGTGGTTTAAAGTTACCACTTTACAGGTTTGTTGACTCTGTAATATAAATGCGGTTCCTCAGAGCCCATGGTGTCCTCAGGAGACGTAGCACAGATCTGCAGCTCCGCTGGAAACAGAACTTTTCCACTGACTAATCTAAAGAGTTTACTCAAGCCTCCCGAGAATACATTGTTATTTCCTTAACTCATTTCTCTGGTACAGAAGTTGCTGAATAAATGAATACAAATATCTTTATGCTGTTTTTAATATAATTTATCTAATTTACGTTTGCAGTGTTAAGATGAGCTAGTTTGTTAGTAATAGTTTCTATATTTCTGTATCTGAAATATCATAAAATACCATGTATACTGGTAGGAGAAACGGACACATCTTGCATAATTGCATTTTTAGGAACGTAAAGGAACTCACTGAAGCTGTTCTCACAATAACACTAGGAAACGTTTGTGTAATTGGGTGCATAAAATGTAAGTTTAATTAAATTGGGAAACTGCAGTACAAAAGTACTAATCCTTTCAGGGTTATTCTTCTTCCTTTCTCTGTCTAGAAGAGTATTCCTTCATAACAGCTTGCCGTCATAATGGATAAATGCCAATCATGTTGGGTCTTTGAATTTGAGTTTGCTTTGAATTGAGATTATTCTACTGAAACTCTCTCTCTCTCTCTTTTTTTTTTAGATCTGTATAATGATAATGTAATTTCTCAGTACAACATAGAACACTGATCTCTGCGGTGTGTGAACAAGCATCATTCATCATTACGTCATGCAGAGTGCATGCAACACATTGGGGCTTTTTTGTGGAATTTGCATTTGCAAGTAATTGCAAAAATGTTTCATTAGAAAACACAGCAAATATGCAGTATTGTGCGTTCCTAATTTCTGTTATTACTGAATAAAATGGATAAATACACATTTGCTTTTTGAGCCCAGATGGTGTTTGTTTGTAAAACATTTGATTTTATATTAGAATTTTAGTTCTTGTTAGACTTTGCAGCAACAGGCTCATTTGTTAATTAATGTAATTCCATGAATAATTAAATGCACTTTTTGGTTTTGTTAGCATTTGGCACCAAAGAATACACTTTTTTTCTGAGGTTCCAAGCAACACTTTAGACAACCTCAGACCTGGACTCCCCGCGGTGTACTTCCTGTGGGCCGCTCCCCTGTGGTCGTGTCATGGCTAAATGCCATATTCATTTAATGCTGCTCCATACCATCCCTCTGGACGTGAACGTTACAGAGCTTGCATAACTCTGCCTTGGCCTGTTTTATCATTCATTCAACAGGCCTTTATTTATATATTCTCTTTCTCAGATGATAAATGGCACAAGGAATTTAATTAGAGCTATGGGAGGAGAAGGGGCCTGATGAATCTGATACTTTGTGGCTCTTACACACAAATCAAAGGTGAAAGTGTGTGTGTGTGTGTGGGACAGCGGAGCAGGGAGATGTCATTACCACAAATGGCGTGATGTGCCTGTCAGGCGTGGTGGAATTAACTCACTCATTCTGATCTCAACAGCTGAGAGACCCAGGGAAATCACTAATCTGTATGCAGGTCATTTGTGGACACGACAGGAACCGGAGCAGAAAATGATTCCTTACTCACAAGAGCCTGGGCCAGACAATTTACTGTAATGAATGATATTCCTACTAGTCCTTCAGAAATTACATATGAAAATATTTCCACTCTGAAATACTTCTAGAGAATATGTTTGAATGAAGCTTTATGGAGACGGGTACACAGATGCTACAAACGTCCCTTGAGGTTACGACACTTTATTGGATTAAAATAGGTTCTTATTTGCGGAAAACCGACATCACATTATAGGTTTTTTGAGAGCTGACAAAGCCAGGGTGATGTATTTTGGGTAACCGTTAACAATACTGATGTAAACTGCGGACATTTCAGATAAAAAAATGATTGGACCTTATGGGACTACACATAAATGAAGCCATTCTGATGCCCATCTAAAAGAAGAGCTCACACAAAAATGAAAATTCTGCCATTATTTTCATACCCTCATGCCAATCCAAACCCTGTATGCTGTTATTTGTTCTGTGAAACACAAAGTATAAGTTTTTGATGAATTGTTACATTCTTGCCATACAGAAAAAAAAAAAATCCTAAAAGCACGGTAAAAGTACCCCAGTGTTCTTTCTTTGGCAAAAATAGGTTTCTACTGTTGTTCCCTGAAAAAAGTTAACATCACGGTGAGCAAATAATAGTTTTAGTTTTTGTCAAATTATTAAATTCCTTGAAAGCACATATATTTTGCACTGACATTTAAAGGATTTGTTCACTCCAGAATTAAAATTTCCTAATAATTTACTCACCCCATGTGATCCAAAAGGTTCATGTCTTTATTTCTTCAGTCAAAAAGAAATTAATTGAAAAGGTTTTTGAGGGAAACATTCCAGGATTTTTCTCCGTATAGTGGACTTCAATGGGGATCAGTGGGTTGAAGGTCCAAATTGCAGTTTCAGTGCAGCTTCAAAGGTTTTCGGTTTGGGTCTAATAGCTTGCCACATCAGTGTGTTTTTTTTTTTTTTTTTGTTTGGTTTTTTTTTTTTTTTTTTTGCAACAAATTAACAACAAAATACTCCTGTAAACATCTGTATACTGAAAAAAGTGTGGATTATTATATGTCTGCTTAATATTTCTTTTGAGAGAGGTATTATTTTTTTGATTTTTGCACAAAATAGGATTGGTTTCATTCATACTGGACGCCAGAGGGCACCCTCGTTCAGAAAATCCGCATATGCGTCAAAGAAGTGGCACTGATTACCTTCTGTTCCATATAACGTTATACGTTGAACGTTTTGAATGGTGAAATGTAAGGACAATAAACACTCGTCTGCAGTAATATATGGTTTATCTGTGTTCTTCAAGCCATCTTGTGTATTTTCATAATGATTAGGTATATCTGTACGCCACTGCTAATCGACATACATAGAATATGAGTATAGAATATGTTGTCTGCCTCATTCTGTGATACAAATCCACATCAGATCACATAAGGAAGTTATTTTAAATAGAAAAAGCTTATCGCTGTATGTCAATAGAAGGGAAGATGCTCTGCGTGTGTTGCTTTTTTAAATATAAGCAGGAAAGCATTTTTCTCATCTCAGCATGTGAAATCACAGGCACACACAGCAAATTCAGAGAGAAATAAAACAACAAAATTATTTAAATGCAAAACCGAAAAACCGCAATTCACAAGTGCGTGCAAAGAAAGTGAAACGCCCTTTACAAATAAAGGAAAAACAACAATGTCGGACAATTTTGAAGCTGGAAGAGAAAATGCAAGCTGCAATTTGGACCTTCAACCAGCTGATCCCCATTGAAGTCCACTATATGGAGAAAAATCCTGGAAGGTTTTCCTCTAAAACCTCTTAGCACCTGAAGAAAGACATGAGCATCTTGGATGACATGGGAAAATTTAATTCAGGAGTGAACTAATCCTTTAACTCAAATAATAATAGCACACAGCAATAGCAGATCTATAGCAATATCCATTGTTCCTTCTGAAATGCCATTGTACACAATAGTTATTATTCTTTGAATCAACCCCTACAACAAAGCCAGCAGCTAATGAATGTGCTGGCATACAAGCATTGACATAAATGTGTCTGTCAGGACCTCTAAGGAAAGGGAGAATTAGTTGTTTCATTTCTTATTCATTAAATAAGTCTTCCCATTGCAGTGTACCACAAAGCAAGAACCTTGATTTTATATGCATTCTCCACACATTACCATTTCCACAGCCGTCCCCACGGATTATCCAGACAAAAACAAGTCTGGTGGAATCAAACTATGGCAGACTGTTATTAACAAAATCATTTCAATGGAAACCCACAAACCGTCAAACCTGCTGAGTAAATGTGCGACCTAGTAAGGTATGTGAGGGCTTGCTTTGCGATAAAGACATCCGGTGGGACAAAAACAAACCTGTTGCCATGTTCCACCATCCATTCTGCAACATTTACACACTTAGTACAATAACTTTGTATTCTTAATACTTTCATTGTGTGCGTTGTGTGTACTAATGTTTTGGCAATGTAATACCTTGTTTATCACACCAGTAACAACTTCAGTGAATCTTTCCCGTATCGCCATCAGCTTTGTGATTTAGAGTGTGCACTCAATACTGTAAAACATTCATTTTTTTTTTCTTTTTTTCGAGCGTTTGATGCTTGCCCGCAGCTTTGAAGCAGCACTCCAAAACCTAATTAATATAACAGATTGTCTAGCAGCACACAGACTGTGACAGTCTGGAACTCTCAAACAACAAGAAAATGTTTGCACTCATTTGGTTATATGGGATCATTCATAATCATTTTGTTCAGAAGAGCAAAGTTAATACTTAATTTTACATTGTGGCTTACAAAATGCCAACAGTTTGACTTTAGGCATCTTTGAACAAACACTCTCCCTATATTGTTTACCATCTGCGCATTGTTTTTGTTCTGTTGTAATGGAATCACCTCACATTAGTTCTGTTTATTCTGACGCTCAACACATTTTCACTTGGACGGCGATTAGACCTGAAGTGATGTTCTTTTCCGCCTACCTCTGAACTCCCTTTGGCTTCTAGAACAAAAGGTCACAATTATGGCCTGACGGCTCTCATGCCCACTGACTTGTGATAAATGAGACTGGTATTATAATGAAGAGACCCACCTTTGGGGAGAGATAGCAAAAGGTCAAATGACTGTCAGGCTGGTACAGGTACGTGGGGTTGGAAGGTGACAAGCATCATTAATTATGAAGTGGGACAATCAGTTTAGAGCCGCTAGAAGACAGAGCTTTCAAAGTTTTTGATGTCAAGGTCCCCTAAATATGCTAATCCACTCCATTCATAAAATGTAATGGAACATAGACTCATATTTTCCTATACAAATGCATTTTTATGCATAAGAACTCATTTGTACTATGTGCGAAATAGTAGTTGTGTTAATTAAAACACATGTTGTTTTCGAAATAAAATAATTGGCTGTCCTGACACTGTCCTAAAGCCAAAAGAATTAAGTATGTATTAAGTTGTCAGTGTATCTTTTCTTTCTACCAACTCTTAGAGCAATGTTAGATTATATACCCGAAGAGAATCATTTTATAGCACTTTTCACAATAAATACTGTTCCAAAGCAGCTTTACAGAGAATATTGCGTTACAGCCCCCAGTGAGCAAGCCGAAGGCAACAAACGCGATGAGAAACTCTCCAGAAAGATACAGTACAAATATAAACTCTTCTTTAAAGTATGCACATTGCATGTATGGAGAAATAAGAAATGTCTCTTAATAGAACACAATAATTATCTCATGATTTTTTCCTTTAAAAAAGTAAAATGAAATGTAATAAAATATTAAACATCAAAATATTAAAGGGTTAGTTTACCCAGAAATTAAAATTCTGTCATTAAGTACTTAACCTCATGTCGTTCCAAATCCGTAAGACCATCGCTCATCTTCGGAACACAAATAAAGATATTTTTGATTAAATCTGAGGGCTTTCTGACCCTGCATGGACAGCAATGCAACTGAAACATCCCAGGCTCAGAAAAGTATAAGGACGTTGTTAAAATAGTCCATGTGACATCAGTGCTTTAACCGCAATGTTATGAAGCTACGAGAATACTTTTTGTGCACAAAGAAAACAAAAACAACAACTTTATTCAACGATTTCGGTTTAGTTAGATTCCAGTTCGCTATTGAGGAGAGTACCACAAATTTATTTACCGTTTTTCTGTTAAACATACCTGCTCTCGCTGTCTTTTGAACCCCTGGGGGTCAAAAGACCTCCAGTTTGAAAGCATTAAGACTTTCAGAGCTCTTTTTGAATCTATTCAAAGAAATATAAAGTCATCACTTTGAATTTGGTGTACAATACAATGACATTTTAAGGAAGTCTCTGTCATGCAGCGCACAGATGCCCACATTTATCTCGCTCATGGATCATTTACTGAGTTAGCACAGGCCACACTGATCAGCTCCGTGTGGCGATCTGTGCAGACTTTTGTGGGGTCAGTGCACTCAAAGGCTGGCCGGTTGAAACGGCTGGAGTAAATTAGCTGGACGTTTATAGGGCCGGATTCAGACATCAAAGCTGGAATAGATAATGAGGCCATTAGTCTTCCTACCTCAAATCACTCCAAAGAAGATGGGTCTTTTTTCACATGCGCACGCTGATGCATAGGCACATATTTTGATTGGACTGCTCCCACAGAATCGTTCTAATCGTGGCAAATGTTTGAAATGGAAATTGATTCTGAGCTATTTATGCACCATTTCAGATGCAGTGACTCTAACACCTCAGAGACCCTGTCAAACTTCTGCATTCAGAAATTCTGCTTTATGGTTATATTTACCAACGTATAACCCAGGAAACATTTACATCTAAATAACACTCAGACTGCATATTAAACGCATATCCTCCATTAGGTGAACCCATTATCAGCATTCGCTCTGACAAAAAAAAAAAAAAAAAAAAATCTCCAGGGATTTTTTTTTTTTTCAAGCATAAGATTCAATGTACCATAATTAATGTAATAATGGTATGATCTGATTTCAAAATTACCCCTTTTTGGACGCTAATTCAGACTGTAAGGTCAAAGAGCATTTATGAAACGGCTGTTGAGCTTTCAACAAACTCTGGCCATACTCGCTTTTTGTTTAATTGTTGCTGCTTCGTCCCTTTTAGCTGTGTTAAAAGGATCCGTCCTCTAAATGTCACCTGCAAAGTAAATCAAGACCTCCTGCCCCCAAATCACACTACTAAAAATATATCAGATGGCTTTTAATCATAATGTGATAAGCAGTTTTCCTCACAGGTTGCATGGGTCAGATGGAATATGTAATTACGTATGCAAGTATCCAGCAGACTTTGGGGGCATCTGTACAGCTGCTAGAATGACTTCTAAAGCCAAAGAAATCCCTGAAAGTTTGTGGACCATGAGGTGTGATTATGTGTCTCTTCCCACATTCAATTCCTGTGTCTGCTGCTGCCAGCTTCTACTGTGCCAGAACCTCATAATCCTTGTTAAAGTATCTCAAAGCTGACTTTGACCTCCGTCCAAACCGCAGTGGGATCGGCGGTGCTCCATCACTGAATACTGAATAATTCTGGCATTAATTTAAGGGCTGATTCTATGAATTGTGCCTGCTGCTGTAAGGCTCTGTGTTTCCACTCATCTGAGCTGTTTAGGAATAAATCACTGTGGGATTGCATTAAGAGTGCTAAAGAAGACCATTAAGTCCAGGATTTATTAGAATGGGTTATATATTAAATATCAATCAACAAAAATAGATGCACAGCAGGGTCAGAAATTAGCTTTTCAATTAAGGGGCAATATTTGCCCCCTGGAATTGATTTCCAGGGGCATTTTGTACATTTGTGAGAGCAATTTTTATTATTATATTCACCTTACTATGTTGTCTTTATTATTATAATCACTATGTACTTTGTTGTATATATATAATATATTTATTTTATTTATTTTATTTTTTTTTTGTGTGTGTGTGTGTGTCTGCATTTTGGGCATTTTGTCTCATTTCTGGCTTCACAGACAAACATATCAGTCCATAACGTTAGTGTAGTCTAGTGCAAGTTATCCACTGAAGCCACAAAAGGAATCTTTTATTTGCATTGTATCTGCACTGTGTTTATGATTAAGGAATTCGCGAGTGTGTGCACTTAACACAGCTGTGGCGTTTTCAGAATTGACTAATTTAAGCACCTCTGATTGGTGTTTTCAGTGCTTACTAATCAGAGTTAGTAAGCCTTTGATTGGCTAATACACAGAATTTGGTTTGATTGGTTATAAGGCTCAATGATGCACAAAACAGCACATAAAAGCAATCTAATGCAGTGTTGACATCAGCTGTAGTGCATGTGCAGGGACATTTTTTTTCCCCTTTGTCATGAATTTATAGGGTATTTTTGTTCATTTTGGTGCCCTTGTTCAATTCCCGACCACAGATATTTGTGGTTTAGAAGTGACCACTGTTGTAGCTACAGTGTATTATTTAGTCAATATGTTGTTCATCTTCATTGATACAGTTTTTTTTTTTCTTTCCTACAGGAGTACCAGATTGACATTATTTTTGCGCAGACGTGGACAGACAGCAGGCTCAGATATAACAGCACTATGAAAATATTGACTTTGAACAGTAATATGGTTGGACTCATTTGGCTACCAGACACAATCTTCAGAAATTCCAAGAACGCAGATTCACATTGGATTACTACACCAAATCAGCTCCTCAGAATATGGAATGATGGGAAAATACTTTACACTTTGAGGTAAGCCATTTTTATTATCAGTCTGATAATTGATAGTGAAACAAAATGAATAAAAATACAAAGTTATATATGGTTAAGTGTTTTTTCAGAAAACTCAGAAGTCTAACCAATAAAGGGGGGTAAAAGAAAAAAATCTATAATTATGGTACTTGAGCACACAGAATGTGCGCCATTATTTTTTTAGACATTTGAAATTAAAAATCAAGAAGCATTTCCTAGACTCTGAAATATGACAGTTAATATGAACCACTACATCAGTGACAGTGGGTCGCTGACTTTCAGTGTCTTTATTGAAAATGCTTTTATTCACTACTTTTCATCATTGCAAGATAAGAAGTCAAAATAGGGAGATTTTGTTGCTGAACAGAAACTACTCTCAGTCTTGTCAATTCAAATAAGAATCACCCCGACAAGGCCACCAGAAGAAAACAAGTTGATTTTTACAACCCACAAGCTTTTGACAAGGTCATAACAGCACTGTATGAAAGGCACAAAGGAAAAACTATTTGCAAAACAGAATGTAATAATAAAGTAGTCAGTAGGTCAGTGTCAGTGGTCTAATTTCAGGTTTTTTGCAATTTCTTGCAGCAGGGGTTAAAGTACTTGGGTGATTCTGTGTAATACTGAAGTATCATTTTGTACTATTGAAACGGAATACTTTAGATTATATATAAAATATATGTGATGCGATCTGGGAAAACCCGTCGGATGTCACGCTGTGACATTTTCAGGAAATTCGAAAAATAGGTCGAATGTCTTTTTTTATTCAGAATTAGGTTTTCATTAAATTATTATTCTATAACATCTTGTCTATCATCTCTGAAAATATCTCGGCGAAATTTACTTGTTTAGTGCAGAAAAATAGCCATTTGTTGCAGCAAGTAGAAATGACTGTCTTCCTCTTATGTTTAGAACGCGCTGCTGAGGTGCTTTCTCTTAACACCACAAAAACAGTTAACCTATCAAAATAAACCACGTAACATATTTAGTAAAGGTGTATCAATTCACATTCTCCGCCAGTCCTGTGTAAACTACTGCACACAAAGTTTTATTTATTTTTTTTTGTAATATGGTGAGATGGCGGAGCGCAACAACGCTGTCTAAAGTACTGCAGCTGCTCACTTAACCGATCTTACTCGTCTCAGTCTGCTCAGTCTTGGTGATGTCAGTGCCCTAAATGATGTTATAACGAACTACTTCACATCCAGAGATTAAGGATCGCATGATCGTTACTAAAGAGGAGGAGTCCGATGACAGTCTGTTTTAAGCACAGCGTGCGAACGGTTGCGCTGCGCTCGCTTTTACTACAAGGTAGGCTGCATTATTTGTGCTATCTAAAGATAAAATGGGTGATCAAAAGTTCGGAGACTAGTCTGTTTAGTGTAATGATGCAGTATAGTGCTCTTAACCTGACTGACAGCTCTCGTTAAACCCGTAAAGTGAAAGTCGACTCACTTTAAAGTCGTTCTTCTCAAAATTCCATTCCTGAAAATCATCGCTATCAGCCTGTTTTTATTTTGTTCCTTGAACGTAATTTGGTTACGTTCAAGCTATGAACATGTCAAACAACGCTGATAGAGAGGTATGTAATTTATTACAGTCAACCAAAAATTCTGTTAGTATGACAGTATTTACACAATTATCAATATAGTTGACCAATTACCAAGCAATGCTTAATTTTGTTCAGTCTGTGGTATAAAAAGGTCGCTTTAGCAATTAAAGAAAAAAAACATAAGCAAAACACGGTCAGGTCAAAGCGTCTGAATAATTTTTGGTCCCAAATTTCAGTTTTACTGGTAGTCCAATGTATGAAGATTTTTTTTTGGGTATAATACTTTAGTTTGCTATCCTCACTTACAGAAATGAGCTATAGTGTCCTGCACCCACTAGTAAAAAAAAAAAAAAAAAAAAAAAAATCTGGTGTCTGAATAATTTTTGGTTTGACTGTGTGTCTAAATATGCCTAATTCTCGGTTAAATACAGGTTAAATTCTTATTTCAGCACCTGTGGCCTGCAGCTGATTACCAGAAAATAGATTTTGACTTGTTCCTCAGTTTGTAACAAAGAGAAGAACATGTGTTTGAAGTAAAGCACTTGCACTGGAGACCCAACAGGCAAGTTAGCTGGAGGGAAATGTCAAAATGTTTGTGGTGGTTCTCTTTCAATTTTTAGTGTCTAAGTCTAAGTGTCTAAAATCATTTTTTAACTGTATAATGATAAAAAGTCAAATAAAATTGAATTTTAAGGTAATATGTTTAGCTAACATGCATGCTAACACATACAGTATGCAACAAAGAGTCTGTTTTATCAGTTTATAATTAACTATTTTACTTCCACATTTAATGTTTGATTAGATACTTTAAAAAAGTATAAAATTTGGACATAGCGTCCTTTTGTACAATTTCTCAAATTTTTACACTCCTTTTTGTAAGTTCCAAAACCTCTGTTCCTAAATATGATTTCCAATGCCTTTAATTAGTTACCCAGACTGAGCAGATGTCACTTTGACATTTTTATGCGCCTCTTTTTTGGAACAGGTCATCTATTTCAAAGTCCTTGATAAAATATCAGGAGCTGGGATGAATTTAGGTCCACAGTCACAGATTTATGGCAAAAAAGAGTCAGCAGTCACTGCCAAAGGCACTATGTCAAAAAATATTCTTTAAGACAGCGAAACGCAGTGTTATGTTCTGATAAATAATATTTATAAAATTTGATGGGTCTGGGATGTCTGTGTTTTGATCGGAACATTAAAGACTTTGGAAATGTGACCAAAGATCAGCAAATCCTCTTCTCGCAAAATTTCTCTCAGTGACATCCGCCTGTCCTCTCTGAGTTAGAGCTCCACTGCGAGACAGCCTCTCTGGTCTGGTGTGACTTCAATGTCTGTGATGTTGAGATGTGATGACACTCGTTCATATCCGACTAGCCTAGTTTGGTCCAGTGCTTGGTATTTGTGACGGATCTGTTCAATAAGACTCTAGGCTAGGTTTGACCACAATTAGGCCAGGAAGCTGCAGAAACTGCCTGTGATGTCATATATTATTTATCAGGCCGCTACAAATGGGGCTTGTGAACAAACCTTTGGAAACCCTGCATGGGCAGCAGCTGAGTCCTCTGGTTAATCTTTTATGGGGCCAATTCACACTGTGAATGAACTGCACAACAACCTCTTATACTGTCTTGACTTTTTGGTCAAACAAAATGTTTATGACCCGAATGGCAACTGCAACAAACAGTCCATTTAAGGAAAGACTCTGCCTCCTGTTTGAGAGCCATGAAAACATTGTCCACCCATTGTTTGATTAAATGGCTCTGAGATAGAAATCTGACATATGGGGACTAGGTGGCCATGTTTGTTTAAAGGAGCACTCCACTTCCAGAACAACAATTTACAAATAATTTACTCACCCCCTTGTCATCCAAGATGTTCATGTCTTTCTGTCTTCAGTTGTAAAGAAATTATGGTTTTTGAGGAAAGCATTTCAGGATTTTTCTCCATATAATGGACTTCATTCGTGCCCCGATTTTGAACTAGTGAATTAGTGATGGGTCGTTCTTGAAGGATTTGTTCATTTTGATTGAATCTTTAATATGTCTTGGGGAGTGATTCGTTCAGTCACGCATGTGCAACATCCTATTAGGTTCAGGTTTTTGAATCGTTCGTTCATCTTTTGGGGCCGTCATGTGATGAACGAACGACTCAAACCGGAAAACTTGTCAGATTTTTTTGGCATTTTGGCATTTTGACATTGAACCAGACTCAAAGGTCCGAGTCGGTAAAATGATCTGAACTTCCCATCACTACTACGAATCACATCTAAGTTCATCGTCTGTGTACTCCGGCTCAAAAAGGTAGAGTATGGCAAAAAACTCCATCTTAGTTTCTCCTACAACTTCAGAATCGTCCGACATCGTTGTACCTTTTGGTTTGTAAACAGTGTTTGACTTACTTGCACTTTCTTAGTCTTTGCACGTTTGCTTTGTAAACACGGGGTCTGTAGTTCCACCTACGGTTCGCATGACCTTTTGACGTGATTCAATAGTACGTAGGGTCGTGAATGCGCATCCCAGAGCTTGTGCTACACGAGTAGCCCGTGCTTAAAAAGTATACAAATTTTTATTTTCCAAAAAAAAAAAAAAAAAGACAGATCTTTTCGCTAGATAAGACCTTTCTTCCTCAGCTGGGATCATTTAGAGCCCTTTGAAGCTGCATTTAAACTGCATTTTGGAAGTTCAAAATCGGGGCACCAATGAAGTCCGTTATATGGAGAAAAATCCTGAAATGCTTTCCTCAAAAACCATAACTTCTTCACGACTGAAGACAGAAAGACATGAACATCTTGGATGACAAGGGGGTGAGTAAATTATTTGTGAATTGTTGTTCTGGAAGTGGAGTTCTCCTTTAATTATTTATTTATTTATTTATTTATTTTCTGTAATTATTTATTCTAATATTTAACAACTTGTAATACTCATACTTAACATTACTTTATTTCTTGCTTTTATTTCAATTTATTTATACATACAGTACCAGTAAAAAGTTTTTGAACAATAAGATTTGTAATGCTTTTTTAAAAGAAGTCTCTTCTGCTCACTAAGCCTGCATTTATTTGATCCAAAATACAGCAAAAGCAGTAATATTGTGAAATATTTCTATTATTTAAAATAACTGATTTCTATTTGAATATATTTTAAAATGTAATTTATTCCTTTGATCAAAGCTACATTTTCAGCATCATTAATCAAGTCTTCAGTGTCACATGATCCTCCAGAAATCATTCAAATATGCTGATTTGCTGTTAAAGAAACATTTATTATTATTATTATTATTATTATTATCAGTATTTAAAACATTTCAAAATATATTCAAAATATATTCAAATCAGATTACTTTTTTCAAGTAACTAAAGTAATGCATTACTTTTAAATTTACAACATTTACAAAGTTACTTATTTAAATAGGTAATACAAGTTGCTTTGTTTTCCCAATTATTCTGGCACTTTCTTCAGCATGAGGCTTTTTCATTTCACTTTTGCTGTGAAAGGGCCTTTACAGTTACCGAAAATGTAACTTTTAGGTTTTTTGTTATTTAAAAAAAAACAAATAAATAAGCCCAGCCCAGTTGACAAAAGTAACGTAAAAGTAACGTAATGCATTACTTTTCATAAAAAATAACTAAGTAATGCAATTAGTTACATTTTCATGGATTAACGCAGTATTGTAAAGCATTAATTTTAAAAGCGCATGTAACTTTCCCCAATGCTGGTACTTAATGTATATATATCCTATTTAGTTTTTGTGGCCCTCTAAATAATTTACCAATTATCCTGTTGTGCTGAAAATTGCTTTAAAACGTTGCAATGAATAATCGCAATAGTGTTAAGAAGAACATATCTGAAACCACACAATTTCCGTTCTTTCTTCCTTAGGTTTTTATTTATTTTTTAATAAAGCACCACAGAGAGAGAATGTGCTTACACCACTGTAGACATTACTAATGAGAACCATAATGTGCATTACAGTATATGCCTCTGGCACTTCTCGTTATAAATACATATGTATCATCACAGCAGACTGGGGTGCACATGAGAAAGCATCATTTGCTTATTGCAAACACTGTTGAGAATGTAAGCATGGGGTTTGCAAATTCTCTTTTTTATGATCCCAGTATTATCCCAGTTTCACCTACACCAACAGAGCTCAAAGCTGCTAGTTAACAACATAAAGTAACAAAATGCATAAAATCTGTCTTTCTTATTTAAAATGCACTGTCAAGCTAACAATTCCAACTCTGATTCAAAGTGAAAGTGGAAATATGAAAAATATGGGCTTGTCACATGAAACCAGTACTGTTGTCTTTTCACAAGTCTGAAACTACTGCTGCAGTTTTCCAAATATAGTCAGATGAGTGGGTGTCCACTGAAGCCGACTCTGCCCTAGTTATTCAAATCGGGACATCCAAACACACACTGCTACATTGCTTGTCATGTCCTTTTCAAGCTGTCCCATCAGAAAAGCTCACCCCAATGAAAACAACAGCAAGATCAAGACCTTGTCTGCTTATGTACAATCATGATTTAAAGGCCATGTGTTCAAATAAATATACTGAAAGCTGGCGTTAACTTGGTAAAGAACAGTGAAGCAAAACAATATGATTGCTTTTATGTTGCTTAGGAGTCGACCGATAAGTGTTTTTCAGGGCTATACTGATTATTACAGATCAAGTAGACCGATAACCGATATTTTGAACTGATATATATGTCTGGTGTAAAAATTAATGTCAAAATTAAGAATAACAAGGGCTCTGACAAAAGCTTTCTTTAAATGTTTTTAAATAATTTTATCGGCAAATCAGTTTTGAAAATGAATGATACCGATAACCATAAAAATGCTTAATATCGGTGCCAATAATTGTGTCGACAATTATAAAGATATTTGTATTAAGTAACATACACTACTATACATCAATTCAAGTTTGGGGTTGGTAAGATTTTTATGTTTTTAAAAACCAGTTATGCTTAGTAAAATAGTCAAAAGAATAATATTGTGATTTATCATTACAATTGACAATAACTGCTTTCTATTTTGTAATTTTTTGGTTACTTTAATCAATTTAATGCATCCTTAATAAATACAAGTATTTATTTCATTCCAAAAAAAAAAAAAAAAATTAGGTTCAATTCGTAAATTTAGTTTTTTTTTCCTCCCGTCCCAGTGCCGTTTTAGGAAATATCAGCACTCTGAACGCCGCTTGCCCAATCAAATTAGAGAAACGAATGTATCTGTTGTATAAAGTGATTTTAATGAATGTTTTGTTGTATTGTTACGTAGTTAGTTAGTTAGTATTCGCCTTAGGCCTAAACATTTAAATACATCATTTTTTATATAGCTTTCCAGCCCTGTGCCAAATATACTTTCAGATTCAAAAGTGCTAATGAAGGTGGAGTTAAAACAATGACAAAAACAACAACATATGAACAGAGAACAAGCGGTAAAGTATTTTGGGAAAACAGCTACTTGGTTAATGCATCTCAGGCAGAGCGATGGCCTGTTCAGGTATCTCTCAGCTGCCTGAAGACCAGAGCGTCTATTTGGACCAGAGGAAATTTCACAGGCCAGTGGAGAGACTACATCATGCCGTCTCCAGCGCTCCGTGAAATATTTCCTTGGCAACAGGAGAAACAGCACTGATGCTGAGGGGCAAATTCTGCGGATAAAGCCAATCTGGAACAAAGGCTAACTAGATGCTCCCATATGGAGCTCATGATCGATATTCAGTGACACAGCAGACATGCAGCAGTGGTATTTAGGAGGAGTGTGAAGGGAAAAGGGTAGTGCAGACTACGAAATGTCACTCTCTATTTTAATTGCAGTCATCTGAGCTTTGAAGTAAACAATGCTGGAATTTGTGAGAGCTGTAAGCTTTCTGAGCTGCAAAACGCACAGCTCTGTGGCACAGATTCAGGTCTGAGCTCAGAAATGAGAAATTTGATTTGCCATACCTCTTCATAATACTTAATATATGCTGTCGGGACATTTGTTTACCAATACAGCAATATTCACCATGATGGCTTCTTTGTTGCATATTTGCAAAGGCTAAGGTTGCTACAGTAAGCCAATTATCCACTGGCACTATGTTACTCACTGAAGCAAGGGAGTGTGTTTAAACAGCAAACAGAGTGCAGTGTATCTAGTTGTCTGTTCATTTCAAATGCTCTAGAACCAATCCATCATTTTGTCTTGCAGCGGTTGAAATTTACCTATAATCCACTTGATGTTTATTTATGATATTATTGTTTACAGCCTTCAAAATAAGGGTCAGGCAAACAAAATATTTCTCAACGCATGAAACAATAATGAGCTGGAGAGGATCTAATATAACGGACTGTATAAGTTATAAGGAAATTAGATATTTGAAAAAGAGCTCTGATCAAAATTACAGAACACTTACAGATACTTCCAAGTTATTAGTGTTAATCTGGCACATGGTGCTAATTTCCTTAATGTCAAACCCTATTTAACTGGCAGCATTTCTCTCATTTTCACTGAGACTGCAAGATTGTCAGCTACTCTAAGCTGACTGAAACCCTGCAACAGGAGGTTGTCCAGATGAAGGGCAAAGGGATGACATTTTCAGCCTTTGCAAAGAAGGTGGTCATTCCAAATCTGTGATTTCTCAAATATGGCAGGTTTACAATTACACCAATTCATTCAAGTCCCCCAAAAAGTCTGGTCATCCATCTAAGACAAATGCACAAGAAGACAGGATAATGCGGATACTCTCGATGGGGAATCGGTTCAACACTGCAGCTGGAATTGCTTGCCAGTTCAGTGCTGAACAGGATAAGGATCTGTCTTTGCATGTTTAAGAGAAGTTGGACTGAAAGTGCACTCTGCAGTGACCAAACCTCTCTTCAACAGAAAGAATCAAAAGGCTAAGCTCACATTTGCTGAGGAACATGTTGTGTGGAGAGAGGAGAACTGGTCCAAAGTTCACTTTAGTAATGAGAGCAAGTTTAATTTATTTGGGTCTGATGGAAAACATTTTGTTCAGCGTCAAACTGAGGAAAGACTGAAGCCAAAGTGCATAAAGAGGTCAGTGAAAGTGTTATGGTTTGGGGAATGTTTTCTGCGGCAGTAGTTGGGCCTTTTATACAGATACATGGCAGGGTGAAGATGTTTATTAGAACCTCATTCAGCAACATGTAGTTCAACATGTAGTTCTCATTCAAGACAATGTCCCTGTCACACTGTAAAACAGTTAAAGCAGTTCCATGAAGCTAAGAACATTAAAATAATGAAATGGATGGGCCAGAGTCCTGATCGAAGCCTGATTTAAAAATCTCTGGAAGAGGACAAAGTTATGGCTAAGAAACCCACTACACTCTTAAAAATAAAGGTTCTTTATTGGCATCAAATGGTTTTATCAAAAACCTTGACCATCCATGGAACTTTTCAAATGTAGAAAAGGTTTTTTATAGTCGAAGAAGGTTCTTTAGAATTTTTGAAATGTTGATCAAAATGGTTCTTTTAGGAACTGTTCACTGAAGAGTTCTTTGGGGAACCAAAAATGGTTCTTTTATGGCATTACTGCTAAAAACGCCCTTTTGGAACATTTATTTTTAAAAGTGTACCAAATTGTGGAAGAGTGGACCAAGATCAAAGCAGAGCAGTCTGAGAAACTAGTGATTTCCTGCAGCCGCAGATGTGCTGAAGTCATTCAAAGCAAGGGCCACTACACTTCCTACTAATTTCTGACAGCTGTATCCCTCCAAAATTGTAGTTGTAATCTTCTTTAATGCTGGTTACAGTTCTCTGATTTTGATCACTGTGTTTTCTACAAAATAAAGGTTTTTGTTGAAATGCCTTGGCTATTTTGTCAAACACGTTAGTAGAACAGTGGTATACCTACAGCTAATAGTCCTTCAAATTTTGAGAGATGAAGATTAACAATATTTTAGAAAAAATCAAGTATTAATAGATTGTTCTCTAATTTTGATCTGCCATAATTTCCAATGGGACTACAGAACTTTTTGAAACAGTCACCTTAACTGTAAATTCATGCAATTAATCCCTCTTTAAAATGGCAGGAAGTGATCTCATGTCAGTTCTGACTGGCTGACACTAGCAGCAGGATTACACTATCAGAAAAAAGGTATAAAGCTGTCACTGGGGTGGTACCCTAAGATACAAGAGCTAAAAGGTACATTGTTCTATCTTATTTACCCATAAATGGTACATATTAGTTCTTTATAAGTACATATTAGCATGTAAAGTGTACATAGTGCTGCTTTTTTTTTTTCTCTTCCTTTTGAGAGTGCACTAGCAGACATGAAAAAAATATTCCAAATAAGTTAATTTCACGCCTTTGAGACTTGGGCCCATGTACAACATCTAGAACAATATAATGAAATATTAGCAATTTATGTTTTGCTTATTTCATCAGAATGGCAGTGGAGATTCATTTATTTGTTTGGTTATTTATTCATTCATTTATATTTTTACAGAAATGTGTATATATTCTATCTACCTGAAGGGACTGACCTGAGTATGCAAGCTATACCCAAACTACTGCGAACAGAATGACTTGGATGTTTTGAGAGGAAAGAATAATATTTCTGCATCATATTAACAGTGTCATCCTTATTTATGCTATATGGTTAATAAGCATGCAGTCATCACAGCTGTGGTTCATTATATTCTTCCTGTGGGAGATAATAATTAAAACTTTAAATCCTACACTAATGTATGAAACAGACGCTTCACACGTCAGTGATTTCACCTGAGCGTCACTCACTGGGCTGTCACACAGTAGCGAAAGGAGAATTAAACCTTATTCAGAGTTGACATCTGTCAAACAAGCTCCATTTAACTGCCAATTTCTCATCCTGAAAATTAAAAGTTAAATAAGCAGAAATATTTGTGAAGACAACAGCTGATATATTACAAAATCTCATAAATCAGAATGTAATCATCTAACATAAGCAGCAAAAGATAGCATACTGTATGTGAAATAGGATTTAGATATTTCACTGAAAGCAAAGGCCATGGCCGTGTCTCTACTGTGCACTGTTCCTTTCTGCATTATATTGCACAGACATTTATTTTGCATCGTAACTACATGTTGCTTTTTCTGTCCATAGATTGACCATAAACGCAGAGTGCCAGCTTCAACTGCATAACTTTCCTATGGATGAACACTCCTGCCCCCTCATCTTCTCCAGCTGTGAGTATCTCTTCTCTTTAAGCTCACAACTTTATATTTCCGTTTCCTCAAAGGCCATTTTTTTCCCTTTGGCTGTGAATGTTTTGATTGTCATTTGTTCTGTTGTACAAGACAACCTTAAGCATTCAAATGCTTCATTTGAAGTATATATACATAAGCAACTTCGATCTTTTTGAATGGTCAAAGCATTTCACGCTCGGTTGCCTTTCATGCTATAAATGTTCAGTTTAGATGAACAATATAGCCTAGAATGTCTTTGAAATGGTCACATATCTTCAGGAACAAGTGGGAAATGTTCTGAAAATCCACTTTAGCCATTGATTCAATGGATGTTTCTATTATACCACATTTGTCTCATAACAATAGAACCAATACTTTTCCTGTGTTCAAATAGTAGCAGTAAACAAAACTTACCGCAAAAGCAATTCATACTATATTTGACAATTGCTATAAGTGTTTTGGCACACAAACACTAACATTATATATGGACTTCAGAGGAAGAATAAGGACAAAAGTGACAGAAAAAAACATTCATAAGTGATATTTAGCTTGTAAGATTGGATTTTATGGATAATAGTGCACTGTTCTGATGGCAGACGTGGCATTGCTGTAGGGAATGTGTCATTGCTAATTAGGATGTCATGCTTTATGATGCAATATCTAATTTCTGCTCTCCATATATTCTCTTATATTGAAAGTAGGCCATGAATTTCATTGTATATATACACCAAGGGCACGGATAGGCTGGTAATTACTCTGTATGTCCGATGGGCTCTTGAAAGCTGGCTTCATTAGCAGGGTGTCATGGATGACATTACTCAAGGGTGATGGGTAATAGGTGATGCATCTGTGGTGTTAAGAGTCCAGGCAAAGAGGGACGTAGGTAAATTGGAAAAGTTTGTGTCCTTGTGTAATGTGTTTTCTCACTTCTATTTCTCACCCAGGCTCTGCTTCTACCCCCTAATACACACATCAGGGCTCTCTGCTCTTCTCAAAACGCTTTTTTGTCATACTCATTTGTGGAGCCATGTTCAGAATGTCATGCCGTACCAACACCTATTTACAGAAAGCTATGTTTTACATCACACCCATTTTTAACAGTAAATTTATTGGAGTTTGTGTGGCAAGCAATTGTGCAAAGAGAGAGAGTTGTTGAGCTGTTTTGATAAATGTTTACAGTTGTTTACTCATCATTTGCATTATGGAAAATATATGTGACCCTGGACCACAAAACTAGTCTTTAGTTGCACGGGTATATTTGTAGCAATAGCCAAAAATGCATTGTATGGGTCAAAATGATCAATTTTTCTTTTTTTTTATGCTAAAAATCATTAGGATATTAAGTAAAGATCATGTTCCATGAAGATATTTTGTAAATTTCCTACCTTAATTATGATTAGTAATATGCATTGCTAAGAACTTTATTTGTACAAGTTTAAAGGCGATTTGTTTCAATATTTTTATTTTTTATTTTATATATATTTTTTGCACTCTCAGATTCCAGATTTTCAAATAGTATCTCGGACAAATATTGTCCTACACTGTAAAAAAACAACAACAAAAAAACAATTTGTTGAGTCAACTTAAAATAATTTGTTACCCTGCTGCCTTAAAATTTTAAGTTCAGTCAACTCAAGTAAGTTTAGTCAACTTGAAATTTTAAGTAAGTACTAAGTCACAACTTAGAGTAGATATTTGAGTTGACTAAACTTTTTGGTTTGATAAAATTAAAAGCTGGACTTGTTACCCTGCTGCCTTAAAATTTGAAGTTGAATCAACTCAAATATATTGTATAAGTTGTTACTTAGTACAGCTTAACATTTCAAGTTGACTTCTTGAGCTGACTGAACTTAAAATTTTAAAGGCAGCCAGGTAACAAATTATTTTAATTTAACTTAACAAATTGTTTTTTTGCAGTGTATCATTTTTAAACAATTGACCCTTATGACTGCATTTGTGGTCCAGGGTAACATAATGAGTTAAAATTCAGAGCATTATTTTTACTGATCTGTAGATAATTATTGATTGTTTCCTCATAGCTGATTTTATATTATGTCTGAAAGCTTGGTCCTGATTGTATCGAGACTTGAAGCACTGAAAAAAGTCCTACCTCTAGAAATATTTTGGGTTGCTTTTTCATTGCCATGGAGACTTTTGATCTCAGGCTTGGTTTAGTTCTTTTGGAAAACAGTTTGTGACATTGTTGACATCTCTTCCTCCCTAGGAGGTGCTAAAGCAGGTTCCAAGGATGCTTGGAAAGATTTTGATTTTGCTATGTTAAATATAAAGCAGATAATATGACTTAATCTATTTCTGCAACAGCGTTTCTTACTTGTCTCACTCAAAGTGAATCATTTAATGGTCATTGCTATGCTAATGATAAAGTTAAATGTATCCAGTATAATTTGAGTTGAAAAAAAAAACACATTTCAGCGATGGTGTCAGTGAAGGGATATTTGATCATTACTGATCATTACTGACTATAAATACAAAAAAATGATTGGGAGACTCTGTTCAAGAGGGGAAAAAAAGCACATCCGAAAAGCAGGAGACAAAAGTCCATTGGTCTACATTTAACTGTATTGGCTCAATCAATCATTAAATCATACGCTATTGCTAGTTTCCTTGCACGTTCAGGTTTTTTATACACTTGTATACTTTTTAATATATCTCATATTTAGTAAATTGATGACCATGCAACTCAGAAGTTCTGTCTTTGAGTTACTAATTATATAAATTCTTAAACTTGGTGTGCGGGTTTGTTTTAGTTTTAATTTATTCTGAATTGAGGCACTCAATTATTCTACTCCATTTTTGGAGCAGAACAAATGTTTGTTTTTTTTGTTTTTTTTGACTAGAGCGTTTGCTTTTACTGAAAATTGCAATGTGTAATGTGATTTTCTTCCTCTATTTTTGTTTTATTTTCCAGTACAAACATTATTAAATCAATAGACATTTACTTTAGAAGCAATATGATGTACAATATTATGTCTTATTTTTTTTTTTGTTTTGTTTTGTTTTGTTTTTTTTAGACTTTTTTTAAAGATTAAATGAGTTTGTTTAAAACAAGAAAAAATAATATCTATGTAATTTTGCCTCTCAAGTAATTTATCTTGATTTAAGAACATTTAGATATTTTTATTAGAAAACAAGACTAAAACTACTGAATAAGAAAATCACTTTTTCATTGTTCTTTAATGTGTAGATTTATGCACTTTGAAGGACTTAATGGGATTTTTTTATTACATTTTTTTGTATATAAGATATGTACAACACATGTGACCCTGGACCACAAAACCAGTCTTAAGTAGCGTGGGTATATTTGTAGCAATAGCCAAAAATACACTGTATGGGTCAAAATGATCAATTTCTCTTTTATGCCAAAAATCATTAGGATATGAAGTAAAGATCATGTTCCATGGAGATATTTTGTACATTTCCTACCATAAATATATAAAAACTTAATTTTTGATTAGTAATATGCATTGCTAAGAACTTCATTTGGACAACTCAAAGGCGATTTTCTCTGTTGTATTCATAACAAACCATACATCAACTGAAAGCTTATTTATTCAGCTTCCAGATGATGTGTAAATCTCAACTGACTGGTTTTGTGGTCCAGGGTCACATATGGGATATCTTGTACAGTATGTGAGGACAAATTCGTACCCCAAAGTGAGGTAAAAACATACTCATTTGTAAAACTGTAAATTGTATATAAAAAAAAGTCTGTGCAAGGCATTTGTGCAGCAACTGTTTAGAAACTTACTATCTCTTAGGATGCTAGAGGAAAATCTTAATTTCAAATGAAGCTCATTCAGTACAACATGAAATATTACTCAATAGTTTGAAGATGTTCCTTCTCTGAATGGCTTCATTAGCGGTTGTACGATGGGAATATCCCCGGTATTTAACCTTATCACGCACTGCCTCGTCATGCAGCTCCAGATTGCTGGGGGAATTGCTTCAGTGAAGGTATGAATTCAGATCACTGAGGGAATCACCTGTTTGGTGCTGTGAATCACAATCGCTGTGCGAGTTTGAATTGGAGCGAATCTGCCGATGTAGAGATGTCAGGACGGCATTGTAAGTAGCTTATAAGAGATGTTGTAGATCTCCCACCCTCCCCTGCCATGCAGGGATGCATCTTGACATAGATGACATCCTTTATGCCGTGCAAACCATCTGTCTTCTCTGCCCTGCCTCTGTGCGCTGCTGTGTTTGGCACCGGTCTCTAAGATTAAGGTGCACAGTAGATGTTGTGTTGGACAATGTGCTTAAACAAATAGTTTAATTTTTCTGATGTCTAATAATTGTTTAAATAGCAATGTCATTATCAATTACAAGGGATAAAGACGTGTAACAGTCATTGCTTACTACTGCTTACACTTGGATTAATAATGAAATTTTGTAGCAGGATGTGATGTTGCTACTGGAAGTGCTAGGATGTAGATTTTATGTTTTATATAATGAGGTAATTCAGTTGAGGCTTCTTAACAATGGATATGAGCACGGTTTCCTCCTTCTTCTTTTTTAAGGGTGTAATTTTAATTCTCTTTGTCTAGTGCCCAGACCTTCTCCGTAGGGCCTCTAAAACACAGTAAATGTCCAAATTTTCACTGTTGAGGAAAAGAGAATGAGCCATAATAAGCAATCCCTCAAGCTTCTAGACACCCTCAGTCCTTTTCTTCACCTCTAAGCTACTTTCTTCCATTTCCCTGCTGCATTGGGCATTTGTTTTTGAAAAACCGGCACTGGGTTCCAAGCCCTGCATTTTAAATTCAATTGATATGCAAATGAAGGTTAATGCCCATCAGGCAGGACCTTGTGGACCTTCTCATGTTAGCAGCCACATAGGAGCGAACGTACTCGGACTGAAATGCCTGCCCCTGTATCAGTCACAAAGAAAATGGTCCCCCATCTGCACCCGAGAGGAGCAATTTGCCAGAAAGATTATTTTAATATTTTACACCTCACTGCCCAGCACAGCAGCTTGTCCTCTAAAGCATATTTAACAGACTCAAACATACAGTGCTATAGTCCCTGTATGCATAAACAAACCGACAAATGAAACACTCCCCAACCAGTGTGTGTGTGCCTGCCCTGCAGGGAATGAGGAGCTTTCAGGTGTTTAGCAGACCTGACACCAGGCATCAGGTTTGTCTGCTCTGATCAGGATGAAACAAGCTGAGGAGAGCAGTGGGCACCTTTCTACCTGCGTTTATCAAAGTTGTCACCTGTCTCAAGGCTATGAGCTTTCATTGTATATCTAATGACATTAAAGTGGCATGTATTTTTATTTATCTATAAACGTTTTGCCTTTTATTTCAGTGGATCGTGAAGTGAGGCTAGAGAGTACTTGGATAAAGAAAGGGAACATAAAATAATGGAGGCCTGACTTTTAAATATGACACTTTTTAGAAGTGTTTAGAAAATTCTGTCATCATTACTTACCTTTGTGTTGTTTCAAACCTGTATGACTGACTTTCTTCTGCAGAATATCAAAGAATGTTAGGGTCCAAATAGCTTTCATTGTATGTGCAATAAACAATGAAACATTTTTGTTTAAATATCTTCTTTTGTGTTCCACAGAAGAAAAAGTCATACAGGTTTGGGACAACATGAGGGTGAGTAAATGATTACAGAATTATAATATTTGGGTAAACTATCCCACTAGTCACAGTTAAAGTGGAAGTGAAGCAGTCAGTCAAGTTTACATAATTTAGTAAACTGCAAAAAAGTAAAAAAGAATGTTTCATTATAGCTTTTGAAGCAAGGATCCTGGCATCTTGCATGTGACGTCATAGGGTTGGTTTGCTCTATTAGCCAGTGAAGTAATTTTTAAAAACATGCATCTTGTGAAATGGAGGAAAACAGCTTGAGTCCATAATAAGTCCAATTGCTAAAGCATTTGAGTCGATTTGGACCGAGCAGTAATACCGTCACAGGTGGAAGAAGTTATGAACCTGCTGGTTTGGGGTGAAGAGCGGGTTAGAAGCAGTACGTGTTTACATGGATACTCGTCAAAAAGCCATTTTGGCCTAATTTTGTGTGTATTTACTCAAGAAGGCCAACGCGTTCTCACTCCCAACTTGTCACGTACTGATGCTTGGTCAGGACCCCTTGGCATCACTTTTAGACGCTCAGCGTACCCCTTCAGTGTCACTTTTGGATGTGCAGTGACCTCCATAGGCTCGCGTAGCCAGACCTTCCAAATGAATGCAGAAGGGCTGGGAACCTTGGCCGCTTTGAATGGCCAAGGCCCGCCCAAGAGGCCATATAACTGACAGGTAAAGCAACCAATCACGTCACGTTTAGTTTTGTGCCACGTCATGTCTAGGGGTGTGGAAGTGTGTAAAACTCTCTGACATATTTTAGAGTTTCTATGACACTTCTTTCATGAGGGGGTTTGGTGCCACAGCATTTATGTTTCCAAGCCGAACATTAAAGAACGGGACACGTGCATCTCCCGGAAATCCTGTACAATCTTGCCAATCCGATGATGACTCCTGAAGTGTTTCCAGCTAAGTGTGCATCAGATGTTCAGCCAGCGGTCAGTGGGCGTGACATCTGAGGCTAAGACTAGGTCCTCCATTGCTTTTAGTTGTTATTATATGTTGCAATTAATGGTTTGCATGCACTTTCATAGATATTTTGGAGCACCTAATCCCACCCCTACCCTAAACCCACTTCTGAACAATGTAAAACATGCAACAGGCAAATAAAAGTACAGTGACAGGTATTTATTGCAAAAACCGACTATAAAAAGCAGTATAAAAGTATTACAAACAAGTCACGTTGCATTCCAAGTCCTCTGATATCTTTACACAAAGAACAGAATAAATCATAAGGTTTTAATAGCTGAAAATGATCTCGCTCCCACACATATCACATTCAAAAAGATGTTCATGTCTTTCTTTCTTCAGTCGTAAAGAAATCTTTTTTTTTTGAGGAAAGCATTTCAGCATTTTTCTCCATATAGTGTATTGCTATGGTGCCCCGAGTTTGAACTTCCAAAATGCTGTTTAAATGTGGCTTCAAACGATCCCAAATGTGGTTGTAAACAATCCCAGCCGAGGAAGAAGGGTCTTATCTAGCGAAACGATCAATAATAATTATTTTCATTAAAAAAATACAGTTTAAATACTTTTTTAGTTCAGGGAGAGTAAGACAAGACGAGTGTTTGAGATTAAAAAGTATATAAATTAATTGTATTATTTTTATGAAAATAACCAATCGTTTCACTAAATAAGACTCTTCTCCCTCAGCTAGGATCATTTACAACTGCATTTGGGATCATTTGAAGCCGCATTTAAACTGCATTTTAGAAGTTCAAACTCGGGCCACCATAGGAGTCCATTATATGGAGAAAAATTCTAAAATGTTTTCCTCAAAAAACATAATTTTTCTGGAAAAGGACCACAAGGCGGGATTGGATCTCAGGACACCCAAGGCACAACTGCACCATTGGTCTCCGCACTGCCCACAAGGCTATCTGCGCCAACTAAATAATGTAAACTTGACTGACTGCTTCACTTCCAATTAAAAAATGGATGAATTGTATTGTGCAGAATTTTTAAAAAAAGTGGCATCTGCAACAATATGTTGTCACAACAGTGTGTGATTTACATTGTATTGGAAGAATAAACAAAGGGCAGAACAGTAGAATTCAAATAGAACAGATATTTACACAGCTGCCATACAATAATGGACACTATAAAGGCACATTATTCAGATAAAGCAATACCTTGTTATGATCCTGCAACATGCATCAAATCCATCAAGCAATATATGACCTAAATACCGTTCGGAGACCTGATGAAAAGTCATTGGTCATGAAACCCTGTACAGTCTGTAATGAAGATGGATGGAGTGTTCAGACTCATTTAAAAGGTGGAAAAGTGCTGCGTGTGCCTGCAATTCCTTCAAAAACCACCTTTTGTGGCCCTAACCGATGGGAGCTGCTTTTCCTTCCGCACAGAATCACCTTAGTGCCATTAACTCATCGAATTGCTTTGACTCCCCTTTATGGATTTGCTTGGAGGGGAAGACATTACCATTTCCATCAAAGCCTTTTTTATTCTGCATAGAGGCGGTTATGAACGCTCTCATGCTCTGATGGCACTTCTGCTCAGACATGCCGGAACATTTATTGGTCATTTTCAAAGGATGGTCAAAAACAGATCTAGGCAGATGTTGGGATTATTAACTCAGAAGCTTCCTGAGAATAATTTGCTCACATTAATGTTCACAGTAAGAAGAAGCGAGAAGTGGCACAAAATACAAAGAGATTTGGCAATTACGAAGTGACTAAGCAATATGCAAAAATGCAATTCACAAGACATTTAATGTGAAACAACTCTAATAATTTCCAAAATCGTAATTGATTGGCAGCTTATTTAGTAGCTTTTGCTTCAGCTGTGCAGCACATAAATCATAATAAACCTGTCTTTTTTGTGTCAGTGTTAGAAAATTCTCTTCTTGTTCCTATTCTTCGAATAATTTGTTTTGTTCTCTCTTCACTCTTTTATCGTCTGCAACACACTTGTGGTTACATCTCTATATTTTCAATGTTTCAAATGTTGTAATACATTTTCAAAACATCTTTTCTCATTCTGTTTAATGGTCTCGCAAGCAATTTGCAGGATCAAATCACTGCCATAATCCAAACTTAAAAGTTCTGTGAAATTAGAGAACCTGCCTATTATCTTTTTTTCAATTATGGCATCATCAAAGGCTTGCAAACAAAAAAGGTGACAAAAAGTTTAAGTAGCTGAAAGTTTCAAATGAAAATTGTATATAATGTGGAATATTTGACTAAAAATAAACAAACACTGCCCTGTTCCCAAGCTTTGATTGAAAAGGCAATCAGTAATATTGTGAGTTGAACAAAGGGAGGATGTTACGTTTAAAAGTGAACGATACACTCAGACACCAATTATAGTGCTGATCTAGGGCGGAATCAGTTCATTAAATAAAGTGGGAATTTTTAAATGATGATAGGGACTGCAGTGATTACCTTTTGATCATTCACCTCTTCTGTCTGCAATAGCTCTTTCCTTCAGCAGGCACTAAAGGAGCACATGCTGATCTCTTAATACCTCAGTGCCAGAGGAGTTGGTGAGGATTAATGATTAAGTATTGCCACAAAGTGAAAACATGTCCTCAAGCAGAACTAAGAAGATCATGTTAACACATAAAAAGGTATATTACGAACAACAAAAGTTGGTGAAATGAATGCCCAACCCTCAAAAAAAGCACAAACCAATAGTCAGGTTGCCAAATATTGGTTTAAATTTATAGTTCACCCAAAAATGCCTTTCCAAACTTACATGATTTTCTTGTATGATGTTGTGCATAACCTAATTATGTTAGGTTATGTCATTTTTTGTCATTCTGTGATTTTTCTCCACCCACATATTTCCACAAACTTAAATACAGAGTAATGCCTACAGTACGCATTTTTCTCATTGTTTCTCATATTGAATCAATAGCTGTGCTAACGTGCTGTCATAACTTCAAGGGATAGTTCACACAAAAATGAAAATTACCCCACGATTTACACTTCTTTAAGCCAGCCTAGGTGTGTATGACTTTCTTCTTTCAGACAAATACAATCAGAGTTACTGTATATTAAAAAATGTCCTGGTGCTCCCAAGCTTTTTAATGGCAGTGAATGACGGAAACCATAGATTATGGTTTGTAAAGTTTTAAATATGGATATTTTTCTTAAACAAACACATCAAATCACTTCAGAAGGCCTTTATTAACCCCTTAGATGTGTGGAGTACTTTTTATGATGGATGGATGTACTTTATTAGACTATAAAAATCTCTCAACACCCATTCACTGCCTTTATAAAGCTTGAAAGACCCAGGACATTTTTTAACATAACTCTGTTTGTATTTTTCTGAAAGAAGAAAGTCATATACATCTAGCATGGCTTGAGGGTGAGTAAATCATGGGATTATTTTTTGGGTGAACTATCTCTTTAAGATCTAACTTCTTTGAACCAGGTCAACAGATCCTGATTATGTTACTTACAGAAACATGTACAGTAAATGGCTTGGAAAATAGCATGGAACACTTGAAGTCTTTAAAAAGTTATGAACCACCACTGAGATTTTAATCCCTTATCAAACTCATCTAATAAGAACCTTGGCACAAACTCAGTTCTTATGCAAGCCAGAGTCTGGCAGCAGACCCACATAGTCAGGGTTCGCAAGTCTTGTGGGGCATGACAAAGTGCTGAAGGAAAGTGCTGTACCATTAACTGAAATCCCAGAGAGAAATCCCCAGTGCTTAAAGAGGTGTTGGATGTGATGAAGTCTCCAAGAGTTATTTAATCCATCCAAAGCAAATGGTGCAGTTCAGTGGTCTAGTACCAAAGAGGGATGGAAGCATTCAGTGTTGCATAGACATCCACTGGGTTGCAGATCATGGGTCCTGGCTGCTTTTCAGAGCCCTGGGGCAACCCACTGAATCTGTTCTTTCACCTCAGTTCAATATATCAGGTTTTCTGAGCCAAGACTACACAAATATTTCGGCTGAAAGTCAATTGTGAGGAATAGATTTAAACAGGTCAGTGTTTTTATAGTGTGGCCATGCTTTTTCAGACAACCGAGGGCATGAAGTCATTTGAATTTATTATTTAATGCAGATAAACATTAGCAATAAATTCCACAGTCAAAAAAGGCTGAATAAAAAGTGTTTGAAATGACATATTATCATAGAAATAATAACCACCCCCAATGTAAAATGTTTACCTCAGCTTACCATCTAAATAAGCACGAAAATTTCGTAGGTTTCTCAACAACATCTTCCCACCTAATTTTCCACTGGTGCAATGCACTGTTAAACTCAAACTTTGGGCAGCATCATTATTCCAAACAAACAGTCTTATTGTGATTGTGATGTTGCTTTTACACAAGTTAAATGAACAAGAATATTAAGTAACTTACATTTAAGACTCAATGCCAGTTACTTTGTCTGTTTTTATCCACCAACTACAATAGTCCCAAACAAAGCTGCAGCACAATTGTAGCTCCTACACAGTAGGCAATGTTTTTTTTTTCCTGAATAAATCAACATTTTTTTAAAAGATTTATTATCAGCATTTTTGCTTTTATTTTGAAAGGACAGTGAATAGTGAGAGGAAACAAAATTGTGGGGTGAGATAGGGGTTATCAGGATCGGGAAAGGTCCACGAACCACGACTCACACTCGGGACGCCCATAGTGCATCATGATTATGTGACTGCACTGCCCACAAAGCTATTGGCATAAACACAAATCAGCTTTTTTAAATGAAACAGTTGAGTTAATGATTCAGTGACTCACTCAAAATGTGTGTTGGTGAATTCGGAATCACATGCAAGTCACTTGAATTGTTACTGAATGAATCAGCGTGTTTAAAGGTATTGATAGAATGAATTATTCAGTGATTCACTTCAGAGCAGAACGTTTTATTAACATTATATATTGTAGTCGCACTTGTTTCTGCAGCCAAGCTGGTATTAAGAATACATCTTTTGCAGCCAGGGTGTTTTTGTGATTCATTTGCATTAGATGGCTTTGCATAATGGCTTTTGTGTTTTGTAGAGGTTTGAACTGAGTGTCTGAGTGGGTTGTGATCAGCTGTCTATTGCCTCAAAGCTGTCAATCGTTCTTTTTTTGAATGTTTACTCTTTTTGCTGTTTTTTCTTACCTGAACATATTTTTATAGCTCTACTCTATTTGTGTCCCCTGCATGGCCCAGAGCTACACTGAAACCCATCTGTGACACCCAATTTTTAGCAGGTCTAAAACACTCCCTACTCATTCATCCTCAGTCACCATCATATTCATTTTCTTCTTTAGTACTTCAGGCCAAATCCGTCACACCAACCCTGACTAAAGCCATTGTTTTACCCATGTTTCAGCTGGTCTGAGTGAGACTTTGTGTCTGTGCATATTCATGCTAATGTTTTCTAGCTGTCCTGATTATTGAGTGAGGAGGAGATGATTTTGCAATCTGCTTTAAAAATGTGTGACTAAAGAATTTACTCGCTCTGCTTTTGTCTGTGAAATATAAAGCTCCTCTCTGCTAGATGATTCCCCACATCTCTGTATCAATGGTGTCGCTCAAGATTATTTTCATTGCTGTATTTCTCTTCTCCCCCCCACTTGCTCTTCAAATAACAAAAGATACAGCTCATGCTGATTTTTTTAAAATTGTATTTGGAGCTGCTTTTCATAAAGACAGAACCCTTAGTTGAAAATTATTAATATCTCAAAAACTGACACAATGAGGGCATAAGTTATGAGTATATAAGTATATTGTTTTATGCAATTATTCTCTTTTTGTATGTCTTTGACATTTTACCATATTAGTTTTACTGGTAACACTTTACAATAAGGTTTATTAGTTAACATTAGTTAACTACATTAGTTAACTAAGAATGAACAATACTTTACAGCATTTACTAATGCATTATTAAAATCACAAGTTGTGTTTGTTAACATTAGTTAATGCACTGTGAACAATCATGACAAAGAATGAATGACTGCATTTTTATTAACTAACATTAACAAAGATTAATAAATGTGACCCTGGACAACAAAACTAGTCTAAAGTAGCACAGGTATATTTGTAGCAATAGCCAAAAATACATTGTATGGGTCAAAATTATCGATTTTTCTTTTATGCCAAAAATCATTGATATTCAGTATGGATCATGTTCCATGAAGATATTTTAAATTTCCTACCATAAATATATAAAAACTTAAATTTTAATTAGTGATATGTATTGCTAAGAACTTCATTTGGACAACTTTAAAGGCGATTTTCTCAATATTTAGATTTTTTTTTTTTTTTTTTTTTTTTTTGCACTCTCAGTTTCCGGATTTTTAAATAGTTGTATCTCAGCCAAATATTGTCCTAACAAAACATACATCAATGGAAAGTTTATTTATTCAGCTTTCAGATTATGCATAAATGTATGATTAGTTTTGTGGTCTAGGATCACAAATAGTGTAATAAATGTATTGTTCATTGTTCGTTCATTTTAGTCAATACATTAACTAATGTAAACAAATGACACCTTATTGTAAAACACTTGTTTATTATTTATGTCTGCATTTATTTGATGAAAAATACGGTAATATTGTGAAAAAATATTAACTCTTATTTTATTGCATTTAATAATTAGATCTTATTTATTTCTGTGATGAAACGGTACATTTTCAGCATTATTGTCAATGTTTCAACAGGTTATTATTGCTACTTAATTTTTGTGCAAACTGTAATTCTAAAGTTTGGGGTAAAATCTTTTTTTCAGCCATTACACATTAAATGATCAAAAGTATGAGTAAAGACTTGTGATTTTTATGAAACATTCGTATTATATAAAATAAAAGCTGAATAAAAGCTGTTCTTTTGAACTTTCTATTCATGAAATATTCACAATTTCCACAAAAATAATGTGATCACTGATGACTTGAGTAGTGACTGCTAAAAATTCAACTTTGTCATCACAGGAACAATTTACATTTTTAAATATATTTAAAAATTTGTTTGACATTTATTTAATGTTTATTTTAATAAAATGTATTTTAAAGTATATTTTTAAATAAAAAAATTAAATGTGTAATAATATTTCACAATATTACTGTTTTTCCTTCATTATTGATCAAATAAATACAGCCTTGGTAAGCAAAAGAGACTTCTTTCAAAAACATAACTAAATCTTTTGAACGGTAGTGTGTATATATATGTTAGTTGTTTCTGAAACTGTCCGTTATTTTGGGAAAATAGGTGTCCATTCAGGGTCTGACAGTCTCTATATCCTCTCTGGTTTCAGGCACGAAACCAAACCAGCCAGCTCTGCATTGTGGGTATTAGTATTGTGCTCTAGTCCTGCACCGATAAAATCCTGATAAAGCACCTCATCCTTTTTCCCATGTATTTTGATTTACTTTTTATAGTAACGGTCAGTTACTAAATACAAAAACCTGCTATAGAAGGCTTGAAAGTGGAAGTACATAAGCAGTATTTGTGTGTATGTGCGTGTAAAACCATTGAATTTTAAACAAAGATCAATCTGTTTATTCTTTTCTTATTTGATTGTATTTCTGCTGGTCATAAGATAAGCTATAAATCTTTTTTGCCCACCTAACAGTGGCATTCTCATCCAATGTGGCGGACAGAGGCAGGATGTATAAACTGAAATGTATGGCTTGCATTTAGTCCTCCACAAATCAATAGTAACCTCCTTTGTTGATGAATGATGAAATTACAAAGTTATTTGTTGTGCTACCAAGGCATTCTCCACACACCCTATTAGGTTTAAATCACATAGTCTTCCTCCCGCTGTCGTTCTTTCCACTATCGCGGGAAGGTCTTGCATGCTGTGATTCATCAGCGCTTCTTTCTTCACCCAGTGAAGCCAACGGATGGACTTCTGGTTCCCATGGCGATGGCTATTTTTCCTCTGATTAAGTGGAATTTGCTTGTACCTTTTAGCCCATCATGACCTAAGGGTTATACAATAATGAACCAAGGACAATGCAAATGGGAGAGACAGAGACATGGTAGGGCAACTGTTGGGATGAAATGGAGCAGGAGTTTATCTTTGACCCTGCCCATGCATAATTATCAAAGGAAACATAAAGAGATCTCCACTTCCATCTAATGAACTGAATATTATGTAAAGAGAAAAGAAGTATGGCATCAAGCTGGACACAGCTGGATATTTTTATAATGTCTGAGGAACAAGAAGTTCAACAATATGATTGAGTGGTTTCATTAGCAAGGTGTTTCATGTTTGACAGAGGTCATGTATATATTCTATATACATGTATATATCTTAAAATGAAAAATTGAAGCAGATCTTAACTGTGCTATTCTACCAAACTATAATACCAAATGTAGGATAAAGAAAATCATTCTGTTTGATACATTCATACACTCAATCAATGATACAATTTCAGCTCTGGTACCCCTAAAATACATCTATGGAGGCTGCATCTATTTTACTATTGCGTACACTGAATTTTAATTGAAACTATTTTGCTGATCCTTTGCAACCTCTTTATGGCTGATTGAGCCAAGAAGTTGTAAACTCTATACCATACACTACTAATTATTTCTCACAGTTCACAGGGATGGCACAACGGGATTTACCCAGGGTGAGGATGGGGATTTTTCAGCTTATTTCTGTGGCAATTAATAAAGTGCTTTTTTAATTTCCTCTAACCCATACATCTCTACTGGTTATCATTCTTGCTCGTGCCAATTAATAGCACTGTGAGTTTAACGGACGCCCAACAGGTGTTTAAGACACGCCGGCTGTGGCTAAATTAACCTTGTCCCCAAAATACACATTAGTATAGCACAGTTTGGATAGAAAATGACACACTCTCGTGAGTTCAAGTGATTGTTTTTTTTGCAATTGCAGCATATTCAATTCAGAATAGAATAAATTAACTCTGTAACACTTTACAATACGTGTGCACAAATATACATTAATTCATGCTTAATTAATGCACAGATTATCACGAGTTAATATATAATTCATGAAGAACTAAAACATTTATTAACGATTACTACATCAGCAGATAATGAACATTCTATATGATTCATAGATTAAATAATCAATAAATTGTTATTAGTTAAATGTGTCTTACTGTATTAATTCCCTAATAGCTTATTTTATTAACTAATGATTTAAATTCATGTTAATTACCGCAGTGGTCAAAGCTATGTACTTCAACTTCTAGTTGTCTGCTGTGGTTATGGACAAACAATTAGTTAGTTAGTCATGTGCCTCAACGAGTTGGAGCCATGCATTTCAACTTTCAGTCTGCTTTAATTAATCATCACCAAATGATTTGCAAAGATATCATTATGTTATGACTTTACTTGTTAAGGCACACTAACTAACTAATTCTAAATCCATAACCACAATGACATATTACTTAACAATTAGTTAATAGTTCTGTGCCTCAACAAGTAAAGTCAAAACATAATGATATCTTTGCAAAACATTAGCTAATGATTAATGGAAGCAGACAACTGGAAGATGAAATGCGTGGCTTCGACCCATTGTAGTAATTAACACATGAATTTACACTATTAGTTAATAAAATAAGTTATTAGGTAATTAATACATTATGACACATTTAAATAATAATAATTTATTGATTACTTAATCTATGGATCATATAGAATATTCATTTGTTGCTGATGAAGTAATTATTAATAAATGGTTTAGTTCTTCATGAGTTATATATTAACTCATGATTATTTCTGCAT
This sequence comes from Labeo rohita, assembly GCF_022985175.1. Lineage (NCBI taxonomy): Eukaryota > Metazoa > Chordata > Actinopteri > Cypriniformes > Cyprinidae > Labeo > Labeo rohita. Next base: position 23,919,876 of record NC_066874.1, on the reverse strand, counting down.
TAGTTAAGGATGAATTAATGCATATTTGTGCACACGTATTGTAAAGTGTTACCATTAACTCTGCAAATGCATCCAGAAAAGATAGTTCACCCCAAAAAAGAAAAGAAAAGAAGATATTTAAATAAAAATAATAATAAATTATTTCATCCATAGAATGAAAATAAGACCTATAAACGTTTTAGCAATATTCAACAGGTGAAAAGCCTCAAAAATGTATCTGATTGTGTTATTAACTGGTGTAAAATGTCAGCTGTTTGTGGTCAAGAACATCTTTATTGCTACTTAAATGCCCTCTGCGTAGACCAAGGAGAATTTTAATGAAATTCAATTAATCAAAAAACATCTTTTATCTTTTTCCACATTTAGTGTGCTTAACTGTTAAGAGAGTGACAATTACCTCAGACGACTATTAGGCTTGATTACCATCTAACAGCACAGGCCATTGTGTGTTCAACAATTAATATGTATTTGTGTGGAAATCTAATTGTGCTGTTTTATTAATCACAGTGTCTGGATGAAGTGCGTCCACTCACTTATCAAAGAACAGTCTCGAAGAAATTACAGAAACTCTTTAGCTCTTACCGTTTTTGGACATTGTACAACATAAGTGGCTTCAAAACCAGCACTCTAGCAGCTTAAAGTGACATTTCACCCTAAATTAAAATTCTGTCATTAATTACTCACCCTTATGTCGTTCCAAACCCGAAAGACCTTTGTTCATTTTCTAAAAACAAATTAATATATTTTTGATGAAATCCGAAAACTTTCTGACCCTGCATAAACAGCAACGCAACTCATCAAAAATATCTTAATTTGTGTTCTGAAGACAAACAAAGCTGTTACAGGATGAGGTTGAGTAATTAATGACAGAATTTTCATCTTTGGGTGAATTAACCCTTTAAAGGAACAGGTCATCCAAAATGAAAATTCTGTTATTATTTACTCACCTTCATATCTTTCCAAAACTGTGTGAATTTTTTTCGGTCACTCTTTGCCATCCAATTACAATAAACATGGCACTGATTCCTAAGGAACAAAGGTAGTTATGTTTGTAGTTGTCATTCTTGGTGAATTTTGAATCTGAATATTGCAGAGTGTTGTTTCTCCTGCCCCTTCCTCTTCAGACTCAATGATCATGTGGGTTGCCAGATTAAGGACACGCAACAGGAACGAGTGCAGTTGTCAGTGGAAGGTGACAAGCCTTACACTGCAAGTTGATGCATTGATTTATGCGTTTTAATATGCCTCTGGTCATACAGCTTTTAGATGAATGTCCACTTTTTTGAAAATAGGCTCATTTACCATTTTGGAATCCATTCAGCTGATCCCCGGCACTTTTAGCATAATTTAGCATAGATAGCATAGATGCAACTCTGCATCTACACGATAAAATCACTGCATATATATAATAAAACCACTGGTCTAGTAGTTTTGGGATATTTTAATAAAAAAAAAAATCATACATATTGTGCCTTTTAAAATCAGGCTTCAGAGTTTTGCGTAGGTTTTGTAGCTCCGTTAACTTTCATACAAATTTCAATAAAACAAGACAACATAAAGCTCGTTAGTGCTCTCGAATCCTTGATAGTGTTGCGTTCAACATCAATTGCAATTTGCGTGTGTAGAAATGCCACCGAAGAAACCAGTAAAGAAAGATGTCGCTGAGGGAGAAAGACTGGGTGAGACTGGAAGACGAGGCCAGCTCAACAGCAAACGACCCGGTGCTGCTTGCAATTGAATCTCTCCGAGTGGAACTGGGCAAGGTTAAAACTAATATTAAAGAAAGTTTGAAAGGTGAGATAGCTATGCTGGAAAAGAAAATTAATGCGAAGTTTGATGCAATGCAGCTAACCATAAACGAACATCGTACAACTCTCGAACATCTTGAACAGAACGCTACGGCTTCGGCAGATGAGGTTGCGAAATTACAAGCTCAAGTTAAAAGTCTGTCCGATCAGGTGTCAGAATTAACGGAGAAATGCATCGATCTGGAAGGCCGCTCTAAGAGGCAAAATATAAGAATCGCGGGAAGCCGAGAGGGAATGGAAAACGGTCAAGGTGCTAGAGAGTTTGTAGCTAAACTGCTCATGGAGGTGCTTGGATTGGATGAGCTGCCTGTCCTGGATCGCGCGCACCGAGCTCTTCGTTCCCGGCCTGAGGAAAGTGACCCGCTGCGCTGTCATCACAGAGAAAGCTAACGTTCAATGGTCGCTCCATTCAGATCTTCAGAGACTATACTTCGGCTGTTGTCAAACGTCGGGTGGCTTTTGCCAGGGTGAGACAGATCCTTCGGCATAAACCCGGTGTGAAGTTTGGCATTCTGTATCCAGCAAAGCTGCGGGTCACTTATAGTGAAGGAGAGAAACTTTTCACAGACGCGAACGAAGCATGGAAATTTGCAGTCGAACAGTTTGGCAAAAAAAAAAAAAATCAGGCTTCAGAAGTTATCTTTTTGTGAAAGAAAGTCGTAATGTTTTGCAACGACATGGAGGTGAGTAAATGATGATGGAATTTTTATTTCTGGGTGAACTATCCCTTTAAGGCAGAATTTGAAAAAGAGTGTGCAATATCATCCACTTAGCAGTACTTATGAGACACGGATAATCAATGCAGGAGCAGCATCAGCGATCATTTCTAAGATTAAAGTTGCAAAGGCTCAAGAGACGGCTGTTTCAAATCTCTTTTCTGGGCCACAGGTTGTACGCGAGAGGCATACATCTCAAGGTTGGGTGTCAGCATCAAGATGGATGCTGTGTATAATCGAACCAAACTTCTCATTTACTTGTTCTCTCTCTCTGCCTTTGTCTTCCTTGTGCCTGTGATGTGCGTTTTATTAGCATGCTCTGGGCTAGAGACAAATGCTGCAGTTCGATGCCTGACACCGGGCTGCACTCAGGCATCCATCATAAGTGAAGGGGGCGCTAGGGGTCACTGGCTTATGCTCTGTGTAATTACAGATGGATACCCACGAGATGAAATGATTTACAAGTGGAGGAAGAACTCGGTGCAGGCGGCTGATCAGAAGTCATGGAGACTTTACCAGTTTGACTTCATGGGCCTGAGAAACACCACAGACATAATTAAGACAACAGCAGGTAATTGCTTTTTTGCTCTATTAATTGGATCTAATAAAAGTTTGATTATGAATAAAGCATGATTATGTACTGGCTACTGATAAAGAGAATTGTTAAAAGATTCAAAAGTGTGGGGTCGGTAAGATTTTGTAATGCTTTTGGAAAAAAAAGTCTCTTATGCTCAATTATTGCTACTGTACAATAACCATTTTGTATTTAAATATAATTAAAAGTGTTATTTATGTTATGGCAAAGTTGAATCTTCAGCTGTCTTCAAAGTCGCATGAACCTTCAGATATTATTTTTATATGCTGATTTGGTTCTCAAGAAACATTCCTAAAAATTATCAGTGTATGCTGCTTAATATGTTTGTGGAGACTTTTATTAAATTATTCATCGAGGAATAGAAAGTTTAAATGAACAGCATTCATTTTAAACAGAAATCTTTTGTAACAGTGCAAAAGAATTACTGACACTGATCAATTTAATGCATCACTGCTCAATAAATAAGTACACATTTACATTTACATTTACATTACATTTACATTTAGACATTTAGCAGACGCTTTTATCCAAAGCGACTTACAAAAAAGGACAATGGAAGTGATCAAAATCAACAAAAGAGCAATAACATGCAAGTGCTATTACAAATCTCAGTTAGCCTAACGCAGTACTTTTTTTTTTTAATTCTATAATAAATAAAAAGAAAACAGATAAAATAAAAAAAGGAAAAAGCAAGATAGTGTTAGAGGCCTACTATTTTTGCTTTGTGTTAATTTTATAATAAACAAAGAGAAATAAAATAGAATACAAAAAGAACAGAGAAGCTACTGTTAGGTTTTTTTTAGTAAGTAAATAAGTATAAATCTAAAAGGGCACTTTTTTTTTGTTGTTGTTGTTTTTTGTTTTTTAATAAAGAATAGAATTAGAATAGAGAGTGCTAGAGTTAGAGGGTCAAATAAAGATGGAGTTGATTGAGTTGACTGAGTTTAATTAAAAAAAAAAAAAACTAACCTGAAATTTTAAATGTGTTAATGTTAATACATTTTGGGGCTAGCAGTTTTAAGGCAAAACTTTTCTAACCCAGCAACAAATAAAAATGCTTCCTTTAATTTACATTACTAAATTATGCTAAAACTGACCTATTTTCTCAAGCAACTACCTTTATATTCTTTTTAATGTCCTGGATTTATTGCAGCATTCTGTTTTGTGGCAGGAAGACATTTGTATTTGTTTAATGTTGGTTTTATGCTCTAGAAGCGTCCAGATCAACTGAAGCATATTCTTGACAGTATATTTATTGAAATTTATATAGAGTTTTTCTAATATGTTACCCCCTGCAGTATCTTAATGGACCCCCATTAAGATTGAAAACTCTAGGTCAGAGGATTGTAAGTAGTTGAAATGTCACTTCAGTTAAAGCATTATTGTACATGGACTATTGGATGACATTTTCCCAGGGCTTAGTAACTCTTAGTGTGAACTTGGTCAATGGACTGCACTAGAATTTTTATGTCCTCATATTCAAATAGCAGATAGGATGGTAGATTTTTTTTTGATGCAAATCAATGCTGTATTGAAGTTGTATTAAATCAAAGTTACATGGTAATGTTTTATATTTTCAGAGAGAAAGCTTCAATAAACTTTAAGATACAGATAATATTAACAAGTGAATGTTAGATACAGACGTGTTCCCAACTCCAATGAAGGCATGAACTACGACCTAGAAAAGCTGATTTGGGCATGTTGTAACATGGCTATCAATTTTCAGTTTAGCAGTCGGAGAGCTTTATACAGTATGTGAGAACTGCAGCACAGCATGGAAAATGTAATTTGCAATATGTGGGAAAAGATCAAAAGACATAGTACAGTTTTTTTTTTTCTTTGTATCATTTCACACAGTTTATTCTCAGCCTGTGAAAATGGATAGAGACCTGTTTATCACTGTATGAAGGAAAAAAACTTCTGTAGGCTACAATGAAAAGTGAAAAGGTTTTGTTTAGGCCTCCAGACAAAACAGTAATAATGACGAAAAGACAAAGTTCACAATATCTGTGCATCATGAAAAAAGCAAGTTTGCTTCAAACATTTTAAAACTCGCAAGTGCAAGCACAAGAGTAGCCATACTGTATATTAGCATCGCTAATAGCATAGCTCTACTGTTGAACTGAGAAATTTTGCATTTACCATTGTTCTACACTTTGTAGATATGCCCCTACTATTTCACCTAAGCACTAAATAGCCTTGAAATCTGGTGTCAATAAACAAGGGAGAAAATTTCTGAAACACTGTGATTAAATCAGAGTGAACGCCAGGATATTTTCAAGGTTATGGCCAGCCTCTTACAAAAATACAATAATGAAAACAGACAGGAGGGCTTTTTAAAGAAAATATAAAGGCAGTATGACCTTCACATTTCCGAAGAATTACACTCAGTTCGTCAATACATGTATACTTAAAGTTTAGTCATTGTTTAAAATGACATTGTTTTTTCTTTATTTATTTTATTTTATTTTTTTAAAAAGAGAGAGAGAAAAACTCATGCACACACATTTCATCTCCAACATTTTTTTTCTCTTTTCAGGTGACTATGTGGTGATGACTGTATATTTTGACCTAAGCAGACGAATGGGATATTTCACAATTCAGACCTACATCCCCTGCATACTTACTGTGGTTCTCTCTTGGGTCTCCTTTTGGATCAAAAAGGATGCAACTCCAGCCAGAACAGCACTAGGTACATGCTGTAAATACTGACACCTGATTCTTGTGGGATTCATTCATGTGCAACTTGATGTTTGGGTTTCTTTGTCAATAAATAGGCAGTATTAAAGACACTGTTTGTGATATTTAAAGGAATAGTTCACCCAAAAATAAAAATGCACTCACTCTTAGAACATCTAAGATGAGTTATTTACTTTGTTGGAAACAGATTTAGAATTTGGAATAAATTTAGCATTACATCACTCGTTAATCAGTGAATCATCTGCTCTGAATGGAAGTCCAAGCAGCTGATAAAATATCACAATAATCCACAAGTAATCCAAACAACTCAATTATCAGTTACTTGCTTGTGAAGCAAAGCTTGTGAAGCAAAAAGCTCTGTGTTTGTAATAAATCCATCAATAAGGTTTTTTTTTTTAATAATTTCAGACCTATGCTTCTAATTAAAATACAAGAAATAAAGTACTTTTAAATGTTTTTATCAGCTGTTTAAACTCTCATTCTGACGGCACCCATTCACTGCCAAGGATCCATTGCTGAGCAAGTGATGTAATGTTAAATTTCTCCAAATCTTTTTTTCTGAAGAAGAGACAAACTCATTTGCATCTTGGATGGCCTGAGGGTGAGCAAATTTTCATTTTGGGGTGAAAATGCTTTGTTTTATTTATTAACCAAATTCACATATTATAGGGATGAAAGACAGTTAAAGTAAAGTATTTGTCTTTGTATTTTACTACATATGCCTTTTTCTAAAAGGAAAATCTGTTTTCTTTTAACTGTGTGTATTTGTTCACATTCTTTCATGTTTCATGAAAGCGCTTCATCTGCTTTTTTGTTGGCTTTACTCATTTCTTTATAGTTTCCTGCTTTGATTAAGTCCATGTCCTGTCCTGGTAAATGTCACTTTTGTCAAGGTAATTTTCTTTTCATTTTCATCTTTTACTTTAGTTATGCCTGTAGTTTTATTTTATTTTAGTAGCTTTGTTTCGACCATGTTATTTCTTTTCATTTATCGACAAATTGTTCAATGACAGATCCGCGTGTAAAGTATCATGAAACATAATTCAGAAAGGCTTTTAATCTGTCTCATGATGTATCTTGATTAGCTTGCCACTCTTAGTCTGTCTTGTTCGATTACCTCTGAACACACCACAGATCACTGTGGCCGGAGATGCTGTTCCCACTGAGTGTTCTCTAGCTAACAAGCAGGATCGGTGACGGTCAAAAAACAGGATCCTAGATTGACATAAATTGGTTATCTACACCGATCCTATGGCTAAATGCTAAGAAAACTGAGAAAAAGGGTCAAAGCTCTGCACAATCTATGTTTGGAAGAAAAGAAATAAACTGGCAACATGCTCTGTGAAGAAAAAGAGGGATGAATGCAATTAATCTGTCTGACAAAAGAAGTCATTACACCTTCAGTGGAAAAAAGGGAGTAGGAGAAAAAGTAGAGATTTGCTTTACAGGCGTCCAGTTGATCGATGAAGTCCAGAGAGAAAGGCAGCCGAGATAAAATGTGGAAGAGAGAGAGGGCTTGGGCTCACTGCCTTGGAAATGTCAGGTTAGAAAAGGATGTGACCAAGATAGAACCCAGAAGAATAGCGAGGGGTCAAATATAGGGTGGTCACTCAGTCTTTGAAGACTTGAGCAACTTTTTGTTGCTTAACCTGAAAATGAATTTCATGTGGTAAATGATAAACAGTTTTTGTTTTTAGTCAAATACATGGACAAAATGTATGTGGGCACCCAGACAGTATACTCATATGTGCTTTTTTTTTTTTTTTTTTTTTTTTAAATAAAAAATAGCCTCCCTTTTCTGCTGTAACAACTTCCTCTATGCTGGGAAAACTTTCCAATATGTTGGAACATGGCTGCTGGGATTTGCTCCCATTCAGACATGAGAGCATCAGTGAGGTCAAGCTCTGATGTTGGACGCAATCATTGTTCAAATTTTTCCCAGAGGTCTTAGTGTCACAGTGATGTGTAAGTTAAGGCAGTCACTTTCGTCTACATTCCCTGCTTTGAGCATAGAGGCATTAACATGCCCATTTAAAAAACAAACAAACTATTTTTCTATATGCTTATTATTGTATATTACTGTGAGATATAAGCTGACTTTTTTTTCTCAGAATTGTGAGATATAAACTGCAAGTTATAGTCACATATAAACTCGCAAATCTGACATTTTTTCTCAGAATTGCGTGACAAACTAGCAGTTGCGAGTTATAAAGTCAGAATTACAAGAAATAAACTCGCCAATCTGCCTTTTTTTTTCTCAGAATTGTGGTATAAACTCACAACTGCGAGTTACAAAGTCAGAATTGCTAGATATAAATGAAATTTGGAGAAATAAACTCAGAATTGCAAGCTCACAAATATGATTTTTTTTTTCAGAGTTGTAAAATAAACTTACAATTCTGACTTTTTCTCAGAATTGCGATATAAGCTCACAACTGCGAGTTATAAAATCAGAATTGTGAGATATAAACTCATAATTCTGACTTTTTTCTCAGAATTAAGAGACAAACTTGCAAATCTGACTTTTTCTCAGAATTGCGATATAAGCTCACAACTGCGAGTTATAAAATCAGAATTGCTAGATATAAACTCAATTCTGAGAAATAGTCACAATTCTGAGAAATAAAGTCAGAATTGCAAGATATAAACTCACAAATCTGACTTTTTTTTCCTCAGGATTGTAATATAAGCTCACAACTGTGAGTTATAAAGTCAGAATTGTGAGATATAAACTCATAAATCTGACTTTTTTTTAGAATTGTGAGTTTATATTTTGCAATTATGACTTTATATCACACAACTGCAAATTATTAAGTCAAAATTGTGATATAAACTTGCAATTCTGAGAATGTTAGTCTTTTTTTCCCCTCAAAATCAAAAAATAAATACATAAATAAATAAACACTACTGTTCAAGATTAGGGTCATGAAGATATTTAATGGATTTAATTAGCAAAGACACATTCAGTTGACCAGAACTGACAGTGAAGACATTTATAATGTTACAAAAGATTTCTGTTTCTAATAAATTGTTGAAGGATGATGTGTGACTGAAGACTTGAGTAATAACTGCTGGAAAATTGAACTTCCATCAAAGGAATAAATTAAATTAAAATGTATTAAAATATAAAGTTAAAATGTAACATTTATTCAAATATAGTTATTTTATTGTAATAATATTTCACAATATTACTGTTTTTGCTATATCTTTTAATCAAATAAATGCAGCCTTGGTGATCATTGGAATCTTCATTCACCAAGCAGTGTTATGAACAGTATGGTAATATTATAAATAACATAATATGACTTATAATATGGCTAGTACATGCATTTTTTTATTATTATATATTAATTATTTGTTTTTTTGTTTGTTTGTTTCACTTTATTTTGATAGTCCCTTTAGCACATTCTGTTGACTATAAGTAATGTTGCACCTACATATCTACTTATAATCAGTAAAATGTCTGCTGGGAGACCATCACAATAAAGAGTTACCATATTTTTCAGACTCAAAACATCTCACTTTCGAATAGTTGGAAAAGATGGAAAAACAGGGGAATTTATTAGGTGAAGAGCAGAGAAGTACTGAACACCGACAGCAGGACTACAATCATTCAACTCTTCCCACCCACAAACCAACAGCCTGTGTACCATCATTGAAAAGTACAGGAAGTACAGCATTACAGTCATTTCAACATCTAGAGCGTTATGTCCTTCTTATCCATCGCGAAAACAGACGAGAGAACTAATGAGGCTAAAATGGAGCCGAGCCGTTCAGGAAAGAGCCATTTTGAAACACATATTTCATTCACAGGTTTTTCTGACTCAGGCAGGCAGTCATTTAACTAAGTGCCACTGTATCAGGGGAAGTCAGTCTAACAGGTGAAGGTAATCACCGTGGCCAGCAACGGCAGAGGAAAAAGGAATGGAGTGCGAAATTTCTGGCTGAAATAGATGAAGCTTGCTTGTTTCCATAGAAACCCTTGCAAAACAGGAGCACAGTCACTGGTTCTCTGAGGCAACTCTAAATGTCCATGCAAGAGTGGAGCTAAGAATGTCTACACGCTTCTCAGATTCTAGGTGTTTGTGTGGGTGGCGTTCTTTTTAATTTGCAGGTGCCTCTGTTCCTATCAAATACAAAAGAACGACTTTGGCGTCTGGATGGGTGTCAGATGGAAAGAAAAAAAATAAGTTAAAGGCATATGATAGTGATGTTTTTTTCTTTCTTTTAAAAATAAGAATTTGCTCTTGTGGTGATTTATGGTTCAGTTACTACTAGTTTTTCTCATATGCTCCAAGTCAGTTACTTTTGAGGTTCCATTTCGGTAGGATGCTACACTAGATAGGCAGCCTAGTGAGGCAGCTTACTAGGTTTTAGACACAGCTATTGTATTACACCTGTCCAAAAACAACCATAGCACTGGAGATGAAATTTAATCAGCTCTGCTCAGCGAAAAGGAATCACATAATTTGCTTAGAGCCAAATAATAACTGTGTTTTGTATGCACTGTGCGGCAGATATATCAAACTACATTTCACACATGCTGTTAACAATGTCAGCATACACTTTAGATGATCTAGCTCATTTTTTTCATTAGCAGGCATTTCCCTTGTTACCATCTAATATCCTCTTTTGGTTTTGCAGGAATAACGACAGTATTAACCATGACAACGCTCAGCACGGTGGCACGGACATCACTACCCAGAGTCTCGTATGTCACAGCAATGGATCTTTTCGTCACTGTCTGTTTCCTGTTTGTTTTTGCGGCTCTCATGGAGTACGCCACACTCAATTATTACTCCTACAGTGCTCGGAGACCAACCTGTAACAAGACGAAAAGATCGGTGAGTACCACGTTCTGCATCAGTCAAAGTTAGGAGAAAGCTATGCATCTTATGTGATGTTTTCATTTTCTTGCTCTAACAGTTTCTAGCCATCTATCAAAAGTTTCATGTACAATATTTATATCGAAATGAATACTGAAATTTTCCAATGCCATTTTTATACAGTCAGCTAATCATTTTGATTTGGCATCAGTGTCCTTTGGCTTGAAATGAGAACGGGATTGGAATGATACAATAGGCATTATAGTTGCAATAGTGGGATATAGCAGTAATTAAAAGTTTGGGATAGATAAGATTTTTTAAAATGTTTTTACATGTCTGTTATGCTCACCAAGGCTGTGTTTCTTTTGATCAAAAATGCAGTAAAAACAGTTAATACTGTAAAATATATTATCACAATTTAAAAGTTTAAAAAGGTTTTCAGGCGAGAATGTAATTGTTTATAGTTCAAATATGCAGTTTGTTAATAAAGATAATGGCTACTTGAAAAATTTGCGCCTACGTTTTCGGGCATGTGATCTCCAGATCGTCACCTGCCATTCTGCACTCATGAACCTGCCCCAGAGCGCCTCACCTCGGCCAGATATTTACGAATTTACCACTGGCTCAGATGTCTCTATAGTGGTTACACCTGAGATATAATTTGTTATAAGTAAATCTAAAGTAGTCTTATTAATCTATTATTCGTTACAGAGAAGATAGTTTTGACAAAATCTCATGTTTACGTAATTTCAATGCTGTATATCAGAGTGCTGCCTTTGTACTTTTGACTGAATCGCCTTACAACTTTTATGATAGCTGTTGTTGTTGTTTATTAAATATTATTATTCAATAAATAATATTTTATATAAATAATAGTATTTTATAATGGTGTTCAGTATTGAGGAACGATGTGTTTTTTTTTTTCAGTTTCAACAACAGCTTGACGCAGCAAACAAATGCACTGAGCAGCAAAATCACCCTTAACAGAGGAAAGGATATAACGTTACAACAAAGATAACGCTTTCCTCAGCAGATATTCAAACTAATGTTTATTGTGAATATAAGACCAATCTGAAGAATGAATGCTGTATCAGATGCATAATACACTGCTTTTACTAAAGTAATACAATAAGCTTTCAATGAAGCAACTCAACGTTCCTTCGTTACTAGTTCTAAAGTAACGTTTTTGAGGCTTGGGCTCAGCTGTTGAACTGTCAAACTTAGACTTAAAACTGTGGCGGAAAGAAGTAGTTCTGCACAAAGGAGGGCTTTTAAAGACACTCCGTTGTTATTTTATGTATTTACACACTTGTGCCGTCAAACTGTTGTATAAAGGCAATATCACACTCGTAGACGAGAGATATGGCTGTAAATTGGCACGCTGTGATTACCTATGGCCTACTGCCGAATCACAGCTGTGCCGATATACAGCCATATCTCACATCTACGAGTGTGATATTGCTCAGATATATGGTGTGTGATGGTGTTCTGAAATGAGGAGGCAAAGTCCTCCAAGTTTTTTTTTCTTTTTTCTTTTTTAAATCAAATGTAAATGCATGCCCAGTCACATTTTCTTGGTTATTACTTATGCTATCAGAAAAAGAATGAAAAAACAATTCTATTTTATGTTTTTACATCAATTTTATTTATTAAAGCCAAGTATGAATCTCATCAAGTTAGTGTTTTCAGGCGTATTACATTTAGTCAAAAATAATAACTCAAGGCTGTAGCAATTTAAGAAATGAAGAGTCCAGATGCAAAAGCAGCTAAAAGCCACCTCGGTCAAAAATTAGATAATGATACTGATACACATATTATACATCCATCAAACACTTTTACTTCAAACTCGCTAAATTCCAGCCTCAGCCCAATCAGAAGTACCAGTACTTACATAGAGACCTATTCAGTGTGACAGACTTGCTAATGTCTTTTCAGGCAGATTCTATCATTGTTATACTTTTATAACAATGCAGTGATGTATTATTATTACCCAGTATATGCAGACAGCAGAAGTCCCTTTTCCCATGTGTTTGATATAGGCGATCTCTCGTATGGTATAGAAATATGATTTCATTAGGCTGATGTTGTTAGTCTTTGTCTATGTGTGTAATGTGATGCTAAATTATGGTTGAGCAAGCACATCTTACTTTTTTTTATTCATTGTGTTTCTCCGGCGGCAGTCTCCGCAGGTGAAATTTTCCCACTCTTTCGCCGATCACTCATTTTGATTAGATCTTATCTCTGCTGAGAAGCACGGATAATTACCATAGCAATTTTACACAAAACAAATATTACCCTATAGGTGATCTCACATAGATTATCTTCCAGTGCTGTAATTACCATGCTTTGCTAGTTATGTCACAATAATGAGATGAATAGCAGGGAATAAGTGGGAGGAATCGGTTGGAAAGTTTTTATGTGTGGTCTAAAGGGTTTAGAGGAAGGATTTAGACAACCATGTTCAGATTTTAAGGTCATTGTACCTGCCCGTGAGAGACTGATGCTGCACTTAACTTGCGCACTGGAGAGAACACTGTTAGTTCAAGTGAATGGGAATCTCTTAGGAGCCACCATGATCTTATGTTTTGATTGACAGCCTGCTCAAAGGGATTTGGTTTGCTCACGGCATAGATTAGATGCACAAGCATACGCTTCAGCGAAACTTGTGTTGTTCTCTTGGACTCCAGTGAAGGTTTTTTGGATGGATTTTGCTAAACAAGAGTCCTTCAAATTCTAAAAAGATGTTGTTTTTTATGTCCAACAGAACTACTCAGTACTGGATGTGGGTCCTCCTCCCACAGTTATCACGCTCAACAACTCCATGTACTGGCAGGAGTTTGATGATGCCTGTGTATACGAGTGCCTGGATGGAAAAGACTGCCAGAGTTTCTTCTGCTGCTACGAAGAGTGCAAAGATGGAGCGTGGCGAAAGGGCCGTGTGCATATAGACATTTTGGAACTCGATGCATACTCTCGTGTCTTCTTTCCCACCTCTTTCCTATTGTTCAATGTTGTCTACTGGGTAGGCTACCTGTATCTTTAGCGGTCCCACACACCTCACGACGCAAAGAACTTGACTTTTGGTTCTGTCAGAGCAGACACGACGAACAGACTGAACCAGGACTTTTCAAGGTACGCTAAAAAAAGAGAGCGGATACCGGTTATCAGAGTTGAGCTGTGGTGATTCAAAGACTTCTCCGGTAGGAGATGAAAAATGAGACAATGCTACAGGAACCGAAAGCTACAGCAGATACATCAAAACCCTTAAAACCAGGCTGTTTTTATATGGTCAAGAAGGATATTGCCACAAGCTCTTTAAGTGGTTGCAATTCTCTGGCAGATATCTTTGCCTTTTGTTCTTCAGGTACCAGGGAAAAAAAAAAAAAAGATTCACGTTCCTCTCACACAATCTCGTCTTTTTATGGGTGAGAGAGCAGCTGTAAGAAGTCAAGGTGCGAAAAATCCTTAGGCCAAGACAGAGTGAGAAAAAAAATGCCTTGCATAGCATGTGACCCTCTGACTTTTGGTGTCTCTTACAATCCTGGTAGATCGTTCACTTGAATGGAAAACTGTCATCTAGCCATCAGTCAAAACCAGACCAGCTTTCATGTAAGCGCAGCTTTCAGAGCCATCTATAGTGCCTTCCACTGGAGGAGAAGCCATCAGGCAGAGAAATCTTAGAAATGATGGCAGGAGCATCATCTGGTCTTGACTGACAGCTGATGGTTTTATTTTGAAGTTTATTCAAGCTTTAGTTATAGTCATTCATTATTTTGATGCATTCGACATGTCTAAACCCATCCTCACTGCATGTTATATGATAGAATTAAGCTCTGCCCTGAATCAGCACAATAATGGCAAGAGAGTAGATCCATTTTGAAATATTTGGAATATTAATTAGTATGTAGATTGCAAATGTTTGCCTATATTTCTAGATTTTTATTGCATATTTTTGTTTTTCCACACAAAAGACAGATTAACTAAAGATTCAATTAATATATTATACAGTAGATTATACTTTATTTTAAAAATACCTAAAGTCTATTAGCATCAGTCTATTAGTTAAAAAGTGCATGTATAGAATGGATCATAAATTCCATAAATCCTGAGTTGGCACTGCTCATGTACACCAAGCATAGCAAAATCAAAAGCACCCAAAGGAAATCTAGGAAAGTGAGTGTCTCTGGATCTTCATGGACACTTATCATTATTGTTTACAGATTTTATGATTTTCTTCTATCTTGCATCTACAGCCCCATCCAATGATATGGCAATACATTTGACACATGCAGGGTGGGTATCACTGCATATACTGTATAGGATAATGCATTCAAAAAGTCAAATTCTGTCATCCCTTATTCACTCTCATATACTGTACGTTAGATTGTCCACTTATGGAATACAAACGGAGTAACAGAATGTCAAAGCTGTGCTTTTCCATACAATAACATTAGTGCTTTTTAAAAAAAGAGATTGAAATGATAGTGACATGAGGGTGAGTAAATACTGACAGATTTGATCTATTTATGTTTGAGTGAAATATCCATTTAGTAATAAAAGGAGTGTCAGAATAATACTCAATCGAAACAATCAGTAACACTTTACAGATAGATTTCAATTGGTTAATGCACTGAATGCTTTGAAGTAACAACAAATAACTTTTTACAGCATTTTAATATCAATAATATAAATATACTAGTGTTCATTTTTAAAGTGCCCCTATTATGCCATTTTTAAGGTTGCTAATAATACTTAGGGAGTCTCTAGGGCGTCGCTAGGAAATTTTTAGGGGGGCTATAGCTATAATGACTACTCAGCCCCCCTAAAATTTTCCCATCAGCTCCATAAACTGTACACAAATTCGTGGCCGCCACAGTCCCCGTTAAATTTCATATAAAAAGTTGACAGACTTATTGTCTCCTCCCAGTCTTTCAGGGCGTACTTCAATCGATAGAGTGAGAAACAGAAGACAAGGTCTGCGTTTATCAATAGATTGTTATAATATCTGCATCTGTGCCATTCTTTGTCATAAATACAGTTTACCAAATATCACAGGGGAGCAGTTGGTTCACCATCTACTGTAATCTAAGTTTTCACTGTGTAAAATGTAATTTTTAATATAATACATATTCCAGTGCATGTGGCAAAGAGGTTTGCATACTTGAGCTAGGAAAGAGAGTGGTACTAGAAATGCAAACAGTAAAATTTTCATTTGTACTGTGTGTGTGTGTGTGTGTGTGTGTGTGTGTGTGTGAGAGAGAGAGAGAGAGAGAGAGAGAGAGAGAGAGAGAGAGAGAGAACATTAAGACTTGTGTTTGGCTTATTCAGTACTTATACCAAGGCAATATAGTGGAATGCTACAATAAGTTTGGTATGCCACCCCTATTAGTCAAACATTTTTTATTTTATTTATATATTTCTTTCTTCTTTTTTTTTTTTTATTATTATACCCTCATGAAAATGAAAATGAAAATCCTAGAATCGCCCCTGTCCTACAATAGGTCAAACAACACTTTCTTTTGTCTCAAAATGTATGTTTAATATCACCTCAATTTTCAGCGATTGTTAAATAATTTGTTCGAAGCAGTTCAAACATTCAGTTTCTCTGAACCCCTCCTTTTTGTGAGCCTACTCTGCTCTGATTGGTCAGATGACCCAGTCTGTTGTGATTGGTCTACCGCAGAAATGATGCACTCATCATCATAGTTCCACATTTTGAGCGCTCAATAGAAAATATAAACACCTATTATTTATCGTACTTACAGGTTGAGATTCAGTGGAGTCATCTGGTTCAAATAAACTGGGTAGTGAGCCATCTTTCAAGAGCAAGAGTTTTGTGAATCGATTCGAATCGATGTGAAGGATTACTAACGACTCATTCAGGTTGTTCAGAGTCGATTCTTTCTTTTGGGATACAAAACATAATCGCACACTTTCGGCTTTACAGATCGTTTATATTCACATACAACTACATTACAGATTACAGCATAATATGGGCACTTTCATTCATAATACATTAATTTATACATCTTAAATGTTAAAAATGAATAAGTGTATGCATACATTAATGTGAATTTGAATTAATAAATGCAGTGAGTGTATCTTACTGTTCATGATACCCCATGCATTATGTTGGTGAATTGAAATTTGTTGTAAAGTGTTACCAAACATCCTTCAGCACACTGCAGTAAGAAACCCTACATAATCACTGTGCTCATTACCGAACTGTAATTCACAATAAGAGTTGTTACTGTGTTGCCTTAGGGTCACCTGCACAGAGATACTGTGAGATGATCCATTAGAGAAAGACGAATGGATTAATATAAGGTATCTACTTCAAATTATAGTCATTACCAAAGGATTCGCACTAGCTAAAAAAAACATTCTGAGGCAATCTCAAACTCTTTTTTTTTCCTGAACTATGATTAATTATTTTGTAGTCATGATCTTCATTATCACTATTGTCTCATAGGTAATATGTTAATGCGTGATGCACATCAGAGGCAATATTATTGTTATTTTCTTCCTCAATGATTGTAGCACATTTTTTTGGAACATTTTTCCATCTGATACCTCTGTGGTGGGCTGTGGATTCTACCATTCTGGCACCAGCTTGAGCTCTAATACGTCTGACCTACAGAAGGTATCAACATTTAATCAATCAAGTCATTTTCCACCTGTCAGTGTTGGCTCTCTGGAACTTTAATCTCTGAAGTCACATTTTTATTTGATTTCATCTTTCACAGGAACTCGTTTTAGCATCACGTAAGTCAATCTTTTTAAGGATCGTCTCGAAGTCTGTT
This sequence comes from Labeo rohita, assembly GCF_022985175.1. Classification (NCBI taxonomy): domain Eukaryota; kingdom Metazoa; phylum Chordata; class Actinopteri; order Cypriniformes; family Cyprinidae; genus Labeo; species Labeo rohita. The sequence goes on along the minus strand of NC_066874.1, from coordinate 23,902,428 downwards.
AATGACGTTCTGATTAACCAGAAATGTGCTGTGAATTGCTGCCAAGCCGATTCTCCTCTTGCATTTCATGACGCTATAGTGATTTTTTTTTTTTTTTGTTGTGGCTTCTTGAAGGTGTCAATCCACTATTGACCTGTTTTGCGATTCTGTTTGATGATAATCTGTGAGTGCTTCAACATGTTGTTATTGCAGCTGTTAATTCAGTTTGACGTACAATAATTATTAGCCGTTCATTTATAGTGGTGCTAGAGCTTCAAACTGACCATCGTCCGAGTTCAACCATCATTCGAGAGCAGTGCATTTTGCTCTTCACTCCCAAGGAATCAGACAAATCCGACTTTTTGCCAAAAAGTCGTGGTAGTTACCTAAAGCCATATGCTGGAATTAAATCCAATTATACTGCTTTTTATAGTGGCCTAATAATGACATTAATTCCAATGACGAAGTACTCTGAGGAAGGAAATAGAAAATCTTGTGCATTAGCCCTTGATGTATTTCAAGCTTATTTGGTCACTTTTTGTCACTGGATATCATTCTTCACCATTCAAGCCAGGGGGTCTTTTCAGTGCAACGAATACAGTTGTTTTTGTTTTGTTTTTCCTCGCAAGGAGAAAACGATTTACACATTCAAGTGACCTTTAAGAGGGTGGATATGCTATCCTTAATGATATACAACATGCATTCACTGAACACTCTATAGCATCCTTCCCACAGTCCAGCCACTGAGCAGACCGGATAAATCTGGTTCAGAATCGGTTATTTTGACTTTCTTTTACATCCTTGGAATTTACATGTAATTAATAAAACCTTCAAACTGCAGGTGAAGCGTTAAAGGCTGATGCCAAAGAAATCTCATTCACTGATCTGCTATGAAAATGGCTCCCCCCAGTTCACATCATTCATTTTGCTCCGTATCTTTGTTGGAATTTGTTTGTGCATTACACCACAATTCCGCACTTTTGAAAGTGTCCGAAACCCTTTTGTTTCAAGTGGTCAGAATAGTAGCAATCTTTGAATACATCAATGTCAGTGGCCTGTACTGTTTTTGGGAGTAGTCTTTAAATATAACCACTGTACCGATAGTGATAACAATATTAACAATAACGAAAACTATTTTCTCTGTTGCCCCAGTCACACAGACACATTGTGCACCTCTTTTTCACACGAACACACAACCTTTCATTGTAGATTATTGCTTTGTGTTTACAATGACAATTCGGTGTGTATTTCTCATGTTTCTATGGTTTGTGAGTGCTCACAATGTGCAGTGTTGTCAGTGGGGTTGTCATTTGGATTTGGTAATAGAGGGTTTCTGTGAGTTTTTGGCCTGTCTATAAACTCATTTCTATTTCTCGTGCTATTTTCATATATGTAGTTCTTTTTATAATTGAATTGTAAAGTGCAGAGGTGACTCAGAAGATGTGAAATAAAACTTTGTTTTCTTTTTTCCCATTTCTGTATATCACTGCAATCTTACCTGCACTTTATAAGTGACTTAGTTCAATGTATTTACAACAAATTAAAGGTATTTTGTAAGTAGGAGCAAGTTTCTTTGGCTAGCTGCAAGATTTGACTTTTCATTCATTCGTCTGTTTTTTACCATCTCATTGAACGCTGTAATTAACGGTACATGGTCCAGTAAGACTGATGTATGAGAATGTTCAAGTCGATTTCATATTGATTTCTGCCCCAGCAGCTGTCAATAACAGCCTCAGTGGCTGTATATCAAAATAACCATTGTTCATATAGTGTTATCAACCTGATTAAAGAGATAGCGCACCCAAAAATGAATATTCAGGCATTCTGTCACCCTCATGTTATTCCAAAGCCACAGAGTTGAGTCTTTTGAACGAATCAGTTGATTCAGTTCCATTCTGAAGGATTATTCACATAATGACTGCCTTTATGATACTTATGGTGCTTCTGGATCCATTGTAAAGCTTAAAGGATTAGTTCACTACCAGAATAAAAATTTCTTGATAATTGACTTACCCCATGTCATCCAAGATGTTCATGTCTTTCTTTCTTCAGTCGAAAGGAAATTAGGGCTTTTGAGGAAAGCATTTCAGGATTTTTCTCCATATAGTGGACTTTAATGGTGGCCAACGGATTGAAAGTCCAAATTGCATTTTCAATGCAGCTTCAAAGGGCTCTACACAATCCCATCTGAGAAATAAGAGTCTTAGCGAAATAATTGGTAATTTTCTAAAATGTATATACTTTTTAACCACAAATGGTCATCATGCACTAGCTCTTCGATCTACATACATTGCGTAATCACGTTGGAAAGGTCATGTGTGTTTAGTTTATCGTCTGTGTACTTTGGTTCAAAAAGGTGGGGTAGGGTGAAAAACTCCATTTTATTTTCTCCAACTTTGCGTTTGACTTTCTTTGCATGTTCACTTTGTAAACACAGGGTTGGTACTTCCACCTACATCATGCTTGCGTAATGCTATGGTCAAGCTATTGCAAGACAAGCATTTGTGGTTAAAAAGCATATAAACTGTAATTTCTTTTGAAAATGACAAATCATTTGGCTAGATAAGATTCTTATTCCTTGGTTGGGATCTTGTAGAGCCCTTTAAAGCTGCTTTGAAACTGCAATTTGGACCTTCAACCAATTGGCCACCATTGAAGTCCACTATATGGAGAAAAATCCTGGAATGTTTTCTTCGAAAAACCTTAATTTCTTTTCAAGTGAAGAAAGAAAGACATAAACATCTTGACATTGGGTGAGTAAATTATCAGGAAATTTTAATTCTGGAAGCAAACTAATCCTTTAAAGGCCATACTGGTTTGTAACAACATAAGGGTGAATAAGGAATTGTTATTTTTGGGTGAACTATTTCTTTAAAACACTCCCCGGTACAAAACAACATATGCGTTCTTAATGCAGTGCAGCTTACTCAGCAGTAGTTGACAGATAAAACTGCATCTCGGCTAAAAGCAAAATATAAATAAAAATGAAAAAAACAAATCCTCTTTTCTGAGAGAACATAAACAATGAAAACATCAGAAGCTGTAAGTGCGCAAAACCGGGGATCTAAAAGTAGGTTAATGCTGTTAGTGTTGCATATGCATCCACAAAGGCCCTGCGCTCTCAAAATAATTCATTCAGCATTACCAACCTTGAGAACGTAGTATTTATGAAATGCACAGGGAGACGGGTGGATGATTACATTTTATAATGTCACAGATCAGATTCCCTGGGCAAATGGATGGATGATACATGACGTCAAAATAAGAGATAATGATGTATCTGACATTTCATCTGAAAGACTGTCCAACTGAAGTTCACTAACCCTGGAGAGCCATGATATTACATATTGTTAAATCACACTTTTTTAATGTTTTTTTTTTTTTTTTTTTTTGAGGGGAAAGGTAATGTTAAATGGCATTTGTAATATGACAAATAATATAGAGGATTCACTAACCATAGCCTATATAGGCCTTTGAAATTGCGTCAGTTTGCAAATGATGAACATTGCATGTTTATTTAATTTGTGGCTGTATCTCTTTAGAATGGAATCTAACACATCTAACACAAATCCTCCCTAAATTTAAGCATGCTGGTCATAAAGATAGCTGCTGTCATCTAAGTAAAACAAATAATGCAGCAAGCGAATTAGGAACAAAAATGAATTTAAACATGTGGAATTGGCTTTGTTTGAAATGTTCTTCCTGCCTCTATTCTGATGAGGCCTGAATCTACCACTAAACTTGGAATGGTTGCTATGGGAACATTGTTCGTTCTGTGTGTAATGAAGTGAAGCCAAAGATGAGAGATGACTGATTTGGAACTGGAGTGTCTGACCTACTTTTTAAAGACATTTTAACTCCTTGTCTAACTCGCATGCTGTTTGACATAATCAGTCAACTCTCACCAGTGATGATGGTATATCACGGACCATCACAAACGGACTCGCAGATGTATGTTTTCCCACAAACTTTCCTGAATGAAGCATCAAGAGATTTGTATTTGATACAATATTTAACAGATCTAGCTTAAAATGTAATGTTTAGGAGCTCTTATAAATTTTCGTTTAACTCCTTACCTAACTTCTAGACTTTCTTAAGAGTTTTCATGATAAATGTGAATGTTCATGACCCAATATAGGGGATAATGACATTAGCCACAACCATAATGTTCAAGGTGATTATTGTTATGTTAAAATATTCTGAGGGGTGAGAACCAGAAAGGCATAAGTGACATTTCAACAACTTTACAGGAGAGCCAAAACAAAAATGTACCAAAGTTTGATCTGACTTTGTGTACTGATTTCAATCGTTTATAATAAAGAGAAAGAGCTCAACAGGAACTTTCATTTGATATATATATATATCTCATTTCACCCAAAATGTCACTTACACCCTTCTGGTTCTCACCCCTCGATTCATATCCTGTTTCATAAGCAAGAAGAGGTGTTTTGGGAAATCCGGTTTGGAAACAGAAATAAAGCTTCACCTTTTTGCTTTGTTTTTTTTAAAGGGGACCCATATAAGTCTCAGGTGTCCCCAGAATGTGTCTGTGAAGTTTCAGCTTAAAATACCCCACAGATCATTTGAAAATGCTTCTTTTGAGTGTAAGCAGAAACACGCTGTTTTCATGCATGTCTCTTTAAATGCAAATGAGCTAATGCTCCCCACCCCTTTTCCAGAATAGAGCTGTGCCTTTACAGCTTGTACATCCAGTGTGGTCTCATTGTTTATAAGTAGGTATTTATTTGTAACTTTTACAGGCACAAAACATACATTTTTGTACATTTTTATTGATGCTAAAATGTACAATTTAGACATATTTCAACGTTTAAAACGTACGAATTGCTACGGAATTTTAGCTTAAAAAAAAGTAAAAAATCTTTTACTTTACTAAGATATTCGTATCAATGCCTTATTGTCATTTTATTAATGACAAACCTCTTAACCTACCCCCAAACATAAACCTACCCATTTTATAGCAAATATGCATTTTTATCATTTTATAAGTGATTTACATTTTTAGCCCCCTTAACCTACCCCCAAACCTAAACCTACCCATTTTATAGCGAATATAAAAGGATATAAAATGTAACTGACCAAAATATGCAGGGAAATTACCATTTTAGTAACAATACAGCATTAAAATATTTTTATAGTCACTAATCCCACTTCTACCTCTAAACCTAACCATAACTCTCTCAATCACATTCATTTATTTCTGATATAGGGGTTTTCTGAGCACTTGTATCCAAAGGACACACACAGAAAGCGGCTGTCACACGGAATGTGAGTGCTAAACTCTTTCATTTCTTATTGCACTTAAACTGTCAAATACACACAGGTTTATGTTAAAAACACGAGTTACAAAAACAGTCGATTATGTCTGTGACAGCTGGGAAAGAAATTGCATGTTTGCATGTGTGGCAGCAGCGTAATATACAGTAAATAAATCATTAAATCCACTGCTGGCTTGTCTCATCTGAGGCTGGGACTTTAAATAGTGTTCTGTGCTCATCTGTTCAGCCAAAGACAGAACAGTTAGCATGCTTTCCTCAAACTTTTGCCATGGTATTAGAACTGGTACGCCATTGTAACTTGCGAAAACAAAATGGTAATGTTTTGGATGGACACATGCAGATTAAGGGGTGGTAATATTATAATAAGTTCCCCTTCCTACCTCACAGGGGGAGCAAAATCTGAACGGCTCGTTCTTTCACATGCTTGCAGAGTAAGGTTTACTAAAACAAAGTTACTTTTTTTCATGTTTTCTGGGTTGGTAGATGCACCAGCGACCCGATTAATAGCACTTAAACACAGAAAAAGTCCTATTTTCATGATATGTCATCTTTAAAAGCCACAATTTTTCATTTGCTTAGGAAGAATACAAAAACCAAGAGACTTTTAGTGAATAAAGCTATGTGAAATATAAATTGGCTTGCCTCAGTGTAATGATGAGAATCAAAACTCTGCTGCATCATATTCATTATAATGAGCAAACATGTCCTCTGATGATCCTCCATCAGACGGCATTATAATATCGAACACAGCTTCATCAAACATTTTTGCTGTTTTTGCAATAAATTAATCACCAAAATGTAAGTTATTCTGCTCTGTTTGGGAGATTTAATTATCCTCAGGCAAGTCAAGTCCTTCCTATCTCAGAATAACAGCAAATCTTTGTTAACCTCATACATACTCTAAACCTTTGATATGTGCACTCACTGTTCCTGTAGGGCATTCATTTGAATGTATAAATGATTTTATCGCTTTACATAAGCACTTTTTTCGTGTCCATAACCTAATAACACCTAAATAAAATTTCAAACACAAATTTAAATTGCCCCAAACCCCTTTTCATCTCACAGTTTCAGCAGGCTAGAATTATGAATTATTAACTCTCCATTTGGGTTTTACTTCATGAAGTTTGTCTTCGATGTCCCGGAACACAGTGTTTATCTAGGGGTGGTGAATTTTTACCTTTTGTCATTCACTTACACACTTAACAGTGCAGAACTTTTTTTTTTCCTGAAAAACGACATGCATTTTTTATTGAAGTATGCACTCAGTATGAAACATTCATATGTCCTCCTAACCCAGGTAAAGGCAGGGTGTGTGTTTAATGTCTCAGCAAACTTTTTATTTTTATTTTTATTTTCTTAGATATATAAATAAAAAACTGCCTTCTCTAAATGCTACCAAAGTGCTTTCAGAAAAATGAAAAATCCAGTGCTATGTATCATACAGAGATGGGCACATGATACTGCGAATGTTGACCAACACGAGAAGTGTTTTGCAGTCCTAAAGTGCAACTCCATCTGAATCAATACATCAGTGTTCAGAAGCTATGCACAAACAGCAGATAAATATGACAAATGACCTGACTGCACTGACAGTATCATACGCCAATATTGTATCTCTGTCATTTAATTCAATTGATTCTGTGTTCTGGAGAAAGATCATTCTAATGAAATGGATTAAAAAATAACAGAAAGAACTGCACTAGCCTTGATCTTCAGACATATCTAAACATGTCCACTGAAATCCTCTGATCTTCAACAACTCTGTGATAAGTTTGAACAACAATTGAAAAAAAAAGTTCACTATAAAACATTTTCCCAAAAAAACACCCATAGAAATAAATGGGAGCTGTCTTTGTTTATTTATTTATATATTTATTTATTTATTGTTTGTTTATTTGTTATTCAAAAATGCATTAAAAATCACAGACAGTTATTTTTATATTGAACACAGAAAATTTAAATTTGTTATTAAACATTATTATTTTTTATTATATTTTATATTATTTTATATTATTATTCATTGTCATGTTTTTTTTTTTTTTTTTTTTTTTTTTTTGGACATTTAGATTTTTATTAATGAAAAGATTGGATATTTTGGATATTTTAACATGCATTTTTTTTTACATGCATATATATTTTAAAATTACATATAATATTCGACAGATAGATAGATAGATAGATAGATAGATAGATAGATAGATAGAACAGTCAAAAGTTTTTGAACAGTAAGATTTTTAATGTTTTTAAAGAATTCTTCTGCTCACCAAGCCTTCATTTATTTGATCTAAAATACAGCAAAAACAGTAATATTGTGAAATCTTTTTACTATTTAAAAAAACTGCTTTCTATTTGAATATATTTTGAAGTGTAATTTATTCCAGTAATCAAAGCAACATTTTCAGCATTATAACTCCAGTCTTTAGTGTCACATGATCTTTCAGAAATCATTCTAATATGCTGATTTGCTGTTCAAGAAACATTTATTATTATTATTATTATTATTATTATTATATTATTTATTATTATCAATATTTAAAACAGTTGAGTACATTTTTTTCACGATTGATGAATAGAAAGATCCAAAGATCAGCATTCATCTGAAATAGAAAGCGTTTGTAACATTATGCACTATACCATTCAAAAGCTTGGAGTTGGGTGGAGAAAAATTATAAAAATTAAGCATTTATTTAGCAAGGTCAATTTAAATTGATCAAAAGTGATGATAAAAACATTTATAATGTTACAAAAGATTTCTATTTCAGATAAATGCTGTTCTTCTGAGCTTTCTATTCATCAAAGAAACCTGGAAAAATTCTACTCGGCTGTTTTCAACTGAATAATAATAAATGTTTTTGAGCAGCAAATCAGAATATTAGAATGATTTCTGAAGGATCGTGTGACTGGAGTAAAAAGGCTAAAAAAATCAGCTTTGAATTTACAGGAATAAATAAAATTTTAAAATATATTTAAAAAGACAAAAGTTATTTTAAATAGTAAAAATATTTCAAAATTGTACAGTTTTTGCTCTACTTTGAATCAAATAAATGCAGCCTTGGTGAGCAGAAGAGACTTCTTCAGAAAACATTAAAAATCTTATAAAAAAAAAAAAAAACTTTTGACTGGTAGTGCATATAGATATAGATTCCTCCTGTTCATAATCTCAGCTATCCTGATTTGTCACTGACCCAGTTATTTCTATAACTCATCCATTCCCTTCAGAATAACAGTGACATAATGTGGTCATTCTCTCTCGGTCATTTTCACTGCTGTCAGTTGCAGACTTCTAACACATGCTGCTGTTTATTTTGATGAAGCCTGCTTTCCAGATTGGGTGATGGATGTTTGTGAATATAGCAGGACAGAATGTCACGGTCTGTCTCTCATCTTTCCCATAACCAAGCATTCTGCCTCCATAGAAAAGCATGATGAAAGTCCATCAGCAGCAACAAGCCTCTACATGAAAGATGGTGCGGTATTGTGTACGCTCCACAGATCCGGCTGAGCTATAGGCCTCTCCTCTATTAAGGTTATACTGCACCTCCTTCCCATCCCTTGAAAGCTTTCACAGTTCAGTTGCTTGGCTTTCCAGCACTCACAAGTCCCTCTCCTGTCACATCTATTAGAGGAGGAAAACATGACATTTGTCTATCCAGAGAAAAATTTCCTCTAACAGAGTGACCGGTGTCACACAGGATGTTTTCAAATGTTTCCAGGCAAACATATCTCGCCAACCCCCCAGCTGTTTGTCTGTCTGTGAATGAAATCTGGAAAAAAAACAACAACTCAGCTGTTCATTCTGTACTCCACTATTAACACATTTTTAAAGCCTCAACACTTGGCAAAAGATCTCAGCATTTCAAATTTTCTGGGAGCAATCAATATCTACCCTTTTCTATTTAGCGAAGTCTCAACTCACTATTGTTACCAAGGCAACAGAGAAGACAATGAGCAAATTGAATAAAGTGATGTCATGAAAAGTCAGAACTGGCACATCAATTTCCTGCGAGGCATTTTCATTGAGAAACGTGTCTTAAGGTTTGAGCGGAATTTTAGCCGACCGATTCGAATTACAGGCTTTGTGCTTTATTGAAAACAGGATTTGACGAGAACAACCTTTTGTTTGACTGGAAAGTTTTCATTAGATGAAATATTTCCATTCACTTACAATTTCCGAAAGAGACACTATAGTGAATTAAACTGCCGCTGATTAGTGCAGCAATAGCAAGTTGGAGGTGGAAGTGGAAGTTCATTGTACAAGCAATGTCATTATTGAAGCCATAAAGCACAGAAATGATTATAGCCATACTTTCAACCATTATCATCTCATAAATGGACGGAAACTAGACCACTTCATAATTACATTTTAATCAGGAGAGTGTCTTTAGAAGTTCCTTTCTGACTCTATAGTGATAACAAAAACAACACTTTAAACCGTTTTCTTTACAGCCCCTGCTTTTCCTTATTCCTACTTTATATTTTGTCCTGCTTGTTCTGTTTGCAGAAGGAGCAAGAAAGAAAAAAAAAAGATATGTTTTTCTGCATTCTCAGCTATTTGCTTCAGCTCAGTACTCTAGAAGAATTTCCTCTGTCAATACTAATGTGAACAGCTTGACCCGGAACAACAAATGTGTATTATTTCACATATAGCACTGTGGCAACCGGTGCTAAGTGAAATCACCAATGCCTGCACCTTTTGATACTTAAGCAATTTGCTTGAGTGTTATGCTTAATTGCTTATACTTTGGATCGTAATGGTTCGGTGGGAATTGGGAGCCATGATGAACCACCCGACTAAGTCACTCTATCTTTGTCTAATTTTCTCTTTTGGCTGTTGTTCGCTCAGTTTAGGACAATTGATCATTCTGCAGTACAACTCACAGTAGAGGGCAGAGAGGCAGCATTTGGGATCTTCAATAAAATGTCTCTTGGGATTTTCAGCTGCAACCTTAACAGGAGAAACAAAGTGTACATTACAAAGAGAATTGTGTTTAAATAGTTTAAAGTGAATTAATTGACATGTTTTAGGTTACATTTGTTGTTAAAGGATTAGTTCACTTCTAAAAGCAAAAATTCACAGATAATTTTGTCATCCAAAATGTTCATGTCTTTCTTTCTTCAGTCGTAAAGAAATTATGTTTCTTGAGAAAAAACTCTCCATATAGTGGACTTCTATGGTGCCCCCGAGTTTGAACTTCCAAAATGCAGTTTAAATGCAGCTTCAAATGGCTCTAAATGATCCCAGCCGAGGAAGAAGGGTATTATCTAGCGAAACGATCTGTCTTTTTTGAAACAAATTGACAGTTTATATACTTTTTAAACGCTTGTCTTGTCTTGTGTCTGCGATGCACATGCGTAGTCTGTGTAATCCAGGTCAATACAGTTAGGGTATGTCGAAAAACTCCCATCTCATTTTTTTCTCCAACTTCAAAATCATCCTATTTCGCTGTTTTACCTTTTTTTGTAAAGGGCGTTTGATCTTCTTTGCATGTTCACTTTGTACACACTGGGTCTGTACTTCTGTAGCGATGTACAGTAGGATGATTTTGAAGTTGGGGAAGAAAACAAGATTTTTGACATATGTTTCGATCCCTCGAACCCTTTGAAGCTGCATTTAAACTGCATTTTGGAAGTTCAAACCTGGACCATAGAAGTCCACTATATGGAGAAAATTCCTGAAATGTTTTCCTCAAGAAACATCATTTCTTATCGACTGAAGAAAGAAAGACATTAACATCTTGGATGACAAGGGGGTTACATTATCTGTAAATTTGTTGTTCTGGAAGTGAACTACTTTAAATTCATCTTTTTTTTATAGAAACACACATAAAATATATGTTTTTTTTTTTTACATAATATACATAAAATATACATTTTTATATATTTTTGTTTACACATAAACATAAACAAAACGTATAATAAATGGGCAAGTATTTTTTTTTTATTTTGGTTATTGATGTTGATATTGTATTGATGTACAGTGGTCCCAGAAGAATTTGGAAACATAAAATTAAAAATGTATAAATTATTTTCCATTAAATAGTAAAATATCAGACAAGTGAAATTAATTAATCAAAATCAAACATTGGAATTTATTTAGTAAATTTTTTATTTTTTATTTCAGTAATACTCTCAGCATTATAGCATTATTTTTATCAGATGCCACTTGCTTTGATGTTTAATTGAATGAAATTGAGACATAAATGTGACTTGAAGAAAGATTTTAAACACAAATTAAGATACTTTTAATGAAACGTGGAAGCTTGTGCGAGAGGTTCGTTGTAGCGTGTATCGTAAACGTGATATTTTTTATATTTTTAAGATGTATTTTTAATGTGTTCATGATACAGATCAATCATATCTCTTTATTAGACTTGGATCAAACCACTTTATTAGCTTTTTGGATATAAGATTTGGTTACCTGTACTTTCAACAGAGGGACAGAAACCTCTATTACGCAAGCTTTCATGTGTGCGGTTGCCTGGTATTAAGTACCCAGATCAGAGCTTCATTGTTAAAAGGATACATTTTCTGCCCGGTTCTTTGGTTTATTCTTGCAAACTGGCAACCATGCGCACAGAAGCACCAACAATGATCTGAAAACATAGACAAACACGTAAGCTGAGGTTTAGCAATCTCTGTGTGAGATGTCCGGCTTAAATGAAAGTGTCCTTCAGCCTGTCTGTGTTCTGTCATTGTGGTTGCTGAATAAATGCACAAAAGGCCTACTCAAACACTGTTGTTTTAATAGAGAAACATTACTACAATTTGGAATTATTGGAATTAGGAATTTCACCATTTTAATATTTTACAGTGCAAGTCTTAATAGCCTATAATAAATCAGTAGACTAGATGAGGTAAAAAATAAACCATGTGTATTAGTCCACATTCTACAGATTTGTGCTTAATGGTGAAAGTGCAATACATGTAATGCAAAAGTAAGTTTCTTAAAAGACAACAATAATTCTGATTATAATTTTGAGCAAATATATATTATATTATATTATATTATATTATATTATATTATATTATATTATATTATATTATATTATTAATTTATTTATTTATTTTAGGGCTGTCAAACAATTAATCGCGAGTAATCCCATACAAAATAAAAGTTTGAGTTTGTCTAATATATCTGTGTGTATTGTGTGTAATTATTATGTATATATAAATACACACAAATTAATGTATATATTTAAGAGAAATATGTTATGTACAAAATAGTTTTTATATATAATATACATTACATAAAAATAATAATACATACATATACTTGTAAATTTTTCCTTAAATATATACATGAATGTGTTTGTATTTATATATACATAATAATTACACACAGTACACGCACATATATTAGACAAACTCAAACTTTTATTTTGTATGCGATTAATCGTTTTTCAGCCCTAATTTATTTATGTATCTATCAGTTTAACCGTTATGCAGCATGACGAAAATATGACTAAGTTTTCAATTACTAAAGCTAAATTAAAATGCTTAGTCATTTAGTCTAGCAGGAAAAGGCTGACACAATTGACACAGGATTTATAAGACTAATACTAAGACTGAGACTAAATTAAAAAATGACTGACAAAATGAACACTAGTTACTGTGTATCATCAATACTTAATATGAAATGAGATTACACATTATGGAGTGATGCTATAGTTGACTACGCTATAGTTGGTTGATTCAGAAGGTTAACTAAAAGTTCAAACTGTACATCATTTGAAAGCCAACAATAGTGCATTGTTTCTTTGTATACGTGATTTTCTGATAAGAAATCCAATTAGGTTCAGGCAGAACCAGTCTCATTTCCCTTCCCTGCAATTACTTGATACATGTTTATAAATGATAAGCCTTTGTGATTGAAATATGTTTTAGTCATAGATATGCAAATAACTCATTATAGCAGTCGAGAGCGAGAGAGTCCTCTATCAGCTCTGATCAAAAGAGGCATCACTTTGGTACTTGCCCTCTAAAACCTGTATTCTTCTCATCAAAGTATGTTTGGAGAAATTGTGGGGTGCCGTACTGTCAGGCTTCTGATGTGGTTGACAGCGACACTAAGTCTCCAGGCATCTCGGGAGCAGTGCCGCTCTCCAATATACTTTAACACCAGCAGTTTCATGGCTAAGGATTTATTGCCATTAGCCTTTGTCCAATTTCTCTGCTTGTGTGTCCTGTGTGACTTTCTAAACACTTTATTTAATAACAGTGCAGCATCTTTTGAAAGTACACATGCAATTGTCAAAAAACACTCATTTTGAAATAAACAGTTCAGACTCCAAAATGCCCAAAACACACAAAAACGCACACCTGTGAACACACATTCCATGTTGATGTGCCAAACTGCTATGTTGCCTGGCAACCGCCTAACAGCCTAATGTTAGTATAATGAACTACTAGGAAGAAGAGCTGTTTATTTGATAATTATCCTTAATAAATGTAACTCTTCACTGAACATTGTTGACGGCATCTCAAAACTGGATGTACTGTGACAGCGATTTTACCTGAATACTCTAAAAAAAACAACAACATTATCTGTGGTAAAATCACTGTAACATATAGCTCTCAAGGCTTATTGCTTTGTTATTCGCCTAGACTCTCAGTAAGTTCTTTTTGTCTCTCTCTCTTTTAAAATATATGATTTAGAAAGGCAGTCTGATTGCTTTCTTCTCATGTTCTCTTTTACTGTATATTTGTGCTCAATAACAAGGCATACAGCAGACCACCCACTGAGATATTATAATTTGTGCACAAATCTCAGTGCTTGTCAGAAATGATCATTTTCAATGCATATACTGTAGTAACCTACTTGGTGTCATAACCACGACACAAATGCATCATGATACTCTTGTGAATGGTGGCTGAGAATGACACGGAAGAGAAGAATTGTTGAATAAAGTCATTATTCAACAAGAGTAACTAATGCCAGAATTTTCATTTTTGGGTAAACTATCCCTTTAAACCCCAGTATATCCTAGAGGACTTTCCCTACAATTGTACTTCGAGTCACTCTGGATAAAAGTCATATAGCAAATAACTAAGCTAGCCAGCGATGCTCTGTTTTGACAGTGTGTCAAACTGCAGTAGTGCATTGAACATACATAATAATTACTGGAAGAGTTAAAAATGAGAGACGGACTGCTGGTGAATGTACCGAGTATATAACATGACACAACATCTAACCCAGTTCCCTGAGATACAGGCCTTTGATTTTAAAATGGAGGTGAATGAATTTTTTATTCAGAAAAGTGTTTGTCTATCATGAAGACATCCACTCCTTCCCATCATTCAGTAGGTAAGGAGCAACCTAAATGGAATCTGTCCATCTGAAATGCATCTTTTCAGGCTTTATATATCAGTACGCTGTGGGCTCTCCAGAAAGCTCTAAAATAGCTTTGTTTAGCCTCCATTAGCTTTTCATCTTTTATAAGATGTAAGATACAGCTCCTTCATGGAGGAAGCAAACTCTAATATCCGCATACACATGTAAAAAAACAGAATTACATTTTGATAGGTTTTAGTTTGTTTACTTGTTTAAAGGAACAGTTCATCAAAAAATGAAAATTCTGTCATTATTAACTGTTGTTCACATCAACACAGCATGGCTTCTTTTTTCCATGGAACAAAATAAATACATAAATAAATACTTTGAAGATATTTTAATAGTGTTAAAATCATATATAGAGAGAGAAAATCCACCATAAAATTAGTCCACACAAATCATTACCTCATGTCTCTAGAATCAGTTTGATTCACAAATGAAGTGTTACGTCTGGTTTGTATATACAAATGGAAGCCTGTGTCTGCCACTGAATAAAAAATCAAATAAAAGGTCATTTTAACTTTTTATCTCCCAATTATGACTTTTTTCTGACAGTTGTGAGTTTACATCTCACACAGCTGCATGATATAAGCTTGCAGTTGCGAGTTATAAAGTCTGTATTGCGTGATATAAAATCACAATTGTGAGAATTCTAAGAAAGTCAGAATTAAACTCTCACTTCTGAGAAATAAAGTCTGAATTCTGAGAATAAAGTTTTAAAGTTGAGTTTATATCTTGCAGTTGTGACTTTTTTAATCAGAATTGTGAGTTTATATCTTGCAATTCTGACTTTATAGCACACAGTTTAAGTCAGAATTAAGATATAAACTCGCAATTCTGAAAACATATCAGTCTTTTTTTTCCCCTCATAATTGGACTCTTCTGACAGTTCTGAGAAAAAAGCCAGAATTGCGAGATATAAATTAGCATTTGCAAGCAAAAAAAGTCAGAATTGCGAGTTTATAAAAAAGTGCGAGCTTATAAAAAAGTGAGAATTGTGAGTTTGTATCATGCATTTCTGAGAAAAAAGTCAGAATTGTGTGATGTAAATTTGCAATTGCAAGAAAAAAAGAATTGTGAGATAAAATCGCAATTACCTTTGTTTATTTTTTATTCAGTGGTGGAGAAGAAAAAATAATTTAGTGATTCAATTCTCAGATTTAACTCACTGATTGAGCGGTTTGAGTCAGTGAGTTGAACCTGAGAACTGAATTAGTGAATAAATCATTCTTTTGATTCATTCACAGTGGTTCCTGAGTTAACAGCTCATTGGATAGGAAGTTTTTCTTTTTGTGTTCTATAGATAGAACAACAGTATATTATTTAGAAACTGAACTTTCAGAACTTGACACAACTTGGTTCTGATGATAATCGTAATCAGTGAACTAAGTACACTTACTGTACAACTTACATATTATAGCGGTAAGATTGGTCAATCGATTGCTTTTTATTTCTGCAGCATAATGTTTGGCTGTGGTTAGAATGTAACCACAGGATGTTTAATCTTTCTAAACACTTTCTCTCTCTAGGACAGACGATGCCTTCTGGTATGAAGAGGCATTTCAGTCCTCAATTATTAGATTTTGTCTCTCTTCTTCTCCTATCCAGAGCTGCACTGACAGCCCTACCCTGAGGTTGGATTTCTGCTTTGCGCTCCCTAATAGATCAGATTTCTCCTCAGCCTGATGGGATCGGTAGATTGATTGCTTCAGTCTGGCACCACACGGTGGTGTGGGAGCGAGATAGAGGGTGTTCCCATGGAGACATGCCCAGATGTGTCTAACACCAGGAAAGAGAAGTCCAATATACAAAAGCAAAAGAACAAAACCACTGTCAGGAAAGTGCACATACAACAATACACCTGTCTTTCTTAAAAATAAACAATAAACAGCATTTATGGGATGTCTGCAAGGTTATGCAAAAAAGATGTACAGTCAAGTGTACAGTATATAGGCTTTCTGCAGCAGCAGCAGCACCTCAGGCTGCTTGGCAGAGAATCACTAGCTTATAAACAGAGCATGAACGTTCCCCACCCTCCATTACTCTTATTATGTCTGCAGGGATATCTTACATTCAGAACCTCTGTCAAATGCACCCTCTCATCTCTTGCCTTCCATCGGCAGGCCTGGCTAATGGATGCAGAGATCCGGTACTAATGAGCTTTGACACATTTTTCAAATCCTGTCCTATACGTCTGCATCACTTTTCTGGGATTCACAGGTGAATAAAAGCAACACTGAAGATAGCAGTGCAAAATGAGAAAAAAGTAAGAGTACCTTACATTCTATATATGGGCAGTTAACATGACATACAGTTATACTGCTCTCAAAAAGTTTTGTTCCCCTATTTTTAATCATTTGAATTGACAGCAGATATTTTGCTTTTAAATATAAAGTATTGCTATGAAGATTTAATATCCATTGCATGGCAATGGATATTACAACATTAATGTATTTGGTCTTGGCAGAATAGATCTGCTACACTGCTGAATTGCTGCTGCTTTTGGCTATTGCTGTTGTTGTAGATTATTGCTGCTGCAAAAAAAAATACATACACAGATACGATGCTGTGAGTATTTAAGATATACTGCTGCTGCTCAAATAGCATATATAATAACCCGTAGTAGATTTATACAGGTGGAGCTGGGGAGGTGGAGGTTTTCAGAGGAACTCTAAAAGCATGCGAAATGCTCTAGTAAATGCTAACCAACCATTTAAATGTAAAGCAGCAAGCTCACTGGCTGCGTAAGCAGCATGAACCAATCAGCTTGGGCCAAGTAGTTTAATGCTATCATCAGTTTGTGTTAACGACCCATCAGCCTGCGCCATCTAGAGTTTCATGACAGAACTTTTCTTAAATTGTTTAAAAATTTAAGTTCATTTTATGAAAAATGTGGAAATTGTCCTGCTGTTTGACTGAACAACAAAAATATACAAATAATATTTAAATATATTGGCATTATCTGATCGGATCAAATCTGTTAAAATTGGCATTTTTGATTGGCATTATCTGATTGGAATAAATCTGTTAAAATAAACAAAAATATGAAAAAAATATTTAAATATCAAAAAACTCATAAGTCCAAGGCACTCGAATAATGTGAAAAAATATAAAAAGCCTTTATTCACATGGCTTTAAAGTCTTAAAAACAACACATTTGTGCACCCATGTGAATGCCATGTGAATAAAGGCTTTTTATATTTTTTCACATTATTCGAGTGCCCTGGACCTATGAGTTTTTTGATGTCACAAAAGAATCCCGCACCCAAAGAGCACCGATTTATGGATTTTTACACCCTAGCAGCAGTTTTTTGCATGTTTGTATGTATAATGTTTATATATATTGCCATTATCTGATTGCATCAATTCAAAAATCACATCATACATTTGCATAGTACTGTACAAAAATGTAAAATAAAATTTAAATAATTATATCTGTACAGTTTTCTTTTAGACTGGTACCAGTTAGGAACACCTACTACTAAATATAAATTACTCACAAAATTATTTTTTCTAATTGGCCAAGGGCTAGGGATCCTTGAACATTTATTGCTTAAATGTTAATTTACACAATGCTTATTTCTTCATTTGTTGCGAAAAAAAAGAAGATATATTTCAAATTATTTATTCATAAAGTCCTTCATTGTTAGTTCATGTTAAATTCACAATGCATTAACTAATGTTAAGAAGCAACTTTTGATTTTAATAATGTGTTAGTAAAGGCATAATAAATGTTGTAGAAGTATTGTTCATTCTTAGTGCAATTTAACTAATTTGTTAACTAATGTTTCCAAATTATTGTAAAGAATTACCATTATATTTATATTAATATTAACAAAAGTATTTATGAACAGCTCCAAAGTTACTAATCTAATAAAACAATGAACTAAAACTATGGCTATAATCTGTCAAAACTGTGGCAGTGAGAGATCTGAATGAAGCACTATGTAAGAACAATATGCATGTTAGTAAATACCACATACAACAAGTGAGGAGTGTCAGAAATTAAGTGTATTGTGAAGAGCATTAAAATAAATTAAGATTGTTTCAACAGCCTATGTCTGTTTCTGGATTCAGAAACCTGTAGAGACTTCTACAAGTGTGCTTAGAAGATAAAACAAACATACAAGACAAATAAAATGAGCTTTTTAACATTAAAAACATTAGATTAAGATGATTTCCCTAATGATATAGATGTGTGTCTTCGGCCTCGGAAACTGAATTAAATTGAGGACACAAAGCTGTTTGGATAAGTATGCATGATATCTTATTTTGATAGATGAGAGATGCCTGTTGAGATTCACTCACTCCTTTACAAACAAGAGAGAAATAATTCTTCTCCTCGACCACAAGCCATCCTTAAGCCATCCATATGAGGGACAAAAGTTCACTTTGCATTCATATTTTCAGGCTATCCTGATAAGATTTGAAATGCAATAAACAACTCCTGGTAGAAAAGTTTTAGAGGGATGTTTAGCAATGAGATAAAGCCCTTTGTGCATGCAAGACAGTGTTTAGAATACAAATTAGGATGTCTACAAATAAAAGATTTATTAAAATACTGTATTAGACTTTTATTATTGCCCCATTTATTGTCAGTTTTGGTCACAAATGGAAAGCCCATGAGTATTAGAAGGAGGCACTGTTTGTTACAACAAATTGTGTCATTGATGTTACACCTGTTTATGAGTTTACTCATTTTACTTTCATATTTCTAAAGGTGAATCTTACAGTGTGGATGTATGTTGAACTGTGAGACCTTTGAAAAACAGCTCACAGCTGTCTGCTAATGTTTAGATGACAAACTGAAAGGAGCAGAGTTTGTTACATTTACTGCTTTTCAAATTAACCTTTAAGTGAAAGGATGACATTTCAATCCAAGTGGGCCTGCATCTGATTATCATTGATCAAAGATTTTGGTGTTGAGCTGTTCACTAAATAAAAGCTGTACTGTTTCTGGAGTCTATTAGATTTCCATATCACAACACAAACCCTGCAGAAATAGCGGCAGGTATTATTATTATTAGTAGTGTTCATTAACATAGATAGGACTGTCATTAGAGATAATCAAATTCTAATTAAGATCATTATTTGAAGAGACAAGAAATTATGGAAGCCTGTTTCCACCACAGGATGAAAAGGGGAAAAGGGTGATTTAGACTTTCTATCTCACAATTCAGACGTTTTCCCTCAAAATTCTGATAAAAAAAGTCAGAATTGCAAGATATGACTCAGAATTGCAAGATATAAACCTGTAGTTCTGAGCAAAGAGTTAGACTTGCGAAATATAAACTGACTTTTTTCTTTCAGCATTTGTTTATTAGGGATGTGATCCAATGTGTGTCGCGAGACTAGTCGGATCTTGCGAGATCTCGTGGCAATATCCTTGCAAAACATTTTGCAGTGTTTACATTAGAGCTGCACGATTAATCCTTAAAATATCGACATCTCGATTCAAACACCCACGCGATCTTATTGCTGAATGACAACGATTTAGTTATGTGTATTAGGATTGTTTCACATCGCGAGTGTCAGAGAAGGACATTTTGTCGCTGCCCATGTTAATGTATCAGAGGGTCGGGGTAAATGTGAACGCAGAAAGAGCAACACAGTCTTTTCAACCACATTATAATCATTATTTCTGTGTTACAGACATTTAAATAATAGAAGTACTGGGATAAAAGTTTATAGTTTGGGTATAAACACTTATTGTCTACAGTAGCGATCGAAACGAAAGTATAACATTTGTATGTATTGTAACGCGTATAATCTTCTGCCAGTGAGACACTGACTCCTTCATTGAATGCTTTTTTTAAATTATTTTGTTTAAATGAATATATGTTTTTAAAGATAAGCAATGAACAGTTCGTCAGAACCACTAGTAAATTACGTTATTTTGTTTAGTTTTCTAATCTTTTTTCTCCAGAATCATGGTCTCCAATTTATTAAAAACAACTGGGGTTTTCAGTTTATCCAGAATCATGAAGCTCTTGTTTAAATGTTGTTTATTACTGCATATAAGTGCATAAGTTTAATTTCATAAAGTTCAAAATGCACCTACATTTTTTTGCATTTTGTCTTTTTTCAGTTGAATTTTCCCTATATTTTTCATCATTGAGGATTACTTAAAAAAAGTTTAAAAATCTCATCTCATTCTTGTGAACCCGGTCTCGTGTCTTGTCACACCCCTACTGTTTATATCTCGCAATTCTGATTTTATATCTTGAAATAAAAAAATATGAGTTTTTCTCAGCACTGCAAGAAAAATAAAAAATAAAAATGTCCTGATAATTTACTCACCCCCATGTCATCCAAGATGTTCATGTCTTTCTTTCTTCAGTCAAAAAGAAATTAAGGTTTTTGAGGAAAACATTTCAGGATTTTTCTCCATATAGTGGACATCAATGTGAGCCAGTGGGTTTAAGGTCCAAATTGCAGTTTTAAAGGGCTCTGCACGATCACAGGCAAGGAATAAGAGTCTTATCTAGCGAAACAATTTGTCATTTTCTAAATAATAATAATAATATACTTTTTAATCACAAATACTCGTCTCTAAGATGCACATCTATGACTTCACACATTACATAATCACATTGGAAAGGTCACGTGTGGTTCTTCGTCTGTGAACTACAGTTCAAAAATGTAGGGTAGGATGAAAAGCTCCATCTCATTTTCTCCTTCAACTTCAAAATCATCCACCAATCATCGTACCTTTACTCTTTGCATGTTAGCTTTGTAAACACTGGGTACGTACGCTATGTCACACGTGACCTTTGCAGTGTGACTGCATAATCGTAATCCGTGAAGTCGAGCTAGCACAAGTTGACCATTTGGGGTTAAAAAGTAGATACATTTTACTTTTTTAGAAAGTGACTGATCGTTTTGCTAGACATTGAAGTCCACTATGTGGAGAAAAATCCTGGAATGTTTTCCTCAAAAACCTTAATGCCTTTTTGACTGAAGAAAGAAAGACATGAACATTTTGGATAACATGGGGGTGAATAAATTATCAGGAAATTTTTATTCTGAAAGTTAACCATTCCTTTAAACTGAGATCTTTTAACAGCAAAACTACTCAGACAACACAATAAAGTTTTATACTGGCCTTATCTTCAGCTTTTATAAAGGTATATGATTGACCATATAGCTTTGTAATAGCTATATGTAGTAACATGTAATCAAAAAATCAATGCAAGATGCATAACTGATTTAAAAAAAGAGAATAAAGACAGTGGCTAGCAGGGGTTTACATGCCACACAGGCTGTGACACAGTATGAAGGTCATTCTGTCCACGTGTGGTGTCCAGAAACTCTGGCTTCTCATGGGACATGGCTCACACACAAAATGAAGACTCAGTGCATCAGAGACACTTTCACAAGGCCATTCTTGCTAAAGAGACCTATCGATGTGACAGATGGTGTGCTGCTGACAGAGCAGAAAAGATGTTCTTTGCTGTTAAGATGTGTCACTGATAGGATGAGCGGACATTGGGTCACTTCCTCTCACTGAGGTCGTGGCTAACAATGCAAAAGTTGACATGTCAAAAAAGGACAGACTGACTCCACCATCCAAACTCCATTCTTGTGTTTTTTGTGACATGCTAAGGTAAAAAAGAGGACCTCTAGAAAGAGCTGAACAATGCACATACATTTTGAACTGTGCTATACCAAATATTAAGACTATTAGGTACATTTTCTGGAAGAAAATTCATAGGACACTATAGTTCAGATGTTCGGGATCAGTATGTTTTTTGTAGCTAGTAGATAATCATAAAATGCTCATAACTGTCAAAATCAATGCAGACATCTTGGACATTTGCTGTTCTCTATAAACTGTGTTCTCTGTCATATTTTTCAAATACAGAATTACACCAAAGTGAATTGCAATGATAAAAAAAATGCATTGATAAGCAGATTCTATTTCTATAAATTATATTAAATTTGCATCAGTTTAGTACCTTGAAATGTATACTGTACAGCTACTCCTCTAAGTGCTACACAGTACAAGTGATAGAGAAATCTGTGGATTCTGCATTTTTTAATAGCAAAACCAGAGCTGTAGAAGTATATCTATTTCTGTTCCAGAGAGAGGAGGTAAGGATGGCAGGATAGAGAGAGAAAAGGAAAGAGAAAAGATGACATAAGAGACTCATCCTGTGATCATTAAATGAAGAAGATTCTGAGAGAATTACTCAGATCTTCTAAGAAGGGAAGATTAGTCAGTACGTCTCACATAACCTAAATGTAATTTCTTGATAGCTAAATTCAGGCCAGCGAACCTGAGAATGAGGTCAGCAGCCTTTGCTTTGAGCAAAGACAATCGTTGCAGTCACAGAGGTCATGAGCATTTGTGTCTATCCTCTTCCTCTGTAGGGTACAAACACCCAATTCCCCAAAGGCTCATTCCCATCATCTTCAAAACACATCTGGGTTCAAAAGTTGAATGTGATACTAAAAGCTCCATTTATTCATGAGATCATTTAAATTTTCTGAGCAAGACCTATTTTAGGTCTACAGTATTAGATAAGATGAAGATAAATTTTTAAAACATTTCGAGTGCAATATTTTTCACTGTGTACACTCGAAGCTATCAAAGCTGAAATAACACCTATCAGAGAAAAATCCCTGTGTTTTCTGTGTGTCCAACAGAGCTGAGTGCTGTTAGAGTACAGCAATCACTGATCTCATATTTATTATCCTTTAAAAGATAAATGCATTCCCGGCTCTAAGTTGGGATGGCTGTATGTTTCCCTGACATAGTACAGTACTTCATTTTAATCACCTCCATATCTATCTCAGTTGATTGGCACACAGGTGATGCCTCCAGGTGTTTTGAGCACTCTCAACATTAAGGCTGTTCCAAAAAGGTCCTCCTAGATATTTCTCCCTGGAAAAAAAAAAAAAAAAAAAAAAAAAAAAATCCAATAGTCTGAGTCTAGTTAAACATGGATTATATATATATGAACTGTTTTACCTACATGCCAAATTTTCTCAAGGAAAAAAAATCTCTCAACTAATATACATGAGAGTCATAATAATATTGAAGGTTAAAATTAAGTAATTTGTGTTCAAATGCTTAAATTACACTCAATTACGTTTTCATAACAGTAAAGTAACTAGCCTAAACCAATTAGTTTTTTGAAATATAAACATTTAAATAGTGGCTGTCATAAAACCTTACAGATTTATTCAAACATAAATTAACTACGAATTCACGGTCACCCAATACGTTTATTTTTCCTGAGGTAAATATGACGTTACGTGACATTGTTTACAAGCTGTTATATTGACGACTTTGCGCGGTTGAAACACTGATTGAATGATTACACGAGACAGGATATGGATTTCGGTAAGCTGTGCTACTTGTTTTAACATACCTTCGCATTTTTATTCATGTTTATTCCGCAGAAACTGTTTTTGAAGCGGAGAGGATCAGTTCAAGTGCAGCGTCTATTGAACCGATCTGTCACTCCACAATAAATAGCGCCAAACGGCATTTATTGCTTAGGCTACTGTAATAAAATAGACTGAATTTGGAATCTGAGACTTTGTTTCATATCAAAAGTAACGAAGCACAATGCTTATTGCGATTTATTGGATGGGATGTGCGCTATAATGACTCCTTCATTAATTAAAAACAGACTAATGATTCTTGGGATTTAAAAATAGATATTTCGTAAAAATAAGAATCGAATAAAATCGAGAAATTTGGGGGACATGTATAGGGCTGTTTTTGGTCATCTTCTGATTATTCTGACGATCAATTGAGTAGTCAGATAATTCTAATTTTTTGGAGTTATAAAAATAGACAAAGTAAATAATAGCCTTTAAATGACTTAAAATACATATATAATAACAATGAGGCAATAATAAATAGTTCAAATAAAGTAAACAATCATATGGTGAACAAAACTGTTAAAATACATGATGTATTATAAACACAAGAGAGCTAATGTACATATGAAATTCCTGCAGAGGGCGCCAACGGCCTGACGATTGTTTTTACATTTTACTGCACGATCTATTCTGTGTTTAAAGGAGAAGTCCACTTCCAAAACAAAGATTCATATATAATGTACTCACCCCCTTGTCATTTTTGAGGAAAACATTTCAGCATTTTTCTCCATATAATGGACTGGTATATGGTGCCCTGACTTTGAACTTCCAAAAAGCATTTCAATTGCGGCTTCAAACGATCCCAAATGCGATTGTAAACGATCCCAGCCGAGGAAGAAGGGTCTTATCTAGTGAAACAATCTGATATTTTCATTAAAAAAATAAACGCTCGTCTTGCCTTTCTCTTCATGAACTCTGAGTATTCTGACTCAAGACAGTTAGGGTATGTTGAAAAACTCCAATCGTATTTTCTCCCTCAACTTCAAAAATCATTTCAAAATCATCCTAAATCACTGCAGAAGTTCCGACCAACAATATGCAGAGTTTGAGATGCTCCACACATGTAAATGATAACAGTTTGTGTAGCAGCATTTACTGTAAATGGAGCCGCTCTGAGATGCACATAGGTAACCTATACGCATGTGGATAATTAAAGTGCATATATTAAACCTGCATCGCATACTTTTATTTAATTGAATCACAGTTTTTCTGAATTCATGATAGCATAATGCTTATTAAGATTTTTAAATGGTTTTAGTACCACTTACGGTATTTTGCAGATTACTCGACATGGGCAAAAAAGCAATCAAGCATTTTTAAAAATCGAATACTCGAATAGAATCGCCGAATCGCTGCAGCTCTAGGCCTGTATATGCAAAATAGAACCCTAGCTACATATTTAGACATTTCCTTTGATGTTTATACATTTGATGTTCCTTCTATTTGTAATTGTCACAGGCTCTCCTTGGCATTTATTTAAGTTCAAGCTTAGCAAGTATGTATTCTTGACTAGTTGTATCTGCCCTTTTAACATACAACATACAATATGTGTGCACATTACAAGAACATAAGAGTAGTTCCATATGATGCAGGCCTCACCAAAGTTTATGAACTATAAAAAGAGGGGCTAACCTTGAAAACAAGATGCAGAGAACCCAGCAGGTAAATAAATAAATAAAAGTATCTGTTTGACAGTAGAAAGCTTTTGGCAACCCCTGGCCGCCCCCATGTAGCTGAAGGGAAAACTAATGAGAGGGTCATCAATATGGATGTCACAATGACTAGACTGCTTTCACTGCCCCTGACATGACTTGTGCGCCTGTGTCTGTGTAGCTGGCTTTTTCTAAAGCCTCAAAAAACACCCTCTCACAACAACAGGAAAACATACGACATGCCATTGCTGTAGCCATGGATACAAGAAGAGCCTCAACATTAGCCACAGGGATTTGGAGAAAACTCTTTCAAAACTGTCAATCAACAACTTGTGAAGTCGCAGCTTGTTACAGGTGGCAAAGTTTCATATAGATTCCTGGACTTAAATAGAATATAACAATAAAAATAAATAGAAATACGTGACACGACACTTACTGATCATCTTTGTGTATTCTCTTCTAGCTTCTCCACCTTGTTAAAATGCTATCCTGGTCTGTTTTGCGATTATTTGGTTTAGAATGAGCTGGAAACATATGCTGTTTTTGGGATGAATTTCAAAGGTCATCCCTGGAAATACACAGAGGTTGCTGACTGACAGCGCCAACACTGATTTCATCTTGTGTCTTATTACTTTGCGCTTCTACAGGCCAAGGTTCGATTATTCAGAAACCTTCCACTGAGTCTCCCCTAAGCTCTAAACCCAACTTCTTAATTACAGTCGACATAACCCATTTAATCCCATTCTAATTAATACGGGACTCAGCATGCAGTAGTATTGGGGGGAGAAGGGCAATGAAAATTAGACACAGACTACAATCAGGGAGAGAGCAAACTCGGTCAGAGAGCTGAAAGGACAATTACAGTATCTGTCGTGGTAGAACAAAAGAGTAACAGTTTAATTCACATTGTAAAACCGCCGTGTCAGGCGAAGCCTCCTACACAGCTTACCGGGTATTTTTCCTATTCAACATCATGCATAATGGTGCCAAAATAAAGGAGATTACAGATTAGTCAAATGCTAGATTCATATGCAAATGATCATACTGTATGTTTATGAATGCTTCTATATTATCCAGCATGCTCCCTCTACCCTCTGTGATTTGGCAATGCGTAAGTACAGACCACGATTGATTCAGCAGAGCATTTACTTAAAAATGCGTGACGCCTTCAGTCTCTGGTTCTGGTCCATTCAAAATAAGCCACCTTATTGTGACAGTAAGACTTTTAGCAAGCAACAATATATAAACCATCGTCCAAAGTGTGTGCTCAGTAAGATTTTTTAATGTTTTTGAAAAAAAAAAAAAAAAACTTAGGCTCACCAAAGATGCATTAAAGGATTAGTTCACTTCCAGAATAAAAATTTCCTGATAATTTGCTGCCTTTCTTTTCAGGATTTTTCTCTATATAGCAGACTTCAGTGGGAGCCAAAGGGTTGAAGGTCCAAGTTGCAGTTTTAATGCAGCTTCAAAGGACTTTACATGATCCCAGCAGAGGAATAAGTGTCTTATCTAGCGAAAAGATCATTTTCTAAAAATGGTCATTTTCTAAAAATATACAAAAAAATACAAATGTATATACATTTAAACAACAAATGCTCATCTTGCACTATCTTGCACTATCACATTACATAATGACATTGAAAATGTCACACGTGACTTGCAAGCAAACGTGCAAAGAAAGTACAAAAAAGCTGGACGATTTTGAAGTTGGAGGAGAAAATGAGATGGAGTTTTTCACCCTACCCTGCCTTTTTAAACCAGAGTACATGTGCAGGCGAAGAACTAACCATGCATAACCTTTTTAGCGTGATTATGCAATGCGTGAAGACAGGCATGTGCATCGCAGAGCGAGTGCAAGAATATATATACTACTTTTTTTTTTTTAGAAAATGACCAATCGTTTCGCTAGATAAGACCCTTATTTCTCGGCTGGAATCATGTAGAGCCCTTTTGATGCAATTTAGATCAACCCGTTGATCCCCAATGAAGTCCACTATATGGTGAAAAATCCTGGAATGTTTTCCTCAAAAACCTCCATTTCTTTTTGATTGAAGAAAGAAATACATTAACATCTTGGATGACATGGGGGTGAGTAAATTAGCAGAAAATTTTTATTCTGGAATCCTCAATAATCAAAAATA
Source organism: Labeo rohita (assembly GCF_022985175.1). Lineage (NCBI taxonomy): Eukaryota > Metazoa > Chordata > Actinopteri > Cypriniformes > Cyprinidae > Labeo > Labeo rohita. The sequence goes on along the minus strand of NC_066874.1, from coordinate 23,874,629 downwards.
CAGTAAAAGCAGTAAGATTTTGAAATGTAATTACAATTTTAAAAAGCAGGCATTGCATGATCCTTCAGAAATCATTTGAATATACCAGGGGTGGCCAATGTCAGTCCTGGAGAGCCATGGTCCAACTAATCAAAGTCTAAAGGTTACTAGAAACCTACAGGCAGGTGAGTTTTCATTACAGTTGAAGCAAAACTCTGCAGGACTGTGACTTTTTAAGACCAATATTGGTCAAAGGAGAAAGGTCAAACTGGTTCAAATGGATAAAAAGGCAACACTAACTCAAATAACCACTTGTTATGAACAAGGTAGTCTCAGCCTCAGACATCACACCCACGGACCATTGGCTGAACATCTGATGCATAAGGCACACAAGTGGAAACACTTCAGTAGTTTCAAAGTCGTCATCGGATTGTTTGAATTATTCAGGATTTCCGGGAGATGTGTGTGTCACATTCTTTAATGTTCCCTCTGGAAACAAAGATGCTGTGATGCCAAAATGCCCCCTAACGGAAGAAAAAAGCTGTCGTGTTTACAACTGTGATGATGAGCACTTATCGGGCTCAACTAAAGCTGGATTTTCCAAAGTATGTGAAATATTTAAAGTTCACGGCACAATTTTTTAAAAATATGTTTAAGGGTTTTACACACCGGTCTGTTATTGTGGAGACATTTCCATGCCGGCACAAAGCGAAACGTGATTGGTTGCTTTACCTGTCAGTCATGTCACCTCTTGGGCGGGCCTTGGTTCGGCCAAGGTTCCCAGACCTTCTGCTGTCAATCTGAAGGTCTGGCTACACGAGACTACAACCAAGGTATGCAGAAGAGCATCTCTGAATGCACAACACATTGAACCTTGAAGCAAATGGGCTACAACAGCAGAAGACCAAACCGAGTGCCACTCCTGTCAGCTAAGAACAGGAAATTGAGGGTACAGTTTGCACAGGCTCACCAAAATTGGATAACAGAAGATTGGAAAAAGGTTGTCTGGTCTGATGAGTCTCAATTTCTGCTGCTCAGATGGTAGGGTCAGAATTTGACGTACACACCATGAAAGCATGGATCCATCCTGCTTTGTATCAGTGGTTCAGATATTTTATTGGCTCTCTTTGGGCCCCTTAACACCAACTGAGCATTGTTTACAGGCCACAGCCTACCAAAGTATTGTTGCTGAGCATGTCTATTCTTTAATGACACAGCATACATCTTGTGATGGAAACTTCCAGCAAGACGATGTAGCATGTCACAAAGCTCAAATCATCTCAAACTGGTTTCTTGAATATGACAGTGAGTTCACTACATTCAAGCAGCCCTTTGGGATGTGGTGGAATGGGAGACTGGCATCATGGACATGCAACCGATAAAATTGGTGCAGTGTCTCTGAGGAATATTTCCAGCAGAATCTATGCCACAAAGAATTAAGGTAGTTCTGAAGGCAAAATTGCGTCCAGCCTGGTACTTACAAGGTTTCAGGCACCCCTGGACTAGCTGGAATAAACCTCCCTAGATAACTAACACCTCGCCCCCATATAAGTGGAATATCTATTCCACTTATACAGTTGGTGTCAGTGGGTTTAGGAGCTTCGGCACTGAATGACATTTGACAAGCTCAAGCAAGACTTCCAGTTCTCACAGAGTGATTCACAAACTAGAACTAAAACTACAGGAATATGAGGTTGGAAAAGAGCCAAACGCTTCCCTCCCTTAGGGATCAGCTCTCAAACAAGCGTAAAGCACATAGATTAGATAGTGGGTGATGTAGCACCACAATAATGACTCATTCAGTGCTAACTAACGTTAATCAATGCTGGCAGCTAGGGTGCAGATCCAGCTCTTTAAATGGCATTTACATTGCATATTAAGCCTTCAAAGGCTAACCTGGAAGAAAGAAACTGAGAGGGGCACTCTGAAATGAAGGACAAAATTGCATCAGTTTAGCTATAATGAAATTGTATCTTCACGTGCTTTGTTGCCACCACCCAAAAGCCTGTTTAAGCCTTCGATAATGCAATTTCCTGCCAACCTCACCGCCTCAGAGAGATGTGATTTTCACTTGAAACTAGAAACAGAAACAATGTCATTTTTCTGTGAAATAAAACAGAAAACACAATACTTTAAGGACAATGCACCAATTGTGAGATTCCCAATGGACTGACATGGCAACACCACAAAACAATTCCAAAGCCTTTACCGGCTTCATTCTGTATCAAAGAACTACAAAAACAAAATTTCCCTTTTGTTTTCATACTGATGAAAACATTTGTGACATGGAGACACATCTGTGTTTCAAATGAGAAATATCTGCATAGGATTGATGAATTACAGAATAACATGTAAAAGTACTTGTACAAAAATTGCACTATATTATAGGGCAGGGTAAAAAATATCGATTTAGAGATTCTAGCCTGTTTTCAGTTAATGAATGGAAAATTCTAAGCGCACATTGCATGCAGTAAGTCTCAGATTTCGAATTCTGTCCATTTTATTACAGTATTCATACAATAAATACCGTTTAGGCGCTGTTTAATGTGGAGTGACAGATTGCTGTAGCACCAGTTTAAGAACTGATCATCTTCTCCACCTTAATAACAGTTTCAGCTTGAAATAAACATGAATAAACATCCGAAATTTTTATCCTGTCTCATGTAAAAGCTTAATCAGTGTTTAAACTGCACAAAAACGCTTGTACACAACAGCTTGTAAACAATGTCACGTAACATCACAATTACGTTAGAAAAAAAAATGGTGGCAATAAACTCGTCAGATGGAAAAATGAATTCTAGAGGAGAATTTTACTAAATATATGTTCCACATAACATTCATTATAATTACTGAGTTTAATGGAATCAGTTAATTTTAACCCTAAATATTATATTATAGTAATGTAGCACCAACTTACTCTCATGTGTATTTTACATTATTAGTTGAAAGATTTTTGTTTTCCTTGAGAGAATTTGGCATGCACTGTATCCAAAAAAAAAAATCGATATTGACTCGAATAGCAAGTTTGTGAATCAAAATCGAATCGAATGCTGAAATTTGTGTCAAAACCCAGCCCTACTGTATTATAGATATAAAGCTATTTCTAACAACTATAAAACAGCATGTTGCACGGATTTGTAACAAGAAGAAATCGGACTTGAGTACGGATTAAAACCTGCCATCTTTCCTCATACCACACTGCAATTGGAGGGAAATGACATCCACAAGATGGGATCCACACACAGTCCCAAGCCCTCTATTAGTGACAACACTAAGCTATGACGTGAAAGAAAGACAGGAAAAAATATCCCTGTCCATTTCAAGCTTTTAAGAGCCCTTCAAAAAAAGAAGCTGGCACTGGTAAAATATCTACTGCACTATATGTTCCCTCAATCACCCAATAATCCTGGTAACAATCTTGACCCTCCGTTGTAGCTTACTTTCGTCTAATCTGGCAGCCGAAAGAAACTACAGCATTTACAGGACAGACTTGCTCACTAAGTAGAACTCAGTTGGTTGAATGGATTGCTCTGTCAGTTTGAATACACTTTCCGAAGGTTAAATTATACTGGACGTGCTACAGATTTTTTTTTTATTATTCACGCGTTGTATCCTTTCATATAAAATGACGAGGAAAATCTGTTTTTTAAAACAGTACGGAAATAGTGAAACGGTAACCGTATAGCTAAAAAGGTAAATCTGGTTGTGTCAGAAAAACCTCTTTCCATCAAATTCTGCAATAGGCCATTTAATACGCATTTCTAATCAGAGCCTGTAAACCTGGGAAATTTCAGAAATGTAATGCGTCATGGTAAAAGCTATTCTCTGCAACCATTACCCTATAAATATGTGCATTGCCTTGTTTGATAGAATGTCAAGCAAACAATAAGCTAGAAACTAATGGAACCAGCTGACAAATGTTGCTGATGGAAATTCAAAACTCAAACGATCAAGAAATGAAATGCAAAAAATGTTAGCATTGCTGTGTAAAAGGAAACTGTTTAACATTTCAAAAACATTATTTATAGGTTTGATGGAAAATATTTTGAATGGATGGTTTAACATTTCTTAAGTTCTATTTTAAGACATATTTTGCTTCATATGTGTCACAGTGATACTACAAGGAAATAACTCAGTATGCTAATGCTCTACGAGATTCAAACATGCAGTGAATTCTGCGAATGCTCAGCAGATGTTGCCACGGCAAAAGTGTTATCATGCCATATGTGCAACTGCCTAGCCCAGTGTGCTTTATTCTGAGACTGACTTCGAGAGGAACTGGCTTACTGTACCTTTTAACATCCTCTCTTTGCAGCCAGTTTCCACAGCTAAACACATATGCACACACACACACTACACAAAAAGCCACAGCCATACATATAAACAGCCACACAGAGCTGTGCTATATGCTCAAGACCACAGCTGTATCTTCCTGAGATTCAATGAATTTTTATTTGGAGATCCCTAAGCTGCCATCGTGGGTGTATAGCACAATATAGGAATAAAATCAATTTGCATTATTACTCCAAATGCCATTTTATTCTTGGTAAACAATGTCCCAGATTTCTCTGTCATCCTTCCAGATTGCTCAAGATGATGCTTTTCATTGTAAGTGTGACACTTAAAATTGCTGCTAGATGTTGCTTACAATCTTCTCACAGTTTCTTGTTTATGGAATCCCATTTCCGCCACATAAGAAAAAAATATAATTCTTTGGTAATCCTATGTTTTATGAGATAACGTCAAGTATATCAAAATAAATAGACTTTTTGTCATTGTTTGACAATTTAATTATGACTAAATTATGATTCAATTTTTATTGACTTTTTATGTGCAAAGAATGTTGCAGAAATGCATTTGCCTTTGTGAACAAAAACGTGTCTTAAACATTTAGCAAAGATCTCTGATTTTCAATCTGTGAATTACTTTTTAGATGGATCAAAAGCATTTAAAATGATCAGACTGCCAAAATGCATTAAATGAGGCAAAATTTTTAACATTTCACTGACTCTTATGAATTAAAGATGCACAATATATCTTTGGCATTTGAATATTCTTAGGAATTTATGAAAACAAGGGAACAAGCAAATGCTTTCTGGTTTCTGAGTGACTGCTCCATTGCCCAGTGTTGCCTGTGACATTTCATGGAGGTAATCAACACCTCTTTGCCAAATTCATTTCTTCCACCTCCAGAATTCCAGCTATTCCATGTATTAGTGTGGTGATATGCATGCTCAACTTCACTCACTAATAATGTGCATTCAAGAAATGCAGCAGACATGATGAACAAATGGGCAAATTACAATTATTGATCCATTTGTCATACTCTGCATATCCCACAGTTCCTATTTTTACTGCAAATGGAGCAAAAGTGAACCGACAGCAGCTGACGCTAATCAAAGCACTACAGAAGTTGATGCAAATTGTTTAATTTTTTCTTTTAAAACGTTTATGAGATCAGTGATCATCAGTCAGCTACACTGTTTCTTCCCATGCTTGATTGAGATGCTGGGAACAAGGAAGCTTAGATCTTAATACACGGAGGTGTTTTGTCAGATATGTTCTGATATTTAACATGTAACTGCTGCACAAAATGTTCTACAAGTCACTGAAACAAATTCTCAAATGAAGTTTGATAATAGATACTTTTTTTATTTTTCTTTTCTTCTTGTTTTTTTAACTATTCAGTGGTTGTTAGTCCCAGTCACAGAACATGTACAGATAAGCAACCTGCTGATCATCCTTTACAGGTCTTCATCAAGTGTTTGTAATGGGCCAAAAATATATATATATCCATCAGGGGCAACATGAGTTATAAAGAAATGGATGAGTAATATCTATCCTTAAAGGGATAGTTCACCCAAAAATGTTATGTTTATCTGCTTATCCCCAGAGCATCCAAGATGTACGTGACTTTGTTTCTTCAGTAGAACACAAACTTAGATTTTTAGCTCAAACTGTTGCAGTCTGTCAGTCATATAATGACTGTCAATGGGGTCCACAGTTTTGAGAGTCACACACAGACAAAACCACACAAAACTGACTTCTTGTGCTTATCCTGATTGTTGCAACTGATTAAAAAATAAAAGATTACGTTTGCGCAAACTCACCCAGGAGTGTTGACTTTTCACAGACTCCCAACTTTTGAGCCTGATCGACTAAAGTTATGGTTGCTTGCTCTTGTATATGCCAGAGCACGTTGACTCTGAAGAAACAAAGTCACCTACATCTTGGATGCCCTGGGGTAAGCAGATAAACATCAAATTTTAATTTTTGGGTGAACTATCCCTTTAAATATAACCTCTACAGGTAGCCTACATGGTACTACAGTACGATCAATTAAAAATCAAATACATTAAAGCGAGTGATAATTTACAGCTTATTATTTATCCACACATAAATTAATGTTTAAATACACAGTTCAGGAAGGTCCTGTCCTGTTGCATTTTTGCATAGACTTAAAACTGCTTAGAGAAAATGGGGAAAAAATTGCAATGATAGCAATGATTAATTAGGTCAGTGGTGAAATGGTCAAATTAAAAAAATAATAATACTGGGAACTGATTAAATTACATCTAATGCATCACTGATTACATAAACTTTCTTGCAATCAGATGCAAGATTGTCTTCTTGATGCAAACAAACAGTGAGTAAACACAGTGATGAAACAAAAGGCCTGGCACCCTCTATGTGTCCTATATCCATGCACTGTATAATGCATTATAGATGTCTTCATTTTTGTATCCACATTCATACTGTAAAGAAGTGTAACCACAATTAATATTTACCACTTTTTGTGTGCAAAAATAACAACTTTATTAAACAATTTCTTCTCTTCCATGACAGTCAACATGCATTCTCGTGAGTACCACGACGCATTCGTGTGATGCTGTTGACACAGGAGCCGGCATTCTGACATAGAACCCAGATGCCCTGCACCTTGTTTGCAAAGCAGAGGAATGCATACATGCGTTGTTGTACAACAGAGACTGACACGGAAGAGAAGAAATTGTTGAATAAAGTCATTATTTTTGCTTTGTTAGTGCACAAAAAAATTCTTGCAGCTTCATTATTTTGCGGTTGATGTCGCACGGACTATTTTAACAATGTCCTTACTACCTTTCTGGGCTCTGAACGTGGTAGTTGCATTGCTGTCTATGCCGGGTCAGAAAGCTCTTGGGTTTAATCAAAAACATCTTAATTTGTGTTCAAAAAATGAAGATCTTACAGGTTTGGAACGACATGAGGGTGAGTAATTAATGACAGAATTTTCATTTTTGGGTGAACTAACTCTATAAACACATTGCTATATGTGATCAGTGTTTTTATATGTGTGATAAATGTGGTTACAATTATTTACAACATAAATCTGATTATAAGGTGCTTTGAATGGCATTATTAACATTGTATATGCAGCTGTCATAGAAAGTAGAAAGTGCTACCCATCGGCATTTTGTGCAAATTAAACTTCTGTTATTAAAACCTTTGCATTTACATTTTATTTGCAGACTTGGTGGGCTAAACATGAAATAAATGGATAGGTATCCTTGATAGCACACATGCATCATGAGATGTCTGTTTGATGTCTGCATTTACATCTGCAAGACATTTTTTTAGCGTTTGCTCATCTGCAATACGTCTATTAGACGTTTCCTATCAGATGTCAAATAGACGTCTATTAAATGTCTTTAAGATGTTTATGATTTGGAATGTATATAAAACTGACATCTTACAGATGTCTGTCAGATGTTTGTACACAGCAGATGCTTTCCAGATCATGTGATCTTTAACAGACATCTTGTAGACGTACGTGTGCTATCTGGGATATGCACAACGTTATTTTAGATTATCTGAATATGGTAAATAATGTAAATTATATAATTTTTAGCATTCTAAACCATTCAACATTTCAACAGTTGTGGGCCACAGAGGATCTCTTTCAGAAGATTCCTCAAAATGAGAAGGTAAGGTCATAATTCAAACATTAATAAATATTATAAGCAGATCTGCATTTATTTTTATTTTAAAAAAAGGAATCTTCTGGTTTTCTGCATTTTTGCCAAATATAAACAGATTTCCAAAAAAACTTCTTTGTGGCATTATCACAAAGCAGCAGTAGCACCATAGCAGTGTGATAGACCTGTAGATGATCAGATGTTCCCATGGTTTATCTCCTCTGTACCTCTTCAGCATGTAAAGCTTAGTCCCTCAGGAGGAACCAGGTCTACAAAGTCTTCATGGATCCTTCCAAGAAGAATAGAAGTGTCATTCAAAACACACACACACACACACACACACTCAATCGCAAACTGCAGACACACCCAAAGTCTTTTGCTTCCCCGTGTCAAGGGGATGTTTATGTGTTCCAGCGCAGTCCGATGTGAGTTGCGAGCAGGTAGCACATGCCTATTGTGCAGGTCATCAGCATCATGGGGAATCCCAACCTGTGAAATGAAGCACAGCGAGAATTCATATTTTAAGTCCCTACATGAAAGTTCCTATGAAGCTGAAAATTGAACGTTAGAAAGTCTGTAAATCCCACTCTGTTAGGAGGGAAAATTCACTGTAAAGCTGTTGGGAGAAGAATCTGCTGATGCTTGGTGCTTTTTCTTAATGAAAGACTGTATTTTTGTGTTCCACTGAAAGTTCATCCTTCAACATCACCCAGCATTTCTCTCTGTTTCATTTCGACGACTCCTTTGTTGCTCATATGATGATTTCTGAGCAGTTTTGCATTATTCCCTCTTCTGTAATGCATTTGTTTATGTCTGTTCTGGGTGTGTGTGGGATTCGATTCTGAACAGCAGGGGTCTCGATGCTCTCCTGCTGAGGAGCGTGGCAGGCACGTTACCCGCTTCATCGAAGTGGTATTAAAGTGTGAGTCTTTAAACATTATGGCAGAGTCAAACGCAGGAGACAACAGCATTAAAGAATGATCTCCAGGCATTAACGGTGAAGTCAAAGGCTGAAGATGCAATAGACTGATGATACTTGTCCCCCCATTTAACGTAAGCTGCTTTCCTCAAAGCCGTCAACTCTCAGAGACATGTGGACTGTCCCTGTTGTGTTCGCTTGTGAAAGCATCCATCTGGAGAGTGGAATTACCATTGTAATTACAACTGGACACTGGCCTAATCGCCACACTCGATCGGCATGCATCAGTGCCCTTCTGACCCTCGGTTCATCATTCTGCGTCTCATCTGTCCATGAGGATTATACTACATGCCATCCAACCTCACATATTATCAGCAGAAGAACTGCACATGGACACAATGTTGAGTAAATCAGTACAAAAGAAATCAACAGATTATAAGAGAAGTGGACAGATCATAATGGGAAAATGGACAATAGCACCCAGTAAACATACCGAGAGCTATATAATCTGTTTTCAAAATGTCTGTGCGCAACCCTCCCTTTCAAAAAAATGAATATAAATGAGATTCTGTCACTATTAACTCACCCTGATGCCATTTCAAAACTGTGTGCTATTATTTTTCCGTTAACACAAAAGCAAAATGTTTTAAAGCATTTATATGTAGCTCTTGTTGAGCAAAGTTCATGGCTGGCATCCAAAAATGACTGAGATGAATGAAACGAAAACAAATAGCTCATGTCTTTTGAAGCCATACCATAACTTTGTGCAGGGAAAAGGCAAAAATCTATAGATTTTAATGTAATAAAATAATAGTAATAATGTTTTAATTATAATGTTATAACACTGACTTTATTGAGCCATTTATTTGGATGTTGCTATGACTGGATTACTCAAACAAATCAGGAAATGAATCAATCAGTTCTTTTAAATGAATAAGTTGATTCAGTTGACAAATCAGGCTCAGCATATTGTTCACGAATCAGAATCATTTGTTCATGAATCACAATGATTTGTTCATGAACTGGAATTGCCTCATTGATTCAATTATCTAGTTTCAGCAGTTTTCCATTTAACAGCTCACCGGAGGGGAAGATTAAGATTATCAGCAAATAATGAATTAAATTAATTTTAAATATCGTACACAAGTCATATAGAGTACATTTGCAGTACTGTACATTTAGCAGATTTTTTTAAGATTAAAGACCTATATGAGGATTTTGTATAATTGCCATTATATCATTTTTAGATCTTAGTCAGGTTAGATGCCATTTTGAACTTCAACACAGATGAAAACATGAGAGCTGTAAGGGATAGACTTACAGTTTTTACAATAGCAAATAAATGTCATAGATCATGTAATTTCCTCAGCTTTCAAAACTGTTTCAAGGAGTTTTGTCTACTGGAAGTTTTGTCATCTAAACAATAGTACAATCCATTAATGACACTGTACTTTTATCCTTTACGGCCTATTATATTATAGACCTTATCTTCGACTAAGGTCTATAGTATAATAATGGCATATGAGTGGAGCGTATGAAAATTTATTTGAATTTACACACTGCACATTCTTAAAAATAAAGGCTCCAAAGGGGTGTTTTTTCAGTGATGGCATTGAAGAACCATTTTTGGAAGAACCTTTCAGTGAGCAGTTCCAAAAGAACCATTTTGAAGAACATTTAAAAAATCTAAAGAACCTTTTTCCACTATAAAGTACCTTTTCTGCATTTGAAAGGTTCCATGGATGTTCAAGGTTTGTCATGGAACCATCGATGCCAATAAAGAACCTTTATTTTTAAGAGTGCATCTTTAAGTAGAAAGCTGGGTCTCGTTTTGCCCCACAGCCTGCTAATCTGAGTTGCCTTTCTTTTTACAGAACACTAAAAATCCACATGCAATTTTAATAATTTCTGTTCTGTTTACTTCTCTGCTTATAAAAGAGGCAGATCTTGTTGCTGAATAAAAAGTCCCGCAGAAAGGGATTCTGGAATGAATAAATGAGTGAAAGAGCTGCTGAGAGGACAAAGCACTTGTGAGGATGAAAGCTCTGGACATCCATTTAGGCCAAGTGCATACCTTCAGCAGCCCAGCGCATACTAACTGAGTGCATGGGTAAATACAGAGCATTTGGGGCATAGAGAAATCAACAAGCTCAGAAGAGCAAGCGGCCACTGATTGAGAGGATGAGGGAAAGCAAATGGATGATAAAAAGAGTGAAAAAACAAGTAAACGAGTCAGAGAGGGAGTAACAAGGACTTTTGATAATTTTGCAAAAATTAAACAAAAATGCTAAGCTTAGGAATAGTTGACCCAAAAAAGAAAAATAGCTAAAACTTTACTCAGGCCATTCAAGATGCAAATGAGTTGGTTTCTTTATTGGAACAGATTTGGAGAAATTTAGCATTACCTCACTTGCTCACCAATAAATCCTCTGCAGTAAATGGGTGCCGTCAGAATGAGAGTCCAAACAGCTGATAAAAACATCACAACAATCCAAAAGTAATCCACATGACTCCATCAGTGAACATCTTGTAAAGCAAAAAGCTGCATATTTGTAAGAAGCAAATCCATGATGGTGTTTGACTTGTGCATATTTCTTTCCTGACTCAGACAAACTAACGTTTTCACTGGAGAAAACAATATTATGAACTGATGACTTAAATTTTACATTGGATTTTAAAATGTTTTGATAGTGATTGTTTTTCAAAATGATAAAAACATGACAGTAATCAGTAAGTAACCAACACAACTCTAGTCCATCAATTAACATAGTATAAATAGAAAAGTTGCATGTTTGTAAAAAAAACAAACAAACAAAAAAATTAATTCACTATCAAAACATTTTAAAAATCCAATTCAAAATTTAACTCCTGGAAAGAAATATGCACAAATCAAACACTATTTACAAGCAAACACAGTCTAAAGCAGTTCTAAACCAATGTTGGTCGATTTTGATGCATGAGGACAACAGTACTTTTTCATTAAAGGAAGGATTATTATGAATTATGGACTAATATTTTAGCCAGAAGCACTGCTTTAAAGTGAAAACACTTTAATGATGGATTTGTGTCTTACAAATATGCGCTTTTTTGCTTAACAAGATGTCAATTGATGGAACGGAGTCATGTGGATTACTTTTGGATTGTTGTAATGCTTTTATCAGCTGTTTGGACTCTGACTGCACCCGTTTAGTGCAAAGTATCAGTTAGTGAGCAAGTGATGTAATGCTAAATTTCTACAAATCTGTTCCAAAGAAAAACTCATCTGCACCATGGATGGCCTGAGGGTTAGTAAATCTTTAGCAAATGTTCATTAAAATGCTGCTAGCAACTCTTGAGTTCAATTCCCAGGGATATCATGAACTGATAAAATGTATTTCTTAAGTGCAGTGTAAGTTGCTTTGAACTACAATGAACTACAGCCAAAATAGTAGCTAAAAAAGTGTAAAACTGAAAATCAAAATAAGGAATAAGAGAAGGAGCCAAGAGAAAAGGGCTGTCAAAGCGCACAAATCTAGACAGAAAATGAGACATGAGGGTAATACAATCCCACATGGAACAGTGTCCTCCAGCACTTCCTGTCTTCTACTTCATCTCTTTCTAACACTCTCTAAAATTAGATTGTTGGAAAGCACATATTTTAAGGCCTATTATGTAAGTATGGCAAAGATCACAGCTGGTCCGGGGAACAAACCAGGTGTTCAGTATCCGGAAGGCAGGTGGGGAGGCTAAATGCTGGATTGCAGAAGGAACAGGTGTGTATTATCTGTATAAGTTATTCGTGTGACATACATCAAAAGCAGGTGCACGTGCCACGGGTGTGAGGGCAGGTCAGGTGGCTAATGCACAATTTGAGTGATGTGAATGAAGCAGCCAGGTGCCTGATTCATAAGTAGTGAAGTGGACAAATCGATGTGCACCGAAACACAGGGTTTCGAGGGTGTGAGCTGTACAACCTGAAAAGCGGCTCCACATGTGGTTTGTTAAACTGGCTGAATAAATAGCACATTAAATGGCACTAAGTACTGCATAAACCATTCTAATATGAAAGTCATGCTTTTTCTTCTCTAACGGCCTAATGAAAGGAAGAGTAATGTGCCTAAAAGTCTTACAAAGGTGATACAAGTCCATTACCACCATTTGGACGACAAAAATGACTCCAACATGCATATTGAGGCAGTCTTTCAAGCTATTCAATGCATGACATTCACATTTATTCATTTAGCAGATGTTTTATCTAAAGTGACACAATGATCTGTTTTTATACTATAAGGACAATCAGAGTCAGTAACCTGAGTTTAAATACCTTGGCCAAATACTTTCAAGAGCACAAGGATGGCAACTTATTAATTGTGCCTTCTTGGGGCTAAATCTACGTTTAAATTACAAACTCAGATATTTTACCACTTCTACTATTACAACACCTACAGTGCCTTGCGAAAGTATTCATACCTCTTACATACATTTTTTTCTTATGTTGCAGACTTATGTTAAACTGGTTTAAATTACTTTTTTCCCACATCAGTTTACACACCATACACCATAATGACAAAGCAAAAAACAGATTTGTGACAACTTTGCAAATTTATTAAAAACTCTTAAATAAGTACATTGCGTAAGTATTCATACCCTTAACTCAGTACTTAGTTGAAGCACCTTTACACCCTGAAGTTTTTTTTGGGGTATGATGCGACAAGCTTTGCACATCTGCATTTGCAACTATCTGCCATTCTTCGCCTCACCTCTCAAGCTCAAGCTGACACACATTTTCAGATTTGTCCAGAAATATTTGATTGCATTCAAGCCCAGGCTGTGGCCGGGCCACTCAAGGACATTCACAAAGTTGTCTATAAGCCACTCTTGCTGTGTGCTTAGGGTCAATGTTCTGTTGGAAGGTGAACCTTCTGCCCAGTCTGAGGTTCTGAATGCTCAGGACTGGGTTTTCATCAAGGCTATATCTCAATATTTTGGTGCATTGAGCTTTCCTTCTACTCTGACGAGGCCCTCAGTCCCTGCTGCTGAAAAACAGCCCCAAAGCATGAGGCTGCTACCAGCACACTTTACTTTTGAGATGGTAGTCTGCAGGTGATGAGCAGTGCTCGGTTTCCTTTAAACATGATGCTTGGAATTGAGGTTTATCAGACCAAAAAATCTCGTTTCTCACAGTCTGAGGGTCCTTTAGGTGCTTTTTGCGAATACTTGGGTTTTTATGTGTCTTCACTTAGGAGTGGATTGAGTTCGGTCACACCTCCATAAAAACCGGATTGGTGGAGTGTTGCAGTGATGTTTGTCCTTCTGTAAGTTCCTTCTATCTGCATATATGATAATGGCGCTCAACTAGAGTGACCATCAGCTTCACTAGGTCACTAGTCTAACCAAGCCCCTTCTCCATCAGTTGCTGAATTCGTCAGGAGGCCAGCTCTAGGAAGAGTCCTAGTTGTTCCAAGCTTCTTCCATTATGGACAATGGAGGCTACCTGCTTCTGTGAACCTTTAATGCAGCAGGATTTTTTTTCTGAACTCTTCACCAGATCTGTGTCTTGACACAAGCCTATTTCTGAGCTCTACAGGCAGTTCTTTTAACCTCAGGGCTTGGTTTTTGCTTTGATATGCATTTTCAGCTATTAAGAGCTTTTCTGAGAGGTGTGTGCCTTTTCAATACAAACACATTCAACTGAATTTGCCACAGTTTAACTCCACTCAAAGTGTAGTAACACCTACAAGCAAAATGTGCTCCTGAGCTAAATTTAAAGTGTTTCAGAAAAGGGTATGAATACTTATGCAATGGAATCATTTCAGTTTCTTATTTCTAATAAATTTGCAAAGATATTACAAACCTATTTTGTGCTTTGAAATTATGGTATATGGAGTGTAGACTGATGTGGCAATAAGGTTTACCATAAGGCTGCAACATAAAATGTGAATAAAATGAAGCGGTACTTTCACAAAGGCACTGTGTATACATAATTTAAAAAAGTTTCATGTACATTCGGATATTCGCTGAAACATGTAACAGCAAGATGCAATTGTCTAAAGGGGTTCAAAGTTAAAACTTTGAAATATAAGCTCAGATCTTTACCACTAAACCATAACACCCATATGCATGACCTTGGGGAAAAATCTGTTTTGAGTTGAGGTAAAAATATGACTCTTTTATCCGTTTTGTCCACCCTTCCTTGCTCAAGGCTATCAACTATGTGGCACATTTTGTATTAAAACCCCTCATCGTCTCAAACATGCGATGAGATCAGAACAGCTATCTGCCACAATCTCACCCACTCTCACTACAAGATTGCTGATGTACACAACATTTCCTTACGACTGTGAAAACCCATCTCATGTGGCTTAGAAAGCGTCAGAATGCCAATTTTCAGTTATAACTGGAGAAAAAGAGAGGAAAGCCATTAAAACTAGGGAAGGAATTGACTTTCTCAAAGTCACAAAGACACGGTAGAGAGTGGAAATTAAGGTCAGTGTTGATTAGGCTTGATATTTCAGACATTATTATAAATGCCATCATTGTCATCATTCTGTACTTTTCAAAAGGGAAACACCAGATGGTTTGTCATTTGGACATCCACCATTATCTTACATGCCAGTGTTAGGGGGCACATGATGGATTTTGAAGGCCAAAGTGGCTTGGCATGGTATTGGGAATAACAATGCCATCCAAGCTCTGGGTTTGTTTGTACAATAGGCCATGATTGCCCATGGTTACACACACACATGCTGCTTCTCTCTCTGTACAAGCACAGAAATATAACTATATACATACCAACAGATGGGGGAAAGAGACCGTCTGGGAACGGAAAATAGGGATGTGCAAAACTACATATCAAAACTGGCTAGTAGGTGGAATTTTTCAACGATTTGTTTATATAAATTAGAAGCCCTAAATGAGCTGGTTTTGGATTCAACACCAAATGGATACTTTTATTAGCATACGTTTACATAAAATGTTTCTGCTTTTAAAACAGTTAAACAGAAAGCAATAGACTCAAACAGTACTACAAGGGTCTCAAGACTATTTTTAACTTGACGTGCTATTAAAAAGACTATGCTTGTGACAGGATAGTAAAAAGACAGTGGCTTTAAAGAGGATATACATTTAAAGATAAAACTTTCAAAGAAAGTACTTCACACCATCAACAAGCACCACTACTAAAAAAAATTCTTGAAAAAAATCTAATGAAAAAAATGAAAAATTGTAGAAACAATTCACTATTTAGTTGTGTTATGAGATGTCATACATCATAACGCTTCCCTATTGGAAAACAAGATGACAACTCTGATATTCAAGACGAGAAAAGGAAACATATTTGCATGAAAATAGAACAGACATTACTAGTGCCTACGTTTCATTTTGTTTTGGGGTTACAGAGCACACCTCTATTTCTTGCAAACTGCAGTTCTGTTAAAGTAATGTATATCCATTTTCAAATGCATTTCATTGAATTGAATTCCTAAAATACTATCATATTAAAGTGATTACCCTTTTTCTGCTGAATGAAACTATCAGGACCACAAAAATACATCATATAAAGTCATTATGAATGTTTTCTAAGCAAAGAAATGAAGCTCCTGTAAACACAGTTCATTCTCATTTTATATCTGGGAGTGTGGTCTTTTTATAAACTAATTCAAAAACTGACCACAGTGATGTGAAACAGAAATGATTTGAAAAGCTACGCTGGTGTTGTGTACGCTATTTAGACCTCCATCGCATTTTCCACCACTACTAAGAGTGGTAGCTTAATAGAGACTCATTAGAAATGATAGGAGAAGAGGAAAATGTAATGGAGCTCTCTCAAATATCATCTTTAAAAATGTAAGAACTTTTGGAAATCTGTGGAGGTAGACTAGCTGAGGGCTATAACTGAGCTGTCTACTCTAGAACGTGTAAAACAGAGGCGAAAGAGCAATGAGCAATTCCACTCACTACCAAAAAAAGAAATAGAACAATGTTTCACATTAGGCCATTAGCTCAACCTGGTCTCTCTAGGGATGTAAGTGTGTAAACTGTGTGAAAAACAAAAAAGTGGAAAACACAATAAGCTTTCTGTGTCTAGATGAAGACATCAGAGCGCTTTAATTGAAATAACTGGGTAATTCAAACCCAGGATATGAAAAGCACTAGTTTAGTAGCATGCTGATACTAAAATAACAAAAGAAATATTCTTTTTCCACAATATTGTTGGAACCAATTAGGTAGACAGAGAGGCAGCTGGTTTTGAGCAGTGAATCATCAAATGTGCTTCTTGATCAAAATACCCATCTTGGTAAACAGGAGGGACAGAAAAATGGAAATCTGGCATGAGGCCTTGAATTGCAAATGCCACTGAATAATATTAATCAAACAATAATACTGACAAACTGGCTTTTCATTTGTTTGTTCTACTGACTGTTTACTTGTATACTTTCTTGAACAGCTTGAAGC
Organism: Labeo rohita; assembly: GCF_022985175.1. Classification (NCBI taxonomy): domain Eukaryota; kingdom Metazoa; phylum Chordata; class Actinopteri; order Cypriniformes; family Cyprinidae; genus Labeo; species Labeo rohita. Next base: position 23,857,343 of record NC_066874.1, on the reverse strand, counting down.
AATACTTACATCTGAGAAATACTTGAAGGTTATATGCCACTATTTAAATGTGGTTTAGCAACTTTAAGTTTTAAAAATGTACATTTTTAAATAAGGGAGTGTGTTCAATAGCATATTAGTTTGCTGTGGTATTGAAGTTTGTATAAAATTGTGCAAACAAACTATGTACACACATTCCATGTTATTTCCTTTAAAACCCCATTCAAATTTTCATCTAAACTAATATAGCATATAGAGTACAAAATGTGGGTTCTTCTGAAAGCCTGCGTCTCTCTCTCTCTCTCTCTCTCTCAAAGTCTCTAACACTGATCTTCCCTTGCTGTAAACCTGTATACCCAGGTGTGCCACTTAAACTACCTCCCTTAATTACAGAAGCCTGACAGCATCCATCATGCTCCCAATGTGACGCTACAGCAGCAGCTATAAATAGCTCCAATCTAGGTCCTCCCTATCTGCAATAATGGGCCCCTAATCATTCACCAAGAGTCGCCCTAAAACACTCACACACACAAAACCACATGAGACTTGAGGCTGACAGCCTTTAGAAGTGCAGCATCTCAACAGACCAGTGACTCAAACATCAGAATCCGGATAAACTTTTAAAAGCCTTTTCTCTTTGTTCCTAAATGAATGTTAAAGAGGAAATCCATTAGCATGTAGTCCGATCTTTAACAAGCATTCCTTCGTGGCCAAGACTCTCACAACGCTTCAAACAAATGGAAGAGTGATATAATTTGACATGGAGAGGGGGTCTTGTTGCAGCTTGGTAATAGCATGAAACTTTGATCATAAAAGGTCTGAATGGGCAGCAATCATGATTACGTCTGAAAGCTATTGCATAAAGGTTAAAAAAGTGGTTATAGTGCGAGTTACTCTGAAAAAGAATCATTTAAGTGGCTCAGTTCTCAACAATTACTGGCCAATTGTACAATTATAATCTTTAAGCACGGCATTACAAATGGGCCTTGAAACGGTTGATAATCTCTGTACTATCTTAGTGAAATTGAATCTTACAATTAAATCAAAGCAGTCATACAGTAACCGTCAGAGTAAATGACTTAATATTGCATTCTTTTAGTATGAAGAACATCTCTTGAGATATGATCATAGACGTTTCTCTTTTGACATACTGTATGATCATATGCAGTGCACTACTTGGCTTGTATTGTCTATTTTTACCACACAGGTAAAAGAAAGAACTGATTGCAAATACTGAAATGTTAAAATTCCTTAATGGTCATGTAAAAAAACAAATTGTTTTACCCTGTCAAAAACAGCTCTGTTCACAGAAAGCCGTTTCGGGGCATGACTCTTTAAATGATAATGAGCTACTGCTTGCTCCACCCCTCTTTTCCATTTTTAGTGCATTTGGTGGTGCGTTACCGTCAAAAACAGAATTTATATTTCTTTAATTTCATTTCATTTCATAATCCACTGCATCCTGCATTGCGGACAGTGTACAACTGGAATATAAACATGCTAATATGGGACAATCCATCAGTGGTCGTGGGCGGGGCTTGAGCAATATGATGTCATACTGCTCAGAAAATCAAAACGGCTTGATAATTGAGATTGTTTAGGTTTTTTGTGGATTAAAAAAAACAGAGTAAATCACATTTTATCATTATTGGGTGGTTGTGACCACATGCTACTAAGACATGTTTATATGCAAACACCATGTAAAAATGAATTTTACATCCAATGTCCCCTTTAAGAACCCAGTGCAATCACTTGATATGCTCAGTTTTCATGTCCTACTGAAATAGAAAGAAAAAAAATTGTTAAAGGAGAAGTTCACTTCTAGTACAAAAATGTACAGGTAATTTACTTAACCCCTTGTCATCCAAGATGTTTGTGTCTTTCTTTCTTAAATCGTAAAGAAATGTTTCTTGAGAAAAACATTTTTCTCCATATAGTGGACTTCTATGGTGTCTGTTAGTTTGAACTTCCAAAATACAGTTTCAATGCAACTTCAAAGGGCTCTAAATGATCCCAGCCGAGGAAGAAGGGTCTTATCTAGCGAAACAATCAAAAATGTACAATTTATATACTTCTTAATCTTAAGCGCTTGTCTTGTCTATTCTCTGTGATGCACATGCGAACTCTGTGTAATCCGGGTCAATACAGTTAGGGTAGGTTGAAAAACTACCTTCTCATTTTCTCCTCCAACTTCAAAATTGTCCTACATCGCTGCAGAAGTCCCAACCCTGTGTTAACAAAGTGAACATTCAAAGAATATCAAATGCCCTTTACAAAAAGAACAACGTAAGATGATTTTGAAGTTGGAGGAGAAAATGAGATGGGAGTTTTCCAACCTACCCTAACTGTACTGACCAGGATTACCAAGAGTTCGCATGTGCGTCACAGAGAATAGACAAAACAAGCGTTTTAGGTTAAAAAGTATATAAATTGTACATTTTTTGGTAAAACAACCGATCATTTCACTAGAAAAGATCCATCTTTCTCGGCTGGGATCATTTAGAGCCCTTTAAAGCTGCATTTAAACTGCATTTTGGAAGTTTAAACTCATTTCTTTACAACTGAAGAAAGAAATATACGAACATCTTGGATGACAAGGGGGTGAGTAAATTCTCTGTACATTTTTGTTCTGGAAGTGAACTTCTCCTTTAGCTCACATCCATGAACTATGATTTGCTACAGTACATGCTGGTCAGTCACAAGAGGAGGCACAGTCTCAATCTAGACAGCATTTGATTTGGTTAATCTGTGTAGCACACCATGAGCCATACATACAAGACTATACATTTTAAATGTGTATATCTGCTAAAAGTGATTGTCAACACAAGCATATAGATGGCCTCAAAGCTAAAATATATGGACTAAAGCATGTCTTCTTACATATTTTCTAAAAAGCCTGAAGAAATTCTGCATGCATACTGTTTTGATTTTGTGATGAAATCAAAATCTCCTGAGTTGCAAAGAACACTTTAATGGATTGAAAACTAAAGAAAAACATAACTTTTCGAACTTTTTCCCCCTGTATCTCCTGTTTTCTGCTATCTCTTCACTTTTGTTTACCATTTGTTCTTTAAGGAAAATACAACTTAAAAATGTTATCTCAGCAGCTCCTTGGATTGACAGATTAAGCAAGGCACAAAAACCTCAAGCTAATTCACATTTCCAGACAGAAACACATTTATAAATACATACTTGGTTGCAATCTTTCTTGTATAACTTCTGTGCACACTACATCTGCTCATTCAGTCTGTTTAGAGCAGAAGTCACGTCCAATGTTTGAATGCGTCTGCTCTCTGTAATAAGCCTTTTCTTTCCATTTCCCAGCCTGCCCTGCACTAGAGTTGGAAAGTTGTCCTTACACAATAAGTTACACAACAATGAAATAAACTGTTGTATTGTTGTAAAATACACTCAATATTGTTTTAAAGCCAGAAGGTAGCAGAAGGTGCCTGACTGAGGCAGTGAAAAAGATCTGCTCTATTATTTTCTCTTTAGGTGCTGAGTTGTGTACAGCTATTACATCTTGAGAAAAGGATGTCAGTGGTGGTCTATGCAGAATGGGACTCATTGTTCTTGATTTACCATACAGGGTAAGTAATTGATTCAGTGCCAAATGCAGATTACACACCTGCAGTCTTCAAGCACAGGTTCGGTATTGTCTGTGCTACAGGGGTATCGAGACACAGCGGCTGTAAATGGGAATGCTAATTACATCACATGACGTGGGAGATCCACAGAAAAAGGAAGCGGGTCTTCATCTGTTGGAAACAACAGAATGAGGCCCTTTCCACGTAAATCAGCCAGTATTGTCTCTGTTGTTTTTAGGCACATCGACTGTTTATCTGCCCTGAAGGAAGTCGATGGTATTCATGGATTCTTTGCTAGAAGTGTTTTGCAATACACTTTGTTTAATTAATTCAGAATTAATGAAAATGCTGATGCATTTGTATGCAAATGCATACATCTATATTTATTCATGCATTACTGGCACTCTGTTTCACTTTCATCAAAAATTCTATATAATGCCAGTACTGTGTTTAAAATAAGCACTACTAATAGAAGAGAAAAAAGTAATAATTATATTATATTATATTATACTATATTTTATATTATATATTATATTAACAATTACAATATTAACAAGAGAATATAAGAGAATAATAATAATGATATTATATTTTACAGATTTAGGCTGTTGCTGTATGAAATTAAATAATATTATTAATAATATTAGCAATTATATTATATTATATTATATTATATTATATTATATTATATTTATATGTTTTTACATGCATATATTTATGTGTATATAATTGATATTATATATATCAATATTTTTAATATATAAACAGCATATTTCTTTCAAATATATACATGTATGTGTGTTTATTTACATATACATAATAAATATAAACAGACATAAATTATGTAAACAAATACTTTTATTTTGGATGCGATTAATCGCAATTAATCATTTGACTGCACTATATTATATAATTTTACAGATTTAGGCTTTCAAGATATGTATGAAATGTATGTACGAAATGAAATAATAATAATAATAACAATACTAATTATTATAATAATATTTTATTATATTATATTATATTATATTATTATTTTACAGATTTAGGCTCTCGTGGTGTTAATGTATAAAATAATAATTAATTATAATAATAATAATAGTAATAGTAACAATATAATATATTATACGGATTTAAGCGCTCAAGGTGTTGCTGTATGACATGACATCGTTTATTATATTATATTAATTAAATTAATTATATTATATTATATTACATTATATTATATTATATTGTATTATTATACAGACTTTATGAACTGTATGAAATGAAATATTAGTTTTTATAAAATAACTAGTTACTAGTGCACTAATCATTCAAGCTTTGTTAGACTGATGTTTATACTAGAGCAGCTACTTACAATTCTTATTAATGTCTTGCTAAATATTTACTTTTTAGTGGTATAAAGCAAAATAAACTGCATTAAAATCAACCGCCTGTATATACTCACACTCATATTATCAAAAAGCAAAGCAAATATAAAAAATATACAATATGCAATTAAACTGTTATAGTTCATTTCTCTATTAAGGTTCTTCCTCTCTGAGCTGCTCAGGTCACATTTATGTGTAAAAGATGTCAAGAGTCAGACATATAGACTACCAATAATGTGAGGTAATTGTGTATACCATGGATTTACAAGCTCTGCATCATTAAAGTTTTACAGCTGTTCAGGCTACGTCTCCATATGTCACTTCATTAATTCTGCAGTTCACTCAGAGGGCTTGGCTGGAGACGAAAAATGCCAGCAGAAGATATGTTGAAGAGAGAAAAAAAAAAACCAAGTGCTCAATATAGGCAACTTGCCCTGGTGTGGTAAACATGCTCCATTTAAGAGCAGGTCCCCAAAGTCTTGGTCATTCAGACTAACCTCCTTACGCTGAAGACAATCAGCAATGGATTTCTAAGAAAAAGTATATATGGAGGTCAGAGGGGCAAGGCTGCAAAGCCAAGCAAGTCACAACGAGCCAATATCGCCACTACTGGGATAGGCTAGGGTGAGTGGAAAAGGGCAGGAGATTGACAGGGAAAGAGAGTGATGCGCAGTTTAATAAAATCTGGACGCATCTGAACACCAATGCAAGACTTCCCGTCACTTACAATTGGACAGATCAAACCAAGACTTTCGGCGCAAACAGAAAGTTTAGATTAAATTCACTGTCAGAGAACAACACAGAATGCGGCGAGGTTGCTTTTTAACTTTAAAGACGTGATCAATATTATAGACATTTTGATCAACTATTCAGTGAGATGTCTGAACTATGTACTTGCTTTTTTAAAAACGGAACTATTTTAAGACAAGTTAAAAAAAAAAAACTGCATGTATGCAGTAGACCATAAAATGACATGTTTAAGCGAGTGTAAATCAAGTAATTTCCTGTTGTCAGCAGGTGGCGCTATGATTATAACAGTATACTGGCCTTTAGATGTGTTCAAGCCAGGACTCCTATTGTACAGGTGAAGTTTGGGGCAGATCAGACATTGTATGGGTGAGTTATAACATCTTCCTTTTACATGGTGAAACATCGAACTTTGTCAGGCTGTCATGAACATGCACTTCAACGAAAACGCATTATTTCTGCAATTTAACATTGCAAAGGCCTTAACGGTGGACTGACCAAATATAATGTTGATGTCATTAAATCTCTATTAAACATGCCACTTCCTGTTGCCAGCAGGTGGCGCTATGACTATAACTGAACATGGTCATGGGCGTGTGTTCAGGACAGGACTCTTATCAAACATGTGAATTTTGGTGCAGATCGGACATTGTAACTGAATTATAACAACTTCCTGTTTTACAGTGAAACATCGAAGTTTGTCAGGCCGCCACAATTTAATGTCACAAAGGGCTTTAGATTACACTGACCAAATTTGGTGTTGATTTGTTTAAATCTCTAGGAGTTTGTGTAAATACAACACCTGAAAATGCCAAAAACGGCACAAAACTCGCCAATGAAATTTAAAATAACAGATTTCTGTTGGGTTTTGGACTTCGTGCCTAAGGTCTTTTTGTAGGTATTGGTGTGTTACACGTGTCCACCGAATTTCATACATGTATGTGAAACATAGCTCGAGGGGCACTTCGTTAAAATTTTATAGGTGGTGCTGTTGAGCCATTTTGCCACATCCACTTCTAAAACCCATATCATCATGTTTAGGCCTTCAAAAATGCAATTTATTTTGGAGAAGGAGAAGAAGAAGCAACTGAGCAATTACAATAGGGTCCTTGCACCACCGGTGCTCAGGCCCTAATAAATGAGTCCGCAGCTCAGGTGATCTTGTTATTTTACAAATCAGGAGAGGAACAGTGTTGTAAAACGTCAGCTGCTTTGTGAAGCCCTCATGGTGAAGCTCAGTGGTCTTCCATCACTAGTTTCTTACCAGAGTGCCAGAGAAAGTCTCAGTCCCCCCTTCATCCCCATAGCAACCGACCAATCAGCCAATTACAGGCTGAGCTGAAGACTTGCCCATTCATCACAAAGTTCTAACCACCACAGGGCAAACAAATGAGGCTCCAAAATACAAAAAGCGAATACTCTGAAGTTCAGGATTACGTCGCAATTTATCTACTTCTCGGTCTCTACCTGAAGAGGTTTAGAAGCGGATCAGATGACATGCAGCGGTTGATAAGGATGACTTGAATTCTCTGTGAGTATCAGGCAGGAGGGAGGTTAATGATGAATGAGCAATTACTCAAACATCTGCTGCCACCCTGTTTGTTTTCCTAGCACTGCCAAAAAAATAAGATCCCACAGGCGATTGCCTCCTCCTCCCTCACCCACCCTGCTGCCACCAGCCCGTCCCCATTTGGCTCAGCTTGGAGTCGCCCAGCTGCTCTACCTGCTTCTGGACAGTCCTATGGGCCCTAGAACGAGGAAGGAGGGAATCCAAGAATATGTCTCATGAGTGCATGCAGCGAGCAGGTCTTTGGCTTAGCAGAGGTACTTCATTACTGAAACAGAATCGGAAGTAAGTGGCAGCCGTTCAGCTAAAAGTGAAGAGCGAGGGAGAATCTGGGTTTCTTGCTAACACTAGGACGGATTGGATTCACTCCTAAGATTAGCTTGAATTGATCTGCCTTATCTCCCTGTCTGATGTGCCGTTTAGACTGAGCTCCCGTTCCTTCCCTGTGTTGAGCCGAGGAGCCGAGGAGCCGAGGAGCCGAGGAGCCGAGGGGCCTTGGGCTCTGTCTAATGCCATTGATTTCTCCTGTTTCAGGGTTTAAAATTGTCATGGCCACTTAGACAGACAAGCAAAGGACCTACAAAATAGTAAGTGATTGCTTGTCAATGAAGATGGATTGTTAGATCATGGAAACATATTAAAATGTTAATTCTATTTATAAATAATACTGTCTATATTATATACAGTAGTATACAATTTTATATATAAATATAATTGACATTTATTTACTTATTTATTTATTAGTTCATTCATTACGTATCATGAACTAACAATTCAAAAAAATGTTGGAAATGTATTGCTAATTGTTAGTTCATGACACCTAATTGATATCTATTGAACCTTACTTTTTTCATTTATAAAATATATTATAATGAAATTAAATGAATTTAACCTTATCGTAAATTATATATTATGTACTATATATAAAGAATCAAAACGATAATTTATGACCTAAAATAATCTAATTAAAAACAAAATAAGCCAATTAATTAGCAGAATTAATTGCAATTAATTGCATAATATCAATAAAATCAATATTTACATTACAATTACATCAATTACATGGAAACACTTTACAATACGTTCATTAGTTATCATTAGCTAACATGAACTAAGAATTAACAATACTTCTACAGCATTTATTAATCTACTTAATGTTCATTTTTGCATTTCCTAAAGCATTATTAAAAATTACAAGTAGCATTTGTTAACATTAGTTAATGCACTGCGAACTAACATGAACAAGCAATGAACGACGGCATTTTTATTAACTAACATTAACAAAGAGTATTAAATAGTGTAATAAATGTATTGTTCATTGTTTGTTCATATTTAATAAACTAACTAATGTTAATAAATGATACCTTACTGTAAAGTGTTACCAGTTACATTAATGACAGTTAAAAGCATTAAATAAATGAAAGGTAAAATAACAACATTGAATAATAACTACAAATTAATGTAGAATTGGCCACATTATACACTATAAAGAGGTTGTGCAAATTTCAAAACAAGCAGTATTTAAGTAATTCCAAAAGACACAAAGTCCCAAAGGTACCAGTGAAAGTGTGAAGTGCCTTCATGTCTGGCTCTGTGCTAGGCATGTCTGAACTTCCTTTTTGAATTCTATATCCTGCAATTGAAAGACCCCACTGTCTCCCACCGGGATCATTTCACAGTCCAATCAGATGTGCATTCAACTTCCTCTTTTTCACCATTGACCACCAACACCCCACCAACTGGGAGAAAGCCAGATATCTGCATGCATCTGTATTTGCATGGAAAGCACTTCCATCGAGCAGGTGGTAACAAGCAGGGAGAACCGAATCAAAAGAGACGGCGAATATCTCCGCAAGCCTCTCACCAAGAGGTAATCAGCGAGCAGCTCCTTTTCCACATTCAGATGTATTTGTTGATACGCTAGAGAGTGCTTGAAATCAAGCTGTCTTAAGAGTCTCTCTAAAACTAGGTCTGTCACTTCTTAAAAAGAGAGACACTTAGGGATATTTTTGGAACATGACGAACATGATTAGTTTCTATTGATTTTACACAGAGCGTGCAAAGACAAATGTGTTTACAACAAAACACCTCATATAAATACAGAGAGCATACAGTACATACCATAGGTACATACCATAGGACATTATATGTCACAACGTTTACATGCATAAACAATTAATTCATAAAGGATTAATTCACCCAAAAATGAGAATTGTCCTTACTACCTTTCTGGGCCTTGAACCTGTCAGTTGTGTTGCTGTCTATGCAGGGTCAGAAAACTCTCGGATTTCATCGGAAATATTTTCATTTGCGTTCCAACGATGAATGAAGGTCTTACGGGTTTGGAACGACATGAGGGTGAGTAATTAATGACAGAATTTTCATTTTTGGGTGAGCTAACCCTTGAGTTGAGTGGTATTTTGATTGTAATTTCTGGTTTTGCTATTCTCTTTTTGATTGCAATACTGATCCACCTTTAAATGGTGTATTTTGAAAAGTGAAGAGAAGGGAGAACATGACCGGAAGCAGCGGATTGCAGGAGCTGCTTGTGAAAAGTGTGCCCTGAAACAGACCCCACTTATGGTACCACTGGCCAGCAGATCTGGCTGGAATAATCACAGCTTTCCCCGAAGTGTGAGAGTACATGAAAGGCTATAAACTTCTGGACATGAAGCTAGGGGATTGACTCTTGCACCAAGGTACTCCTGGGTAATTTTGCTGTTAGCAATACTAGCTTTGATACAGAGGAAAAAATATTTTTTCCCTGAAAGAGTCACTTTTTCTGGCTCAGAACTACCCACCTAGGAAGAGACCACCTAACCAAAATATCTAGTGACTGATCATAGAGTGTATAATAGACTACACAAACATGACATTATTTTTTTAATGACATTAAAAATACACTTTACAATAAGTTCCCATTATTTAAAGGGATAGTTCACCCAAAAATGAAAATTCTGTCATTGATTGCTTACCCTCATGTCGTTCCAAACCTGTAAGACCTTCAGTAACACAAATTAAGATTTTTTGATGAAATCTGAGAGCTTTCTGACTCTGCACAGACAGTAATGCAATTACCACATTCAAGGCCTAAAAAGGTTGTAAAGACATCATTAAAATAGTCCATGTGACATCAGTGGTTCAACCATAATGTTATGAAGCTACGAGTATAATTTTAAACAAAGAAAACATGGTAGTGACGTTGCTTTCTATGCAAGGTCAGAAAGCTCTTGGATTTAATGAAAAACATCCCAATTTGTTTTCTGAAGATGAACAAAGGTCTTACGGGTTTAGAACGACATGAGGTTGAGTAATTATTGACAGCATTTTAATTTTTGGGTGAACCATCCCTTTAAAGTTAATGTACTATATAAAATTAATTAATGAGCACTAACAATGAGCATGTCATATGTTACAGTATTTATTAGTCTCTGTTAAAATTAGAAGGAAAAGTTCACTTCCAGAACAAAATTTACAGATAATTTAATCACCCCCTTGTTATCCAAGATGTTCATGTCTTTTTCTTCAGTCGTAAAGAAATTGTTTTTTTGAGGAAAACATTTCAGAAATGATCTCCATATAGTGGATTTCTATGGTGCTTGTGAGTTTGAATTTCCAAAATGCAGTTTAAATGCAGCTTCAAAGGGCTCTAAATGATCCCAGCCAAGAAAGAAGGGTTTTATCTAGCAAAACAATCAGGTATTTTCTAAAAATTACAATTTATATACATTTTAACCTCAAATGCTCATCTTGTTAGGGTATTTGTTAGGGTCATTTTCTTCTCCAACTTCAAAATCGTCCCACATCACTGTTTTAAGTTTTTTTTGTTCAGGGAATTTTATCTTCTTTGCCTGTTCACTTTGTAAACACTGGGTCGGTACTTCTGCAGCAGTGCAGGACGATTTTGAAGTTGAAGGAGAAAATGAGATGGGAGTTTTTCGACATAACCTAACTGTCTTGAACCAGAATACACAGAGTTCACGCAGAGCTAGACAAGACGAGCGTTTGAGGTTAAAAAGTATATACATTTTTTTAGAAACTAACCAGTTGTTTCGCTAGATAAGACTATTCTTCTTTGGCTGGGATCGTTTAGAGCCCTTTGAAGCTGCATTTAAATTGCATTTTGGAAGTTCAAACTCGTGAGCACCATAGAAGTCCACTATATGGACAGAAATCCTGAAATGTGTTCCTCAAAAAAACATATTTTCTTTACGACTGAAGAAAGAAAGATGTAAACATCATGGATGACAAGTGGATAAGTAAATTATCTGTCATTTTTTGTTCTGGAAGTGAACTTCTCTTTTAATAAAAACTGTTAATTGTTAGTTCATGTTAGCTCAGATCTATTAAATAACGTTAAAAGATACAACTTTTGTAACCAAATTGTGTTTGGGAATGGTGCGATTATTATTTCATTGTTAGTTCATGTTAACTAATGTTAACAATGGAACCTTATTGTAGTGTTACCAAGAAATTGTTAAAATACTGGCATGACTAAGCATGTCTCTTTAAGCAGGAAACATGCACGGAATTTGAGATCAGTTTCATACCACAGTTAGCTGCAAAAGAGTCTCTATTTTTTAATAAAATTTGAGAAAGAATAAATTTGTGGCCAACACAAATACCTGAAAAACTCCATGAAGGAAAATCCATAACCATGCTGTTCAGCAATCCCAGCACACACCACATTTGCAGATGCTCCAATCAGTGTCCCATTTCCTTTGGGAATAGAAAGAGAAGAAATGAATAACTGTCTTGAATAACTTCAATAGCCTGAATAAACATAGACATTCATTTATTTTTAATGAAAAAAGGAATGTTTGCCTAGTGAATTCTTCCATATATACTCTATCCAATCACTCGGCTTGAGAGAGAGCTGAGAATTTGTAAATGTTTAAATAGCACTATATGTCTTCTACAAACACAGCACTGTACAAAAACGGATCTTTATAAATGAATATTAGAATTGATTTGCTGCCTATGTGCACAGCAGATTTTTGTTATGCTGATTGCAATTTAAAGTTCTCCACTGTGCAATCACTTCTGTTAGAGTACCAGCAATGAAATGACCTTCAGTGCTAAATTGAAGAGGTGATTTAGCAAGGGTTTTTCTTTTGTAGCACCTGCTTTGGTAATGCATGGCACGAAGAGGGACTTCTGTCCCAACTCAAATCACAGGCATGATAGCTTTTTGATGAAGGACAGAGGTCATCACTTCATCAATAGCATGTCTAGAAAAATTTACTCTTGAGCATCTAGACGTGTTCTTCAATTTATTGTCCCACCTCTGATCCAAGTGGCTTCATCAGTTGTACAATTTAATCTCACTCCATGCCTCAATCTCATAAGACTTGCAAAACTAGGATGAAACCTGCTAGTGTGACATGTCAGAAGTTTCTGTTTTAGACTGTTGTCAGATCATTTACCATTCTTGCATGTCACATGGACATTTTAACAATGTCCTTACTACCTTTCTGGACCTTGAACGTGGTATTTGCCTTGCTGTCTATGCAGGGTCAGAAAGCTCTCGAAATTCATCAAAAAAATATCTTAATTTGTGTTCTGAAGATGCATGAAACTCTAACGGGTTTTGAACAAAATGAAGGTGAGTAATTACCGACAGAATATTTGGGTGAACTATCCCTTTAATGAATAAATGTAACAATTTAAAGAAGTTGTTTGGCCTTTAAAAGTTGTTTGGCCTTGTAAAAGAATGGTTTTTATATGAAATGTTCACATCTTGAAAAGTGTCAGCGTGACAACAAAACCAGAAGCCTGCCTTAGCATTCCACGGATCGATACTAGAGCTAACACATCTCTTTTGATTAGGCCGTAGGACTGCCACATGTCTCTCTCCGTGTCCTTAGATCCAAACAGGCAATGAGGCATTTTCTGACAGCCTTGTAAGCACACTACATTCCTAAATGTAGAGCGATCTATTGTGCACTGTGGTGCTTTCAAAGCCAGTGAAGAACAAGTTAGTGGCATTGAAACCCTATAGCTCATTTAAAGGTTTGACACAGTGTAATAAAAAGAGACCATTTCTGAATTACTAGTTATATATCACTGATACATTTAGGTGAAGTAATTACTTCTTCGCTTCTATCGAAGGTCGTTTGCGATTCAAATGGAACGCTTCAAAGGCATAGCATGCATTGCAGTTCATCAATCCACTTGAACCAAGGTTGCTGTAATGGCATGTTTGTTTCAGAAAACACGTGAACATAATATATAATATAGGCAAAATGTAACTGACCTCCAAGGCAAGCTCCCATAGCCAAGGCAAAAATAAGAGGCTTGACTGGTAGGTTGACATCAGCATCTTGACTGAGGTTTATAAGCACAGGAATCTGTGAAAAAAATGAAAAACACATCATAACACACAAATTAAGCCATGCCTATTACAAACAATCATACGTCAAGAACCAAACATGGATGTCAGGGTCGCGAAGAGTGTTATATTCAATAATTCTGACAGCCGTCCAACCTATTAGCAGATTGAGTCATTTTCTTCTGCTCCACGAGTCAAGAACAAGAAAATCAATAGTTGATGACATTACATTCCTTTTCCATATTTCTCTATCTTTGCACAGACACAGAGCACGAATAAACAGCAAATGAAAATCTCATGATCCAAGCATAACCGCTTTGGCTCAGGAATGAAATCTACATGGATATAAACATGACAAAAACACTCCACAATAACTATGGCCATCAGTACTTAGCATGAAAAGGCGAGAAGCAGAGAATGCATCCCTGTGGCGACAACAACAAACATGCATGCATCTGTTTCTCAAGGCATATACGCATTCGATCTTCCCACCAGTGTGGTGTAATTTAAAGATTGTATATTTGCTGAAAATGTCTTCTGCCTCGGAGATTTCTGTGTGTAGCCACTTGTCCGCTACACGCTGGCCTCCCAGCTAACATCGGCTTCAGCTGCAATCGACCTGAATAAATTACACAGCACAACTGTGATTACATTTTCTACTACATTTGCCATCCGGTTCATTCAGCTGTGGCAACGCCAGCGTGGATGGGAGGGCACCAGGAGCCAAAGCAACCGTATACTTGTGCTGACAAGAAAATAGCAGTTTTAGGCTTGCAGTGGAGCGCAAATAGCACATTTTTAATCTGCGTGGAAAATCCTAACTTGACACAGGTGGCATGGAAACAGTTTTACAGATATCACACATGGTCTCTGTAATCATAACTCATGTTAGTATATTTATTAAAACGACTGTTTGATAATTAATGTGGATTAAACATTTTTAATTATGTTGTCTACACATTAACAGCTACACTGTAACAAGTTATATAGGGACATTTCTTCTTTTACAAAGGTATGGTAATAAGGATTATTAATTTGAAGATTTTACAAAAACTAACTATTATCACACTTATTACATGAATTCTTACCCACAAAACACCTAAAATGGAAAAATATTTGTCATACATTAAATATGTACATCACCATTCAATCATTTTTGAAAGAAATAAACACTTTAATTCAACAAGAATTACCTTTCATTGATCAAAAGTGACAGTCAAGACTTTTACATTATTACCAATAACGTCTATTTTAAACAACTGCTATTCTTTTAAACAAAATACAAAATATTAAGCAGCATAACTATTCTCTTTTCTTTTTTTTTTCATAATTATAGGAAATGTTTCCCGAGCACCAAATCAGAATGTTAAGATTTCTGAACAATCATATGACACTGGACTGGAGTAATGGCTTCTGAAAATTCAGCTTTGCCACCATAGGAATAAATATGCAATGGCACCAAAAAAAAAAATCCAAAATTACGAGATTAAAGTCAAAATAAATAATATTGAGAATAAAGTCTAAATATTTCAAGACTAAAGTCGAAATTATGAGAATAAAGTCAAAATATTTTAGGAATAAAGCTGAAATTATAAGAATAAAGTCTAAATGTTTTGAGAATAAAGTAAAAATTTCAAGAATAAAGTCTAAATATTTCAAGACTAAAGTCGAAATTATGAGAATAAAGTCAAAATATTTTAGGAATAAAGCTGAAATTATAAGAATAAAGTCTAAATGTTTTGAGAATAAAGTAAAAATTTCAAGAATAAAGTCGAAATATTTCAAGAATAAAGTCGAAATATTTCAAGAATAAAGTCGAAATGTTTTAAGAATAAAGCCAAAATTACAAGATTAACGTCGAAATATTTCAGAATCAGAATCAGCTTTATTGCCAGGTACATACGAGACACAAAGAATAAAAAGAATAATATACAAATATACCAAACAGACAATGTACAAAATAGCAAAAACGCAATATACAAAATAGACAATTTTGTATGTACAGGTATGTTATGTGCATTTCGAGACTAAATTTGAAATTATGAGAATAAAATAAAAATATTTCAAGAATAAACTAGAAATTACAAATTGAAAATTACTAAACTAGAAATTAGTGTTAAAAAACTGTTTTGAGAATAAAGTCGAAATTTCGAGAATAAAGTCAAAATGTTTCAATAATAAAGTAGAAATTACAAGAAGGAAGTTGAAATGTTTTGAGAATAAAATCGAAATTATGATAATTAAATCGTAGCAATTAAAGTCACAATACTCTGAGAGTATAGCCTGCGCATGCAAATGGCCCAGATTGGGAGCACCAGGGGAAGTTGCCAGGCCACCGGAATTTATTTGAATATATGTGGAATTATTAGCAGAAATCATACCATGTGTTATACTTCCAGGGACAGTATGCTTGGAAATAATATGTCACGATTTTGATTGCATGCATTAGGCCTATTTGTAGTGCACCAGCCACCCAATAACAGCAATAGGCTTTCTGTTTTTGGTACCCCATCTAGGGCTCCTTAAAATAAAACATCAATTGTGGTTTAAAGATTTACCACATAGACAGGTTAAGAACAGTCAATAATGCTCATGTTATATGATCACCTTCATTAAATCCCACAAGCACTTTGATCCAGTTTACTTATTGCAATTACAGAACAATCCTTGGCAATTCACCCAACAAATGGCCAGGGACAGAAAGGAGATCTACAAACATGGTGAGGGAGAGCAGGGATATGTCTGCAGCTATGTATATGTCATATATAATCCCCTACAGATGAGACCAGGGACAGAAGTAAACACCTCTGTATTGATCTTCAGATCAGATGTTTAATGCTCCATGTGAATGTCAGTGATTGTGTAATGTTTGCAAAATGTATAGAACACACTGACTCTGATACATGAACCTAAACGTGGTGAGCACATGATGGCCAATTTAAAATTGCTTTATGCATGGTAGGATACGGATTCAATACTTCAAGCAATTTAAATGTCCAACCATAGAAGCTTGCTGTTTAGACCAGTTTGAATTCTGGTATATTTTACTTAGGTGGTCTTTCTAATGAAGGTTGGTCACCAAATAAGGCTTGATGGTTAAGCTAGTTATGAGGTCCGATGAGAACACCAGCTTAGCAGCATTCAGACCACTTTTCAAGACGGCAGTTAAAAATAACTGAACACATGCTGATTTTTGTTGTTAGTAGAGTCAAAAACAGGCACATTCTGTGCTCTACAGAAATGAAGTGTGTGTCTAACGGCATGGTCTTTTTAGTCCAGCTTCAGATTGTGAGAGGGCACTGCTGAGAAGTATTTTCTGTATTTATTCAGTGACGGGTCCTGTAAAATCAATGCGATCCATTACCACCACAGGTGTACGCTGAGCTCAAGTACATTTCACCCTGTTTATCTCTCATTTTTGACAGAATGAGTGAAAGAGAAAGACAGTGAGCAGGAATAAGACAAAACAAGACAGAGTTGCAAGTCCCAGTGGTTAAATAGTCATCCAAAAAACGACTAGTCACACAGAGTGAGATCTTAAAGTGCCCCGTTATGCCATTTTTCAGGTTCATAATATTTTTTGGGAGTCTCCTACAATAGGTTTACATGCATGCAAGGTCAAAAAACACTTCCTGAAATATGCATTTAATATTACCTCATATTCCAATCATTCTCAAACGATTAGTTAGCTTACTCTGCTCTGATTGGTCAGATGGTCCTCTTATGATTGGTCTACCACATACAGCGCGTGTCAGAAACAAAACACCCACACTGTAAAAATCAATTTGTTGAGTCAACTTAAAATAATGTGTTACCCGGCTGCGTTAAAGTTCAGTCAACTCAAAAAGGTTTTGTCAGCTTAAAATGTTAAGATGTGCTAAGTGGCATATTTGAGTTGATTCAACTTAACAAACTGGGTAACAAGTTCAGCTTTTAAATTTAACAAACCAAATTTTTTGTTTAGTCAACAAAAAATAAATAAGTTGACACTTAGTACAACTTAACATTTCAAGTTGACTGAACTTAAAATTTGTCCGCAGTTCGCAGATTGGTGGGAATTATACAAATGTGTTACATCATAGCATGTAGCCATCACGGAAGTTGGAATTGGACAAATGACTCGTTTAGGCTGCACAATTTTTTCTTTTGGGAGACAATAACTTTATATATCGTGCACTTTCGGCTTTCCAGCTTTGGAAATTGTTCACATTCACATAAACCTGCATTACACACTGCATGGCATAATATGGGCACTTTAACACTTCCCAAGAAACATAAACTGTATAATTGGGGGCAGTTTAACTTAATTGCACTGGACTTTCTTACGAGTAATCAACTAGTCATTCACATAACCTAACAACTTGCCTAATCTAACATTAAATGTAGCAATGTAGCTCTGCCCATCCCCAAAAAAGAGGTCAAAATAGACAGATCAAATGAAATGTGTGAAAAAAAGAAGGAAATGAAAAGGCTTTTGAAATGCTAAGTGATTTCTGGAGTGACTTGTCTCTTCATCTGCCCTGCATTCTTCCCTTCTGCTCATTTGGCAGTGAGCGATCGGCAGCACAGCTCTGTCTGTTTCGTGCCATGTTCATCATATCAGCTCACAGCACGTGTTCCTTCATGATGCACATGATTCATGCGCTGCTCTGATAGCACAGCATCACTCACTACTGTTTCTCACACGTTTCAGCTGACTATAGAGGATGAGATGCACTATATTCACCTATTTGTCACCAGAATGTTGGCAGCTGACATGATATGGCAAGCAGTGACGGCAGTGTCCTGCAGTGTGACATGCCATACGAAAACTATTAAAGCATATTTATAATTCATTTAAAATCATAAAACAGCTCCAGTCGTCCAGTTAAATATTAAGTAGATAAATTTTGTTAAGAGTACTGGGATATTTCACATTTCTGAGTGTCTATTTACACTAAGTGCAAACAGGCCGACTTGTTGGCAGAGGCTTTTTACACTAACTCCGCCCACCAACGTGTGGTTGGCCTAGTCCACATTATAAAATACACTGGATGAATGACAGCTCCAGAGGAGTAGGTGGTAAAGCATGTAGCGGTAACTTTTCGACTCGAGTTCGAATCCGCCTTTTGCCGAACTTGTATTCTCCCTTTTCACATCATATATCAGATCGGAAAAGCATTTATTTTCAATAAAATGAAGCAAATAATCGAAAAGTGAAAAATATAGTGCCTCACAGGTGTTTATCAGTTAGGGTTAGGAATGGCATTATTGTCCCAAGGCAGCATCCATTTAATCATTGTAATAAAAATGATAATTTACACTCAATACATTATTATTGCACACTGTTTTATAATGTACTACAATACTGAGGTGCAAATATCAGCCACTTGCAATAAGTAGCTAAGAAAATACTGCTATTTTCACATAGTGAAATATATATATATATATATATATATAATTTTGTATTATTGTATTATTTTGCCATTATTATTATTATGCAATATTTTATTGCATCACAATAAATGATTAAAATCCTGAAATACATCACAATAAATATTAAGCAGCATGATTATTTTTAAAATTGGTAATAATAAATGTTTGAGCACCAAATTAGAATATCAGAGGCATGAGTTACATTAAAATATTTTTAAAAAAAAAGAATAAATATGTAGAATAGAATATACATAAATTAAAATATGTAGAAAATAAAGATGTTGTTTTAGAATTGTAATAATATTTCACAAATAAATGCCGAGGGGAGCAAAACAGAATTTTTTCAAAAAAAAAAAAAAGTACAAAAAATCATATCAACTTCTGAATAGTAGAAAAATAAATAGAAAAAGTAGTAAAAAATGTAAAATGATAACATTGATAATATATAACTTTATAGAATCACAAAATTTACCATTAATGTCTTGATGCAACCTTTACATTGTTTAAAAAAAAACAGTACTAAACAGTACTAAAAAAGGTCTCTGAGTACTAAAGATGTCAAACATACTAGAGTGTGATTTAGAACTAGTATTGTTTTCTTTGTGTACAAATGCTTGTAGGTGTGTATGTGTGTGTGTGTGTGTGTGTTCCTTACCATAGTGGCAGTGAAGGGAATGTTGTCTATAAGAGAGGAGGCCAGCGCTGAGACCCACATGACCAAAATGATGGCGATGGCCAACCGCTCATCCTCTGGCACTGCCTGGGAGAGAAGATAACAATAAAATATGTCACAACCAAACACACACACACACACGCACACAACCCCTCTCTCTCTGTCAGTCTCATAAAGGCCTGTAGATGCCAACACAAAGGTGGGAGGCTTTGCAGACAATGTGTTCATGACACAGTCACATTGGATTCATTATTTCACGCTCTGTTGCTTTCATAAACCAAAACACAACACATGTACACAAACAGACTCTCTCACCATATGCCTGTTTTCAATCCAGCTATAACCTATGTGAAAACGCACCGTAGCTTTTTTTTTAGCATGTACGAACGCTTATTAGAACATGGTTTTATTTAAAGTCATTTCCACACTATTACTGTCTTCGGTTTTATATCTACATCGTCAGATTTTGGGGGTCTTGGTGCTGCTGATTGGATTGAATGCATCAGAGCTCCACAGCAGCACCTGTCATGAATAATTACTGTGATTGTAAAAGGCCCACACAACAAACACAAGCTGACGGGTCTATCAGAGTGTGATCGCCAGCCAGGCAGAGCTGGACACTTCCAGGCCTGTGGAAATCTCTGTATTGATGGCCCACACAGGCCCACTATTGGATCAAAGATAACAATAATTTCAGCCAGTCACACTATTTAATGAGGTTCAGTTAACTGATTTACGTTATTTTTTGTTGTTGTTGTTGTTTTTAAGTGTGGAAATGCATACTCCTACAATTATGGTCCATGTAGAAAAAAAAAGAAAAGAGATAAGAGAGAAAAGAGAAAAAATTGTTATATAAAGTCATTATTTTTGTTTTCTTCGCATACAAAAAGAATTCTCATGGACTATTTAACAATGTCCTTAGTACCTTTCTGGGTCTTGAACATGGTAGTTGCTTTGCTGTCTATGCAGGGTCAAAGCTCTCGGATTCCATCAAAAATATTTGTGTTCTGAAGATGAATGGGTTTGGAACAATATGAGGCTGAGTAATTAATGACAGAATTTTCATTTTTGGGTGAACTATCCCTTTAAGTAGTCTGAGAGAGTAGGGATACTGATTCTTTGTCAATTAAGGTGCTTCATGGGAAGAGGGAGGCAATAAAAATTTTTTTTACTTTTTTGTTTATTGGGATTCTCTGATTGGTGGAGATTTCTTTGCAGAATCATGGGTACTGTTTCTCAACAGGAATCCTGTTAAAATGATGCAGGCTGATGGATATATAATATCAATTAACAACCACGTACTGTAGCTCACAGTATAAGTTAGCATTAAAAATCAATGGGATTTTTACTTTCAGAAGCTGCTGCATAATATACAGACTTGGACAAGAGTACAATGTGAATAAAAAAGCTAATTGCAACTTTATATCTAAAAATAATGTGATTTAATATCACAGAAAGTAACTTTGTAACTCACAATGACCTTAAAGTGTCTTGCAAAAGTATTCATACCGCTTCGTTTTTTTTGTTGTTGTTTTTTTCCCCACGTATTTTACACGTATACATGGTTTTATGTTGCAGCCTTATGCTGAACTGCTTTAAAAGACTGTTTTCCTCATCAATCTACACTCCATACATCATAATGACAAAGTACAAAACAGGTTTCTAACAACTTTGCAAATTTATCAGAAATTAAAAACTAAAATGACTCCATTGCATAAGTATTCATACCCTTTTCTGGGACGTTTTAAATTTAGTTCAGGAGCACTAATATCACATATAGATGTTACTACACTTCAAATAGAGTTAAACTGTGGCAAATTCATCTGAATCAGTATGATTTGGAAAGGCACACACCTAAAAGGTCTAACAGCTGAAAATGCGTATCAGAGCAAAAACCAAGCCCTGAGGTCAAAATAACTGCCTGCAGAGCTCAGAAACAGGCTTGTGTCAAGGCACAGATCTGGGGAAGAGTTCAGAAAAAAATTCTGCTGCATTGAAGGTGCACAGAAGCATGTAGCCTTAGAACAACTAGGACTCTTCCTAGAGCTGGCCTCCTGGCCAAACTGAGCAATTGATGGAGAAGGGGCTTGGTTATACTGGTGACCAAAAAGCTGATGGTCATTCTGGTTGACCTCTATGATCATACATGCAGATGGAAGAAATATTACTGCAACACTCCACCAATCCGGTCTTTATGGAGGTGTGGCCAAACTCAATCCTCTTCTCAGTGAAGACACATGAAAACCCACATGAAATCTGCAAAAAAGCACCTAAAGGACCCTTAGACTGTGAGAAACAAGATTCTCTGGTCTGACAAACCTCAATTCCAAGCGTCGCGTTTGAAGGAACCCAAGCACTGCTCATCACCTACAGACTACCATCCCAAACGTAAAGTGTGCTTGTAGCAGCCTCATGCTGTGGGGCTGTTTTTAAGCAGCAGGGACTGAGGGGATGTCTTTGAGTGTCCCACCCAGAGCCTGGGCCTGAACGCAATCAAATATTTCTGGAGAAACCTGAAAATGTGCATCTGCCCCCATACAAGCTTACAGAGCTTCAAAGGTGAAGAGGTAAGGCGAAGAATGGCAGATAATTGCCAAATGCAGATGTGCAAAACTTGTCGCATCACACCCAAAAAGACCTGTAAAGGTGCTTCAACTGAGTACTGCAGTAAGGGTATGAATACTTATGCAATGTACTTATTTCAGTGTTTTATTTTTAACAAATTTGCAAAGTTGTCACAAATAAGTTTTTTGCTTTGTCATTATGGTGTATGGAGTGTATACTAACGTGGGAGAAACATAATTTAAAGCAGTAAAACTCTGCCTTTACTCTGAGGCAGAAACAGACTCAAAATCTGATCACAAGTGGCCACAGGAGACACATCTGTTACATCTGTATCACTTAAGATTTAATACTATTTTTTGGATAGTTTTTGTGCTGACTTCATAACATCTTTCATGAGTCAAGCACCAAAGCAACATAGACAGCCCATGCAAAAATAAATTCCTAGTGAAATCCCCCCAAAGACTGTATCAAATACTTCTGGAGCAAATACTCACTTTTATCAACACTGCTGTCTGTTCCCCGATGTAGTCGATGAGCTGCAGCTGGGCTAGGGCCTTAAAAACACACCAAAGAGAAAATCAAGCCATAGACCAGAAACGAAAACAACAGACATTTAACCTGACAGCGCAGATTTTCCATCTTTTAAACAATGGAAGTGGAATATCAGAATTTATCTATTTTTGTCTCAGTGCTTGTGGTGCACACTGGTATGAGTGATTGTGAATGTTGGCTCTGCTACAGAGGGCAAACAGTTTATCTTGGAGCAGCGTTAAGCTCCCCACTGGGCCCAAGGGGTGGGCTTCCCTGTGTGAATACTGTCCTCCTAACAAAACAAAGGATTAAACCAACGCAAACAGCAAACCCAGCATTTCTGCTGCTGATGTGTTCACTTTCGCCTTACTTAGACTCCCTTACTAAGTCACCCTCTGTCTCCTTCTTTATTTATGAATGTGATAGATAAAAATAAACATAACAATGCACTATTATATACAGTATTAATATTTCATCTTCCATGACAATGCACTTTAAATATTTTGTCCTCTATAGCAATGCACTTTTTCCCCTCGGGTTTGTAAATTAAAAACACAGTAAATTAAGGGGAGAAAATAGACACACATAGATAGATAGATAGATAGATAGATAGATAGATAGATAGATAAACAGATAATAAAATGGATTTTAAAAATGTACATAATACACTATTATATATCTTTTTTCCTTTTTTTACTCTTTATAAACAAATTTATGAATATGAATAAAAAAATCAGCCACACGTACATTAATATAAAATTAATATAATGTTTAATTTATACACTGTAAAAAAAAGTTCAATTTAAAATAATTTGTTACCCCACTGACTTAACATTTTTAGTTTAGTCAACTTGAAATTTAATAAATAAAATAAAATAAAATAAAAATAAGTAAAACACGTGCCAATTAATTCAGTTAATACAAATCTAATATAAATCTTTAAAATTCTATTTAAATTATTATAATTGCTATATTATTTTTTATTATTTTAGAACTTTATCATAAGTCTTAATTTTAAAAATAACAAAAAAATAATACATTTAGGGGGACAAAATAACAAAACTAGATATAGATATTATATAAAATGTATTTAGAAATATACATAATACACTATTATATATATCTTTCATGACAAAGCACTTTAAACATTAAAATACATAAATATAAAATATAAATATATGTCTTCTATAGCAATGCATTTTTATCCTTTTTCACTTTATAAGAGTTTGTAAATAGAAAAAAAACGTAAATTTATATAAAATTAATATAAAATTAAATTGAAATAAAATTAAAATTAGATTCAATAAAAATAAGTAGAACAATAAGTTTCTTACAATAAATTTGCTAATTAATTTAGCGTTTTTTAATCCTATTTTAATTATTAGAATTCCTATATTATTTTTATCATAATTTTATTAAAAAATTTACATTAATTATTAATTTAAATATTTATTTTATTTTATTTTAGCATTTTTGGTTGCATTTAAAAATAACTAAATATTTGAGGGCACGTTTGAGGGATGACAGGCTCCGAACCAGCATCCAAAACACGACATGGGCCGGTGACCCGCTAAACTGATCTTGGTAAACAATGACTAGCCATCACTGTAAGGTAACAGATGACAGAACACTGTGTTATGTGGGTGTTTTTTGAGCATTAGCATACCTCCATAAGCACAAACAGAGCAGCAAAGAACAACAGGGTGGCCCATTCCACTCTGTGAAGTATGATCTCGAAGTCCTGAATGTCAGCCAGCACCAATAACCACAGAGCCCCCAAAATAGCGATCCAACCTAAGGGACAAAACACTACGTCAAGCTGAGATCATTGGAAAACAACCAAGAGCACTGTTCACACAAACATTTATTTCCTGTTGTTGCACGTAAAGGTTTTAAGATAATAGAATCCTGGAAAACAGCCGAGTGGCTGTTAATGCAATGCATCAATCATACGTTATTTCTCTATCTATCTCGCCTTCCAATGACCACAAACACTTTCTCATCAGCCGACCACAGTGGTCCTAAATCTGGTATTCCGCTCACACAAAAAAACATTCAGCAGGAGAGAGACCAAACAGCGGCATTCAATTAGAAACACAGTCCAGCCACCCCACAAACAGACTCATAATCGCTCTGCACATCGATACACTGACACCACAGGTAGTCTGCAACGCCACAATGGACTACGGGCTGTCAGGGCGTAAGAATAATAAGCCTGTTACTGGATAGTCTTCATTAAAGGCTTCTGTGATGTGTCCGACACTGATCTAAGCACCTAAATAACAGTCTAAATAATAAAATGATGGGAATTGCAAATACAACAGAGATAACAAAACATAAAAGTGCCAGTTTCCCTCATAGAGTTCATAGTAATTAAGTCTGCTTTTTTATAAGTCTGAAAAGTCTTTTATGCTCACCAAGGCCACATTTGTTTATAAGTATAAAACACTTATATTGTGAAATATTATTGGAATTTAAAACAAAGGTTTGTTATTTTAATATATTTAAAAATATCATCAGCAATTACTCTAGTCTTCAGTCTTTTTTACTGAATCACTAAAAAAAAAGATTATATATAGATTTTTTCTTCATTTTTATGTGAACATTCCACTCAGATGTTATTGTGATGTCAATGTAAAATATCTCTGGAAAAATGGAGGTAAAACATAAAAGGACATTAGCTGGTGTGAACTCTGTGCATGCTATCAAGAAATATTGCCAAACATTTTATCACTGATTAGGTGATGTACTGTTTCCCAGAAGCCTCTGGGATTAAAAACATACGCAGCATGTCAGGAACAAAATGTACGAGTCACTAAAGTGAGACGGATAATACAGCAGGAAGCGGACCAGCATTATACCGTTCCATCACATGCGGTGGTAGAAGTCCATCATAATGAGTGTGCCATTTAGACATCAAGACTGTGCACAACTAATGCGTCACATCTCAGCCTTTGACCTTTACCATAATAGCCACAGAAAAACAGGCTGTTTTCTGGACCTGCGTATTACATGCAACTTTTTGACGCTGACAGCTTCAGAAAAAAAAAATGTTCCTGCAAATGTTACAACAAATGAACAAAAGCCATTAGCCCAGTTAATGAATGTTTACACACTGAGAGAAACATTTACAAGCAGTAAAATAAGAGTTTGAAACATAAGTGCAGGTAGTAGATTATGTTCTCAAGGTTGTTTTTTACCAGAGCACCATTAAAGGGACATTTATCGTAACATCCGAATAAAATGTTTCCTGAAAATAATATTTCCCAGTACTGTATTTATCATCATTTACCAAAACAAAGCACTGAAAGTGAAAATTTCATTTCTTGTTATTTTGCATTTATTTGTTTGTGCAATATTAATCTTTCTATTGAATATTAATCCTCAGTGTACTCAGAAAACAAATATGAGAGGGTAAGAGGGGAGTGAGATGATGCTCGGTTGGTATAGCATAAAAAATTAGTGTCTGTTGGCCTTGAGTTAAAAGCAGGAACATGTAGTGAGGACTTAGTGAGTTCAGTCTTTGAAGCAGCATGTGTTGAGCAGATGGTCACGTATACCCCACACTATCAAAGCTTTGGGGTTGAAATGACATTTATTTTTCATATAATAACACAGGGCCTTCCTCTGGAGTGCAAAATCAGGTACCAGGTCCTGTGATCATGGGGTTCAGTGGAAAATGAATGAGGGAAAAAAAGAAAATGGGTCACAGGTCTGGGGATAAAATGCTAAATGCAAACAATGACCTGAATAAATAAACTAATTTCATAGAGTTCAAAAAAAGAGAAAAGAGCCTTTGTTGATATTTGGCACAAATTTAGTTGTCACATGATGAAATTTAGTAAAAGTATGTGCCAACATGAAAATGCCCACATCCTTGAAAATGTATTCAAGGTAAAAGCAGGTTTATTAGTATTTTTTTTAACAATAAACAATTGTGCATCCTAATCTGGATCCTAAAGCAAAATCATTTGCCAAGACCAGGGCTTGGGCCCAGAAAAGTGGGGTCATCCAGGCTTAAATTGACGTTAACATAAGACATCGACAAGATGTTGTATTTTGGTTGAAAATGAAAAAATCGGGTTTACGTTAGAACCCAACATCAGATTAGCATCAACCTTCGATGTCAGCCAGACATTCAATTTTGGTTGAAAATGAAAACCGGGTTGACGTCAGAACCCAACGTCAGACTGATGTGAACCTCCAATGTCCACCAGACGTTGCAATTTGACTGAAAATTAAAATTGGGTTGATGTCAGAACTCCATGTCAGATTGACGTCAACCTCCGGCGTCGGCCAGACATTATATTTTGGTTGAAAATGAAAATCATGTTGACATCAGAACCCAACGTCAGATTGACATCAACCTCCAACATTGGACAGACGTTGCATTTTGGACAAAAAAGTAAGCGGGATGACGTCAGAACCCAACGTCAGATTGACATCAACCTCCAACGTTGGACAGACGTTGCATTTTGGACAAAAAAATAAGCGGGTTGACGTCAGAACCCAACGTCAGATTGACGTCAATCTGAGACATTGGACAAAAGTTGCTTTTGGTTGAAAATGAAAATCGACTTGATATCAGAAACCTAACATCAGATTGTGGTCAACATCCGGCATTAGCCAGACGTCGCATTTTTGCTGAAAATGAAGGTTGATGTCAGAACCCAACATCATAATGATGAAAATCTGAGACGACGTAAAGACGTTCCATTTTGGTTGAAAATGAAAATCGGGTTGACGTCACAACCCAACTTCACATTGATGAAGATCTGAGACTTCAGAAAGACGTTGCATTTCGGTTGAAAATGTATACCGGGTTGACATCATAGCCCAATGTCAGATTGATGTCAACCTCCGACGTCAGACAGTCATTGCGTTTTGGTTGAAAATAAAAACTGGGTTGATGTCAGAACCCAACATCAGATTGACGTCAATCTGAGACATTGGACAAAAGTTGCCTTTTGGTTGAAAATGAAAATCAAGTTGACATCAGAACCCAATGTCAGAATGATGTCAATCTTTTGATGCTTTTATAATTGATTCTGCATGCTTTTTTCTTGTGCTCTTGTGCTCACCAAGGCTGCATTTATTTGGTCAAAAACACAGTAAAAACAATATTATTGTGAAATATTATTGCAATTTAAAGAAATTAAAACAATAAAAACTGTTTGTGGCTCTTTAATGTGTCACGACAGATCGCTGTAGCACCAGTTCAAGTGGCACATAAAGCAATCATCTCTTCCTCTTTACTAGTTATAGCATGAAATTAACATGAATAAACATCAGAAGGCATCTTGTTTCAACCACGGAAAGACATTGATACACACAATTTTTCAAGTTTAAATCCACAGACGTTAATCTACTGTCCTTTCTGGTTTGTTTATCTGACAAAAACAGAATATTCTGTGTTATAATTGGGCAGATCACCTGTCAATCAAACTGACAAAGGGTCAGTTGCGAGGAAGAGTTGAGAAAAGATTTCACTTTTTTTTTCTTGTTATTTTGTTTTAGCCTGCATAAACTTCGCATTCATTAAAAACCATTCTCACTATTATTTTGACTACAGAAATAGTCATAAATGTCAAATATCTAACCCGCTCAAAGCAGGATAACAAATTACTGAGCAATAATCTAAAGACCCCACTTGCACCACACTATTTCCTGTTAGCCAGCCAGAGGCTTTGGACTTCGGCCAGCGATGCCAGTGTGTGGAGTGCCTTCATTAAAATAAGCTGGACAATGGTCAGACAGTTACTATTCAAGCTTCCCAAATTTAGCACAAAACACCACACATGCAGGCAGGCGCACACACTTTTGGGATTATTACCAACAGTGGTCAGTAAATGCTGAAACAAACTGATACGCTATAAATCATAGCAGAGGGGGCGACAGTATGCTTCCAATTCTAGCAAAATTTGATTAAACAGGTGAGTGCTGAAGATTGCTTGTGGGAAATCATTTAATAAGGAATGAGAAGGACGAACAGACGAAGAGCCAAAAGACAGGAAGAGAAAGAACAGAAGAAGGCCGAGACAGTCACACATGGGATGCAGCTGTACTGTAATTGTGAGAATATATTAATTTAAAGATGGTTTAAACAAGGTAAAGATCTTCAAAGGCAACAGTGTTCAAAATAGCTGAATGATGGAAGACAAAATTATGTAACAGGAGGAAATCTAATCATTAAAAAAATGGATTTTTGCAATCAGTATGGAGGTGGAGGAAATTTATAGACTGATGAGAGTGTGACTCATTAATATGAGTGATGTAAGTTTAAATATCTCTTATACCCTTCTTGTTTGGTTGATACCCCAAAGATGTATATGTAAACATAATTACAAAAATTATAAAGTAATTCCAAGATTAAGCTCCTGTTTTCCCTTCAGAGTCCTCTGATCCAACGAAAACCCAGGAGAAAGAAATAATGAAGCTTTAATCTCTTTAAAAACCGTAATTATAAAGTTTGTTTTGGGTCTCATAAGATTAGAAGTCAAAAAGTATCAGTCGGATACTTAAATTATTAGCATGTTTTTGAGATATTAACAGGGCTTTGGTGTCTAACAAAACATGGAGGCTGACAACTTTCACGTGAAGTATTCCTCAGTCAGCCACCTCAAGAAGTAAACAAATATTGCATATTATATGTTCATCTTTTCTCAAAATGTGTTGCACATTCACAGATTTGGATGGTGCACACATACATAGCATTGTAGTTCATGCATGGTGTGAAATGAATGCCAGACTTCTTTCACACTGGCACTGGGACGGTTTTGTCACAACACTAGTCCAAAAACGTAACTTTTGATTTGCTTTCTGCTTCAATGTTCCCCCACGGCATCCAACTGAAGACGGAGGAGGAATTGGGGGCCTTCAGCGGTGCGCAGCACAAACAGAGCAGAAAAATGAGCGAGACAGAGAGAGAAAGAAGGCTCTGCAATTAAAAGAAGTTTGCTGAGAAGCCTGGGAGGCTCATTCATCATACCCAAAACAACACAGGCATTCTGGCCCGTTGAGTGAGACACAAACACCGCCTCATCATGTTCTTCATTTTAAAGCAAATGTGTTTCCACAAGCACCTTATTTATAAAGAATTCTGTCTCTCTCAGGATGTTCTAGGAAGAAATGAGCTGTTGTGCGTGTTCTACTTTGATTAATCTTCCTCTGTTTCCTCATTCATTATTTGGTGGTACGGCTTTCGTGCTGCCCAGGAGATAAATTATGTCTGGATCTTAACTTATTTATTCATAAATAAATGACCATATCAAGAGATGAGGTACATTAGTAATATTTAATATTCATGTGGTCCAGATCCTACATGTAATCGCTTCCTCATTTAAAAAGTTTTTCCCTTAAAGGATTAGTAAAATTTACTGATACTTTACTCACCTTTATGTCATCCAAGATGTTCATGTTCTTTTTCTTTAGTCGAGAAGAAATTAAGGTTTTTGAGGAAAACATTCCAGGATTTTTCTTTTAAACCACAAATGCTTGCCTTTCACTAGCCCTGTGTCCATGAGCATTTGTGGTAAGTATTTCTTTTTTTTTTTTAGAAAATGACCAATTGTTTCGCTAGGTAAGATCCTCTTTTTTGGCTGGGATCGTGGAGAGACCTTTGAAGCAATTTGGACCTTCAGACCGTTGACCACCATTGAAGTCCACTATATGGAGAAAAATCCTGGAATGCTTTCCTCAAAAACTTTCCTTAATTTCTTTTCGACTGAAGTAAGAAAGACATGAACATCTTGGATGACATGAGTACATTATCAGGAAATTTTTATTCTGGAAGTGAACTAATCCTTTAAATCGAATGTTGTTTGTTGTTTTCTATGAACCTCTATGGGTTTTAAGAGCAGGAAAATATCTTTACTTTCAGAATAAAGTCTCACTCTGAGAAAATTATTGATGTTTCCTTGAAAATCCGTTATGTTATGACCTACACGTGAAACGTTAAATAAACCTATAGAAATGACCTTTCAGAGCCTTTTTTCTCTTAACAGCTTTTCAGTGACCTAAAAATCAAGAAAACTTCATACGCACTGTTATTGCTGGCAGAAGTGTGCTAAAAGCTCAGCATTCAGCTACCGCAGAATCAAATTGTAATTACATAATTTTTCTGGGAAACGGATGGCCTTGGGGCTTAAGAATCACTTAATTGTCATGAATGTGCTTTTCGTTGGAAAGACATGTGGAGTGCAGCGCATCCTGTGTGTTTCATTGCCCTCCAGCAGGCACACTGTATCCTCGCCCATGATTAAATAATCAATATCAAAGGTCAAACGGAGTGGTGATGTGTCAACCTAATGAAAGTCTAATGACAGTCATTTGCAGCCCATGCTGGCCGACCCTGGTTTTGATCAGAACGAGGCACTGAGGAGAATTTGAAAGCAGAACCACACTGTTTTTTGAAAATGGTAATGTACAGTGATTATTTCTTGTGATCATTGCCAATTAATTATGTACACAGCTGTGGAAGGCAAAAGAAAAAATGATTTTATATGTATGAAGAGATGAGACATGATCATTTAGAAAATAATATTCATGTGTCATCTTTCCACAAGATCAAACTGTCCACAAATGATAATTGATTATCAATACACAATCAGACCCAAATAATACAATAACCTCAGTGAGCTGTGTGGCTGGCATTCTCTGATTGACCAACTTGTTCTCGCTAATAGTGTTTGGTGAAGTTCTCGATCTCATTTCCATCTGTAATTGACATCTCATTCACCGTATAATAAACACGTCCATAAACCAGTACGACAAAGCTAGAGCAAAACGAAAGGCTGTGTGGCAGAAAGAAAAAATTCAGAAAAAAATAATACAGAAACAAAAGACTAATTTTAGGTTGAGTAATACTAGCTGTCTTAGTTAATCTCACGCTACTCCATTGTTATGGTTTTGCGTTTGTGTCTCTTTTTGTATTTAAAGCCCAGCTGCAAACAATTACAACATCAACACATTGAAGGATTCATAAACACACCAATTAGATCATGGGAGTAAGTGGCCAGCTTCATTTGTTTCTCTAATTTTATTCTATGAACCCTAATATAATGCATATAAAATGAAATGTTTGTTCAATGGAATAGGAACTGGCACATTTCTGATCATTTCAAAAATAGCGAGATATTCTTGTGATTCCATTTCCTCTGCTCAAACGGAGAGGAAACAAGCCCTCATAATTATACAGTGGTGCATGTAAACAGCAGGGCCAGTTCAGCAATAGAAACAGATGAATCCTGATTATTTGTGTCCTTGTTTGTCTCTCGCTTACCAAGATCCAGATGTATGGCAGGAACAAAGGAGTTCAGGAAGAACATAAAGATGACAACCCCAAGGACAGTCAAACACTTGACCAGGAGGATTTTGTCAGTTATTCTGTGCTGTAAAAGACCATGAAAGACATGTTTAGATACAGGACAGAAAGAAACATGTCAAACACCCTCTGAACAGTGCTGCTCAGCTGGTGAGTTGAAATCTGCAGGTTTATGGAAGCCTGTTTCCACAACTAAATAAAAATAAAAAAGGTAATTGCTACTTTTTAATTCGCAGCTCTGTCTTTTTTCTCACAATCGCGTTACAAACTTGCAATTGCGAGTTATGAATTCAGAATTGCAAAATATAAACTCACAATTCTGAGAAATGAAGTCTGAATTGCGAGATATAAACTCAGAGCTGCGTGATATACTGTAAACTCGCAATTTAGAAGGTTATAAAGTGAGATGTAAACTCACAATTCTGAAAAATGAAGTCTGAATTGTGAGATATAAACTCAGAATTGCGTCACATATTTTTCTCAGAATTGCATGATATAAACTTGCAGTTGCAAGTTATAAAGTCAGAATTGCGGGATATAAACTCACAATTGTGAGAAATGCGAGATGTGTGAGCAGAGTTTGTTCTCAGAGTTGCATGATATAAACTTGCAACTGCGAGGAAAAAACTCAGAATTGTGAGATTTAAACCCGCAATTCTGACTTTTTTTCAGAATTGTGAAATATAAATTTGCAATTACGGGTTATAATCTCCAATTTTAAGGGAAAAAAGGATTGACAATTTTCTCTGATTTATATTTCAAAATTCTGACTTAATAACTTGCAATTGTGAGTTTATAATTACGCAATTCTCAGAACAAACTCTGCTTGCAAATCTAGCAATTCAGGGGTATTTTTCTCGCAATTATGAGATTATATCCCACAATTCTGACTTTACAACTTGCAATTGTGAGTTTACAGTTTATCACGCAATTCTAAATGCATATCTCACAATTCAGACTTCATTTCTCATAATTGTGAGTTCGTATTTTGAGAAAAAAAGTGAACTAAACAGAATAGCGAGATAAAAAGTTGCAATTACCTTTTTTAATTTTTTATTCAGTGGCGGAAACAGGCTTCCATAGCATTGATAAGCTCCCTTAAAAAATGCTAAACTGCAAATATTACAATGCTAATCATATAACAATACACAGTATAGTTAGAGGTTAACATTTACAAGGGAGGAGAAACGTATCTTTTGTTATTGATGTGAAAGGTCATACGTCCAATTAAACACCAGTAAACAGCATTTTATCAAAAACATAACCCAGAGTACATTACATATTCAACTGCAACAAGGCTAAAGATGGTGTGTGCCAAACACAATGTGGTTTTTGTAGTGAATTATTGGCTGCCAAGTGAATAAAACAATAAAATTTCAATTTATATTTAGAAACCAAACTATAAACACTTTTTCTTCTATAAGACACTTTGGATAAAAGCATTTGCTGAAGGAATACTTGCTTGCTTGCTTTTGCACAATCAGAAAACATATGGCTATAATGTAACTAATTAATGAATTATTAATATTACTATTTAAAATAATCACTACTCCTGGGTGTTCTAAATGCTGACTCCACTGAAGAAAGAAACTGGTCAAGTTTCTTATCATATAATAAGATAACTTTGGAAAAATAAGGCAGAGTTAGAAGATACAACACTCAATCAACCAGAGCCATCTTAATGCAGGTTTGTTTTACCTTTTTCTGCAGCTCTTGAATATTGTGCTCCCAGTTTTTGTCTTCCTGTGATATTTGCCTGTGAAAATAAAGGAATCAAATAGAAAGGAGTGTGTTAATACATCCTTTCAGCCAGCATGGACACCTGCAAATGAGTAGGAGTGGTGATTTCATGTGGTCACCCCGAACCTTTTCTACCCAGCATGTGAGGCTGTAAATGGCTTCTGTGATTATTCTATGTGTCATCAAAGCAAACCACAAGCTCCACAAAACCACAACCAGAACTGATCGAATTTCTTTAGTTAAAAGAAGCATTTATAATACTAATAAAAAAATAAAAACAGGCTACTGTTGAGAACAAAATTATTCTGCATGATTAAAATTTCAGCTCCCTACAAGAGCTTTAGAGAGCCGACACAATTGAGAACAATTACCTACTTTTCTACAGGTTAATTATTTCTCATTTATCATCCTGGGTTTCTGGCTATGTGCTACCGTCAGACACAACAGGTGTCATGCAGTGAGAATGGATATATTATAGTTTTCAAGTGACCTCACATCAAGAAAGACACTCATCTTAATACCTTATGCAATATCAAAATGGTGAAAGATTTTTAAGGCTTGTGTGGGTAGTCTAATTTGTTGTTTTCCATTTGTTTCCACCATTACCTTCATGACATTTAGTCAACACAATTGGAAAAAAGTGCAAAAACCAGTAAACAAAAGTACACTTCTATTCAACATACGTCCGTGATTTTAACCACCATGCA
The DNA here is from genome assembly GCF_022985175.1 of Labeo rohita. Lineage (NCBI taxonomy): Eukaryota > Metazoa > Chordata > Actinopteri > Cypriniformes > Cyprinidae > Labeo > Labeo rohita. The sequence continues at coordinate 23,822,806 of NC_066874.1, read as the reverse complement.
CAGTGGATAGACTGCTTGTATTTTAACCAGACAGACAAGGAAAAAGAATGGATTGAGCATGAGTGTGGCACCTCTGGAAGGTCTTGAGCTGCTTGCGCAGGAGGCTTTCCAGATTGAGCACCTTCTGCATGAGAAGACACTTGACGGCAGTCTCCTCTCGGCTGGCAGGGTTAATGCGATGGGCTGTCTGCCTCCACACCAGAATCTCATGCTTCAGCTCTGCAGGGCGACACAAATCGGGACAAGATAAAGGGTTCAGCTGTAGAACAGACAAATACGAATTAAGATAAGAATTTAAAATCTATTCTAAAAAAACTGGGAAGAAACAGATAACAAGAACTATTAAAGATATAGATTTATAGTCAAACAAAGTCAATTCAGAAAAAAATAAATAATAAGGTAGGAATAATTGCAACACTTTTGTTCAATCAGAATATTTTTAGCCTAAAGCTTTGAAATTCGAAATGTCTGTAGCCACTACGCATGCCATTAATAGTTTAAAGGGGTCGTCGGATGCAAAACTCACTTTTACATGTTGGTTGAACATAAATGTGTATAGATAATGATAAAAATCAACCCAGTGGTATTTTAAAAATCTTTATAGAGATTATCCCCTTTTTCAAATCAGGCCATTCTCAGCTTCTTGTCGGTGTGATGTCACACAGACCAAGGCCGCTCCCACGATAGTTGATTGACATGACCATCTTACCTTAGACCCGCCCTAAATGAGCTGAGAACAGTCTGACCACCATTGTGTTGACTCAGCGTATAAGGGTTTTTTTATGCATCTTTGCAAATCGCCATTCTTAGTAATGTGCTAGTTAGCAAGTTTCGCTGCCAAATGTGGCTAAAGTGAACATTACGGCTCATCACCTCACAGAAGAGAGGGGCGGGGTGAGCAGAACTCACTAGCATTTAAAGAAACATGCAACAGGATGTCTCTAAAAAGGGCTGATTTTGACAGGGTAAAAAAGGATATTTTTACACTACCACTGAGACATTAACTAAAGTATGTTATAGACTTCTGATTAAGACCCTAAAGAATCAACTTGTGGAACAATTTAATTAACTAGACATAGAATGCAAACAGGCCATTTTTTTTTAAACACTATAACCAAAAAACAATAACAAATCCAATTTTAAATGGAGTGATAACTGTGTTAAAATAAATGTTTGATTTGATCAACAACAAAAAATAAAACTTAAACTTACATTTGACTTAAATATCTTTATTTAGGTACCTTTATTTAGTTCTTGTAGTTTACTCTTAATTAGCTGTCATTTAAGTATATAAAACAGTGCTATCTATCCATGATTGTAATTATTATGTCATTTATAAATTAATTCATGTATTATTTTATGAAGGTAACACAGACATCTCACTAAGTCTAAATGTATAGACAGATTTCCAAACAACAACTGTTTCAAAATGTGCAATAAATTGGATTTTTTTTTAACACTGTAGAACATTTACCTGTAATATTAAATATTTATCAATATTTATCTAAGTTGGAGTTTATGAAGTTAAAAGTAATGAAAGTGTGGGTATTGCCAGTCTGAGGGAAACAAGGTCTATAAAGTAAGGTTAAAAAAAAAAAACAATAAAACAGACAATACGAAAAGAACAAAAAGAATGGAAAAAGTAAGGAAAGAGGAGATACAGTATAACAGAGGAAACCAAGAGACAGGAGAGGAAAGGCAAGACTAGTCCTTCAGCATGACTCCTCACCATGTGATGGGGAGGCTGCTAGGAAAGCTTCCCAGAAGCTAATTGACACAGGAAAAACATGCTGATCACAATCGACACAGTAATGCATCATGCCGAGGGCCTGGAAAACTGTATCAGCCGCACAGCAGGTTTGATTTTTTGAAAGTGAGGCTCTGTGGGGACTTTAGGCTTTACAGAATTAGAAATTGGACTGGCATTGAGTGGTCACCATCGGGCCTAGTGGAGGTCTTTCGTTCCAGACGCAGCACGCACCTGGGGAACCAGCGAGCCGATCATTTAAGTTCCTGTTCCTTATACGGCAGAGTTCTAAGACTTTGCATCAGCTCCACACCGACTAGCACTCTCTCATTGTGTTAGCCACCAGAAAACCCAATAATCACCGAACGGAGGGGAAGATTGGCATTCTGGAAGCTGCTAGTCCCATGCTGATGATGTCTCAAAGGGAAGACAATCCTCACAGTGCGTGGGCAAAGGCCAATAGTGTGGGAGAACATATAAAGTGTGCCCTCCTGCCTTCTGAGAAAGAAATTCTTTTTTTTTTTCTTATCTCTCGTCTTGTTTTATCTCTAAAATGACAGGCACAAAACATGCATATATGTAATTAAGGCTCTAGATGTGCAGCATCCATTCATGCAACCTAAAGCAGGTTGTTTTCAAAATCACACAGCTCTTGTGTAGAGGTTTTGTGAGCATGAAAAACTAAAACTGAGTGTTTCTAAATTCAAATTTTCAAATGCTGGTAAGTTTGGTAATGACGCCAACTGTGATATATTATTATAGTCGGTAATAATATTATAAGTAGTGTAAGATCAAAGAAATTTTCATTTTTGTTCCTCTAGCTACAGTATTGGGGAGACCGATTCATTGTTGTCATTATAAAACTAAATAAATAGTTAAATAATAGTACACAACAGTACACAAATGCCAAATAAAAATATTATTTTTAGATTTTTATTATTATAAATATTATTTGTTATTATTAAGTTCACAGAAGAAAAAAAAACATGCCTGGGTGGTTGACATGCCCTAAATGCTGGAAATTAACATGTCAGCAATCTTAAAAATTACTGCTGTAAACATTCAATTTGAAGCCATTATAAACTAGAGTAGTGCTTTGCCAAAAGAAAAAAGAAACTGAAACAATTTTCACTCAGAAATTGCTAGTAAATCTCAAAAATAATTACAAAGAAATGGCAAGTAACACACTGAACTAAACATGAAATTCTGAAGTAGAAAAAAAATGTTTTTCTTTTTGGTAAAATGTACTCTAATGATCTATGTTTTACTTACAACTATGAAAAATCATTTATACAGTCTATCAAAAACATAAATGTGGGGGGAGGGGCTACTTCATCTATTAGATTTATTAACCATGTAATCTGTGTAATCTAAGTTCTCAAAACGTCCACTATTTTCCGTATAACCTTGAAATAAAGGTTCATTTAAAGGAGTTGCTCACGTCCAGAACACAAATTTACAGATAATTTACTTACCCCATTGTCATCCAAGATGTTCATGTCTTTCTTTCTTCAGTTGTAAAGAAATTATGTTTTTTGAGGAAAACATTTCAGCAATTATCTCCATATAGTGGACTTCTATGGTGCCCGTGAGAACTTCCAAAACGCAGTTTCAATACAGCTTCAAAGGGCTCTAAACGATCCCAGCTGAGAAAGAAGGGTCTTATCTAATGAAACATCTTTTTAAAAAAAAAAAAAAAACAATAATTTATATACTTTTTAACCTCAAATGCTCATCTTTAGCTCAGCGTGTACTCTGTGCAATCTGGTTCAAAACATGTACGGTATGTCAAAAACTCCCATCTCATTTTCTCCTCAAAATTGTAAAACATTTCAGGAATGGGATCATTTAGAGCCCTTTGAAGCTGCACTGAAACTGCATTTTGGAAGTTCACATTTATAATTCCTTAAATGTTTTCCTCAAACAACAATTTATTTACAACTGAAAAAAGAAAGACATGAACATCTTGGATGACAACAGGGTGAGTACATTATCTGTACATTTTTGTTCTGGAAGTGAACCACTTCTTTAAGCAGTACATGATGAATTAGAGTTAGACTGTGAACTTCTTCTTACTTTGCCCTTTGCAAAAATATATATCTCCTCTTTTGCCCTTTGCATACTTTTATACCCGCTACTTTCTTGCCCAGATCTGCAGGCTACTAAGGACATAAATCTGCTGTGACTCTGGGCTGATCAACATGCAGTTCTTGTACACTGTCATGCTATTTCACAGAATCAAAGAATGACTCAAAAGACCCGGTTTAAATTGGATGATCAACCACTGTGTGACTCTTAGAAGTTTCAAAAAGAAAACACCTTGGAGTTGGAAAAGGCTTTGTGCTTTCCTCTCATTCTGATTTATGGGTATGGTGAAAGCCTCTCTGGGAACCCCGGAGCCTGATTTTAGCCTGTGAATGGCTGAGATGAGTAGTTTATTATAAAGGAGCTATTGTCATACTGTCAGGTGTGTGAAGGAGAGCTCAGGTGTGGAGGTGTACGGGAGGATGTGAGGAGTCGGTCTCTGTGGAGCAGAGGGAGCAGCTGCTCAAGAGGCTAATGGCCATCTGTAGAGGGAAGTTGACAACTGGAGGAAGAAGGCTCTTCTGATTACTTTGTTGATTTATTTACATCACAAAAAATAAAATAAAAAGACCAAAAACAATTTGACTGGGGTTAAAAATGATCAAACCAGTAAATGAAATGTATATAAAGAAAGAAAGAAAGAAAGAAAGTCATACAGGATTGGAACGACGTGAGGGGGTGAGTCAGAATTTTGTCAGTGTGAAGTCTGTGAAAATGAGGGAATTTGTTTGTCCATTAAATTTAGTGACTGGCCAGAATGGGAGGAATGATGAGAAAATATATAAATCCTGCCTGTGGAAGAAGAGGGAAAAACAGAGCACGCCTTGGCTCTCAGTGGAGGCGGTGATGAAGCGATGACTCCCTAGGTGAGAGTGGTATTGACCTGTCAGAGTCTATGATGGCTTTAACGGCCCTTCTAGCTGTGTTAGCACCTTCACACTTGGGCTAAATGTGCCCCATTCCTTCAAAATGTCATAAATATGCAATTCCTTGACACATCACCCATTTCAAGCAAGTGTGTACAACATACATTATGACAGGCTGAAGACAGTACAACCATAACATGGTCTAACCTTGTTAAAATTCATTTTTGTAGAATTGTAAGAAAATGATTAATATTGTAGATATATAATATTCCTTAAAGGGTTCATCCGATGCCCATTTTCCACAAGCTGATATGACTTTAAGGCTCTTAATGAACAGTCTTTAACATACTTTGATAAAAATAAACATTTCTCAATGGTAGTGTAAAACAACACCCTTTTTACTGTAAAAATCAGCTCTTTTCATAGCAACCCGTTTAGGTGCATGTCTCTTTAAATGCTAATGAGCTCTGTAGCTCTGTAGGTAATTCAACAAAATTGACCTATCTCAAAATATCTCACAATTCTGGCTTTTTTTTCTTGCAAATGCAAGTTTATATCTCCTAATTCGGACTCTATAATTCGATTTAACTCAAAAATGGTGAGTTTGTTAATTCTGAGGGGGAAAAAGCCAGAAGTGTGGGATATAAACTATAAACTGAGCCGAGGAGAAAAGAGGGAAGGACGAGTTGTTTCACCTTATTAGAATTGTGAGATATAATCTCGGAACTACAAGAATAAAGTCAGAATTTTGAAATATAAAATCAAATTTACCTTTTTTTTATTCTTTTATTCCATGGTTCCACAGACCGCCTACAAAAACATCATCCCTATTTCGGATCTGTAAGACTAGCCCACTATCTAACTTCAATTTTGTTGAATTACAGTGCTTATCGCTGGGTGACAAGCTCTTGTAAAATGTGGAGAACATTTTTAAAATTACATCTAATCAATATAATCTATAATCTTTTAAAATCGAACTATTTTGTACCATATCTCGTGTACCATGTAATTCACTAGGCATAAAGGCTATCTCTCCAGGGTTTTCTGCAACCATGATGCGCACGCATCCCGAATGTTTACAAACCCATAATTGGTCTATAGGTAAAGCTGGATTACAAGTGATTTGCGTGAACATACACGCATTTATGTAGATCAGGGGGCGCGTTCACTTCAAAAACAAACGTAATCCACTGCGTCTTCAGTGGCTCAGATGTCGGGAGTAAATGCTAAATTCTATTTTCATTATTACATCCAACAACAAAATACCTCAGTCACTTAGGAGACATTCTTGTCTAAGTCCCTGCTCTGTCATCGAAACAATGGCGGAGTGTTCACAGCTCACTCAGGGCGGGTCTAAGGTAAAGCACCAATGTCAATCAACTACCATGGGAGGGGCCGGTCCAGAACTACGTAATTCTGAAAAGAATCTGAGAATGGCCTGATCTGAGAAAAGGGTTTTTATTTATAGGGATTTAAAAAAAAAAAAAAAAAAAAAAAAAAAAACACTAGGTGGATTTTTCTAATTTTTCTAATTTCTATTTCTAATTATAGGCTATTATAGGTTGTGTGCAGGCATTGCCAACACACAGTTATGTTTAAACACGTAACAGTGAATTTTGCATCTGATGTGCCCTTTAAAAAAATTATTCTTTAAAATGCACAGTGACTTCTAAAACACAATCAAAAAAGATGCTTTGCAGTTCCAGATGGTGTAGTTACAACATCTACCAGCAGGGGCTAAATGCGCCATGCTAACCAGCCAAACTCTGACCCCTCAAACATGTCCTGTCTGAGAACTGCGCGTAAGTCCAGGTCTTGAGAGAGGTCATCTATGACAGGATTTATGTATTTAATACAGACGCGTTAAGGCTTTCAGCACAGGCTCATCCGATAAGAATAATGGAAATATCAGGGAAAACAGCCTGAAGGGTACAGAGAGACTAAACGCATCAATGTGATCGTGGGAGGTGGGGGAGAAGGAGGGGCAGATAAAAAATTGATGTGGTGCTGAGGTTATAATCATCCATGAAAGGGTAGGCTGTGCCTATCCCAGTCACTGGGGCTCAAAGGCCAAACGTAAGGAGCTTTGGATAGGATATGAGATTTGGTGTAAATAGCGTAGAACAGTGTATGACACTCATTCACATATAGGAAGAACTGCTGTCAACAAGGGAAGGTCGAGTGTGCCCTCAACCACTCACTGCTCATTCTTTAAGATCTAGGTCAATGGGATTATGAATAAATTTTTCATTCCACATGTCAGAACAAAAGAGCTCGAATCAAAAAAGCAGGAAAGCAGCTCTGCATATACTTGAGGATAGTTCCGTGTGATTTTGGGAAACCTGGTGTGTAGGAACAGAGCAGAATAAATTAATACTCACCCACGATTTCGCTGGATTCCTTGTTGTAAAGTTTCTTATTCCAGTACAGCATTCTCAAAAAAGGAAACGAGGTCAGCAGCACCAGACAGATTCCCAGGAACATGTAACCCGTAAAGGCCGCGAAGTCAATCCCCTAGAGGAAGAAGAGGGCGGGTTAATTTTCACCCTTTTAAAAATTGTGCAATTAATTTGCTGCGGTATTTCATGAAATCTATTCTAAGCACTAAGTAGAGATCACATCCACTTTACTGGCTCTCCATATAATGTGGATGGTGGCCGTGATTACATTTCATCAACAGAATCATATTCAGCATTTTAATGCTTGCAACTTGATGCATTTAAACACTTACATAAGATTTAAATGAGCACCTGCATGTGGCACAAATCCTCTTAAAATGCTCTTGACTATTTATTAATTTTCATTCATATCAAGAGCACACAGCCCCCTCGGCTGAACATCTAGCTTCAGATGATATTTTCTTGCCTGTGCAGCCCACCCCATCTCTCATCATAACCAGATGGCATCACATTTTCAAATGGCACCGCTGATAGAGATGTGTAAAACAGATCCGTGTGGCCTGAAATCTAATCCGACGATTTATCTTCCAATATACTGCTGGTGTATAACCCATTGTAGTGAGGTATCTTTGCTTGTTTACATGGTGACATATGTGTATGTACGTAGTACAAAGACATTTGACAAAGAGAGCTTGCTTTTGTATGTTAGTTTCAAAAACCTAGATTAAAACCCTCTGGGATAGTTCACCTAAAAATGAAAATTCTGTCATTAATTACTCATCCTCAGGTCTTTCCAAACCTGTATCACCGTTCATCTTCAGAACACAAATTAAGGTATTTCTGATGAAATCCGACAGCTTTTGCATGTCAAAGAATGACACGGAAAAGAAGAAATTGTTGAATAAAGTTGTTATTTATGTTTTCTTTGCGCACAAAAAATATTCTTGTAGCTTCAAAAAATTACGGTTGAAACACTGATATTACATGGACTACTTTAATGAAGTCCTTACTACTTTTCTGGACCATGAACATGTCAGTGACATTGCCGTCTATGCAGGGTCAGAAAGCTTTTGGATTTCATCAAAAATATCTTAATTTGTGTTCTGAAGATGAACGAAGGTCTTACAGGTTTGGAACGACATGAGGTTGAGTAATTAATAACAGAATTTTCATTTTTAGGTGAACTATCCCTTTAACTTATAATTTATAAATGCCTTTTATAAATACATGTTACCTGTGTCATTATATCACAAACTATATATTGCAATTTACTTATTAGTCAAAGCAATTATTTTATATTTTTGTATAATTTTTTTGACAGCATTTTTTGCTGTTTCACAAATTGCTTGTGCTTCATAATTGTTTTACTGTTTGAAGTGAGAAGTCTATAAAAGGCTACTTAATTGCAGGTTACCACTGTGACAACTTGACACCAATATCATTTTAACAAAAGGTCAACAGGTGTTAAATAAACTGTATCTTTTTCTTGGGCAATAATAACGCCAATCATGTTTTACTGTAGCCAAGACTTTAGGTTTTGCAACTATACAGAAACGAACCCTGAGAAATGAAAAACGAGTAAAAAAAATGTGACAACTAGACCCAGTCTCTCCTATTTTATAAAGGAACTGGGAAGATACAAGATAATTGCATCCCTGTTGTAGTTCGGCTCCCCGCATTGCTCAGGCTTGGCAAAAACCCAGGACTTAGAGGTACTTCTTAGGAAAGAAACAAAGGCTGGTAAAAATGGGGGGGGGAAACACTGATGCTGGTTTTTGGCAGCATAACCACCCTAAAGCAGCTCAAGGTACTAAATCCTCCACCCATAAAACAAAACCATGATTGAAAGGATAAACATGGTCTTGTATTATTTGGGAAAAATAAAAAATTAAGACGTGAGCAAGCAAACAACAAACAAACAACATGTCCAATCTCAGATGCCAACATGAGACAAATGTGAATGGAGACAAAGAGACATGAAGATTGGTATACAGTGACCTCTACAGGAGATCAGAAAAAAGATAGAGTAAGATAGAGCGTGAGAAGGAAAGAGAGAGAGAAGCAGGTATTCAGCACACATCCATTTGTGTACTCTATATTTGTAATGGGGTTTTAAAAGAAACAACATGGAATTATTATTATTTAACCATAGGAACAAATCACAAATAAACCTGATTAGGTTTTTGAATTCAACTCACTGAATCAATTGTAGAGGTTCCAGCATTAAGATACAAATAAAGGCTGGTTTATGTGACCCTGGACCACAAAACCAGTTATAAGGGTCAATTTTATGAAACTGAAATGTATACATTATCTTAAATGTGAATAGATAATGTTTCCATTGATTTATGTTAGGATAGGACAATATTTGGTCGAGATACAACTATTTGAACATCAAAATAAAAATAAATAAATAAAATAAAATAAAAATATTGACAAAATCACCTTTAAAACTGCCCAAATGAAGTTCTTAGCAATGCATATTGCTAATCAAAAATTAAGTTTTGATATATTTATGATAGGGAATTTACAAAATATGTTCATGGAACATGATCCTTACTTAATATCCTAATGATTCATGGCATAAAATTTTGACCCATACAATGTATTGTTGGCTATAGCTACAAATATACCGATGCTGACTGGTTTTGTGGTCCAGAGTCACATATTGAAAGATTCAGGAAAATAAACCATTACTTTTACTTTAAAATGAATCAACCTTTCTATTATAGGTTTTTTGGGGTAAAGCATTTTAGGAATAGCGCAGTGCAACTAAAAGCCAAAAGCTTCACTCCAATGTCTGAACGTACTGAAAGATATCCTTACAGACTCTTTGGGGCAAGCTGGGCTAGTGGGGATCTGTCGATAACATTTCATTAAAGCGGTCCTCTGCTTTATTCCTCATGGACTTCCTGTGCTGCTGAGCTGAATGCCCTATCATATAGAGTAGATGCATAAGTCCTCATTACTTTGTCAGCAATGCAGCTGCAGACAACAGGCAGCATTTGGGGATTCTTTTTTGTAGATTCGCTTGTTTTGTCCAGAAGGCAGGCATGTTGTGATAATGACTTAGACGTAGTGTGTAAATGAGACCTCCCCTTACTCCATCTCTGCTGTCACTGTCCCACTTTTGTCAGCCAAGAAAGAAACTTCAAAAAGCCATGTAAGTAGAAGAGAAGAGGGAATGAGAAATCACTATGCAAAAAGACCTTCACTGTTGGCACTAGCTGATTAGTGAGCAGTCAGGGGCCACGGTCAAACCAGAGCTCGCCAAAGCCCGTCTGCCTGGGGCCTGGAGAAGCACTGATTGGCAGCTGAGATTTCTGGGAGTGTAACTGACGGCACTGCAGATGCCAGCGAGAGAGAGCAAAGGGTATATGAGATGTCTTCTCGGTGACCCTGAAACACTTCTTCTGCCCAGGCTCAAATGTCTGATCTACAGAGAGCTCCACAGATGGATGCTTGACTGACCAAATGGCAACATCCCTGCTGTAGTGATCCTGTCGAGACCAATGGGGGGGCTTATTTCGACTCGCACAGCCCAAATAAACAGAAAAACACAAACAAATAAACAAAGAGGCCACAAGTACAAGATGTTCTGTCATGACTGACTGCTGCTAAGAAAAGTAGGATGGGAAGGGTTCACACGGTCATGGAAAACCTGGAAACTTTGGAGATTTTAAAAATTGTGAGTTCTAGACCTGGGTAAGTCATTAACAAATAAAATCTTAAAGCAACATTAAAACTTTTGTTCATCTTCAAAACACAAATTAAGATATTTTTGAAACCCGAAAGCTTTCTGACCCTACAGACACCAAAGCAATTGACACTTTCAAGACCCATAAAGGTAGTAAGGACATCGTATAACATTCCATGTGACATCAGTGGCTCAACCATACTTTTATGAAGCTATGAGGCATTGGGCATTGTTGAATACAGTCATAATTTTTTTTGTGTGTGTGTGCACAAAAAGTATTCGCATAACTCCATAACATTACGGTTGAACCACTGATGTCACATGGACTATTTTAATGATGTCCTCACTGCCTTTCTGGGTCTTGAACGTAGTAGTCGCATTGCTGTCTATGCAGGGTCAGAAAGCTCTCGGATTTCATCAAAAATATCTTGCTTGGTGTTCCTAAGATGAACGAAGGTCTTACAGGTTTGGAGCGACATGAGGGTGAGTAATTAATCATAACATTTTCATTTTTGGGTGAACTATGTCCTTTAACGCATAATTTCCTAATTCCATTGCCATTTATACCACTTTTTTTTACCACCTACCACTATGAAAAGCAAAAAAAGTGTGAATTTGGTCACTCAAATTGCGACTTTTGGCTTCTTTTAAAAACACCTTACTGATTACATTATTAGCTTTTTGTAAATCAAGGATAGTGTTTAAAATCTTTTGAAGTTGTAGATTAGTAAAGCACAGTTCTAGCACAGTGCTTTTTATTAAGCTGTATGGCGCCATGTCATCCATCTATTTGTATGGCACAGCTTCCATTCAGAATCCAGAGGCTCTAAAGATCCTAAGGCTGATTGGAGCTTAATAAACGGATTAAGTGACTGCTGGAGAAGGTGGTGGCTTCACTAGACTCAAATTAAATCCTCAGCTATACACAAGAAAAATAGACATGAGTCACACAAAAATGCAAACACCCATTCATTTACATAATATAGAGCAGAGGACAGTAACTCTGAAGTTTAAAAGTAATATTTTTGGTTAAAATAAAATAAAATAAAATAAAATAAAATGGTGTGATACCTCAAGACAATATCAACGTCAGGTACAGAAACTGAAAAATTTTTATAAAAATCGCCTATTGAATTTTTAAATTTAAACAATATATCAGTAAGCTACATTACATCACTTTACGCACATGCATTACAAGAGCACCTGTTTGCACCAGCTTAAAAATAGTTTTGGATCAGTCATTCACAGAGAGCCCAGAGTTTCATCGACTCCTACCTCTATTGCATCAGGAACCCGAATCCACAGACACACACATAGACATGTGTAAACCAGAAAAGTGTTTCATAATACAGGGAATCTCTTAGTAATGCTATAAAAGTGGAATTATACTTGACTAACTTCCAAGACCAGCTAAATAAGTACCAAATCAATGCACACAGCAATCATCAAATAAGCAAATGGCATGTATTGAACTGCATTTGTGTGTGTGTGTCATTTTTTGCACATGAAGTTGTATCTCCATTCATCATCTGCATGTTGTCAACACAAACAGAAGCCCTCTCAAATATAAACAAATCTGGCCGTGTAACACAGAGATAACACAAACCACTGCATCCATGTCAATAATTACATCAGATGCAATCTCTCCCTGCGGAACAGAATGGATGAATCGGTCCAGCATTTCTCACACGTGGATCGTCACAGCCCTCCTCCGTGCTTCGGCTTCAGGACCATATTTATCACTGAACGTCCTGACGGAAACCAAATATGATGTTTATAAAGCAGTAAATTTCGAGCAGGGGGGCTTCAGTATGTCTGATGGGCTCCACCCTCCAGAGATTCAGGCTTGTCAGAAATGCGAGTTTATGGATATTGGGTTTTTCAGAAACTTCCCACTGTCAATTGTAGCCCAGCAGGAAGTGACCTTGATGTGGAAAATATAACTTGAGCATGATTACCGCTGCATCATCCTGTGCAACAGCCGGTTTGACAGGCAAGGACGATGTTTCTGCTGAGCCACAAATTAACTCAAACCCCACAGCGATTTCAGCTCTGAAAGCCAGCTGAAGAAACAACAATTTAAACCAGGCACCTTTCTGTCGCCGATGGAAGAGCGTGAGGAATAACTAAATTAAAAACTGTGATGGCAACTATTGAACTTCTCATGAAATATTTAAGTCGCCCTCGTTGATGGCTTTTTAATGGCTTTAATGACCTTTTATTACAAAGAAAACAGTAAGACTTCACAATAAGGTTCAGTTAGTTAGTATTAGTTAAATTTATTAGGTATAAAGGCTTAAAATTGAAAGAGCAATACTTTTACAGCATTTATTAATTTTGAAAAAGGATTATCTTAAAGTCCCCTGGAGTGAAAATCTATTTTATGTTGTTTATTTGTCTGTGTGGTGTTTTTAATATGCTTTTAGACAGACCATGTGCCAATTCATTAATCAACACCATTGCTGAGTATTTTCTCTTTAAAACTGTAGTTTCCAAAGGGAACGCGGTTTGAAACAGCCCTTTTTTGCTACGTCACTTCAATAACAATCACGTCAATGGATAGATTCCTATCATTAGTCTGCAAAATATACCAGTAGGACTAACAGCACAAAACTAAAAATTAAATGGAGCAAAACAACTAGCCGCAGTGTTGCCAAGTCTGCGGTTTTCCCGCGAAACTGGGCTACTTTAACACTGTCCACGGGTTGAAGTGACCTCAATAATGTGATATTTAGCCCCTGGAATGGCAATTTTACCCAGGGAATCCCACCAAAAAACATGTATTTTACATGTACGAAATTGCAGGTGGTTTTCATCCAACGACCCTTCGTAGGTAGCTTGATTGACAGGCAATCTGACCAATCATATCACAGAATCCATCATTTTGTCCAACAAACAAATCAAGCAGGAGAGTAGATTAACTTCAGAGGACTTAAACTTGAAAAAGGGTGTGTACTGACGTCTTTCCGCAGTTGCAATAAAATACCTTCTAATGTCATTCGTGTTTGTTTTGTGCTAGTAAAGGCTTGTCAGACATAGCAACAGTAACTACACGAAGGGTCAACTGGCTTTTTACTAATAAAATTTCTATACATAGTTTTGTGTGTATCACAAATTTTGTAATATTCACATCCCAAATTTCCTCAAATCTTTGAGAAATGTAAAGAGTAATAAGAAAATTAAAAATGGCTGCTTACTAATTTTACAAATAATTTAATATTACTAAATGCTTAATAATAAAACAATGCTGAAAACCAAGCCAGCTGCAGTTTGACAGTTAAAAAGGAATAGAAATAAATAGTTTTGTCGGCGCCAATAGCCTTGTGGTTAGCACACTGACATATGGCGCCGTTGCGCTGCGTGCGTCCCAAGTTCGAATCCCAGCTCATGGACCTTTCCCGATCCCGCCCCCTTCTCTCTCCCACTTCGCTTCCTGTCTTACCTACACTGTCCTATCTAAATAAAGGCATAAAAACACATTCACACACAAAAGAAAGAAATAGATTTTTATTTCAGTTTGTTCTGAGCATTACTTTTTCATTACGTTTTAAGAGTTCCAAGGTCTTCTTTCCAAAACTATTTTTTCATGATAATTCATTTTGACAACATTTCATATTGACATAGAATCTATGCGCTAATTTATAAAGAAAAAGACTGTGTCAATCCAAATTTGGATTCAGATGAAAACGAGCCCTAACTTTTAGGGTGTGTTCACTTCACACTTGTAGTTCATTTCGTTTGGTTAATTTGGTCCCGACCAAAAAGGAAAATAATACATTTGGTCCTGGTCCGCCTGGCGTTCACACTGGCGTTTTTGACAGCGAACCTGAAGATCCCAAACCTAAATGCATAGTAACACGTTCACAACCTGATTGGTCGAGTTGAATGACGTATATTTCATGACGGAACTCACTGAACACCCCAAACAAAAGGTGTGTTCAATTTCATCGGCGTGTACCCATTCACCGATCTATCTGCTCAGCACTGCTTTAAGTCGAATACATCTAATGCCATCTGCTGGACTAAGCATGCTCATTGTTGCGTGTACATATGGTTTTATTTTAACCACCTGCAATCTCACAAAGAGCTCATAAAAGGCACTTTACCTCCTTATTGCTCCACTCCCCAGTGCTCATTTTGTTTTGGATGCACCGCTTGTTGCATAGTGTTGCATCTTGTCATTAATTCTTGTTTTTGGTTTGTTTAGAAGTATTTTGTCCTTGTTGTGTTCATATTCAAACCGCACAAGAGTTTGTTTGGAAGTGGGACTTCTTTTTAGCGGTCTCTGTCCGCTTATTTGGTGCACACCAGAGTTCAGATGGCAGCGTTCACACTTACTCAACTGAATCGCACCAATAGAGCAATCGCACCAGAGATTGTTTTAATCAAAGCAAACATGATATGTGTGAACACACTCTTAGGGTCTATTCACACTTCTTGTTTGATTTGATTGAGTCGAATTCAAGCTTGTTTCCCCCCTTGGTGCGGATCTTTTGGGCAGGTGTGAATACAGCAATCGCACTCGTGTGCGGACCAAACAACCGTACTGAGACCCAGCTGAAGAGGTTCCAAACTAACTCCGGTATGGTTGAATGGATGAACCAATGAATGGAAGACCTTAAAGGGATAGTTTACCCAAAATTAAAAAATTGAGCCCATTATTTACTCACCTTCCAGGCATCCTAGGTGTATATGACTTCCTTCTTTTAGACGAATCCAGTCGGAGTTACAGTATATTAAACATTTTGCCAACATCTTACATCATCCGCCTGGAACTGCTTCCGTATACAGCCTTATGTTTTAAATATGGATATTTTTTTCATACAATAATGCATCAATTCACTACAGGAGGCCTTTACTCACCCCCCGGAGCCGTGTGAGGCACTTTTTATTATGAATGGATGCACTTTACTGGACTTGTTTTGGACTGATAAAGAGAAACAGCTTGGAAGTGCCAGAATAATTTTTAATGTAACTCAGATTGGATTTGTCTGAAAGAATGAAGTCATATACACCTAGAATGTCTGGAGGGTGAGTAAATACTATGCAAATTTTCATTTTGGGTGAACTATACCTTTAAGCACACGTGTGGTTTTGTTTACAGTTTTCGGTTCATTTGCAAAAAGGGCAGTGAATGCGATCTGCACCAAAAAAAAAAAAGAAAAATCAACATTGTATTTGGTCTGGACCAACTAGCAGACTTTCCTGGTGAATACACCCTTAATCTTTTGCTATGATGACCATACCTGTCGACACTCTTGTTTTCCCGGGAGTCTTCCGAATTTCATACCCATCTCCCACCCCGTTCCAGTTTTGTTATTTCTCCCAGAAAATCCCATAATTTGTATGGCTCAAACCTCGTTATATGAATAATCACATCAATATATTATTCAAAGGTTGCCCAGTTGCCAGATCTTGTATGAAATGTTGTATCCTTGTATGAAATGTTGTATCTTGTATCCTACTTACAATCAACACATCATACAAATTTCGACCCATTTGTGACCTCAACCTGGCAACCTACAACCCAGCTGTGCTGTTGATATCTGCGTAGAAATCACTGGAAGAAATGGGAGGAGAAGACT
Source organism: Labeo rohita (assembly GCF_022985175.1). Lineage (NCBI taxonomy): Eukaryota > Metazoa > Chordata > Actinopteri > Cypriniformes > Cyprinidae > Labeo > Labeo rohita. The sequence continues at coordinate 23,806,427 of NC_066874.1, read as the reverse complement.
CAGGTACTCAAATGTTGACAGGTATGATGACGACTTCTGATCTAAACAAAGTGTTCAGGCCACCCCAAATCTCTATATTTGCAACTACAATAAAAAAAAAGCATAAAAATATTATGTATTCCAAAACTCCTCTTTATATCTTTGCATGACCCTTCAAGCCACCCTTGAAATTCTCTATTTAAAACACACTCAAAACACAAATCAGCACTTGATTAAAACAGCTAATTTAATCTGCTTTACACACTAATTCATCCATCTTTGTCAGAAAGTGTGATGGTGCTGGAAATCATTTTCGCTGACAAGATGTTTATATGTCATAAAAATTTATGGCTCCAAATAGATTAAGGTTTTTAGGCATATAGTTGTTCTTTTGCCGTGTAGCCTTTAAAATAGACTGTCAGAAAAAGATGGATCTCCTATACTTTTATAGCCACCCTTTTTCCGCTCCCTTTCTTTTTTGCACTGATACTTACACACACACACATACGGTTTTGTGTCTTAGTCACTGTGTCTATGGTAGTGTGTGACAGAAAGAGCTGCAGGGTAGAGTGGCTCCAAAGAGAGCATCTTTAATCAGCATCCGGGGTTGAGATGAAAGAGCTCTATCTCGTCCTCTGTGCCTCATTCAGGGCTTTAGCTGGACACTTACACATACTTACTGACACACACTTTGACCATATACACTAACACATACAGTAGCACACATGCTTTTTTTGAAGGAGAACTTGCCATCACAAGCAACTGCCAAGATGTTGCTATGCGATTTTAGTTTGTTCCTATGCAGTTGCTAGGAATCGTGGTTGCTAAAATGTTTTGTGCACTTGCCTACTGGCCAATATCAAAGCTGCATCCAAAATACTAGAACTGGTTTGGTAATCGAATTACAGTTACTTTTTTATGGATTACATGATTACATAATGTTCACACAAAGGCTGTTCATTCATAATTTATTGATTCTCCCTAAATCTTTTATTGTTTCTCTCTTTATTTTTCCCTTTCTAAAACTCCACAAGCTGCACGATTTAGGCCTGAAGTATAGTTTATGCAAATGCTCAGCTAAAGCATTGACAGCACAGTCCCGTTGAACATATTAAATGTGTATTCTTGCGCTATGGAGACAATAACAAATCTCACGGGATGATAGAGCTAGCTTCAAATGTCTTTGCTATTGAATCTGATTTGTTATTATTCAGGTAAACATACTTATGAGATCCAACTTGCTCAGCAACATTCTCTTAAAAGAGAAAATTAGCTCCAAAAGCAGACAGTTTATGCTAATGCCAGCTTTCGGCATTGCCGAGAACGCAACGCATACTTGAGTTGTGTTATGAAATTCACTCAAAGGGTTAGCCGTTTAAACTGCATTCACATCCATAATCCTAAATAAAAGCAATAAAATAACACACAACTACAAAAGACTAACTGGCAGACACTCAAATACTGTCAAACAAAGAGACAGAATAAACTCCAAGACATACGCGGTGAATTTAGCCATACCACCGATGAGGTCACGCATTGATCTCTGTCTGAATGTGAACATGAACATTTCAATCACAACCACAAACCCGGGTCACACTGTTCCGTCTTCACCATTAAAGTGAATAATAAATCACAAAATGTTCCCTCACCTTTTCAATCAAACCGATATTACACAAGCCTCAATGAAGACAGAACCACACAAGACTCTCTGCTTTGAGGTCACATCATAAACCTGAAGATTATTCAGTCTGCCCGTGACCTTGTCCAACTGGCAGGATGGAACTTTAAATTGTGTTTTCCTGCGAGTGATGGTTTGACGGAAAGAGTTTGCTCAGACTGTAAGGTTGTACAATGAAAAAAGAAAGTCCTTGTAATACTGTTCTGTGATTAAGTCAGGAAGGTATACACTGATGTTGCAGACCTTATGTTTTGTAATCGCCTGCATCCACAGCCACTGCTTCGTTGTACTTTCAACAGCTTCAAGTAACACACAATAAGACCTGCTTTACAGTGCATACTCAAGTATGCACTCTGTATGCAGTGCATGCCTTTCTTTCTTCAGTCATAAAGAAAGTATGTTTTTTGAGGAAAACATTTCAGGAATTTTCTCCATATAGTGGTGCCCGCAAATTTAAACTTCCAAAATGTAGTTTAAATGCAGCTTCAAAGGGCTCTAAATGATCCCACCCGAGGAAAGGTCTTATCTAGCGAAACGATTGGTTATTTTCTAAAAAAAATTACAATTTATATTTAAGACCCTTATTTCCTCAGCTGGGATTGTTTAGAGCCCTTTGAAGCTGCATTTAAACTGCATTTTGGAAGTTCAAACTCATGGGCACCACAGAAGTCCACTATATGGAGGAAACTCCTGAAATGTTTTCCTCTTTACAACTGAAAAAAGAAAGACATGAACATGTTGGATGACAAGGGGGTGAGTAAATAATCTGTAATTTTTTAAGTCGAAGGGCAACAGGAAAGCGATGTAAGTGTTCACTGCTTTCCCAGCGATAAGAAGAGGAGAAGAGAATTGAAAGATGCCTGCCAACAAATAAAACTTCCTGAAGACCCGTGTCTTTGTTCTCTCCACTTCAGCCCTGATGACTCTGAGGCTTTTAGTAGACCACAGCAACTGAAAGAGCTTACAAATGGCAGAGATAAGAAACGCTAGATGCCATCCTAGCAGAATGTAAACATGCCAACGCTTGTCATGACGCAGCAGCCACTGAAGGAGTTTCTTAGCATGGATTTCACTTGGTATCTGGGGGCATTTAGACTCCTTGTGGGGAAAAGCCTACGCCACCTTTAGGCTCTTTCAGTAGCTGTGGTCATCGAATCAGTAATTTATTTTCCGAGTTGTGTTGCGGTAAAAATAGCAACAGGTAGCACCGAGTAGCTCACCGAGTGCAACCATTTTGCCCCCCATAGTCCAAAATATGTATAAAAACAATGTGGATTTTTTAAATAACGTAAATCTTTAACGGGTTTTCTACTACATATTTCAGTAAGAGACATAATTTACGTAATGTTAAGCCATACAAGTTTAAATACCCGGGGTTCCCTTTAATATCACATTAAAAAGAAATTAATATTTACAGTACAACTGTACAATGGTACAATTGATTTACACTCAAGTGGTAATTAATGTGCTAATATGATAAGTGAAACTGCCTAAATGATCTTGATTTAGTCAGATTTATTGATGTGCAGGCAGTGTGAATACCTTACATACTGCAAGTCTATTGAAGCCAAACATCTCGCATACTCAAAAACTGTTGGTCTCGGAGTGTGTACAAAATGACTGTAACAGGTTTGCAGTATACTTTTTACAGAAGATAAAATATTTAAACTCTGCTGAGAGAAAGAGAGCAAGAGAAAGAGAGCGAGAGAGAGAATTTGGCAGAGTGTGACTAAAGCTGGCAAGAAGTATTCCTACATAATTAATAGTCTGAGGTGTAAGACAGGATGCCATGGTGTTTTAGCCTTGAGTAGATAGTGACAGCGTGTTTTGGCACAAGGCTATCATTCTACGCCAGAGAAATGCTTGGTCACATGCTTGTGTCTTTGTGCATTTGTTTATTTGTGCAGTCATGTATAATTTGTCCAACAAGTTCCCGAGACACTCTCAACAGGCACACGACAGCAGCACAATATCCTTTCACCTGTGAATGAACCAGCATCGAGTAAGAACGGTGGGAAATAATTACATACTTTTTTACGCAGATCCTGGTTGGATACAATGATGACATTGGGAGGATCTCCAACAGCAGTGGCAGCTCCTCCGATGTTGGTAAAGATTACCTCAGCAATCAGGACATGCCTGGGGTCCAGATTAAGCACTTCACATAACCTAGAGTACAAAAGACATAACAAAACCTGATTAGGACTGATGTTCCTAGAACATCAATGCAATACAAACATGTTACAATAGAGTGGACTCCAAGACAGTTTGGGCGAGCTATTCCTTTAAATGCTAGCTAGTCGTTTCTGAAAAAAGGTGTGCTATTTTTTAATCCATCATACTTTCACAATTTTTGCCAAACATGCAAACAACCACACACCTTTACAATCACATATCAACAACACAACAAGAGCCCAATATCCTAGCATTGTAGCTTCAAGTTTTATACACAGACTCATATGTTTCACCATAAAATATGACGAAAGGAGAACCTGATTCATCAACAGCAAAAGTTTAAGCTGAGATGCACAAAATTCCTGGTTTGTGCTCAAGTTTAGATATTAACACTGAATTTCAAGCAAATCTAAAGATAAGCAAATCAGTTTCCCTGTTAAATTGGCATGAAAAAAACACTTGCACAAGCAAATTGCCTGTTAACAAAAAGCTGAACTCTCTAATTTCACAAATTCGTTCTTTAACGAGTGTGTGTGTGTGTGTGTACTGTGTCTCTGAACCCTGAAACCCCGAAGGTGTTTGAAGATGCAATTGGTGATGCATAATCAAAAAAAGGAAGTCATTTCTCACCAGCAATGTCATGAAAATGCTGAGGCTGCGCCTAACATTTTAATGGCTATGTGTGAAATATAGATTTACTTTATCCTACCACACTAGGGATTTTTGAAGTCTACATAAAATGATAAGAATTTGATGGATGAATTTTGCGGAAGGATGAAAAATACAAAAATACCAAAAAAAAAGATGGTTTCTTGGCTTTCAGGTTATTTTCAGCAAGGACAGGACATGAAACATTATTACTTGATGCCTAATTACTTCATAGCACGTGTCCTCTGAAAGAACAAGGTGTTCTAAATAAATGATGCTGCACATCAGGATATAAAACATATAAAACACAAATATAATGTGCACAGGCACTGATGAATCACATTGAGAGACAACGTGTATCAGTGAAAAGATGGAAGAAAATAAGCTCAAATGGAGCTGAAAAGAGCAATGTGATTAGAAGTTTATAGTGTGGAGACTTATTGAATCCTCATATAAAGCTAAGCAGACTGACAGAGAAATTCTTGTCCAGAGAAAGACCAAGGCCTTTTTTGCAATAGCTCAGCTGAACAAACTTCTTTACAAAGATTTATTACAGGAATGTTCCAAGTTCAATGCAAGTTAAACTCTATTGATAGCAACTGTGGCATGCTGTCAGTTACCAAAGAAAAAATTTCAGATTTGTCCCTCAGTTTGTAAAAATAAAAGTCTTACAGCATGTTTACAGCAAAGCACTTACAATTAAAAACTATGGGGAAAGGCATTCTGGGGATTTTCTAAAGAGTCTAAAGCCCAAAGTATACTTAGTTTTTGTACACATACATTAGCATACGTGTACAGTCAAATATGTAGCCTTTCAAAGTATACTCCATTTGATAGTGAGCGCGAACGCAGGCAGCCGACACGTGTGCTCTAGAAAACTTCGTCTATGTCCAGCTACTGCTATATTTTTCTCCAAAAATATATATCTTTGTACTCTTTTAAACCAAGTAACCCTCTCACACAAGCGCTCATCAACACGGCCGTCTGTTGTTGTTGCAGTCTCTGCTATTTTTTGGCTATTTTAAGTTTCGTTTTCTACAGTGAAACAGGCCTGGGGGAGTGCTGCCACCTTGTGGAACAACTGATTAGTGCAGAACAAATTCAATGCACAGTGTACAGTACACACCTACTGTTCTGATGACGAAATTCACGTCACGCACACTGCACGCTATGAAAGCCCATTTCCACCACTGAAAAAAAGTTATTGCAACTTTAACTCACAATTCTGACTTTTTTTCACAATTGCGAAGTTTACATCTCTTTTTTTTTCAGAACTGTGTCATATAAACAACATATTGCGAGTTATTAAGTCCGAATTGTGAGATATTAACTCGCAATTCTGAGAAAATATCAGTCTTTATTCCCCTCACAATTTAACTATAACTCAGAATTGTGAATTTATCTCTCAATTCTAAAAAAAAAAGTCTGAATTGTGAGATAAAGTCGTAATAACCTTTTTTTTATTTTTTATTCAGTGGAGGAAATGGGCTTCCATAGGACACGGACCCTCGCATATGCGTAAAAGTGAAGTATACTTTAGGCTTAAAGGAGAAGTCCACTTCCAGAACAACAATTTACAGATAATGTACTCACCCCCTTGTCATCCAAAATGTTCATGTCTTTCTTTCTTTCACAAAAAAATTGTGTTTTTTGAGCAAAACTTTTCAGGATTTTTCTCCATATAATGGACTGCTATGGTGCCCCGAGTTTGAACTTCCAAAATGCAGTTTAAATGCGATATAGGGCAATATAGGTTTTTCGACATACTCTAATTGTCTTGAGCCAGAATACACAGAGTTCAAGGAGAGCAAGACAAAACGAGCATTTGACACTAAAAAGTATATAAATTGTATTATTTTTATGAAAATAACCTATTGCTTCGCTAGATATGACCGTTCTTCCTCGGCTGGGATCATTTACAACTTCATTTGGGATCGTTTGAAGCCACATTTAAACTGGATTTTGGAAGTTCAAATTCGGGGCACCATACCAGTCCATTATATGGAGAAAAATTTCTTTACAACTGAACAAAGAAAGACATGAACATCTTGGATGACAAGGGGGTGAGTACATTATCTGTAATTTGTTGTTCTGGAAGTGGACTTCTCTAACTTTCACATGCAGATTGTCCAAGTATTGTGGCTATACCCTCAGAACTGTATCTTAATGTTTATTCCAGTACCACTTGTCACATAGACTTGTATTACTAAACAGGGTTAAAAAAGTCAAATTGGACATTAAGAGAGGAAGAGACTTTGTAAGGAGAAAAGAGACCATTACCTGATTGTAACAGGGGTGAAGAGCATCATGGTTGTTACATTGTCAAGAAAGGCTGACAGAACGGCCGCAATTAGGCACAGAATCATAATCATGGGCCACACTCTTCCTCGCGATAACTGATACGCCTGTGTGGAGACATACAAAACACTGTTGGGAATATTTCATTATTGGTTTACAAAGTTATATTTTTCTCGTAACTTCACATTAATGAAAACTAACTGGGTCAAAAATACATGAAGCCCAAAAATCGTTTCCCTTTGTTTACGAACATTAACGAAATCATGTGTTCAGAAAATTCTCCAGTGGAACAGAGAGATAGATTTAACTGCGTCTCAAAGATAAAGAATCAAGAGCAGTCCTCTGAGAGAGTCTCAGAACACAATGTTCAAAAGTGAACTTTAATGAGGAATTCAGTCGAAAAACTGACACAGATCCATAGTGTGTTTGCTCATTCAGCGTTTAGCTCTAAAAGAATGTTCATGCCTGAAAAGAAAAGAATCAAAAAAACAAAAGACTTGCACTTTAAGAGCCTGTCGCTATGGAGACATTATCAGGCTGTCTGGAATCATTCTAATCAAGTGGTAATGCAGGGGTGTTGTAACCCACCTATTATGTCACCCCGCTTCCTGACTAAAAAAGATGCTAACTGACAAATAAACAAGAGTATGGGCCATTCACACCAAGGACGATAACTATAATGCTAAAAGAATAGGAGAGTTTATATCATATATTTGTTATATAACTATAACAAATGATAGCGTTGAGGGGTTTTTTTGTCCAGCTAATGAATGCTAAAATCATTGACAGCTGATCAGAATACATCCTCTTTTAAGGGGCTTGAATATTTATAGTCCCTCAAATCGAAATGGAGTTTTTTGGCTTTTAGTATGAATATGCTAGTCTTAAGATAAGCTAGTGTGCTCCAAAACAATGACAAAATTCGCATTTAGAAGATACAAGCGTTCAAAGCTTACAGTCTCTCACTTCCAATATGGATCAGTGAGTTTGATGACATCACCCTGTAATTTCTATCCAATAAAACACTCTCTAGAATCCGAAGCATCCCGCCCTCTACACGCTGAAGCGGCAGCTGAAATCGGTCACTTGCTCACAGAATTTGTATTTTCTGTGCAGTGAATGGCACGTAGTGCACTTAATAAGTAATAGGGAACGATTAGACAGTGTAAATATGCTTTCTGCTGGGGTTTCACCCGACACGGTCTGCTCCAATCTAGAGACACGGTAGCATGGAGAGGATCTCGTGAATCAGCTCAGACCACAAAACGTATCGTATGTCTGAATAAAAATTCGGTTTCACTTTCTGTTTCCGGAGGTAATCGAATTTTGAAGGCAGCATAGATGTATCCTTCGCTGCATTTGATATCCCACAATCCTGTAAGTTCCATTCCCTGATGGTTGAAAATTGCATTTAGTGGTCAGTTTGTGTGTAAATGTATATTTCTGACTAACTTTTTGCACTTTTGATCTTATTTCTAGTGAGAAATCAGTATTATAGAAATTAAATATTTGTTTAAAACTCGTTTTATTTTGTTGTAGATCATTAAACCGTTACACTGCGTCAGAAGACTGTCCAAAATAAGTTTCATTAGGTGCCTTCATGCAAAAACACTGCCTGCAAAGGCACTGACTGATACGGCAGTGAGGCAGCAAGTCAGCTGTCTAGGCTTTTGGACACAGCCTATGTCAACACAGAATAGTGCTGCATGTTTCAAAGCACTTGAGTGGACCTTTAAAGCAGCAGATGACAATTACAGTGCATAGTTATAATAAACAAAACATTATTGTGCGTTGGTGTGGACTTTAATATCGTTATCGTTATAGTTATCGTTATCGTTCTTGGTGTTAACACGCTTTAACTCACCCACACAAGACATGCACGGATAGAATAAGTTTGCTTTTTTATTTCTAGGGAAAATGCAACTTTTTGAGTGCTGTTTTGAGATTGTGTTCAATCAAGAGAGTTGTTTCTATGGCAATATTTTAATTTGTGAAACATGTCCTCATCCAGAACCCTCTTAATATTCATGAATGAGATGAGAGGATATAAGCGTGCACCCTCATAATGTCCAGAGCACATCCATAATGTTCCAACAGGCCTTTTACAATGTGTAGAATCCCTGAAAATAAGGAATGAGATATGCATCCAATAAAGCTCATTGTAAGATTTATTTTTAGGCTTTCATTAAACCCATTTTCTTCACGGTTTATAAACGTTTGCATCAATTCACAAAGATTTGTTCCATCTGATTCCTTTTCGCATCTCTATTGGGGCTTGATATTAACCCATAAATTTCATATATAAAACATTTGTGTGATTCTCATCAGCATGAGAGTGAATGATCTGCCCCAAAGCTTACTGGGTAAAGCAGCATGATGGGATTACATTGACTAAATCAAAAATAGGGACATCAATAACGTGAAATGAAAGCATGTCAGACTGAATCAATAGCAGTAGTCCACGTGCTACCTTTTTGTTGTTGACTAAATGACTAAATGTAGTTATTTGTATCTATAGGTATATACTGTATATACATGTATATAATATTATATGTTAAGATGGGTGGGATAGATTGAGTGGACTTATTTTAGAGAGAATATGAGGAAGTAATTCACTCAGAAGCCGAGACGTTGTATCTTGCTTAAGCAGACCTCTGCTAAACAAATCACAAACAAGCATATGCAACATAATGATTGAGAAAACTCACCTTCACCGCACAGTAATCAAAGAAACCGGTCTCAGAGAATATTGCCACTAGTATCATCTGAAAGTAAACAGGAAGGGTTATGAGACTTGAACATTTCATGGTTTCTATTTTTAGTGCTTACTGCCACATGTGTCGCTATAAAATCACATTATGTCTCAAATACCACACGGTCTCTCACTCAATTTCATGCCACATATATCCTCCTCTGATTTTTTTTTGGACTCAGATACAGAAACAGACATCTTTGAAATATAGAAAATCAATAAAGTGAAAAATCAATATTTCTGAGTTTATTAAAGCAAACATTTCTAATGTAAAATGGCTCTCAGTCTCTTTCATAGTCAGTCTTTAAAATTGACAGATGCTGTGATTCATTTTCTATCATCAGTCTCTGATTTTCTTTTATGCTTTTCCTCAAATACTCCTACATGTAGTCTTCTGGATGAGGGCTGATTGAATGTATTTGTTTCCATGGAGACAGACACTGAACAAACAAAGATCTTGAAAAGGGTGGCACTTTGGCAATAATATTAGAGAGGCTGTGTCTTAATGTGCATTCATATTTTTGGTCACACTTTGTTGCATTACCATGTAAAATAAGGACTAATGTCATATGCAGACCATCAGCCACACCTAGCAAACCTTGTGTGCTGCTGCAAAGTAAGTGCAACGCAAAGTAACGCCATAAATGATCTCAGACCCCTAAACAATTCTTTCTAAAAGAAGCACTAGGTTAACAGCACATTAAAGAAAGGTGCCCCACTAAGTGCTTGGCAGGCTGACCAGCCTGAGAGGCTGATATGGGTTGGGGTTAAGGGTTAGATTAGGTGCTTGTCAGACTGTCAGGCACTTAGCAGGGCAACTTTCTCCAACAGGCAGGTTAAAGCATCTCATTACACCAGAAACAACGTTCTAATGCTGTCTGAAAGAATTCAAAAAATAGATTTTATCTGAAGAAAACTTGGTGGTTGCTGGATTTGGCTTGGGTAATTCCATCTGTGGTAGTTTTTGCCCATTTTATCACAAATTGTAAATCAAATTTCATCTAAATGTATCTGACACAATTTGAGACCTACAGGCGAATCTCAATAAAATAGAATGTCTTCGAAAAGTTCATTTCAGTAAATGAACACCTTCAAAACACCTGCAAAGGTTTCCTGAGCCTTCAAAATGGTCTCTCGGTTTGGTTCACTAGGGTACACAATCATGGGGAAGACTGCTGATCTGACAGTTGTCCAGAAGACAAACACTGACACCCTTCACAAGGAGGGTAAGCCACAAACATTCATTGCCAAAGAAGCTGGTTGTTCACAGAGTGCTGTATCCAAGCATGTTAACAGAAAGTTGAGCGAAAGGAAAGAGTGTGGAAGGAAAAGACGCACATCCAACCGAGAGAACCGCAGCTTTAAGAGGCTTGTCAAGCAAAATTGATTCAAGAATTTGGGTGAACTTCACAAGGAATGGACTGAGGCTAGGGTCAAGGCATCAAGAGCCACCACACACAGACGTGTCAAGGAATTTGGCTACAGTTCTCATCTTCCTCTTGTTTAGCCACTCCTGAACCACTGACAACGTCAGAGGCATCTTACCTGGGCTAAGGAGAAGAAGAAATGGATTGTTGCCCAGTGGTCCAAAGTCTCTTTCTTCTCAGATGAGAGCAAGTTTTGTATTTCATTTGGAAACCAAGGTCCTAGAGTCTGGAGGAAGGGTGGAGAAGCTCATAGCCCAAGTTGACTGAAGTCCAGTGTTAAGTTTCCACAGTCTGTGATGATTTGGGATTGCAAATGTCATCTGCTGGTGTTGGTCCACCGTGTTTTTTGAAAACCAAAGTCACTGTACCTGTTTACAAAGAAATTTTAGAGCACTTGATGCTTCCTTCTGCTGACAAGTTTTTTAAAGATGCTGATTTTATTTTCCTGCAGGATTTGGCATCTGCCCACATTGCTAAACGCACCAAAAGTTGGTTAAATGACCATGGTGTTGGTGTGCTTGACTGGCCAGCAAACTCACCAGAACTGAACCCCATAGAGAATCTATGAGGTATTGTCAAGAGGAAAATGAGAAAAAAGAGACCAAAAATGCAGATGAGCTGAAGGCCACTGTCAAAGAAACCTGGGTTTCCATACCACCTCAGCAGTGCCACAGACTGATCACCTCCATGCTACGCTGAATTGAGGCAGTAATTAAAGCAAAAGGAGCCCCTATCAAGTATTGATTTAATACACAAGTTTCACAATTTGAGTTGAATTACTGAAATAAATGAACTTTTCCATGACATTCTAATTTATTGAGATGCACCTGTATGTTCTTTGTACAAACACCGCACTGACTTTTATGAAAAATAATAGTAATAGCGCTAAAACAGCAAGCTCCACTTATATAGTTGTTTTACCAATTTTACTTTATTCATTTTAAAAAGCCCTGCTGTGAGTTTATATTTAATATATTTTTTTGGAACCCTGCTACTTAGTTTGAATGAGTAAAATGCTGGAGAGCCTCTAGACCTTTTTGAATTATACTTACCATTCCAAACAGCAATGCAAGAGTTTCATAGTCAATCCATTCCACAACAGTCATCAGACTCGGCCTCTACAGTAAAAAAAAAAAGACAGCAGGATGAAATAGTCATAATCTCCTTCCTCAATACAAAAGAACATTTTCACATCCTAGTCTTAACTGGGTTTTCTGAGTTGTTGAAATAATTACACCAATTACAATACCATTTATGCCTACATACTCTATTCTGTTTACTGGGGTATTTACTATCCAACCAAGATCAAAGTTCATAAAGTTTTTAGTAAAAAAAAAAAAAAAAAGGAAGAAAGAAAAAAGGACATTGATACTACAGAGCTCTGAGTCTTCTTAAAGGGCACTCCATCTATCAAACAGACAGAAGTGCACTGAGTAATTTTACTTGCACTCAAATAACATACTTAAAAGGAAGTCAAGATTTTTAGCACATTAGAGTAAATCAGTGCAATTACCACTTAAATGTAACGTAAGTATATATATATATATACTGTATATGTGTATGAAAAGTTTACATACCCCTTGCAGAATCTGCAAAATATTAATTATTTTACCAAAATAAGAGGGATCATACAAAATGCATGCTATTTTTTATTAAGTGATAGTTGTTCATGAGTGCCTTGTTTGTCCTGAACAGCTGCCTGCCTGCTGTTCTTCAGAAAATCCATCAGATCCAACAAATTCTTTGGTTTTTCAGCATTTTTATGTATTTGAACCCTTTCCAACAAAGACTGTATGATTTTGAGATCCATCTTTTCACACTGAAGACAACTGAGGTACTCATAGGCAAATATTACAGAAGGTTCAAACGTTCACTGATGCTCCAGAAGGAAAAACGATGCATTGAAAGCAAGGGGGTGTAAACTTTTGAACAGACTGAAGAAGTGTACATTTTTCTTATTTTGCCTAAATATCATATTTTTTCATTTAGTACTGCCCTTCAGAAACTACAGAAAATACTTCCATGTTTCCCAGAAGACAAAAGAAGTAAAATCTACCCTGATCTTCAAATTCAAAAAGTTTTCACCCCCGGCTCTTAATGCATCGTGTTTCCTTCTGGAGCATCAGTGAGCATTTGAACCTTTTGTAATAGTTGCATATAAGTCTCTCAGTTGTCCTCAGTGTGAAAAGATGGATCTGAAAATCATACAGTCATTGTTGGAAAGAATTCAAATGCACAAAAAAAACAGAATTTGTGGGACCTGAAGGATTTTTCTTAAGAACAGCGGGCAGTTTAACTGTTCAGAACAAACAAGGAACTCATAAACAAATAAACAAAAAAACACAGCTGTGGATCATTCAGGTAACAGCATAGTATTAAGAATCAATTGTATGTAAACTTCTGAATGGGATCATTCTTATAAAATCAACTATTATTTTCTCTTGTGGACTATAGGTAAATGTCTTGTATGTAAAATATCTTATTCAGGTCAGTATTAAATAAAAAAAATAACATGCATTTTGTGTGATCCCTCTTACTTTAGTAAAATAATTAACATTTTGTAGATTCTGCAAGGTGTATGTAAACGTTTGACTTCAACTGTATATATATTTGAATACTTTTTGATTACTTTTTAAAAATGTCTAATGAATGGTTTCATCTCTTATTAATTTTCAAACATTTAAACCAAGCAAGGTTAACGTTACAGTAGGACTGAACACTGATTACTGTCAGACTTTTAGAATCCTTAAATCACTTGAATTAAGAATAATAATTATAATAATTGAATTTTAAAGCACAGCCACCACAAAATCAGACTTTAGCACCTCTTTTTACTTTGAGATGGTTCAGAGGTTAAATACAGATTTAAAATCATAACAAGAAATGGTTTAATAGCTATTATACTGTTTTTCAAATCCAATTTTTGCATAGCTATGACAAGAAACACTGGCATCTAACAATGCCGTAGGAAAAACAGTCAGTTTTTAAAAATAAAGCATATGCATTAACCCAAAAAGAAAATAAAACAGTTATCGAATAAGCATGTGTCCTAAACTCCTGGAACATTGGTGTCTCATATGTTAGAGCAGTAAAAGAAATCAATTAAATCTGTGTGTTTTTGGAAATATTCAGCTGTGACCCCCTTTGTAATCAATAACATTTATATAATATTGTGAATCTCACAAACTATAATTTGAATTATATTAATTCATAATATATATTATTCATACAGACTTCTGCACATGACAGAGTGCTGCTGTGCTCTCATACTTTAAGCTAATAAAACTAAAGACCATCACTGCAGTTCTCAAAATGTTAATGAAGTCCCAGAATCCAACTCTTCATGCAATGTAAGCACTCTTCATCAGAACAGAATAAATAACATTCTCTAAAACTTACATCTCCAATGAAAGCCAGCGCTGCCAGAGCAGCCAGGGATCCTAACATTGCAGCCAGAGTGCGGTGAACAATCTGCAAACACAGAAAAACAAAAGTAGAGGAACATTTTATTTTCAGTAGAGTGACAATTCACTTGGAATACTATATATTTTGGCTAATATGGTCATATAATAATGTCCACAATGTATCACAAACTAGACTTGTGCTTGCCTATGCACAAAGTGTTGTGGGTAGCAGGACACTGCTATTGGGATTTGTTCAAACCTTTCGCAACAGTAATAGCGATGCTTTTCTTAGCAAACACTATTAAATATGTAAAATATAAGGCTGTGTATCAGACTTTGGACAACCAAACTAATTTGTTTATTCAAAAATCCAATTAACCCTCTTCCCCACACTTCATTTATGTTTGATCCACCTCATTTCTTACATTAAATTCATTCTGACCCTTTTATGCACTCTTATAATCAAATGAGAAATGCCGATTCACAAGGATATACGCGTCAGTCGACAATGTCTTCTGGTTTCCTGCTCTTCAATCACCCTCTGGACTAAAAGCACCGCCTTAAAGTGCATTGTCAGATATCAACATCTTCAGCATCTGTTTTTCTGGCGAGAGCACTTGACTGGAACACCTGAATCAAACGTTGTCTGATGCACCTCTTTCGGTGTCATGTGCCAAGATGGAGCAGTCATTACAAGAGCGTGTAATCAGCTAGAAGAGCGAAAGAAGGTTGATGAGTACATAACATGCAGGCTAACAGCTAATGACTCCGGTCTCGAAGGAGCAAGTAATCTGTGTCAGTCCGACAACTTCCCTGAGGGGGAGGAACACTTGGTGCAATGTTGTGATTGTAAGTCTAAAACAGGTCATTAAGATAAATTGTTGAACACTGCTTTCTGAGCAGAATTAATCAGCAACATGGATATACGTTGTGTTGCTTTGCATAAGAAAGTATCCTCTGAGACTAATGTGTCTCTGTTTTGTGATTTAAACCAATTGCTCTCAATTACAGGGTAAGAAACAGTTTACAGCTAAATGAAATGTCAAAATGCGCCTGTGTGAGACATAATGTTAGTTTTATCCTCAAAGCCCCCAAGTTACTGAGAAACTGCAACTCTAGTCAAATTTAAGAATAATCTATCAGCCATTATTAAAATGTTTACAAGATATCAGCAATTAGATTGTGAAAATGCATTATTCATGAATCTTTTAAGGCATATTAATATTTATAAGCACATCATACTATTATATATCTCCGATTTCAGGTTTTGCCCTCTCTTGGGGCAAATGAGTTTTAGCTATCAGAGATGCTGATGAAATTCACCATCTGAGCCCTTTTAATCAAAGTAGTTTTCAGAGTACTGATTCTAGATCAGCTCCGAGGATTATCGCTAAGCTGCAGTGCAATGCAGATAGGAAGAACAGGCCCAGGTCAATACAACAAATGCTTCCTTATTTACAAAAGTTGGAGACCACAGACTTCTGTGGAAATCTGTAATGCTAATCAAATTCATTTTTACTTGGAGATAAATGAAGTATTAGAATAAACCAAGAAATGTTATAACATAAAAGGAAAAAATGTTTAAGATTCTGCACTAATCAAACTAGCCACGTGAACTCCTACTGTATGTAAAAAAAAGGGTATTGATAATGACAGCTATTCTTGATTCCATTGAATCACAAGACTCTCTTATGAAGATACCAAATTATGCTTGATAACATGATCGTTAGGTTGTATACAAAACTCAAGGGCTGCTGTCATTAAAGGATTAGTTCACTTTTGAACTGAAATTTCCTGATAATTTACCCCCATGAACATCCAAGATGTGCATGTCTTTCTTTCTTCAGTCGAAAGAAATTAAGATTTTTGAGGAAAACATTCCAGGATTTTTCTCCATATAGAAATTTCAATGGGGACCAAGGGGTTGAAGCTCCATTCGGCTCTACACGATTCCAGCCAAGGAATAAGGGTATTATCTATAGTGGAACGATCACTCATTTTCTAAAAAACAAAAGTTTATGTACATTTTAACCACAAATGCTCATCTTGCACTAGCTCTGTGATGCGTGTCTACGATTTCACGCATTACATAATCACGTCTGAAAGGTCACGCATGGTTAGTTTTTTGTCTGTGTGCTTTGGATCAATAAGAAAGGATAGGGCAAAAAACTCGTCCAACATTGTCGTTTTACCTTGTTTTGGATAGTTTGTTTAAATTTCTTTGCACATTGTAAACACTGAGTCAGTACTTCCATCCATGTGTGACCTTTCCAACGTGACTATGTAATGTGTGAAGTGGGGGATGCAGAGCTAGTGCAAGATGAGCATTTGTGGTTAAAAAGTATGTAAATTTGTATTTATTCAGAAAATGAGCGATCGTTTTGCTAGATAACACTCTTATTTCTCAGCTAGGATGTGTAGAAGCAGATTCGAATCTGAAATTTGGACCTTCAACTTACTGATCCCCATTGAAGTCCACAATATGGAGAAAAATCCTGGAATGTTTTCCTCAAAAACCTTACTTTCTTTTCGAATGAAGAAAGAAAGACATTAACATCTTGGATGACATAGGGGTGACTAAATTATCAGGAAATTTTAATTCTAGATTGAACTAATCCTTTGAAGCAAATAGGGGACAAACCAAATATACAGATATAGCCAAATTCAAAAATTCTGAAAAATATTTCTTACTAGTGGTCTAAGACTTTGGAACTTTAATGTCCAGTACTGCAGTATATCATCTGATTTCAACAGTCTATTAAAAGCTGATTATGAAGGCACAATCTGGGCAGCTTCACCTTCCTTCTGGCACACGCACACATACATTTGGCTAAATCATTTGCTGTTTAGATCAATATATGAGAAGCAGCAGTATTTTAATCATAATTGGACTGGGTAATGGTGGCTATATTTCTTGGTATTAAAAACCAAGATCAAAAAGTTACAGAATTATAACTGAACATAGAGACACTTTTAGAGACACGTTTAGACTAAGATATGAGCAAGTGTTGTTTAGGTGTTATGTTACTTCTACTAAAATGTCATGCTGAGTTATGTGTGAGATATTCATCATTAAAAATGAACAGACTGCACTCAGTTGGACAGCAAAGCTACTGTGTTTTTCTAACACTTTATGATGATTTCTAAAAAGCCCGGGAACTAGTTCACATACACATAGTTGATTGAAGCTGTAGTATTTTGTCTTAATTGAAGTTGTAATGTTTTCAAATGACCATAATATAATATAAGATAATATAATATAATATAATATAATATAATATAATATAATATAATATAATATAATATAATATAATATAATATAATATAATATAATATAATATAATATGTGACCCTGCACCACAAAACCAGTCTTAAGGAGCACGGGTGTATTTATAGCAATAGCTAAAAATACACTGTATGGGTCAAAATTAACAATTTTTCTTTCATGCCAAAAATCATTAGGATATTAAGTAAAGATCATGTTCCATTAAGATATTTTGTGAATTTCCTACTGTAAATATATCAAAACTTCACTTCTGATAAGTATTATGCATTGCTAAGAACTTCATTTGGACAATTTTAAAGGTGATTTTCAGTATTTAGATTTTTTTTGCACCCTCAGATTCCAGATTTTCAAATAGTTTCGGCTAATATTGTCATATTCTAACAAACCATACATCAATGGAAAGCTTGTTTATTCATATGATGTTTTTGAAATCTCAATTGTAAAAAACTGACCCTTATGAGGTTTTTTGGTCCAGGTTCACATATAATATAATATAATATAATATAATATAATATAATATAATATAATATAATTTAATAATTTAACCCTTTTGTAATAATATAACCCTGTTTTAAAAGCACAAAAAATAATATTCCGATGACTCACTCAATCAACATAAAATTTGCTCATTAGTTCACTTTTATAAACATAATTTTTTATTTTTGCAGCTCCTTGATGACAGTGTAGCCATAGTTATGAAGCATTAGTATTAAAGGTAAAAGTAGAAACAGGGGCCCCCAAAGTCTCCATTAGCATTCTCACAAAGGTCTAATTAAACTTTTCGACACGCAGCATGCTGTCCCTCCTGAAGAAATAAACGTAATTAGGAAGGGAGGTCCCCTCTGCCCTCACGTCCCCCTGGAGCCACACTAAAGCGCCGCTTTCTCGCAAACTCTGAAAAGTGTGCACTACAGGGAGAAGAGGAAGTTAAAAATGTGGAGGAGTGTTTTTCTGTAAAGATCCGTAATAATCTACAACTTTTAAGAGCTGCTCACACTAACGGATGTACAGTGAACAAAGAAATGAAAATAAATATATAAATAAAATCAGAAATGATTCATTTTAAAGGTGAATTGTCATTATGAGCAAAAGAGACCAGAAATGTACGTTTTTATATGACCTAGAAAAAGTCCTTCTTCTTTACCTTACCTCATATTTCATTTAGAATGTTTTAAAAGCTTAAAACATTATGGATTTTTCAAGTTATTGTCTAGTTTTAGACATTTGCAGTAATACAATTTGGTCTTGGAATAAAATTCAAGCACTCTAAATCCACTTTGATTCATAAGTTGCTTTCAGGTATTCCAAAAAATCTGACATATATTGTGGAATCACGGTTAGTTCGGCCAGTAGAAAGCTCCTTCTGATAACATTAGTAGAGCCCAGTGACCTCTAGTGCTCAACAGTGGTACAAATAAAAAAAAACATGCCTTTATGAATAACTACTGCCAAGGACGTATCAATATTGTGCTGGATCTGCAAGCACAACTTTTTAAAGTTTACGAATAACACACCCAGCATGGTGTCTACTCTTCCTGAGGAGTTACAAAAGACTACAGACGTGTGCACGTAAATCTCAGGCGACTCCACACGGAGTCAATGTGGCAAAACAGCCGAGATGATCTTGTTTATGGGGATGAAATATGGGATGAGTCATGAAAGACCATTGAATGGATTATCGTGCGGTGTAAAAATAACGTCTTCACACCGACACCTCATATTTTACCTCAAAGATGATGAGCACATAGACTCCTGCCAGGATCAATCCGGCGATAAGCACCTGTGTTTCCACGGTTACATAGAGTGACTGGTGAGTCATGGACAGAGGAACCACCTGACTGTCTAACAGAAAGGCCTGCACACTGATCAGAATAGGAGCGCTGGAGGGCAAAAGAAAGAGACAGATTTGAGAAACGGAGACACACTAAAGCATATACCGTGACAGGAACTAATGCAAAACCCACATTATCACATGATCACATTTACTGAACTATCGGCAAAATTTAAAATCTGATGACAGTAGTTTGATTATGCTACTTTTTTAAAATATGAAGCAACAGATGCAATAAAGTGCATTATATAGCATTAAATGTAGCAAAATGTGAAATCTGATGACAGTAGTTTGATTATTCTACTTTTTCTAACTATGGAGCAACAGATGCAATAAAGTGCATTTTACAACATTAAATGTCTTAGTGTGGTGAGGAATGTGTTACCCATACCTGCTAACCATTTCAAATGTCCTTGTTCTCAGAATTTGGTCACTTCGTTGGGAATGCAATGGTATAGTCCAGTTATAAAGCACCTGCTAGAAAAATATTAGAAGTCATGTTGTGAATGTATAGAACAATCTCTTTTAATTGTGTAATACTATAAATAACTGAGAGAAGATTATATATATCCATTTTATATTTTGCATACAGCATCCTAAAAAATATTTAGATATTTATACAGTGACACCTTAACCTCTTAACTGTCACTGTATTTAAAGGCATGTTATATTATATTATATTATATTATATTATATTATATTATATTATATTATATTATATTATATTGAAATAATATACATTATTTTTTTTTTTAATAAAATATAAAATAAAGTATAAAGTAAATAAATTATTATGACTTTTATATTATATTATATTATATCATATTATATTATATTATATTGAAATAATATACAATACATTCCATTTTTTGGGGATGAAAGTACTTATGTAGTCTGTATTCATCAAAGAATCCTGGAAAAAATGTATTATGGCTTCTGTATTGTATTATATTATATAGAAATAATATACAATACAGTACCATTCAAAAGTTTGTGGTTAATACAAATTTTTTTTTTAAATACAGTATGTACTTTGTACTCAAGGAATCCTGGAAAAACGTATTATGGCTTCTGTATTATAATATATTATATTATACAGAAATATAATTAATATACAATACAGTACCATTTAAAAGTTTGTGGTCAGTATGTTTTTTTTGTTTTTTGTTTTTTTTTTAAAGAAAGTACTTACGTACTCATCAAAAAATCCAAAATGTATTATGGCTTTTACAAAAATATTAAGTAGCACAACTGTTTTCAACATGAAAAAAAATGAGAGAAATTATAATAATAAGAAATGTTTCTTGAGCACAAAATCAGCATATGAAAATGATTTCTGAAGGACTGTGTGATGGCTGCTGGAAATTCAGCTTTGCCATCACAGGAATAAACTGTAATTAACATCAAAAAATTGACTAAATATATTTAACTATATTTATTAACTATATTTACAAATTAACTGACTAACTATATTTATTATAGTTTAATCTGCTGGTAGGGTAAAGCTCATAATTGTTCATTTTGGCTCTGTTGAAACAACTCTAACCTGCTGAGTTCTTCTCCGGCGAGACCCTCCCTCCTCAGTCTGCTCCACCTGGATCAGTATATATTCCTGGGCCTCTTGTACTGCCTCCATCTCTCCCAAAAACGGCCCACCAACCTGCAGCTTCAGCAGGGAGTTGTCACGAAAATCAGTAAGGTTCATTGCTGCAGCAATCAGTCAGGTTAAGAAAAACTTCCATGAATTAGGGATACAAAATGGAAATAGATAACACATCATATACATCAAGCTTTAACCCGAGTGTTTTGGAAAAGTTTTGCAAACAGATGTCAGCTGGCCACGGTTTCATTTTGGACAGACAGTCCCCTCCCACAAGCAGAAGGTACTTTGAAGCACTTCAGTGCATTGTTCACTCTTCACATTCATCTCTCCAACTCTGCAGGACCCGCAGATTGCTGCAAGTATCAGGCAGATCTGTTGTTATGCACGAAGTCATAGGCAAGACTGTTACCATGACACAGGCCGCTGTAAATAGCAGATGGTGAGATTGTCACAGAAACGGAAATGAATTAGCGCAGCCCTTCAGTGCAATCTCCCAACCAAACATAAAATCCCCGCAGGGTCTGAGGAGTTAGCGCAGTGGCATGCATCATCACAATATTTGACTTGTGCATTAATGATTCTTATTTATCTAGTCAAAGCAAACCCAAACAATGCAGATTCTCTAAAGCACACAAATGGGGAGGATACAGAAGCTCTCGGTGGATGAGACTGCCAGCATCCTCCAGGGGCTTTCCCTGTCAGGATACATGCTGAAAAACAGCTAATGATTTAAATAAAGATAGTTATTACACAGTGTCAGACAAATACAATTATTGAGGATTTGTATGTAATACAGTAATGGATATTATTCTAGATAACAAAAGCTGTTGAGTAAGTTTAATGACTGGAAAACTTACTGAACAGAGAACGACAATGGTGAAGATGGTGATGAGTTTTGTTGTCCTTAAGCAATACCTATAAAAGCAAAGGCAAAAGGCGGGATTTATCACATGCACCAATCACAGCCGATCAAAACCAAAGCTGAACACATACATAGATACAGTTAAGGTCAAAAGTTTACATACACCTTGCAGATTCTGCAAAATGTTAATTATTTCACCTAAATAAGAGGGATCATACAAAATGCATGTTATGTTTTATTTAGTACTGACCTGAATAAGATATTTCACATAAAATACATTTACATTTAGTCCACACGACAAAATAATAGTTACATTTGCAATAAAATGACTCAAAAGTTTGCATACACTTCTGTTCTTCAAAAAAATCCTTCCCACAAATTCTTTTGTTGTTCAGCATTTTTTGTGTATTTGAACCCTTTCCAACAATGAATGTATGATTTTGGGATCCATCTTTTTACACTGAGGACAACTGAGGAACTCATATGCAGCTATTACAGAAGGTTCAAATGCACTCTCTGATGCTCCAGAAGGAAAAAACGATGCATTAAGAGCCGAGGGGTGAAAACTTCTGAACAGAATGAAGATGTGTACATTTTTCTTATTTTGCCTAAATATCTTTTTTTTTCATTTAGTACTGCCCAGTACAAGTGATATCTACCCTGATCTTCATATTCAAAAAGTTTTCACCCCCTGGCTCTTAATGCATTGTTTTTCGTTCTGAAGCATCAGTGAGCGTTTGAACCTTCTGTAATAGTTGCATTTGAGTCCCTCAGTTGTCCTCAGTGTGAAAAGATGGATCTAAAAAATTATACAGTCATTGTTGGAAAGGGTTCAAATACACAAAGATGCTAATAAATCAAAGAATTTATGGGACCTGAAGGATTTTTCTGAAGAACAGCAGGCAGTTTAACTGTTAACAAAACTTCAGTAATTTTTATAAATTCAACTATAATTTTTCTCTTGTGGACTATATGTAAACATCTTTTGTGTGAAATATCTTATTCAGGTCAGTACTAAATAAAAAAATACCATGCATTTTTTTTATAAATCCTCTTACTTTGGTAAAATAATTAACATTTTGCAGATTTTGCAAGGTGTATGTAAGATTTTGACCTCAACTGTGTACATTTAAATATATATATATATATATATATATATATATATTAGTAACCCCAAATTTTGAGTAGTTGTGTATATATGCCATACCTGATGGGGGATGATAGTTTGAAGTAATGTTCACATTTCTCCATGGATGTGATGTGGGAGAGACTGGCCACCTCACTGCCCAGCCTGCACCTCCTCTCCAATTCAGCAGAGCTTGCCTCCCATGATTCCTCTCCAGACCCCAGGCTGGGCTCATGCAGTGTCATATAGGTTATACTGCACAAAACAGTACAAAAACAGTAGGTTAGGCACTGTGGGGCTTGCAAAATCTTGCTGTTTGTTTGAGCAGTCTAAAATATTGATTTCTGACTCAACCAATGGCGTGAGTTTGTGGCGAGAGTATTTAGTGCTCAAATTAATTTGACCTGGGAAACCCGTTTAAAACCATCATTATCGTGCATGGAAATGAAACACTTCACCTTTAAATTTAGTTGCGAAAATCCAATTCCTCTTGGCTAACTTTTACTTTCATCCAAAGTAAAACATCACTTCTGCAGCAAGGAAGCGATCAGTCATCTAAATGCTAATTCCAGCCACACAACAGAGATTAAAACCAACGAAAGGTGTTAAAAGCCTGTTATGCTACACAGTTCTTTGACAAATTCATGCTAAGAGAGGATACACCTAAGTGCCTAGACATAACTAGAGGCTTTTGTGTTGATTATAGGCAGCAAGATACATTATTCCAACTGAGAACACAATATAATCGCTAGCAGCATTAGCATTCAGCTCACTGCCTTACAGAGGGAATGAAAAATGTATTACTGAGGGCAGCAGATAGCAACCAGCCATATTAGCACTATGACAACAGTTTGCTCCATGTAGGCCCCTTGATCTGAGAGGGCGAGCATGATAACACAGACCAGGGGTCTTCAATAGAGGGTCCGCGGTAGCACTACATGTCAAACTAATTGGTAAAAAAACTAAGAAACAAAACACAATTTTAATTTCAACAGTGTTTCATTATTAAAATGTAATGTGACTTACAGTATATGACCCTGTATGTTATACTTTATCATACATTTGCAATCATGACAAAGTATGTAAATACATAGAGCCCTATGACTTCCGCAATGTAGAAAACGCGGATGATATCGCTGAATCCAGTCAGAAAAAAATGAATTTTCTGAATGATGCGAAATGTTATGGAATTTCTCAAAGTTTGAAAGAATTAATCAAAAGTAGGTCATTACACTTAAATCAAACTGCAATGTGGACTAGTATCTGTAAATATTACACCGCAAAAATACTACATAACCGCTTACTATATAATCACACAACATTTCTTCCATGTTTTATTTTTAATAGTATATTCCCCTTTGTTTGGCAAAAACGTTTGCTTAATTTTCAATAATTAAAAGATAAATTAATGTTTTATGTCTTCATTTGATAACCAGAACATTTTAAATACACAAGACAGAATTTCTGAGGGTAAAAAAACCCTTCCATGCTATTTGAATAGATTTGGATAAATTAAGTATGCATTCAAATAATTAGACATGCTAAAACACAGAATTTAATAACAACAAAACATATGGTGAGAAAAAATAAAACATTTCATAGGGCCCTAAACATGTCATTTTTGTTAAACCTTTATTAAATTGATGTGAAATTGTATAAGTTTTATGATTTTAATTAATTAGACATGCTCTTTGATTAATACATTTTAATTTAACCATTAAAAAGGAGTTGAGAAAAACTGAAACGGGGACAAAAACGGAATCAGAAAACTAAAATTTTTTTAATTAAAAAAAAATTTTATTTGGACATTATTATTTTTGGTTACAGCACCATATTGTTTAATTTAATTTAATTTAATCTAATTTAATTTAATTTAAAAAATTTTGCTCAATTTCTACTCAATAAAATATTTTAGAGTTTGGCCTAGTCATGGCATTTTAAGATTTTAATACTTTACATGACTTTTCCAGAACTAAAAATTATACTTTTGAATTGAGGCTTCTTCAAATATTAAGTGGGTTCTTAAGTGGTTAAATCAAAATAATATATATCTTAACTTGTTTGTTGTTTTAGATTATTTTAATATGTCCTGTGTTATTTTTAGTAAATTTAAGTCATCTTGAGGCCCCTCAGGAGTTTGCTGAAGCCTCCTACTGGGCCCGGGCCCTCTAGTTGAGAAACACTGCAATAAGGGGTCCCTTACTCAGAAAAACACTTACAGTAATCCATTTGAATTTTCATTGAGCTTTACTTTTCTTATCCTACTTGTTATGAGATTTTTCTTGATGTACCTGATCAAATACAATTTCATGAAAATAGGAATATTCAGCATTGAAGAGGATATTATATCACCCAAACAAAATTAAATACAGGTGTAATCCTTATGACTATGACTCTTCCTGTTACATAAATATCACTGGCTTTAGAGTTCTGCTAAGGATAAATGGGTGAATCAAGGACTCTTGCTGAGGAAAACAAAATGACTCATGCCTCAAAATATTAAAGAATTAAAACTATTATATATGGTTTCCACATAAAAATATTGATTTATGTTTTATAAGGAAAATTTGGGATTTCTATTGGCTAATCATAACATATTCCTGGTTGAGCAAACTGCTCCAGTCTGCTATCATATTCGATGTGTTGAAATCAATCCCGAATATTATAGAGGCTGGCAACTGTAGAGTTCAGATACGGTACTGCAGGCAATGTTTGGTTTAATTAAGAAGTACATAGAGGTCATGACCACTTCAAGATATCAAAATGCCATACATTATGTGAGGAACCGTGTTTGCCTTCAACCTAGTAATATATAAAGTAATTGTTGAAAATGAAGGTCACAAAGCCACTTTTTCTCATTACTGAATGAGAATGAGGTCGGTAATTACAGACCCCAGGTAATATTCCTACAGCTGTTCGACAGAAGCTTTCTTGACTAAAGCCAAGTCAACAGGTCCTGCAACTTTGAAAGAAAAAAGGAGAGATTCCCTGTGTACAAGTGGTTAACGCTTTGCAAATGACTTCCAAACGAAAAAGATATTCTATTATGCTGAACAGATGATTGATTAATATTCAAATGGCCAGCTATTATAAAGTAGGAGTACTAGTGGATTTTATTGTTAATTCTAAATAACAATAAGATCCACTATTGTATATTTGACGTCAAATAAAATAAAATCAAGAAAAACAAACCTTACCAGAATTGTTCATTCCTGAACAGAAAACAACAACAGAACATCAAATATGAAATACTGTGAAACCAATGGGGAAATATACAGGCTCACCTGTCATTTTGGGGGAACTTGAGAAGGGGTGACCGTTCTGTGTGGTTGGCTTGGCTGGATTTGCCTTTGAGGAGGTTTACCATGCTGAAGCTGTGCCTGGGAACAAGGAGAAAACTTATTAAATCTGAGCATGATGTCTGTCATAAATAACATCTCAGCCACATTTAGAAATCAATTCTTGGCATCCATTTTTAATGACTCTTCTATAAAAACTGGCAGCTTAAATAAAATGGAACTAAAAGTCTTTGAGCAGAAATGAAAGTCATTCTTCCTTTTTGGTTTAGTCATCCTGGTCTAGTGTGTCACACAAGGTCTAAGCTACATAAATGTAGATTTGCAAACATAAGCAAATTAGACGTCCAAGAGATTATTGACAATTATATAAGTCATCCTTCTGGTCCATTGTGTCCTCCTGCAGCTGTCTTGATGATTTAACTGACATTTTGTAACTTGTCAAGGTGGATGGGCATCAGGTGGTTACCAGATTCACAGATGCAAGAATGTGATATGGTTATGACAGGGTTCTGGCCTTGGTTTACATGCTATAAAACAGAGTGACACAACGAAATAAATCAAACAATAGCTTTGAGCCTTTATCTTGTGACAGGCTCAAAGAGTCAATGCTGCAATCTCATGATTCTAAAATATTTCTCTTTCAACATGTCATATAACAAATATCCAAGTTTAGAGTATCATTCAATATTGCACATATGAACCTGAAATTATGACCCAGGAAATCTGTTGTTTTTAGTGGCATGTGCCTCATTTATGTGTCCATAGTGTCAAACTTTTTTTTTCATTAAAAGATTACTTAAATCTATCTATTTTTATCTAGATAGATAGTCTAGAAGATCATTACTCCAGTCATTGATTTTTCAAAAATCTTTCTAATGTTCTGATTTGCTGCTCAAAAAACATTTATTATTATTATGCTGAAACAGCTGAGCAGATTTTTTTCAGGTTTCTTTGTTGAATAGAACGTTCAAAAGAACAGCATTTATCTGTAATAGAAATCTTTTGTAACGTTATAAATGTCTATATCATCATTTTTGATCAATTTAAAGAAGACCACTTCCAGAAAAACTATTTACAGTTAATTTACTTACCCCCTTGTCATCCATGATGATCATGTCTTTCTTTCTTCAGTCGTAAAGAAATTATGTTTTTTGAGGAAAACATCTCAGCATTTTTCTCCATATAATGGACAGATATGGTGCCCCGATTTTGAGCTTCCAAAATGCAGTTTAAATGCGGCTTCAAACGATCCCAAACGTGGTTGTAAACAATCCCAGCCAAGGAAGAAGGGTCTTATCTAGCGTAACGATTGGTTATTTTAATAAAAAAATACAATTTATATACTTTTTAATGCCAAATGCTCGACTTGTCTTATTCTGCCTGTACTGTTTTTGTTCCGGTTCATGACAGTTAGGGTATGTTGAAAAACTCCCATCTCATGTTCTCCAACAACTTCAAAATCGTCCTATATTGCCATTTTACCTTTTTTGTTAAAGGTGTTTGATCTTCTTTGCATGTTCACTTTGCAAAGACTGGGTCGGTACTTCTGCAATGACGTAGAATGATTTTGAAATGATTTTTGAAGTTGAGGGAGAAAATACTATTGGAGCTTTTCGACATACCCTAACTGTCTTGAGCCAGAATACACAGAGTTCAAGGACTGCAAGGCAAGACGACCGTTTGGGAATAAAAAGTATAAATATAGTATTTTTTTAATGTAAATAACCAATCGTTTCGCTAGATAAGACCCTTCTTCCTCAGCTGGGATAGTTTACTACCACATTTGGGATCGTTTGAAGTCGCATGTAACACTGAAGACTGGAGTAATGATGCTGAAAATTTAGCTTTGATCACAGGAATAAATTACAATTTAAAAAATATTCAAATTGAAAGCAGTTATTTTAAACAGTAAAATTAATTTCACAATATTACTGCTTTTGCTCTATTTTGGATCAAATAAATGCAGGCTTGGTGAGCAGAAAAGAATTCTTTAAAAAACATGGAAAATCTTACTGTTGACAGGAAACTTTTGACAGGTAGTGTATAGCCAAAATAACTGATATTGATCAAACTGAATCAAAATCGGAAATCTAATAAAATCAGTGAAACTTACGGTGGCCGAGAGAGCTTAACGCGAGAGAAACACACAAAATGAACACAAACATACCAAAAGAAAAAAAAAAGAAAATTCCAGGGCAGTTACATAAATTTGAAAAGCTTTAAAATTTGTTTTGTTTTTATGAGCTTCTTATTTTGAGATCTCATATTAGAGAGGGTTTCAAGGTCAATTTTAAGATCAGTGTTACAAAATGTAATATATAATAGTTTATATAATGGTTTCTGTTTGCATGTGTTTTCTTAAGTTGCAGTGCATTGAGCTCTCTCGGCCACCATAGAAACTTGTGTCAAAACCCAGCCTAATAGATAGATAGACGGATAGATAGATCTTAATGTATATTATGTGATTTCTCAACCCTCTGCATTTTCCGTATGAACCCCGGTTTGGTAAACCCTGGCATGCATCAAAAACAATTATTTTAATAGTTTTGCAAGCATCATAAAATATATGTGAATGTATTAATATGGCACTACACGCATACTGTAGTAAGACATTAATATATTTGAATATAATTTGCATTCAGTAATCATACTTTCTCCTCTCAACCTTAGACAAGGACAGCTTTATTTACTGTAGTCATAAAGCAAACATTTCACATCTCATATACTCAATAACAACAGAAAAATCAATAGAAGTCTCAAGAAGAGGGGGAAGAGAAAGGATTGGTTCTGAGCTATTGCTCAGAGACACCAGCAGTGTTGATATTTTTCGGCCTGTGTGAATAGAACAGATGGAAATCCAGAGAACTCTGCGGGCTAATTACTGGAGCCTCTTCAGCAATCTAATAATCGTGAAAATTCTCTGTTTGTCATAATTAATGACAGTTTAAATGGGTAAAGTCCCTTTTATCTCTTCAATTGGCTTTGAGTTTGTTTGTGAGTTATGGAGAGCCTTTTACAGAATGCCAGAATAGATCAATGTTGCTCCGCACAGGACAGACTATAGAGTCAACCCTAGTCCAATTCTAACACATCATTGGGCAAATCCCAAACCTCAGCTGCTTAGCATTACAGAGGACTCAAACAACTCACCCACCCCAACCCAACGCCTCAGCTCACTGCAAACAGCTGGGACGGGGTGTGTGCGAGTGTGTCTGTGTGCTCCAGACAAGACATAATAGCCATGGCCTCCAGGATATATCCTGGCGTTGAGTTTGGGCAAAAGGGAGATTAGACGGGATATTTCAAGGCCTTTAATCCCTCTCCCTGCAGTTACACAACGGAGAGGAGATTTGAAATGTTAGCTCACCGAATGCAGGATTTATAAATGAAGCAAAGCCCTCTCTTATTGTGCCTGAATCCGAGTGTGTGAGGTCCAGATGAGAATGAAACCAAAGTGGGGGGAGTAAATAACCCAGCGGGACACCTACCATCTTCTTAAGTCCGGCCTAGAATACAAGTCTAATGGAACGTTTTTACTGTTTTTACAGTACTTTTGATCAAATAAGAGCAGTGTTGGTGAGCATAAGTATGAAAGCCCGTTTCTGCCACTGAATAAAAAATTTAAAAAGTAATTGCAACTTTTTATTTCACAGTTCTGACTTTTTTCTTGCAACTTCTAGTTTACATCTTGCAAGTCTGACTTTTTTTCTCAGAACTGTGTCATATAAACTTGCAATTCTGACTTATTTTTTTCTCAGAACTGTGAAATATAAATGCACAATTGTGAGTTATAAAGTCAGAATTGCTAGATTTTCTCGCAATTGCGACTTTGTATCTCGCAGTTCTGACTTTTTTCTCGCAATTGCGAATTATATTTTCTATTATGTCTTATAAATTTCGTAATTTAATTATATGAAAAGTTTCAGGTGTTGTTTGTCTTTCTGTCCTGTTGGAAATATGCCACAGTTATATGTAAATATGGCATACATTATTGCACACATATTATTGTTTAAAAGTATGGTGTCAGTAAATTTTTTTTTAATAGGCTTGAAAATATCTTATGTATGGAAGCCCGTTTCTGCCATTGAATTAAAAAAAAAAAAAAGTAAAAAAAATTGCTACTTTTATTGCTACTTATCTCACAATTCTGACTTTTTTTCTTTACCAGAATTGCATGATACAAACTCGCAATTCTTATTTTTTTCTCAGAATTGTGAGATATAAACTCACAATTATGAGTTACAAAGTCAGAATTCTGAGATATAAACTCAGAATTCTGATAAATAAAGTCAAAATTGTGTAACATAAACTCACAATTCTGAGAAATAAAGTTGCAATTGCATTGTCAGAATTCTGAGATATAAAGTAATTCTGAGAAATAAAGAATTATGTGATACAAACTCGCAATTGCATGTTATAAAGTCCAGTTCTGAAGAGGAAAAAAAAAGACTAATATGTTTTCAGAATTGTGAGTTTATATCTCACAATTCTGAGTAAATAACTTGCAATTGCAAGTTTATATCATGCAATTCTGAGAAAAAAAGTCAGAAGTTGCAATAACCTTTTTTTTTTATTCAATATCCATACATAAGAGATTTTCAAGCCTATTAAAAAAAAATACTGACACCAAACTTTTAAACAATAATATATGTGCAATAATATATGCCATATTTATAAATAACTGTGGCATATTTCCCATAGGACAGAAAGACAAACAACTGAAACTTTCTATATAATTAAATTACGGAATTTATAAGACAGAGAAAACAAACAACTATTGAAACACATATTTTGTAAAATAATGCATGTGATGTGATCAGCTGATTTCATTGAGAGTGGCTACCATTAAAGAATTCCTGCCGGAGAGAGCAGTCATGAGAGCAGAAGCAGATCTCATCTCATGCATGACTAACAATTCATCACGTGATGGCTGATCTAAAACTGTACTGTCTAATCCGAAAAAGTGTCACAACCACAAGCTTGAGATTAAGACCCCCATCGTCATATTCCACAGTACTATCTCACACACACATTTTTTTTCCCACATAGTCACATATTTGCAATGATGTTACTATAGTAATGTGACTCCACACGTGAGCACCAATCCTCTTTAGAGTTGATTAGCATCTGTTTCACACAGAAAAGCTCTCACTAAGGGTTCTGGAGACTTTATCTGCCAAATGTGTTCCGCTGAATGTCAGCCACAATAGTAGAAATACAATGTTACAATGAAATATATCTCAAAGGTGACATCCAACCACAGTTTATTGTGCAGAGACAAATATAAGCGAGTCATTTGTAGACTGATGTCCCAGAAGAGTGTTAACATCGTGGATCAAAACATTGTTCTATTTGTGCTCAATTTCTGGTTGAATGTGTTTGGGGTGGGACTACCTGTTTGTTCAAATCATTGTTGACATTGCGTGTGTTTATGTCCTCCAGAAAGTTCATGTTCATTCCCATATTCCCATAATTTGGGAAGTCGTAATTATGACGTCAGGTGTGTTCAAGTCACATTGGTTGGAGAAAGATGGCAATGTACCCAAGGTTATTAACTAAAACTACGGTGAAACCAAAAAATTCTTTACTATTAAATAAACAATTATTTCTTCATTTAAAACAGTATTTTTCATTTAAATTTAGTTTAACTTGACATTTATAAAAAATTACAAAACTACAAAAATTAAAAAAATACTAAAAATGACAAAACCACAAAAAATAACAAACTTTAACTGAAATGAAAATGAAAAAAAAAGGGGGGAAATATTCCAAATATTAATAAAAACTATAATAGTATCTCAATGATATTAAAATAACACTGGAGGTACACTGCCGTTCAACAATTTTGGGATCAGTACGCTTTTTAATATTTTTTTAAAGAAGCCTTTTCTGCTCATCAAGGCTGATTAAAAATACAGAAAAAAACAGTAATATTGTGAAATATTATTGCAATTTAAATTAGCTGTTTTGTATTTTAATATACTTTAAAATAGAATTTATACCTGTGATCAAAGCTACACTTTCAGCATCATTACTCCAGTATTCAGTGTCACATGATCCTTCAGAAATCATTATAATATGCTAATTTATTATCAATGTTGGAAACAGCTGTGCTGCTTAATTTTTTTTTTGGAACCTGTGATACTTTTTTTCAGGATTCTTTGATGAATAAACGTTAAAAAGAACAGCATTTATTTGAAATAGAATTTTTTTGTAACAGTATACACTACCGTTCAAAAGTTTGGGTAAGTACATTTTTTCTTTCTTTCTTTCTTTGAAAGAAATTAATACTTTTATTCAGCAAGGATGTGTTAAATCGATGAAAAGTGATAGTAAAGACTTAATTGTTAGAAAAGATTTCTATTTTGAATAAACGCTGTTCTTTTTAACTTTTTATTCAACAAAGAATCCTGAAAAAATGATCACAGTTTATAAATACAGGTTATTAAAGATTGCAATAATATTTCATAATATTACTTTTATTTTTCTATCTTTGATCAAATAAATGGAACATTGGTGAGCTTAAGAGACTTCTTGAAAAAAATTAAAAATAGCATGATTTTTTTTAACTACTACAAAATGTTACATAAAGAATGCTGGTGTGCTTTTTTTCAGTCCAGTATGAAGATGCTATAAATATGTTAACTATTATATTTATATATTATATTATATTATATATCATGAATTCATAACTAATAACTAATTATTATTAATTAATATTTCAAATATAAAATATACAATTAAAATATACTTAAAAGGATAGTTCACCCAAAAAAGTGCATTTCTGTTATCATTTGAAAAAAAAATTTTATTTTATTTTATTTTATTTTAGTCTAGTCTAGTCTAGTCTAGTCCAGTCCAGTCCAGTCCAGTCCAGTCCATATAATGAAAGTCCGTGAGATTCAATGTTGTTTTGGACTCTACTTCCTCTTATTGTATGGACAAAAACAATTTAAGCATTCCGAAAAATACTTATTTTGTGTTCCCTAGAATAATGCCAGCAACTCAAGTTTGGAACAACATGAGAATGAGTATATAATGATGGATGAATTTCAAATGTTAATTTTAATTTTAGCAGAAGATTCTTGATTATCTATTTGATAGTCAAAACCCTAATTACTAATGTCCTACCTATCATCTTGATGGACGTCGGTGTAGATTATGCAGTGTCCCGAGGGCACCGCTGCAGCCTGCAGCAATTTCTGCGTCTCTCTTTTTCCAGAGAATCCCTCCAGCAGCCGAAGCTCATCAAAGTTCCCAGCCACAGTGTCAGACTTCCTGCGGCCCACCCTGCTGGAGTGACCCTGGCCTCCGGTTTGAGACATCTCCACCTCAATATTACTTTTATTCTCCAGATACATCTTCACTCAGGCACACTGGACTGTAACTAGAGGAGAAGGGGAACACTGAGGTCAAATGATCTTTTAATGCAGGATAGGTTTCATATTTATGGTAACTAGCATTAGATGAGTTCTTTTGAGACTTACATTTCCAGATCAAAACGACTTCTATAGGCCACATACAGAACAATGATGTATAAACAAAAAAAAAAACTGATACAAAACTGCATTGCGTATGATTTTATTCCATACGGATACACCTGCCCCCTCTAGTGCTTCACATGCATATCGCAAATACAGTCAAAAAAACACTCTTATTTATTTCCAGCAAGACTCAATATAATTACTAGACACTAGACATATGAAATAAGTATTAATGCAAAGTATGAATGCTACAAACATTCCTGTAAACCTTTTAAAAGTGTGTGGTCACATAATATAGCCACAACTCCTATGCTATTTTAAAGTCTCAGGCCCTTAAAGAGTTAACCTCTCAATCTGTGATTGACAGCTAGACTGTAAGGATCCAGTCTGAGAGTCACAGACACAGCACCATCCTAATTAAGAACTTACTTCACCCTTTTGACCCTGGCATTACTTTTCCACACACCCTTCTTCACACAGAGACCTACATCTTCACACATAGACCTCTATGAACTCACAGCTGTAGAGTGAGTCTAAAACAGAGTTTTCCACTTTAAGGGAAAAACAAGAGTTCTGTGTGTGTGGGTAAGTAGGCTGTGTGTTTTTGAGCAGATGAACATTTTACTCATTTTAATGACCAAAACAGTTGCAGTTGCAAGTGTTTTCCACATTGCCTGAATTAAACATGTTATCTAGGGTGTTGCAAGTGGTTGCCAGAGTATTGCTATGCTGTTTCTAAGGGGTTCCAATGGGGTGTTCCAGCTCCATTTCAATAGGATTCATATGTAATGTTCAAAAGCATATTTTCTAATGTTTGGGCATGGCCGTAATGACTGAATCTAAAACACATACATTTATTTACTTTTGCACAGCTTTTGGAAACATAAAAATACTTGTGAATCCTTTATATATAAAATTTACTTGCATAGTTTACAATCGCAAAGATATTTTAGACCCTACCCCTACTTCAATGTTGTTATTGTTGAATAAAATTAAAAATAAATTAAATTAAAAATAAAAATATTAGATGCAAAACATTCCAAAAATTAGAAATGTTGCATTGACATATACACTACCAGTCAAACGTTTCTGAACAGCAAGATTTTTTTGTTTTTTAAAGAAGTCTCTTCTGCTCACCAAGCCTGCATTTATTTGATCTAAAGTACAGCAAAAACAGTTAAATTTTCAAATATTTTTACTATTTAAAATAACTGTTTTCTATTTGAATATATTTTAAAATGTAATTTATTTCTGTGATCAAAGCTACATTTTCAGCATCATTACTCCAGTGTCACATGATCCTTCAGAAATAATTCTAATATGCTGATCTGCTGTTCAAGAAACTTCTATTATTATTATCAATATTTAAAACAGCTGAATAAATTTTTTCATGATTCTTTGATGAATAGAAAGATCCGCATTTATCTGAAATAAAAAGCTTTTGTACCATTATACACTTTACCATTCTTTTTTATTTATTTATTTTTAACACATTTATTTAGCAAGGATGCTTTAAATTGATCAGATGTGATGATACAGACATTTACAATGTTACGAAAGATTTCTATTTCAGATAAATGCTGTTCTTCTGAACCTTTTATTCATCAAAGAAACCTGAAAAAAAATTCTACTTAATAATAATAATAATAAATGTTTTTAAGTATCAAATCAGAATATCAGAATGATTTCTGAAGGATCATGTGACTGGAGTAATGATGTTGAAAATTCAGCTTTGAAGTCACAGGAATAAATTACAGTTTAAAAAATATTCAAATAGAAAAAAGTTATTTTAAATAGTAAAAAAAACAAAATTGTACTGTTTTTGCTGTACTTTGGATCAAATAAATGATGAGCAGAAGAGATTTCTTTAAAAACATTCAAAATTTTACTGTTCAAAAACTTTTGACTGGTAGTGTATGTTTACGTAGAAGTACTAAAACTACTGGAATTAAAATAAATTTAGGCTAAATAAATATTAAAACAAACAGAAACTAATAAAAGATAAAATCACATGAAATTACTAAACTTAAAATAAAATGAAAACTGAGAATATAAAATTCAAGCTAGTTCAAAATCTATAATACTACATAATTAATACTAAAATAACACTGTGCTACCCTAAATCTAAAATACAGAAATAGAGAGGGATCAGTGGTTACAATGTTAATACAACACTATACAGAACTATTATATAGATATTTTAAGCCATGTTAAATGTGATGCCATCAAACATACAAAATTAAATACAATAAAATCAGCTCACTAATTCCATGAATTCAATTTTCTATGAGCCTATTCAATATTAAAATCCTTAACCCTAAGAATGAGTAATGGTAATAGCTTTAGCAAGCACCACTCATACTGTTAAAGAGGTTTTATTAAACAGCTCCCCCTAGTGGAAACTGTAAGAAAAATTAAGGCAGGACAACCAAAACCTCAACCACCCCTTTCTATGAGCAGACAGCCTCTTAAGAGAAAGATACTAATTTCAGCCTATGAGATTTTAGGGCTATTTCTGCCTGTATTCTTCCTTTTGATCTGCTTGTACATAAAAGAGAGAGCCATTATGTCCTTGAGACAACCATCTAATGCTTGTAGCCTCTAACAGCCTCAGGAGTAAGGAAAAAACAAACCAAAAAACACCATAAGTGGAATGACTAATCAATGAGAAGCCAAAACAATAACGTTTCAGGAATCATTCGTTTTGCCGCTGATAAACCTCTTTCTAGAGTGTCCAGGATAATTGGATTAGGACTACAGGTCAGTCTTAGACACTACAGTTTAGACACAGAGGAGAGTCATTGTGCTGAAAGCTCAGTGAAAGGTCTGCCTGAATAGACGCTTGGCCATATCAGTGACCTGTGACCAGTGACCGGTGCTTGTTTGATTTCCGTTCCTCACTGTTGCCGAATCAAACAAGCTCTATTGTGCCAGTGGTCAATACAAAGTGCTCACTGTCAGTGTGTTAACACAGTCTGCAGGACATGTAATCTGCCTTAGCAAGAGCGAGTGCTATACTGTAAATGCAGTGCATATGGAATATTTCTCTTTCTACCCTTATTCAGATCATACATGACTCCAGCTCTAAGATAGATAGTGGGCTGCACTATAAGAGTCTCAGGGTGGGCCGGACAGTTTTACTAGTATTTTACTAACGAGTCATTCTGCAAATATTTGCAGTTTAGAGAGAGAGAGACAGAGAGGGAGAGAGAGAGAGAGAGAGAGAGAGAAGCATTCAAAATAATATTAAATTATTTATTAACTAAATTTTTTAACTCAATTTTTGTTGTCAAAAAAACCCCTAACAATCAAAAGTTTTTAAACAGTAAAATCTGTAATGTTTTTAAGAGGCATCTTCTGCTGACCAACCCTGCATTTATTTGTTCCAAAGTACAGCAAAAACAGTAAACTTTCTAAACATTTTACTATTTAAAATAACTCTTTTCTATTTGAATAGATTTTAAAATGCAATTTATTCCTGTGATCAAAGCTACATTTTCAGCATCATTACTCACATTACTTAGTGTCACATGATCCTTCAGACATCATTCAAATATGCTGATTTGCTGTTCAAGAAACATTTTTATTAACATAATTATTATTATCAATATTTAAAACAACTAAGTACATTTTTTCAGGATTCTTTGATGAATAGAATTATCCAAAGATCAGCATTTATCTGAAATAAAAAGCTTTTGTAACATTATACACTATACCATTCAAAAGCTTGGAGGCAGTATAATTATTATTATTATTATTTGGTGTGTGTGTGGTGGGGGGTATAGAAATGAATACTTATATTTAGCAAAGATGCTTTAAATTGCTTTAAAAGATGCTTTAAAATCAAAAGTGATGGTAAAGACATTTATAATGTTACAAAAGGTTTCTATTTCAGATATATTTTACATATACCTATATTTTAGAATGATTTCTGAAGGTTTATGTGACTTGAATAATGATGCTTAAATTCAGCTTTGAAATCACAGGAATAAATTACATTTCAAAATATATTCAAATAAAAAACAGTTATTTTAAATAGTAAAAATATTTCAAAATTTTACTGTTTTTGCTGTATTTAGATCAAATAAATACAGGTTTTCTTTAAAAAAAAAAATTTAAAAATCTTACTGTTCAAATACTTTTGACTGGTAGTGTAATATTTACTCATTTAACTTTTATTCAATTTAATTTTAATGTTTATTCATTAAAACATTAGAAAATAAAACTGATTTGCAGTTTTTATTTCTTTATTTACTTACATTAATTTAAATAACTGTAGTTCAGAGCAAAAGCTAGAGGCTTTACCTCTGAATCAGAGCAATATCCGTAAAGAACCTTAACACACACAAAGCTCTCACACACTCTCCAGACATTACTGTACATTCCTCTTTGCCCCCTCCCTCCTCTCTCCCAGTGTGGGAAGAAATATTAATCCATTGAAAAATGTATTCAGTATTCAGTAATACTGTATGTGAAAATGGGACCATTTCAAATCAAATAAAAAGTGCATTTTTTTGCATTCAAGTGCATTCAAAAGTGCAAAGTGTTTTTTTTGGTGGATTTTGTTTATACAAAAGGCAGACATACTTACATAAAAAATAGTATTGAATATACACGGTCTGAAATTACATCCAAAGTCAAGTTGTTTAAATATTTATGCAAATGTAATTGAATTTACTTCACTGTTGCAGTTTAGAAATACAAGAAAATCACATTTTTAATTGTTTTGAGGTTTTTTTTAATTATATAAAAAATTTAGGGAAATATTCCATATTTTACCTATCCTGTATAATTTAACTTTTACCACTCTTTTTTTTTTTTTTTTTTTTACAAAACTGAATTTCTTACCTGCCAATTAAGAGGATGAAATGGTGAAGTGGCCGAGATGATGATGATGATGATGGTGATGAAATGGTGATGACGATGATATTATAACATTAAAACAAAAATTAAAAAGTCAAAAAAGAAATCCAGTGGGTGCAAACGGCTCTGGCTCACGTGTGCTGCACACACAGACTGCAGGTTTTCATGAGCTCGGAAGGAGGAGGAAGATGCTCACTCTTAAATGGAAGTTGCAGACGACTTCTAGGAGATGGAGGGAGTGACCCACAGCAAACTGCACACAGACAGAAGAGAGTGAATTATCAGCCCTCCCTTTTTCCTATACTCTCAAACCCTCAGATACCTTGTGGAAGTGGACACTCATTAACAACGGCAGTGTTTAAGACATGCCCAGCTTTCTCCCCAATGCCTGAAGATACCCACCCCATTTCAAAACAAAACAATACACACAATGAACAATCATTGTTTCTTGCACACACACACTCAAGTATTACTCACTAGGAACTTACTATGTATGACGTTATTGCTTAAAGCTTCTTCTACTTACAAGAGCTGAAGGAATCTGACTGCCCTACTTTGCATAAGTCATACTGACCAAGACCTGCTTTTAGAAGGAGCAGTCAAAACAAAACAAAACAAAAAACAGACACCCCCCGCCCTTCATTACTGTAGATATGTCCAACAACACATCATGTTCTCATGTAGTAAAAAATGCATAGTCGAGCAAAGAGAAAACTGACAATGCGCTGACAGACAAGACAGAACTGGTTACTTTCGGTATGAAACAAAGTCTTAGCTTTCAAATTTGGTCATGTTTTT
The DNA here is from genome assembly GCF_022985175.1 of Labeo rohita. NCBI lineage: Eukaryota > Metazoa > Chordata > Actinopteri > Cypriniformes > Cyprinidae > Labeo > Labeo rohita. Next base: position 23,766,914 of record NC_066874.1, on the reverse strand, counting down.
AAAAATTCAAATCATAAATACCATTTTGTGGCTACTTAATGTGACGTGACAAATCACTGTATACAGCGCCCGTTCAAGCTGCATGTGAAGCGAGAATCTCTTCCTCTTTAGGTATAGCATGAAACAAACATGAATGAACATAAGAAGGTATCTTGTTTTAACCGTGGAAAGAAATTAATACAATTTTTCAAGTTCAATTCCACCAATGTTAATCTATTCTCCTGTCTGGTTTGTTTGCTGGACAAAAATGGCAGATTCATTGTTATAATTGGTCAGATTGGCTGTCAATCAACTTCCCCCGCAAAAGGTCAATTGGACAGTTTCTTTCATATATAGGCCATTCACCAGAACAGGTCCAATGTTGTATAACATTGGAAACATCTTAAAATAAATGTCTTCTTCCAAAAAATTTGTATGTATGCAAATTGTATAATATCAAAGGTACACATTTCTTGTAACTGTGCCGTTAATTCTCATATTGCATTTTCAGAAAGTTTTGGAATATCTGTCCTCTCCCCAAATTTGTCACTACCGAAACACAGTGCTAATAATTTCATTAGACAGGTTATGTTGACCTATTAAGATTTCGCTTACATCCATCTTTATTGTAAATATATTTTTTGCTTTTTAAAAAAAAAAAAAATTAAGAGGTAATTTAGTGATAAATCAATAACCATTGTTTTTTTAACAATATTTCAAGTGTAATTTCTGTATTTTTTTAATGTATTTTTAGCTTTGTAAAAGGCAAAAAAAAATGTTCATATTGATTTCAAAGTTAGGATTCATCACTTTGAATACACTTTAAACCAAAAACTATCATAACATCTTAGTTAATAATTCAGTATACTTTATTTTTGACAAAACATCCCATGTTTCAGTTGTAACTGACCTTGTTTCGGTAATGACAGTAATTTGGTAGCAACCACATCACATTACAGAATTTTAACTTACATACTAAAACACTACTGAAACATGTAAAATACAAAGAAAATGCCATAACTGTATTAAAATGTTGTTTATTTCCCCCAAATATGAGTATTATGTGTTCCCTTTTGTCACTACCAAAACAATGGTGACTTGTTTCGGGTGTGACAATTTTAGATACTTTTGAACCTAGCTGAAAGATGCTAATCAGCACATGGTTAGCTGGTACAGTTCTGAACAGTGGTACACATATAAAAATTAAATGTTATGGAATAACTCCCAAAAAAAGCAGTTAATTGCAGAAAAAAGGTGCTCGGTAGTGACGTTCCTTAAAGTTACACACAGATTTTTAATACTTGTGTTCACATTTTTAAATGGTTTTTAAAAGTGTTTTTTTGGTTGTGGGACAGCAGTTTGCACCAGTTCTGTAGAATGGCCCATATCTTCTCTAAAATTCCAGAAGAGATTGCTGAGAGTTGATTTGAAAATCTTCAATGACATTATAAAATGTGCTCTAGAAGATTGTAATCATTCAGATTTCAACATGTATGTGAATATCAGTCATCAGATAACTCCAGATCAAAATCCAATCTATCCAATGCTTTTAACATGAATATTTTAGTCACATAAATTCAGTGTATTTCATCAATTCACTCACCAATTTATGAGAAACATCTGAGAATGTTAAAAAAAAAAAAAAAAAAAAACTGTCAGCACTAATTAGAAGACATCATAGCGAGCAGATCATTGGCAGGGGTCGAAGTCAGAAGAGAGGTGGCAAATTAACCATGAAATTCAACATCAGAGGTCATATGACATCATCCTATTTACGTTTTTAAGGAAGTCGTAGAGCAGAAAATACCTCAGTTATGCAGAAGCTGATTCTGGGTGCAACTTTTAACAGAAATCTGCGTTGCACCTAAAAGTACAAACTTTTTTTACTTTTCATTGTGCATCATATTTAAGTATAAAATGCATGTGGAAGTGTTACAAAGCAGCCAGAAGAAGAGCTGGGTGATCATGGAGGTGATGTAGTTTATCACACGGGTTGGAAAAAGCGCTGTTGATCGCTGTGGGGAAGAGGAAAGAGTGAGAGAGACTTTCATGTGACTTCTAGTAGATTCTGGATTTTGGCCCAGTGCACACAGTGTGAGGTCTTCCCTCATCTACACTCATGTCTGAGGGTTATAACCAGAATAACACTGAATTTAAACACAAAACAGATTATTATGCACACAGAAACATTAAATGAACATTAGTACAATAGAGTCCAAAAATCTAAGACCACATTGGAAATCTACGATTATAAAACCTAAAAATCAAAGCAAAGACAAGCAATCAAGTTCATCAAGTTTTACACAAGCATGCAGAGATCATCCTCAAGTGCTGCTTGTCATTTAGGCAATCGGGGAACTTCTTCCTCATTTTAACATGCACTGATGATGCCACTGATACTAATAAGAGGGAACTGATTTTAGAATAATCAAGATAGACAGCTCCTTCAATCAGACAGCTGTTTGGATCAATTTACATTTCCTAAGCACTTCCTACACATTCCTTGAAGAAATAAACCCTGGATGTGATGTAGTATCAGCTCAGTGATCCTGTGGGAACCCATTTATACTGCCTTACATCAAAAACGGAGGAGACTGTGAAACCCACTGAAGTGCATAATTGGACTTTGCAAGGTCAAACAGAGTCTTCGGACAATAAGGAGGAAAGGACACAAAGAGGTAAAGATAAGTATGCTGTATACAGTATGTGGAGATCAAATGATTCCAGTGTTGTGCCCATTTTCAACCCCTGCCAAATTGTTACCCCCTCCTTGAAATCGCTACCTCGTTTGCCTAATCCTAACCCCACCCCTAACCCTAACCCTACCAATACTAGGGAGGGGGGTAGTAATCTGGTGGAGGGTCGGAATTCGGCATAACACCGGCTGTCTGAGATCTCCTAATCGCAAAAAAACTCCACACTGACCACACACATGCCCTCAGTGGCGTCAGCTTATGCAACCCAACCGAATGAATTCAGCTCTTCTTGCATAACATTTAATTTACTGCATCGACAGGAAGCGCAAGAAGGGTACATGAACGCCTCAATTTTAAGATTAATTAAAGCTGTGTTTCATAACCAAATTTACAGTGGGGTCCACTAGTGTGCGTGTACGTGTCCACCTTTTTCCTGAGTAACCGAATGAGCGCCGCCACGATGGATTCAAACTTCCGTTCAGATGCTCTTGAGTTCAAGTCTCCAAAGAAATCCATTTTAAAGCGGGAATTAAAAAATGTGCTGTTGTTGGCTGTTACGGTAACAGCAATAAACTAAAGGAATTCCTGTAAAGTACTTGTTTTGCGTACCAGCGTGTTTGTCGCTGTATGCCTTGCATAAACGATGACAAAGGAAAACGAGCATGACTTGCAGCGGTTAGGTTAAAATACTGTGTGTGAAATAACAAAATAATGTGTGCTCTTATCATTTTGTCGACAAAATCCCGCGAATTTCGCCACAATCGGGAACTGTATTCTGTATTCATCTGTTTTCAATGCTACCTCAAGTCGTTTCATATCATCTACATACTAATTAAACTATGAGAGGTGAGTTACTACAAAAAGACTCTATTGCCAGACTGTAAAGTGATTTAACTATGGCACCATGTGCTTTTTAAAACAATTCTTCTTATTATTATTATTCCTTTAGTTTTTTAAAACATTTTTCATAGGTTAATCGGCAAATACCTTAACCTTGACTAGAAACACCAGAGACCGGAAATGTAAAGCACTGTTCCAGTCAGACGAAACTTAAGCCCCGTTCAAACTGCGTTCACACTAGGAGCGGCGTCGACGTTGCTAGTGGGCGTTCTCACTACTGGTTGCCCTTAACGCAACCAGTCAACCAGTTCGCTGTCAAGGCAACCAGTAGTTAAGAACGCCCACTAGCAACCTCATTCTTAAGGCGTTCTTAACTACTGGTTGCCTTGACAGCGAATCAGGTTTCTTGCCGCTAAATTCAAACATTCTGGAGGCAAAAGACTAAATATAATATAAATATAAATTAAATCTGTACATACAAACAAAAACGAATGAGAAGCAGAGCCTACTTTTTTTCCATTGAGTATGTTTATCTATGGCTGAGAGAGGAGATCGATCACATGAGCTCTACCGTCTTCTTTCCTATTGGCTGTCGCTCCCGAAAGTCGCTCTTCATTTGCATAAAGTTGAGGGATTCTGAACTTTATCTCGTCGCTGGACACGCCCCACCCGGTCGCCAACGGTCGCTGTAGCTCGATGTCGCGCTTGTCGCCGGAAATCACCAGCTCTCCATTGAAATGAATGGGATCCAAGCGACAGGCAGCGACAAAGCGACACGACATTTTTATTTTGTATTTGTTTATGACTGTTATAGTGCCAGCTGTGGTCAGATCCCCTTAAAACTTTTCATGCTTGTTTAGAATCACCTGTCGCACGTGCTTACCTAGTTTTGTGAAGTTTTTCATCAGGTTTTGTAGGATTTTGGGTAAATCTGGATAGGTCCCTTTTCTAAAAGACCTTGTTATAGCTTCCCAAAGGGTAAATTTCCACATTTTTTTGATAATTATTGGCCAAGAGAGTGCAGAGAATTGTACTGCAGTGTTTTTTCGAAATTGAGCAAAAACCTTGGACTAGCTCGCAAAGTAGGTTTTACACATCTTCTCAATAATTTAACAAACAAGTTGATTGACAGCAGTGGTTCTAGAGGCAAAGTTGTCCGGAATGAGGAGTTCTATCATATGATACGAATAAAACAAACAAACAAATGCACAATGTACAATCGTTTATGCCCTTGAAAAGTGCAATATCGCCCATTGGATGATTTATTTACGATTTCTCACAGACCATTATGGCCGTAAGTTGAGCAGGTCCTTTGAGTTTCGTTCCCAACGGCCTCTGTTAACCTTGTCTAACAGGTGCTCAAACTTCAACGGCCAATGGTGGCCATGTTTTTTGAGATATGCAAATGTTCTTGTAGACGCTTATGACACTTTGGACCAAGACCATGTACACCAATTTTCACGTTGATAAGATAAATGGTTGCGCTCTTATAGAAACTCCCCAAATTTTCCCTGTGACCTTAGATTGAGCTCTGACATAAATGTTCTGATTTTACTAAAAGTAAAATACTTTTAGTATTCTACCCCTTTCGAATGTTTTGGCGCCTCTTTGATAGTGAGTCGAAAGTTAAATTTTTTTTTTTTTTCTTTCTGCACTGGTTTGGTTCCAATCCGGTGAAAAACTCGAAAATTTCAGCAGGCTCACGATCGAATGCATTTTGACCAGTGTGAGCCAAGGATTCCAACGACATAAGTCGCTTGAGCCTGCAACTGACGTTAGGAGGAGTTATGGGTGATTTTGTACTTTTAATTGGTGTAGCACCCCTGTCAGGCTGATTGGGGCGAGCCTGGGTCACGGTGTTGGCGGTGAGAGTACTACCATCCCTCCAACTTTCAAGTCTTTACGACTAATTGTTTGGTCTGCACAATAAATTTTCTGTGGAGATTGCTGATCTGTGACCATTCCAATTGCAATAGGGTTTTAGCGCTACACGAACCTCTAAAGATTCAAAAATCTTTTCAGAAACCAAAACTCAGATACCCAATTGAGCCTGACTGGTTTTCTCTGGCTGTTGGAACAATTTATGAATGTACAGTAAAGTCAGACATTGCTTCTGCATTCTTAAAGTAGTACAGTTTTACAGCTTTGGTTCATTTCTTCTGGCTGCCTGGAGCCAACCCGACATGAGTAGAGCACCTGACCCATTCCAGCATAATGCGCTCTGTGATTTCTGCTTATGAAAGAAAGAAAAAAGCATTAAGACGGTGAAGAATGCTCCTGATTTCTAAGCCAAATTAAGCCATCATAAAACACTTTCCCCTCCTCTTTCCTCTGTCATGCACCCCTAATACTCTTTTATCTCCAGGGCCTACGTCACACTTTGACGTAGGCAGAGGATAGAGGAGGCGGGTTACGATGTGACCTTTGACTTCTGAGCTTACTACTGTGGCCCATTAACAACAAAGCCTGTGAACCAAGAGTAATATATGCCGAACTAGATGGCTCAGCCGGTTCACGGATAAACATCACTTGACTATCCTCTGGCTGCACGTGAGAGCTGTAAGGGGGTGGAAGTGCTCACTCCCTACCATATAAGCCAGTGTGAGTCATGCAGGTCATTATGAGGATTTTATTAAACCGTTTAAGTTAGTGTTTGAGAGGAATGTGTCTTAAAGGGGCTGGAAATCCCACACGAGACTGAAGCCAAAGTTGACTGAACCTAAACCATGTTAACCTGAAACAATGGCAAACTGACTACATGGTTAGGGATTTCCAATTTTTAGCACTTTTAGAATGCATTTGATTTCATTATTATTGGTAGAATCATTATTTCCAGTATCGATACCATAAGTAATATCAGGGCTTACACTTTCAAATTTAAACAACAAATTTGAATTTTAGAATAAACTTTTAGCACTCTGTCCTGTCAAGTGGCAAATGTGGATTTTTTTTTTTGTATAATATTGGCTATCATATTACATATCGGGCATAATTAAAACTACACTGCATATGCTGTTATTGCTTAAAATTTGATATTTTTACAGTGCCTTTGGGAATAAAAACACCAAAAGCGAACATACAGTCTGCAAAAATAAAATGCATAATTAAATTTAAAAAAAAAAATGAAATTAAATAAAATAATTATATAAAGAAATGCATTTCAGATATATCGATATTGGAAACTATACTGCTAGTATCAGCTAGTATTTTTTTTTCTTTTTATAAATCTGTATTGAATCTGTATTTGTTTCCGAATTCAAGCAAAATAAATAGATAAATAAATAAATAAAATAAAATGAAATAAAATATAATTATAAAAAAAAAAAAACTACATTTCAGATATAGCGACCAATATATTGGCAACTATACTGCTAATATCAGCTAGTGTTTTTTTCTTTTTATAAATCTGTATTGAATTTTTCCAAATAAAATAAAATAAAAATTATTATTAAAAAAAATCCCTGCATTTCAGATATATTGACTAATACTTTGATCAATATATTTGCAACTTTACTGCTAGCATTTTTTTCTTTGCTGTATCTGAATTGAAATTTTCCCAATTCAAACAAGATAAAAACATAAAATAAAATTATATAAAAAAATAAAGTAATTATTAAAAAAAAAAAAATATATATATATATATATATATATATATATATATATATATATATATATATATATATATATATATATATATATATATATATATATTCAGCTAGTATTTTTTTTGCGGTTATAAATCTGCATAAATTTTTTTCCCAATTCAAACAAGCAATATATAGTCTATACAAGACAAAAAATATACAATTATATAAATTCAAAAGAAATTTAGGATAAAAGATTTCAAAATAAGAAAAAACTTACGAAAGAAAATCTGGTTTAAATTTATTAACAGAAATTAACATTTATTTATAACATGGGAATGAGACCTCTCATAAACACATGGCACAATCAAATTATATACATTCCATTAGAAGAACAGTGCAGACACGTATAGGAGGAGGAGGAGAGAATACAGTGACCGACGACCTAAAAACAACCCCTAACCAGGCGTCCACTGACCAAATGAGAAAACAAAACATTCTGCTCAAAGTTAAAAAGGTTCTTAAAGAAACACTGCTGTTTTGAAATAAAGAGGCAAAGCTACAGTTCATAATACTACCTACTTAACACAAAATCGATCAGGAGTCTGTCAGGAGTCGTCTACCACAGTGCTAGGCTAAGCGGTCTGTCCTCTGTAATAAAACGTGAACACAATGTTTAACAAAAAGATGTGCAGTTTCTCCCATCTTCCTGTTTCTTTTCACAACAAAGATTAAAAAAAAAAAAAAAAAAAAAAATCTCTATCTTGCTTTTCACCAGTTTAATAGTGCTTTAAAGCTAATTGCACATAATGATATACACTTATTTCTCTTCATTTAGTTGTATTTGTGTCTATGCACACATTAATAAGTGAGGTTAAAACAGACATCTTCGGTTCAGTTTTCATTTAAACTTCTTTTTGTCAGCTTATTTTCAAGACTCCCTACAGCTTAGCACACTATATGTCCGTGTGTGTGTGTGTGTGTGTGTATGTGTGTGCGCGTGTTTGTGAGACGGAGTTTAACCAGGGGTTAAGAGTTCAGTGGCCTGTCAGGTAATCCTGCGTGGAGTCAGAAGCAAAGGAGTCCGCATCTTCATTGTCAGAGTCGTCGCTGCTGTCATCTGCGGCCGGCTCACCGCTCAAAGCAATCCGTGCGTAGTCATCTGTGTCAATGGACTTGCAGAAGTGAATGGCGTATTTTAGTTTCTCCTCCAAGACTAGCTTACAGGAGTAGCGAGGCAGCTTGAGCAGGAAGAAGCAGGTGTAGGACTCTGGAAGGAAGTGGTCCGGTGGGTTGTATTTATCCAGCACCTGGTCAAATAGGACAAATACTCTAAAAATGAGCACCAATATATATTTATTTATATATTTATCTATCTATCTATCTATCTATCTATCTATCTATCTATCTATTTATTTAATTTATTTATTTATATTTATATTTGAGTTCACATCTTGTAAATCTGTCATTTTCCCTCTAAATTCTGAGTTTACATCTTGCAATTTTTTTCTGCCACAGAACAAAAAATAAAAAAAGTTAATGACATCTCACAATTTTATGCACGCCCATTTCTGGAACTGATTAAAAAATAAAAAAGGTAATTGCTACTTTTTATCTCACAATTCTGATTTTTCTTCTTGCAATTGCGAATTTACATCTCACTATTCTGACTTTCTTTGTCAGATTTGAGATATAAACTTGCAATTGTGTCATAGTTGTAAGATACAAATGAAACTCACAACTGTGAGTCCATTTATAAAAAAAAAAATAGACTGATATGTTCTCAGAATTGCATGTTTTTATCTCACAATTATGACCTGCTTGTTACAAGTCACAATTGCAAGATATAAACTCGCAATTCAGAGAGTTTATATAGTTTGTCTCACAATTGTGACTTTATATCTCACAATTTTGAGGGAAAAAGAAAAGTCAGAATTGCAAGATGTAAACTCACAATTACGAGAAAAACTTAAGTCGCAATTACTTTTTTTTTAAATTACTTTTTTTTTTTTAAATTTAATTATTTTAAATTTTAAATTTATATCTTGAAATTCAGTTTACATCACAATTTTGAGAGAATTTTAAATTAATGGCGGAAACGGGCTTCCATACAATTCTGACCTTTCTTCTCAAGAAGATTTTATATCGTGCAATTTGTCTCACAATTCTGAGAAAATTTTCTAAGAATTACAAGAAAAAGTCAGAAATACGATATAAATGCAGAACTGCCTGATAAAAAAAAATAAAATTATGCTTTACAGGTGCAATGCGCATTAATAAACATGGCTGTAAATGTGCAAAATTAGCCAAAAATGCTTTTTTTTCCCCCATCTTTCCTCTAAACCAAACTAGAAAATAAAAAAAAGGTAAAAATGACATTCACAATTCTGATCTTAAGAATCTCTTCTCAAGAAGTGTTTATATCTTGAAATTCAGTTTACATCACAATTTTGAGAGAATTTTAAATTAATGGCGGAAACGGGCTTCCATACAATTCTGACCTTTCTTCTCAAGAAGATTTTATATCGTGCAATTTGTCTCACAATTCTGAGAAAATTTTCTAAGAATTACAAGAAAAAGTCAGAAATACGATATAAATGCAGAACTGCCTGATAAAAAAAAATAAAATTATGCTTAAAAAAAAAGAAGAAACAACAATATAATAATAAAACTTCTGTAAACATTTAATAATTTTCCAGTTTTGTATTAGTTTATTTGTTTAAAGGGGCAATGCACATGGCAGTAAATATGTCAGAATTAGCCAAAAAGGCTATTTTTCATCTGTCTTTTATCTAAACTAAACTAAAAGATAAAAAAGGTAAAAGTGGCATCTCACAATTCTGAACATTTTTCTCATAAAGAGTTTATATCATGCAATTCTGAGTTTACATAATGCAATTCTAAGAGAATTTTCTGATAATTACAAGGGAAAAAGTCAGAATTACACTATATAAATGCAGAATTGCCTAATAAAAAGTATAATTATTATTATTTAAAAAAATAAAATTACATTGTTTTAAACATTTCTAGGTAAATTTCAAATTAGTTCAGTTTTAGTTTAGTTTATTTGTTTACAGGTGCAATGCGCATTAATAAACATGGCTGTAAATGTGCAAAATTAGCCAAAAATGCTTTTTTTCCCCATCTTTCCTCTAAACCAAACTAGAAAATAAAAAAAGGTAAAAATGACATTCACAATTCTGATCTTAAGAATCTCTTCTCAAGAAGTGTTTATATCTTGAAATTCAGTTTACATCACAATTTTGAGAGAATTTTCTGAGAATTACAGGAAAAAGTCAGAATTGATATAAATGCAGAATTGCCTGATTAAAAAAATAAACTATATACGTTTTTTTTAAAACTATATAACGCTATATAAACTATATAATGCTTTAAAAAAAATAATAAAAATAATAATTAAACATTTGTAAACAAAACTTCAAATAAATGCTGTTGATCTACAAATCAGCATATTAGAATGATTTCTGAAGGATCATGTGCCACTGAAAACTGGAGAAACGACTACTAATTCAGCTTTGACAGCTTTGTCTATTATGAATAAATTATATCTCTCTCATCCATTTCCATCAGAAAGAAATCTCTGATTTGGAATTACATGTAGTTACATGTAGATATTCATTTCTCTCTAACTGTCCCTCCAATTGACATAAGAGCCACAAGTTACCTGCACCACAAAGTCTCGTCCCCGGAAGTCTGCGATGGTCCTGGGGAGGCGCGTGCGACCCCAGACGAACCTGAGGAAGAGCGAGCGCTCTGTGTTGGAGAAAGACTCCATCACCTCCCAGAACCACTGGATGAGAGGAGCAGTTGGTTCCACTCCCTTATATGTGGCCACTGATTTGAGCAGGTGCAGGGGGATGTCCGGACTGCCACATACCTAAACAACACAAAAAAGTGACATGGAGTCTAATTAGAATTCACAATAACATATTTTCTCAGTCCACGTTTATGTTGAAGACACACTCACCATGGTTTCCAGCTCATAGCCAGTAAAGAGAGAGAGCAGAGGCACCGGTACCACACGTGCCATACCTTCCCTTACTGCAGACACCTGCTCATCGAACTCATGCAGCCTGGAAAAACAAAACAACATACCAGTAAATATTCATTTTATTCATGAATTGAAAACTACTTTTTCCCCCTCAGGAAATTATTCACACCTGTAGTTTATTGCTAGCCGCACATATTCGCTGCGGTTCTCTAGGCTGATGTGGGAATGTTTGGAGCTGAGCTGGACTTCCTGTCCACAGGCACTGGGCACAGTGAAGGGCAGAGGCATTGCCTCAAACTCCTCTGCAGACGCCTCATTATCTCTGATATACATCAGACCGGGAATGAAGTCCTTGTCCACCTAACACACACACACACACACACACACACACACACACAAAGGCAAGATGAGATGTAAGACACTGAAAAGTAAGCAAGTAAAACTTTAAATAAATATACTAAATGTAACCCTGGACCAGTCGGGGTCAATTTTTTTAAATTGAGATGTATACATCATCTGAAAGCTGAATTGATTAAATAAGCTTTCCATTGATGTATGGTTTGTTAGGATAGGACAATATTTGGCTGAGATATAACAATTTTAATATCTAGAATCTGAGGTTGCAAAAAAAGAAAACAAAACAACAACAGTAAATATTGAGAAAAACTGCCTTTAAAGATGTCCAAATGAAGTTCTTAGCAATTCATATTACTAATCAAAAATTAAGTTAAGTTTTGATATATTTACGGTAGAAAACGTACAAAATATCTTAATGGAACATGATCTTAATATCCTTATGATTTTTGGCATAAAAGAAAATATTATAATTTTTGACACATACAATGTATTGTTGGCTATTGCTACAAATATACCCATGCTACTTATGACTGATTTTGTGGTCCAGGGTCACATATATGCTATTGTTTAAAAGATCAGGGCGAGTACAAACTTTTTTTAAAAAGAAATAAAGATACTGTCTCCATGACTTAGATTCATTTAACAAAAATGACTGCAGATAATCTAAACCTATGCAAATGACTATAGAAATGGAATGAAAAGAACGTGTGGGTGTTTTTGAGTGCATCACGGTCAGTGTCTCACTGTTGTCTTGTGCTCGGTAATCTTTCTTTTTAACCTTTCTAGTATCTCCAGGCAAAAGCAACAAACAACAGCTGCTCTGTGAGCGAGAGACGTCCTCTGCTGAGAAACGGCATCACTGCAGACGTCTCAGTAACACATGATCTCAGCGTGAATGCAAAAGACGCATACACTCACATTCATTTTTACACGACACGTGCATGTGCCCGCACTCGCCCACACAATTTATATCTCAGACAGCACATCTCAAAGATCAATAAAGAAAAAAAATATTGTATAACATTCCTATACTTTGAAGTAAGCAACTACTGAGAAATGTAGTATTACTGTAGCACAAAAATACCACATCGATTTAGAGAAAGCTGCTTACAGTACATATGCATTAGAGGCTGTAGGTTTATAACTGTCATCTGCGTCAGCTGACTGCCATTAAGACAAATGTACAAAAAGTACATTTGTAACTCTGTAACATGTAACTCTGGAATGTACTCATTCCTTTCTTTTACATAAATTCAAAAGGGCTCGCCATTAGCTCTAACTACAGTCATTTTTACCATGTCATGTAATCAATGTAATGCTGGGGGGTACTGCAGAAAGCAGAGATAAATCTTGGTTCATTAATCTAAACCTTTTTAACTCATGGTAATGTGGCTGGAAGTTCATTCTGTTCATCACCATGAAATGGATGCTACAAAGCATCTTCTTTCAATTTTTAACATTAACAATTTTTTTAATATTATTGACTGAACAATTGACACTTATTACTGTGAACAAGAATTATATCGTTTTTGACAGTAAACAAATTAAAAATGAAAAATTGATCAGTCTGTCTTTTAGTTCAGTCAATCTTTCTTTTTAAATGTAATTTTTTAGCTGTTTTGGGGGGAAAGGACGAATGTTTTGTTTTGTGGATGGATGGATGTTTTATTTGTTTTTTGCAGATGGATGGATGGATGTTTTGTTTTGCGGTTGGATGGATAGATGTTTTGCTTTGCATTTGGACGGATGTTTTGTGGACAGACAGATGCATGTTTTGTCTTGCGGATGGACAGATGCATGTTTTGTCTTGCGGATGAACGGATGTTTTGTGGACGGACTGATGCATTTTTCGTCTTGCGGATGGATGGATGTTTTGTGGACGGACTGATGCATGTTTCATCTTGCGGATGGACGGATGTTTTGTGGACGGACTGATGCATGTTTCATCTTGCAGAAGGACAGATGCATGTTTCGTCTTGCGAATGGACGGATGTTTGTTTTGCGGACGGACAGATGTTTGTTGTTTTGCAGATGGACGGATGTTTGTTTTGGATGGGCAAATAGACGTTTCATCTTACAGATGGACGCATGTTTGTTTTGTTTTGCAGATGGACAGATGTTTGTTTTGTGGATCTGCGGATGGATGGATGTTTTGTTTTGCGGATGGATAAATGTTTTGTTTTGCGGATGGATGGATGGATGTTTTGTTTTGTAGATATATGGATGGTTTGTCTTGCGGATGGACAGATGGATGGATAGATGTTTTGTTTTGCAGTTGGATGGATGTTTTGTTTTGCAGATGGGTGGATGGATGGCTGTATTGCTTTGCAGATAGATGGATGAAAAGATGGATGAATTCTAAACACTGAAAATTAAAGAAAGACTGATTGAACCAGAAAAAAAAATCTGGCTTCCACATTTGTTTTAAGATGTGTCACATGTATCTTTATTATTATTGTCATACGTTATATTATTATACAAGGTATGTAACATAGCCTGCTTTCGAAAATACCCTCTGAAGTGTTGCTTGAAAACAAAACAATAAAAAAAAAAAAAAAAAGAAAAAAAAAAAAAATCAAAACAAAACAAAAAAACATTTTACATTTCGGTTTTAGTTTTTTAATAGTTGTAGTTAATGATAATAACCTTGGATTCACACACACACATACAAACACGCACTCACACACGGTCCTACCTCACTGAGATCTGCAATGGTCAGGTTCATGCCTGCCAGCTGTTTCCACACAGGTTCAGCTAGGTAGAGACTTAGAGGACTTCCTGTACGGATTGCTATGCCCAGGAGCACTCCTATACACAAATAAAAGAACAGAGCATGATATATCAACAGATCTAATAGAGGGAAGTACTACAACTGTGAAATTTTAGACTGTTTCTTGAAATCCTTTTCAGTGTAGGAAACACAAGCAAAAGTACCCAGGAAGCGGAACATGCTGATGTGCAGAGGCGATTTGGCAGCTGGGTTGAGCAGGAAGCAATCTCTGTTCGCTCCTGACTCGTCTCGGCCATTAGGAGTGACGATGAGGAGAGGAGTGAGACCATTCTGTAGTTCCTCACACATTTCAGCGATAGATTCACTATATCCGCCACCACAGTCATCGACTGACTCGCCTACAAACACACACAAAGGGTCAAAAACATGTAGAAGACATGATTCGAAGGGACTCCTAAGGGCCTTTATCCCTTCTTTTATCCCTCTACATGACATTTAGCTCATGGAATGTGAATTTTACCAAGGGAACCCCACCAAAAAAAACTTGTATTTTTACCTCCCACCCCCTGAAATGCAACTGGTCAAGTTTTGGGCTAGTTTTAAGAAAGCAATTGGGCTGTTTTTTTTGTTGTTGTTTTTTTTGTGAAAACCTGGCAACCCTGAAACTCACCCACAAACTTGACCTTCCAGACCCGGTGTGGCAGCAGCAGACTGTCAGGGCTGAAAGAGCTCATCTTAGCACACATCTGCCCAAATACTGACTTGGTGCCATCTGGCCCTGCCAGTCCTCCTTTACTGCGGGAACGCTTGACCTGATCGGGAGAATGAGGATGAATTATTACAGTTTTCTCCATATACAGGATTTCTGCTCTGATGTATAAACTCCACTGTTATGCTTTCTGGCTGTGGGACTTGCCAGATCAGTGCCAGGCTCCAGGGGCCCTATTAAGAGGGCCACTGGTCCATGAACAAACATGTTTGGGGGTAAATCTCATGAAGAACCTCATGAAGAGCAGATCCAAAAACAAAACGTTCATTGATATGATGCATAATGACCAAATCTCTTAAAATATTAAGATTTAGTGCTGCTAACTCTCACTCAAAATTTTAACTAAAATAAAATGGATGATAATAATCATATGGTGTACATAGTACTTGCGTGTCCATGCTGACAGGAAGGAGCAAGAAATGCAACAATAATTACGGTGATTAGAGAAAGGGAGACAATTTTACGGAGGACCCGCTAGCTATTTTTGCCCATTAAAAGTAATTGTTCATTTTGGATTCTGTTTACCACACTAATGAACTCTAACCAAGTGGGAAATGCGAGCAAAAATTAACTTCGGTGAATAAAAAGCAAACATGGTCATCGTTCTTCAAAATTGAAACCTAAATGCATGGTTTAAAATTGCAACTGCCTGACTCTTGTTTTTTTTTTTTTCTTATAAGATTGAAACATCATAACACAGTGGGATACGATTTAATATAATGACAAGTACCTGTTTGAATTAAAAAAAAAAAAATATTACAAATTAGGATACAGTTGAATGCAAATCTCAAACCACATGTGCAGTGTAAACAAGTGTACCTGTATCCTGTTTAGCTCCACTACTGGCCCATGTTGTCGGTCTCTAACCATAGTAGCCTGAACCACTTTACGGAATGCTGCCTCCTACAAATATTGAAAATGAACCATAATAATTATAGTAAGGAATTATTTTTAAAAATTCAAAAATTCAAGTTCCATCCACAAAATTTTACCTTGCCCTGTGAAATAAGGATTCCACGTAATGTGTCAAAGCCAACAGAGACACCGTGTCCAGTCTCACCCAGTCGACCTTCGAGGTCAAACATTGGGATACACGGACAGAAGAGCTCAGAGATGTGGTGCAGGAGCAGTAATCGATTCCTCAGGCCTATGATGGCGATCTCCTGCAGGTGGTTGTACTCCATAGGAACCTACAGACAAACATTTAATTACTTAAACACAACATTTAATACATTTAAAAGGCTTAACTGTTAAATATTTAGTTTTGACAATTTTATTCAGCTATATTTGGTGGTACACTACCTGAGCAGGCAGTTTTCCAGCATTGGTAGGTTTACTAGTAGACCAGGCGAGCGTGTGTGCCGAGCCACAAGCCACGCGGTTGATCTTCTTGCCTTGCAGTGCCGCCACCAGTCTGGGCCGCTGGATAGCATTGGTGGTCCCATCACCAAGCTGACCTTCATCATTGTCACCCCATGTGTACACTTCACCTGTGTGTTTACATTCATGTATTTTAGCAAATTTGATATAAACATGCTACAACGATTTTAGACCCAGATGACCTACCATCCTCTGTGCAGCATACACAGTGAAGAGAACCAGTTGCTATTGCGATGACCTTCTTGCCTTGCAAACCCTGGACCTGCCGGGGTCTGCGAACATGATCATCCGAGCCATGTCCCAGTCTGTGGTAGTCACCTTTCCCCCTAAAACACACATTAACATGTAAAATTCCATGTGTTCTTACTAAATAAAAGATGGCTTTATGCACCACTGCATTGTAAGATTGATTACCATGTGTAAACTGCTCCAGACTTGGTAAGAGCCACAGAGAACTGAGAGCCACATTCTACTTTCACAACACCCAATCCAGTTAATGAGTCAATCTAAGCAGAGAAAGAGAGAATGAGATGTAAGACTCACATTGGAATCACTAAGCAGAAAGCCTTTGATGCTTGAGAAACTACAACAGCAGTCCTACCTTCATAGGCACTTTACATCCATCGCTTCCTCCCCGACCCAGTTTGCCATAATCTCCATCTCCCCATGACCACACCATGTCATCATCAGTCAGACACAGTGTCTGGGCGTCCCCACTGCCACATGCAACGTCTATGACGCGGTGACCCTGCAGTGCCTCCACCTATAAATATCAATAGGCAATTCACAGAACATACGGTGTTAGAGAATACAGATGCTACTAACTAAACTATATTTAACAGCGGCTTTCAAAATAATCTATTAAAAAAAACAAAAAAAACAAAGATTACCACTGACTAATTTTAAATCAGTTTAGTTTGGTTAGTTCACAATTATTGTTTACAATACTAGGTAAAAAACAGTAATTAACAATACAATTTTATTATATTTTATTCCTTATTGTATTATTATTATTGGACTCCCACACCTTCATTTTCAATGAATTTCCATCATTTTCACAGTTTCTTTTTGGTAACACTTTACAGTAGGTCATGTTAATTTCAACACTAATGCATTATTAAAATCAAAAGTTTGATAACATTAGTTAATGCACTGTCAATTAACATGAACTAACAATGAACTACTGTATTTTCATTAACATTAACAAAAATTAATAAAAACTGTTCATGGTAATTAATGCATTAATGTTAACAAATGACACTTTTTTGTTACCGTTTTTTTTTTAATTATAGAAACTGTACTGACAAAACAATTTCTGATTAACTATATTACATAAGTAAAATATATATTATGTATAACAAAAATAATCATAATCACACAGGTCTGACTATTTAGTAATATACATTTCATTAAATACTGTCACTTATCAGTTTTATAAGTCAAATAATTTTATGAATTACATTTAAATTTTTAACGTCTTATTCCCCAACTGCAATAAATAGGGCTTGGTTTTGACACAAATTTCACGATTTGATTTGATTCTGAATCACAAGCTTGCAAATCAGTTTGATTTGATTCGATATATATTATTTTAAATATATGTATCGGGTACAGTACACGCCAAATTTTCTCAAAAAAAAAAAAATCTCAACAAATGCTGTAGAATATACATGAGAGTCTGTTAGTACTACATTGCTATAATATTAAAGGCTAAAATTTACTGATTTATACAAATGCTTAAATTACACTCAATCCAGTTTTTAATAAAGTAACAAATTACATAACTATATTTCTACTCAATTTAAATGGTGGTTCTCATAAAAACTTGATGTATTTATTAAAACAAATTAAACATTTAAAACAGCAAAAACTATAATAAATGTGTTATATGGTGCATTTATTTAGCAAAATGCTCTCTAGAGTTTCGTGCTGAAACTGCTTAAAGCTGAGGAAATGTTAAACACATTAAACAGCACCAAAACGGCATTTACTGTTTGAATACTGTAATAAAATAGACCAAATTTGAAATCTAAGACTTTGTTTCATATCAAAAGTAACAAAGATTATTGCGATTTATTGCTCTACAGTGCGCTACAGTGTTCCATTCATTAACTGAAAACAGGCTAATCAATTCTTGGGATTTAAGAGCCAATACAGTTTTTTTAAGAATGAGAAAATAGCCATTTAAATATGCATTATAATGTGATGAACACACCAGTTTTGGTTTAAGCTGGTCTTCACTGTCCCCATGACCCAGGCGACCATAACGACCTTTGCCCCATGTGTAGAGCTCTCCGCTGGCTGTGATGCAGGCACTATGGGCCCCACCGGCTGCAATGTCCACCACTTCCACCCCTCTGAGAGACTCAATCACGCGTGGACGGTCACATGGGCTGGGGAAAAGACAGCACTACCAGTCACACATACTGTACCTTTTAGTATAAGCTGCTAAACCGCATCAGTGATAGTCTAGCGCACATATCTGAGTGATGACTTCTGCTTCTTTAAAGAACTACATGAAGTACTGTGGTATGATACAGTCATGGTATCAGGCGGTAAATGATGATATTCTGACATATTCCATGGTACAGAACTAAAAATTGTACATTGTACTCAAAAGACACAAAGTATCATATCCAAAAATGTACTTTTCTGTAAGCATTTGTCTTCACTGTGAAAACGGGAAGCTGTTAAATATTGAAAGTTAAGTATGTAGAAGGTCACTACATGAGATGAACCAAAGGTTCCCGTGTGAAAGGACAACAGTAGTAACCACAGTATGGGGCTGACCTTCTGTTGCCATGTCCCAGTTTTCCATCTTCAGCCTCTCCCCAGGAGTACAGTTCTCCTTCAGAGGAGAGAGCCAAGCAGTGCTTCCCGCCAGAGTTCACAGCCACCTTCCGGATGAAAACATGCTGGATTGACTCCAGCAGGGTCGGAGTGGAGACGGACTCTGTGCCTCCTATTCCCAGTCGACCACCGGCACCATATCCTGTAGCATACAGCTAAGGACAGCAAAAAATAAATAAATAAATAAGTTACTAAGGACATTATTTGGCTGACAAAGACATTTGAACAATTGCTAAATATACAACATAGATCTGTAGATTCATAGATTCAGCTGAGCACTGAAAAAGTTGTGCTGAAGAATTATTCTTTAATTTAGAATTTTTAAAATGTGAAAAGCAGCCTTACTTTCCCATCAGCGGTTACAGCAAACAGGGTCTGCTCTCCACCGATCAGCTGAACAGGTCGCAGTGTGGCCAGAGCTTCTGTTGGTGTGGGAACTTTGACTTTTGCTCCTTCAATACCACCTAACTGACCCCGGTGGTTGTGTCCCCAGCCGTAGATGGTCCCACTGCCACCCGCTGAAAGCGTCCAATCATCTGGTCGTCTAGTGAACAGCAAACCAATTGTTAAATTTAACAAATAATTACACAAAAACAATTATAACAGAATTCCATCCGTTTGAAATGTTAAGTAAAGGTGCACAAAGTCATTTTTGCTCAGATTTGTGAAGTTGATTTACCTGTTCATCCACTGAACTAACTGCTCATCCTGCTCCCTCTTAAACAGGTCATGACTCTCATGGAGTGTGTTCATGTTTTCATGGTCTGCCATGAGCTCACGGATTTTCTTTGCCACCTGGTGGAAAAAGTGGAAAAATATTTTCAGAACATTAACAGATCTCCATTAAAGGGATAGTTCACCCAAAAATGAAAATTGTGTCATTAATTACTCACCCTCATGTTGTTCCAAACCTGTAAACCCTTTGTTCATCTTCTGAACACAAATTAAGATATTCTGGAACTTAAGATATAAACTGGAACTTTTTGACCCTTCATAGACAGCAATGCAACTGAAACATTCCCAGGCCCAGAAAGGCAGTAAGAACATTGTCAAAACATTCCATGTGACATCAGTAACCCTCAGCACGACTTTATTCAACCATTTCTTCACTTCTACATCAGTCTCCGCCACTATCCATGACAGTACGACACGTATGCATTGTGGTACTCTCGTGAATGGTGGCGGAGACTTTGCGCTCAAAAAGTATTCTTGTAGCTTCATTACGGTTGAGCCATTGATGTCACATGGACTATTTTAACCATGTCCTTATTACCTTTCTGGGCCTTGAACGTTTCAGTTACATTGCTGTCTATGCAGGGTCAGAAAGCTCTCAGATTTCATCAAAAATATCTAACAAAGGTCTTATCGCGTTTGGAACAAGATGAGGGTGAGTAATTAATGACAGTTTTCATTTTTCTAGGTGAGCTAATCCTTTAAGTAAAATGCACTCTAATTTCAAACCAATATTAGAAATCCCTACCTCATCCAGGAAAGGACGAGGCAAAGGCGTCCTCTTGTCTAGAGCTACTAACACTCTGGAAGCGGTACAATAGCGGCGGAACCAGGCCCACTTGTGTGTCTCAGCACAGCATGGAAGAGTGTCCAACTCCAGATCACATGCAAGTGCCACCAACACCTACACAGAACAAGAAAAAAATATTTTTGGAAAACTCATTTTGCTTGCAATCTTACGATGTCCATGTGTTACAGAGAAAAACATACCTTGAAGAAAGGACTGTGAAGCAACTGTTTGCCACCTCTGACTATGGGTTCCTCATACTCATATTGTCTCTGTAAAGCCTCGGGAAGTCCTTTCACCAGAGCAGCCAGTGCACTTCCTGTAAAACTCTACACAACATTCAATACAAGTTAAGTTATTTATATAATAAACAAATACATGAATTAATTAATTATATAGCATATTGTCTAACCATAGAGCGAGCCTCTCCTTCACTGTCTCCTAAGAGGCGGTTGATGTTTATCGATTGGCCATATTCAGTGGTTAGGAGCTTTCGTAGCCTTTGCAGGGCCCACATTCGATGACCAGCCGCTGAACAAGCACATACAGACAAAAACACAGTAGAATAATGATTATAAAACCTCAAATTTGAGATTTCCTTTAATGATTTTGCTAAAAGCCCAAGACACTAAATCTAACAATATGTCAAAAACATGGACTAGCAGAAATTATAATAAATAATTATAAATATAATTATGTTTAATATAAATATGATTATAAAAATTAATCTAAAAAGTAATTTAAAAAAGTATAATATAATAATTTAAAGTTTCTTCTCTTACCCAAGGCACTGAGCTGGGCACAAGCAGCAAGTGAGGCTGCCAACCTTGGCACAATGCTGCGGTTTGAAGCAAAGTTCAGGCGGAAGTCTAGAAGACATGTAACTAGATCCATCGAAGGGCAGGACAGAATGCAGCGGTCTGACAGGAGGTCTTTAGGTCCTGCAGGTAAATCAATAAAAGGTCAAGCACTTCAGAATATCATGTTACATATGAAGTATGTACAATAAAGCGATGTCACATTAAACTGACGTACCAGCGGCAGGCATGATGGGATAGACAGTGAAGCGCCAGCCCCAGCCGTTAACAGAGCCATCACTGGTGAACTTCCATTTGAGCTCATCTCCTGGAATCCTCAATTCACTAGACCAATCGGACCACTCACGACCTAAAGGGGTGGAGACAAATACGGTTATATGTTCAGTGAATGATCAAACAAACAAACAAACTTTTTGGCTAGTGTTAAAACAAAAAGAGTAAAGAATGTGACCTGATCGAACAGACACAATCCTGTTGGCTCCATCCATGATGGTAAGAGGGTCGTGTCTCCTTTCCGTTGAACACTGCCGATCAAACTCCACCCTCAACCCTTCAGCACCTAAAGTACATGCAAGATCAAATTTTAATGTCTTTAAATCTCATAAAGCAAGTGTATTTTACAACCTGGGATGCGATTTGTAACGGGGAACCCCCTCTCGAAACGCAGTTGGGCTAGTTTTGAGAAGCAACTGGGCGGGTTTTGTTGTGAAAACCTTGCAACCCTGGCACTAAGATGCTGAATAAACAGAAAAACTCAAAGTGACCTGGTATTTTCACAGTTCCGCTGGTGGAAGTGTCGTCAGTGTATGGATGACTGCTCTCCACCACCACAGGCTGCGATGACAGCCGTCCACTTTGAGAGTCAGTGGCTACGTCCTCTAACTCAGTCACACACAACTCCAGCAGCATATCTGCCACCTGTGTGCCAACAAACACATTTAGATAAGCATACACAAATTTCAAAGATAAATGATACTATTTTAGTTGTAGTGAGTTAGTAAAGAGGTTGGATTTTACCTGTGGGAAAGCTGTACCCATGCCAGACAGCACAGCAGACAGGACTTCCTTGCCTTTATCGCCCGAGCGCAGAGACACAGCCAGTTTTAACAGGTCCACCAACACACGTGTGTCATCGGGAATCAGCAGACTGGTGAACTCGTCCAAATATTGTGGCTCTGGGCCCACTGCTTTACTCTGGCTCTCAGAGTCCTGTTCCAATAAATCAAACCAGGCCACTGTAAATATTACTTCAGTTTATACAAGGGATTGAAGTAATGTCAATATACAAATGTAATCCTTTTTAAACAGACTTAAAATGCACGCATTTCATTTTAATGATCGGGAACAAACATCCACAAAGAATGATTAAAGGAGAAGTTGTGGGACTGACCTCTTTGGTTTTTGTCATGGTCTCAGCAATAATGCTGGCAGCACCAGGGTCATCTGTGACTGGGATAAAGGGGCGAGATGAAGCAGAGGCAGCAGAAGGAGTCACCGCTGAAGAAGGGGTAGTGGCATCCTCAGATGTGGCCACCTAGACCGCACAATACGACAGAACGAGTGAGACAGAAATTCACAATATGTATTGTCGTTTTGGATATTAGAATGATTGTGAAAAGGGAAAAACAAATACTCTATCATGTACAGGCAACATTACTCACCTCTCCACGTTTGCTGTCCATCCAGGGGTGCGGACTGACCCTCTCCTCTGTTTCTGAAGGCAGCGCAGGACCCTCAGCCTCACAGGGGCTGGAGGCTGATGAACAATCCGAAGGGGGCACCGGAGAGCTGGAGGGACACTCCAGAGGCATCATAAAGGCAGGCATCAATGCTCCCACCACTGCATCCCTGTGTGACATGAAAGTAATTAAGTGACGCCAGAGCTTATATCTTATTTTAAGGAGCAGAAAAAGATTAAAATGGAATACAGAGTACTTCTAATGCCTATTAAGGTCGTACCTGGCATACATGATCTGCAGGGCAGAGAGCACATGGGACAGGGCCTGCTGTTTGGCCAGATTACCATCTAGAGACAGCAGAATCTTTGCCAGAGATGGCCTGTTGGACTTTACACTGTTCACACCATTCAGCTTATTACTTAGTAAAGATGGGTCACTGTCTGATGGCACACCTATAAAAGAACACCCACAAAATTTACATTTTAAGCAACAGGCACACAACAAATGAAAACCAGTGAATATTGGGCTGGAAAATACCAAGGTAAGAGGCTCCTAGAGAGTCTCTAGCAGTCTGAAAGAGGACAGGCTCGTGGACGGAGGGTGTGGTGACATCTACGGTGGTCCAGGCCACGCTGTGAGAGGAGCCGCAGGCCACACGGGTAATTTTCTGCCCCTCTAGACCTTGCACCAGCGTAGGCTTCCTATTGACTGTGGTTGTGCCATTCCCCTGCTGCCCATGGTCATTATCTCCCCACGCATACACCTACCCAAAAAACACTTCATCTTACACAAGCACTAAAGTGAATTACTTTTCATCAGAAAAAGGTGAGTTTTGTTTACCATGCACCATGAGTTGGTTAATGTACCAAAATGAAAAAGTAGGAGGAAATAGCTCTTGTGCTACTCCTCTACACCGGCAAGCAGATAAATGTAAAAAAACTAAGATTGTAGCGCACCTGTCCAGTGTCTGTGACAGCCAGGCAGTGCAGGGCCCCTACGGCCACATGAACAATTTTCTTCCCTCTCAGTCCTTCAACCATCTGGGGTTTGCGTACGTGAACATCTGTGCCGTGACCCAGTCTGAAGTAATCCCCCTTACCCCTGTACAAATCAACAGCAGCATGTTAAACAGCTTCACTGCGAAAAAGCAATTTTTAAGACTTTTAAGATCATAAATTATACTGTTATGCATTTAAAAAAAAAAAAAAAATCCAAATCTTTTCTGATGTTCATACCAGGTCCAGACAACTCCAGATTTGGTGAGGGCAAGGGAAAATTGAGCTCCACATTCGATCTGACACACCCCCTGCCCATTCAGACGCTCGATGTTTTGAGGAATGTTACAGCCTTCGCTTCCGCCACGGCCCAGCTTCCCAAAATCTCCATCTCCCCATGAGAACACCAGCCCTAAAGAACATTTAAAAACATGCATTCACATGCCAGCAACAACAAAACAGAACAAAAGTAACAAAATGAAACCAAACCAAATGAAACTAAACTAAACCAAACAAAACCACACAAAGCTAAACGAAACTAAATAAACACAAACCAAACCAAACAAGTGATGCTAAACAAAATAAAACAAAACTACACAAGAGTAGACAGAACCAAACAAAACTAAACAGAATGAGACAAAACTAAAAATCAAGGCAAACAAAATCAATGCAAACAAAACCAGATAGAACCAAATTAAACAAAATGAAGAAAAAAACCTACCCTAAAAAAAAAAAAAAAAAAAAAAAAAAAAAAAAAAACTAGACAGAATCAAAACACAGGCAAACAAAGGCAAAGCTATCAAAACAAAATTAAGCTAAACTAAAATAAACAAACTAGACAAACCTAAAATTGAACTAAACAAAACCAGGTGAAAAGAGGAAAAACGGAACAAAACAAAACTAAAGCAAACAAAACTAGACAAAACCGACTGAAACAAAACAATATGGAACTAAACAAAACCAAACAAAACCAAATTTATTGCATCTAAACAAAACCAAAGCAAACGAAAACTAGACAATACCCAAAAAAACTAAATGAAACTAAACATACCAGTTGAAACAAAGCAAAATGGAACTACACAAAATTAAACAGAGCTAAACAAAACCGAAAAAACAGAACCAAACAAAATCAAGCACAACAAAAACAAAACAAAAATAAATAAATAAATAAAAAAAAAACAAAAAAAAAAAACAAAAAAAACAAAACAAAAAAACAAAAACAAAAAGAACCTCACATTAAATCACAAAACAAAAAGCAGGTTTATACCTTCATCTGTGAGGGCAAGGGTCTGCGCATCTCGACTTCCGCAAGCCACCTGGACAACACGATGGCCTAAAAGCACCTTGACCTGCAAACCAGACACAGACAAGTTTTACCTAGTGCAATGAGGAATACGCACAGGCATCCAGTGAATTTAAATTGCACAACAATAAGCAAGTTTAAAGGCAACTCAGGCCATCATGGTAACTTGACATTTTCTATGCACATTAACTTCACCTCATAGAGTTTCTTCTCCAAAAAAAGGTAACATTGCAGTACTAAAGAGAGAGGTTTAAGTTTACTAACGAAAGTAAAATAAATACCAATTTGGGTCTGAGCTGAGTGGTGTTGTCCCCGTGTCCCAGACGGCCATATTCACCCAGACCCCAGCTGTACAGTTCACCACTAGAAGTGATGGCGGCACTGTGTGAGCTGCCGCAGGCAATATCTCGTATGCGCTTGGTTTTTAATGCCTCAATTAGCCGTGGCTTATCACAGTTCCTGGTGAGGGGAAGGAAAAAAATTCTTACTTTACAACCCATCCACATATTCTACGCTCTCATTGTAAGGTGTATAAACATCCTACATTCGACTGAAGTGCCCAAGCTTCCCATCATCTCCTTCACCCCAAGAGAACACTTTTCCATCCACAGTCAATGCCATGGCATGCCTTCCACCTGAACACAAACAGTTTACCCACTTTAAAACACCACATTCAGACAACAAAAGATGTTTTTCTTGAAATGAAAAAAGGCACACCTGAATGTACAGCAACTTTCTTGACCACATAGTTGCTGAGGGCAGATATCTGTCTTGGTATAGGAATAGTTCCACTGGACAGTCCTAAACCAAGTCTTCCATTAGTGGCCTCTCCACAGGCATATACTTTACCTTCAGCAGTCACTGTAAAAACACAGAATTATTCTTTCATTTGATGATAACACGCATCCAATGCTAATAAAACAGTAATTTTTTATTTAAAATACAACAATACAACTAGAAAGACACACTGGTAGCTTGTACCATATTGCTGTTGCTGCTAATACAGCAAAAGCACAATGATACACAAGGCCATGCTTACAGTGATTTTTACCGCCTTGCATCATACACCCAGGGTTGGAACTTAAATTTCATAGACCACTTAACTGGTGGTGCAATCAATATAACATGACATTGAGTAGCAAAGGCACTATTGTTTTCAACTCACCAGCAAATAGACTTTTAGAGCCTCCAGCCACCTGCACTACATTCAGAGCAGATAGGGTCTCTGAGAATGATGGGACTTTGATCTGAGAGAGAAAACAAGACACTAAGTTTTGTTATTGCTTAAAAATTCATGACCTATCAAAAGTTCACAACCTCTAAAACCTCATTATATATAAAATAAATAGTTTTTTAAAAAAAAAAATAACATTAAAACATTACCAACCTTAGACCCCTTAAGTCCTCCAAGTTGGTCCTTATCGTTGAGACCCCAAACAAAAACTTTGGTTCTGATGGTGGCAGCAGACTCCAGCCCTGACGACCTCTTTCGAGTCAGACTGCAAAGGGAGATGGAAAGTGAAAATTAATTTATGTACCAGTTTGTGCTTTTTCTGCTTTACCAAACCCACCAAACCACACACCTTCCAGTCGCTGTCTTCTCATCCTCCTCTTCCTCATTGTCAGATGCCAGAAAAGGCACAGTAGCCAGATCTTCATCCTCTGCACGGACACGTCCCACAATGCTCAAGCCGTGGATCTTACAGTCAATCCCTGAACTCCGGCACTGTTTTATCGCAATCTCGACGTACCTGTGATACTGAACACACAAATACAAATGTGCTCAACATTCTTAAAGAAAAAGTTCTTAAGAGAATTCTCTCTAATGCTTGTGAGGAAATTCAAACCAACCTCTGTGCAGTCACTGAGCAGAGAGACAGCGGTGTCTGTGGGATTGATGTTGATGGACTTCAACTCAATCAAATTGTTAAGAGAGCTTCCACCTGGAGAATAAACACAGTTGATCGGGTCACGCATAAAAGGCTTCACTATCAATTACCTGAAGGGATTCAAGGTACTTTACCTGAAACCACCACCAGTGAAGGCATATAACTGCTGTCAGCAGGATCTACAATCATTTTCAGTCTGTGAACCAGGATGTCTGGGAAAAGCTCCAACCTTATCCAGTGCTATTGAAAACCAACAAAACAAAACACAGAATAGATTTTTTCTCCCTTAAAGTCAATCAAGTGTTTCCAATTAAACTTTATGTGAACAAGCAAATACACAGTACTGTTGAAAACTTCGGGGCTGGTTTAAGTTTTGGTTTAAGTCAATCTCTTGTTAATCTTTTTATCAATTTAATGCATAAGTAAGTAAAGCAAAAGTATAAACAAATAAAATATCTTACCACCTCCAAGTTTTTGATTGGTAGTGTATGCTTACAATTAGACTGACCTTGCCCTGAGAGCCTGACGACTGCCAGGATTGCTCTCCACAGTCTATGAGCCGTGACGCCTGGTTAACAGAGGATGAAACGCTGAGGTTCTTCACCACTCTGGACCACTCATCAATCAGCATGCCACGCTGACTGTTGTGATGTCTCTTCAGCTGCTTTCCTGAGCGCCCACTGAAGGTGGGTGACTGACCTAAATGAAAATAATTAGGTTTTATTGTCGTAATGCTAAATGACACAAAGTAGCTATTGAATAACACATAAAATTTTCCCAAACCTGGTTCATTTATTCGTCCGAATGAATGTCTAGGATTGTGTTTACGGGTCTTGAAGCAGCTCTCGCAAAAGTCAAAGTCATCACAGCTCCGACATTTAAACCTGGGACCATTTATAGGGAACATCTGACATCCGTCACACCTAAGGAAAGTGTAGAAACCGTAATATTTTATTTCACTTGTTTATCTATTTGTTGTCTAGATGTGATTTTTATTTGTACTCTATGTACCTGACACCAGGATGTACGCTGGGAACGAGTTCCATCTCTGACAGCAGCCCAGTCCAGTGTGACTGCTGAGGAAAGTCCACGATCACATCCTTCCCATTGGCACTGAATGCTGGACACAAATGTTACATACTTAGACAGAATGATGAAACCCAACTACAACAGTTCTCATTTACACTTAAAGAGAAAGGCCTGTGTTACA
This sequence comes from Labeo rohita, assembly GCF_022985175.1. Taxonomy (NCBI): domain Eukaryota; kingdom Metazoa; phylum Chordata; class Actinopteri; order Cypriniformes; family Cyprinidae; genus Labeo; species Labeo rohita. The sequence continues at coordinate 23,738,303 of NC_066874.1, read as the reverse complement.
GGTTTGAGATACAGGACAAGCAGTTAATTTTAAGGTGAAAAATTTGTTTAAACCTGTGACTGAAATGTGTTTAAACAATCGTTTTACCTTTGACAACACCCACACTCCTGTGAGTGACAGATCCCCACTTGTACTTTGGCGTTGTGACCGAGGGCTTCACTCGCACTTTATCACCAATCTTTATATGAGACGGAGAACTCTGGGGAGGAAACCCTGGAAAATAGCGAATTACATATATTTGTTTAAAACAAATACTGCAGATCAATAAATAAACACAGATCCACTATAACTGACAGCAAAAATAAATGAAGTAATATAGCTGCAAGCAGCGATTATCAGGGTTCAAGCGCTTAAGGCATTTAAGCATATACGTAAGCACCTAATTCAATGAATTAAATTTTTTGGCAAATCCAGGTTATTTACCATAAAAATTATGATGTTTTTAACATGTATGACTGTTAACGCCAGCTATGGGCCGATGAAAAACGCACTACGTACAATCATTCCGATCGGCCTTCGTTAACCTTGTCTAACAGGTGGTCAAACTGAAACATTTTTGTTTTCTACCCTCTAATAGGGTTAGGGTTAGGGCCAAATGGCCAAGCTCTGTGATTTTTTTTTCTGCGGCTTCAGACTGAGCTCTTACATAAGTGTTCTGAGTTTGGCTGAGATATTTCGAAAGTTTTGGCACCTCTTTTCGACGGAGTAAAAAAAAAAAATTATTGATATTCACTCTCCAGATATTTTTTCTGCAATGGTTTGGTTCCAATCAGGTGAAATACGTAGGACCAGTTTGCAAAAGTAGAAATACCCAAAAATTTCTCCAGGCTCACACTTAAATCTGACAGCGTGCATTTTGTCCGGCATGAGCCAAGGATTCCAACAACATAAGACGCTTGAGCCTGCGACTGACGGGTTAGGAGTTATTCGCGATCTCATACTTTGGATTGCTGTAGCGCCCCTGTCAGGCCAATTGGGATGAGTCTTCGTCACATTGTAGGCAGTGTGAGTGCTACCATCCCTCCAAGTTTCAAGTCTCTACGACTTATGGTTTGGTCTGCACGATCAGTTTTACATGGAGATCGCTGATCCGCGACCATTCTAATAATTACAATAGGCTTTCAGCACTACGTGCTTGAATTTAATAAAGTGTTTTAAGAGCAGAACATAAAGAGGATTTACCCAGCAACTCGGTGTGGATGTACCGGACCCAATAAGTTCCTCCTTTCTGCTGCCAGTCACACTGCACATTCAGATCATGCAGGCCGTCTCTGTCCAGCTTGATTACTTTCCCCACATCTCCCTCATATACTTCCTCATACGTCCTGCAACACCGTACCATCATGCCCACCTGCAATACAAATGGGCCTCTGATCAGCTCATCTCATCCATTATCACTTAAAACCAGTAAATAAACAAGCGTAGTTCCTCACCTGAATGTTCTCTCTCACATACACAGCGTAATCATCGTTGCTCTGAAAGTCCGACCTCTTTTTAAACGTCTGACTTTCAGTCACCACAACCCCAGGAGGCTGACATGCAAGAGAATGAATGTTTGTCATACATTTAATGACTACAAGTGAATCTGCACCTCATATTCGGATCACTGTGTGTATGTACAATTATACACACCACAGGGAAGGCAGGCTCAGGCTCCTCTAGCTCTTCCAGAACCTCCTCATCAGAGTATTCATCTGATACAGTGTCTGCATCTGACAGATCTGTAATGTGAACATCTGGATGGTCCAACAACCAGCCCACTAATGCCTCTACACCTGAAACCCAAGCGTCATGGAATCAGTGGCTTGTACTTTCTTCTTAAGGGTAGGAACTTTGAGTACTCAAGCATGTAGTACAGACACTGAATTCAATTTAACATTTCAAAAAACTTGAGCTAGCGGTGCATTACCTGGCACACCTGAAGCGCCTGTGGTTCCAGACAGTGATTTAAGGGCAAATTCAATGTTTTTCCTTTGAAACCCCATCTCCATCAGCTGTAGGACGATGGGAGCAGGGGGCACAGGTGAAGTCTTGTGTTTCTTCTGCTTGGGTGGGCGCATATGCTGCACGGTGACCGGTGTGGTGGCCTCGCTGGAGCTGCTGTCCTCAAACAAGGGGGAGGACGGGTGTGTGGACTCAACTGCGAGGTACTGACAGACAGCCAGAGCAGCCGCCTGAATGTGGAATTCATGGAGATAAAAAAAGATTTAAAAAAACAAAAAAAAAAAAACAAAGAAGAACTGAGTGATGAAACATTTTAGCTGGTAACTGAAAGGCTTTAAGATCACAATCATATATGATGCAAGTTCTGTCAACAACATCTGATGTATAATGTTGATTACCACAGAAAAATAATGTATTATAAAAAGAAAAATTGTATATATTATAATAGTAACTTTATTTGATTTATTTGATCAAAAATACAGAAAAAAAACAGTGATATTGTGAAATTATATTGCAATTTCTAATATTGGTTTCCTATTTCAATATACTTCAGCAATTAATTTTCATCAGTCATTACTGCAGTGTCACATGACCCTTCAGAAATTATTCTAATATGTTGATTTATTATCAGGTGTTGAAACTATTGTGCCGTTTAATAATTTTTTTGGAACCTGTGATACTTTTTTCTTTGATTTTTTGATGATTAAAAAGTTGAAAAGACAGAATATATTCAAAATTGAAATCTTTTCTGACAATATAAATCTTTACTATCACATTTTTATCATTTTTTTTAATTTAATACATCCTCGCAGAATAAAAGTATTAATTAAAAAAAGAAGAAAAAAATACTCATCCTAAACTTTTGAATACAAGTGTATATTGTAATACAGAATTTCTATTTTGAATAAACACTGTTCTTTTTAACTTTTTATTTATCAAAGAATCCTGAAAAAAAGTATCACAGGTCCCAAAAACTATTAAGCAGCACAACTATTTCCAACACTGATAATAAATCAGCATATTAGAATGATTTCTGAAGGATCATTTGACACTTAAGACTGGAGTAATGATGCTGAAAATTTAGCTTTACTTCACAGGAATAAATTTTATTTTAAAGTACATTAAAATACAAAACTTATTTGAAATTGCAATAATATTTCACAAAATTATTATTTTTTCTGTATTTTTGAATCACATAGATACAGCCTTGATGGGTATAAGAAACCTCTTTAAAAGAAAACAAAATCTGACTGATCCTAAACTTTTGAATGGCAGTGTATTCATCTTAGTGATCCCAAACATTTGAAGAGAAATATAAATTATTATGCAAATTATTATATAAAGTATTTGTTTACAATATCATATCATATTATATTTTATATTAATTACACAAAACAAAAAATACAGATATAGCTGTAAGATTAAGTCAATGTTCCAAATAGTTTGCCATTAAATTAGCAATAGCTTTAATAAAATGTTAAGGAAATGTAAATACAGTCTCTGACCTCCAACTCATGGCGGTGGAATATGGCTTTGATGGGGGACGGTTGAGTGGATGCTGAAAGCAGCTGCTGGAGGAGGATGAGGGGAGGCTGAGGACCCTCAGGAGACAAATCTCCCACGTCAGGAGATGACGCACACTGATCCTCTGAACACAAACACACAAAATCATCAAAAAAAGCACATAAAAAATGTCAGAAAAGACACCATATTTATCAGATAAGCACATCATAAAAATGTCAGAAAAGTCACCAAAAAAAAAAAAAAAAAAAATTTACACATGACCACCAGGGGGTAGTGATGTGATACAACTGAACACGATTCAGTCATTCCAAGTACATTATAATCAGTTAACATATTCAATCCTCATCGCTCCTGAATTTTCTGGCTGGTGTGTGAGCTGTGAGAAAATTACTTTTGGACACCACAGCACTGAAAGATAATTGCACAGAGAGGAAGACGAGCAACGGAGTGAAAACGCGTGCAGTTTGAAACTAGAAGTGAGATCAAGGGTGGCAATCTAGTGTTACCTGCAGGACTGGGGCTGACGTCTATGACAGCTGCCTGAGAAAGAATCTGTCGGAGTTTGTCCTGGTGGGAGAGCAGAGCACGTGCTGCCTTCAGGATGTACAGTCTGAGCTGCTGACACCGCAACAAATGCACGTCCACCTGATCCGCTGCAATGACAAACGCACAAACCAGAATATTTATTATCATACATGCATGGACAGCTGCATTAAAAAGTCAATTATAACGACATCTGATTTGTGATTGCTGCATGTAGCATACCTGTAAGTCCTCTGCTGAGGGATTTCTTCATGCGTTGTTTCTCTAGCTTGCTTCCTGCCAAGTTGACTAGCTGGGCCCACACAGTCAGCATAGGATCAGTGAAGGGCAGATTTTGAACGCTGAATGGAACCATATGAAGCTGCAAAGAAATCCAGACAGAAAATAAACAGAACAATATCAACCACAGAAAAAAAACATGGCTATGTTTGCTGATTGATGGGGTAAACAAGATATCTTTGGCGTTCCTATGCTCAACAACGTATTTATTTGATCAAAAACTGTGAACAGTAAAAACTAATACTGTGAAATATTATAATTTTAAGGATGTTTTGATAAAAAAAAAAATTCAAAAGAACAGTTTTTAAATAGAATTAAGTTTAAAAGTTTTTTTTTGTTTTTTAAACTGACCCCAAATTTTTGAAGAGCAGTATACATGCAATATACAACAGAGAACACTGAGTGTATCCCACAATGCAATTCGTGCTCAGCTTGGGAAGTAATACTGTGTGTTGGTGCATATGTACCGGTTTGAGCTGACTAAGCAGGCAAACTTTGCAGTTTCTCATCTCATGGAACTGAACAGTGATTCGTCCTTTAGGTGTAATGCGAGTTACAGTGCCCTCCCCATATTCCTCATGAACCACAGGTCCTCCCAGACGCAGACGGTCATCAATCCCACCAATGACTGCCAAAACCGCCATCAGACTGCCCACTGCTGGGGCTTCTGCATTGGGAAGGTAGTCTTCAAGCACAGCCTGATAGAAAGAGTGAAAAACTTGGACCTCAAAACCAATATATAGTAAAATACTTCCATCATTTTACAACACTAACATTAGTTGGCTAATGAATATGAAAACGTATCAAAATTTGGATTGTACCGCTTCAGTGTGTCTGCCTGCCATGACATCACCGATACCACTGAGCTGGGAGTTAATGTATTCATTAATAAGCCCATTCCACTGGCCAAGGGAGTGAAGCGTACGTAGTACGGCCACTATTTCCTCTGCTAGGGTGCTGCTGTGAGTGGCTGTCAGAGAGGCTTGAGGGCGTGACTTTCTCCTACGCATCAAGCCTTCTGTAAAGCACAAAATGTGATGTTCAAGTGACATCCTGATATCGGCATTACCAAGAGCACTTTGTGAGAAAGGAGTTAATGAATATAAAGTACCCCTGAGGAGAGGCAGATCTGAGGAACAAGTGCTGAGCAAGCTGCCGAGGAACCCAAAGAGCTTCTCCACCAGAAACTTCATATCCTGAGAGCGCTCTGTCTTATCCCAGGATGGTAAAACAGCTTGTAGAAGCCGCAGGGCAAGAATCTGCCAGTGAGTGAGGAAAGATGGATTAAAAACGTAGCACTAAATGGAATCTGTCAATAGCACTAATGTGTTCCACACTTTTGCAATCATTTTAACCCTGTGGTACTCATGAAGGCTTTAAAATGACAATTATACAGTAATGAAAGAAGGACAGCTCTCATCCTTCTGGTAAATCCAGTCAGAAGTCACAGTAAGAGTTGAATGAAACCAGCACCTGTCTCTGTAGTGTGACTGCAGTGAATGACTGGTGGCCCTCCACAATGCGTATGAGCAGATTGATCCAGGCAGAGGAGCTCAGGGTACTGCACATCTGTGGCATGAGAGCTATACTACGAATAAATCCCAGCGTGCACCAGCTCCTGTGCTGCTCAAGGGACACCAGCTTGTGAGATGAACAACCTAAAAAAAAAAAAAAAAGAGAGAGAGAAGGAGAAATGTAGTTTAAATATAATTGAAACATATATTGATACAATGCACTTATTGTGTATATACATGCTTTTAAAAATGTTATGTGATTACATCTGTAACTAATTTCTGTAATTAGGGGTCCAAGCACATAGTCCTTAAACCCTACTGTAATTGTTAGAATGGTCACAAATCAGCAAACTCCACATCAAACTGATTGTGCAGACCAAACTAAACTCAAACTCACACTGCCTACAACGTGACCAAGGCTAGCCCCAATCGGCCTGACGGGGGTGCTATAGCGATCACAAGTACGGAATCGCTCATAACTCCTAAACTGTCAGTCGCAGGCTCAAGTGTTTTATGTCGTTGGAATCCTTGGCTCACGCCGGACAAAACACATGCAGATTTGATGGGGAGTCCAGCGAAATTTTTGGGTATTTCGCATCAAAACCTTGTTTTGCAAACTACTCCTAGGTTTTTCACCCAACTTTCGACTCACGATCGCAAAGGGGCGCAAAACACTCAAAAGGGGAACACTAACTCAGAACACTTATGTAAGAGTTCAATCTGAGACTCAGAGCTTGGCCACTTAGTGGCGCTATAAGAGGGAAAACAAAAATGGCTATAACTGCACAAACATTTGTACTATCAACATGAAAATTGTTGTGCACGGCCTTGGTCTGAAGTGCCACAAGTGTTTACAAGGATATTTGCCCATCTCAAAAAACATGGCTGACATTGGCCGATGAAGTTTGAGCATCTGTTAGACAAGGTTAACAGGCCCATCGGAACGAAACTCGGTGGGCCTGTTTGACTCACGGCCCCAAAGGTCTGAAAGAAATTCGAAAGAAATTGACCACAGAGTCAATTTCCACGATTGTATGTTGCGTGGTATTCATATCATACAAATACCTCCTTATTCTGGACAACTTTGCCTCTAGAACCACTGGTGTCAATCAAATCATTTGTTAAACGACTGAGATCTCAAAAACCTACTTTTCCGAAATAGTCCTATGTTTTTTGGAACAAAAAAAAAAAAAAAAAAAAAAAAAAAAAAAAAACACTACAGTATAATTCTCTGAACTCTCTAGGCCAATAATTATCAAAAAAAACAAAAAAAAAAAGTTAACATTTACCCTTGGAGAAGCTATAACGGGGTCGTTTAGAAAAGGGGACTGTCCAAATTAACCCAAAATCTTCTGAATCATTAAAGAAAACTTAAAACTTCATGAAACCTGCATAAAAAGTTAAGGGGATTTTAATGTCATAAACATTTAAAAACAATATTACTATAGTAAATTACCTGGACTTGCCAAAAATCAAAAACCCAACCATACCACAAAACCAAAGGAAGGGGCATTCATGGGCTTTATCCTCTCAAACGAGTTATTGTGCCCATTTTTCCCCTCCCTGCTGAATGTAATTGATTTCAAAAGCGAAAGGGGAAAAGAAAAAAAAAAAGAGCACATAAACGAAAGCGACTGCATGATTAATAAAGAAAAAAAGTTACCAGTCTTGTCATTGGCTCCACTCTCCACCAGTATCCTAAGCAGACCACACAGAGTGCTAATAGCATCCACCTGCATCACCTCAGCATGAATCCCAGAGGACAGTGACAATGTCTTCAACAGATTAACTGTGCTAGTCAACATGATCGCAGTTGGGTGAACACTCTTTTCCATCACCTCCCCTTCTGAGAGAAAGAGGACAAGGTTGTTTAAAACAACAATGTAATGTCAAATACAGCAAAACTGGGAATGGGAAGTAAATGACACTCTGCCAAAGTGCATCACAAACCTGTGTCATCCTCTGTGTCGGAGTCTTCTGTGGCCGGTTGGGTGGCAGGTGGCGGCTCGGCCAGTTTAAGGTCATATTTGCCCTCCTTCCCCATCCTGTAGGAATTGGTGCTGCTAGTGTCCCACTGAACACGAATCCAGCCATCTTCTCCCAACTCCCCAATTACACGTCCCAGGCCTGGTGGTGGTCCATCCTAACACACATCAAACATAAACTTTAATAAACTGACCTGACAATGCTTTGTTATCTATATTCGTAATGCACAAATGAAAACAAATCAGTTTTAACTTACCTGATCTCCCCATTTCCAGTCAGGTCCTCTCATAACCCTAGTGCCAATCTTCATCATAGCTGCCAACTCAGGGCCAGAGGCGGGGAGAGGGGTGGGGGCTGTCTCTTTTCTGGACTCCTCAAGAACTGTAGCTGAGCCTCCATGAGCTACAGAGCTCAGCTCCTCCTCACTGCTATCAGAGCTGGGACCTGTGCAACACAATGGCAGAATACTCACAATCAAAATTACTGTCCCTATTGAAAAACAGAAGTAATATGACCCTATAAAACAGAAATCAACTGACCCCACAGAATCAAACCTACATTACCCTTTACAATAAAGTCCATCTGAGTCCACAGTATTTAACAAATCTAACACTATACGACTGGCCCTATAAAATTAAAAACATCTGATTTAAGAAAAAAAGCATGGTCCTGACCAATCAGTCGAAGAACACTCTGGGTGAGTGCGAGGATGCCAGAGTTCAACAGGAGACTGAGGCTGTTGGCTCCATGTTTGAGAGTGAGCATATGGAGCATGGCCAGCAGGAAGCGTGCCTGAGGAATGGTACCCAAACTGGGGCCTGCTGGGTTCTCATTAGTGATGGTCTGCAGAGGCACTGGCTGCACACCTGGAGAACAGAAAGCAACACTCAGTAATACTAAATAAGGTAAAGACTAAATACCATTCAAATAGCTGTGGTTAGTAAGATTTTGTTTTTAAAGAAATTAATTTTTTTCAGCAACGATGCATTATACAGATCAAAAGTGAGAGAATATACACTTAAAAGACATAACATGAAAGAAAATTCATATTTCAAGTATACGCTGTTATTTTTAACTTTTTTTTTTTTAAAGAATCCTGAAAAAAATGAACGATTCTACAAACATACTAAGCAGCAGAGCCATTTTTAACACTGATAATAACAATAAAAAAAATGTTAACTGAACACAAGCTCAGCATGGAAATAGATGCTGAAAATTCAGTGTTTTTTATGACAGCAGGGTGTGAAGTGGGGTTTTTGATGCTCGAAGTGTCAATCTGTATTCAGAAAGGCACAGAAAATAACACGTTCTAACAAATAACGCAAGCCACTAGAGGGACATGATTAAGCACTAACGGCTTCCTGTTACTTTACAGCACTTTAAATTGGTGGGATCACAATGCCGCCTCAACATTGTGATGTCTATCAGCCATCGGCGATGGCATCGCATTTCAGCCCAACACCAACTTCCTTGATTCCACACTCAATCACGGCATCAAAATACACCTTTGGTTCTTTGCTTGTTTTGAATATGCGCCATCTAGTGGCAAAAACTTACATGTTGTGCCTTAATTAAACAGGTTTATAATTAACATAATTGTTTGGGTATGATGACTTCATACATACCAAGCTCTTTAAACTTGACGCTGGCCTCCAACAAGATGTTGCGGATATTCTGGATGGCCCAGGCATAGAGCTTCCCAAACGTCACCTCCAGCAGCATGCGGTTAAACGGAGGAATGAGATCTACATCCTTTAAGCAGTCAGCCAGTGGCTCTCTATTAAGACAAAACAGATATTATTGTAAATACAAACCAATGTAATTTACAAGATACTGCAGAACAATTGCCATACTAAAATATGCAGTAGAATCAACTAAAAACATTAAAAACAAACTTCCTGCTTGAAGATTGTTTTTAATCTTTATACTTGCCCAATATTGGTCCCTTCAGGTATGACTCTCTGCCAACCACAAAGCATGGCGTACTGTACGGAGGGCAGGAGGAAATTTTTGGATGCCAGCTTCAACATAGTGTCTATACCCTCCAGCCGGACCTCAGCTCGCTCCAGCTGTACACAAGTGTCAGATAATATAAGACTTCCATTAGTCCTTTTTGCCACATTAATGTTAGAAGCTAAATACTGTCATTTACAGCTCCATTTTATGTTCAGAACTACCTTTTTAGGAAAAACAGATGGGGTTGAAATTCATTTTTAATACCTGTTTAAGAAGGCACTTCCTCATCTTTTCCACATCCAACGGTTCCTCTTTCAGAGCAAACTCAACGATGCCGCTCATGAGGCTGGACTGAGAGAAAGAGCCCTGAACGCTGTGCCTTAACCAGCGGTACTTCTGAACACTACCTATAGTGTTTAGCAAAGGCTGCCACTTATCCTGCTACAAGATAAAGGAGAAGAAAATTAATAAGGCTGTCAATCAATTTAAATTTTAATAGAATGAATAAGCTATGCTTATTAACTGCATAAACTGCTGCACTCAAACAGCAAATTCAACTGAAAAAGATTCTGTTGAAGGGGAAGGTATTTAAAGCAATTTTGAAAGCAACTGTCCTTTAGCTCTAACACATGCAGATAACACCTAGACATCAGAGCCAGACATGCAAGAATTATTTATAGACACGCCACAGCTGTGATACGGTCTCATTAGATCTTACTGAGATATGCATAATTCAATTACGGAAAGCACAGGAGGAAAAGAGGGAGAAAGAAAGAAATACTGAAGGTAAATGGAGAACAGCAAACCTTTGGGGATTTGACAGTGGTTTGTTTCTTGTCCACCGGGACGGGGCCGATAGGAGCAGGCAGCTCCTCATTGGTCCCTTCCCTTTCCATCTTACACTCCTCCATATCAGCCGACTCTGACTTCTTAGGCACTGAGAGATGCAAAACATGCTAGAATTATAAAATGAACATTGTTTTGCTCTGAACATTTAAATGAATGCTTAGACTTGTCACCTCTCTTTTTGCGACGGTCTCTGATCAGTTTCCGCGTGATCCTCTTCCAGCGAGGCTGAGAGCTCAAGAGCTTCAATTTGGAGACGATTGACAGGTCATTACTGACCGCAGGCCTGAGCTCATTAAACAGGAAACGCAGCCTCTCGATCACTGGGGCGCACACCTCCTTATAAGAGCGGCCTTGCTCCTGGTGAGTCTGTACCAGACAAAGAAAAGACAAAAAACGAGGAGGGTCAAAGAGGTCATCATGATGTAAATGACAAGGTGACATCCCACATATTACATTCCAATCCCATGCATTAAAATGTAAAGCTTAGGAGCTAACAAACATAACAGCTTGGGGTGCATCAAGAATATTCCTATTATTTAGCTCACTTTTATCAAAGAACACTTGGCCTGGTACACCATTCGACACACGTCAATCACAGATTTGGGGAGGGACCTCTGTTTCCCCTGGTCCACACCCAAGGCACATTGATCAACGAGCGAGAGAGCGACATGACCTGTACAAGAAAATAACAGTAACAAAGACAACTCTGTTTAGAGTTTTTGGATAGTTCGCAGAGCAGGATTTGAGAAATCATTCAATACAACAAGCACTTTAAGTTACCAAGGTCCTGGTGCTTGAGAAGGCAGCAGAGCAGCAGGCGGCCCACTTCCTCTACAGGATGTTCTGGTGGGAAAGTGATGGGAGTGATGAGATGGTACTGTTTACAGCACCGCTCGATTTGGCATAGAAAGTCCTGGAACAAATAAGAAAAAAATCCAACATTAACCATCACGATGCATCCCAAATTATACAGTGTCCGTTCTGATAAACAATCTGACAACGAAATATTAGGCAATGGGCTGTATACAGGGTCAGTACAAATACTGCAAAAGGAAATTCCAAGACTTTCAAAGACTTTTTTGATATTCAAGGACTTCAATCAGAGATCTTATCAAACAATCAGTTCTCTTTCAAATTCTAAAAGATAATAGATACATAAAAACATACTAATAAAAACAATGGCAAAAATAAAGTGACGCACATGCAAGTATTACTACTAAAGTATTGCAAAGTGTACTACAGTTTTATTATAGTAAAACCATTGATATATTTCTTAGGGGATTTGTTTTGTTGTATACTTTTTTTGCTTTGTTTTTATAACTCTACTGCCTTAACAGTTTGTGGTTTTCTACCGTTTAAGGGAAAAAAAAAAAAAAAAAATTCATTTGACTTATATCGTAACTTCGCGTATCGCAAATCATTTGATTTAGATCGGGACTTCAAATCATGTATCGTGAACAATTTGATCTGAATCATTCAATCTGCAAAAATTCAGTTTTAGATCAAATGGTCCACGATACTCACTCTGAAGTCCCGATATGAATAAAACGAGTTTCATAAAGCTCTATTTCACCAATCACTAAGTGCTTTTTAAAATCATTACAAGCGATGTCGAAATTCAAAGACGAATGGCTCTTTTAATTTATCTAGTGAATCACTTGAAATGAAATATCAAAGTCACGTTTGAATCTATCAGAGTGATTCCAGCGCAAATGACTCAGTTGATTTTATTTATTTGTTCCTCTTTTTGCGTCTTCAGCCATGTTTACACAACATTGTCAGTACTACTACTGGCTTAACTCATTAGACATTAACTGAAATGAGCAAAAAAAGGTTTGATGTTTTTGAAAAGATATGTGCTTATTGAAAAAATTAAACACTTGTTTTATTTCTATTTTCAAGGGTTTTCCAGGCCTTAAATTTCAAAGAGTCAAATTCAAGCGCTTTAAGCAACTTGTATGAACCCTGTGTATAATTAAGAAATACTAAATGAAGAGACAAATAAATGAGTCTTTCACTGTGTATGACCTTCACAGTGTGGTCCTGGGTGTTGTTGTCAGCGATGGCTTGCAGGAAGGGCTGGGCGTGATCACTCAGGGTGATTCTGCGGCAGTAGAGTTTGGCTTTGTCTGGTGTGGTGGTCCCAGGAGAGCTGCAGTGGTCCTCATCCTTCTCCTCATTATAATTATAGTGGATCTGACTCGTTTGAAGACCACCGAAGAAAATTGATGACTGGAGCCATTCTGGAAGGTACAAGATGAAAGGCAGTTTGGAATGTGAAACATTTTAAAATGTCACTTTATTTCTTTATTTAAGTTGTATATAGAAATATATATTATATTGTATATACAATGTTTTATGTTTTTACTTTCCTTTTTTAATTTTAGTTATTTTTTTATATATATTTGCTTTGGGATTTTTATTTTATTTTTTTTAACATTTGCAATATTACAACAAATAAAAAGACTCACTGGCACATTCTAACTCTATGCGGGAGAGAGGGGTGCTCATAGCCAGATATGAGGCATGTAGCCCCAGTAGAAGACCAAGGTTCCTCTCAGCATCTATCAGAGGTGAGGACAGACTGCTCAGGTCAGGTGTTGTCACCATTTCCTGGTTGGGCTGGAGAAAGACAATCAAAAACCAGAAAAAAACATGAAATCCAAACATTCTGAAAATAAAACAGGTTGAAACCGTAACACAAAGTCAGACAGACCTCCATGTATTGTCCCACGCAGAAAGCTTGCATGAATTCCCTAGTGTCTTCAACTTGGAGAGCGGCCTCTAAAGCTACCACAGGATCTTCTCCAGCAAACTGGGCTGTGGGCGAAAAAAAGATGTCAACAAACTTATAAAACTCTTTATTTGAAAACAAATTTCGGTAGTTTTAGGAATGTCTTTATACCGAGAATGCTGTTCCCAGTTAGAGTCTGAGTCTGGAAGTCTTTAATGTCATAAACCTTCCCATCAATGACAGTCCAGAAGCCGCCATCTTTGTTATGATTCTCCAGGTCAGCTTTACGAATAAGTGACACTTCCTCATTGTTCTTTGAGCTCGACCCATTGAAAAAGAATCCTGGAAAGAAACAGAACCTCAGCTAATTGTGCTTCACTGTTCTTCATTTACTCCACTGCACTTTTCTGCTTTTAATTATCTTTAGTAAACGGACTAAATATTGTGTTCTAGTTGTCAAGTTTTGATTTTATGACATTTACTAAAAGATTCCCATTCTCATACCCATGAGTCCAGGCCAGGCAAGATCCTCATTATCATCTCTCTCCATACCAGGGGAAAGATGGTTAAAACGGTCTACATGCTCCAGAAGAGCAGCGAGAAGAGGAATAGATCCAGTCTCCTGCATCAGGCCAGCATCACGGGTCAGCAGTAGCACGATGGACACAATCAACTCTGGCAGCAAAACACCTGGAGGATGAAGAAAAGTGTCAGTTTGCAACTGAACATGTATCATCCATTGCTTCATTTTTTGAATGAAATATTCACAAAAAAACTAAAATACTCTCATTTATTCACCCTAATGTCATGTCCAATCCAGTCTATAGTTAATAATTTTGTAGAATTTGTGAGATGCAAATTCTGCATAGCTCTAAAATCAAATGTGACCCTGGATCACAAAACCAGTCGTAAGGGTAATTTTTTCAAAATTGAGATTTATACATCATATGAAAGCTGAATAAATAAGCTTTTCATTGATGTATAGTTTGTTAGGTAAATAGGTAAATAGATAGGACAATATTTGGCTGAGATACAGCTATTTAAAAATCAGGAATCTGAGGGTGCAAAAAAATTAAAATATTGGAGAAAAAAAAAAAAATAATAATAATAATAATAATAATAAATATAAATATAAATATAAATATATATATATAAATATAAATATAAATATATATATATATATATATATATATATATATATATATATATATATATATATATATATATATATATATATATATATAAAACCTTTAAAGTTCAAGCAATGTTCAAATAATGTTCTTAATGTATATTACTAATCAAAATTAAGTTTTCATCCATTTACAGTAGGAATTTTACAAAATATCTTAATGGAACGTGATCTTTACTTAATTTCCTAACGATTTTTGCCATAAAAGAAAAATCAATAATTCTGACCCATAAAATGTATTTTTGGCTATTGCTACAAATAAACCCCAGCGACTTAAGACTGGTTTTGTGGTCCAGAGTCACAAATAAGGTGCAAGTTTGACATCAATTCAAAATCAAATTTAATTTGTTCAGGCATGTCTTCTGAATGAAAATCATGATGTCAAACTCTTTATACCATATTTGATTTGAATGGTAAAGTGGTAGGGAGGATTTTCAATGGGAAATATCTTAAAATTCAATCTCACTTGAGAAGAAAAGAGACATCAGAAGAAGAAAAAAAAGCACATAAGCTTGGAATGACATGAGGGTAAATAATTTTCAGAATCTAAAACAGAATTGTCATTTTTGAGTGAATTACTCCTTCAATGCTAGAACTTACCTGAAGCTGTAACTTAAATATGGTGAATGTTATATATATTAATAAATGAAATGGCATTTTCACCCGTAAGATCTCCTTCAAGGACACGTGCCACCTCTGCAAAGTGACGATGACTGTTGAGGGCGATGCTGGTGGCCACAGGAAGGATATCTCCAATGTGTGTGCACAGCAAAGCCATGTACTTCTTCAAAAGAGACCCCACTCCCAGAATCTCTGAGTGACTCAAAGCTGTGACAATGACAAATACTGTTAACTGGCTGCTCAAATGGTGGCTTCCGTAACAAATTTACAGAAAAAAAGAAGTTCTTCTACTTACTGTATCCTCCCACACCCACAGTGCCACTGACCCCCACATACAACTTGCAAACCAACAGCCTCTGAAAACGAAGCAGTAGGTCTAGAGAGGCCGAGCGCTCCTTGCTGACCTGCTCCGTGTCTTGGCAGTTTGAGATTCGCCGCGCCACATCCTTAAGACGAGCTATAGTCTGTGAAGCAATGTTTCTACAGAACAGCACACAAGGAAGAGTGTTAGAGAAAAATGCTAAAACTTTTGCTAAAACCCTCTGTAAGATTCCACGTTTTATGTATTGAACACAGTAAAGTGAATCTCTGCAGTACCTGAGCAGCTGTTGGACCAGCTGGACCAATGGAAGGCTCTGTTTGTTTGTTGACTCATAAATGCCGGTGTTGATCAGGTCTTTGTCCAGTGTGGTGCGACAGCGATGCAGAGAGGAGGCACTGGCTTCCTGCTCATCGATTTCCTTCTCTTTCTGTGCCTCTTTCTTTGCCTCGATATCCTAATAGAAGATATGCAGAGAAAGAGGTTAACTGGAATGTCAAATCAAAACAGAAACAAAAACCAAACCAAAAAATACAAAATGACAATATGCACATTTCAGATAACAGATTACACAATCACTTAAAATTGAAAGCTTTTTGACACTTTTCCCTCAGGGGTCATGAATTTGTTTCCTCATCTGTATGGTTTTTGGCAGAGCTTTGTTGAATGTTGCAGATATAAGGCATGGAGGGTGAATAAATGATGAAGTGACTAATGAATAAAACATGCTGACCTGGATCTCGGCCGTGATGGCAGCGTTCAAAGCGGACTCCAGCCCTCCGTCCGCCATCAGACTACTAACCAAGAGGTCGATCATGAAGCGACGGCCAGGACTTACACTCATCTCATTAGCAGATGCTAAAAAAAAAACCCAAAGCTTTTGACCATTAACAACAGATTCTGTGCTGCTGAGATGATTTATGCACAGATGTTGCTAGATGTAAACCAGCCAATTGCATAAAATTAAAAGTAACAATGCACCATCATGAAAAAGAACACTGAATATTGATAGCACAGAAGTACAGAATTCATGCACTGACCCGCATTGGGCAGCAGTGAGGACAGGGCTCTTGCTCTTTCCTCCGCAGTGGGCAGTAGCACTGACCAGCCACTCTGGAGCACAGCCTGGGCGGCCGCCTGCACAGTGTTTAAAACCCCGGCGTTGCTGGCCAGCGTCACCACCGTCTGCTTGAGGTTATTAAGCAGCCCACTTCCCAAGCCCAGACCAAGCTCCTCAGGGTCCACCTGGTTACTAATGGCTGCATGGAGCTGGAAAACATGACACAATGAGAATATTAATTTCTATGTGAACTCACGTTCACATAAGCTCTACCATTCAAACAGGTATTTTAGAATAAACATACATTCTGTCATTTAAATGACAGGTGACTGACCTGTAGCCTGAGCAGGTTGAGAGCAGCTACAACCATACATTCTTTCTCCTGCGGCGGTGGCCAATCAGAGGTGCCGTCCATGCCCTCACTGACCTGCCGAAGTAGCAGGTCCAGCTGGTCGAAGGTCATAGTGCAAACGTCCACCACGAATGGTACGCGGAGCCCCACGGACCACTCAGAGCATGACGACCATGCAAAACTCTGGGAGACACAATATATGAAAGATAAGAAGCATGCAGAGTCAAAAGTTGTATACAGTAAATTACATTCTGGTGAAAGACGGATCATACCTGGCCAGGGCCGCAGGAGATGCCCACTATGTGTTTGGAATTGAGGCCCGGCAGGGCTTTAGGCTGCTTCTTGTTGGAGAAGAGCGTGTCAAAGTGCTGTAGTTTATCATTACTGCCCCAGCTGTGCACCTCCCCTTCTTCTGTGAGGGCCAGGCAGTGTGTAGAGCCAACTGCTACATCCACCACCCTCTTACCTGAATTGCCAAAAAAAATTAAATGTTAAGATATATGTATGCAGTTGAGGTCAAAAGTTTACATACACCTTGCAGAATGTGCAAAGTGTTAATTATTTTACCAAAATAGGAGGGCTCTTAATTATATTGTGTTTCCTTCTACAATCAACTATTATTTTCTCTTGTGGACTATATGTAAACGTCTTTTATGTGAAATATCTTATTCAGGTCAGTACTAAATAAAAAAAAAAAATAACATTCATTTTCTATGATCCCTCTTATTTTGGTAAAACGAGTAACATCTTGCAGATTCTGCAAGGTGTATGTAAAATTTTGACCTCAACAGTATGCGTATAACGCAATAGTTGAAAACAATGGAAAACACTGAACCTTGTAGACTGTCCAGCAATTTGGGATAGCGGACGTGTTCGTCAGTGCCGTGGCCGAGTCTTTGATTGTCTCCTTTGCCCCACGTGTACACTTGTCCATCTTTAGTAAGAGCTACGGAGAATTGGCTCCCACAGCACACTTTTACGATATCCAAATCCTGTAACTTCTCCACGAGTTTTGGCGTTTTGCATCCATCACTGCCCCCACGTCCAAGTTTACCGTAGTCCCCATCACCCCACGACCATACCTGACCTGTAAAGAGCATGCAAGATAAATGATCATGCCATCCACTCACCATCTTAAAATCATTGCTGAAAGTGCCCTTATCAAATGTCGCACCATTCTCAGTCACAGCAAGGGTCTGAGCATCTCCACTGCCACAGGCCACATCGATTACTTTAAGCCCCTTTAGAGCAGTTACCAGCATGGGAGTAGTCTGGTCCTCACTAGAGCCTTCAGAAAAAACATACACACATCACTTAACTTTGTGCTGAAACTTGTAAACAGCAATGGATTTTTGCTGGACTTATGCTGGATGTTACCGTGGCCCAGCCTGCCATAGTTTCCCCGTCCCCATGTGTACAGCTCTCCATCTGCTGTGATGGCTGCGCTGTACGTGCTGCCACAGGCGATGTGAATAACTTGCTTCCCCGCTGGCCTCCCTGAGAATACTGCAATCATGGTGGGTTCCTCTAAATACCTGTAGAAGCGCAAAAAAAATAAACAAAACGTATTTTTGAGTGATTCTTTGTATACAAAAAAACCTATACACTGTTTTTATATTTACATACTGTTTTTGGCTGTCTGGAATGTTTGGTTTTGACAGGTCAAAATCACAGCACTTAACAGTAAAGCATTTTGTACAATAATTGCTAAAATGTTTATTTCAAGATTTCATGATGACATCATACTGGTAAACAGCCTGTTTTTATGTATCTGCTTACATACGTGAACACTCGTTTCTGCGTCTTCACCTGTGTTTTTAATTGGGAGATTCTGGACTCATTCAGGAGATGCATAATAAAGCCCCTGATTGTATAACAGTGAAAATGCGGAAACCCCCGAAAATTCTGTGTTTGGCAGTGAAGCGCTGTCTCGGGATAACGTAAAATTCTGGTTTTGGCGGGGTAGCGTTGTCTCAGGCATAATAGAAAATTCTGTGTTTTGCAGGGAGAAGTTGTTTCAAAAATAAAGGAAAATTCTGTGTTTGGCAGGGAACCGTCATCTCTGGAATAACGGAAAATTCCTTGTTAGGTGGGAAAGAGTTGTGTCATGAATGACGAAAAATTCTGTATTTGGCCGGGAAAGCGTTTTCTGACAATTAATGGAAAATCCCGTGTTTGGAGGGGAAGCAGTGTCTCAGGAACAACGGAAAATACAGTTTTTGACAGGGAAGCGTTGTCTCAGGAATAATGGAAAATTTAGTGAGTTTGAAGTAAAAGCATTTGATGGACGTATACCATGTGTCGAGAACAACCACTCAGTATCATTATCTCATTTTTGACCGAGGTAGCTTTTAGATATATTTAGTTTTATATATATGGATCTGAGAGGTATTATTGGGAGCTTGATGATGCTGGTGTGCTCTTACGTGGTGTCTCCGTGTCCCAGCCTGCCTCCATCTCCACAACCCCAGGAGAAAACCTCCCCATTGACTGAAAGTGCCAAGTAGTGCTGCCCATCCGGGTGAGCTGCAAGCTTCATTATTTTCCTGGATGACAATGCGTGGACTAGCATAGGGGCCTGAAAGAAAAACACAGGGTTTTTTTTTTTTTTCCAAAGTAGCAAAATGAAGAGAGAATTCTGGGTCAGCAACAGCTATACACACACATTTGCATTCATTTGTAGCATGGGAGAAAAAACCCCATAGTGCATTTAGCTAACAAAATGAGGGACTCACTAGCGTAGTGCTTTTGTAATTTTGTGTATAGACAGCACCAGTGATGGTCAGGATGAGGAAACCCTTCTCTGAGCAGACAATCTGTGTAACGCCCAGGTTTGACAGTGCCTTGCACTGGATTGGTCCATTCACATTAGCGTAAGGCTTCCATCCAAGCAGACCCCAACCAATCACCTCCTGCAGGGTACCCTGGAAGTGGAAGGACATAAAGTGATTAAGCTCTATGAAGAATGATTTGTTTTCCCTCACAGAGGGACTACAGATCATAAACACATTTAAATGAGGGTTCCCTGGGGCTTCCTGGAGCTTCAATACAAACAACAAAAAAGAGGGACTCCAGGCAACCAGGCAGTATGACACAAAATGCACAAAATGTCAAGACACGGTTGAGCATGTTGCATATAGTACCTTGTTAGAGGTGGGCGAACTACACTGCGGGGGGCTGCATGGGGCTGCCAGGCGGTCCAAGTGTGCCATGATGACCACAGCTGTCTGCCGCAGATCAATGGCCAGGTCATTATCTTGAGGCAGTGTAAGGTAGCGCAGAAAACTCTCGTTTGGGCTCAGAGGGGCCGAAAGGATCTGAGAACATAAGTAGCAAGATATAAACCCTGGAAACACAGTGCAGTTATAAAAATGATTCAGTAATTCAGTCTCACCTCAATCTCCTCTTCAGGAACAGGTTCCTCCTTACTGCTGTGGATGTTCTGGAAGCGCTGCAGGAGGGGCAGTAAGGGGGCACTGGTGCCCTGGGTCGAGCGCTCATTATCCATCTCTCTGGTTCCACTGTCCCAGAGCCTCAGCAGCAGGAGAACCGCAGACAGCAGCTGACTACAATACAAACACATGTAAAAGCAAGTTAGAAAGAGTATTTATGAATAAGAGCTGTCTGTTCTATCAAAAGTCTCAGAAAAATTACCTGCAAGGTCTCAAATTAACAGAGTAAAAACTGGCTTTCAGCTAAAGCCAAAAATGTTTTCCAAAACTTCAGCTAAAGGTATTTTATAGAGGATAGAGGTCATATTTAACAGCATGCTGAATACCTGAGAGTTCCTCGCTGCACTGCAAGCTCCAGCAGGATGGCCAGGGCCAAGTGCTGATCCTGCAGGGGGATGTTACTGGGCGCTTTTCCACTCGCACTTCCATGAATGTCACTGAAAAACAAAATTAGAGTAAAATGAGCTTAAATAGCAACAATCTTTAGGACTGTGTAGATTTGTGATCAGTTTGTGCTAAAAAAGTTCAGAAAGTATTTTTTTTTTTTTAAGCAAATTAATACTTTTATTTAGCAAGAGTGCTTCACATCACCATTGATAAAAATAAGAAATTCTTGAGCACCAAATCAGCATATTAGAATGATTTCAAAAGAATCATTTGACACTGAGGACTGAAGTAATGACTGCTAAAAACTCAGCTTGGCTATCACAGGAAAAAAAATAAATGACATAATATTCAGCCCCTGAAATGCTAATTTTACCAGGGGAACTCTGCCAAACAATTTTAACCCCGGAACGCGATTTCTTTCCCGGGGTACCCGATTCGAAACGGGCTAATTTTGGGCTAGTTTTGCGTAGCCATTGGGTGGGTTTTGTTGTGAAAACCTGGCAACCCTGGAACATTTTAAAAGTAAAAAGTTAGAACTTTTAAAAAGTTAAAAGTAATAAACCCCAAACTTCTGAAGGATAGTGTAAGCTTTCTAGTTAGAAGATAAACATGTATTATACAGCAACTGATTTTACTACTTGTGCATTTGGTAATAGTAAAGATGAGTGGTAAACCTGAGGAATTTGGTAGCCCTCTCGACCACCTCCAGCCAGACAGGTGACACTGTGCCCTCATCAAATAGGGTAGCTTCCGGGAGAGCCCGCAGAGCATCCAAAGACTCCTGCAGTAACTCACTGCACAGGTCTGCATCATCACCTGAGACGCCACAAATGCAAGACAATTAATGACTCTGAAAACGTCTTCATAAAATATATATTGTAAAAGCTGTCATTACCACACAGTGCTTTAGCTACAAGACAGTCTGCACAAAAAAAAAAAAAAAAAAAAAAAGAAGAAGAAGAAAAAAAAAAACCTTTATTCTGCATCTTTAAATTCATTCCCATCAAATCTTTACACATTGTTTGCTCCACATTCAGACAGATGTATTTGGCTTCTGCGATGCAGTTTCTTTTTAGCACATTGCCTTGAGCACTGCACTTGATGGTGGATCAAGTTAAAAATAGTCAGAGTTTTTAAAAGCCGTGTCTGATTGGAACACATTTTTACTTCTTTTTCCACACTCAGAGTTAGACCATGTGATTTTATGACAGGAAAATCCTCCATAATCTCCATTTAGTCTTGTACATATTTTCATACAGTTGTCCAATTTTTCAGACATTTAGGGACTGAAATCATGATATGAGTAACAATGGAGTATCTTTAAATACCCTCTTTTGTGCAGAACTACGTCCTTCAACATAGGGCTGGGCGATACAAATAGCCTCAATAAACGATAACAAAAGTTCAATAAATGTTCAATATAATGTTTATGCAGCAAAGGTGGAACAAAAATTACATTGCTACAGTTTTTACAGATATACTGATTTTAATGAACAAATCTGCATCCTAACTCAAGTTAGTATCAAATGTGTATTTCCAAGAGACAAAGTTTTTTTATTATTATTATTAATAATAATAATATTAATATTATCAGGTTACTCAAACCTTTCTTGATTTGAAACAATATTACTCTTTAAAACATGCAGAACTAAGACTTTTCTATTAAGATATTTATTTTGTTCAAGAAAAATGACTGGAAAAGGTGTGAAGATTAAAAAAATAAATAAATAAAATAAATAAATAAATAAATTAAGTGTTTGTCATGTTCTGAGCATAAAGATATTTTAAAGATATTTTAAAGCCACATTTAAAGACCATCCAGTTTTTACAACTTCCACATGGTAGCAAAAATCTGATAAACTGACATTTATCGTGATAATTATTGATATTGACTGATACGAAAAAAAAAAAAAAAAAATCAATCATTTTTTGGCCATATCGCTCAGCCCTACTTCAACCACAGATTCAAATCTCAGTTTGACAGTTTAACAGCTGAGCCCAAGTCTCTATTACTAATTCGAAAACTTCACTTTAGAACTAGTAACAAAGGAACATTGAATTGGCACCTTGTCAAAATTGTAAGAAATAATTGCTTTTTAAGCATGTGATGCTCCTCTAACTTGTATTTAGACACACCTGTGGCAAGTAACAGGTGTGGGCAATATAGTAATCACACTTGCAAACAGTTAAAATGGAGAAAAGTTGACTCAATCTTTGTGTTGTGTGTCACACGGAGCATGGAGAAAAGAAAGAAGTGAAAAGAGTTGTCTGTGGATTTGAGAGAAAAATTGTGGAAAAATATGGACAATCTTAAGGCTACAAGTCCATCTCCAGAGATCTTAATGTTCCTGTGTCCACTGTGCACAATATCATCAAGAGGTTTACAGCCCATGGCACTGTAGCTAACCTCCCTGGACGTGGACGGAGGAGCAAAATTAATGAAAAACTACAACGAAGGACTGTTTGAATGGTGGATAAAGAACCTCAATTAACTTCCAAACAAATTCAAGCTGATCTGCAGACACAGGGCACAACAGTGTCAGCTCGCACGTATCTGTCGCCATCTAAATGAAAAGGGACGCTACGGTAGGAGACGCAGGAGGACACCACTGCTGACACAAAGGCATAAAAAAAAAGATGGTTCAAAGATGTTTAGGGATTGTTTTGCTGCTTCTGGCACTGGATGCCCTGACTGTGTGAACGGTATCACGAAATCTGATGATTACCAAAGAATTTTGGGGTGCAACATAGTGGCCAGTGTCAGAAAGCTGCGTCTCCACCAGAGGTCATGGGTCTTCCAGCAGGACAATGACCCGAAACACACTTCAAAAAGCACTCAAATGGTTACAAACAAAGCGCTGAAGAGTTGTGAAATTGCCAGCAATGATTCAGATCTGAATCCCATATAACACCTGTGGAGAGATCTCAAAACAGCAGCTGGAAGAAGGCATCCTTCAAATCTGAATGACCTGGAGCAGTTTGCAAAAGAAGAGTAGTCCAAAATTCCAGTAGAGAGGTATAAGAAACTCATTCATGGTTACAGGAAGCGACTGATTTCAGTTATTTTTTCCAAAGGGGGTGCTACCAAATATTAAGTTAAGGGTGCCAATAACTGTCCAGTGCATTTTTTGGGTTCTGTGTGGAATTGTATCAGACTTGACTTTTTTGTGTTGTTCCAATGCAAACAAAAAATAAAACAATAGGCTCAAAACAGCACATCTAGCATTATAAAACAGATCATTCCAGCAGTACAAATCAATACAGTCCATGACCTTTTAAGCAGCTCACTGGTTTATTCTTAAATGAACCTTTGAGGGCGGAGTGCAAATATTGTAAACCAGGCCTTCTATAGACCATGAAAGCATTCAGCTCTGTGTATGATCTCTCAAAGACAGGAAAAGCTGAACACTATAAACTTTATTACAGGACAAACATTTACCCTTCCTCTCATACATCTGCCTCCCCCTTCCAATCGTCATATTTTCTCTCATATTCTCAGAACTATGGCAGTTCAGCTCAAATCCAGCTCTCGGCTGTTCAATGGAATGTGTATATGGCTCAGGTTTCAGGGCGGCTTTATTTCTCAGGCCAGAGAGGCTGTATCCACCCATTCCCTGTGGACACCGTGCTGCACCGTTTTCAACATCTAAACAGATCACAACTAGCTCTCCCACCAGTCTGTAACCCTCTGCTCATACTCAGGGTTTTAGCTACAAGCAGAACAGATAAAAACTGCTTACGTTTGCCCCCAACTCTGGGTGAAACTGCAAAGTCAACTTTTTGCAGAATCACTTCCTACCTGAAGTGAAGATTAATCAACAGCCAAACTAAAAAACAAATTCATATGCTTCACATTAAGCAATTATTTGACCTAACAACTGTTGTACATGTAGGCCACATAGAAAGGTTTGACAGAAATTCATTCAGTCCAATAAAAGTCACTAATATGTTACACTAGATCAATACATGAGTCAACTTTATGATTGCCTGCCTTGATATGCTTCATGTTTATTAATGCTTCTGTCAATATTTCCAAGAACCTGGTTCTGGAGAGATGAATTTTAGTTACAACAGTCTGTCTTTCACATGCAGATTGGCATGACATAGGAATCCTAAAAGAGGATTAAGGAGTAAAATACAATGACAAAGTGACCTACACATTAAATGGAAGGATTTCTGAACAGGTGATCTGTATATATATATATAACCTCATATGAGTTACAGAACTATTGGAGATTCAGGTAACACAGGATATAGCAGCAAATCCTCTGCTTATGTTAAACCACTCTTTCCAAGAATTTGATTTCAGAAGAATCTCACTGACAAACAGATGCCACTAGCATTTTGTCAACAGAAGTGCTATTGTAATCACAAGGGGTGCTGGGTAATGTGTAAGGGAACGGCTTACCAGATCTCCAGGCTCGGCGAAGAAAGGCAAAGGCAAAGGAAAGAGCTGCTCTTGATCCCACCCTGGCCAAACCCTCCACACCTTTACTGACTGGCCGAGCGCTGAGGAAACAGACAAAATCATTCCAGACCAATATTTTCACTGTGTCTAACTGGAGCAGTTATACATGTAGTCCAATTTTAATCAAAACTCTGATTCTCATACCTTTTGTTATCGACAGCGGAGAGCGGCGGGCTGGGGGGACTCTTCCAGCGCACTTTGTACTTTTCCTCCATCATGCTGTGGGTGAGTGAGATGAGGTAGCGCTCCAGGATCACCAGTCTCTGGCTCAGGCGCAGGGCGGAGAGTGTGCTCTTAGCCGTCTGCGAAGACAGCTTTTGTTGGTCGTCTACGAGCGCCATTAGACAGTCCTTTAGCTCTACAGTTTCTGTGCAAACAATGAAAATAAATTAATAAATAAATAAATGCAAATAAGTACATAAAATAAAACAGTCCAACTTTTTCCTGAGTAACCGATGACCACCGCCATAACGAATTCTAACTTCCGTTTGGATGCTCTCATGTTAAAATTGGGTAAAAAGGGTAGACTAAATTACTTAAACTGAAACTTTTAAAATATAAAAAACACACAGCTTAACGCTATTACATCATATCATATTATATTATATTATATTATATTTATAGCCATTTTTAAAACGTTGTTGTTGATAAAACAATATTATATAAGTAATTTTTTTTATCATTTTTTTAATTTATATAACAAAAAATATAACAGTTGATACAGTCAATAAAATGATATAACATAAAATAAAAAAAAAAACTGTTGATTTAATATATAATAATATAATCTAATGTGGATACATGTCATTGCAGTGTACTATATTATATTTGCAACATATAAAAATAAATGTAAATATAATTAGATAAATTATAAAGGCAAATATAAGCATTATATTATATTATATTATATTATTTTGCATTACATTACATGAACTTACATTTTAAATACATATAATATATACAAACATCCACATTATTATATTTTATTATATTACATTATATTATATGTCATGTAAAATGTTTTGTTACATTATGTGATATTATATGTTTTGTTACATTACATTAGTCTACTTTTTAAAAATATTTTGTTACAAAAACATAACACAGTATCTAAACTGTATTTAAGAGATCTGCTCAAGAAGGCTTTTAACTTTTGCTGCTCCAATCCCTGACTACACAAAGGTTATAAATAGTCTCTGTGTTATTAATGGCATAATGCATTAGCATTTCATCAAGTTTTTGCTATTACGATAGCACTAATTTTATCTCAGTGTTGTACCAATTAACTAAGAAATAT
Source organism: Labeo rohita (assembly GCF_022985175.1). NCBI lineage: Eukaryota > Metazoa > Chordata > Actinopteri > Cypriniformes > Cyprinidae > Labeo > Labeo rohita. The sequence continues at coordinate 23,711,829 of NC_066874.1, read as the reverse complement.
CTTTTGCTTAAGTGAAGTACTATCAAGTTGCAAAGTCTACAAAAATGCAAGCCTATATGGAATTGGATCTAGTAATAACGATGCTGTATAACAATGTTTGCTGCAATTTGAATCCTTGAAGTGCATTCCAGTCTAAAGCCTTCATTATGCTTGCCTGAAACTGTCTGCCTGGCTCCACTGGACTGTTGTTACGGATGTGCATGCATTCATCTCTTCACAGCCTCTGGATAAAAGCCCCATACAGGCAGACAGGGTGAATTAAAATAGCCGATCTGAAATCCACTTAAGCCTTATGTAAGCCAAGCTGCCTAACCCTCACAGGCCCTGAAGCAGTGCAGTCTGTGCAGCGGCACTAAGAGGCTACAGTGCATGGTACTGTGAGAAAAAGAAAGGACTTGAGTATGTCACACAAGATAGGTAAAGGCAAGGCTTTTTCATCCACATAGCTGTTTGACCATTTGTTTCGCTCCTACAGAAGCTACAGAGCACTTGTTCATATCCTGCAATTCAATATTATGCTTCTAGTATAGCAGTTGGTACTGTTATCAGTAAATGTTCTGTTTTTTCACCACCACTTTTATTGCTAGAACAATGGACAGATGACAGGAAACGATGGGCTCTTCTACTGCTCTCTTCCAGGGGCCAGATGATCCAGATCAAAACTCATTTTAATATTTGCAGGCTATTTTACAAAAGGAAAACGAGGGGAAAAAAAAAACATTTAAAATCCATAGGTGTATATGACCATCTTCTTTCAAAGAAATACAATCAGAGTTATATTACAAATGCCCTTGTTCTTCTAAGCTTTATAATGGCAGTGAATGGCTGTTAAGATTTTGAAGTCCAATAAAGTGCATAAAAAGTACTCCACATGGCTCCGGAAAGTTAATAAAGGCTTTCCGAAGCAAATCAATGTGAATCCATATTTAAAACTTTGTAAACCACAATCTCTAGCTAGAGACTAAAATATGCTAGTCTTTGCAAGAACCATGTTTTGTTTACAGCAAAGGAAAACCAGTTCTCTCTTGGCTTATATTGAAATTCTGACATTTTTCCTTTACAAATCCTCATTTTCTACTTTTAATTCATGACCAGTGTTTTTTTTTGCTCTCTTCACTGTGCTTCCGCGTTCATCACTTCTCACCGGAGCTTACACTATGCCTACATCATCCGCTGGAACGCCAATCTCGTGAACGCGAAGCTAAAGTTTTAAATATCACCGTTTTTCTTACATAAATGCATCACTTCAGAAAACAATGGAGGTTGGACTGTTACAGCTGATCTGAGGTAAGACGCTGATGTCAATCAACTATTGTGGGAGTGGCCTCTGTCTGTGTGACGCCACACTGACAGTCATCTGAGAATGGCTCAATTTGAAAAAGGGGATATTATTTTTACAGATTAATTAAAAACCACTGCATGGATTTTTATCATTATAGTGTAGATTTGTACATACACTGCCAACACACAATGTTCAAACAACATGTAAAAGTGAAGTTTGCATCCGATGACCGCTTTCATACACGTCTACAGAAATAATATAACAAAATTCGATTCGAATACCCACGTTTCTGACACAAAACCATGCTGCAGTTAGTGTTACTACAGTAAACCCATGGTAAATGATGGCAATATGAATACTGAAAAGCCTTCAAAGTGTTTCTGCTGTTTGTCAGCATTGTTACATCTGACTTTAAACTACTTTAGATCACAGAGTCATTTGTGTTCTAAATTCAAACACTTCACACTGGATTTCACTGCACTGTTTAATGCTTGTGTGATCAGAAAATGAACGCATCTGCTCTAGTTAGCTTGCGCTGCGCCGAACGGATAAACAATCTATGCGGCACGGTTCAAATGAGTCTGTTTCGTTCCGCTTATGGCGCATTATCAGAATGTCTAACATTTATCGAACTCTTGTTAGCATTTTATCGAGAAAAAAAAAATCTCACAATAATTCAGCCCTAATTTTTAGGAGTAGTGTACATTAGAGTATTAAGCAAAAACCTGGTAAAATACCATGGTATAGATAAGTGCTTCCAGGACTAAATATAGCATGAAAGAGCTTCCTCGCTGCAAAAACCATTCCGCAAAAAACACAGCTATGGACATAGTATTTTGCAATAGGATGTTATAGGAAATCCTGCTGAGGTCATGTTGGACTGTACCCGCTTTACTACCATGTGATGTTCATGGGGGGGCCTACATGGCTTTCCATCAACATGTTCTTATCACCACCCACCAGAACGCTGCCCCACCTAGAGCTGTCTGTAAACACACAGGGCCTACAACCACACACAGGGTAAAAATAACCTCACAGACAGTATGTACAGTCACCCGAGCCCCAAACACCTCACGCGCCAACCAGAAAACACACACAAAACTGAAACACATGCAGGGTAACACACACCGTGTGTGTGTGTGTCTGCCAGAGAGTGAGTAGGTCACCTGTGTGGTGACAGGGCTGAATAACTAGGCCACATTTAGATGTGGCAAATCCATCTGCTATCCTACATTACAGCACTTTGCTAATGGGTAATTCAGCCAGTGGAAACTGCTCAAGGGTTTGCAGTTAGATGTCATGTGCTAAGGAGGGTGAAGAGTGTTTGAAGTTGTGGGGATGATGCGTATGATTAGATGTAGGATGTCACATGTTTAAGTTTAATATTTTAAGATGAAGCAGAAGTGCTAATGGATTTTTTCTTCCGTACTGTTACAGATCTAAGAAAATTAATCCGTAAAAATAATTAATCTGCTTTAAAAATACGGCGAAGACTTGGTTCTGTGCATTGGTTGTAGACTGTATTTTGAGATTTGAGTGTTGAAATCAAAAAAAGAAGCAGATGATGACAAAAAAGGGTCTTATTTTCAATTCTGTGATTGGTTACAGAAGTAATTTTATCCAGCACTGCACATGTGTGACACTGGACCACAAAACCAGCCATAAGGGTCAATTTTGTAAAATTGAGATTTATACATCATCTGAAAGCTGAATAAATAAGCCTTTCATTAATGTATGGTTAGGATAGGAAAATATTTAGCAGAGATACAAGAATTTGAAAATTTGGAATCTGAGGGTGCAAAAAATAAATAAATAAAAAAAAAAAACAAAAAAAAAAAAAAAAAAAAAAAAGAGATACTGAGAAAATCGCCTTTAGAGTTGTTCAAATTAAGTACCTAGCGATGCATATTATTAATCAAAAATTAAGTTGAGATATATTTACGGTAGGAAATTTACAAAATATCTTCATGGAGCATGATCTTTACTTAATATCCTAATGATTTTAGCATAAAAGAAAAATTAATCATTTTGACCCATACAATGTATTGTTGGCTATTGCTACAAATTTACCCATGCTACTTATGACTGGTTTTGTGATCTAGGGTCACATATATACCTAAAACACTATTTAAAACAGCTAGACGGCATGCAACTAATTAAAACAGAGCACAAGATGTTGCAATGTGTTTAAAAAAGTATTTTTAGACATGTTTTTGTGCATGCGGGAAATCCTATGCAGATTTATCCGATGACGTTTGAGTGGGATGACCATGCAAGATGACAGTCAGTGGATGCAGTAATCAGCATGTTGAGTTCAGCACTCTCTATTTGAACCCAGAGCATGTCATTAAGTATCACCACCCACCTGGCTGCCTCCCCCAGTCCCACATCTCAATGATGGAGTGATGGAAAGATGAAGCCACCGCCTCTTCCTCTTCCTTCTTTTCCTTATCGTTTGTATCATCTTTCTTTTGAGTGCAATCAGCACAGTCCTCTGAGAAGGTGAGAAATTTTAGACATTTAGAAAACTAAAAACTCATGAAAAGAGTTCAAATTTACAAATATATCGAAAATTTTTACCTGGATGGGCAGATTCTTCTTTGTCAAAGACAATCTCTCCATCCTTCACCATCTCGTTCCACATCTCACTCAGTCCTTCAGGAGAGAAGGCTCGCTGTAACACAGAGGAGATTATTATTATGGCTGTATAATCTCTTCCAATTATTAAAAAAAAAAAAAACAATATATTACTTAATGGTATATAAAATATGTTAAAATGTTTTTTTGGTATGGCCAGTTAAAAATGGCCAAAATAAAATACATACTTTTATTTACAATATTTTTTCATAACATGTCTCATATACAAAAAATGGCAGAGAGAAGGTAGATATCATTTGGTGATTGACCATTAGCACCTGTAACATTTCTATTTCGGCCAACAAGTCTGCACATTAAAATACCACCAAAGGCTCACTGAGGACTTAGCAATAATTACTGAAATTCAGAGGTCAGACTCAAGTTTCAAATGTCAAAAATTAATCGAGATACCAGACCTCAAACTGTAAAAAGCAGAGAGACTTTCCCAACCACTGACTTGATGCTAATAACAGCTACAGCATCTTGAGCAATGCTCCAGACAAATGTCACAGTGACACAAACACAGAGATACACATAAACAGCATTTTTGGGGGGGGTTGATTTCATAAGCCATCACTTCACTACTACCAGGAATCAGTACTAAACACATCTACTGTTTTGAAACTGAATCTGTTGAACAATTATTCACAGCACATGCATTTTCCCTTCAAAACAAGAAGGAAAAAAAATGATAAAAAGGACGATGGGAAAGCATAATTCACAGAAAAATTTGGCAGTCTGGAGAGAAATAAAATTTCTGTGTAATTCCCTTTAATATAGTAATGTACCAACTGACAGGGTTTATTGTATAGCTCACAGCATTAGCTCACAGAGATTTTTTTTCCTTGGGGAAAAAAAAAATAATAATAATAATAGACATAATTTAGCTGATTCTCTATATATTCAAGTAAAACAATGCCAAATTGAATTGAGATCAAAACTGAATCACATCACAAGCTTGTAAATCGAAATTAATCAAGAAGCCCTATTTATGGCAATTATTAAAAAAATAAAGTAATTTAAAAAAAAAAAAAAAAAAACTAAAAATACAAAAAGACTGCAATTTTGAACTCCTGTACAAGCGATGTGAGTTTAGGTCACATTTGGGAACGCAACCAGCGCCACTCATCATGCCAGATTTGTAATGAGAAACGCTTATGAACCGGATGTTGTCAACAAAAAGAAAAGATTTAAAGTACTGTGGTTTTGTAACAAAAGTTTGATGGTGTAATATTTAAAAATAAAGAAATTAAGACAGCATTAAATATCACTATTGTAATTGTACAGTCGTATTGTTTAAATTCTATATTTTAATTATTTAAATTATAATTTATATGTTCCTTATCTTATTTCTTAGTGAATAAAACGATTGTAATGTTTCTTTTTTTATGTTTTTTATTTATTGATAATAATCAATAAAAAAATAACAATAGTTCATACACCAGTCAAAAGTTTTTTTTTAAAGATTTTTAATTTTTTTTAAGTCTCTTCTGCTCACCAAGCTTGCATTTATTTGACCCAAAGTACAGCAAAAACAGTACAGTTTTTAAATATTTCTACCATCTGAAAAAGCTGATTGCTATTTGAATGCATTTTAAAATGTAAGTTTTTTTCCTGTGATCAAAGATAAATTTTCAGCGTCATTACTCCAGTCTTCACATGATCCTTCAGAATAAGGTTCATGATCCACTCCAGTGTCACATGATCCTTCAGAAATCATTCTAATACATATAATATACACATCTCTGATGAATAAAAATATCAAAAGATCAGCATTTATCTGAAATAAAGGGCTTTTGTCACATTATACACTATACCATTCAATTTCTTTAGATTATAGAAATGAATAATTTTATTTAGCAAGGATGCTTTTTTAAATTGATCAAAAGTGATGATAAAGACATTTATAATGTTACAAAAGATTTCTATTTCAGATAAATGCTGTTCTTCTGAACTTTCTATTAAAAAAATAAATAAAAAACTACTCAGCCATTTTCAACATAATAATGAAGAATGTTTTTCGAGCAGCAAATCAGAATATTAGAATGATTTGTGAAGGATCATGTGACTGGAGTAATGATGCTAAAAATTCAGCTTTGAAATCACAGGAATAAATTACATTTTGAAACATATTCAAATAGAAAATTGTTATTTTAAATAATACATTTTTTTTTTTAATTTTACTGCTTTTGCTGTACGTTGGATCAAATAAATGCAGGCTTGGTCTTCTTTAAAGAAAACATAAAAAATTTTACAGTTCAAAAACGTTTGACTTAGTAGTGTTTATTAGTCATACTGACGTGTGTGTGTATGTGTGTTATTTTAATAATGATTTTAAACATTTAAAATTTATTTCTCTCTCATTTTAAATGTAAACTTTTAATCAGAAATCACAATTTGATTTTTTTCCCACAAATCGTGCAGCCTTATTAATAACATCTCATTTCCCATTTTTATATAAAGAACAACATTTTTGCTTCTGACACTGAAGTCACTCATCCACATGACCAAACTAAAAAAAGTTAAAGCAAACTTTCAAAACAAAACTGACAAGCAAACATCTTGTTTCAAACATTTTTATACTTCTCACAAACAAAAAAACACCCAGGCAGCTTTTGGCAAGTTCATAATAATCATAAAATCAGGCCTCATGAAAAGTTTCCCTGTAAACACCAACAGCAGGCCAGAAAAATAAGCATAAAGAGACTTCTGTTTGCTTTCTGTTCACATTGACTGAAATGCTGTTACCCCATTGCTAAGGGAACAGTGTTTAAAAACGCACACAATGCAAGCTTTTTAACAGTTTAAGACCTTAAGCAAAGGTTTTAATATCCTGCTGACCAGAAGAAATTATCTATCGCCATTCAGCATCAGTACTCACCGAGAAATGAGATTCAAGAGATTTTCAACAATTCCTGTTTCTACTGAAGCTTAGGTACCACCACACTGCTTGTGTCACTGAAGACAGCTATGTAGATGTAAATGTTGACCAACAGTGCAACCAAATAGCTTTGGGATAAGGACTTCAATAAATCCCAGCCCCCCTAAAAAAGCCATCAACACCCTATATTTATAGTCAAAGACTATATTTGGACCGATGACCAAATTCATTCTAAAATTTACCTGCAAGTCTATCTTCAGCCATTTGTCGTGGAAACGCAGCTGGGCATCAAGGGAAAAAGATGGAGACGGCATCCTTCCCTCAGCTGTCCAGGCTGCAGATGCAGCCTTCCCTAAAGAAACACATTCACGGATCAAACGACAAGTTAACACTGTGAAGCTCCGACCAGCAAAACAAATCACGTCATGCTATCTATATCTCATTAAAACAAGTATCCCCCTCAGTTAATATTGATTATTTGTTTATGGATTTTCCCAAAGGCACAGTAGTTCAGTGTAGCACAGTCTGTAGTTGATGATGTAATCTGGCTGTTTCAGATGATTGGGAATCATCTCCATAACCGAATTCAAAAATGTGCATTCATTCCATGTTCAGTATACTACTTTGCATTTATTCATCTTAAACATCTAATGCATTGCAAAAACGGATAGTGAAAAGGACAGTTCACACAGAAAATTTGCTCTTAACAAAATCCATTTGAATTTCAAGATTTTCTCAAGAATGTGTTTTCCATTAAATAAACGGTGTCTGAAGATATTATGCTACTCAAATTCAAAACACTCCACAAGATTCAAAATTTAACTCTTTTCAAATTACGATTATATTCATGGGTGAAAAAGACTGCAATTTAAGTTATTATTCATTGATTATCTTACACTCTAGTTAGCTGTTAACCACTGAGACGGAGTCAGTGAACTCAAGAATCACTCAGATTGATTCTGTGACTTTGATAAAGCAATTCTTGAACTATAACTGCACAAACAGTATGGACAATTATGATTTTGTGTCCTTGATAAGGTCTGACATATTCAGACACTGTTCATTGTCACTGCTCAACACATTCTTTAAAATACCCTCATGTCTTCCACAAAGCCATATGGCTTTGGAATGACATAAGGATCAAAAAATATTGGCTGAAAATATTTTGGGTGAACTGTCTCTCTCTAACTTCAAGTATAAACCAACCTTGAAATGTTAAAATACTTCATTAAATGGACAAATTAGCATTTTTTAGCATATAAGCAATAAGACATGAAAATAACATTATTCAAAATGATACAAAATGATCGTGGTACTGTGTTAAGCCATCCACACCTGATCGAACAGGAGAGCATCACTGAAATAATTTATTAAAACAAACTGGGTGTTGGCTTGGTCATATTCTCCTATCCATATCTAATAATCTGAGTCACCATGTAGATGTGCGTAAAATATTGTTTATATTTCAATCAACAGATGTTGCTGTAATGCTGCAGGTTGCTATCTGAGATCGGTGTGTTTGTTGATTGAACTGACTGTCAGCCGCTAGCAGCTAAACGACAGGACGTTCTTAAACACTGACAGCGTTTTGACCTACTATTCTTGAACACACCACAGTCTATTAATACCGCAAACCAGCTATCTTCTTCTGTCCTGGAAGTCATTACGGAATCGACGCATCTTTTACCTGTTTGGATGTCTTATTGAATCCTTGCTTCTTCGGTCCTACCACCAGCTTTACTGCACTTTAATGTCGGCCATGGCGTGTGGTGACTGACAGCATCAGCAGCCAAACAAATGAAGAGGAATCAGATGACGTACAACAACCGGAGGGCGGGACGCCGCGAGAGCCAATCACAAGCTGGGATGGACACACATGGAGCACGACGTTCAGTAAAATGAAAATTTATCAAATGATGTAAATTTCGTTTTAACGCATAAGCATTTTTCTAGGACTTACCTACATGGGGATTTGACGCGTAAGATATATATTTTATATTTTTAGGCTAAAATTATCTTAGAGTGTTTAAAAGAAATTCTATATCTTAAGTTCTATGACTGGTCACGATTTTTTAACCATTTTATTTCCTTCTTTACTGTAGGTTCCTGATTATGATGGTTGAAAATGCATTCTTAAAAGTACAACTATTCAATATAGTTTCACAATAACATTAGGTCATTTTATAAAATTATAAAAGAATTAGGAAAATAGCCTACTGTTTTAAATAGTTTAAGTTTGTTGTTTTTTTTTTTTTGTTGTTTTTAAAAAAAGGTGGTAAATGTATTTATTGCAGTGTTGTATAAGTGTAAATGTTAGTTTAAGAAATGAAACCATGTTGTTTAAAATGCTCCTCCTCTGGTTTTAAGATATTAAAGGAAGAATTTGTAATGAAAACTGTTTTTATTATTGCTTCAATGAAATACAAGACACCTGAATAAACCCAAGACACCTTAATAAACTCCAAACAGCAAAATATATACACTACCAGTCAAAAGATTTTTAATTTTAAGTCTCTTCTGCATACCAAGCCTGCATTTATTTGATCCAATGTACAGCAAAAACAGTAAAATTTTGAAATATTTTTACTATTTAAAGTAACTGTTTTCTATCTAAATATATTTTAAAATGTAATTTATTCCTGAAATTTAAGCATCATTACTCCAGTCACATGATCCTTCAGAAATCATCATAATAGTCTGATTTGCTGCTCAAAAAAAAAAAAAACATATTATGTTGAAAACAGTGGAGTAAATTTTTTCAGGTTTCTTTGATGAATAGAAAGCATTTATCTGAAATAGAAATCTTTTGTAACATTATAAATGTCTTTATCCTCACTTTTGATTAATTTAAATGAAATGTGAAATTTAGATGAAGTATTCACGTCTATAATTTCTTCACACACCCATATATATATATATATATATATATATATATATATATTATATTTATTTTATTTTATTTTTTTTTTTTTAATATAGCTTTTGAATGGTATAGTGTATAATGTTCCAGAAGCTTGCTGATCTTTGGATCTTTCTATTCATCAGAGAATCCTGAAAAAAATTACTCAACTGTTTTAAATATTGATAAGAAGAAGAAAAGAAGCAGAAGAAGAAATGATTCTTGAACAGCAAATCAGCATATTAAAATGTTTTCTGAAAGATCATGAAGTCCGAAACAATGATGCTGAAAATTAAGCTTTGATCACAGGAATAAATGACATTTTAAAATATATTAAAATAGAAAGCAGTTATTTTAAATAGTAAAAATATTTTTTTTTAATTAACGAAACATGAAGGTGACCCCGGATTTTTTTTTTCTCCATACAATGAAAGTAAATAGTGGCTTATATTGTCATTTTGAACTATCCCATTTAACGCTTGTAAGCCTCTCTTGATATTACAACGCCACCTGCTGTAAACAGCTTGAAGCTTTGCGTAGCCACCACATATTTGTACTGGGCGTCGTTAAAACTCAAATAAAGCAAGGAATCCGGCATATTTAAATATAATGATACTGTTTTATCTGTGTTAAAACGCGTATACATTTTTCTGTTCCATTATTCATTTTTACATATAGCTCTGTATCTACTTTAACCAGTAGAGGTCGTTAGTTTGGCAAATAACTCCTGGGAATGGACTTCCGGGATGCAGTGTACAGCGGTTCATATGTTTCGTGTGTTTCTAGTCGAATAACAAACCCCACAACATAACAGGCCTATGAGGGCAGTGATTTAAAGATAGACATTATATTTACATACGTTAATGGACGAGGCTTCATCCCCAGTCGTTGGTATTGTGATTGCTGTCGTGTCCAGTTTTATCAATGGATCCACGTTTGTACTACAAAAAAAGGGGATACTGCGAGCCCGCAAATCAGGTATTTCACATCAGAGGACCACTGTCCCCCATATTTTGTCATGAAGCAAACTTACACTTTCTGTCCAGATAAAACTGCCCAGATTTTATGTTTAAAAAAATGATCTAGTTGTATGTTACCACAGGTGGGACTTACCTGGCTGACTGTGTGTGGTGGTGTGGTACACTTGCAAGTGAGGCATTCCTCTGCTACTATAAATAAATGAATGTTAATAATGGTGGTTTAAAAGTGTATGTTGATGGGGTTTTTTTATAGTGATCGTGGGACAAATAGGAAATTTTCTGGCATACAATGTTGCCCCTGCAGTTGTGGTCACTCCCCTTGGAGCCCTTGGTGTCCTATTTGGGTGAAATTCTTTATTTTATGTTATAGTATTTAACGTTTTAAATTAAATGAAATTTATTCAGTAGTATGAGCAATCTTAAAATAATTATTACAGCAACAACAACATTAGCATATTAGGGCACTTTTTACTGGTGATTTATGTGACTGTGTTGTTTTATCATTAATCAGGGCCATTCTGGCATCCTGGGTTCTTCAGGAGCATCTCAATCTCATAGGGAAACTTGGCTGCGCTTTGTGTTGTTGTGGTTCAGTTGTGCTTATCATTCACTCACCCAAGTCTGAAAATGTCACATCAAGAGCAGAACTAGAGGAGAGACTGATGGACCCAGGTATGAAAAACATGGCTGATGGAGCCATAATTCATGTATTCTCAGTGGTTAAACGGTTGCAAAACACAAAAGATGATGTTGTAAAGAATGTCGGCATACCAGACAGTTTCAGTTCACATTGATGTCTATTGTATAGACAAAAAATACAATGAAAGCCAATGGGAACCGAAACTGCCATACAGGTTTCGAACGATATGAGGGTAAATCATAACAACATTTCATTTTTAGGTGGACTATACCTTTAGAGTTAGCGTTGATAACACAACACTCATACGAGGATACCAAGCATAGATGAATCACAAAGTTATGGAAATCAAGCATTATTGCACATTTGTGCAAATCACTTAACAGCAGGTTTTTCAAAGGGGTTATTTCCTACAAATAGTGTCAAGTAGGTTGCTTTGAATAAGAGCATCTGCAACTCTTTTCTGTTCTGTTTTGAATGTTTTTGTATCCACCTTATTCTTCATCGCGGAAGTAGAATTTCAGTTTATTAGCCGCTATAAGGAAATAACAAGAGGAATAAAAACATGCAGTAAAACTATTTGAACTACATACCATAATTAAGAAAATACATTAAAATAATATAAGACTCCCTAATTTGCAACATCAAGCAGCAAAACAAGCTGTTTTGTACAGCTGAAAACAGCTGGACGCAGATGAGACCAGAAGCCAGACCCATAACATTTACAAATAGCAATGATGCTGAACAAAAGACAAGCCTTAATGTTAAAAGGTCCATTTGTTTTCTCTGAACTCACTCGTATACATTACCATGTTTCTGATCTTTCTTTTCATGTTTTAGTGTTCCTAGTCTACATCTCACTGGTTGTCCTGTTACTGATCATACTGATCGGGTGGCTTTCTCCAGCTCATGGGAAATCCAACATTATGGTGTACGTGGGCATCTGTTCTCTCCTTGGAAGTTTCACTGTGCCAAGCAGCAAAGGTTTGGGACTGGCTGCTCAGGAGGCCTTTAGTGGAACACCTACAAGTGATAGCAGAGCATTTTACCTCTTCCTGGGGTTGTTGGGAATTCTCATAGTCAGTATTCTGATCCAGTTCACCTTTATCAACAAAGCCTTGGAGACCTTCAGCTCTAACATGTTTGAGGCCGTTTACTATGTGACGTTCACCTCCTGTGTCATTCTGGCCTCTGCGATTCTCTTTAGGGAATGGACAGCACTCAGCATTGTGGACTGTTTGGGTATCCTGTGCGGTTTCATCACAGTAGCTGTTGGTGTTGCCTTATTGCGCATTTCTCAAGAAGCTAAACTTTCTTGGAGCCAAACCAAAGCTAAAAAGAACTAAATCACAAGTGCATATATTTTTTTTATCAATAACTGAGAGGGTTAGTTTCACAAACATTGATTGGATATGATGTGTTAAGAGTAATTAACCATTGCAGATCCAAATAAGGGAGAGGTTGTATAACATTTTATATACTAATTATATTAAAAAATTAATTGTATTTTAATATTATTATGAATCAGTATTAACTTGTTGATGAGTACTTGCTTTTAATTACAATAAATTATTGATTGATGTAATGAACTGATTAATTTTTAGTGTACATGTAAATCGAATAAAGTAGTTAAGTGCTTACTGGAAATAAAACTAATTTATCTTAACCTCTGTTTTGTGTGTGCTCATGTATAAATAATTTTTTCCTATATATATAAAAAAAATATATCTTTAATTTTTACTAACAGATGGTTATGCTGGTTTTAATGCCCACATTTGAAAAACTAACAATTATTTTAAATATATTGACTTAGCCAGGTGAATATAAAATTATATATGAATGTTATTCATGTTATATAACAAACACTTGCAGGATTTCCGTCTGGAATAACTCTATGGCGACCGTTTTGGTCAGTCTACCATCAATAATTTAATGTAATTGAAAGCATGGCAAGATGAGGCCAGCAGGGGCTGTTTTCCTTAAATTACCTTTCCAGACAACAGCTGACTTCCTAGTCGATGGACTTTCCTGTATCCTGATCCCGTCCCACCAAAAAACGGAAATAATTTTAATCCCAGAGTAAGTTGTGCGGTATTTTATGTATTCAGTTTAGGGCGTTTGTGTTGTATTTACAGTTTACCCTTTTAAAACCTTTAAAGTAACGTATCAGTTTTATCGTTTCGTAAACCATGCGAATGTTTGTCATATAAAAACAGACCCGAAAGCGTTTATTGTGCGTACTTGTACAATCTATCGATGTTTCACTTATATATGTTTCCATATATGTTAACAACATATTTCACGTATGTTTTTAATTTACAACGTTGTATTGTATACTTGTTTTGTAGAATATCTATTGTTTTATTGTCAAGGCTGATTCTTGTAGTTATCTCTGGTTACTGCACCTGACTCAACGTTTACCTATGTGCATCTACGTCACTAGCTCAATGGTAGCGCTTACACACTTTGATATTAGATGAGGAGGGGACTTTTTTTATTATTTATTACATTTTTAACTAAAACAAATTGTCACATTTTGACCAAAATGCACTTTTCATTTGGTTAAAATGTTTAAACGCACGAAAGGAAGATTTTTACAAGACATTAGACCAATCAAAAGCGAGATTCCACGCGTGCGCAACTGCTTCCTCTTTCACTGTACTGATTCCGACTCATTGCCACCGTTCGGCTCTTTTGAACAATTCAGTGATTCTTTTACCTTATGGCGTACTGCATTATGAGGCGTAACGGCATCAACAACCGACATAACAAATGATTTAGCTAATTTAAACACAATTTTGAGGCTAAATGTAATTTGCATTTACTTTGGAACAAATAAATGCAGGATTGCGAAGCAGAAGAGACTTACTGTTCAAAAACTTTTGACTGATAGTGTATATTTTTCAAAGACAATGACAACTAAAAGGTGCTTTTGATGACTGAATTTACTATGATGAATGTGAAATTTGGCAAGGGACAGTAATAGATTAATTATAAAATACTTGAATTAATAAATTAATAGATTAAGATATAAATAGATTATTAGACTAATTAATAGATTAATATATAAATTAATAGATTAAGATATAAAAACCATGCAACTGGACTGAATCGGTTCTCTAGCCACCGACTCACTGAACCGACAACTCATTTGGACCTGTCCACCTTGTAATGATCTGAGAGATGATTAGCAAGTGCAATATTGTATTATGTTTCAACCATTTAAAACAACTGCTTTCTATCTGAATATATTTTAAAATTTAATTTATTCCTGTGATCAAAGCTAATTTTTCAGCAACATTTATGCAGTCTTCAGTGTTACATGATTATTCAGAAATCATTTTAATATACTGATTTGCTGTTTAAGAAACAGTTATTAACATTATCATAGTATAATAACAGTATAATTATTAGTATAATTTTTGTATAGAAATTATAGAAATTAATTCGTCAATTTTGCAAGTATGCTTTAAATTGCTCAAAAGTGATGATAAAGACATTTATAATATTACAAAAATGTATATTTCAGATAAATGCTGTTCTTCTGAACTTTCTATTTATAAAAGAAACCTGAAAAAATTCTGCTCATCTGTTTTCAACATTAATAACAATAATTTGTTTTTTTTTGTTGTTGTTGTTGTTGTTTTTTTTTTTTTTGCTTTGATATCACAAGAATAAATTACATTTTAAAATATATTTAGATAGAAAATAGTTATTTTAAATAGTACAAATATTTAGTAATGTTATTGTTTTTGCTATACTTCGGATCAAATAAATGCAGGTGAGCAGAAGAGACTTTTTTTAGAAACATTTAAAAACGTTTGACTGGTAGTGTATTGAGCAATCCTAGCTATTTCAACATGTGCTTTGTGATTTGTTAATTCGTATTAATTTATTTTGTTAATTCATTTGTTTTTGTTTAAAAAAAAAACAGTCGAATTCATGGAAGAATCGTTCAGACTGTTTGGTGAACTGAATGATTCAGTAAAAAAAAGATTCGACTCAACAGAACGATTCTCTCACGATTCGGACATCGCTGCTGTGTAGGTGGATCTACAGGGGTTCGCGTCAACATCGCGTCTGAATTTCATGGTCGCGAGAAAATGTGAAAGTCAAACCCGTGAAATCTCAGTGACCGGACACGATGTCGAGCTGATCACAGGAGTACAACTAGGTACTTTGAATGACCTTATAACCGCCGTTAGCCACTCGTTTGTTTTGCTATGAATTAAGGAGCTAATTGGCTAGGCTATCCGGCTGGGTTTGGCTGTATGAATAAGGTAATTGTCATCATGTTATCACTCAAGAAGACGTACCTCAAGTCGCGACAACCAAACGCTGACTCTTATAATATAACTGGTTTATACTTGGGTAAAATACACATGAGATGTTGTACGAGTCAGTAATCGTTCTTAATTGTACTGTAAAGTTTGCTGGTTCAGCTGTATGCTCGTGTCTAGCGCCTTAAAGGGCTAGTTCACTCAAAATGAGCATTCACTCACTGTGGTATGTTGATTCAAACCGAAATGCTTAACTTCCGTGAACACACAAATAGAGATGCACAATGACAATCTCAGTTAACGTTCACTTTTATTGTATGGTATAGACGGACGTCGTGTAGGGTTTGAACAAAGTGAGCCTTTATCACTAGATTAAACCTTATTGATCTATGCTGATAATATTTTCCACATGTCAGCGTATGTAGGACTTCGAGCCCGCGGGGTTTATAGAGTCATAGTGTCATTTCCTGTAGTGTTTATGACATGATGTCACTTATTATGCATTACACATACTATCATTCTTCATTCTCCCTCTGAGCAGTGTGTGTGTTGTCATGAATGTTACCTCAGCTCTTATGAGCTGCAATGTGTGTAATGTTTCTTATAAAAATGGTATGATAAGTGTACCCCCCCCATGTTTACTGGAACTTAATTTTAAGATTATAATTTGTAATTTTTTTTCTTCACAGGTTTTGCTGTTGGCCAGGATTGTTCCTCTGGATTGAATCTTCGGTGTGTGTATGTCAATGTGACGAGAGGAAACTTTACCGACGACACAATGGGTCAAGACAGAGGAAAGTACGATTTCTATATAGGCCTCGCTTTGGCTATAAGTTCCAGTATATTTATTGGCGGTAGTTTCATCTTAAAGAAGAAAGGACTCCTTCGACTGGCCAGAAAGGGCTCTATGCGGGCAGGTATGTTTCTTATAAGTACGTTTTTTATGTAGTGGTGTTTGGAAAACACATACAGCTCCGTCAGAGAGGTTTAACTGGTATAGGTGGGAAAATGACTGAGATGTTTTATTCAGACACACCTGTTCT
Organism: Labeo rohita; assembly: GCF_022985175.1. Lineage (NCBI taxonomy): Eukaryota > Metazoa > Chordata > Actinopteri > Cypriniformes > Cyprinidae > Labeo > Labeo rohita. The sequence continues at coordinate 23,695,190 of NC_066874.1, read as the reverse complement.
GTCACAGTCATTGTTTAAACGCAAAGGCGCAGCACTGTACAGATCACTAGCTGCACATTTTTTAGAAATCATTAACTCTGTTACCATGTCATTGACACCGCACTGAGATATTTAACCCTGTATGATCTTGTCATTCTTTAAAGACAAAGAAAAATAAGTTTTACTGTCAAAACAGAAAACTATAACTAATTGCTTTTCACTTTTATAAAGTGACAAATCTGTTTTATTTATTCAAGTTTTGTAATAGCATTATTTGGTTGTCAAAAAATAAACAATACAACTGTTTTTAAGTATTTTTGACATATTTATATAGTCATAGTTGGCATTGTAGACAAATTGTTAAAACATACACTACCAGTCAAAAGTTTTTGAACAGTAAGTTTTTTAAAGAAATCTCTTCTGCTCACCAAGCCTGCATTTATTTGATCCAAAATACACCAAAAGCAATAACATTATATTATAATAAATATTTTTACTGTTTAAAATAATATATTCAGACTCACTCTGTTTGAAAATGTAATTTATTCCTGTGATCAAATCTAATTTTCAGCATCATTACTCCATTCATCGTTCTCTGTTCAAGAAGCATTTTTATTACTATATTATCAATATTTAAAACAATTGAGTAAATTTTTTTCAGGATTATTTGATGAATAGAAAGATCCAATAATGAAATAAAAAGCTTTTGTAACATTATACACTAATTATAATTAATGAATGAATTAACGGCTAATTAATACATTTATTTAGCAGGGATGCTTTAAACTGATCAAAATACATTGATAAAGACATTTATAATGTTACATAAGATTTCATAAGACTTAACTGTTTTCAACATAATGATAAATGTTTTTGAACAGCAAATCAGAGTATTAGAATGATTTCTGAAGGATCATGTGACTGGAGTAATGATGCTAAAAATTCAGCTTTGAAATCACACGTATAAATTACATTTTTAAATATATTCAACTAGAAAACAGTTATTTTAAATAGTAAAAATATCTCAAAATGTGGATCAAATAAATGCAGTCTTGGTGAGCAGAAGGGTGTTCAAAGTAGTCTAATTTGTCATGGATATATAGAAAATGTCCCATCATCGATAGAGTAATATAAGTTATTATGTGTAATGATATTTAGTTTTCATGTAAAGCAAAAATAATTAAACTGGCATGGATATAGTGTTTTTTGTTTCCATAAATGTTTAAGAATTCCACATACATAGGTTTGTAAATAATCATTTGTTTCATAAATATTTCAACCTTTATATAGTTGCTATAGTTGATTTTGTTTTAAAAATACTCTACCATCCATAAGTTTGGCATCATTTAAAAACAAAAAAAAAAAAAAAAAACTACTTTTATTTAGTAAGGATGCATAATGTGGCCTCTAGAGTTTAAGAAAATTCTGATCCTCTGTTTAATGTTGATACAAAGTTCAGTGGTGGCAAACTGATGTCATTTACCTTTAAATTTGTTGTAGCAATTTAGTTATTTAACTGTTGACCTTTGCAATAGTTGCTGAGGGATTATAATGTTTGTACCAACTAGTCATCAACGAGTTTTTCAATGGCTGATGCCAATGTTGACATCTAGGGAGCAGAGTGGCTGATATATGATATGCATTGCAATTTAATTCTAGCAAATGTCATACACAATATACTGGCAGTAAATATATTGTTGAAATATTAATCATCTCGCTTTCCAGGCCAAGGAGGTCATGCTTACTTAAAAGAATGGCTTTGGTGGGCTGGCTTGTTATCAAGTGAGTGACACAGACTAAACAACTAATTTACATCGATATTCATTTATCATGTTTGTGGCTCAAGTTTTTGGAAGTAACCATTTTAATTCTGTCTGCTTTGACAGTGGGGGCCGGCGAAGCTGCCAATTTCGCCGCATACGCCTTCGCTCCCGCCACACTCGTAACTCCTCTCGGGGCTCTTAGCGTGCTAGTCAGGTTTGTAAACCTTTGGTGAATTTCTGATAATTGTAAAGACCTGTTTATTGTATTTTGCAAATCAATTTTAATGATACAGCAGGTGGAAAGTATTGTAGAAATGCAGTGTTGCGTGTGAGTACGTTATTGTCTTGCACACTAAAACTAGTGATTCATGTGGGTGGTTTAGAAGTAATAGTTGTGGTTTCCTTTTTTGTGTTTTTTAAAGCAACTACAACCTTAATCTTAGTAGTTGCAAGCACCAGCTTCACAAGGTGATGCATTTTCTCATGCTCAGTGACAGAGTGTTAAAGAAATTAACTTCTCAAAAGGACAAAAACAGCTACAACAGTAACCAAACTATAAAATTGAGGGTATTAAGGGTGAGTAAATAAAAAGTGACTGTTCATTTTTGGGTGAACTGTCCCTTTAAGATGATTGGGTTTAATGTGTGCCTGTTTTTGCAGTGCTGTTCTGTCCTCGTACTTCCTGACAGAGAGGCTGAACCTGCACGGGAAGCTTGGCTGTCTGCTTAGTATCCTGGGCTCAACTACCATGGTGATACATGCGCCTCAAGAGGAGGAGATCGACAGCCTTAAAGACATGGCCAAAAAACTGGTTGATCCAGGTAAACCACTACATGTAAAGACAATGAAGGCCCTCCTGGAATGTGAAGAACTTGTTTTTGCTCAGCAGTGTTGCTAATTCGGATTCTGTAATAACGATATGCATTATTGTGGTTTTGATAAACGAAATAGACATTGTGGGTACACAATCGTTCAAAAGTTTAGAGTCAGTACGATTTTTTTTTTTTTTTGTTACACTTTATTTTAAATTGTCCTTGTTACATATTTAGGAACTGAGGAATGTAAATTAACAAGAACACATATACTTTTTCTTTTTTTACCGTTTAAAAAGAAAGAAGTCTCATGCTCGCCAGGGCTGTATTTATTTGAACAGAAATATGTAAAAACAGTAACAATTTAATTATTATTTTTTTAATATATTTATTTTAAATGTAAATAAGTTTATATTTTAAATGTAATTTATTCCTGTGATGGCAAAGCTGAATTTTCAGCACCCATTACACTAGTCACATGATCCTCCAGAAATCATTCAGATATGCCAGTTTGGTTCTCAAAGCACATTTCTTCTTATTATTGATGTTAAAAACAATTGTGTTGCTTAATATTTTTTTTTTCAGGATTATTTGATGCATAAAGAATTATGAAACCCTGTTTCCGCCACTGAATAATTTTTTTTTAAAAAAGATAATTCACTCTTTTTCTCACAATTCTGACTTTTTTCTCGCAATTGCGCATTTTAGAATTGCGACTTTCTCACATAAATATAGTCACAATTCTGACTTTTTCCTCGCAACTCAGACTTTTTTTCTCAGAATTGAGATATAAACTGGCAATTCCAAGAAATGAACTCTCAATTCTGACTTTTTTTCTTGCAACTGACTCCGCAATTCTGACTTTTTTTTCTCAGAATTGATATAAACTCGCAACTCTGAGAAAAAACAGAATTATAGTCGCAATTCTGACTTTGTTTTACAACTCTGACTTTATTTCTCAGAACTGCAAGTTTATAGCTCAATTCTGAGAACAAAGTCTCAATTCAGAGAAATAGTCGCAATTCTGATTTTTCTCAATTTAGACTTTTTTTTCTCAGAATTGATATAAACTCGCAACTCTGAGAAAAAACAGAATTATAGTCTCAATTCTGACATTTTTTTTTTTTTTTGCAATTCTGGGAAATAAACTAACAATTCTGAGAAAAACTGGCAATTCTAAGGAAAAAGTTGCCATTTCTGAATTTTTTCTCAGAATTGAGATATAAACTCGCAATTCTCTCTTTTTCCTCGCAATTCTGACTTATTTTCTTGTAACTCTGACTATTTTTCACAAATCTGATTTGTCTTATTTCCTCGCAATTCTGACTTCATTTCTCACAATTCTGACTTCTCGCAATTGTGGAATATAAATTCGCAATTGTGAGTTTGAGGGTAAAAAACTGATATCTTACAATTCTGACTTAATAACTCGCAATTCTGTTATACAGAATTGTGTGATTAGGTCATCGCAATTTTATTTTTTATTCAGTGCCAGAAACTTCTGTCTTCTATAAAGAACAGCATTTATTTTATTTTAACTTAATTCATTTGTTTGTGAAAATGTAAGTCACTTTTGATCAATTTATTGCACCTTTGCAGAATGTATTTATTTCTTTACATATTTATATTGATACTAAAACTTTATATTGATATATTTTTTTTAAGTATTAAAACAGACTTCTTTATATAAGTAATCATATTTGTTATCTTTTCTCCCGTCTGTCTCCAGGCTTTGTGGTCTTCGCGACAGCTGTCATCATCACAGCTCTCATCTTTATCTTCGTAGTGGGCCCACGCCACGGGCAAACCAACATCCTGGTCTACATCACCATCTGCTCTGTGATTGGTGCGCTGTCCGTCTCCTGCGTGAAGGGATTGGGCATCACCATTAAGGAAGCCATCGCTGGAAAGCCAGTATTGCGAAACCCTTTGGCCTGGCTGCTGCTGCTGAGCCTGATAGCTTGTGTTAGCACACAGATCAACTACCTGAACAAAGCACTGGACATCTTTAACACATCCCTGGTGACGCCCATCTACTATGTGTTCTTCACCACCTCAGTGCTCTCCTGCTCTGCCATATTGTTCAAAGAATGGGAACACATGGGCACCGATGACATCATCGGCACTCTGAGCGGCTTCATTACGATTATCGTGGGCATCTTCCTGCTGCACGCCTTTAAGGACGTTAGCATTAGCTTGGCGACGCTGGCCGTGTCCATCAGGAAGGACGAGAGAAACGGCCCTGTATTAAACGGCATGGCAGCTCACAACCACTCCACTTACGAGCTGCTACATAATGACGTCACGGAGGACTTTGACGACAGAGAGTCTGGGTTGCCTTTTGACAGCGTCTCCAGAAGAAACGGCACTATGACGGCCTCTTAGGTTCATTGAGGAACCAGTATGCAGCAGTTCGTCTATGAAAATGTTTTGGCTGCTCTGAACATTTAGCATTTTTCTTTACTTTTAAGATATGAGATAAACCCTAAGACAATCAACTCTCAAAGCAAAAAAGAAAACAAAAAAAAGATGGACCAATCGATTGTACTAAAGGTTTTGTTGGCAGTTTTTTGTTTCGTTTGTCTCAAACTAGACTACATGGTATGCTTCATCTCATTTCTCATGTAGCACTGTAAATATACAACTGTACGTTTTTAAGAGACTTTTGTTATATTTTATGTACAGATATCTGTATTTACATGCACTGAGTTTCTTTCTACAAAATCGGTAGATGCTTTGACTTTGTAATAAAGACATCCAAGTGGAATGATGAGAAGACCTTCTCAGTTCATCAGCAGTGCTGTGATTATTTTTAAGGGATAGTTGACCCAAAAATGAATCATCATTTACTCACCCTCATGGCGTTCATTTCAACATTTCAAACTCTTGAAGCCTGTTATTTTATTTTTAGTCAGTTTTTGTGTTCACTTTAAAATTCTCCTTTAAATTCTGTTTATATTTCATCATGTCATCATTATCCACCATATTTTTCTTGTAAGAACGGACGCAGCCATTCGTAAATTTTATGGGTCTAGCTTCCGTCTTTTTTTTTTTTTTTTTTTTTTAGCTCTACAAAACTCATTTTGCTATGTTATACAATGTATTATCTTAATTATGGACACCCTGGTTTATAGTGCAAACAGTTTAACCATTTACTGCACGTTGTCATTCTTCTCATTATCTCTCTCATTATCTTATCCATATGATTACTTCCATGTTTAAGAATAAGGTGGATACGGAGTAAAATGGCATCTATTTTTTCTCCTCGCGTGCAAAATTAATCCATATATTCAAACATTTTATATATTAACTTAAATATGGATTGACATTTAACAAAAATTAAAATGTGCTTTTTTGTAAATTTCCTACCTTAAATATATCAAAACTTAATTTTTTATTACTAATATGCATTGCCAAGTATTTAATTTGGACAACATTAAAGATTATTTTCTCAATATTTTGAATTTTTTTGCACCCTCAGATTCCAGATTTTCAATAGTTCTACCTCAACAAATATTGTCCTATCTTAAACCATACATCAGGGGAAATCTTATTTATTTGGGTTTCAGATGATGTATACATCTCAATTTTTTAAAAAAAGGGTTTCAGATGATGTATACATCTCAACTGTCTAAAAAAAATAAATAAATAAAAATTACCCTTATGACTGGATTCTTGGTCCGGGGTCCAACATTTCAGAGAGGGTGCTAGCTGCAGAGCCAAATGGGAGGAGCTGGAGCTCCAGCTCCCCCTCGCTGGAGGTAATGGGTGGAGATAGACATCTAACCACACCCTAACCCTATCCTAAACATAACTCCACCCAGTAGTTCACACAGAGGTGGAGCTGGACATCCAGAGAGGGAGAGTTGGAGGTCATTCGGCTCTGCAGTGAACAGTACTTGACATTTCAATTGACACATTTCTCACCCTCTCACGCCACACATCCATTTTCAGGACCTTCAGTTAAAACTGTAATAAAAGGATACTGGCGAAACAGATTTGATAAAGGCTCCAGTGCATATTTGCGCTATAGAAATCACCAAAAGATTCCATTTGCAACGTGTTTTCGTAGCGCCGAGCTCAGCGTTACATAGGTGTGGTGAAATAATCATTTGAAATGGTTAAAAATAATGATTGTTTCCTGTCGTGATTAAGTTTACCTCTAGTGGGCGTAGTTCTTGCCACGATGAGCTCTACTTTTGTCCTTAAACGCTCGTTTTTTGGGGGTCGACAGCTTATAAACACGTAGTTCTGGGGGGGGGGCTTCTTTACTGTACACCTTGTCACATCGCAGCTTTTAGACATTGTTCTGTTTTTTGTTATAAGACAGAAATGACAAAGAAGCAGCAACCCGTAACACGAAGTCAATGGCGAGCGTTGGATTGTTTTTCCCAGCGGTGGGCGTGGTTTTTAGATTATGACGCGTGTCGCTCTGTCTCAATGTAGCCAATCAGACATATCTATTGATTTCTTCAACACCTGTGATTGGCCATTGCGTTTACTCACCTAACGCCGGATTTCTGCCTGTAAACTTACCGCTTAGAAACTAGTGATGGGAAGTTCGGATCATTTTACCGACTCGGACCTTTGAGTCTCGTTCAGCAAAATGAACGAATCTTTTTTCGAGTCATTTCGTTCATTTTAGCAAAATATAATTAAAATGTTACCTGTTACCTCCCTAACACATCTACTGCTTACACAAACGTTGATCACACTACAAACAAAACAAAACTATAATGCTATAAGAAACAAAAGATTAATTAATTGTTTACCTGGGTCTTTAGTCTATGTTTAGCTCACCTTACCTCTTATCTGACAAGTTTTCGGGTTCGAGTCGTTAGTTCATCACGTGACAGCCCCATAAGATGAACGAACGACTCTAAAAACCCGAAGACTCGAAACAGGTGAACTAATTCCAGTACAGAACCAAATAGCATATTGCGCATGCGCGACTGAACGAATCACTCCCCGAGACGACTCATTCGTCCCGAGTCACATTAAAGATTCGTTCAAAATGAACGAATCGTTCAAGAACGACCCATCACTTAGAAACTAGTAACAACAATAGTTTGTTAATGATTGTAAATAATGATGTATACTTATTATAAAAGTGTTACCAGTATGTTTTAATTAAAATCGTTAAATAGTTTGTTCAACAAGCACAATGTAAATTGTAAATAATGATTAGATTATAAATCACAACGACCAAAGATCTTCAACCCTGCTCCGGGAGACCCAATGTTCTGCAAAATGTATTTCCGACCTTCTTCAACGTCTTCAAAGATGATTTTCCAGCAGTCCTGAAGATCTTTATAAGCTGGCTCAGGTGCCCCTCAGGTTAATTAAACAATGACAATATTCATTTTGTGTGAACTAGTCCAATCAGTGTAAATATGCCGCAAAACGAACCAAGGAAACCAGGTTTTGATACGTATTTATTGAATTAAAATCTGATTACATAATTCAAATACAAAAAGGCACATTTATTAAGAGTAAGAACTTGGTTATGCTTTAAGTTTTATTCAGGATAATAGAAGAAAAAAAAAAAATCTTGCATGCAATCATTCAAAAACACCACATAGAAATATACCGCCGGTCTCTCACCACAGCAAAAGCTTAAATAATCGATTGATAAAACCCACTTGGCCATTTTCCAACCCTTTTCCACTGTATTCCCCCAATTATAAAACATGAAAATGAGTAGTGCTGTGCTATCATTAACATATAAAAGATAATAGTCAATTATCTATAATAAGGCACGAGTGTGTGTACAAAATAAAATCAACCTGAAATACACTAAGTAAAATTGGGGTGTGTTTGTCTAGATCATTTTAAAACATTTTTGCCTAATTTACCAAAGCCTGAGACATGTTCAAAACCAATAATGGTACAGTTGATTAATGCGTCCCAATCGGTCGGCTAATCACAAGGCAACTTACTGGCTCTGTGAACACTTCAGGCTGGCGTAAGAAAGGCGTCTCTAAGTAGAATGTGGCAGTGAAACTGGTCCTAAACTTATTGCTAAATATGTTCCCCTCTACCATCTCTTCCAATTCTAATAGGTGCAAATGTACGGCAATCTCAGTTACTGGCCAATGACTGATGGATCGGAGGCTGAAAGCAACGGACATGTTCTACTGGCATGTTCTCTCCATCTCCAGACTTCAGGTACTTGTTCAAAATTGCGAAGATTTCATCATTCAGAACCTGGAACTTGCGAATTCGGTCAACCATTTTCTTTAAAGGCTAAAATGGGAGGGGAAAAGATGGTTTAGTTGATGTCTTGACTGCAAAAACACACCAAACTCATTGATTAAAAAAACTCACCACACTCTTGATGATCTCATCTTTGCCATCATGTTTCTGCACTTTAAGAAGATGGTAGCTGAAGTCCAGGATATCAAAGCGTCTGTGCTGTCCAAGCAATGTGATTATCATGCACCCAGCCCAGTTCAGGCCATCTCCAAAGCATTGCCTAGAAGAGGATCAATATGCTTTAAAAGGCACAAGTATTTTAATCTTACTGTAAACAGCTATTCTACATGGTGAGAAAAACATGGGATCAGTTTGCACTCACTCAACAGTGAACTCGTGAGCTCCCACTGGGATGCAGTACACAAACTGCATGGCGCTCCACAACCTGTGGAACTCCACGCACTCGTCCACGTGCATCACGCCGTTGCTGGGTAACGGGCCGCGCCAGATTGGGTCGTCCAGATAACCGCGGACGCGAGTCAGGATGACCTCGAATATGGAGAGACCGCAGCACAGCCGCTCTTTTGTCAGCAGGTCACCTTCACGGGCGATGGCAATTTGCTGATGAGAGATTAGACAGGGTATTGATTAAAATCAGACCAGTATGGCTCACTCAAGTCTGCATCAAGAGTGACTTCAGTATTTATTTTGTCAAAGCAGATGATTTGCCCTTCAAAACACATTTATAGTTATTAATAATATTTGAACAGTAGGTGGCGATATCACTATACTGTACAATTCTGACTTGTCATAGTTATGATTTTATCTCATAATTTCATTTTATACCAATTTCAACTTAATTATGGCTTTTTATCTTATAATATCATATCTTACTCTCAAAAAGCATGATTTAACAAGTATGATCATTTCAACTTCTCATAGTTATGATTTTCTCATAATTTCAATTTGTCAATTTCAACTTAATTACAGCTTTTAATATCATTATTTCAGATCTTTATCTCAAAAAGCATGATTTAACAAAAGTGTAATTTCGACTTGTCATAGTTATGATTTTACCTCATAATTTCAATGTCAATTTCAACTTAATTATGGGTTTTTATCTCATAATTTCATTTTACTTAAATAAACTTAAATATGGCTTCTCATAATTTCAAATTTTGTCAACTTTAACTTAATTATGGCTTTTTTATCTCATCATATCTAAAAAAGCATGATTTACCAAAGTATGATAATTTGTCACAGCTTGTCACAGTTATGATTTTATCTCATAATTTCAATTTAGTCAGTTTTAACTTATGGCTTTTTATCTCGTAATTTCAGTTTATGTAAATTTCAAGTTAATTATCTCGTATTTTTAATGTCATAATTTCAGATCTTTATTTTAAAAAGCATGATAATTTCGACTTGTCATAGTTATGATTTTATCTTATTGTTTCAACTCATGTCAGTTTCAACATAATAATAGCTTTTTAGCTCATAGTTTCAACTTCTTATGCTAATTTCAATTTAAAGATCTGAAATTATGAGAGAAAAATCCATAATTAAATTGACAAAGCTGAAATTATGAGAAAATCATAATTATGACAAGTGGAAAGTATCATGCTTTGCTAAATCATGCTTTTTAAGATTGTCCAAATTATGGGACAAAAACAAAAAAACAAAAAGTAATTAAGTTAAAATTGACAAAGTATGAACTATGAGATCATAATCATAACTAAGACAAGCTTATTATGCTTTGGTAAATCATGCTTTTTGAGACAAAGCTCTGAAATTATGAGATGAATTATCTCAAAAAACATGATTCACCAAAGCATTATAATTTGACTTGTCAAAGTTATTTTATCTCATAATTTTAACTTGTCAGTTTCAACTTAATTATGGCTTTTTATCTCATCATTTCAGATCATTATCTTAAAAAGCATGATTTACCAAGGCATAATAATTTGGACTTGTCATTCATTGTATCTCATAATTTCAACTGTCAATTTCAACTTAATTATGGCTTTTTATCTCATAATTTCAGACAGTTATCTCAGAAGCATGATAATTTCGACTCAGTCAGTCATTACATCTCATAATTTCAACTTGTGTAATATTTGTTATGTATTCCCTTTGTAGAAATGCCAATTAATGTATCAAAAAGTAACAGAATTTAGCTGTGCTACCAAGATGAACTAATACGCATTTCTTCAAGTAAACTTTAGAAATCAACATATTTATTTGGAAATAATCAATTTGCCCAATACCACTGACACAACTCATAAATAAAAATGAACTTGGAAGGCTCAGGGATGAGATCAAACCAGCAGTTAAGTGTGTAATTGGAGATGCTAATGATAATAAGTAAATGTGTGTACCAGAGGCAGTAAAGCAGCAGAGCACGACTAAAGCGGCTGTCAGCGCAGTGATGTTTCACCCACCTGAGGGGTTCCCAGACGCTCAATTAGAGGCACCATATGCAGTGCCGTGTATTTGGCCTCCAAACGCTTCATCTTTGCATCCAGACGCTCACCTTCTGCTCAAGTGTGGGTTGTAGAGGGATTATTGGATATGTATGAGGAACTGCTCAAATAAAGCATGCTAAAAATACAGCACATCCTCGGCAAACATGCATAAACATGAACTTACCTTTAACGTGAACTCTTGGCAAGATGTTCTGGAAGGGCGCTGCATGCAACAAGTCACACACCTCCTCTTGAGACTGCAGGAAAAGGGAAAAACTCATTTCAGAAACTGAAACACAATCTTAAGAGGGCAAAAGCAAAGTTATCAATGAAACAGTGTGTTCAAGCATGACTTAAATTCAAATAAGCCAACAGTGACACTGACATGTGCATGCATAATCAGTTTTGGTGGATTATTTTGATTATTTTGCTGTCTACGCAGGGTCAGAAAGGTCTCAGATTTCATCAAAAATATCTTAATTTGTGTTCTGAAGATGAACGAAAGTCTTACAAATTTGGAACGATATGAGGGTAAAAATTTAATGACAATTTTCATTTCTGGGTGAACTATTCCTTTAAAGCAATCTTAGGTGAACCTGCTAAATTATATATATATATATATATATATATATATATATATATATATAGAGTATATATATATTTATACAAGTATGGTTTGTTTATTTTATTTAGCTATCCTCAAACTACCTCTTGCAGTACCTGGCATCATTTATTTATACTGTAGCACATGCTAGAGCAAAAAAAAGCATTTCTGTTGTGGCACAGGAGGGTGATGTAACAGTGTGTGACAAGAAAAAACATTTATAGCACTTCATGTCAAAAAGGTGTTTTAAGGCATGTCCAATGAAGCCTTTGAGAAATCCTTGGCACAGATTTCTATGGTAACCAGGTACGGTTCCAGCAGATGGAGCCATGCAGTCACACACACCACTGACAAGAGCTATTACAGATGAGGCTGTTGACATTTAAATTAAAATGCAGTGAATTACAGCCGCCAGCCCTGATTGCATTGACCTTGCCATCAGGCAGAGCAGGTACTTTTACACAGTCACAGCGATTTCCTCTAGCAAGACTTTATTTTACCAGACCTTGATTGCTGACGTTTAATGTGGAGGATAGAAGACGGCATGTCCCTGGGTAACTTTAGTAATTGTGACTAATGGTTGACAATTAAACAGCAGCTTATCACATCTGTGAAAAGTCTCATGGGTGTCTGGATGAATGTTAGATATTCTCAGCCATGCTGGAGTGATGTTCCATCCATTATGCAGTGAAAACCCAACCAGCTTCTTCAAAGATCTTAAATGTTTTAATCATCAATTATTGATAATGAACTCAACGAATTGAACTGATACTAAATTATTAAATTCTTGAAATATATCTAGGTGTTAAATTGGGATTTAAGGGGGGGAGGGGACAAAAACAATGAAATTCAATATAAAAAGAGAGGAATAAATATACAAATTACTAAAAATCTCTCTATATGGTGTGTTTTAGTTCGGTGGTATTATTTATTTTAATGCAAACTGTGTTAAAGAAGTGCAAAAAAGCTATATGATTACAAAATGATGAAGCATTAGCTGAATCACCCGTCTCTTATGCATAAATACATTTTAACCTAAAAACTTAATGTTGAAAGTTAAAAAAAGTTCACTTCCAGAACATAAATTTACAGATAATTCCCTTGTCATCCAAGACGTTGCAAGACGTTTCATAAAGAAAATGTTTCTTTGAGGCAAACATTTCAGGATTTTTCTATGGTGCCCATGAGTTTTAACTTCCAAAAACCATTTTAAATGCAGCTTCAAAGGGCTCTAAATGATCCCAGCCAAGGAAGGAGGTTATTTTCAGTTATTTTCTAAAATAAAATGGACAATTTACATATTTTTTAACCTCAAATGATCATCTTGTCTAGCTATAATACAGTTAGGGTATGTCGAAAAACTCCCATCTCATTTTCTCCTTCAACTTTAAAATCATCCTACATCACTGCAGAAGTACCGATCCAGTGTTTCCAAAGTGAATGCGCAAGGAGGGTCAAAAACCCTGTACAAAAAAGGGTAAAACAACGATTTTGAAGTTGGAGGAGAAAAAACATACCCTAACTGTATTGACCCGGAATGCACAGAGTTGACACAGAGCTAGACAAGATGAGCATTTGAGGTTAAAAAGTATATAAATTGTCAATTTTGTTTAGAAAATAACTGATTGTTTCACTAGATATGACTTTTCTTCCTCAGCTGGGATTGAATGCACTTTGAAGCTGCATTTAAACTGCATTTTGGAAGTTCAAACTCGCAGCCACCCCTGAAGTCCACTATATGGAGAACATTCCTGAAATTTTTTCCTCAAAAAAATTTCTTTACACCTGAAGAAAGAAAGACATGAACATCTTGGATGACAAGGGGGTGAGTAAATTGTCTGTAAATTTTTGTTCTGGAAGTGAACTTCTCTTTTAAAGCCGTTAACTATCTCAATAATAAGTAAACCTAGCTGATGTCAGTCTCTGTATTCAGCCACTCTTAGTCATTTACTGCGGGTTGGAAGCTGTGATTTATTTGTGCCCTAAAGGGGATAAACTTGTTAACAAATTACAAATCAAACTAAACACATTAAGCTGTGGAACACACAGTGAAAGTTTGCCAAGCAACTGAATGGCCTGTTTTTGGGAGAACAAACATTTCTTCAAATTAAATCATATAAAAAAAGATGTCAAAGTATGTGATGATTCATCACTTTTGATTAAAAAGATTAGTTGCCATTGAGACTAAAAAGAACAGAAAATGAGAAGCAATGAAGACTACATTGCTAGCGCCAAGAAACGACAGCTCTATACAGAAAATATGCACATAAGGGTTTGTTTAAAACATCTTAAAAGGGTTGAAATCTGACATGGAGAAACTGACAGTGCTGCCACATGCAACACAACTGCAGATGTGTTCCCATGACAACAGTGTGTCAGATTCAGACATCCTAAACACTCAGCAGGAGGCAGACCAAATAATGGAAGTCACCTGTGCTGTTTACGCTATACAAAATTTTATTCACATACATACATATATATAAAAACATGTACACTAGCAGTCAAAAGTTTTTGAACAGTAAAATTTATGGGTTTTTTTTTTAGATAATTCCCTTCTGATCAGCAAGCCTGCTTTTTTTATTTGAAATACAGTAAAAGCAATAATATTGTGAAAGATTTTACTATTTAAAATAACTGATTTCTTTTTGAATATATTTTAAAATATAATTTATTCCTGTGATCAAAGCTAAATTTTCAGCACCATTACTCCAGTCTTAAGTGATCGTTCAGAAATCATTCTAATATGCTGACTAGCTGTTAAAGAAACATTTTCTATTATTATTATTATTATTATCAATATTTAAAACAGTTGAGTACATTTTTTCAGGATTCTTTGATGAATAGAAAGATCAAAAGATCAGCATTTATCTGAACAAAAAAACTTTTGTAACATTCTATAAAAAAATCTACTAAGCTGTTTTCAACATAATAATAAATGTTTTTGAGCAGCAAAGCAGAATAATAGAATGATTTCTGAAGGATCATGTGACTGGAGTAATGATGCCAAAAATTCAGCTTTGAAATCACAGGAATACCTTATACATGAAAACATTTTAAATAGTAAAAATATTGTACTTTGGATCAAATGAACAAAAAAAGCAGGCTTGATGAACAAAAGAGACTTATTTACAAAAAAACTTTTGAATGGTAGTGTATATATGTGAATGTATGTCTGTAAATATGGATGTGTGTATATATTAATCAAAGTAATTTAATCTAATTAATTACATGATGTGCTGATTAATCTAATTAAATCACAATTAATCTAATCAAATGGGTTGAGAAATTACCCCCAAAAAGATAAAGTCATTACTGTAACCAAATCAGTCTGACTAGGCATGCTGTTTTGATTTTTGAAGCAGTGTGACATCACATTGTTTAGGCCCCACCCACAGCCACTGACTGACAGTCCTTCAATGCCATAGTTCCTGCCCTCACCTGTAACATCAACAATGTCTCATAAGCCATTGGTTTTCAAACTGGTCCTACGAGCAGCCCCAACACTGCACGTTTTCTGTGTCTCCCTCATCTATCACACCTGATTCATCTCATTAGTAGAGACAGCAAGACCTGAAATAGGTGTGTCAGATATGTAAGACCTAAAAAATGTACAGTGTTGGGGGAGCTTGCAGGACCGGTTTGAAAACCACTGTTGTAAGCAATCCCAGCGTTCTGTGTTTGGATGGAGTCTTCATTTTCTCCCAACATCTGAGCCACTGTGGACACAGTGGATTACTTTTATTTTTAAACGTAATACGCCTCAAAATCTACCTAAATAGGTTTAAGTTCGCGCAAATCATTTCACTTCAGACTGCTTTGTGAATGCCATGTCATTATAGTGCTTAGCTAACGTTTTAAATGTATTTGTGTGCACACCTTATCAAAGTATTTTAATTAATCAGTTCCATGATAACATCACACGGTTTCGTCCCACTTTTGGCCTCCCATATGTACTGCTGAACCCCAGTTCTCTCACTCTCACTCTTTATTGCTGTAGGTATGCAAAGCAGAGATGTATACACGACGCCCTCTTCTGATGACAGGGCAAGAATATGCAGTTCAGCTGCATTTCAAGTGATACACACCAAAAGAGCTCTTTTTTAGACACGCCCCAAAACCAACATTTTCCTCATGTTTTAATAAATTATCTGTGGGGTATTTTGAGCTGAAACGTAATAGACACATTCTGGGGACACCAAAGTCCAATACTGCATCTTGTAAAAAAGGGGCATAATAGGTACCCTTTAATTAACTACACCTAATTAACGCACTACAGGACACATTTAAATGTCACAGCACAAAGACGAGAATCTGAAAGGTGCCAAACCACAAAAGAAGTTAATAGGTAAAGCTCACTACTACACTCTAAGAAAAATATTTCAAAACCACAATATCAATCTTCTAAAAAAGATCTGTTTGGTGACGGCATTGACCCTCTGCTTAGCTTATGTATTGAAAGTGGTAATAATAAGATTGGATATTCTTGCATAATCTTAAAATTCCTCTTTAAAGTAAAGATTATGCCAGGTGGCAATAGTTGCTAAAATAAGATTGGTCAGTACTGTTTTTAAGGCATGGTTTAGCAATGCAGTGAGAACAAATTTCTGTAGTATAGTGTGAATGCTCAGTGGTCATACCAAGCTTTGTTCACTCAGCAGGCAGAAGAGCAAAGCGTTTCCAACTTCCCTTAGGTTCTGGAAGCACACAGTCTTCAGCTCAGCATACTCCACAATGTCCTTCAACTGGTGGTGGAAGAACTCCAGAATACCTGCATCCAAGAGACAAAATCATACTCCACTATAATCACACTCTAATTTTGGTTGTTTTAGGAACTGGTGAATTATAAATAGTCCTCTATTTGCACAGTGCACAGTTAAACAGGTCCCGTTCCGGGATGAACATCCCCTAATAATTTAACTCCTAAAACCAATTTGTCTAGTTGAAAGTAATATTGTTCTAGGAGCTAAAACTAACCTTGTCTTGATCAGCGCATGTGAGTATCAGGGTTTCTGCAGGTTTTATAAAGGTAAATTTAAGATTTTAAGACCTCTTTAAAATGAAGTAAAATATTTTAAGAAGGGAACATCAATATATACTCTGAACCTTCTGATCACATTACAAAAAAAAAAAAAAGTCATATTCTTCCTCAATAAGTATCTTGTTTTCAAGTGCAAATATCTAGATTTTTAAATCAGGATACATTCACTTGAGCAAAATGACATAACATGAGAGTTTATGATTCAAACAAGGACAAATATCTGCTAATGGTCTCAGAAAAATCAACATAATTCAAGGGAAAAGACATTTTCTTTCATTCTTTAAAGGAATAGTTCACCAAAAATGAAAATTAGCCCATTATTTACTCAGCCTCCAGGCATCTTAGATGTATATGACTTCCTTCTTTCAGATGAATCCAACTGGAGTTATATTAGAAATTATTCTGGCATTTCCAAGCTTTACAATAGCATAGATGGGTTTTTCTCTTCATCAGTCCAAAACAAGTTCAATAAAGTGCATCCACTCATAACAAAAAGTACCTCACACGGAGCCGGGGGGGGTGGCATTGCATATGTGGCACTCGTAAGTGACGAATGCAGACGCACAGGGGAGAGACCAAAACAATGGTCATGAACTCGAAGCACAAAACAAGGATTTGTAAAGAAGAATTTGAGGATTTGCAGAGGTTTTCCTTTGCTAAAGTAAAGAAACTTTGCTTCCTTTGCTCCTGTAAACAAACGTTGGTTTGTGTGAGTCTCTGGCACATGCGCAACACCACCATCATACGTCATCCACCTGGAGCTACTTTCGTGTAAAATCCCAAGCTAGATTAAAGTGATTACGTTTTAAATATGGATAATTTTCTTAGAAAAAAATGCATCGATTCACTACAGGAGGTCTTTATTTCACCCCCCGGAACCATTTGAGGCACTTTTTCTTATGGATGGATGCACTTTATTGGACTTGTTTTGGACTGATGAAGAAAAACACCCGTCTATGCCATTTTCAAGCTTGGAAGTGCTAGGATAATTTTTAATATAACTCCGACTGGATTATAGGCTTGCCACGATAGACGGTGTTGACGGTGTTACCGGTTTTAAGACGCAACACCGGTGACATCACTTTTCCACCGTGACACCGTCCCCACATTTTTTTTTTTTTTTTTTTTTTTTTTTTAAGTATTTGTTTTTTTATTAAATATTTATTTGAATTAAAATGGAAAATATAATTCTAAATAATTTACTTAAGACGAGAGCATGCACTATAATTAAAAACTGAACATGGCTACATTGCGTCATATTTCATTTATCACGTGAGGAGAACGAGAGGAGTCGAATTTACAGAAAGAGAATGGCGTTGTGTTTTTTTTTTTTCGTTATGTTAATAAAAGTTCGGTTTAATATCAGTGATTTTTTTTTTTTTTTTGTACTTTCGTTGTCGTCCATTCAAACAATTGACGCCGAATTGCCAATTCCCGCAAAACTGAAAGTGAAAGTATAATACGCACGCATTTATAAGCTATTTAAACGCAGAAAAAAAGAGGAAAAGAGGAACCCCCACCCCCACGGTGATACCGGTATTACCGGTGTTGTCACATGTCGATTAACCGGTGGGGAAATTTCCTCATCGTCACAACCCTACTGGATTACCCTGAAAGAAGTCAGTCATATACACATAGGATGCCGGGAGGGTAAGTAAATAATGGCTAATTTTAATTTTTGGGTGAACTATCCCTTTAAACATGAACTTCATTTTTCTTGATTTAAGGATCTTTAGATTTGAACTGGAAAACAAGACATCTTGATGCATTTATGTATAGAGACACATTTTGTTCATATCTTATATACTCTCATACACTTATAATTGCAGAAGAACAGTAGGACTCTACCAGTGGCTCACTGTTCTTAAGGTTCCTTTCATTTGTTAATCCTGTTACGTCAAAGAATCTAAAAATAAGTAATATTCTCAGAAGCCAGCAGCCTTTAACTACATTTACGGACCCTTTGACGTTTTTCTACCCTTTGCCTTTCTCTGTCCTCCACCCACTTTATGTCATTTTTCTTTTCATTTCTTTTTGTCCAGGCTGTCTGAAGCCCACATAATCAGACACTGTCATGATTTCAGTGTTGAGAGCACCCTCTCAGTATGGTCACCCGGAAAGAAATAACAAACAAAGAAAGGGAGAAAGCGAGCAAGAGGCAATTACCAAAGCACCTCAAGTAAAGAGGGGTCTGATAAGTCTTATAAAACACTCCTTGTCTGCTGTGTAAGCTGTGCTAAAATCACCAGTGTGATTGACAAACACCACAGACAGTTGGATTTAGGAAAGCTTAATAATTCAGTGTTTATCTTCTATTTGGTGATAGTGGGAGCTCATATTTACAAAGGGTCAAAGTGCTTAAGATTGTCCAAAGTATGCAATTTTCACCTGGCGAGCCGTACTCGTGGCGAGGCAGGCGGCATATCTTGGGCATCACTTCCATCAGGGTCTTCACGTACTGCAGAATGGTGCCCTGAAGCTGCACCAGAAAAAAAAAAACAAGATGACAAGGTGATTTCAGAAAACATTTTGCTAATGCCCACACATCTTAAAGTATCTTGTATTCTTTATCCTTTAGTGGTGTAAAATTCAGTCCAACAATGGTTTGATTCAATTAAGATACCTGTGAATGATCTGACGCATCATGATAACAGAAATTTGGTATAGACCATATCATATGCATGCATTACTGAGAATCAAATCCATGACTCCATCTTATAATTAAAGGAGAATTAAGTCTATTTTATGAAGAAAAATCCTGAAATGCTTTCCTCAAAAACCATAATTTCTTCACGACTGAAGAAAGAAGACATGAACATCTTGGATGACAAGGGGGTGAGTAAATTATTTGTGAATTGCTGTTCTGGAAGTGGATTTCTCCTTTAAGGCATTAATTGAGAATTTCTACTAGGAATGTGACTGAACATGAATTAAATAAACCATGCATTTCTTCTCACATGTTTGAGAGCAGCCAATTAGAAAAAAAGATTACGTCTAGGGTCTAGCAAAAGCCCCCCGTATCTCCATAAACTTCAATTTGCATGCTTATGCACGTACCAGGCTTTTGACGACCTTTAACAGCTCTTCCATCACTACTGCAATGCCCTGGTATCCTAGAAGTCTGCAAATCGCCTTAATATGTGGAGGTCCTAGGAAGTTCCGGTAGAGGCCGTATATGCTGCTGTACGCCAAATTCAAGGCCTGAATCATCATGAAAAAAAGAAAAAAAAGAGCAAGTTATGGAATGCCTGGAACAAAACTAAATATTTCATGTTGAGGCAGAGTTTGATTTGTTTGGCACCTAGTCATGTGTACATGTAATGAAAGTAAATAATGTAAATAAAGTCTCTTACATGAGTACACAAGCAACACTATTTAAAATATACCTTAATATGATACCCATTTCTTTACGCAAAGCTGAATTTTCATCAGCCATTACTACAGTCTTTAGTGTCACATGATCCTTAAGAAATTATTCTGACTTATTATCAATATTGGAAACATGCTACATACTGATTAAATCAGTTTTTTGGAACCTGTGATACTTTTTTCAGGATTATTTAATGAACAAAAATAGAAAAAGAACAGCATTTATTCAAAATTGAAACCTTTTCCTACAATATAAGTCCTCACTGAATAAAAGTATTAATTTCTTTCAAAGACAAAAAAAAGGTTTTACTGTAGTGTAAACTGCCATTCAAAAGTTTGGGATTTTATGCTCAAAGTTCCATTTATTTGATCAAAAATACAAAAAAAGTAATATTATGAAATGTTTGAATATTATTGCAATTTGAAATAACACTTTTCTATTTTAATATACTTTAAAATATGATTTATTTCTGTGATTCAAACCTGAATTTTTAATCAGCCATTACTACAGTCTTCAGTGTTATATGATCCTTCAGAAATTATTCTAATATTCTGGTTTACTATCAATGTTGGAAACAGTTGTGCTGCTTAACATTTTTTATTTTTTTTTGGAACCTGTGATACTTTTTGATTCTATGATGAATAAAAAGTTAAAAAGAACAGCATTTACTCTTTTCTAACAATATAAGTCTTTACTATCATGTTGTATCCATTTAACACATCCTTGATTAATAAAAGTATTAATTTCTTACAAAGAAAGAAAAAAAGAAAAAAAATTACTGACCCCAAACTTTAAACAGTAGTGTATATTATTACAAAAGATTTATATTTTAAAAAAATGCTGTAATGTTCTATTCATCCAAGATTCCTAAAAAAAAATAAATAAATAAAAAAGTATTGCAAGTTCAAAAAAAAAAAAAAAAATTTAAGCAGCACAACTGTTTCCAACATTGATAATAAATAAAAAAAACTATTGGAATAATGATGCTGAAAATTCAGCTTTGCATCACAGGAAGTTCTATTTGAAAGTATATAAAATAGAAAACCACTATATTAAATTGCAATAATATTTGAATATTACAATATTTCTGTTTTTAAATAAATAAATGCAGACTTGATAAGCAGAAAAGACTTCTTTAAAAAAACAAAAAAAACAAAACAACATTACAAAAATCTTACTGATCCAAAACATTTGAACAGAAAATTGTTACAAAAGATTTCATTTTTAAATAAATTCTGTTCTTTTATCACCTTACCAAAAACTTATTTCAAACTGCAATAATATTTCACAATATTACTGTTTTACTGTATTATAAGTAAATGCAGCATTGATAAGTATTAAATAAAGGTTTTTAAACAATGGCTAGTAAGAAATATGCTTCCTTCAGTTCTTTTAATTAGAATACAGTACTTGCAAATTGACCGATTAATGATTAATCAAATTCATGAGCATACATGTCTGTAGGTGTTGTGACAGTGAGTCAAGGGAAACAGGTCACCAGTCTGAGGGAGTAATTGAGAGCAAAGTGGGGGAGGAAAAGTGCCATGTTTTTCTCCAATGATTAAGGGAGCAAGGATATGTAAGAGATAGAGGATGAATGAGAGAGTTCAAGCTCTCCCAGCTGTAATTCTGTTTAAAATGCATTCTACGCAAAACATTGATGTGTCGTCTCCCCCTCCCCGCTGCACTCTCTCTCTCTCTCTCTCTCTCTCTTCTCTGCTTTATGTGCCGTCTGCTGTTCTAATCAGATAGAGGAGCTTTTCTGTGCAGCGGTGTGGATGTGGAGCTCTGTCTGCAGGAGACCTGAGCCATGCCAAACAGAGACAGCTACAGGTCATACTCTCTGAACGCTTCAGGGGGATTCTGTCTGCAACAGCTTGACGATCTGTACATGAAGTGAGTCTTCTAATCTTTTACGGTAAGATTTTTCCTCCTTTATCTCTCAGTCTCAGTTTTCCCGGAGACACTTGTGTCTCTCTTGGAAAACAGAAAAAAATAGGTGTGGATTACCTGTGAACAATGGTAAATTTCAGACAAGTACTGACTGAAAATACTACTTAAAACAATCTGTGTGGATTTGAAAAAAATTGAAGGAGCGACAAGTGTGAGAAAATACATGTCCTGTTTTCCCCAGACCTCTCTAAGCGTTATTGACAGTGTGCTTCTGGAAGATGAAAATGATTAGTGTTCAAGCTTTCATACGGTGCTGACTGCCGAGTAATTACAGCGTGCGTGTGTAGCGTACAGGGTCACCACTCATCCACACCAAGTCCAATGTGGTGATTTATTGACTGAGTTAATGGGCTTCAAACAAACCAAAGGCTTGAGTGGCGTGAAAAAAAAAACAAAAAAAACAAACAAATGGCAACTATTAAGAAGAAACAAATACACGTTTTAAGCAAAAGATAAATATCCAGAAATTTTAAAGCAGCAAATCCTTGAACAAATGAAGCAGAAGATATTAAAAATAGATGTTTATAAATATAGAAAAATAAAGAATAAAATAGTCATGCGGCAGTGTTTGATATTAAAACAGGTAAGACTGAATAAATTTATGAATATATATATTTTATTTATTTACTTATTTATATATATCTATATATAAATGTTTATGACTGTTTTAATATCTGTCATGCATTTTATATATATATATGTGTGTGTGTGTGTGTGTGTGTGTGTGTGTGTGTGTGTAACATTGAACCTAAAATTTACATTTATTGTGCTCTAATGCTATTCATTTTCAATAACTCAAACTCAATTTTTTTTCCTAAAAATAAAATGTTTATAAATAGAGAAAAATGAATAACATAGTCATGCAGCAGTGTTTGATCATGCCTAATGTATGACTGATATTAAAACAGTTAAGACTGAATAAATAATTGTGTGTGTATATATATATATATATATATATATATACACATATATAATATATAAATATATATATACACACACACACACACACACATTTATACATTTATTTATTTACATTGAACTTTATTTATTTAACTTAAATATTAAAACAGTGAATAATTGTATTGTCTTTATATACACATATATATATATATATATATATATATATATATATATATATATATATATATATATATATATATATATATATATATATATTTATTTATTTATTTATTTACATTTAACTTAATTTACATTTATTGTGCTCTAATGCTATTCATTTTTAGTAACTCAAACTTTTTTATTAAAAATAAAATGTTTATACATAGAGAAAAATAAAGAATAAAATAGCAGTGTTTGATCATGTATACACACACACATACATATATGTGTGTGTGTATGCAAATTTTAAGTTAAATGTAAAAAAAAAAAAAAAAAAAAAAAAAAAAAAAAAATACAATCTATACATATCTATCTCTCTTTCTATCCATCTATCTATATCTATATCAATTTTTTACATTTAACTTCAAATTTACATTTATTGTGCTCTCATGCATTTTTAATAACTTGAGAGAATCCCAGTTTTTTTTCTTTGGCAACCAGATATATGAATGTAATGTCAACTGGAAAAATCTCTTCAATTCATTCACATAATCCTGCTTTAGATACCTAGTTTTGAAGAGAAAAAAAAAATTAGATACAATGCAATCAAGGCGGATAAATAAAAAAATCTGTTCTCGTATTCAATAGCCTGGTGCTTTTTCCATCTAGATAAATCTGCTTTTCCTAACACCATGATAGAGCAGGGCAATTGTACTTGAATACAAAAGAAAATTGAAATTACAAAAGAGGATATAACCATGAAAAAAGCCACCCAGTGTGTTACCTACACAACCACTTTCAATGTTAATTTTTTACAATATGAAAGAAAAATTAGACAGAAAAGCACAGCACAGATACTCATCCTTAGCCAGTGTTTTCTGATTAAATCCTTTCGACAAAGCTGCGCATTTCAATTCAAAATCGATTTCAGTCCTAAAAAACACAACTGAGGTTTTCCAGTTCTTTAAAAACACGCTTTTATGCCAGAAGCAGGCCCATTACTAATCTATTAAAGCCTTGTTGTACTACATTCAAGGTTAGAACTGATCTAAATGAATGTTGTTTCCCCTCTCTATTCTTCCAGTGTCAAACAAGCCCACATCATCAAACTGTACGTGTATAAGGGACGTTTCAACCTACAAAAACTCAACATGACTATCACCATTCAAAACATCACAGCAACCTCTGCCATCGTCAGCTGGCCGTCATCTCCAGGCTGCGTGGACACGTTCTATAGCGTCATGTATCACCCGAACTGGAACAGCTTGCTGATGGGTTACACTCGCAAGAGCTTTCTGCGGGAGGACAGGGTTCCCGTAAGCCAGACGTCCACCAGTCTGGGCAACCTCAGTCCACAGACCACGTACATCCTCTGCGTCACCTGCCAGTCCGCCAATCCCACCAGAGAGCAGTGCCAGGTCTTTAGCACCCTAGATGAGGGCGCTGAGCTCGGAGAGAGCGGCAGAGAGCTGGCGATGGGAGTCTGGCTGGCCAGCAGCATCTTGTTACTGATAATTGCCGTGGCTCTGCTTTGGGGATGTCTCCACACCATGTGTCCAACAAAGAGGGACCCAGAAAGAGGCAGCCAGTCAGGTCCCAACCCTCCACACCTGGCTCTGACCCCAATGGGGACAAACATGGGAAGCGAAGGAAGAAAAAGTCTGTACACGCCCGGTTGTGCAGGGGAAGACTCTCAGAACGCAACGGTAATTGAGAATCCTTTTCGGTCAGAGCACGGCAGAGAAATGGCTAACGGCCAGGGTCGTGAACTTCGCACACCAAGTAACAAACAAAGATTTGGCCCCGGGTCAGAATAACTGGGACGCCAGATTGTTATTTAATGCACTGACCCCAAAAATCCAAACTATTAGAACGTACACAATGAGGACAATCACCAGGGTTGAAACCATTTTGAAAAAATAAGACTCTGACAGTAGAAATAGGCTGACGGGGTTAAATCAGCATTTAAATGTCAGATGAAAACTGAAGGACACCCTTTGGCTTTCAATACAATTTTACAAACCGCAGGGTTTTTTTTGTTTTTTTTGGTACACCTTTACAGTTTGTTAACATGAGTTAAATGCATTCAGTATCAGAATAAATGAAAGTTTACATTATTTATAACATTTGCATTCATTTATACCCCCACCTCCAGAACATAAATGTACAGATAATTTACTCACCCCCTTGTCATCAAAGATGTTCATGTCTTTCTTTCTTCAGTCGTAAAGAAATGATGTTTTTTGAGGGAAACATTTCAGGATTTCTCTCCATATAGTGGACTTTTATGGTGCCTCTGAGTTTAAACTTCCAAAATGCAGTTTAAATGCAGCTTCAAAGGGCTCTAAACGATCCCAGTCCAGGAAGAAGTGTCTTATCTAGCAAAACGATCAGTTATTTTCTAAAAAAAATTACAATTTATATACTTTTTAACCTCAAACGCTCATCTTGTCTCTATGCATGAACTGTGTATTCTGGTTCAAGACAGTTAGGGTATGTCAAAAAACTCCCATCTCATTTTCTTCTCCACCTTCAAAACCGATTGATCTTTTTTGCACATTCACTTTGTAAACACTGGGTCTGTACTTCTGCAGCGATGTAGGATGATTTTGAAGTTAGAGGAGAAAATACGATTTTTTTAGACCTACCCTAACTGTCTTGAACCAGCATACACAGTTTATGCAGAGCTAGACAAGAGGTTAAAAGGTACATTAACTGTCAGTTTTTTTTTTAGAAAATAACAGATCGTTTTGCTAGATAAGACCCTTCTTCTTCGGCTGCGATCATTTAGAGCCATTTGAAGCTGCATTTAAACTGCATTTTGGAAGTTCAAACTCCAGGGCACCATAGAAATCCACTATATGGAGAGAAATCCTGAAATGTTTTCCTCAAGAAACAATTTCTTTACAACTGAAGAAGAAAGACATCTTGGATGAAAAGGGGATGAGTAAATTATCTGTACATTTTTTTTCAGGAAGTTAACTTCTGTGAACTAACATGAACATTGAATGAATGTATTTTTATGAACTAACATTAAGATGAATAAATAGTGTAATAAATGTTCTGTTCATTATTTATTCATGTTAGTTTATACATTAACTAATGGTAACAAATGACACGTTATTGTAAAGTGCTACCATTATCATTTGAAAAAGATTGTTGTACTTTAAGAAACAGTACCAAATGTTAAATTTAGTCATATCAGAAGCATAATTTATTTTATACATTTATATTTCTACATAATGTGCATCACCTATCAGCCTACAGTGTTGGAATTGTGTCTGTAGTCTGTAGAGTATAGTGTCAGCCACATTGGTTTTGCAAGGCAAAAAAGAGCAATCAAAACAGTAAATTGCTTAGTGTACTATTTATATATTAATGGATATATAAATGTTTATTTTAATGTCTTTGAGAGTTGATTGTCTGTTTTGTGTTAGTTGCATTGAAATCCTATTATGCTTGAAATGTACTTTGCCTACCTATTGATCTTGCTTAATAAAAACATTTCCCTGTATGGTTTGAGAGGCCTGTTGTGACTAAAGTGAGTGCCGGATATGTAACAAATGTCGGTGTGTTATTTAAACTCATGCAAACCCACCTTTGAGCCATACAGGTACTGCGGCTGGGCATTGGGAGGCTTGTCTCTCTGAAACTCCTGAGAAAACGGCAGCACGGTGCGAACAAACCTAAAGGAAGTGGGAAAATTGTTTAAGAAAATCTTAACTTGACCATTTTGTGTTACTGGGTTTGTCACCCAGTTATTGTCAATTCTATTCAATGAGGCTGTGCTCAGCATGTCCATTCTGGCCCTATTCACAGGTAACAATACAGTGAAAAAAGTCATCACGCAAGTCAATCCGCAGCTTTCAAAGGAACGTTTCTAAGGGAAAATGACAGCAAAAGCTACAAATATCTGCTGTGACATGACCAACTTTTAGGCGTTGTTCTCAATGTACTGGTTAAAGTCACTAGTGACTTGAAGGTGTGAGTGTAATGCAACAGGAGCAGGTGAGAAGTGGAATCACTGGGCTCTCTGTACTCATCCATCACTATAAGAGTCCACTGAGAATCAAGCAAACACAATGGCAGACTTTTCAGGGGTAAGCTGGGACCTTGCATGCTGGGTTGAAGCCAATAGTGTGTCTCAGTTTCTGGAACCAGAGATGGCATCGTCCTACCAGTTCTGAGCTGTATTGAGACAACAGCTGAGCCCTGATGGCGTCAGCTCACTGTGATTCTAAACGGGCACATTTATGATGAACTTCACGTTCACATTCATTCTATACACTCACCTCACACTTTAGTCTATAAAATATTTCTCACCTCACTATGGCTCCTTACAAAGCTTTCTTTCTTTTTCTCACATGCTGTCATATTTGATACATGGGTCAGATTCTACCTTGCGCTCAGAAAAAAAGATTGAATCTGTGCTATTTGCCAGTAAAAAAAGACAAAAAGAAAAAGTGATGGATCCGACTTCAGAGGGTAGGCAAACCGTAATTCACAGGAGAAAAATTAATTGATTTGCTTCAGATTACATGCTTCTCAAAAGCTAAAAACAAAAATCTTTGTACAAGAATGTGTCTCAAAACATAACAGTCTTTTCCAGGTTTAAATAAGCACAGAATTTTGGCATAGGCTGACTATCAATAACTAATGGATTCACTCAATAATGAACTATTCTCTAAAAAATTAAAGATGAAAGCAATGCTCCATCTTCATTTAAGCGTCTCATGCATTTGGCTTTCTGACAAGCGATGAAAGACATTTTCTGTGCAATTTGACTTTAAATCTCAATCACGTCTCTTTAACTGAAATATGGATGAATGAATACATATTGCATCAACTGAAGCATGAAAGTCATGTCTACACTAATATAGCTGTTATGTGGTCCATTTACAACATTATAAATCATTGCAAAACCCTATTATTAAAGATTGGTAGAGCCTGCAATATTTTTTTTATTGAATATTCAATATTTTATATTTTTTTATATGTAAGGTATTGATTATAAGAACTTATTTTCTGTGATTTTAATCCTGTACTAATTGCCTTGTCAATCACTTACAACAGAAACTCAGTTCTCACTCACATAACCTAAAAAAGGTTATTACAACTTTTTATCTTACAATTTTGACTTTTTTCTCCAAATTGCGTGTTTACATCTTGCAATTCTGACTTTTCAGACATGTGTAATAGAAATTCACAATTCTAACTTTTTTCTCACAATTGTGAGTCAGAATTTTGAGTTATAATCTTGCAATTCTGAGAAATGTCAGAATTACAAGATATAAAAAAAAATAAAAAATAAAAAAAAAAAAAAAAAAAAAAATCACAGTTCAAACTTTTTTTTCCTCAAGACAGTTTTTAAGTCAGTATTGCGTGATATAAAATCGCACCTGCAAGAAAAAAACTCTTCTAAGAAAAAAAAAAAAAAATTTTGAGATTAAAAAAAAAGTAATAATTGTGAAATAAAAACTCACAATTATGAGTCTTTTTCCCTCCTCAGAACTGGACTTGTTTATATCTCTCAATTCTTATATCTCACAAAAAAACATTTTTCTCAGAATTGTGAGATAAAAACTTGCATTTGTGAGAAGAAGAGTCAGAATTTCTTGCAATTGCAAGCTTTTATCCACCTATTCTGACATAACTCGCTATAGCAAGTTCAAATCTTGCAATACTTGAGGAAAAAAGTTAAAATTGTGAGATAAAAAGTCACTTTTTTTTTTTTTTTTTTTTTTTTTTTTTTTTAAGTACCTTTTTTTAATACAGTCGTGGAAACTCGCTTCCTTAACTTACAAATGTAACATATTTTAATATAATTTTTAAATTATTGCTACCCACCTGTTCGTGGAGCCATTGTAACAGTAGTTGGGCAAAAAGTCATAGTTGAGTTCCCAAAAGACATGGAGAGTGATTCTTCCATAGGGCGCGGATACGTTGTGATTGGCCTCACGGAACATGGCGTCGATACTGTCCAATGTCAAATACTTGCTGAGGAGCTTATGGGTCATCCGGTTTATCTCCAACAAACCCTCCAACTCCTGATCAAAGACAGAGAAAAGAACAGCAATTGGAACAACAAAAATACCCTCTCACTTTCTGATACAGCAATAACATTTACAAACAATGCATTTCTATTCAGAAGCACACAGAGCTCCAACAACAGTCTGTTTGAAAACCGATAATGAGCTTTGAAACAATTTCAAGCCATTTTGAAATGCATGTGTCACAGTCAGACATCTATTCAAATGTCTATATAAAACACACACACACACAAACACACAGAGCAATATTAATAAAATCATTCACTAGTCTAAATTACTTCTGCTGCACTGAATTTCAATTTTGCTATGAGAGGTGGGCTTTTTTTCATTAAAAATCCTGAACAGGCAAATATCCACCAAATTTACACAGCTAAAACAAGCTGTGGGTCTTCATATGAGAAAACGAAAA
Organism: Labeo rohita; assembly: GCF_022985175.1. Taxonomy (NCBI): domain Eukaryota; kingdom Metazoa; phylum Chordata; class Actinopteri; order Cypriniformes; family Cyprinidae; genus Labeo; species Labeo rohita. Next base: position 23,665,493 of record NC_066874.1, on the reverse strand, counting down.
CTGCTAAATTTCCATAAAAACAGAGATTTTAAAGGATAAGGCACCATGATGGAAGTGAGGTCCTCGCTCTCAAAGCGGTTGATGGCGAGCTCTAAGGATTTGTACAGTGCCGAGGACACTCGCTGGGTGATTAGACGGTTCAAGTCGATCGATCGTCCAAGGAGCTGCAAGAGAAAAAGGACAAAACAGAATGAGTGAACTCAAAAATAGCATTAACGAACAATATTGAATATGTAAACAGAAGACGAGCAGCTGTCCTTACCTGGACATGTCTCTGTTTGAGAAGAGTCTCGTAACGATTGGAGGAAGGCCACGAGATGTTGGCGCCCTGATTCTTACATTCAGCTCTTAGTCTCTTATCTAGAAGGAGACTACAGAGAGAAAACAAGTTCTGAAATATAGCTGCAAGCAGTGATTACCAGGGTTCAAGCGCTTTAAGGCATTTATGCAAATCTGGAAAAAGACATGACATATTGTTTAGAAAGTCTGTAACCACTTAAATCAATGATTAAAAAAAGCATTTTTTACAAATACAGGCAATTTGCCATAGAAATATGATGTGTTTTTAACGTTTATGACTGTTATAGCGCCTTTTGTTGTCTGTCATCTTAAAACTTTGCATGCTTGTTTAGAATCACCTGTGACATTTGCTCTGCACGTTTCGTGATATTTTGAGGTTCTTTTAGGGATTATAGGATTTTGGGTAAATTTAGACAGCCCTCTTTTCTAAACTACCCCGTTATAGCTTTCCAAAGGGTAAATTTCAAAATTTTTTGATAATTTTTAACCTAGAGAGACCAGAAAATTGGACTAGTGGTTATTTCAAGATTGAGAGAAAAACCTAGGACTAGTTTGCAAAAGTAGCTTTTTATATCTACTCAATCATACTCAATCTAACAACGTGAATGACAGCAGTGGTTCTAGAGGCAAAGTTCTCCAGAATGAGAAGTTCTGTCATATGATATAAGTATCGTGTATATGTGCGAAAAACCGTGCGATGATCATTTACACCCTTGAAAAGTGCAATAACACCCCAGCGGCGGATTTCCTTCTGAATTCTCACAGACCTTTAGGGCATTGAGTCAAACAGGCCCACAGAGTTTCGTTCCAATCAGCCTCCATTAACCCAGTCTAATAGGTGGCCATGTTTTTTTTTTAGTGTCCTAATAGACAATTGTGGCACTTTGGACCAAGGCCATACACAGCGATTGTCATGTTGATAGAACAAACGGTTGTGTAGGAATAGCCATTTTTATGTTTTTGTCTCTCTTAAGTGACAAGCCCTGTGATTTTTGTACTGTGACCTCAGATTGAGCTCTTACATAAGTGTTCTGAGTTTGAAGGAGATATCTCATTCCGTTCAGGAGTTATAGGCATTTTACTAAAAGTGTCCTTGCCCCTTTTGAACGTTTTGGTGTCCCTTTGCGACAATGAGTCGAAAGTTCAACTTTTTTTCATAACTATAAACATTCACTCTGCAAAGAATCTTTCTGCACCAGTTTGGGTCAGATCAGGCGAAAAAAACCTAGGACTAGTATGCAAAAGTAGGTTCCAAAAACCAAAATATCCTAACATTTTGCGAGGCTCACAATCAAATCTGAGGTATGCATTTTGTCCAGCGTAAGCCAAGGATTCCAACAACATGAGACCTGCGACTGACTGTTTAGGAGTTACGAACGATTTCGTACTTTTGATCGCTTTTGAACCCCTAATAAGGCTTACCTTCCAGCAAGAATCTTGTAGTAGGCAAAAATCTGATCAGCAAGTTTGTAAACAAACTGGTCAAAGCAAAGGTTCACCTGGGGGAGAGAAAAAAAAATCCATATGCACAATCACTTAAAAAAACATTGAAACTTGAGTAAAAGAAATTAAATTAGCAATGCACTAACTGCTTCAAAGGATTTTTTTTTTTGAGTGAATGTAGAAGGTCAAGAAAGTTTTTACCTCAGCTTCAATCTCATCATAAAGGAACTGCTTTTTAAACTTGGTGAGAGCGTAGTGTGCGCTGTCGTTGTACAGATCCAATGAATACAACACATACCTGAAGAAATTTAGATGCATATATCATAAGCATTCTTTCTTTCATATGTACTACAGCAATTCAAGTTTTAATTGTATTTTTGGTTCTCACTCCATCATAGAGGCCTCTTTAGTCTCCAGGATGTGGTCGGTGAGGATCCAGGGCATGGACATCTCAATTGGGAACTGGATGCGGCGACCCATTGTGAGCTCCAGAAAGAACTCACGGAACCAGAGCTGGGACAAATCACAGCACTGCTGCAGCGTCTCTGCAACATGTCACACACGTGTTAAAAATTTTTTGTCTTACAGCATCCACATTCAAGATTGGGGTGAACTGACATTTAGCCTGTTTTTTTACCACTGAAGTTGAGCAGGTGAGTGTAGAAGAACGATTCGCGATGGAACTTCTCAATGTCCAGGATGGTCGGCCCCTCCAGACTACTGCGCAGGGTCTTCTTTGAGCCGCTCTTATCAGCGACCAGAGACTCCAGCATTGTCCTGACCATATACAGCTACACAGAGAAACAAAAAGAGGAAGCAGATGAAAGCTGGTAAGTCTGATGCAGAGTTGGACATCTTTAGGCATTCATGTTTAGCCACTCTTGGCAGACAGATTCACATCCAGATTCTGCTCTGGTCATCTTGCCACAGGTGGACCTCTTTTGCATTCTGGTCAGAGTGCATTAACGTGCTGATGGAGGGCACACAGGTGTCAAAGCTTCCCTGGAGATGTCAGAAAGATCAAAGTGCTTGTCTGTCTGTATCTCTCCCCTTGGATTCCATCTGGAATTGTGTGTGTGTGTGTGTGTGTTTATGTACGTGTAGCACTCAAATACTGAGAGGCTGTTCACTGTTTGTTTGGGTCAAATTGCCCTGAACATAATGCATGATAGGGACTTTTTTTAAATACACCAAACATATTCAGGGCTCCTACAGCGCGACTTAAAACTACTGTGCGCGACTATAAAAAAAATATTTCTTGCCACATACTGGCAGTTGAATCTTTTCAGTTATTTAAATCATTTATTATTTCAAAATTCAAAATTGTTCATTTAAAATATTAATCTCAGCATTATTTATGAATTTAATTGCATTCATGCCACCCCTGAGCCTCATTAAATGTCTGAAAATACACCTACAAGCCACGTTTGTGTTTTGCAAATTAATTTTGCTAATACTGATTTCATTTGATTGGTTACTTATTCTTCTTATTCTACTTGTTTTTATTCTGTTTTTTTTTTTTTTTTTTTTTTTTTTTTAGAAATTTCAAAAAGCTCATGAATATATGTACATTTTAAAATCTGACATACTTTTAATACAGTTAGAAAAATGCAGTTATAAAGGTAAAAACAAAATTCCCCTGTAAATCACTTTAAGGAGTCAAATATCACCTCATAATGGGAAGGCTAATTTTTGATCATATCTTTTAATTATTGATTAGAAGGTGCTCCTAAAGTTTTTGACTGTACTCCTAAAAAGAAACGCAAGCGTGGAGCCCTGATATTTCATTAATCATTATTATGCAAGCCAGTATACACTTAAATCAATTATTAAAAAGGGCATTTTTGGTAATTCCAGGTAATTTACCATAGAAATATGATGTTTCTTTTTTTACCCGTATAACTGTTATAGCACCACCTATAGCACACTCTCTATAAAAGTTGGTGTGGTTCTTTAGAAACACATGCTGCATGTGCTCACCTAGTTTCACGAAGTTTTGAGTTTTAGTTTAGGATTTATAGGCTTTTGGGTATATTTGGCCAGGCCCATTTTCGAAAAATGCACCCCTAGTGGCCGATTTCTTTCAAATTTCTCACAGACCTTTAGTGTCGTAAGTCAAATAGGCCCACTAAATTGTGTTCAAATTTCCAATCGGCCTCTGTTAACCCTGTCTAATAGGTGCTCGAATTTCATTGGTCGACGGCAGCCATGTTTTTCGAGATACACGAACATGCTTATAGACAGCCATGGCCCTTTGGAAAAAGACACTGCATGTTAATTTTCAAGTCAAGCGAGCTAACGAATTATAGCCGTTTTTATGTATTGTCCTATTATAGCATCACACAGTGGCCAGATTCTGTGATTTTTTTTTTTATGTGACCTCAGATTGAGGTCTTCCGTAAGTGTATTAAGTTTGGTATAAATATCTCATTCTGTTGAACTGTTTTAGGAAAACGTTTTGAAACATTTTATCATCCCTTTGTGACTGTAAATCAAAAACTCAAGGTTTTTTTGATAATAATTGATATTTACTCTTCAGAGAATTTTTTGCACTAGTTTAGTTCTGATTAGGCAAAAAAATAGGACTAGATTGTAACCTTTTCGCTCTTCATCCCCTGTTTGAGAAACCCTTCAACATAAGACATGAATGGATCCAATTCTGTCTGTACGACCAAAAAGGTATAGTAAACTACCCACTAAGGTATTAGTCTAATCCAGAAGCATGAGAAGCTGGTATCGTAGGGAAGCCAAAATTTCAGATATCAATGCAACTCTAGTACAGAGCTGTGAGCCTCTTGACAGAAACCTCGTGGTGAAATTCAACCATAATCATACAGAGCTCAAGGCAATGACAGAAAAGCTTGAAATCAATCCACCCTAACACAAAAACCTTGAGTCAAGAATTCCAAAAAAAAACACAGCATGGGAACAATCCTCAACACATACTTTATCAAATTAAACTGACTGTTGAATCAGGACGCAATTTATGAATCTCACTCAAAAATTCCAGTAGCAAAGCTGAGATCACGTTGAGAAGCAGCACCGATTACAGCTCAAATCCCTGAGGCGCTATTGACATTCAATACGACACCCTTCCACGGCACACCGGATCAACCGTGCTTCATGCAACATCTGCGGCAGAAGCGAGTGAAAGATTACAAGCTCTTCTAAATGACACTGTGAAAGCCGTATGTGCGTGTGCGCGCGTGTAACGGGTATAAAAAGCATATAGCAGTATGGCTGGTTAGGTTGTTTCAGGTAAGGAGTTGTATAAGGTGAAAATGAAAAATGAAAAAATTCACAGGCAGTTGCATTCACAATGGATTCACATTATTCTGTATGTACAATGCGGGGTTCACATTGTCTAAATGTGTGTAAAGTATGTTTCTGCCATTTACAGGATAGAAATTGTGAAGTAAAACAATTCTTACTTGAGTGCTGGACGGTCCTACGGCGCGACGAGGAACTTTGATGTCAAATCCTCCTTTAGGGTCCTTCTCGCCCCGCAGCGCTGGGTCATTATGTGGCTCTCTGCCAGTCTCCCAATCACAGATGGTCTTACGGATGGCCTGGAGGACGCTGCAACAAAGTCACAGTCAGACAAAACGGACTTTAACAACTAGAGACGTAAGACAGAAAAACATCCAGTTTGGTGCACTGATGTACCTCTGGATGACATTCTTCTTCTTCTTGATGGCCTGACGCAGCGGTTCTCTGAGCGTCACCTGGGCAAAGTCTTGCAGAGCTGAGTAGATGGTGTGACGGATGGCGTGGTTAAAAACGCTCTCCATACGGCCCATCAACACCTGCAGTCCCTTTATCATGGCGATGACCTAAACACAAGTAGACAGTCAGATTTTTAATGTTTTTTAAAGAAGTCTCTTCTGCTCACCAAGCCTGCATTTTTTTGATCTAGAGTATAGCAAAAACGGTAACATTTTGAAATAGTTTTACTGTTTAAAATAACAGTTTTCTATTTTAATATATTTTAATTTGTAATTTATTCCTGTGATTTCAAAGCTGATTTTTTAGCATCATTACTCCAGTCACATGATCCTTCAAAAATCATTCTAATATTCTGATTTGCTGCTTAAAAAAAAAAAAAAAAATTCATAGTACAATTTTTTCAGGTTTCTTAGATAAAGAGATTAATTTATTATCACTTCTGATCAATTTAAAGCATCCTTGCTAAATAAAAGTATTAATTTCTATAGCTTCTTTCACACACACACACACACACAAAAAGCTTTTGTAACATTATACACTATACCATTCAAAAGCTTGCAGTCAGTGCGTATATATACATTTTATATATATATATATATATATATATATATATATATATATATATTATATATATATATATATATATATTTTATATATGTATATATATAAAAAAAAAAAAAAATATATATATATATATATATATATATATATATATATATATATATATATATGTATATATGTATATATGTATATATATGTATACATACACACGCTGACTCCACTCCAAGCTTTTGAATGATATAGTGTATAATGTTACAGTAGCGTTTTATTTCGGATAAATGCTGATTTTTGCATCTTTCTATTTATCAAAGTATCCTGAAAAAAATTTACTCAACGGTTTTAAATATTGATAATGACAAAAAATGTTTCTTGAACAGCAAATCAGCATATTAGAATGATTTCTGAAGGATCATGTGACACTGAAGACTGAGTTATAATGCTGAAAATTTAGATTTGATCACAGAAATAAATGACATTTTTAAATATATTCAAATAGAAAACAGTCATTTTAAATTTTATAAATATTTCAAAATTGTACTGTTTTTGCTGTACTGTCCAAAAACTTCTGAGTGATGGTATAAATTCAAAAATTAATTCATTCAAATGTATGAACGAATTTAAGAAAAACCTGAATAACTGTTCATCGTTCAAAAAGATAGAAGAGGTCATAGAGATGTAATGACTTTTCAAATGTTTGTGCATATATTTTATGCTGACAATTATAATTACAATCCTACACAGTTTTGTGTACTGACCTCCACCAGAGCGAATTTCTCCTCACTGGTGTAGTTGTATCTGGTGGCACGTTCATACTCCTCAGCATTGTCTGGGCATTCTTTGTTGGAGTATTTGTCAGTGGGGTGCACCAACTTCCAAGAATACTGCGAAAGGAAAACATATTACAATCTTTCATGTATAATTGCTTTCGATTATTATTCTGCAAGAGATGTAAGAAAAATCTAACATGTTATCTTCAAAGCCACTTCACAAATTTCAGAGACTATGGCCCATCATCTCCATCCCCAGTCTAATTTGCTACAAATATCAAAAACCCATTTTACTAATTGCCAAAAATGGACTTGTTTCAGGCTGTTTCCATGGCAACAATATTTCACAAGATCGACAGCATAAAATGTTTTGTTCAGAGTATAAAAAAAAGCATTGCTGGCTCTTATGCCAGTGATTCGAATGAAAGGTGAAAACGTCGCTGGCCTTGTGGAAACAAAAAGGAATGCACACCAGGGGAGTGACAAGCTCCGTCTTTTCATCGAATTAGGTTTAAGCGCCGTCTTGAACAGTGGGTCGGTGATACTGGAAATTAGAGGTTAGTTAGTCTTTAGCAAATGTGACAGGCTGGCTTTCAGCCTGATGAAGTGCATGGTATGAATGACAGTCCTCAGACACAGAGCAGGACTTGAGCAAAATTGTTTCTGAGAAAATTCATCTTTGCGTTTTGAGTAACTCAATTAAGCCGCTCTCAGCGACTGGACACTTCTGAGACAGCACTCATTAAAAGAGCTTTTGACAGGCTGCTATTTGTTCATGCTGACAGACTGTTTCAAAGAACTTGGCATGTTCATTAATCTTCTTTTGGAGGACTGTATACTTTATGCGGAAGACAAAAATCACTTCAGAGTTGACCGACAAGCACCTCAAGTGGATGTAATTGCTTTATTTTTCTTCCTTATTCTTAAATGCCTGATAAGGAGACACTTTTGTAAAGATATGATGCTTAAAGTAAAAGACATATTAAGGCTGAATACTTGAAATATTATGCAGCTAATTATAAGCATTATGTACAAGCACCTGAATAACTTTGTTTTATTGAGATTTTGATAATGAAAAAAAAAAGGCACATCTTGGCTCTAAAAAAAAAAAAAAAAAAAAAAAAAAAAAAAAAATCACTTAATGAACAACCTTCATGCTCAAAATGTCACATTTTGGTATTTTTGGAGCCTAGGTATGCTGTCTTTTTTTCTATTTCCATTAGTATTTTTTGTCGAGCACCTGCTTGAGAGTTTTTCCAGTGATGTGTGTGCTCTTGTTTTGATTTTATTACCATTTTGCCATTAACAAACAGGACAGTTGAGAATAACAGGAAGCTAGACAGACAGAGGGGAAAGAAACAAGGACACAACTTGCTTTTGTTAAAATTTGCTTATTGTTGTCACAGAAATAATGGAAAAATTAAATATTTTAATAGTTTAAATAACATTTTGCTTAATATTTTATTATAAACTGCCATTCACAATGTCAGATTTTTAATGTTTTTTTTTTTTTTTTTTTTTAAAAAAAGAGTTTGCATATGCTCATCAAGGCTGCAATTACTTGATCAAAAATACAAAAAAAAAATATATATATATATATATATTATTACAGTTTAAAATAATGGTTTTCTATTTTAATATATTTTAAAATATAATTTATTCCTGTGATGCAAAGCTGAATTTTCATCAGCCATTACTCCAGTCTTCAGTGTCACATGATCTTTCAGAAATCATTCTAATATGCTGATTTATTACTTTTATATCAATGTAGGAAACCGTTGTGTTGCTTAGGATAAAAAGTAAAAAAAAAAATCAAATTATCAATTTAACACGTCATTGAATAAAACGTTTTTTGTTTTTTTTTTTTTAAAAAAAAAAAAAAAAAAGAATAAAAAAATTACTGACCACAAGCTTTTAAATGGTAGTTTATATTGTTACAAAAATGTTTATTTTACATAAATGCTGTTCTTTTTAACTTTTTATTTATTAAAGAATCCTGGGAAAAAAGTATCACAGGTTCCAACAAAATATTAAGCAGCACAACTGTTTTCAACATTGATTATAAATCGGCATATTAGAAGGATTTCTAAAGGATCATGTGACACCGAAGACTGGAGTAATGATGCTGAAAATTCAGCATAGCATCACAGGAATAAATTACATTTTAAAGTATATCTACAAAGAAAACAGTTATTTTACATTGAAATAATATTTCACAACTTTTTTTCTGTGTAAATAAATGCAGCCTTGATGAGCAAAAGAAACTTTAAAAAACACAAAAAAATCTGACTGATCCCAAACTTTTGAACGGCAGTGTACACTATAAAGCATATTGCAAACTAATCTTCAAAAAAACGAATAAATAATTAAAAAAAGAAAAAACAGGTTTTGAATCCCAGACACTTTAAATGTCTACTGCAGGCACAGATACCCATGGGCTCCAAAATTCCTGAATTTCAAACACTTTTTTTTTCGGATCAGATATTTTTAGAATAATTAGACTGGTTTTATGTGATTTTATTAGGCAAATTTATAAGAAAACAGCATGAAAGCAGGAATCTAGCCTTGTGACTACCACATAATCATCACGCCTCAAAAGCTGGAGTTCATCTTTCCCTGGTTGGTGGTCACATACATAAACATGAGTGTGACAAGTCCACTCACCACTTCCATGACCTGAGCGCTCCACTGAGAGAGCAGCTGCAGACCCTGCAGAGCCAGATCAAACAGCTTCCTGTATTCAGAGTCTGTCTTCTGGGCCTCCTGACGCCCTGAACCGGTCACTACCTGCACAAATGAGAAAAGGAGGTGATGACAACAGGCAATTAAACAAGATAACATAACATCTAACACAACTACTATCATTAAAGAGAAAATGAGCAAATTAATGAACCGCTGAAATCTCTTCAAACAAAGCTAATGACAAAACTCCAGGATCCCTGCTGCATCTACAAAAAGAAGGGGCTGCATTCGAAATGAGCCAAAAACCTTGTATCTATGCATTTGTTTCAGCAGTCCAAGACAGCACAAGACACAAGAACTCTGTGTCAAAACCCCTGACATCTGACAACCAGGGATGTGGAACGAAAAAAACGAATTCCTCCTTGTTTCTCCTTGTCACTGGGCTGCTGTCACTGATAGCGGACACTAGTTGTCCTCTGGCTGCCAATACACTCTCATTACAGTGCTGCTGCCATGTCTTAATTCAATCCAAGGCTGGCCTCTTCCTCTCACATTTCCATATTCTTCTATGAGAATACAGACCCTGGTGGTTCTGAAAGCAAACTTCGAGTGGCTGAGATTGAGCCTCGAACCCATTTAGACAGGGAAAAGGGAATCATGTATGAAGCACAAGCTTCCTGCCCTCCCACGGCTAATGAATATTCTTGAAATCTACTCACATGAACAAGAACTCAAGAGCGACGTAAGCCACCGTAGCTTCTGATTCTCATTACGCCATACGACTTCAACCATCAATGCATTTCTAATTCCAATTTAATTAGCCATAGCTATCATAAGAACTAGAGCACTAGTAGAATATACAATATTTGACTCTGGATCACAAAACCAGTCTTAAGTAGCATGGGTATATTTGTTGAAATAGCCATATATACATTGTATGGGTCAAAATTATCGATTTTATGCCAAAAATCATTAGGATATTAAGTAAAGATCATGTTCCATGAAGACATTTTGTACTTTTCCTACCATAAATATATCAAAACTTATTTTTTTGATTAGTGATATGCATTGCTAAGAAGACATTTGGACAAATTTAAAGGCGATTTTCTCAATATTTAGATTTTTTTGAATCCTCAGATTTTCAAATAGTTGTATCTCGGCCAAATATTGTCCCATCCCAACAAACCATACATCAATGGAAAGCTTATTTATTCAGATTTGATGTATAAATCTTAAAATACTGACTGGTTATGACTGGTTTTGTGGTCCAGGTTCACGTAAAATCAGTCTTAAGTCGCTGGGGTATATTTGTAGCAATAGCCAAAAAGACATTGTATGGGTCAAAATCATAGATTTTTCTTTTATGCCAAAAACCATTAGATCATGTTCCATGAAGATACTTTGAACTTAATTTTTGATTAGTAATATGCATTGCAAAGAACTTAATTTGGACAACTTTAAAGGCGATTTTCTCAATATTTTGATTTTTTTGCACCCTCAGATTCCATATACTGAAATAGTTTTATCTCGGCCAAATATTGTTCTATCCTAACAAACCATACATCAATGGAAAGCTAATTTATTCAGCTTTCAGATGATGCATAAAGCTCAATTTCGAAAAATTGACACTTATGACTGGTTTTGTGGTTCAGGGTCACATATGAAAAGAATTTTTACATTGCTATTGCATATATTGCATTTATTTTGAACTTTCTATTTATCAAAGAATCCTGAAAAAAAATTATCACAGCTTCCACAAAAATATTAACATTTTATAACAACAAAAAACCTACTCAAGCACAAAATCAGCATATCAGAAAGATTTCTGAAGATCATGTGACACTGATGGCTGTAGTAATGGCTGCTGAAAATGCAGCTTTACCATTACAAGTTTAAAACAGTTATTTCACAGCCTCTGTCAGCATATAAATATACATTTTTATTTAAATCCAATCCAAATAAGCAACTGCTCTAATGAGATGCTAAATCATGCTACATCAAATTCGGTTTTGCCAGTCTCTGAATCAAAGAACTACTCAGAAAACAAACTTCGTCAAAGGTCTTATGTTTAGAAATAGCAAGTCATTTGGCATATTAGATAATAGACATTTCATCCCCTAACGTCATTGGCAGTATGAGTCAGTGCACGGTCACTGGAGAGTCTTGTTTAGAAAAACGGTGAAGAAAAGACAGTGTTTTCTTTTTTAAAAGCCTCTCACCTCACTGTTGCTGTAGCGAGCCAGCTCAGAAATGAAGCGCATGTGGTCTTCACGGATTTGAATCATCTGTTCGCAGATGTTATACTGCGGGCTACTGCCTGCAGATGTGCACGACCACCTACAGGATACAGAATTTTATATAGATTTTTAGAAAACTTTAATGAAGCTTTTGCCACCTCAATTTTTCATTCGCTGCAGTGTCTTAGAAAAAAGCAACCAGTACATTATCAAAAAATATCTTAAAGGTAAAGTTGTATGAGTTTAGAAGGACAGATTAATATTTTGTGTTATCTACTCTTTAAAGTAAAAAGTCATCATCTGCAGCTACAGCATTCACATTTACACTACCAGTCAAAAGTTTTTGAACAGTAAGATTTTTAATGTTTTTAAAATAAATATATTCTACTCACCAAGCCTGCATTTATTGACGTACAGCAAAAATAGTAAAATTTTGAAATATTTTTACCATTTAATATAGCTGTTTTTTATTTGAATATATCTTAAAATGTAATTTATTCCTGTGATTTCAAAGCTGATTTTTTAAGCATCACATGCTCTCTCAGAAATCATTCTAATATTCTGATTTGCTAATTAAAACATTTATTATTATTATTACGTTGAAAACAGCGGAGTGGAATTTTTTCAGGATTTTTTGATTAACAGGAATTTCAGAAGAACAGCATATATCTAAAATAGAAATCTTTTGTAACATTGTATGTATTCATCATCACTTTTGATCAATTTAAAGCATCCTTGCTAAATAAAAGTATTAATTTCTATAATTGCTTTATATATTGACTCCAAGCATTTGAACAATATAGTGCATAATGTTACAAAAGCTTTTTAAATTAAATTTTAAAATATATTTAAATAAATAAATTGCAAAAATATTTCACAATATTACTGCATTTTGGATCAAACGAATTCAGGCTTGATGAGCAGAAGAGGCTACCACTTCCAGAACAACAATTTACAAATAATATACTCACCCCCTTGTCATCCAAGATGATGTTCATGTCTTTCTGTCTTCAGTCGTGAAGAAATTATGGTTTTTAAAGGAAAACATTTCAGGATTTTTCTCCATATAATGGACTTCATTGGTGCCCCGATTTTGAACTTCCAAATGTAGTTTAAATGCAGCTTCAAAAGGGCTCTAAACGATCCCAGCTGAGGAAGAAGGATCTTATCTAGCGTAACGATCTGCCTTTTTTTTTTTTTGTTTTTTCAAAAAATAAAAATTTGTATACGTTTTAAGCACAAAAGCTTGTGTAGCACAGGCTCTGGGATGCGCGTCCACGATGCTACAAATTAGCGATGGGTCGTTCTTGAACGATTCGTTTATTTTGAACGAATCTTTAATGTGACTCAGGAAGAACGAGTCGTCTTGGGGAGTGATTCGTTCAGTCGCGCATGCGCAACATCCTATTAGGTTCTGTACTGGAAGTAGTTCACCTGTTTCGAGTCTTCAGGTTTTCCAAATCGTTTGTACATCTTATGGGGCTGTCACTTGATGCTGATTTTGCTAAAATGAACGAAATGACTCGAAAAAGATTTGTTCATTTTGCTGAACGAGACTCAAAGGTACTAGTCGGTAAAATGATCCGAACTTCCCATCACTATTACGAATCAGTTCATCGCCTGTATACTTCGGCTCAAAAAGGTAGAGTATGTCGAAAAACCCCATATTATTTTCTCCTACAACTTCAAAATTGTCCGACATCGTTGAACCTTTTTGTTTGTAAACAGCGTTTGACTTACTTGCACTTTCTTAGTGTCTGTGCGTTCACTTTGTAAACACTGGGTCTGTAGTTCCACCTACGCTCCATGTGACATTTTGACGTGATTCAATAGTACGCATCCCAGAGCCTGTGCTCCATGAGCTTTTGTGCTCAAAAAAAATTATTTTCCGGAAAAAAATACCGATTGTTTCGCTAGATAAGACTCTTCTTCCTCGGCTGGGATCATATAGAGCCCTTTGAAGCTGCATTTAAACTACTTTTCCAAAGTTCAAAATCGGGGCACCACTGAAGTCCATTATAATGGAGAAAAATCCTGAAATGTTTTCCTCAAAACCCATAATTTCTTCATGACTGAAGACAGAAAGACATGAACATCTTGGATGACAAGGGGGTGAGTAAATTATTTGTGAATTGTTGTTCTGGAAGTGGAGCTCTCCTTTAACAATTACTGTCCAAAAACTTTTGATTGGTAATGTATGCATGGCATATTAGGACACCCACCTTGATTTGTTTTCCTCATAGTGAGCGCTGGTTTTGATATAGCGGGCCAGCTCAATTTGCATGTCACCAAACAGAGGCACTACCTGCAATTGCTGTATGGGTAAAGCAGAACGTCAAATCAAATTAAAATTTGCCTCGGGGCATCCCAACACAAGCAGTCAGATGAGACAGATCGTTTTTTACACCAGGCATTAACATGCATCTCAAATGCATTTCAATTTGTGAAAATCAGAGAATTTACATTACCCAAAGAAAACAGACAGACACACACACCTTGAAAAACTTGTCAATTTTCGTGAGGTTGATTCTCTTCTTGGCATCCAGTTTGTAGATGTTGCTGTTGGATCCATCCATGAGATAGAGACCAAAGCCCATCACCTACAGACATAATCACAGCAAACTATGTGAAAAAACTGTTATAATCTATAACAATATCAACATTTTTACATGGTAAGCTACTTAGTGACTTCTTGGTCAAGATTACGATACATAAATATCAAGATTCACATTTAATATGGTCAGACGTTTGAGAAATATTAGCAAAAACATAGTTCTAGACTTAACTATGCATTACATTGACAAAAGTGACAGTAACATTAAAATCTCTGCTTCAAATAAATGCTGTTCTTTTAAACTTTCTATTCATCAAAGAAACCTGAACAAAATGTAGCACAGTTCAAACTAAAATATTAAATGATACAACTGTTTTTAAATAAACATTTGAGCACTAAGTCAGCATATTAGAATGATTTCTGAAGGATCATCTGACACTGAAGACTAGAGTAAAAATTAGTTTTGCCTTAAAACTTAAGTAATAATATCTGTTCAATAATGCTGTTTGCGAACAAATAAATGCAGCCTTTGTGAGCATAAGAGACTTCTTTTGAAAACATGACAAATATATTCTTACTTTGAGTAGCATGTGTTTCTCACTGGGGGTGAGGTACATCTTGTTTTCGTAGTAGTCCACACATAGGTTAACAATGTCTGCCAACAGCTCATCATATCCGTTAATCACCTCTAGCTGCTGCTGCAAGGACTAAAATAGAGATGCCATCAATATCAACAACTCAAACACAGAACATGTCTAAAGCACTGTTGTGTGTATTTGTGTTTATTATGCTGCTGTATGCAGTGACTTCAAGTCAATTTGAAGAATTTCAGCATTCAAGAGCTGGTCTTGTTTGTTTGGATACTTTATATTCAATGCATTTTCTCAATACTGAGTGTTAGTTTACAGAAGATGGAGTGGTACCTGAGTGATCTTGTTGTGGTTGGCCAGGAACATGGACAAGTTCTGAGATTCCTGAATGGAGGACGGCTCAGACATTTTCCTCAGGAACTGGGCAGCTCTGATGGACAGAAAGGAAAATATATTTATTGGCTATATATTTATAGTCAGTGAAGAAAAAGACTGACACAGAACACACAATTCACTCAACTCACAATCAGGCCAGTTCAAGCACTATGTCACTAAGTCAAAAGTTTACATACACTTTGCAGAATCTGCAAAATGTTAAGGGGGCCATACAAAATGCATTTTTTTTTTTTTTTAATTTAGAACGGACCTGAATAAGATATTTCACATAAAAGACGTTTACATATAGTTCACAAGAGAAACTAATAGTTCAATTTATAAAAATGACCCCGTTCAAAAGTTTACATACTCTTGATTCTAATACTGTGTTGTTACCTGAATGATTTTTGTTTGGTTTTTTTTTGGTTGATAGTTTTTCCTGAGTCCATTGTTTGTCCTGAACAGTTGAACTGCCTGCTGTTCTTCAGAAAAATCCTTTAGATCCCATAAATTCTTTGGTTTTTCAGAATTTCGTGTATTTGAACCCTTCCCAACAATGACTGTATGATTTTGAGATCCATCTTTTCACACCGAGGACAACTGAGGGACTCATATACAACTATTACAGAAGGTTCAAACTCACTGACCGGGGGGTTCAAACTTTTTAAATTTAAAGATCAGGGTAAATTTAATTTATTTGGCCTTCTGGGAAACATGTAAGTATCTTCTGTAGCTTCTGAAGGGCAGTACTAAAAGAAAAAAAATATGATATTCAGGCAAAATAAGAACAAAAGTACACATCCTCATTCTGTTCAAAAGTTTACACCCCTGGCTCTTCATGCATATTTTTCCTTCTGAAGCATCAGTAAGTGCTTGAACCTTCTGTAATAGTTGCATATGAGTCCATCAGTTGTCCTGATTGATGTGAAATGATGGATCTCAAAATCACAACACAACACAACAATTCTGAAAAAGCAAAGAATTTGTGGGACCTGAAGGATTTTTCTGAAGAACAGCAGGCAGTTTAACTGTTCAGAACAAGCAAGGGACTTATAAACAACTATCACTAAACAAAAAACACAGCTGTGGATCATTCAGGTAACAACACAGTATTAAGAATCAAGCATGTGTTAGCTTTTGAATGGGGTCATTTTTATAAATTCAACTATTATTTTCTCTTGTGGATTATATGTAAACATCTTTTATGTGAAATGTCTTATTCAGGTCAGTACTAAACAAAAAAAATAACATGCATTTTGTATGATCCCTATTATTTTGGTAAAATAATTAACATTTTGCAGATTCTTTTGACCTCCACTGTATTTGCTGAACTCTTTTATAAGAAAATAAGCATTTAATGAAAAAAAACAAATATTATTCGACATATAAAAATATGTTGCTTTTGCAGTGGGGACAGTGAAAATGTTGGCACTAAAAATATTTACCGGCCAGCGTGAAAAAAAGAAAAAAGCACCAAAAGTCATCCACAGAGACCTAGAGAGAGACAGCAAGACAGCAAGAGAGTGACGAGAAAAGTGTTCGATGACATGAGGTGGAAAACTGGAGGGGCGGTTGACAAATTTGACATTTCATAAAGTGTGTTCAGCAGGTGGGCACACTGAAAATAAACTTAAATCTACACAGATACACCAACTCGCACGAACACTTTAAAAAACAGAGGGTATAAAACTAGACCGCTCTAGTGTCTTGATGACACATAGATGTGCAGCATTTCTGTTTTATTATTTATCAGTTTTATTTTGACACTGTGGACTCTTGTATGGCTATTTCAGCTAATGCAAGATAATGAGTATGCAGCTCATTAAGAAAACATCAGCAAGAATATCCCATTACAATGCTTCAGCTTGGAAAATGGTGCAGACTTAATCATTTAACAGTCACATATGATGTATATACATATGTATGCACATATTTACAAATGCAATGCTCTTGTATGCTCACCGATGCTGCCTTTTTTTCAAAATAGTCAAAACGGTGGTATTTTGAACCATTACTTCAATTTAAAATAAAGGTTTTCTGTTTTAACATATTTTTAAATGTAATTTATTCCTGTGATGGCAAAGTTATCTCAGATGATCCTTCAGAAATCATTTTAAAATGCTGATTTGGTGCTCAGGAAACATTTCTCCTCATTATTAATGTTGATTTTTTTTGTGGAAACCAGTAGAGAGTTCAAAGGAACACCATTAAATTGAAAATGAAATCATGTGTTACATTTTAAATGTTTTTACTGTCAGTTTTGACCCATTTAATGCATCCTTGCTGAATAAAAGCATTTATTTGCATTTATTTATTTAAATGCAATATTTTAAAAAATATTTAAAATGTCTGTTTCATGCCAATGAAGCACCAAAAAAGTGAGTATATTATAGTGATAACAACTGACCAGAAGAATCCAGATGTAAAAAGACTGCCATCTAGAGGATGCATGTATTACTGATGAGGCTAAATGCAAAACTGCGGCTCACAGAAGGCTGTCTTGTGGTTACCTCTTATAGGCGGAGTGATCATTTTTGACGCTGCACTTCATGTTCTTAAGTTCATCTAGCACCGCAAACATGTTGATGAACTTTCCCAGGGTGAGCAGATAGGCTTCAGACACAAAGTCCTTCCTCCGCTCAGCATGACACAGTCGACGCACTTCCCCGCAGAAGCGGTCTATTGCTGTCCTCTGAGAGCGAAGTCAAATAAGAGAGAAGCATTAGATGTATTATTTTACAAAATATTGTTTTAAAATCCAGAAAGTAGTGTTGATCTTTACCTGAAAGTACATGAAGTTCATTAGTTTGGTGACTTCAGGCTCGAGCACCTCCACGGTCTTCTCATAGATCTCCACTCTGTTAGGCTGTTCATTACACTTCACCTGTGAGAAGGACAGACAGAGAGGGTCAAAACAACTGACTTACAATGTCTGTTGCTGGCGTTGGTGACTAATTTACCTGAGGAATAGCTCTTGAACAGCTCCTCCAGGTATACAGCATCACGGCATACTCCTGTCCTTCCTCCAACATCTCATTCTGTAACACACAGCAAAAGTTCCCAATAAAATTATAATACATTAGAGCAACTGAAAGCACACAGAGTTATTCCAAAAGGCCACACAGAAAAAATTTTAATTCAAATATTATATTATATTGATTGATTGATTAAATTTAAAAAGGTTTTTAATTTCTCAAAACACTGAAAAAGGTAAAAACTAATTACAAAGTAAAATGCAGACATATTTTAAGATTTATTCTACACTGTTTCTAGGTTAGAACTTTATTAAATTATGCTTAAATAAAATAAATAATTCATAAAAACAAATTTTAATATTTTTTAGCTAAACATAAACTGTGATATTAATTTAATATTCAACAATTTCTATTAAATAATTAAACAATACCTAAATAAGTAAATACAGTACCAGTCAAAACTTTTGGACAGTGAAATTTTTAAAAGAAGTCTCTTCTGCTCACCAAGCCTGCATTTATTTAATCTAAAATACAGTAAAAGCAGCAATATTGTGAAATATTTTTACTATTTAAAATAATTGCTTTTTATTTGAATATATTTTAAAATGTAATTAATTCCTGTGATCAAAGCTAAATTTTCAGAAACATTACTTCAGTCTTCAATGTCATATAATCCTTCAGAAATCATTCTAATATGTTGAGTTGCTGTTCAAGAAACATTTATTATTATTATTTTTTTATTATCAATATTTAAAACTGTTGTTTGATGAATAGATCCATAGATTAGCATTTACTAAAAAAATAAAATTAAAAGCTTTTGTAACATTATACACTCAAAAGCATAGAGTCAGTATATTTATTTGTTTATTTTATTTTTTATTTTTTTGGAAAGAAATTATAGAAATTAATACTTTTATTTTAGCAAGGATGTTTTAAAACGCTCAAAAGTGATGATAAAGACATTTATAATGTTACAAAAGATTTCCATTTCAGATAACCGCTGTTCTTCGAACTTCCTATTCAAAGAAATCTGAAAAAAATTCTACTCAGCTGTTTTCAACATAATAAAAATAACAATAATAATAAATGTTTTCAGAGCAGCAAATGATGCTAAACATTTAGCTTTATAACCACAGGAATAAATTACATTTTAAATAGAAAGCAGTATTTTAAATAGTAAAAATATTTCAAAATTGTGCTGTTTTTGCTGTACTTTGGATCAAATACATGCAGGCTTGGTGAACAGAAGAGATTTCTTTAAAAACATTAAAAATCATACTGTCCAAAAACTTTTGACTGGTAGTGTAACAATAATAATAATAATAATAATAATAATAAGTAAATAATAATGCAAATTCTGACCTCAGAATTTAAGCCCAATGTATACACAAATGAAATGCAGATTCTACAATAAACCTTTTTTATGTTGAAGGAACTGCCAAAGAACAGCTTAACCTACTTAATCTTAAGACCTTAACAATTCTCTTAGGAAACTTTTGAGAAAATCTCCCCTAGAGTAACAAAAAACACTCTTTCATAGAAACTCTGAGACTGTGTGTGTGTGTAGCATCACACTGCTTCCACACACACTCTTCAATTCCTCACTGATGCCAAACAGTCCCTGACAGCTATTACCTCTCACTAATAGAGCACACTGCAGTTCACATTCAATACAAAAACCATTCAGAGCAGCCCACTCTGCTTGGCCAGTCTCCTCAAATGACCACGGTGAACATGGACAATGAGAGACTCTAATGGGCCCTCTTAAATCCATTCAAGCCCCTGACAGACTCCTTTAGCAGGGCTTCCAGAGGGCTGGCTTGATAGACTGGTTTGGACAGTCAAGGTCAGCTTAACAGAGCTGTGATAGAGTCGAAGGTTTAGCGGTTTAAAGGAGGTTAGCTAGTGAAGGTGGAGTTGAACGGCTGCCTATTTGATCTTACCATGCTGGAGTGGACGGTGGCCTGCTCGATGTAACGTGCGATGCCTGTCACAAAAGCATTGCGGTCCTCAAAGTTGGTGTTGAAGTTGGGCTACAGGTGGTTAAAAGAAAAATTCTGGTTATGCACTTTATATAAAATACACTGAATATCTAGGTCAGCTGCTCTCAGGTCAGCTGTTACCTGGTAAATGAGGGAGGAAGGCAGAGGCTCGATGCAGGGCTGCTGATCTGGGAGCGGCAGCTCCTCCAGCAGGTCCACATTGGACAAAGCATCTTCCAGAGTCACCGTGGACGCCATCTCTCTAAAAGAAAAAACATATTTTACACCTTAAAACTGAGGAATTAATCAGAACATATCAATTTACACATTTTTCTTGGCACAATACTGTCAAATAGGGCTGGGTTTTAAAAATGTTCACGATTCAACTCAATTTCAATTCACAAGCTTGCGATTAGAATCAATATTGCTTATTTTGGATACATATCAGGTATTCACCAGATTTATTCAAACATAAAATAAAATATTAAACAACAAAATTATAATGAATGCGTCATATGGTGCATATATTTATCAAAATGCTACTCTCTAGAGTTAATTTCTCTAGCTAACTACAAGCTTAGGGTCACTAAATATGTTTTTTCTGAGGTAAATGTGACATTATGTGACATTGTTTACAAGTTATATTGACATTTACGCGATTAAAACACTGATTTAGCGCTTACATGAGACAGGATATGGATTTCTCCAAGGTGCACATTTTCTTTTAACATACCTTCAGATGTTTATTCATGTTCATTTCGTGATGAAACTGGTATTAAAGTGGAGGAAATGACCAGGGTTGCCAGGTTTTTACAACAAAACCCACCCAATTGTTACTCAAAACTAGCCCAGATTGCATTCCGAGGGGTAAAATACACGTTTTTTGGCATGGTTCATCTGGTAATATTCGCATTCCCGGGGATAAAAATCACATTATTGGTAACGCTGAAAAACTGCAGACTTGGCAACACTGGATGATCTGTTCTCTTAAGCTGAGATGCTACAGCAATCTGTCTCTTCACAATAAACAGTGCCAAAACTGCATTTATTGTTTGAATACTGTAATAAATTTGACAGAATTTGAAACCTGAAACTTTGTTTCATATAAAAAGTAACAAAGCACAAAGCTTATTACGATTTATTTGATGGGAGGTGTGCTAAAATGTTCCATTCATTAACTGAAAACCAACTACACTAATCGATTCTTGGGATTTAGGAATCGATACCATTTCGTAAAAAACATCAACTGATTAAAATAGAGAAATCAACATTTTTGACACACCCTTACTCAAATGTTTAATCCTTGATATCACAGATGGCAAACATCAGTATAAATACAGTAAATGTTTGGAAACTATAGCAACAGAGAAAAGCCAAGCAAGAGGTTTTATAGCTGACAGGAAAAAATAAAACCTCAAAACAACCAAAAAAACTCTCCCTTACTGCTGCAACAGGGCAACGTTTTCACACTTCACAGCGTCGACTGTCAGAATGAAAGTACCCTCCTCTTTCCTCTACCCTAACCTCATACCATCGCCTAATCTGGCACGATTCCAAAAAAAAAAAAAAAAACATGCTGACAGTGATTCATCAGTGATTAATATTATGGTTTTTCCTTCTGGAGCATCAGTGAGCGTGTGGACCTTCTGTAATAGATACTTACATGTTTCCCAGAAGGCCAAATAAGTTAAATTTACCCTGATCTTTAAATTTAAAAAGTTTTAACCCCCCAGTGAGTGAGTGTTGTAACCTTTGCAATAGTTGCATATGAGTCCCTCAGTTGTCGTCGGTGTGAAAAGACGGATCTCAAAATCATAGTCATTGTTGGAAAAGGTTCAAATACACAAAAATGCTGAAAAAAGAAAGAATTTGTGTGACCTGAAGGATTTTTTCTGAAGAACAGCAGGCAGTTTAACTGTTCAGGACAAACAAGGGACTCATGAACAACTATCATTAACCAAAAAAAATAGCTATGGATCATTCAGGTAACAACACAGTATATGAAAACAAGTGTATGAAAACTTTTGAACAGGGTCATTTTTATAAATTTAACTATTATTTTTTCTTGCTGACTATGTGTAAACATATTTTTATGCAAAATATCTTATTCAGGTCAGTAATAAATAAACAATAACATGCATTTTGTATGATCCCTCTTATTTTGGTAAAATAATTAACATTTTGCAGATTCTGAAAGGGGGATGTAAACGTTTCTCAACTGTGCATTGAAAATGAAATTTTGCACAGATACAATGATCATTTGCATACATTCGAATTAGCACTTTTCTTTCTCACTGGTTCAGAATTTGCACATTAAACGAACACCATCTGATTGGCTTAGAATGTCAGGTTTTGCAGCAGTTTCACATCAAGCATGGAAAGCAAAATTGCTTGTTGCTGAAACTAATAATGGCCACAAGCACACAGCAGTGGCTGACAGACAATTATAAGACATAAAAAAAGAAGAAACACTATGCAGGCCAGAGGAAATGGGCTGCTGTGTTCTTGTAGAGATAACACTGTAGATTCCCTTAGTAAGCTGTGGCTATTACTGGCACACACCTAGACTTATTTAGGAAGGAAAAGTGTACCTGATCATGGTGGTGGCACGTTTCTGGAAAGTTAAAAGAGAACTTAACAGAAGGAAAAAGCAGAAGGAGATCCATTATCAGGAAGCAAGCGATTAGAAGAGAGCAGTGCCTCCAGTATAACATGAAGAACAGAAAGTCTCTAGAGAAACTCAGTGATGTTATCAGACACACACTGCTGTGGTTGACACTGACAGCTGCTTCTGCCGACAGTTCTGACTGAGCAGCTGTACTTTAGCATGCAAATTTTACACACTCAATTGAAGCTGAAGAGTAGCATTTGTTTTAACGTGAAATGTGCTGAGAAAACTATAAGTCAGTCATCTGTAGACTGACTTCCTGAAGAATGTAAACAAGGAGGAACTGCTTGTTTGGCAGACAGGGGTGGGGCACAAAGGATAGTATTTTGAAAATCTGTTTGGATATTATTGTGAATGTCCATGTGAATGAATTTGCCAAATTTTGGATAAATAAATCAAAAGTGGATCAGTACACTTAAATAAAACCCAATATAGACAAGTGTCTGTGAATATTAAGCCACAAAAAGAATATTTAAATATGATTCCTGCGTGTCTCTGTGTGAATGAATGGCAGACACTCGGTTTTGTTAACTAAAAACATGCTGAAGCGCATATGACGCTCGAGATGTTTTCAGCCTCTGCCGCCTCAAAATATGAACACATAAACAATTGTTCATGAGCATTTTACAGTTTCTTTTGAGAAAAAAACTATCGTCATATCATAAACAGAAACAGGACTTCAAAGCAACCCATCAAAACACAAGTTTGATTTAACTTAAACTATGACATAAATATATTACTTAAATGTATTGATAGTACTACTACTAATAAAATTATTATTAATCATTATTTTTAAAGAATATTTACCAGAAAAATTTAATTATCAGAATTTATTTACTAAAAAAAAAAAAAAAAAAAAAAAAAAAAAAAAGTAAATACACAGTATTTCTAATAAATAAATAAATAAATAAATAAATAAATAATAATAATAATAATAATAAATATATTTTTCTAAAAAATCAATTAATTGGAGATGCCTATTAATAAAATGTAAAATTAAATTAAATTAAAATGGAACCCAGAAAATGTATGGAAAACAGAATTTAGTAAAAATAAATATAAATTTGAGGAAAAATTACACATATTACATAGGGCCTTTAAAAATTATTTTTTTGTTAAACTAACTATAAATTGCTGTTAAATTGTGTAAGTTTTATGATTTTTCAGTTTTTAATTTATCAAATTAGACATGCTTTTTGATTAACTATTTTAATTTAACCATTAAAACAGAGTCTAGAAAAATTAATATAGAAAAAAGCAAAATTCAAAAAATAAATAAATAAATAAATAAATAAATAAATAAATAAATAAATAAATGGAATTTGGAAAAAAAACTAAAACAAAAAACAGCTGAAAAATACTTAAAAAAATGTAATTACAATTTATGGCTGTCATAAGCAGACAATTTAAGGGATCAAGCCGTTTTGTTGCATTTGATTTAAAACGAGCTCTTCTCACACCCACCCCTCTCTTCTGTGGGCTGATGAGCTGTTCTGTTAACTTCAGCTGCATTTAGCCGTGAAACTTGCTAACCAGCACATTATTAGGAAAGACGATATGCAAAGATGCATAAAAAACCCTTATACTCACTTCTGTTATGGGTGAAGCTGGATCACAAGCGATTTGCACAAACATAAAAATTATGCGCATTTCCTTCAAAAACAAAAGTAACGTTAATCCTCTGCGTCTTTAGCAGCTCAGATGTCGGGAGTAAATGATGGCTGCTATGTTCATTATTACATCCAACAACAAAACACCTCAGCTGGAGACATTCTTGTCTTCACCTACACCAGAGTCAAAACAATGGCAGTTGGAGTGTTTACAACTCGCTCAGGGCGGGTCTAAGGCAAGACGGTCATGTCAATCAACTATCATGGGAGAGAATGCTGAGAATGGCTTGATTTGAAAAAGGGGATATTACTTATAAAGATTAAAAAAAGTCACTGGGTGGATTTTTATAATTAAAGGGTTGTTGTGTACACACACTGCCAATACACATTTATGTTCAAACAACATGTAAAAGTGAGTTTTGCATCCGATGACCCCTTTCTTGATTTATCGACTTTATGAAACAGTTAATGGCTTGTTTTAGATGTGCATGTTTAAATAGCATGCAATTAATCAACAGTAAAAATTGCTACAATAAACTACAATATCAACATTCAGAAAAAAAACACATACAAAAGCTGTCAAAGGTGTGGTGCACTACCAACGGTAACTAATATGAACTATTTAGGTATTACTGTCCAAACTTTAGGTAATAACACGTACCTTCAAGTTACTAGTATGCAGTGTTTTTTGGTAAATAATGTCCCAGTGCCCCGTTTTTTTTAATCAACAATTATAACTTGTCATAACACAGCTCTAACAGAAACTAACAAACCCACACAGAAATGCATACACATGTCAACAATATCATCTTTAACAATGAACTGGGATCTGCAGAAATAAGAGTGATGTAAGTCAGAACTGACATCACACAATTAGTGTGTGGGAATGTACAGTATGAGCTGGTGCTGTAACTGCAGCTGCTATTACTTCCCAAGGCATGTTACACCCACTTCTGGCAGCCAGATTATTAAACCCCTATTATGAATATTCATAAACGAGCAGCTAATCCATGCAGGACGCAACCAAACTGAAAAACTACTGTCTCTTAAAATTCCAAAACAATGTACTTCTTTTTTTGTAAGCTTAACACTGTATGAAACCGTGAAGGTCAGTATCTCATCGAAAAGGAAGTGGGTAAGAGGTTGTGGACATGAAGACATGACAATTCAAAACTGTGGTTTTATCTGTGAAACTTAAACACAGTTGCTGATGAGACAGTCTAGCACACTTCACTCTAGATTCACTTTCTTCAAATATAACAGATATAAACGATCGCAATCCATAAATCCAGTTTTTTGGATTATACAACCTTTCTTAATCACTGTGAGGCAAAAAGGAAGTTGTCTTGAGTTAGCTAAGCATTGTTCCTCTTTAACACTGCAGCAGTTCCCTGATCTCATTTTTCAAATGACACATTCTTAGAAAAAAATGCTAACATGCAATCCGAAATCTTGTCTTTTCTTAATACTCAAGGGCAGTAAACCAGATTATTAGGACTAGCGGTCTGGTCCTTGGGAATGACGCGTTTTGCTCCATCAGACCACTGTAGTTAAAAGCAAAGCAGTGATGTTTAGAGACCACAATCATTGCACATGCTTTACAGGTCTCATCATGTCCCTTTAGTTCTACATACCTGAATATTTCTCTGTGGGGCAGGTAAAGGCAGTCATACAAATAGGGACAGTAAATATTTGGAATCAGAACGTGCAATAACATTTGGTATGCAATTCTCTGTTCTGTTCTTTTGCATGGCCAGATTTAGGGCGGAAATACAAAAATGCGGAAGTTGGACCTGTAGTTTGAAAAAAAAAAAGCCCTTAAGATTTTGCTTGACTTTAAGAAGGACATCACTGAAAGCATGTCATTGCTTCATGAATCAGAATACACTGACTGTGCAGCACATTCACTTTAAACTTTGTTTAAACATTAACATTGTTGCAGCTGTGGTAGCGCTACGTGTTTGACGGCTTGAAACTTAGGCTAAATGTCTGACATACCATAACATATCACCCAGACAATAGAGCTAACGTACATTACGCATTACAACAAATGACTGCAGAGAGCGCCAACGGCCTGACGACTGATTTTACACTTTACTGTGCGATCAAATACACGTTTAATATTGATTCAACAACAATTAAGAACTCCACTAAATCTTTCATATTGAGGCATTTCTTTATGACAGCAACGCTACAGCCACTGTAATTTCTTGAATATATGTGGACATCTAAACGTGTAAACTAAAAGTGAGGGTTTTAACTTATTTTGAAATCGCGATGAACAGTTAGCATATGGAGAAAGATAATGATGTACTCTGCTGTAGGTTTATAAATAATCAGCCTTACAAATCTGATGAAATAGTGCACGTTGCATTCCTAGATGAACATTATAATGAATCTAAACTCACAACAACAAGCCGAGACATAAAAATTATTGCAGTTTATGGAGCAGCATTTAACGTTACTATGAACGGAGCTGTTCTGAGACGCACGTACATAACCAGGGTTGCTAGGCCTTCACAACAGAACCTGCCCAACTGCTACTTAAAACAATTGCATTTCGATGGGGGTCCCTGTTAAAAATCATGTTCCAAGTGATAAACTACACGTTTTTTTGTCATGGTTCCCCTGGTAAATTCACATTTCAGGGGCTAAATATGACACTACTGGGGTCGCTTCACCCCCAAGACATTAAAAACAACCCGCTGCACCAATGTTAAAGTACAATTCCACAGGAAAACCACAGACTTGACAACACTGTACATAACCTACGGGCATGTAAATAATTAAAGCGCATATATTAAACCTGCATCGCATATACTTATTTAATTAAATCGTAACGTTTGTGAATTCGTAATAGAATTATGGTTTATTATGATTTTTAAATGGGTTTAATATGTAGAACACGCCACTTATGGTCTTTGCCGATTACTGGAACTGGGCAAAATGCAATCTAGGATTTTTTTTTTTTTTTTTTTTTTTTTTTTAAACCAAACACTCGTTTACAATCGAGGAATCGTTGCAGCCTTATTAGATGTTGAACTTGAATGTCACTTGACAATGGACTGTCTCTAGTTTGACAGGCAAGGTGGAGATAAGAGATATTCTGAAGAAAAGATTCTGAGCATGCATATGAATCACAACCAGAAATGCAAGAAAAACAGAAGAAAGTGAGTAAGCAAACAGTTGTTGGTTACCATTAACTTACATAGTATCGAAAGAAAAATATTATGGAAGTCAATGGGGACCAGAAACTGTTTGGTTACCCACATTATTAAATATCTTTTCTTTTTGTGTTTAGCTCTGGAACATTTTAAGGGCGAGTAAACAATAACAGTTAGTATTTCCATTTAGCTACTCTCCAAAGTCACACTGTCCTATGAAAATCTAAAAATATCAAAACCATCATAAAACATCAAGGCTAAATATTCTCTGACACTGAGGCTGCCATCTTCAATGTGACACCTCATATGCCCTAGTCTGGCCGTTTGCCCCTGAGCTCTTTTACTCTCTGACGTCCACTAAGTCTGTATTAAAGTACAGCGGCTCTCTTACACACTAAGAAGATTATTTCCACCTGTGTTGATGGATAATAACTGACCACGCCAAAACATGGCCTCAACTCCAGCTGCACACACGATGGAAAAAGGGTTTTTTTTGCATCACATTCTCTGCAGATTTAACACCTGCTGCAGTGTCTTCCTCCCCCAAATCGCACATACATTTTCCTCTTGTGGCAGCAGAGGTGATGGCACATGTTCAAACCCTGGTGCACACCCACACAAAATACACACAACTATGACGTGCCACTTTCACATCTCACTCTGCATACTAAAAAAATACACACTCAATTTGAATGTCATATAATGATGAACTGCATACAGTATTCTGCAGCATTACACAGAACATTTTTAAAGCACAATAAAGTAAACTTGGGTTATTCCATGTCAAATCAACAAAATTTCAGAAACTTCCCCAGCTCAAATTTTTGATTTTGCTAATATTTTTCCTGAGGAAAGATAGACATGCATAGTGACCAAAGCCAAAATATTAAATGTCATGGATGAATATTTACTAAGTAATCCACCGTTTTGAAGAGAGGGGGTCAAAATGGCAATTTTCACCTGGGATTTAGAGCCAAATTACAGGGGGTTAAAAATGACTTCAGAAAGATGCCGGCATCATGTTATTTTTACACAGAGATGAGTAGTTCTATTAGTAAAACCTGTTGGCTTTAGCCATCTTTGTTGCATTATGCGCCACATTTCAAGCTTTTCTTTAAAGTTTGCATGCCTGTAACTCAAGAAGCATTTAAGATATCTTAATGTCCATTCACATACTGATTCTCAACAAACTTTCCTTTTGCCATCTTCATTTTTAAGGCCCTATATGGTTCGGTTCATAATTTCAGTGCACTTTTAGCACTCAGACAGGCAAGTTCTATGCAATCGTTTTGATAAAAAGAAACAAGAGACAATTCTAATTTCAACATTATTTATTCTTCAGACATTGTTCTTGAATTAAATTAAGTATCAGCTGTATACGGTGACCAGCATTTGGTTTTAAACCCCTGAAAATGGGTAAAATTCAACAATCTGGACACTGAGCCTTATTGAGATTCCTGGGACTGAACAATGTAGGACCTTAAAAATTAAGATTCAAAAAAAAGTTTATTAAGAACTAGAATCTAAAATCATACTGAAATATCTTTAATACTTCTTGAGTTATAGGCACGTAAACTTTGGAAAAAGAATAAGTATAGCACTCAGACAGGTATGTTTAATGCAGTTGTCTTGACAGAAGGAAACAAGGTAGGCCTACATATCTGGTTCCAGCATTATTGGTTCTTCAGACATTCTTCTTTAAAAGAAAAGAAGTTTCACATTTTTTCAAATTGACCCACATTTGGTTTTTGACCATTGAAAATGTGTACAATTTACTGATTTACCCCTGAAGCCATATTGAAATTCCAGTATCTCTGAAACTGAACCAAACAGGGCCTTAAAAATAAAGATGCCAAAAGGCAAGTTTGTTTAGACCCGATATATAACAGGACATTAAAATATCTTTACTACTTCTTGAGTTATAGACATGCAAACTTTGGAGTAAAAACAGCCATTTCCCCATTTTTGAATGGTCACCACTGGCACATAATGCGACAAAGACTGCTAAAGTCAACAGATTTTACTAACATAACTACCAATCTCTGTGTGAAAATAACATTACGATGCTGCCATATTTCTCAAGTCATTTTTAACCCTCTGCAATTTGGCTCTGAATCTCAGGTGAAAATTGCCATTTTGACCCCCCTCTACAAAATAGTGGATTACTCAGTAAATATTAATCAATGACAAGTAATATTTTGGCTTTCATCACTATACATGTCTATCTTTCTTCAGAAAAAATATTAGCAAAATCAAAAATATGTGGCGGGGACCTCTGGTTGAGTTGACACGGAATGACCCACTTGTGATCTTTTAGCCTAAAAATGCCCTTTCACTATCTCCAACACATGCAAATGTGTTACGACGCAATCACAAAGAATAGTGAATTAAATGTACACGTTTCGACACGTCAACAAAATGACACGTTTAAGGTCCAGAAATGTAATAAGGACATTGTTCAAATAGTCCATGTGACATCAGTGGTTTAAGCATAATTTTATGAAGCTACAAGAACATTTTGTGCGCAAATAAAACAAAAATAACTTTATTCAACAACAAATTTTTTTCTAGGCCTTGAACATGTCAGTTGCATTGCAGTCTCTGCAGGATCAAAAAGCTCTCAGATTTCACTGAAATGATCTTATTTTGAATTCTGAAGATGAAAGGACACGAGGGTGCATAATTAATGACAAAATTTTCATTTGTAATTCAACTACCCCTTTAATTTGTTCTAAATGATCTGTTGAATCATAAAACCCACTCAGGCTGCCACAGAGGAACAAATGACTTCCTAAAGCATCATTATCAGAATCTCAAAAGGGTGTGGGCTGATGAACGGCCTCCCTGTACTTCCAACAATCCCACTGACCTCCAGTCAATGAATACATTTCCTTTCTTTTCAATCTTTAAGTCATTTGCAGCGTAAAAAATAGATTAAACACAATAGAACTGGTTTTTACAGACACAGAATAAGCCTAGTTCTAGACTTAAGGGATTTTCGATGGACAGCCACCCCTGACAGAGCAGTCTAATCCATGTTTAGTCTTAATCTGCACTGAAGAAACAAACTGACAGGGTTTTAAAACACAATCTGAAAGTGTACAGAGCTGTGATTAACTGAAGTTGATTGCTCTGATTAGAAGGTTGCTCAACCAGGATGAAACCCAATGCAAATCTTTCATTAACTTTTTGTTTCTGTAAACCCTAATCTCGCAGAATAGAACAGTTACACACACATGTTAGGAATATATTACATATGTTACCCATTTTAGAACATTAAATTATCTTTTTTTTTTACTAAAAGCAATATTTACACATACTTAACTTCATTATCACGGGCATTTTTTCCTTGAAACATACTTTTCACCGTCACCAACCACGTTATTTTCACATTCAACAACCGTTTCAAATACAACAACTACAGATGTATACAGATAGAGGTGTCAAGCATTCTAAGCAACATGTTTTATATATCTACAGCATTTTGCTCCAAAACGATGTGCACATTTATTAGATTAATATCTAATAGGCAAGCAATATAACTACATTACTCACTGTTTTATAACATTTCATACAGAAACACTACTACCCCAACGCGACGTATCACACACATTATAAACTACAAAGCGTTCTCTCTCGCGTTTGCAGATCAGCCAATTTCGTTTATTTTAATGGAAGCGTTCTAATGCGTCGCGTCGCGTCTTCATACGTGCAGTGGCGTGCAGGCCCACCTCATCCACGACGTAAAACTTCAAACAACTCAAAGGAATTCAACCCAACAATACCTTTCTGTTCTCCCCCTACACATACTGAAACATAAACGTATGTTAGAACAAAACGACGCAAACGCTGACTGTTTGACTGACTGACTAACTATAGAAAAAGCGGTTGAAAAAAGACAACACCCAGAATGAAAGTAAGTCAAAGCTTCGTTCTACCCACCCTTATACTTGAGTTTTCCAGGACAAACAATCCGCTTCAACTATTCATTCATGCATTTTCCGATGTGGTTTTCAGTTGTGATGTCGCTAGGAGGATGAAGGTAACTCGTAAAGCCGTTTTCGGTGGTTAATTTGCGGCGGTTTGGAGTAGTTCAGGAGTTTGCGGAGGAATCCTGCTCGCGGTGAGCGTAGTCGCAGGCGCAGCTCAGGCTGGAAGTTCCTGTTGCGCTCTACAGGGAAATTCAACAGGAAACTCCAGCGCCGCTGTAACAGCACACTTCCGGCAGGGGGCGTTCAGGATCACAGCCATTCAGGAATATTCCGAGTGCACAAGCTGGGAATGGGCGATACTTTTTAATTTATTTTCGATCCGATACTGATATTTTCAAGCCCAGTATCGTCGATATCAATACCGATACCTCTAAACTAAACTGATGTTTTAAATGATTAAAAAAGAATAAAATCAGTAATAATACTCACTTAACATTACATTTACACTGTGTGCATAATTATTAGGCATGTTGATAATCTGGTCATATTTTTTTCCCAAGCACATTTTACCAATTCCAAACCACAACAATCTTAATAACTACTATTAATTTTGTATTTAATCATTTGTAAGTGATATATAACTGTTTGTGAAGGCTGAAAGTGAAAAACTCCTTATATTCAGGTGTGCATAATTATTAGGCATGTTTTCTTTTACAGATAAAATGAGCCAAAAAAGATATTTAACCCAGACTGAAAAGTCCAAATTATGAAATGCCCATGAGAAGAATGCAATACTAATGCATTACAAGAATTTGCAAAGTTAAGGCTTGACCATTGGACGGTGAAATGCTTGTTGAGTCTGCATGGTCAGAAAAAACAGGTGGAGAAGAAAAGACGCATGTTAACTGCAAAATAATTAGGAATTAAGGTGAAGAATTAGGTGTGACACCATCAGGAACTGTTTAGGTCTCCAGCAATGTGTCAGGTTCTCAGAGACTTTGCTTGGTAAAAAAAAATCCTAAAAAATGCCCCTGGCTTAATAAAAATAACAAGCTGATGTGTTGTGAAATACATGAAGACATTTTTTTTTTTTATAGGCTTTATAGACAGATAAGTTGAGAGTGACTCTTGAAGGACAAGCATCACATCCTCTTGTACCTCTGATTCAAGAATTTATCTTCCAAAATCTGGCAGTACATTTTGGGAGTTCATGTTTAGTCTCCTATCCTGAAAAGTCTGACTTGCAGAGATGGACTAAAATCCAAAAAAAAAAAAAAACTGTCTTCATGTATTTCACAACACGTCAGCTTGTTATACTTATTAAGTCAGGGGCATTTTTTAGGATTTTTTACCAAGCAAAGTCTCTGAGAACCTGACACATTGTACTTCTGAAGACTCCAGGTAGGTTGGTGGTGGCGCTGGAGACTAAACGGTTCCTGATGGTGTCACACCTAATTCTTCACCTTAATTCCTAATTCTTTTGCAGTTAACATGCGTCTTTTCTTCTCCACCTGATTTTTCTGACCATGCAGACTCAACAAGCATTTCGCTGTCCAATGGTCAAGCCTTTGCAAATTCTTGTAATGCATTAGTATTGCATTCTTCTCATGGGCATTTCATAATTTGGACTTTTCAGTCTGGGTTAAATATCTTTTTTGGCTCATTTTATCTGTAAAAGAAAACATGCCTAATAATTATGCACACCTGAATATAAGGAGTTTTTCACTTCCAGCCTTCATGGACAATTATATATCACAAATAAATGATTAAATACAAAATTAACAGTAGTTATTAAGACTGATGTGGTTTGGAATTGGTAAAATGTGTTTGGGAAAAAAATATGACCAGAATATCAACATGCCTAATAATTCTGCACACAGTGTAAATGTGTGTCATGTGTTTTAAACATTTCCATAAGCCCTTTTTTGTTTACCCTGTCAGAAATAAAATGTACTAAAATTGTATTTTAGCTCTTTACTGGGGCAGTAACCTAAGGTGCACCTTCTCTACCCCTAAAAGCCAGGAAGCATACTATATTAAGGTAAAATAATGTTCCTGTAGTGTTAACCATGGTAAAAAGCAGCAAGCTGAAAGAGAGAGAGAGAGAGAGAGAGAGAGAGAGAGTTAACCATGGTAAATTTGTTGTTACTACAGTTTTACTGTATGTGTAAAACTGTGGTTACTGTAGTAAAACCACGTTTATTTTTTGTAAAATGCTGCCAGGCTGTTGTACCCCTAAAGGTGAAACTTTAGCACAAATAGTTAACTAATTAAATAAATATTTAATGTACACTATACTGTTCAAAAGTTTGAGGTCAGTACGATTTTATAATGTGTCTTTTAAATATTTCACAATATTACTGCTTTTGCTGTATTTCAGATCAAATACAAGCAGGCTTGGCGAGCAAAAGATAATTTTTAAAAATACATAAAAAATCTTACTGTTCAAAAACTTTTGACTGGTAGTGTACATTCACCCCCATTTTATTTATTTATTTATTTAGCTTTATATATCTATTTTCCTCCATTTAATTTATTTCTTTACCTCAGCGCTATAAACAATATTGCAGCGTGCCGTTGTAGCGTGTTGTTGCAGTCTCTTACACTCACCAAGACCACATTAATTTGATCAAAAACACAGTAAAATTCTGATATTGTGAAATATTAATACTATTTAAAATGCATTCATTTATTTTTGTCAAGGCAAAACTGAATTCTCAGCAGCCACAATTCTTGTCACACGGGTGAGAGGTGAGAACCAGAAGGGTGTAAAGTGACATTTTGGGTGAAATGGAGATATGCATTTCAAATGAAAGCTATCTTTCAACTGCCTCACTCTGCTGGGGAAACAAATTCAGATCAAACTATGGTAAATTTTAGTTTTTTCGTGAAATGTTGGCGAAATGTCACTTACGCCTTTCTGGTTCTTAACCCTCGACATGATCCTTTAGAATACATTCTAATATGTTTATTCTGTGCTTAAGAAAAATGTATTATTATGATCAAATTTGAAAACTGATGTTTTCATTGTGCTACTTAATATTTTTGTGGAAATTATGATACATTTCATTATTTTTGATGAATATACAGTGCAAAACAACAGCAAAACAAGTATTAATTTGAAACAGAATTTTTTAAAAAACCTTTTCAATGCTTTTAATGCATCCTCACTAAGTAAAAAAAAAAAAATTTAAAAAACTCACTGAATTCAAACTTTTGAACGGTAGTGTATTTAAAAAAAAACTATGAGGCAGCATTATATCTCAAAGTAAGGGCAATTTAATTTAAAATATGCAATCCATTCAGCACAATGAAAAAGGCTTTAAGCAACCACAACACATACAAATATAGGTTTGAACTGCATACAAATGTAACCTATGATTTTCACGGTTAGCTTATATTATGTACAGTACTTAAATTTGAGTTTAAAGTTATTTTGCATGTAATATACACAATTAAATCAGCTGTAGATGAAACTGCTTTTGTCATGTGTGCTTCAAATATTCACTGCATGTAGAGCATACTTACGTTTTGATTTACATCTGACATATTGAGCCCTAACACAGACCAGCAATGTTGAAAAACAAACATTCAGATTGTCCACAAAACATTACGTTAAGTATGTTGATGCAGCAACTGTGCTGTAGACAGAGTAGACAATCTAACACAAGTTTCACTGTTTACAAACACAAAGTGCTACTTCTGTACCAGTGAAGTGCTATTGTGATTTTGTCTCTCTCATGTGCTATGATGTCAAATATCCTGGTAGAGGCTAACAAGAACAGTACAGTAGCCGTCATGCAGCAGTAAAATAAATAGTCTTGTGTCCAATGCTCTGGATCGAAACCACAATCCATTCAGTCTGTTAACACTGTTCAAATCCAGCCATTAGCGACAACGCCAAAGACTCCACTGTAAAAAAAAAAAAACACAAACATATGGTGAGTAAAACAAATGATGATTCTTCCTGTTTTATAACTGTAATAATTATTTAAATACTCTAAATATCTGTATTAAAAGAGAAGTCCACTTCCAAAACAAAGATTCACATATAATGTAGTCACCCCCTTGTCATCCAAGATGTTCATGTCTTTCTTTCTTCAATCGTAAAGAAATAGTTTTTTGAGGAAAGCATTTCAGCATTTTTCTCTATTAATGGACTTCTATAGTGCCCCGTGTTTGAACTTCCAAAATGCAGTTTAAATGCAGCTTCAAACGATCCCAAATGCAGTTGTAAACAATCCCATCTTAGAAAGAAGGGTCTTATCTAGCAAAACGATTGGTTAGTTTTATAAAAGTAATACAATTGATATACTTTTTAATGTCAAACGCTTGTCTTGTCTTAATCTGCCTAGTTTTTCGGTTCATGACAGTTAGATTATGTCGAAAAACTCCCATCTCACATTCTCCCTCAACTTCAAAATCGCCTTATAGCGCTGTTTTACCTTTTTTGTTAAGGCTGTTTGATCTTCTTTGCATGCTCACTTTGCAAAGACTGAGTCTGAACTTCTGCAGCGATGTAGGATGATTTTGAAATTATTTTTAAAGTTGAGGGAGAAAATGCGATTACAAACTGTTTTGAGCCAGAATACGCAGAGTTCAGGGAGAGCAAGACAAGATGAGCATTTGAGATCAAAAAGTATTTAAATTGTATTTTTTTAATGAAAATAACTGATCGTTTTGCTAGATAAGACCCTTCTTCCTCATCTGGACTCATTTACAACTGCATTTGGGATCGTTTGAAGGTGCATTTAAACTGCATTTTGGAAGTTCAAACTCAGGGCACCATAGCAGTCCATTATAAGGAGGAAAATCCTGAAATGTTTTCCTCAAAAAACAATTTCTTTACGACTGAAGAAAGAAAGACATGAACATCGTGGATGACAAGAAGGGTGAGTACATTATATGTGAATCTTTGTTTTGGAAGTGGACTTCTTTAATCAGTAAATAAAGTTAGTCCAACAAACAGCACCAATACTTTGTGTGTAATATTTCCGTGATGTACTGCTCTTGTTTGTCATTTGGTGTGAAATACAAATGTCTGAACAGGGTTAGTGAGATTCACAGTGTTATTTTAGAACACACAGCAGTGGAGGACTTACGATGAGGAAATGAGCCTCTGCACACAGCCTTATTTAAAATAGTCACCAGAAACATGTGACAGTTTTTAAAATCCGACTCCATTTTGTCAATCGACTCGATTCTGAAGAAAAAAAAAGAAAGTATTTAGCGAATGGTAAAACCACATCCTCATTAAAATGAAGTGAAAGCTGCAAGATGAGGATAAGTGTCTAGACTGAAACATCTACAGCGATTCCATACATGATGTAAGAGATTTGAACTTACTTCCACGCTCCAAAACCAGCCTGCCATCTGTCTGAGAAGATGAGAACTAAATTCAGCACTTTCATGATGGCCTCCTTGACAAAACTGACCTGAAAAAAAACAGAGTAACCTGAATTGATGTATCAGAAATAACAACTGTCTATAACGGCTTAACAGTAAAAACTAGGCTAACCGTCATGAGGAAGACAGCTTACTGAATTAGTGAATTAATTTAAAAACAGCAACTGTAACATGCAATGTTAAGGGAAAATGAACTATATTTTTTTATTGACAGACATTTTTAGCTTACTTTCTCTCTGAGCAGACATCGGTCATGAATGGTGGACAAGAATCGGTAGTGGATTTTGATGAGCTGGTCCAGATCCTTTGCCTCCTGTACTTGGTGCTGAAATTCTAGACCTGTACTATGCAGGATCTGCAGATGAAATGTAGCAAGGTCCACAATGTAATAAAAAGATGATTCAAATCAAATCAAAACAAAATAGTCTGAACTCGTCAGACGTACCCTTGTCATAATGTAGTTATGCAGGCTGTTGACAAAATGCATGAGTTTGACCCTCAGGAGAAACATCCTGTGAATCTGCTGGTTGATGGGCTCTTTGGCTGTGCTTTCCTCAGACTGGCGTCCTTCTTGCCTCTTAGCGGCTACTGTCAAATCTGTGGGAAGACTCTATATTAAGATCACGTATGAACTAGTAAATTCAAACCATCCTGATCTGAAAGTATCTCAGAATAAAATCTCAGAATAAACTGATAGTTAGTTTTAGGGTTTAATCTTTTTACACATGTTGAGGTTTCCCATTTTAAGTGACTTGACTGGTTACCTATTAAATTAAAAATGGTACATGAGATTATCAGTAATAGAGCACCTTCATATTTTATTGCACTTTTCACTAGGGTAAATGAGCAACATTGTTATAAAACTAGGCAAAGTCTTATGGATATTACATTATGTCGTTTTAAAGGAGAAGTTCTCTTCCAGAACTAAAATGTATAGATAATTTGTCGCCTTAGAATTGTAAGGTTCTATCTGACATTTTTGTCAAAATTGAGTTATTTACATATTCTTATTCAGCGACAACTTATTTACATTATGTGATGTTTCTTTTTGTAATTCTTGTCATACAAGATGTTCGTGTCTTTCTTTCTTCAGTTGTAAAGAAATAATGTGTCTTGAGGAATACATTCCAGGATTTTTCTCCATATAGTGGACTTCCAAAATGCAGTTTAAATGCAGCTTCAAAGGGCTCTAAACGATCCCACCTGAGAAAAAAAAAAAAAAAATCTAATCTAGCAAAACGATTGGTCATTTTCTAAAAAAAATGTACATATACTTTTTAACCTCAAATGCTGGTCTTGTATAGCTCTGCAATGAGCATGCCAACTCTGTGTAATCCGGGTTAATACAGTTAGGGTATGTCAAAAAACTCCCACCTCATTTTCTCCTCCAGCATCGCTGCAGAACCGACCCAGTGTTTACAAAGTGAACATGCAAGGAGGGTCAAACATCCTTTACAAAAAAAAAAAAAAAAAAAAAAAAAAGGTACAACAGCAATGTAGGATGATTTTAAAGTTGGAGAAGAAAATTTTCAATAATAATTTGATAATAAAGTAAAAGTTAATAAGTAGTAAATAAAGAGTTTTTCGACATACCCTAACTGTATTGACCCAGATTACACAGAGTTCGCATGTGCATCGCAGAGACAGACAAGGCCAGCATTTGAGGTTAAAAAGTATATAAATTGTACATTTTTTAGAAAATAATTGATCGTTTTGCTAGATAAGACTCTTCTTTCTTGGCTGGGATTGTTTAGAGCCCTTTAAAGCTGCATTTAAACTGCCTTGAATGACAGGGGGGTGAATACATTAAATGTCAATTTTTGTTCTAGAAGTGAACTTCTCCTTTAAAACTGTATGGTTGTAGGTCTTTTAAATATTCTGGGGCACTTTTGTGGAATAAGTTACCTCTGGATATTAAACGTATTTCAAATATGGTTAGTTTTACTTTAAAAGCTAAATGCTGGCTCTTAAGTAGGTTGTTTTCTTGACGAATTTGTATTACGTACGTGGTTATTTGTGACTACATTTTTATAAATGTGGAATTTTACTGCAATTTTCGTATTTTTAATGCAGTGCCAGTGAACCTGTTACTGGGAGTGGAGTTTGTGCTTTACATCAAGGACCACAATGGAAACAAGTTTTATTGTGTTATCTCTTGACGAATAGAGTATATTCACTACTTTTCTGTCTAATAAGGAGGAAAAAAAGGAAAAAATACTGCGAATGAAAAAAAAAAAAAAAAAAAAAAAAGATGTGTGATCACTGAACTAAAATTAGATACAATGGAATAATGAATTTACACAAATATGAAGTACACTGCCATTCAAAAAGTTTGGGACCAGTAAGATTTTAACGTTTTTTCAAATTTCTTATGCTCATTAAGGCTGCATTTATTTGATCAAAAATACAGAAAAAAAACTGTAATATTCTAAAATATTATTGTAACTTAAAAGCAGCACACTGTTTTCAACGTTGATAATAAATCAGCATAGTAGAGTGATTTTTGAAGGATCACTTGACACTAAAGACCAGAGTAATAGTACTTTTTAATCACAAAAATAAATGATATGAAGTACAATAAAATACAAAATCGTTATGTCAAATTGTAATATTATTTCACAATATTACACAATTTTTTCTGTATTTTTGATTAAATAAATGCAGTCTTGATGAGCAGAAGAGATTTAAAAAAAAAAAATCTTGTATATATGTTATATAAGCAATATTGCAACATGGCATCTTACCGAAAAAATCCTACCTATCCCAAACTTTTGAACAGCAGTGTATATAGATATCTTATTGATATGATTTAATAGCGTGTACTTTTTGTAATAATATCCAGCAGCTTTACTTCTCTCTCTTTTTATTACAAATAAACAGAAGTATTAAAAACCTCAAAAATGAAATCATCTCACCACTGAATCGTAATGTGTCCAGGCTATATTTGGCCCATTTGATCT
This sequence comes from Labeo rohita, assembly GCF_022985175.1. NCBI lineage: Eukaryota > Metazoa > Chordata > Actinopteri > Cypriniformes > Cyprinidae > Labeo > Labeo rohita. The sequence goes on along the minus strand of NC_066874.1, from coordinate 23,625,561 downwards.
GAAGCAGCAGTAGGAAGACCTGATTGTAGATTTTCTGGCACTCTGAACTAATAACAATATCTACAGGCCATGGAACCTGGTGAGAGAAAAAAAGAACGAAATCATACAAAATGCATAAATTCAGTAGTAAATGTACATTTCAAAACACATATTTTCTTACATTTTGCATTAGTTATTATTACAATCTTTAAAGCATAAAAAGCAAACATTTTCAAAAGATCAAAATTGTGAGTTAGTAACCTTGTAACTCAGCGTAAGACCATCAAGGTTATTCACTGGCTGTTTTTTTCTTGCAGGATCAATAGTTTCAAGGAATATAGACAACCTGGAATCATGAGAAAAATCTGAGAGTCAGAAAATTTAACCACAGGATACTGAGTGGTATCAGGTAGGGTTTAATGGTAAACCACAGGTCCTCTAGAGATTCATGTGCAGTACCGGTTGCTGTCCTCTGGGTGGCGCTGTCCAACAGCCTCTTGCAGCTGCACATTGAGGAATGCCAGCTGCTGCCAGCTCTCCTTCTCCAAAACTTTGTCAAAGATGGCTGTATAGAAATCATACATCGTATCCCCAGCCTCCAAAAGGAAGTAGTTTCTCATGGCCTGCAAATACCCCAGAAGCCTAAGATTAAAAAAAAGAGAGAGTTAAGCATAAATGCACTTCAAAGCAACAAAGGATTCATCTGCAGTATCTCACCTGTAGTCTTTCTTCAGGGTTCTCATGAGGTTCCCACAGCATTCGATGTATCTCCTCTCAATATGTGGATACAAACAGGAACGTAGTGTAAGCTCAAACGTCTGACATGTCACAGACTCAGAGGAGCGGTCCAAAATCACACTGCCGCCAGAGAATTTCTCATGGAAGTCATTCTGCTCTAAATAAAGCCTGCAAGAGATAACACACATTACCTCAATGGAAAACAAGCTAATGAAATTGTGACTGCACAAACACAGTTTAGCATCTGAAAACATGAATCTATATTTACAGGAGAAGTCCACTTCCAAAACAAAAGATTCACATATAATGTACTCACCCCTTTTCATCCAAGATGTTCATGTCTTTCTTTCTTCAGTCGTAAAGAAATTATGTTTTTTGAGTAAAACATTTCAGCATTTTTCTCCATATAATGGACTGAAATGGTGCCCCGATTTTGAACTTCCAAAATGCATTTAAATGCAGCTTCAAACGATCCCAAATGCGGTTGTAAACGACCCCAGCCGAGGAAGAAGGGTCTTATCTAGTGAAACGATCGGTTATTTTCATAAAAATAATACAATTAATATACTTTAACCTTAAACACTCGTCTCGTCTCACTCTGCCTGGACTGTTTTTGTTCCGATTCATGACAGTTAGGGTATGTCGAAAAACTCCCATCTCATGTTCTCCCTCAACTTCAAAATTGTCCTATATTGCCATTTTACCTTTTTTTTGTTAAAGGTGTTTGATCTTCTTTGCATGTTCACTTTGCAAAGACTGTCGGTACTTCTGCAGCGATGTAGGATGATTTTGTAATTTTTTTTTTTAAGTTGAGGGAGAAAATACGATTGGAGTTTTTCAACATACCCTAACTGTCTTGAGCCAGAATACACAGAGTTCAAGGAGACCAAGGCAAGACGAGCATTTGAGGTTAAATATTTAAATTGTGTTTTTTAATGAAAATAACAGATCGTTTCGCTAGATAAGACCCTTCTTTCTCGACTAGGATTGTTTACAACCACATTTTGGATCGTTTGAAGCTGCATTTAAACTGCATTTTGAAAGTTCAAACTCGGGGGACCATATCAGTCCATTATATGGAGAAAAATCCTGAAATGTTTCCCTCAAAAACTATTTCTTTACAACTGAAGAAAGAAAGACATGAACATCTTGGATGACAAGGGGGTGAGTACATTATATGCGAATCTTTGTTTTGGAAGTGGACTTCTCCTTTAACATCTCTTCTCTTGTGTGAACTTCAGTGACGTCAAATGATTTATTCTGTATTCTGCTGTTACCTTGCAAAATTAATGGCCAGCAGGGGGTCATGGATGTCATCCAGCTCCAGATGACGTGCTACAATGGACTGCATCTTGATCAGGCTCTTCTTAGTGGCCTGTTGCTCGGTAACCATATTTGTGGGTGAATCTTCTCCATGCCGAAGACGTGTCTGCACTGATTCCAAGAAGAGAGTGTAAAGACTCTTTCTTTCGGCATCTGCGGAGAGAGAGAAACCACTCATTACTAATCGCTGTCAGAAATATTAAGACATATTAAGCTGTAGCGAACAAAAGCTATAACAAAAACAAAAAATATTTACTGATAAAAAAATGTGAGCATGCAACAAAAAAATGAGCTGAAAGTAGAAAACAATATGGATGAAAACGTAATAGAATTACAGAGAAAATTACTGTAGACAATCAGCGTATTATGTTGAAATTAACCGCTCTATTAAACAGGAAGAGCCTATTTAATTCACTTTTAAAATAACCACATGCTTCTTTCTTCATGTGACTTTTGGGGATGGGGATATCTTACATACACAACACTGAAATAAGTAGGACCTCATGCAGAAAGACATTTCAAATTAAATTAGCCTCTTATTTGACTCCCTTTGTTTAAGACGACATTTGAAGAACAAGCATGCCAGTTAAGAAATTTCTGGTATTTCTGCTTTTATGACAGCTGCTTGTTTTCAAACTTTTTTTAATTTAAAGACATTAGGAGCATCAATATAAAATAACTAAATTAAAATTAAAATAGTTGCATTCTGTAATTTCAGTACATTCTGGAACTGAATGTTCTTCAGGGTTCAGTAATGAATTTATTTGATTTTTCCACTTGTTTGTGATTTTGGTAATAGATCACAAAAACATTAAATGTTTTTAAATATTTTGAACTGCTTCAACAATTTCTCAGCAATTTCTACTAAAAATAGTTTAAGCTTGATATTAAAAATGTATATTCGTAATAGAAATGCCAATGACTTTTCAATATTTTATTAAATTCCATGACTTTTCCAGTTGTAGAAATTTTGTTTAAAATTCAGTTTTTTTCCCAAGACCTTGGGAACCCTAGCTCTTAAATAAAACTGGCAGTTATTGAGGGAACAAATTAAAATATTAAATATACACTACCAGTCAAAAGTTTTTCAACTATAAGATTTTTTTGTTCTTCTGCTTACCAAGCCTGCATTTACTGATCCAAAGTACAGCAAAAACAAAACCAAAAAAAAAAGAATATTTTTACTATTTAAAATTCCTGTGATTTCAAAGCTGAATTTGTTGCATCATTACTCCAGTCACACAATCCTTCAGAAATCATTCTAATATTCTGATTTGCTGCTCAAAAAAAAATTATTTTTATTATTATTATTATTATTATTATTATGTTGAAAACAAACAAAAGCTTTTTACTCAAATAAATGCTGATCTTTGGATCTTTCTATTTATCCAAAAATCCTGAAAAAAAAAACACTGTTTAGATATTGATGATAATTATAATAAATGTTTATTAAACAGCAAATCAGCATATTAGAATCATTTCTGAAGGATCAAGTGACACCGAAGACTGGAGTAATGATGCTGAAAATTTAGCTTTGATCACAGGAATAAATTACATTTTAAAATATATTCAAATAGAAAACAGTTTTTTAAAATAGTAAAAATATTTCAAAAGTTTACTGTTTTTGCTGTACTTTGGATCAAATAAATGCAGGCTCGGTGAGCAGATGAGACTTCAAAAACATTTAAAAAAATCTTACTGTCCAAAAAACGTTTGACTGATCGTGTATTGTCAGTTTTAATCAACAAAGGTCTTGAATATATTTCTAAATCTGTGCCATGAACACAGACTGGTGACTAGCTGTTCTCTGACGCAACCTCCAGCTGACGCTAGATCTACGCAGATGCAGTTCCTGTTTCTGAATCACACATGTCCACTGATGCCAAGTTACTGCTAAATGTAGCAGCACTGGTACATTTATAGCACATGTCTTTGCCAGTAAGTGCTGTGCTGTTATATTTGACAACTTTGTATTATCTTGCGTGTGTCATCATAGGCAGAGGGAACAAAAGTCTTGTGTTATACAGGATAAGCTTAACTGAAACTCATCCTCTCTGACACTGACCTCTGGAGGAGCCATCCAGCTGCTCGGTCTCCTTGCAGTCCAGGTTCTTCAGCAGCTGCATGGATTTCCCAGCCATGATGATCTGTTTGAGCACAGGCTTGAGGAAGGACACCATGGTGTGCTGTCTGCTGCTGGACGCTTGCTCTCCACCAGAGCTTCCGCTGGCAGCATCACTGAGCCTCTCCTCACTTTCCACCGTCTCAGACACGCTATAGAGCGTGTAAGTGGCGTACCAGAAGTCCCTGTGGTTTACTGGTACATCCTTGTTCCTAGTAAACATGTCCATATATTTATTTGTTTGGATGGTGGTTAGTGTAAATAAACCTCAAAAAGAGTGAAAAGTACCAAACACTGAGAAGTCTTGCATCAAATCAAAATGCTTAGAGTCTTTGCTGGATAAAAGTATTAATTTATCTTTAATTAATAAATCTTATCCCATATAAATTGTTAAGAAAGTGACCCTAAACTTTTGAATTGTATTTTACATATAAGTTTTTTGGTACCTTTGAATTATAAACTCTTTGGCGGGGTCAAATAAGTGACCGTGAACGATCCATTCGTCTACAATCTCAAGGTACGGCCTGACCGTTTCTACCCAGAGGGAGAAAAGGAGTGCCACCTGAAAGGAAGGGGGGAAAAACTGTATCATTTTTTAATCTTTTTAAAACAAGCAGAAAAGAAGAGCGGTACACTGATAAATGTACAAATTTGTGCATCTAATGCTTAACACTGAAAACAGACACACTTACAGACTGTTCGGAGGCCTCGCCCACACTGTCATACTCTATTATGGCCTTGTAGAGGGTGTTTAGTAAGTGTGAGGCTCGTAATACATTAGGCGTTCCGGGCGGCACCTCAGCCACTCCTGTGCAGAAAACCCTGTGCAGCATGGTGATCTGAGCCAGATGTGGACTTAACCGTTCCAGCACAGACGACAGAGTCACCGTCTCATCTATGAAGAATCACCACAGAATTAATATAAAACAACACAAAAATAACTGAGAATATATTTAAAAAATGATGTAGGATTTACTACCAGTCAAGTTTTTGAACAGTATGATTTTTTTAATATTATTTAAAGATAACCGAGCCTGCTCACCAAGCCTTCATTTATTTGATCCAAAGTACAACAGTACACAATTTTTTTTTTTTTTTTTTACTATATTTATATTTGCTTTTTTTTATTATTTAAAATCACTGTTTTCTGTTTAATATATTTTAAAATGTAATTTATTCCTGTGATTTAAAAGCTGAATTTTTTGCATCATTACTCCAGTTACACGATCCTTCAGAAATCATTCTAATATTCTGATTTGCTGCTCAAAAAGCATTTATTAATATTATGTTGAAAACAGCTGAGTAAATTTTTTTCAGGTTTCTTTTAGAAAAGCATTAATTTGAAATAGAAATCTTTTGTAACATTAAAAATGTCTTTATCATCACTTCTGATCAATTTAAAGCATCCTTGCTAAACAAAAGTTCATTTTTTTGAAAAAAAAAAAAAAAAAAAAAAAAAAAACCTAACATATATTAGTACAGTATGTAATTTTACAAAGCTTTTTATTTCAGATAAATGCTGATCTTTGGACCTTTCTATTTATCAAAGAATCCTGATAGTTTCTGAAGACAGGAGTAATGATGCTAAAAATAAATTAGATTTAATCACAGGAATAAATTACATTTTAAAATATATTCAAACAGAAAATAGTTATTTTAAATAGTAAAAATATTTTACAGTATTACCGTTATGATATTCTATTTGATTTTTTTTTTTTTTTTGAGTGCAAACTGACCTTTGGCAATAATGTCTTTCTCGATACTATTGAGCTCCTCTTTAAAGCTGGTGAAATATTTATACAGGGCCCACACGAACGCTTGGTAGGTCCTGAAGGGAGGATCAGAGCTCTTCTTGGAGGATGAGGAGGAAGAGGATGAGGAAGAGTTAAGACCTGGAGGACAGGGCTCTGCGCTGTGGCCGGTCACTTCATCAATAAACTTTTGCAGTCGTGAAACAGCCTGTCCATAGGCTGCTATGTGCTCCAATACAGAGTGAAGACAGTTCTGTACAAAAACATATATTCATTTAAAAAAGCACTTTAAACCAATCATTTGGTTCTGTCTAGCACAATTCAAAAGGATTAATAATAACAATTCAAACAGTCTCTTATAAGATATTGTAATATCATAATGGCTTATTAAATTAAACTAACAGCATCTAATTGTGCCTTAGTCAATAACATTAGTCAATTGTTTTTAAATGAAACTAATATATTGTAAATTAGATTTTTTTTCATCTCTCAATGTCTGTGTTTGAGTTTATCCCAATGAACACATTTAAATAAAAACAGATTGGCACCTTCGCTACTTCAAATAAGCATGGTAAACTTTCAACAGTCCCATAAATTTAGGCCTGAGAGGGAATGCTGAAAAACAGTCTCCACTCACATTAGTTAGATGTGTGACCACCACATCATTCCTCACAGTCACCTTGCCATCATTGTGCTGGAAAATGAAAAGTTTCTTTACACCGGAGAAGAGCCTGAGGAGAGGCAGAAAATAAACATTATCTTTCTCACGGCGAAAACTGTGATTATAGCAGTTAATCATTTTTGTGATACATTCTCTACTGGGTAAGTAAACATTAATGTGTTTTAGCAACCAGTGCAGATGTAATCTTGGAGGGATTAAAAAAAAAAACTCCATTCCAGAACTGCTCATTCCCTGCAGGTTTCAACTTGCATTCAAATCCCTATCCACATACGTAATCTTCACAAAGTTTTGGTAAGAACATGTTTGTCCAGGTTATTAAAAGTAACCATGACAATCAGATATAATAAAAATAGATATATACAGTTGTATGCACTTATGCATTTATTTGAAATACAGAAATACAGTAAAAACAGTAATATTGTGAAATATTATGCAATTTTTTTTTCTACTTCCATATATTTAAAAATTCAATGTATTCCTGTAATGGCAAAGCTGAATTTTTAGAATCATTACTCAAGCAATTTAGTCTCACATGATCCTTCAAAAATCCTGAAATAGGAGTTTCCACAAAAATATTAAATTTTGATAAGAACCATTATTAATTATTGAGGATATCAGACTGTTTTTTAAATGATAATGTATAGACTAAACTACATGTAAAAAAATAAATGTAAAATAAATTCTTGAGTTCCTTAAAATTGTACTAATATTTCTTAATAATACTGCATATTTATCAAATATTTATCAAATAAATACACTCTTGGTAAGCATAAGAGACTTCTTTCAAAAATCTAATTTTTTTAAAAAAAAAATATATTTTATATATATATATATATATATATATATATATATATAATCTTCTGACTGGAACAGTGTATAACCATACCAAAGAGTTTCCCGAATCACTTGTGTCTCTGTGACAAAAGACTTCTCCTCAGGCAGGTAGAGAGGACCGGTGTTATACAGGTGCTGATCCCTAGAGAGAAAGAGAGTGATATACAAAATGACAACAGTTTAAACAGCATTTACTCCTAAAATCTTAATAAATCATGACAAAAAGTCCAAATTAATAGTAATGGCCTTAACAAGAATACATGACGAGCAAAAATGTCTCACCAGACATTGTAGAGGTTGGAGTGCAAGTGAAGGCTGTGTGGAAAGCGGGGAGAGTTGGGAACCCAATATGAAGTGACAATATGCTGCTCCAACCAAGCCCTGGAGTCCGGCTCACCCACTACAAGAAACAAGACACAGTGAGAACTAGGAATTCTGGAAAAAATAAAAAATAACCTTCATTAACTGTGAGAAAATGTGCTGATAGTGTCCCATACTAGTCCATGTGACTTGGACAGTCTTGTCATTCTGCTCGTGGTCCTCCTGTGGCGTTCTGTCCACCTGTATACCAGAATCCTCTCTGCTAAGAGGCTGCTGGCTATCTTCTTCTTCACTCTCATCCTCAGACCACTCCTGCCAAAAGATCAAATTATCTGTGGTACTCTATTATGTCTAACTAGAGACAAAATAGTGTAGAATAGCATTGAGAGCTCAGGCCTTTTAAATTGGTTTAAAATGTGTAATTAAACATGCAAGTGAATAACTAACAATGCTAATAAGTGTTCATGTTAATTACAATGTATTGTTATACTGGGGCATATAAATTCTAATTACTTTTGTGTCAGGCTTATTATAGTAAACTAAAACTAAAAACAAAAAAAAAAAAAAAAAAAAAGAAAAGAAAACTTTTCATTACATGAAATAAAATAGTTCAGGTAGTTGCCAAAGCAACATTTATGATTTTTATTTGTAATTTTCATTTAGTTTAACTTCACATACTACAACAACTAAAACTAAATACACTAAGATTATTAAACAGAAATGAATAAAAACTACATACACTGCTGTTCAAAAGTTTGGGATCAGTAAGATTTTCAATGTTTTTTTTAAATAAATCTCTTATACTCAAAGATCCGTTTATTTGATCAAAATACAGAAAAAAGTAACATTATAAAATATTAACTCAATTTAAAATAACAGTTTTTAATATATTGTGAAATATAATTTATTTCTGTGATGGAAAGCTGAATTTTCATCATCATTACTTCAGTCTTCAGGGTCACACGATCCTTCAGAAATCATTCTAATATGCTAATTTATAATCAATGTTGGAAATAACTGTGCTGCTTAATATTTTTTGTAACCTGTGATACTTTTTGTCAGGAAGGATCATGTGACAATGAAGACTGGAGTAACAATGCTAAAAATTCAGCTTTGCGTCACAGGAATAAATTATATTTTAAATTATATTAAAATTAAAAAATAATAATAATAATTTTAAATTGCAATATTTCACAATAATACAGGGTTTCTTTCAGCATTATTAATCAAATAAACACAGCCCTGATGAGCAGAAAAGTCTTTTAACATTAAAACAAAAAATCTTACTGATCCCAATTTTTAACGGCATCTTTAAAACAAACTAACAAAAAGAAAATACAAATAAAATCTAATTTATTGTTAACAAAAAATATTTCAAAATGTACATCAGAAAACTATAACAGTACATCAGTAATACTAAAATAACAGTGCTTTGTGTTTATATAGTGGCTTGGTTAGATTAAGTAGAATTCAACAGTATTTTACATAGTATTTGACTTATAAAGGCAAAACCATGGCTTCTTTGATTTAAAATAAATCGACCACTTAATTGAAGAGAATACTACATAAATCAAATCAATTACATGCCATATCGCCCAGCCTACTATATAACACTAGACCACATCTAATCTAATAGTGTAATAAAGTTCACTCACTGGAGTGTCTGGAAAGGGTCCAGTGTCAATATCTTCTCCTTCCATAAGGTACTTGGCCCAATCAAACGTGTCTTCTTTCTCTGTAGAAATAAACATTAATTGTAGATATATTAATAGTATTGCCCAACAGTACGCATCTGTTGAAAAAAGAAAAATAAATCGAACCTGTTTCTTTCAATCTAGGTCTTTCGCAGTAGTTTGTGTTGGATGGGGAGTCAGACAAATGGAGCAATAAAGCCACCACACTATAGTGGACATCAGTCTAAAAAAAAGACAGAGTAAAGAGATATTCAGCACATGTAGTGTTCTAAGTATTCTCGGATTGACGTCAGTGTTATCCCACCTTGGTTCCCTCGGTATTAGGAAGAGGAGAACTGAGAAATTCTTCAGTTAGCCGTAACCAACTATCTGCTTTACTTAAGTCAGAGTGGACCATGAGTTTCTCATGAATCCTGGGAGAAAGAGAAATCACTAGAATTAATAACAAAAATATCATAATATTGAAATATCAGCATATCACAACTGTTCAAAGCTTCAGACTTCCTACCCATTAATGGAGCGCTGTACATTATGTCTGTTGACATCAAGGAAACGATGAAACCTATCAAGAGGGACAAAATTTGATGTGAGCTTTCTATAGTTTTTATGTGAAAAATAGAAAGAAAAAAATATTAAGTGCAAAACGAGAAACAATTATTTAGTTTTAAGGCTTCAAACTCAGTCACACCAAAAATTATTCAGACACCAGACATAATTTTTGAGATATATATATATATATATTTATTTTTTACTAGTGGGTGCAGGGCACTATAGTTCATTTATGTACATGGGGATGGAAAAATAAAGTAAACTGTCACATATTATACCCAAAAATTCTTCAACCAGTTAAACAGATAAAAATTTGGGTCAAAAAATTATTCAGACACTTTGACCTGACTGTGTTTTGCATAAGTGTTTTTACTTTAATTGCTAATGCAACACATGTACACCACAGACTGAACAAAATTAAGCATTGCTTAGTAATTGATCAATAAAGTATTAAAAGTTGTGTAAATATTGTCATACTAGCAGTTGTCTGAATTTTTAACTGATTGTAATCATTGTAATCACTGAATGAAACCTTTCTATCAAAGTTATCTGACATTAATCAAGATGAATTTATGACAGTTTAACTGTGATAATGTCAGAAACGTTGGAGGTGTCTGAGTAAATTTTGGTC